>NC_143584.1:115944969-117373911 GCF_048544385.1 Mastigoproctus giganteus | reverse complement strand
AGAAAAGCCCAATAAACAGGTGACTGGTAATTGTTTTATGGCTGTGACCTCCAGAAATCCTACCAAACCACGTGGTATGGTCGCAGACAATCATAGGGTAATCTCCGGTGCTGCGGTCTCCTGCCCTGATTAAAAGGCATGTTGTCCCAATTAAGCAAAGTAAACCCTGGCTATTTTCTTGATTGGGTTCTGATTTTTAAGATTTGCCCCAAATAAACAGTTGCGCCGATTAACCGGTGGCCCAAATAACCGGAATCCACTGTGTGTGTATATATATGTATATTATCCACAGGCTATAAAAGTAAAGATATATTAAGTACAAATTTACCCTTTATTATCTTACCAATTAAAAAATTAAATGATACGTGAAATTCGGAAGAATATACGTGATAATCAGAATAATTAATACGTACTGTAATATGTACATACTAACTAAACTAGTTGACATTTCTGTTCACTGTCATTTGTGGGTGGGAGTTAAAATTTAAAACAGTAAAAAGATAAGCAGTCAACAACAAAGAACACGGCACACACAAATTACAAGTAACACGATACGAGCAAGTGAGAACGGAATAACAAATTACAAAGCTTTAAAAATAGGAATGAAAAGACGATTCTGAAAATTATTTTTTTTATATGATTGATGATTCCATAGAAGTGTAAACACATTTTACCATAATAACCCACAGAATTCCAGCTGTCGGTATTATCGCAAATTCAATAAGATCGAGTTTACTATCAGTTTATGATAGATTTCACTAACACAAAAGCCCAATAAACAGGTGACTGCTAATTGTTTTTATTGTTTTATGGTTGTGACCTCCAGAAATCCGAGCGAACTACATGGTACGGTCGGAAACAATCATAGGGTAATCTTCAGTGCTGCGGTCTCCTGCCCCGATTAAACGGCATTTTGTCCCAATTAAGCGAAGTAAACCCTGGCTATTTTCTCGATTGGGTTCTGTTTTTTAAGATTTTCCCCAAATAAATGGCTACCCCGATTAACCGGTGGCCCAAATAACCGGAATCCACTGTATTTATATTTCTAAATAAACGATCATGTGAAACTTTGAAATTTTGCACAACTAACATTAAAAAAATGAAAAATGGACAAGACTAATAGTTTCAAGTGTATATTCTATGTCAGTAATGCTTTTTTTTTTTTTAATTCATAGACAATATAAAAAGAAGAATTAATAAAAGTTTTGTAGTTTCGAAAATAACATGTCAAAATTACACATTTTTAAATGTTCAAAATTTAAAAAAAAAAATTTAAATGTATTGAAATCCATTAGATAAAGGTCAAATGTTGATTAAGAGAAATAAAAAAAATTTAAAAGAAGAAAGTTGTTCACTTGTCAGGTTAAAAAAAATTGAATGCAATTTTCTTAAAGCACAGTTTCTTCCCCTCCACACTCCTTAAAATAGTTCATTAATTTCATGTTCCCACTTCTAGAACAACTGCAAATAAGCATATTTAACATAAAATTTAGCTAAGAGTATATAGACTTATTAATATATAATTCAAAACATTTAACCTCAAAGGTTGAATTAAGATTGATGAAATCATGAAAACAATGAAATAAAATAGCATGTAGCCAACGATGTTTGGGAAACTCTGCCATATATTGAATAATGCTAGTAAAAAAGAATTTTGCTTCTTCAATATACTAATAATCCATAAAGTTTTAATACTTAATTTCAGATATTCACTTGAAGTTTTTGCCATATATGGTTTGATTAAAACATAGTTTTATAAAAATTGAAAATCTGTACTTTAATACAATAACATGTTTAAAAATTTCCAAAGGTTCACATAAAAACTGAATGCAAGAAACAAATTACTGGTGTTTGTTTCCTTTAAAATAATTTTTAATCTCTACACTCTGTTCATTCTTACTTTAATATTCACATAACCACAAAAAACATCAAAAGTATATCTCTCATTTGTCAGTTGCTAAATATACAGTGGCACCTCAACAAATGGCTAACAACAAGAGCTTTACTTAATGCTGTATATTTGTTTGTGTCAGGATTGAAGTAAAAGTGAATACAGTACACAGTGGCAGACAAAAAAACTGCATTACCTTAAAAAAAAGTAACATTTGTAGTGAAATGCATAAGACATTATTTGATTACATTCATTCTGTTTGTTGCAAAGCAAAGGTATTGTGTCAGATAATGCTTCTACTGCATCAGACAGTAATTGCAAGGTACTGCATCAGCCGTTTCTATAAATACAGCGTTGGAAGGGTATGCACACTCTTTAGTATCCTGTTTTGTGGAGGTGTAAGAATGGCTTCATATGTTCAGTTGGCACCAAGAAAAAAAGTATAGCCATTGCTCTGTCCCAGGAAGGGCTTTCCATGTGTTATTGCTGATAAAATAGGCTGCCACCAGAGGATCCTGGGTGCTGAAATTAAAGCGTGAAACTGGTGATGTGAAGAGAAGACCTGGATCAGGCCATAAGACAGTGGACTACCTTCCCAAGATCAATATTTGAAATGGTTATGCTTTTGTAATCGCCATGCTAGTGTTCCTGATCTAAAACTGGACTTTGAGATGGCCTCAGCTGTTGAAACAAGTGCATGAACTATCCAAAGACAGCTTTTGGAATGTGATCTGCATGCCTAACGGTCCAAGAAGAAGTCTTTGTTGATTCAACAAATGAGGAAGAAGCGACTTGCTTGGGTTAAAATGCATGTTTCATGGACAAAAGAGCAATGGAACACTGTCATCTTTCCTGACGAATCAAAATTCAACCTGCATGGCTCGGATGGCAAGTGATATGTCAGAAGACGAAAACTGGAGGCATACCAACCCGACTGCATAACACCAACTATAAAGTTCCTCGCTGCTCAGATAGTCTGGGGATATATAACAAGCAAAGGAGTGGGGAAAATTAAGTTTATTAACAGAACAGTGAATGCAGAAACATACACTGCTATCTTGGAGGAGTGCCTGAAACCCATTATTAGGGATCACCACGCAGACGTCCAAAACTGCATTTTTCAACAGGACTCAGCACCTTGACACACACCAAAATTGGTAAGTTTTATGCTATTTAGACTTAATGATGAGTTTGTCTTCTTGTCTCACAAGGCTTAAAACATTCACCAAAGTTTTTCCTCGTTTTTCTCCCTTAAGGTGCAGTCATACTTCAGAAATTCTGGCACTACAATGTTGGACTGGCCAGGCAACAGTCCAGATTTGAACTCTATTGAAAATTGCTAGTACATAATGTTTGTCTAAAATTGCTCAGAAGAAGCCAACAAGTAAGATTCAGCTGCAGGAGAGCATTGTAAGGGTGTGGTACCACAAGATTGGGCAACTGTATATCCAGAAGTTGATTAATCTATGCCAGATTGTTGCAAGGCTATAAAAGCAGCTCAAGGAGGAACAACAAAATATGAGGACTTATTTTTCTGATTTACAGTACATATTACTATTATGTTAACTTGTCATTTCAGTATGTACACATAAATGCAATAAAATATATGTTTGGTTGTCATGATTGCCATTTGCATGATTTCTCATATTTCCATTAATTACGCATTTTACCCTTTGGGAAGATATTTATGGCAATTAGGTATATCAGGTGGAGTCTTTTTATTGGATTTCATTCACAGAGATATATATATCCCATCTAACAAATGCATTTTGAACATTTCTGCAACCACAACGCAGCGCAAAACTCACAAGTGATGCAGTTTTTCTGTCCGCCAGTGTACATCATTACGTGAAAATTAAAACATAACTGACATTTAACTCTATATAAAGTTTAAACTTAAACTGCAAGATTTCTTGGATACTGGGTTATTCTCTTATACTTAATGACAAAACCAGTCTAACCTAGAACACTAAGCTACCCACTAGCTTTGCAAGACAGCAGACGATTTCTCAAGACTATAACAAACTCCAAAGTTGAGTTTGAAACATCAAGATTTTCCATTCTTATGAGTGCAACATCAGAGCAGAAATTTTCTGGGTTTACTGGATGACTGTTTTCTATAGTGGCAAGTTAGAAAGGTAAAAAAAGAGAAAGCAAAACTTGATCTGATTATCAGCAGTGAATCATCATGCATTAAGAATTTCTAGAATGGAATTTAGGTGGCAGTGATCATAATAGATTATTTATGTGATATTTACTTAAAGTGAAAACCACCACCTAGGGCAGGGGTCGGAAACCTTTTTGAGTGATGCTTGCTTGTTTGTTATTAGAAGCATTAGCAACTAAGGCCATATTGCTCCAGGATATGTGGTGGTCATTCCCTGACCTTTCCACATCCTCCGTATTTGGTGGTCACAGGTTTGAACCCCGGTCTAATCAAGAAGCGTGTGCTATGCACTGCTGCTCCTGCCCATCTGGCTACGAAGGTGCCTTTTCTTTTCTTTTTTTTTTTTTTTTGAGTGAAGAGCCATTTTTGATTTAATTAAAAAAAAAAAGAGAGAGAATCCAAAGAACCGCACTTCAGCTCAAGCTGGGGGGGAGGGGGAGAGTTTTTTAAGAAATGGAATAGAGTGGGAAGGTGTTTTACTAAAGAAATATATATTTTGAAATATTATTTATTAATAATATTTTTAATTAACGTGACTTTTGCTGCTAAACTTCTTGAGCGAGTTTCTCAACATCAGGGAAGTATGCCGTAATTTTCATCTTTAAGCATGCTGAGAGACTCGCACTGTTCAGACAGTTCCTTGATTTATTTTTAATATAGTTCATGTTCAAAAATATTTGCCAGCAGAAATTCGTCGAACCAAAAACTGAGAGAAGTCTAAATGGAAATATTTTCAAATTTATATACGTGCCCGGTAAGCTACCCAATGCATCAAACACAATTTGGTCTTGCTTTTCAACCCATCTGTTGGCATCCATTTATGTAGAAATGCAAGGGCAGCCTTTTGCCTCTCGAAATCCTCAACTTCAGTTTTAAGGCATTTTAGTCTCGGCGCCTCCGTAGTCAGGTGGGCAGGAGCAGCAGTGCATAGCACACACTTCTTGATTAGACCGGGGTTAGAGCCCGTGACCACCAAATACGGAAAGGTCAGGGAATGACCACCACATATCCCTGGAGCAATATGGCCTTAGTTGCTAATGCTCCTAAAAAAAAAAAAAAAAAATTTTTAGTCCTGCACTCTACATATACTTGATTTTTAGGTCCTCTAACTCCATTTCAAACTTTGCTTCATGTGGGCTAAAAGTTAAAGAGCCGAAGTTACATGCTCAAAGAGCCACATGCAGCTCGCAAGCCACAGGTTGCCAACCCCTGGCCTAGGGTAAAGAGAAGGGTTTTGCTTTCAAAAATGAGATTACAATTGTATTAAACAGTTTTATATTTTTTCAATGGAACTAACTGATGTTACCAACTGCAGATTAATGGGAATCATTCAGGGAAGCAATCATAGAATTCACTAAGCATTTTATACGAACTGAGCAATATTATTCAAGCTTTAGAACTAAATGGATGTCAGAAGAACTGATGACTGGGCAGAGAAGAAAAATACATGGGATGATTATAAATTATCAGGACACAGAGAAACCTATAGTAAGTACAAACTAGTCTAAAATAATGTCATTAAGGGGGACAGGTAAGCAAAGGGAGATTATGTTAAGTGTTTGGCTAAGAAAGTAAAGAAAAGTAGCAAAGAATCCTTTGCTTATGCCAAAACTAGAATGAAAGGGATAAATCCACACTGGCCCATCAGATATGAATCACATAACTATTGAAGAGCTTGTTTAGGTTGCTGACAGAATGAATAAACATTTTGCATCTACAATCATGTCCGAAGTTTTTAGAGATCAGAATATTAGAAGTATATTAAGTTCTAACCAGGAGTTAAACAAATTTGTGACAGCCTAGAAGAAAGTGAAAGAGAAATTGATGATGTTAAATTTAAATATGGTATATGGGACATCTATTCAATTATATGAAAAGAACAAGCAAGAGAGGCAAGCAAACCTTTTTCAATAATTATGAGAGCATCCTTCGATTAGGCAATGTTCCTAGAGATTGGAGATGTGCAAATGTCTCTCCTAATTTTAAAGGAAGACCAAAGGGCAAAGTAATTACAGAACTATAAGTTCAACTTCTGTTCCAAGGAAAATAATGGAGTCAGTGATCAAATATTGTTGAAGGATCATCTTGACAAGAATGAAGTTATATGGAAATCATAGTATGGATTTGTTAAGGGAAGATCTTCTCCGAACAATCTAATTAGTTATTATGACAATTAACAAAGTAACTGGATGCAAAAAATAATTTGACATCATATACTTATATTTAGACTTCAGTAAAGCTTTTGACACTGTTTCACATAAAAGACTGCTAAGCAAATTTGGGTAGTGTGATGTTAGCGACAAGTTACTACTATGGGATACTGAGTGGAAGGAGAGAGAGAGAGAGAGTGTGGTTAAAAGTGGGAACTGCTCTTCTTGGACTAATGTTATTAGTGGAGTCCCTCAGTATTCAGTGCTGAGCCTCTTTACTGTTTCCAATATTCATTAATAATAATGAATATCAGATATAGTATTCCTAATAATGATGAAGGCTTATTATCAAGCTTATTGTCTAAGTTTTCAGATGATATAAAGATTTGCAAGGTGCTTAATAACAGAAATCAGGGTATGATTCTGGAAAAAGACCTAGAAATTCAAGGTAATGGAGAATGAAAGGGGTAATCTAAGGGTAATTTTACAGTTTGACATGAAGTTTTCTGAGCAGTGCAGACAGGTTGCTAGGACATCAGGTTCTGTCAATGATATGCAGCATTTCTGAAAACAGGGACAAGATGATTATTCCATTGTATAAGGCAACAGTTTGGAAACTAGAACCTGACTGAAATGTTTAAGGCTTAAATTGAGAGCAATATTTCAGGTTCTTTCTTGGATGACACACACAGATAAGGGAACATAAATATGAATTTAAAAAAAGATGTTTATGCTTTTCCATATCTATCCTTTTAAAAGGATAGTTATGTAAAAATTTGCTTTCATCCAAAAAGTTGTGGAAGTTGGTGTCTGAATAAATTTAAAGGATTAGAAAATTATTAGAGGGGATGGACAGAGATGGTGTATAAGGACAGAGAAAGTGACTAATGCTTAATATGCTTGTTTCCTTGCATTATTTACTGCTACTAATAATAATATAATAATACTAAAATATTTGAAGCTGGCATGTTTTTCTGCTGTAAGAGCCTTCTCTATGAAATATATTGAAAATCATAAGGCTTGGATGATAGCTGAGTTTTCTAAATGGCTGCTGAAGTTAGATCACATTGTGATAGATAAAAAAATAAAATCAATGCGTTTATTGATAACACCATTTGATAACATATTTATTCTGGTAAAGTAGTACCTCTTTTTAATACACATTTTTCCCTGATTACGAAAATAGCTTAAAAATATTCCTATCATGTTAGATTTTTGAAAAATTTCATTATTTTCTAATAAAAACTGTACTATAAAGCCGAAAATAAAATATAATTTCAATTGAAAATTTCATATTTCTGAAGAAAGGTAACATGTGCTTGCATTAAATCATTGAGTTATGACTATCTCAGTCTCCAAAAGTATCTTTTGGGGGACTGACTGCATCTTAAAACTGTAGCGTCACAGCAGGTCATAACATGTTGAGTAACTCATCTGGACAGAGCAATGGATGAATCAAATTTTTTCTGCAATTGTGAATTAGCATGCATGAAACAAAAGGAATTTTGACTTTTGTTCTTCACGCTTCAAAATGAGCTATTTTTATTGGGCAGTGACTTTCCTTCTAATTTTGCTTCAAATCAGGGAGAGAAGATGCTAGGTGTCACTGGAAAACTTTTCAGTGGTTCAAAAAAGTTTGAAGAGGACTGCTTGTCCAGAGATAAGCCTCTTTCCAGCCACACCTCAACTGCAAAAACTAATAATTCAATTAAATATGTTTCTGATCTAATCAGGAGTGATCGACATTCAACCATCCACAAGGTTGCTAGTAAAATTGTTATTCCAAATAGAACATGACAATCAATTTTAATTTAAGACTTGGGAAAGTGGCATGTATCAGCCAAGTTTCTACCTCACATCTTCACTGATGAGCACACAGAATAGCAAATTCTTACAGATTAGGATCTTCATTAATGAGCTATCACTAACCTACACTTTGTTTCTTCCATTGTTACTGGTGACAAATCATGGGTGTATGGCTATGACCAAATACAAAGGCCCCAAACTTTCAATGGATGACTCCATCTTTTCCAAAGTCCTAAAAATAAGGAAATCTCAATCAAATGTGAAGATCGTTCTTACAGTATTTTTTGGATCTCAGTGTACTGTTCATTATGAATTTACCCTGTATGGTCAACAATTTTGATACTGGATTTTAGGAAAGCTTTTGATACTGTTGCACATGGAAGTCTACAGTACAAATTGGAGCAGTATGGCATTAAGGGTAAGTTGCTATGGATAAAAGGAATGGTTGAGTGGGAGAAGACAGAGAGTGGTAATCAATGGATACTGCTCTTCGTGCACAAATCTTATTAGTAGTGTCTCCCAAGGGTCCATTATTGTTTTCTGTATTTATCAATGATATTGATGAAGGTATATCAGGCTTAATGTCCAAGTTTCCAGATGATACAAAGGTTAGCAGGGTTGTTAATGACAGCGATGACGGTACACTACTGAAACAAGATCTAGAAAAATTGAGCAGATGGGCTGAGGTGTAGCAACTGAAGTTTAACATTGACAAATACAAAATACAGCATAGGGGTAGCAGTAACCGCAGAGTAATGTATCAACTGTGTGGTACTGCATTCAGGGTAGTGGAGAATGAAAAAGACCTGGGGGTTATGCAGTCAAATATGAATTTTCTGAGCAGCCAAGAGTAGCTCATGGTGTCTTGTCAATGATATATAAGAATTTTGCTAGAAGGGATAAGGAGATGATTATCCTCTTGTGTAAGGAAATGGTCAGGCCACAACTTGAGTACTGCATACAGGAGCAGTACGCAAGGAAGCAGCTCTACATCCTTCCTCATTTTAGGAAGGATTTATAGCTGCTGGAACAGGTACAGAGAAGGGCAACAAAGACTGGTGAATGAAATAAAGGGTTGCTCTTACCAAGAAAGGCTCAAGTTCTGCAAATTGCAGTGTCTGGAAACTAGGCACCTGTGAGTTGATCTGATTCATCCAGTAAATCCACAAAAGTCTTGCTAGTGTGTAAGTGACCACCCCACAAGTTCCAGTCAATATCTGGAAAGTTAAAATCCCCTATTACAAGACATTCTTGTCTTGATGCAAATGGCACTTGCATCATGAGAATGCTCCTGTTTACTCAGAGCTTCCTTTCAAAAATTCCTTTCTAAAATGAACACACACACACTTGTCGTAAATACTAAATATAATATAAAAAAATATTTATAACATGAAATCTTTGGGGACTTTCCATCCACTCCACATTTATTAAATGCATTTCTCACTCTTATGTTGCTAACTGAGAGAATTTTTTGAACTTTTTCTTTTTATCTTTATGTATATTCATACAAGGGACATTCAATAAATCATCTATGTAACATACTTCTCATAGTTATATTTCAATGATTCGTGATTTATTATGTTCTTATATACCTCAACTTGAATCATACTAATTTTGATACCACTATGCTTTTAGATTCCTGCATAAAATTATGGATTTGCTGAAATTGGTGCACGATTCAGTCATCAAGTTTCTCACCAAAGAAGGAAATGGGCCAAAGGCCCTTCATGAAAGGATCGTGGCTGCATATGGCAACAGTGCACCTTCAGAGTACCAGGTGAAATTCTGGTCAAAACAATTCAAGTGTCCATCGAAGATGATCCATGTCTAGGAAGGTTTGTGACAGTGGCCACTCCAGAAAAGTGCAAAGATGTGGAAAACCTTGTGCTGAATGACAGACAAATGACTGATGCAATGGAATGACAGAGGTGTCCCAAATGTCTAAGGAATATGATATATGTGAAGGAATGACTAAGCAGATGACTAAGGTCAGTGCAAGGTGGGTCCCCAGATTTCTGACTTTCTGCAGAAGCAATTCAGAGTACTGTATTGTGAGGAGAATTTAGAGCTTTATGGAAGGGATCCTGAAACTTTGATTTCCAGAATTGTTATAGGTGATGAAACATGGTTTGTAGCTGGGATCCTGAGCCCAAGCAAGAATCAATGCAGTGGAAGCACAAGGGTTCTCCCACACCCCCCAAAAAATTTGGACACAAACTTCAGCTTGCAAGATAATGGCCACCATTTTTTGGGATGATGAGGGAATTTTGTACATTCAATACTTGGAACACAAACAGACAGTCACTGGGGAGTCATATACATCCCTATTGTACAACCTAAAGGATGTCATAAAGGAAAACTACCGTGGAAAATTTTCCATAGGTGTCCTGCTTCTTCAGGATGACGCACCAATGCACAGGTCACATGCTTTTGCTGTGCTGCTGTGAGAGACTGTGACTTTACAGAACTCACCCATTCACCTAACATCCTGGATCTGGCCCCGAGTGACTATTTCCTGTTTCAACACTTCAAGAAAAATGTATGTGGACATTGCTTTGCTGATGACAATGAATTGAAGTCTGCTGTTTCTGCATTCTTTGATGGATAGGACAAAGAATTTTATTTGTCTGGTATTTCCTCACTGCCAACAAAATGGAACAAGTGTAATGAAGTTCAGGGGAGTAACATTGAAAAATAAACACTGAATTTTGCCTCTATCTCATTTCCTTCATAGGTAGGTAGATAACACTGGTCAGCATCAATTTCCTCCCTGAAATAATTTCAACAGATTCTTGTATGAAATATGTTCAAAAACTCAAACAGTTCTCATCACCCTCAAATATCGTAGTTTAATGACCGAAAACCCAAGACTGTTCATTAAAGCTTCATTTCCTATATTCCCATTTAGACTTTTTTCTTTAAAACTTGGGAGCGACTTCCAATAAACACCATGAAAGGTTTTACCAAGATATTTCTGAAATGGATAAAAGATACAAGGGAAAATGGAGTCCAAATATGTTGGCAGACTTCTGTTGGAATCTCATAGGGAAGACACCAATGGACAATTATAAAAGTCAAAAAATGAGTGTTTTGTTATTAGATAAACATTTTCGTAAATGGAGCAAGTTTAATAGACCCAACGTTCAATATTTAGTTCTGTATGTAACATTTTCTTAAAATATATGAAATCTTTTTTTAATAGAAATTTTGTTTTTGATTTTAATCCTTCTCCCTTAAAATTGGTAGGTGTTACAGCAATATGGTTGCCATATTTGAATTCAGCAATGTCTAGTCTACAAGAATCAACCTGAATTTTAACAGGGAACAAAAAAAAAATTTTTTTTTTTTTGCCAACTAGTGAATTTATTGAACACCCCTCATATATTAATGTTGCATATTACTTAGCATATTTTGTATACACATAAGGAATTATTTTTACTAAATAATTTCTCTCTACAAAATTCAAAAAGGAATATATTATGGGCAAAAACAGAACCATATTTATGTAAAAAAAAATTTGAGAAATAAAATAGAAATATTTTGGATGCAAAAAATTATTGCAATATTTATATACAAAATACAGTGAGTAATGCACAAAATTAATATATGAATATACAAAAAGATAAAAAGAAAAGGTTCAGAAAATTGTATCTGTTAGGAATATAGTCATGCAGAATGCATTTAATAAACATATAAAGTGGATGGAAAGTCTTCATGCCGTAAGCATTTTTTATATTATATTTAGTACTTATAACAGGTATATGTTAATATAACAGCAAGATGTGGGGAGCAGTATTTTTCTCCAGTATAGCGTTGTATAAAAGTTGGAACTGTGATTTGCTTGATAATGTATCATAGGACAAAAACTCCTGTATCACAGGACAAAAAAGAAAAGTTAATTTCAACCTTTGCCAGGCATTCTCTACACTGCCTGGATTCTACACTTTGCCGGTAACATATATAGTGTCAAGATTATTTTGCAGGAGTTAGATCCAAATAGCTGGTAAGCTTCATCATTTCCAAAATATTAGTTCCATTTCTGAACTTCATGATCACACCTTGTATATAGTACTTAGCCACAATGTGGCACAATGATATCTTAGATTCTGCATGTGAAATTAATGATTTGTATTTAATACACAACTCAAAGTAAACTGTTCATCATGCATTTCATCATGGGTAAATGAAAAATTCGGGTTGTGCTTGTGGCAAGCATGTAACTAAACAGCACAAAACTACAATTTCTTCTATGATCAAAAAGACTTATAATTTGTATTTTAGCAGAAAAACAGGAGATCATTGTGCATATTATGTAGACACTTTGAGAATGGCTGAATGGAAAAATTAAATGTATGCCATTTCAAGGCCAGTGATATGGCAGTAACAAAGGATTATAATTTTTTTTCCCAAACATACCTTTATCAATTATCCATATTTTGATAGTACTTTTCAAAGTAGCCTCCATTTGATGAAATGCACTTACTCCAATGTTTCTGCCATTCTTCAAAAACATGGCGGAAGCCATTTTTTGACATGTATTTGAAAATTGCCTCCAATGTCTTTACAACTTCTTCTGATGACTGGAAATGCTTTCCTCACAGCTCCTCCTGTAATTTGGAAATTAAAAAAAAATTACAGGTAATGTAAGGGCTGTAGGGCAGATGAGGAACACTTTCACATCAATGCTGATTAAGTATCGATGACAATATCAGTAATGTGAGGTCTCGCATTTCTATGTTGCAGCATCCATCCATCCACCAGTGTGCAGTTGTGGTCATTTGCAATGAACGTGAGCCTACAAAGTGTACAGTACAGTTCTGTAGTAAGGTCCTGTAACAGTTGTATGATGTCGCACAACGTCTGGGTAAACCATTCCTTGAATGTAAAAAAAAAAAGAGAAAGATAGCAATCTCAACCTTTCTATTTTTTCGGCTTTGACAATGATGTAGACTTCCAAACAGAGCTGAGCTTTGTTGCTTACTAAGTCAAAATGATGAAACCACATCTCATCCACTGTTATCAATTGTACAGAACCTCATCACCTTTAGTAACCAACCATTGCAGCTCCTGACAAACCTCCATCGAACTTACAGCTGCAAAGGTCTGAGCAGTTTTGGAACCCAGTTTGCACAAATGTGTCATATGCAAATGGTCCTGGATAATACTGTGCACTTCCTACTGATATTCTCAACATCTCTACCAGTTGCTTTACTGTTATATGATGATCTTTCATGATTACAGATGCAGTGGTTGGAGATCTAGGACTCCAATTTTTGTGATTGAATCACGTCCATCTTTAAACATTCTAAATCACCTGTGAGCTGTGCTATATGGAAACAGATTTGCCATAACACCCCAGAGGCTCACATCTGGTGAGTATGGGCTTGGCACACCCAGGGTCCTGAGCTGGATGATATCATCATTCTTCTCTCTCTTTGTGATTCCTTTCTACTTCTACTTCTGTCTCTCTCTCTCTCTCTCTCTCTCTCTCTCTCTCTCTCTCAGGGTAACTCGGGAATGTTTTTTGCCCTATTTGAATTCAGCAATGTCTAGTCTACAAGAATCAACCTGAATTTTTACAGGGAACAAAAAAAAAATTTTTTTTTTTGCCAACTAGTTTAATAGACCCAACGTTCAATATTTAGTTCTTGTAAATGAAATAAGTTTAATATACTCAATGTTCAATATTTAGTTAGTTATTTAGTTTATAGTTATGTAACATAAGCCTCAGGCTTCCTTGCACCATATGGCTAATAATAATAATAAGCTCTTTTTAACATTTCATATGCTTCAGCTGATGTTTTCTTGGGACAGAAACTAAAGCTCAGGGCAGTACACTGTTCCTCATGTGTCACATCCATTGTTATGTAGGTAAAACTGAACAAGCATAAACTTGTGTGATGCCAAGATCACGCCGTGTGCATGAGTGAACTGCACAGCTGCTATGATATGAAGCTTGGTTTAGTCTTAAATACTGCAGCTTAGCTAGAAATATCACATAGTACAGCTTTTCATGAAAACTTATGACCATTCTTTATTGAACAGCCTCATATCTTCTACAGTGCAGCTAGTGGCTCATTCTGATGGCATGCATATTCCTAAGCCTCCTCAAATATGAAGTTTGGGTGAAGAATGACATTCTTGTGAAGATGAAACAAATGGATGTGTCTGACATGAAAAAAAGAATAGATGCCAAACCAAGAAAGCTAACTCCATTGGATCACAAAAGTGGAGGTAAATAACCTAATTTTTTAGATAATGGAATGGAACTTGCTCAAACAACCACATCTGGATGGCACAGCCACCAAAAGGATTAAATATAACTTTTCTCTATCATAGGAGACTCACTTTCTGTGGCACAATATGGTGTAAGTAGCCCTTGCATACAGAAATTTGTACAACACAACAATTCAGTTTCTACAGTAATAGTGATGTCTTATACAAAGTTCTGGATCATAACTTTGAAGGCTAGATGCTTTCTAGATTCATCAAAAGCTAGTTGAAAAGTCATGCTGTTGCATAATGGAAATATTTATCCAAACCACAAACACGAGAGGTATTAGAACCTATAGCACATTTAGTACCGTGCTTGGGATGGAGGTTGAAAAGATGAAAGGAGATATTTGTTGACATTAGACTTGAACGAACTTCTGTAGACTGTAATTTTTAGGAAATATGTAAGAAGGAAAGTTGTTCCTGAAAACGGCAGTTGAATGAATAAATGAGGAAGATGAAAAGTTGGTTCTGTGAGTTTGAAGTTGGGCAGTAATGGACATTGGCGGCATGTGTTCGGACTGTTTTGAAAGAGAGAGTGGGAATAACAGAAGCCAATTCAGAAAAACAGTGCCCATGGAAGTATCTGTAGAAAAGACATGCAGCAGAAACAGTACATCTATGAGACAGTGAGTAGAGAGACTCTGTTAGAGAGGAGTCATTAATTAACCTAACTGCTCTCTTCTGAATGAAATCTAGAAGCCTGAGAGAGGTTTTGGGGTCACCGCCCCAGATATGGGAACAATATTCCATGGTAGGGCGGATTTGCGATTTGTACGGGGTGAACAGCTGTTTGAAAGAAAAGTAACGCTGAGAGCAAAAGAGAAAACCAAGTTTTTAGATGCAGAGGAAGCAATATTTGTAATGTGCTTGTGCCAAGAGAGATTAGAAGTCAAGGTAATCCCCAAAAGAGATATATCATCTTGCCTAGAAATCAGTGTTACCAAAGATAAGCTTAGGAGCAGAAGAATCCGTTTTGCAAAATATAAGACGGGACTGAGTTTTAGAAGGATTGAAATCAACTAAGTTTTCTTTGCCCCACTGGAGAATTACCTGGACTGGAGATCAGCAGTTAAGTAATTGGTAGAAGATATTCAAGAAGTTGAAGCTGATTGAGCAGGGTGAGGTTTCTCAAACTGGAAACTGGAATGTAATCCTATTCATAGTTTTGCTATCATCAGCAAAATTATGGATAGGATTTCCAGTCAATGGAAGAAGGTCATTAACATACAAGAGGAAAAGAATGGGGGGAAAAGAACTGAAGCTTGGGGGACACCAGCATTAGTGAAGTAGTTAGAAGTTAGAAGACAGAGAGCTCATTGAGGGTGATTACCATCACCCTCAATGAGCGGTCAGAGAGAAAAACTGGATAACTAATTACCAAAAACAGTTGGCAAACCATAAGATGGAAGGTTGTTTAGAAGACTTTTATGCCAAACACGATCGAAGACTTTTATGCCAAACACCGAACTTTTCCATTGAATTTGTCCATAAATAGGTAACATAAGCCAGAATATCAACAGTGGATCGACATTGACACTCGTTGATCAGTCGGAAGGTTTCTAGATAGTTTAAGATTAGGCGATTAATTGATTTCTCCATTACTTTAGAAAGAGTAGAAGTAATTGCAATGGGACAATAATTGGATGGGAGGGATTTGTCATCCTTTTTAGGAACTGGATGGATATGAGCAAATTTCCAAGCAGAAGGAAAAACACCTTTGGAATAAGAAAGTGAAAAAAAGGCAGCAAAGAACAGGAGTAAGTTCAGGAGCACAGGTTTTGAGAACAAGTGGAGAAATGAATTATGATTGGACTACCCATGCAGTCCAATTAGAGTTCATTACAGAAAACTCACCTCCTTTGCTTTCCTTTGTGTTCTTCAGAGTAGCAACATGTAAATGCTTTGGTATCCCTTATTTTAATATTTTGATGTTATTTGCCACTGATTTTTTTTTTTTTTTTGGTAGTAGTTGTTGGCGCATTGGCTTCTGTGGCCATAATGCACCTCCCAAGGTTTTTGCAGTACTTTGATCCAAGCCCGAGGCAGGATTCGAACCCGCGACCTTTGGGTTGCTAGGGAGGCATTTTAACCACCCGGCTAGCCCGGTCGGCTTGCCACTGATGAGGGACCAGAGAATTCTGAAATGTTTGATCTCTTTACTTGTAATTTTTAATTAAAGTTTTCTAAATCAACACTTTTCTAAACCCATCTTCCTTCTCCCCCCCCCTGCTTAACATCACCTTATAAACTTTGATTTCGTAATTATGCATGCATATCTTAATGTATTTGTGTTGTGGTCATCAGGCATTCACAACAACTTATCTACTCATCAAGAATGGATTATTCCCTGTTAGCCCTGAAGTCATGTCTTATATAAACTTTGATTTCATAATTATGCATGCATATCTTAATTCAATTATTTCAATCCACCAGTACATTTATGCCCATTTTATAACACAAATGGCTGCATGAGTTCTGAATGAGGACCACATATGAATATATTTCTGATTCAATACCACCCTATACCAGATGAATAATGCTAAAAGCAAAGTAAAAATAAAACTATTCCATTTATACTGACAGTAATTTTTTTTTTTCATCTATAATCAATTTAAGTATATGCAGAGTTTATAAAGGCCTTCGTAAATGTGGTCTTTATAAATATAAAATTAAAAAGATAGAAAGTGCCCCAATCATAAAGGTAGTAGTTTTTTAACTTTTTTAAACATAAAAAATTGCCATATACAAATATTTCTTATTAATTTATTTCCCTCATCAGATTCTACAAGTACAAAAATACCATTCATAATTGCAGAAGTTTCTTTTCTTCATTTTTTTTCTTCTTTTTCATAAATTAAAACTTTCCTAACAGTTATGTTAGACATTCCGGAAACCTAAAAATTTCAAGAATACTACTTGATACACGAATTGATGTAGTTTATATGAATATTCTAGTAATTTTTATCCAATTTTTATGGCCAAAATATAATACAGTTTTTTAAAGTATTTTTAAACAATTACTTCAAGATATGCAGAAAGAGTCATATATACGCGTTCTCCACAAGGTGTGACACGGTTCAGCAACCAAGAGTTATGTAATGAACTATCCCAAGCTGCCTCGAATCGATAGAAGGTTCTGAAAACAAATAAAAAGTTTTATTATTAAAACTATTATAACTATCCTTAATGTAGTCTGTGTATGATATAAAATAGGGAATATTTCTATTATAAAAGTATAATTTTTTCCCTAATTTAATAATTGAATTTTTCAATGCAGTAAGCGTAATTTGAATATCACATTGAAAAGAATGTACACTGAATTTGTTGCAGTTGTCTGATCAATAAATTTAATTATACTGGAAGAACACAATAAATGTACTACACATTCAATTTAAAATATAATAGATTGAAATTTCTCAGCCTCAGTGGAAATGTTGGATTTACCAAGGAATAGCGGCTTAGTGCTACAGGAATGCCAAGGTCAAGTGAGGCTCTGGTACAATGCAATTACTGTCTCCAGGGCTCCCTCAATCTTACTTTTATACCCTCTAAAATGTGTGTGCAGGGTCTCCTGTTACTACATAAAGATGGCACTGCTTACCAGTTTTAACTAATCATATTACTCTGGAAGGTCTATATTAATTGCTGTTCTAATCTGGAATGTGGATGAATAAGGAAATTGCAAAGGCACCCTGAAAGAGCTAACTCAAGAGATTAACAGAACAGGGATAAGTATAGGATTCAGAGTTATTGGAAAAACACTTCACAGAATGGGTTTGGCATGGTTGTGAAAGTATGTAGCCCATACTTTAATGGTTTGGACTTGATTACTTGGTTGTCATCGATGAAACCAGGAATATAGCAATGTATTGTGACATTCTCAACAATTCTGCCTTACCTGCTGCACTGTGGAAATTCTTTTGAGAGGGGGCTACATTTTATCAACATGATGATGCTTAGTGTTATTAAGGACAGTCAGCACAACAGTTGTTTGACAGGGATAATATGGTGATCCTGCAATTTCCAGCCCAATCCAGCTTGGATCTAACTGAACATATTTGGGATGTTCTGGAACAACAATTAAGTCTCAGAACAATATTCCAGCCTCCAAATACCAAGAAGTAGTAGATATTTTCCCATTCCACAGAAGTTTAGTGTGCATGTGTGTATGTGTGTAGGCATCTCCGTAGCCAGGTGGGAAGGAGCAGCAGTGCATAGCACTGCTGCTCCTGCCCACTTCTTGATTAAACCGAGGTTAGAGCCCATGATCACCAAATACGGAGGATGTGGAAAGGTCAGGGAATCACCACCGCATATCCTCGGAGCAATATGGCCTTAGCTGCTAATGCTCCTAAAAACCAAATAACAACAACAACAGCATGTGGGTGGCAAGGCAGAATTCTTTTTTTTTTCTTATTAGATGTTTATCTCATAGGTGGAATTCTTTTTTTTTTCTAATTAGATGTTTATTTCATTTAGTATCTCAGTACACAGGAGAACTATTGGTGAAATTACAAGCCACAGAGAAAATTAGTTTCTTAAAAACAGATATGAAGAAATGATAGCACATTCTGACCATTCGAAAAGTGGAGTGGTCTAGAGAAATAAGTGTATATATCTGCAATAAATAGGGCTGTAATAAAAGTTTAATATAAAATATAATTTATGATAGATAATAAGAATAATATTAAAACAATAAATTGCTGTTATTCTGTGACTTCTGTCACTATTCCACTACATGAAAAAAGTCCCATAATACTTCATTTTGACACATGGGAGCCAACATATTATTCTGGACTTCCATTTTAACATTCATATTCTTAAGAATAGTATCTGAATATATGTCCCTTTTCTATCCTTTACAATCTAAGCATTATATTAGAAAAGGGGGGGAATCTCTGTAATGGCACAGGAATATTATATGGAGCACTAGCCATCTTCAGAGTGAAGGAGGTACTGTTTATTTGAATATAAAATACTCTTCACCTTAACAAAGTTGCTTACCTACTGCACTACTTCAGGGAGCATTTTTCCGTTGACAAGGGAACTATTAACAAGCATGGTCTGTACTTGTTATTAGGAGAGATTGCTTCTAGAGGGATGGGATACACTTAAATAAAAAGGGTGCAAGAATATTTGCTAGTGCTATCGAGGCAATGTCAGGTGGATCAAAAAACTGACAGCTTGGGGGAATTCACAGGCTAATAGATTAACAGTAGCCACAGGCAGAGGTGGAAATGATTCTTGCACTGCCTCTATTGGAATGGGCCACAGCCTGGAAAGCAAGCTGCTGAGGATTTCAGAAACTGCTGGGAGTCACATGAAACAAGTAAATACATGGGCTGTGTTATAGAGTAACTAAGAGTAAGAACAGGTGCATGTATACTTACACGTAGAAGTTCTGAGCAGTGCAGACAGGCTGCCAGAGTAGGTCACAGGGTATTGTCAATGATATACATGAATTTTGTGAGCAGGGATAAGAAGGTGATTATCCCCTTGTATAAGTCAAAGGTTAGGCCACACCTTGAGTATTGCTAAAGGTCTGGAAGCCTCATTTTAGGAAAGATATAGAGTTGCTAGAAGTACAGAGAAGGGCAACAGAGAAGGGCAACAAGACTGCTGAGGGGAACAAAGGGTTGCTCTTATGAAGAAAGGCATTAGTCCTGCAAATTGCAGCATCTGGAGACTAGGCAGCAGCGAGTTGATCTCATTGTGGTGTATAATGCCTTGAATGCTTTGAGAAGCCTCAATGCTGATGGATTCATCCTCTTGCTCAGATTACAAACCTCAGGGGCATAAATTGAAATTGAGGAAAGACAGTTGTCAAAAAGATGTGCGGAAATTTTCCTTTAGACAGCAGGTAGTTGATTGCTGGAACAAACTTCCATCTGTCATTGGGGAAGTTGATAGCTGAAATAAATTCAAAGCAGAACTAGACAAACATTAAACATTTGGAATGAATGGATGGGTGAAATGTTTTTTTTTTTGGCTAATGCTGTATAAGCTTGCTTTCTTGCATCATATGCCTCTACTGCAGGCTTCCATATGAGATATACACGTGCATGCGTGTCCTTTATGAAAAAAAACAATATAGCCACTCCCCAATTAATGTAAGGGTTGTGCTCCGTGGAACTCTATGTAAGTCGGAATTTTCCCCATGCTTATGCAGCACTCGCAACTGTGCTTGCTGAGTTGATTGAATCAAAAAGGAACTGTTCGATGAACATGTGAATAGAATTGTTTATTGTATTTATTCAATTTTTTATCTCATGCACAGGAAAAATTACAAAAGCGTGCAATTTAAAAAATTTAAAAATTATAAAATTGCAAAAAAAGAGAGGAGACAGGAATAACATCAGTAAGTTTTATCTGTCAAGCATCATTGCCAGAATCGATGTCTTCAGCTGATAAGTACGCCGTTGTGGAGGTTGAGGGCTGTTGAGATTTAGAAGAGGTCAGCCACTCAACTTTATGAAAGAACATATTAATGGATGACTGGATGGTGGCTTTTTTCTTTTCATTGTAGATTTCTATGTAGCAAGCAAGCATATCACTCACCCCTTTAAATTCCATTTAAATTTTACGAATCGTTCGCTGTCAGAATTCATCTTGTCAAATCCCACCATTGCCAATGCAATTTCATGAAATGCCATTGCCATTTCTCTGGTGATGAAGCATCTCGGCTCCTCATTTGGTTCATCTTGAGCTTCGTCAGCATTTTCTTCTTTCACTATCACTGCCTGCAAGTCAATAAGTTCTTCATTAGATAATTCCTTCTCTTCTTCCTCTATTAACTCCTCCACCTCTTTGGCAACAACCTCCAACTGAAGTAGCTCTGCAACCTTTACAATCTTATGTGTATCCTCTTCATATGATTTGTCTTTTTCAACATCATCGAAGCCTTTTATGTTCCGTGGGCATAATATTTTCTTCCATGTGCCATTTAAAGAACTTTTAGTAATTTCCGCCCAAGCCTTATTACTGTTTAAGATGACATGGTAAATATTGTAAGATTTCCAAAAGTCTCGTATCGTAATTTTTCTCACCGTCTACTGCAGCCTATGCCCAAGCAAATGTGCGTAAATAGTATGCTTTTAAATTTGAAATAACACTGTGTTCCATAGGTTGGATGATTGAAGTTATGTTTAGCGATAGAAATATGACTCTCACATTCAATTGAAATCATCTAGATGTGTAGTATGTCCAGGAGCATTATCTAATAGAAGCAAAATCTTGAAAGGAACGTCAGTATCTTTACAATATTTTTCAACTTCGGGAATGAAGCAGCATTTAAACCAATCTTCAAAGAGAGATATTGTTATCCATTCTCTCTGGTTCCATCGGAAATGCACAGGTAGGGTTTCTTTACTGATGCCCTTAAATGCATGAGGATTTCCAGAACGGTACCCAAGCAGTGGTATTAATCTGTAAAGTCCTGCTGCATTAGTCCCAAGCAAGAGCGTGGCCCAATCTTTTGAAGCCTTCAAACCTGGCATTGTCTTTTCCTCTTTGGCAATGTATGTTCGATCCGGCATTTTTGTCCAATACAGAGCAGTCTCGTCAACATTAAAAATTTGCTGCATTGAATAGCCATCTTCATAAATAACTTTTTCCCAACACATCACAAAATTTCTCTGCAGCTGCAGAAACGGCACTGGCAACGTCACCGAATACTTTAATGTTTTGGAAGCTAGCGTGATGCTTGAATCTATTAAACCACCCGTTGCTTGCTTCAACTTGGCTTAGGGTTCGCTGTACTTATTCTTAATATCTTCATAAATACTTCTTGCTTTTGCTTGAATGGTCATTGGACTCAGGGGAACTTTCTTCTGAATCTGATTTTCCATCCATGTTATTAATAGCTTTTCCATCTGCGATATAGCACCTGAATGATGTTTTATGATCACTGTTGATCTTAAGTGCATTGATCCTTTAACATGTTCTTTTATACGCGCACTATCCTATAAAATAGTATTCACTGTTGAAGCAGCAAAACCAAATTCCTGTGTAACAGATGACAAACTTTGTTCTGCTTTGTACTTCTTAATCATTTTCATCACCATTTCTAAATGAATTTTGTTTCGTTTCCTGGCACTGCCAGCACTTGCACTTTCTCTTCATCATTGTAATACATAAAGAGGAATGAAGAGAAGATTCTGAAAATTTAATTATGTTTTTTATATGACTGGAGATTTCAGTGAAGGGGGAGCACATTTCACCATAATAACATAAAAACCCACACAATTCCATTTATCGGGATTATTACAAATGCAATAAGATTGAGTTTACTACCCATTTTTAATAGATTGCCCCAACTTCTGTTAGGGCAATCTATTAAAAATGGGTAGTAAAAAGTCCAATAAACTGGAAAGTGCAAATTGTTTTTTGTTGTTTTATGGTAGTGACCTCCAGAAATGTATTTTAGAAAAATAAAACACATTTCTGGTGATAACACATTTTATAGAAATAAAAACATGGTAGCTACCCCTGCTCCAATTAAACAGGCATAATTATAAATTTTGAGAAATATGCGAGTGATTTTAAGAATCAATTCTGTTATATTTTTAAAAGTTCATCGTTAGTTAGACTTTTTCATCAGATGATGCATGTTTACGATTACTGTAAACATAGTGGCTTAAAAAATTACCTTTTAGAGAGCCCTAAAATAAAAATTTTATAATTTTTATATAAAAATGACTCTTTAGAGCAGGAGTTCTTAACCGTCTTAGTTCCGCGGACCCCTTTGCCAATCAGGTGAATGCCACGGACCCCTTCTCAGAATAATGTTTTTAAATGCATAAAATACAATTACAAAAAAAACAGTTAATGAAATAGTTACCAAAATTAAAAAAAAAAAAAACACATTATACAGTAATATATGCGTTTCTTTCTTAACACATTGAATAATAATACAATACATTTAAAATATTGGAAAGTTGAAGTTAAATTTTATTTTTTAAGGACATATCAGTGTGAAGACTGTTGTTTATCTTGAATAAGAACATTAAACTGTCGTGTGGTATTTGACAAGGCAACACGCATGTCATGTTGGACATCTAATCGATTTCGATTTTTTGTTTTCATTCTTAGAAGTGCTGAAAATCCCGATTCGCACAGATATATTGTTGCAAATGGTATCAAAGCTTCCATAGCTCGCTTTAAAAGACAAGGATAGGCTTCTCTCAGGGAACACCAGAATTCTCCAAGTCTTTTTAAGGTAAACTCCAATCATAGTAAGTTTTTTGACCTAAGATCAATGAGTTCATCTTTTGTTAAGTCAACATCTTCGATACAGTTTATATCAGAAAGAAAAGGATTTCGGATCCATGGTTCAATTTTCATGCCATCAAGATAGAAATAACATTTAAAAGAGTTCTGTAAGGTTTCCAAGTGTTCACAGATATCTCTTTTCAAAAAAATTGAGAGAGAAGTTTGCATTTCAACTACATCTTGGTAAAGCACTTCCTGCAACAGTGGAAAGTTTGCAAGAATGTCGGTCTCTACTCTCTTCTTCCATATTGGTAACTTAGCCAAGAAAGCTTGTAATATTTCAGTTGCATCCATAATGGTGACTTCATAACCTTGAATAGAAAGATTTATCTCATTCATATGGTGAAAAATATCTGCCAGGTAATCCAACCCGTGGATAAAATCCTTCCTTTCAAAACGTTCCAAGAATGGGTTTTCTCTTTCTTCCAGAAAAAGTGAAACTTCTGCCCTTAGTTCGAACAAGCACTACAATACTTGTCCTCTTGAAAGCCAGCGCATTTCTGTGTGGTAGAGAAGCGCTTCATATTCTGCTGCCATTTCTTGACAAAATCTTTTAAAAATACGATGGTTCAGAGAACTTCTTTTGATAAAGTGGATAACTTTTATGGCTGTTGACAATACTTTTTTCAGGGTTGTTGGAAGAGTCTTTGTTGCCAGTGCAAAGCAATGAGTGACGACGACTTGAGGAGCTTCTTTTTTCACTAAAGTAGCAAAATTTTAGTAGCATTAGGTAGCAAAATTAAAGTAGCATTAGGGTTGAATTTGAAAGTGCCTGCAATTCTGCCCAGACACGATAGGAGGGAGTATATGATGAGAGCCTTGTCGATCAATTCGGCCCTGGAGGGATTGTGCAAGGCTCAAGGGGTAGAATTTTTTTCAGCCTGGACTGTACTTGTTAACAGGAGAGATTGCTTCTACAGGGATGGGATACACTTAAATAGAAAGGGTGCAAGAATTTTTGCTGATGCTGTCGAGGCAGTGTTAGGTGGGTCGGAAAACTGCTAGATGGGGGGATACAAGGACTAATAGATTAACAGTAGCCACTGGCAGAGGTGGAAGTGATTCTTGCACTGCTTCTATTCAAATGAGCAGAAGCCTGAAAAACAAGATGCAGGATATTTCAGAGACTGCTGGGAGTCATTGCGGTACAAGTAAACACATGGGTTGTGTTAGGGTAGCTAAGAATAGAAACAGGTGCATGTATACCTGCGTGTACACCAATGCTAGGAGTTTGGTAAATAAATTTGATGAATTTGAGGTATTGCTCAAAACATCAAAGGCAGATATTGTTGGGATATCAGAGACATGGTGTCACACAGATATAAGTAATGCGGAACTGGAATTTGGGGTATACAATGTGTATAGAAAGGATAGACAGGACAGGAGGGGAGGAGGGGTTATGCTATTAGTTAAGAAACACATAAAGTCCAAGGAAGTGAAGCCAGTCGACATCGATGGACAGGGCAGTGTCGAGTCAGTTTGGTGTGACATAAGCATAGGGAAATCAAAATTGAGAGTAGGTGTGTGCTATAGGCCTAATGACTCTGATGAGTATAATAAGATATTATACAGGGAAATAGAATGGGCCAGTAAATCAGAGAGTCTTATAATGGGGGATTTTAATTTCCCAGATATTGACTGGAATTTGTGGGTTGGTCACTCGCACACTAGCAAGGCTTTTGTGGATTTATTGGATGATTGTTTTCTACATCAGCATGTTCGTGAGGCAACAAGAGGGAGCAATACTCTTGATCTGATTATCAGTAGTGATTCTTCATGCATTAAGAATCTGCAGAGAAATGAACCACTAGGTGGCAGTGATCACAGTGTGTTGAAGTGGGATTTACTCAAGGAGGTAACTACCATCAGAGGTAAAGGGAAGGGTTTTTGTTTTCGTAAAGGTGACTATGATGGTCTGAGACAGTATTTAAATTCTATACAGTGGGACCAACTGATGATGTTACCAACAGCAAACTCAAAATGGGAAGCATTCAAGGAACTAATCTTGGAGGCTACCAGGCTTTACATACCAACTAAGAAATATTGTTCAAGGTTTAGGCCTAAATGGTTGTCAGATGAACTAATGAGACATGTGGCAGAGAAGAAAAATGCATGGGATACATACAAATTAATGGGTGACATGGAAGACAATGATAGATATAAGTTGGTCTGTAACCAAGTCACAAAGGAGATTCGGCAGGTAAAGGCAGACTACGAAAAATCCTTGGCAAAGGATGCAAAGAAAAACAGAAAAGAGTTCTTTACATATTTAAACTCAAGAAGGAAAGGGATGAATCAGATTGGTCCAATGGATATTGATGGTTCAACAGTTGAGGATCCTGCTCAGGTGGCTAACAATCTAAACGAGTATTTTGCATCTACATTCACGCATGAGGAGTTATTCAGGAAGGAGAATGATGTAGGTAAAGTAAACATTGGCAGTGAGCTGGATGATTTTGTAATAACTGAGAGGAAAGTGGAGGAGAGATTGTTGAGGATAAACATAAAAAAGGCACCTGGGGTGGATGGGATCTATCCAGTTATATTAAAGGAGGCAGCAAAGGAAGTATGCAAACCCCTAGCCATAATTATGAGAGCTTCTTTGGACTCAGGGGAGGTACCCATAGACTGGAGATGTGCAAATGTAACCCCAATTCACAAAGGAGGATCAAAGGCTGACACAAGTAATTATAGACCTGTTAGTTTAACTTCTGTTCCAGGTAAATTAATGGAGGCACTGGTTAAAGAAGCACTGCAGGATCATCTAGACAAGAATTCAGTTATAGCTCAGACGCAGCATGGTTTTGTTAAGGGCAGGTCTTGCCTGACCAATTTGATTGGATACTATGTTGTAGTCACAAAAGAACTGGATGCAGGGAATAACTTTGATATTATATATTTGGATCTTAGAAAGGCTTTTGATACTGTTGCACATGGAAGACTGCTGCACAAATTGGAGCAGTGTGGCATTGGAGGCAAATTACTGCTATGGATAAGGGGATGGTTGAGTGGCAGAAGACAGAGAGTGGTAATCAATGGACACTGCTCAACGTGGACTAATGTTATTAGTGGAGTTCCTCAGGGTTCAGTGTTGGGTCCGTTGTTGTTTTCGGTGTTTATGAATGATATTGATGATGGGATATCAAGTTTAATGTCCAAGTTTGCAGATGATACAAAGGTTGGCAGGGTTGTTAAGGACACTACTGATGCTATGCTGCTGCAACAGGATCTGGAAAGGTTGAACAGATGGGCTGAGAGGTGGCAAATGAAGTTTAACATTGACAAATGTAAAGTACTACATATGGGAAACAGTAACCCCAGAGCAATGTATCAACTCTGCGGTACTACACCGACAGTGGTGGAGAATGAAAAGGACCTGGGGGTAATTGGGCAGACAGATATGAAGTTCTCTGAGCAGTGCAGACGAGCTGCAAGAGTAGCTCATGGTGTCTTGTCAATGATATACAGGAATTTTTCTAGCAGGGATAAGGAGGTGATTATTCCCTTGTATAAGGCAATGGTTAGGCCACATCTTGAGTACTGTATACAAGTCTGGAGGCCTCATTTCAAGAAGGATGTAGAGCTGCTGGAACGGGTACAGAGAAGGGCAACAAGATTAGTGAATGGAACAAAGGGTTGCTCTTACGAAGAAAGGCTTAAGTTTTGCAAATTACAGAGTCTGGAGACTAGGCACTGGCGAGGTGATCTGATAGAGGTGTATAAGGCTTTGAATGGTTTGAGCATGCTCAATGCCAATGGGATTCTTCATCTTGCTCAGAATAATCACCTCAGAGGGCATAAATTCAAATTGAGGAAGGACAGATGTCGGATAGATGTGCGGAAATTTGCCTTTGGCCAGCGGGTGGTTGGTTGGTGGAACCGACTTCCATCACTTGTTGAAGTTGATAGCCTAAACAAATTTAAAGCTCAACTGGACAGGTATTTTGAACGAACGGAGGGGTGAAATGGGAGTGGTGTGTGTTTTTTTTTTTTTTTTTGGCTGATGCTGAATAAGCTTGCTTTCTTGCATCATATGCCTCTACTAATGCTAATGCTAAAACCAGATGTATTACCAAGCATCGCAGGAGCTCCATCAGTGCAAACAGAATGAAGTTTTCCTTTCCATTCAAAGTTTCGTTTGTAAAAAAAACTTTTTTCCAAAAGAGACTCACAAAATAAGAATTCTTCTTTGAAGGCATCAGCATGCACATAGCGAACAAAAACAAGGAGCTGGCTACATTGAGAAATGGATGTAGTTTCATCCAATTGCATACTGAAGGGGAATGGCGAGGCTGCCATTTCCTCGATGACCTGCTTCAAAATATTAAGACGTATCAACTATTCTAGAATGTATTACATCATTTGACAAGGGAACAGCTTCCAGTTTTTTTCTCTATTCCAGTCCACAGACCAGTTCAACCATTTCCAGTGCACATGGCTTTACTAAAGGCTCTCCAATGGTGTGGGCTTCTTTTGCTTGGCAATCCGGTAAGCAACTTTATAGAATGCTTCAAGAAAAGGTTTTCGTGAAATAGCAAATCCAAGTTTTGGAAGTGTCCCTGCTTTTTCGAATTGAGATTTTTTTGCACGGAAAAAACCAGCATCTTTAGATGCATTTTCAGGATGGACAGACTTGAGATGGTCTTTCAGTTTTGCTGGCTTCATACTTCCATTCGCAAGAATTTTTCCGCACAAAAAACACTGCGGTATTTGAGTCCCATCAAGTTCATTAATGCAAGTGAAACCAAATAATACATAGTTTTCATCATACTTAATTTTCTTCGACATTTCAACTTAAATTTGGTCTGTAACAAATGTTAAATAATTAATGCAATATTAGCAACTAAGAAAGACATATACGAAGACTGTATGCATCGACAGACACAGACACGCCTGTAGCACTGCAGGGGCCTCCACCGTTGGACCGGTATACATGCACATAGCAGCAAAAAGGTTAAATTACACACTTCAACTGTTATCTAAACCGTAGGATGTGTTTGAACATATCGTAGCCAGCGCATCTATTCGTGTTAAAAGTGGCCTACTAGGCACTGATTTGCCGGATAGTTTGTCAACTACGTTGCACGATAGTCTGTCCACAGCAGGACTGCAATCAAGTGCGATCTAGTGGCAGGTCTAATAACTGCCGTAATTTCAAAGTAACGATGAGCCTAAGCGATTTTTCGAGATATGCAATAACTATATGATATGAAAATATCTGTTATTTCTATTGGTGACTACAGATACAGCTAATACAATTGTAATTTTTTTACATACATTCATAAATGAAGGAAATTAATGAATTGATATTTTTTTTCCATCCAAGCTCACGGACCCCCTGAAATCCTTCCACGGACCCCCGGTTAAGAAACCCTGCTTTAGAGAGATAAATAGCTTAGTTAAATAGCGAAAATTTCGACTTCCAAGGTCTTGGAACGAATTACCAAAAAAAAAAAAAAAAAAATGTGTTAATGGATTCATATTACAATATTTTTACAATACCTCCATTTATTTCTATGGGATGCAAAATATCCACGATTTTTTTTAAGTTTGTACCGGACGGCTAAAACTTAAGTAAAGTAGAATTTCTGTAAGTCGAGGAGTTCCTGTATATATATTTTTAAAATTTTTTAATACAAACTTAATTTCTCAAGATATAGTAAGACATCTCAGGCAGTGGAAATAGGGTTTTTACCATGATGCCAGTGATGGATTAAAAAAAAAAAAAAACAACTGGCTAAAACACAAGACTGCATTTCTCAAATGAGATATGGAACTCTGTTGATGCTCTGTTAGTTCATTCAGTTACTTGACTTCCATGGCTTTAGATCAGGTTTTATTTGAAACAATTTGTTATTCAGCTGGTTTGCTAAGTGTGTAACCACCGCTGTTTATATGCTCATTTATGGCAGATTTGTAGTCGATGTATGTCAACTTTATCAACTTGCAGGTTGTTGTTGTTTTTGGTTTTTAGGAGCATTAGCAACTAAGGCCATATTGCTCCTAGGTGGTAGATGACTTTCATCAACCGGTGAAATACCACCACTTTACTTATTGGAGGCTTGAAGTGGTGAAACCCATGTTTAGTCTCTAGAGCAAAGTTTCCGGCATCCCCCTTCCCCCATACTTCTCCTTCAACCCATGCACACGGTACTAAGTACTATAGGTTTAGATACCTTTCGTGTTTGGGGGTTTCATAAAAAAAAAAATAAAATAAAAAAAAATATATGCGGTGGTCATTCTCTGACCTTTCCGCATCCTCCGTATTTGGTGGTGACGGGCTCGAACCCTGGTCAAGAAGCGTGTGCTACACACTGGCGCTCCTTCCCACCTGGCTACGGAGGCGCCTCGACTTGTAGGAAGAGGAGTCTAAGTTTGTTGTGTTTTTTGCCACTCAATCAGCACACTGATTGCCTGGGATACTCATATGTCCTGGAATCCAGAAAAATACTACTTTATGTGCTTTTTCTCCGAGTTCTATAAATTGGATTTGAATTCCATGTAGGAATGCGTGGCAAAGACAGCATTTATGTTGTGAGGCTAGTATTGCACTCAGTGAATCTGTGTATATGAGGCATTTTTGGAAAGTGAATTTTTATATCATTCAGTACAATCAGAATGGCAGTGAGTTCAGCAGTATAGCTACTGCATTTTGGGAGCATTTGAGATGTTGCTGTATTTGGGAAATATACTGCAGCACCTACATGAATATCTATTATAGAACTGTTGAACTGTCTGTTTGTGCATATCCATTCATATGATAGTGCAGAGAGTGGACTGTATGCATCTGATTACAAATAAGTATATGAGGACTTGCTATTTTAAACTACTGAAAACAGTCACCACAGAATCCTGGATATATTTACCATGGAGGTGTTGTTACAGTACATTCTCTGAAAACTTTACTTAGATTCAGTTCCCACGATTGTATTATGTCCTGGAGTTGTATCCAGCTGGTTTATTTATGTAAATAAATAAACCAATAGCTGGTTTATTTATTTACATAATCCCACTGTGGATGAAAAAGATACTGACAGATTGGATGATATTAATCGCATTGGATTTTTGTAGCATAGTTTACCAACAAAATTTATCTATGGAGATGAAGCAGACAAAGAAGATGAAGTTTGTATACCTCAGCATATAACTCTGCATAAGTGATGTTCTATATGCTCTCCCCAGAGCAATATATAAAATGTTATGATGAACAGAATCAAGCAAATTCAGAGCACTTCCTCCCCAAGCTACATACTAGGGCACTGCAGTTTACTTTAGATCTAATCAGAGTTTGATATAGCCACAGGGGCTCACATCTGGTGAGTACAGTCGGTCCTCGTACAACACGTGTTTACATTACACGAATTTGATCATACACGATTTATAAATAGGGGAACGATATCTTATATAACACGAACCGAATTCGCTTATGCATGATTCGCTTTTGTGTTTACAAGAAATGGCAGTAGAACGCAGAATCACCCCAACCGAACGCAACACGATAGGAATGAAGAGAAGATTCTGAAAATGTATTTATGTTTTTTATATGAGTGAAGGGGAAACACATTTCACCATAATAACGTAAAAACCAACACAATTCCAGCTATCGATATAATCGCAAATGCAATTAGATGGAGTTTACTACCAGTTTATAACAGATTCCACTAGCACAAATGCAATTAAATTGTTTTATGGTAGTAACCCCCAGAAATGTGCTTTAGTAAAATGTGAGGTGTTAATAGTGTATCTCGGCCTTTATGGTGTTGTTTATTCAGTTGCTACACGGGCGCAGCTTTGTTTATGTGTATCAAGCGTGCCTCCTCATTTTGTAATTGTGCTTTATTCCCTAAAAATTAGTAAAATACTTAAAAGGTGTGAAAAGGAAAGGTCCTGGCAAAGACACTGCAGATTCAGAGAGAGAAAAAAAAAAAAAGCAATATCGATAAACAGAGGCGGACTGGATCAAAAATTCTTACCCGGGAAAATTTATAGTGGCCTCATACTACGGTTTATGGCCAAAATCACACAGGCCTCCGGCCCACCGGGATTTCCCGGATAAGCCTTATGGCCAGTCCGCCTCTGTCGATAGAGAAAAAATATGGAATTGTGAAACGCTTTGAGCAAAATGAAAGACCATGTGATATTGCACATGCTACAGGCCGAAATGAGGCAACACCGAGAATTAGAAAGAATGCAGAGAAAATAAAAACAACTTTCATAGCAGGAACAACACAAAGTGTAATTAAAATCAATTAGATTAAGACACAAAGAATTGGAAGAGATGGAATGGCTGTCATCTGTTTGGATAGAAAATCCAACAAAAAATAAGTTTGCTTACGATAGAAGCAAAAGCATTACAATATTTTATTACGTAATACTTGTAATAAAATACGTAAGCATTTTATTACGACTTACGTATTATAATTTATACTTACGTATTATAAAATACGTAAGTATTTTATTACGACTATTTTATTAATAAATTTTTATTATTTAAATAAATAATAAAAAATAAATATTTTTTATTATTTATTATATTATAATAAAAATAAAAAAAATATTATAATATTATTTTTTATTATGTATTTTAATCGTTATAAAATACATAAGTATTTTATAAAGATTAAAATTACCTGATTATTTATTGTGTTTGGTAATGTTTTGGTTCCAAATGTGTGTTCAATCTTGGGTGGTCGGCACCTAACCCCACTTTTCCCATAGGGCCTGTTGTTTATATTGCACGATTTTGCATTGCACGAGGGTTTCTAGGAACACAACTATCGTGCTATACGAGGACAGACTGTATAGACTTGGCACACCCAGGGTCCTGAGCTGAATATCATCATTCTTCTCTTTCTTGGTGATTCCTTTCTACCTCTCTCTCTCTCTCTCTCTCTCTCTCTCTCTCTCAGGGTAATGCGAGAATTTTTTAGGCTTCCTTACACCATATGGCTAATAATAAGAATAATAATAAATGTAGTAGGGTGCAATGGTCAGCATCCCGTGTTACTGGACAGCATTCTAAGCATGTTTAGTTTTTTCAGACAGACACTATAAGGATATTATCAAGAGTTGGTTCAAGCAGGTGGATGCTGGTTGTGTGGGATATCAGATCATTTTTTGGTGTTTTTTTTTGTTTAGAGATTCTGTACCCATTGTTCTTGGCGTAAAATACTATTTTATTTACTGTGTCCTGAAGTAGTCTTCAGGACACAGTAAATAAAATAGATAGATTTCTATATGGAGGGTCATACCATCCGTATAGAAATGTATCTCTATATGGATGGTCATACCATCAATATAGAGATACGTTTCCACTATGTGTAGTATGTGTTTTGTAACAAGTTATTTTTATGACAAACAGAATAGCGGTGAGGACTGAGCCTTGTGGAACACTTTCTTCTTGTCTAAATATTTGTGAATATATATTTTGGTATTTGACCTGAAAGGTTCTGTTTCTTAGGAAGTTTTGTATTAGGAGAGGAAGGTGTCCTCTAAAACCATAGTTGTAAAGATTTTCATACATCACATCTCCAGGATGTATCAAACTTTCTCTATATCAAGGCATATCGTTACGGGTGTTCAATGCAAAGTAAACCACTGCAAATATTAGCTATTGTTTTTATTACGATATGGCTTTCCAAAAACCATACCAAAAGGTGCATAATAAATTTTAAGGGTGTCCAAAACCCAAAACAGTCTGTTGTTAAACTTTTTTTTTGGGGAGGGTGTAATCTCGTGCAGTTTGTTAGGGTAATTGGATAATATGCAAAAAAGCGAGCTTATTCAGCAAAAAAAAAAAAAAAAAAAAAAAAATCCACTTCCAACTATCCATCCCCTCCTATAGTTTGTCTAGTTCTTCCTTGAATTTATTTAATCTATTTCCACAACAAGCCTAGTAGCTTCTATGATTATTTCCTTGAATGCTTCCCATTTAGAATTTGTTGTTGGTAACATCAACAGTAGGTCTCACTGTATAGAATTTAAAAACTGTCTGAGACCACTGTAGTCATCCTTACAAAAGCAAAACCCTTCCCTTTACCCCTGACGGTAGTTACATCTTTGACTAAATCCCACATCAGTAAACTGTGATCATGGCCACCTAGTGGTTCCTTTATCTGCAGATTCTTAATGCATGAATAATCACTGCTGATAATCAGATCAAGAGTGTTCTCTCTCTCTCTCTCTCTCTCTCTCTCTCTCTCGTTGCCTCTCTGACATGGTGCTGTAGAAAACATTTATCCAACATGATCCACAAAAGTCTTGCTAGTAAGTGAATGACCAACCCGAATGTTTCAGTCAATATCTAGAAAATTGAAATCCCCCATTACAAGAAATTCTAATTTACTGGCCCACTATATCTCTGTACATTTATTCATTGTACTCGTCACATTTAGGGCGCCTCCGTAGCCAGGTGGGAAGGAGCAGCAGCAGTGCGTAGCACACGCTTCTTGATTAGACCAGGGTTCGAGCCTGCCACCACCAAATACGGAAGATGCGGAAAGGTCAGGGAATGACCACCGCATTTCCCGGAGCAATATGGCCTTAGTTGCTAATGCTCCTAAAAACCAAACAAACAAACTCGTCACATTCATTTGGCCTATAACGCACTCCTCCTCTCATTTTTGTTTTCCCAGTGCTTAAGTCACACCAAACTGACAACATTGCACTGACCATCCATGTCAACTGGATGCACTGCCATAGATTTTATGTTCTTCTTAACCAAGAGCATAATCCTATTCTGTATGTCCTTTCCAGTGTCACTCAGATATATGGGATACAGAATTTGAATATGGGTAGTACAATATGTACAGACACATTATACTATCCATATTCAAATTCTGTATCCCGTATATCTGAGTGACACCACATCTCTGATATCCCCACAATGTCTGCATTTGACGACTTAACTAGCAGTTCAAATTCATTAAATTTATTTTCTGTGCTCCTAGTATTTATGTTCCTGTATAACATGCACTTCTTACTCTTAGTTACCATAAACAAAGCCCCAATTATTTCCTTGTTCTATGATGGCCCACAGCAGTCCTTGAATTCTTCTGTAACTTGCTTTCCTGATGCTGTTAATTTTTATTAATTTAATAGTCTGTGTATTTCCACAAGCCAGTTTTCCGAATAACCTAATACCGCCTTGATAGCATCAGCAAATATTTTTGCATGCTTTCTATTTAAGTGTGTTCCATCCCCGTAGAGGCAGCCTCTCCTGTTAACAAGCACAGACCACACCGAGAAAAACCCTACCCCACGAGCCTTGCACATTCTTTCAAGGGTCAAAATGATTGACAAGGCTATCATCACGTACACTCACCTACTGTTTCTGGACAGAATTGCAGACAGTTTCAAACCCTAACTTGTAACATTTTCTCAATATTGCACTGTACTTGCTAACTAAGTTCTCAGATTTAATTTGATTTGATTTAAGAATTCTTGGCGCAAGAGCTACTGTGACTAAAATGCGCCTGTAAGATTTTATATAACGGTTTTGTTCTAATTCGTATATTGCTGTTAATAATTTCCAAGAGTGAGAGAGAATGACTATAGCTTGCTTTAGAGATAATATTTAGTTTTATATTTGATTATAGTAATTTATTTTCTTGAGGAACTGAAAAACATCTGCTAAATTTTTTCTATCTTCCAGTATGGTTTTGAGAGTGAGGGAGTTTGTTTAGCTCTTTGAAGGAGTTTCGGCGGGGGGATCCTCTCCTCGCAAAAGATAAGAGTGACTGAAATACGTGTGTCTTATCCTTAACCTAGCAAGTATCACTTCATCGTGTCTATTTTTATGAATGCTGGATTTCCATGGTTGGAGTAATCTTTTAATCTGATGCAATTTGTTAGTGGTAGGTACTTGCCATTGCTGCTGCCAGTGATGTATCCCACTATGATCAATAATGTGTTTGTAGTCTGAGAAAGGGATATATTCTGATGCAGAAATATTGTTTGCTTCTTTGGCAGCTCTGTCTGCTTGCTCGTTACCATGTATTCCGACATGACTTGGGATCCAGCAAAATCTAATGTTATGACGTTGTTCAAGGAGTTTTTATATTCCGTATTGAATCTGCTGTTGTAGTGGATGTTTGTTATGACTGATATTTTGTATTGCCATCATGGAACTACAGGAGTCAGTAAAAATTATGCTGTTTTGAAAACTTGAATGGTCGATTTTGTTTAGTGCTAACATAATGGCTTGCAGTTCTGAAGTATAAATGCTACAGTCTTTTGGAAGTTTTTGGGCCAATGTGATGTCAGAAAAAGTAAACTGCTGCTCCCACATGAGAATCAGTTTTGGATCCATCTGTATATAGAAAGCAATGATCTGAAAATTGTGCCTTATAAGCAGCATGCAGCTGTTGATGGTTTATATGAGAAAGAGTTTGTTTGCCCCAAATGTGGAAGGAGAAGTCGCATAAAGGTTGTCTGATTATCTATGGTGGAGTAGACTGCTTCGTCAGCAGAATTATGTTATCTAGGTTAAGCTCTCTACTGAGAAGAAGGTTTTTTAATCTCACATTCGCAGGTTTATTGATTCTTTGTTGTTGCTGATAATGTTGTTCCCATTCAGAAGCAAAAAGAGTTTTTGTAGAGGGTGGTCTAGTAAGGATTTTATTTTAGCTGCATAAGAGAGTAATTGATTTTGTCTTCTGATTTGCAGAGGAGGTTCTTGAGCTCTGGTGTACAGGCTCTGCACAGGCGACGTGCGGAAAGCTCCAAGGGCTAAATGGAGTGCGCAGTGATGTACCGGGTCGGGTCATCTCAGGGCACTAGGTCTTGCCGAGTCATAGACTGGGGCACCATAGTCTAGGTTAGACCGAATGAGAAGGCGATATAAACGTAGTAGGATTGTCCTGTCTGCTCCCCAGGATATAGCAGATAGGACCTTCAAGATGTTCATTTTCTTCAAACAGTGGACTCTTATGTGACTGATATGCTCTAGGAAAGTCAGTTTTTTGTCAAAAACTAATCCTAAGAAACGGACTCTATTTTTAACTGGGATGATCTGTTCTTTCAGCCTGAATTCTGGGTCAGGATGCGGATTCCTTTTTCTGCAGAAATGTATACATGCAGTCTTTTGTACCGATATTCTATATCCATTTCTTTCTGTCCATTTTATGACTCTGTTAATGGCTACTTGCAATTGCCATTCTATTGTCCTCATATGCTGCGCTTGATAAGAAATGCTGAAATCATCAGCATAAACAGTTATAAAGATATTGTTTGGGATTTGTTCTATTATTGTGCTGAAGTGGACTGCAAAAAGTGTGGCACTAAGTACAGATCCTTGAGGGACCCCTTCTTCTTGATAAAATATATTGGAAAGTGTATTGTTCATTCGAACTTGGAAGGTCCGATTCTTAAGGAAATTAGCATTAGCATTAGCAGAGGCATTTGATGCAAGAAAGCAAGCTTATGCAGCATCAGCCAAAAAAAAAAAAAAAAAAACCCACTTCCACTTCACCCCTCTGTTCGTTCAAAATACCTGTCCAGCTGAGCCTTAAACTTATTTAGGCTATCAACCTCCACCACAAGGGATGGCAGTCTGTTCCACCAACCAACCACCCGCTGGCTAAAGGCAAATTTCCGCACATCTATCCTACATCTGTCTTTCCTCAATTTGAATTTATGCCCTCTCAGGTGATTTTTCTGAGCTAGAGGAAGAATCCCATCAGCATTGAGCATGCTTAAACCATTCAAGGCTTTATACACCTCTATCAGATCACCTCGCTGGTGCCTAGTCTCCAGACACTGTAATTTGCAAAACTTAAGCCTTTCTTCGTAAGAGCACCCCTTTGTTCCATTCACTAATCTTGTTGCCCTTCTCTGTACTCGTTCCAGCAGCTCTACATCCTTCTTGAAATGAGGCCTCCAGACCTGTATACAGTACTCTAGGTGTGGCCTGACCACTGCCTTATACAATGGAATAATCACCTCCTTATCCCTGCTGGAAAAATTGCTGTATATCATTGACAATACTCCATGAGCTACTCTTGCAGCCCGTCTGCACTGTCCGGAGAACTTCATATCTGCCTGCACAATCACCCCCAAGTCCCTTTCATTCTCTACCACTGTCAGTGTAGTACCACAGAGTTGATACGTTGCTCTGGGGTTGCTGTTTCCCATGTGTACTACTTTACATTTGTCAATGTTAAACTTCATTTGCCACCTCTCAGCCCATCTGCTCAACCTTTCCAGATCCTGTTGCAGCAGCATAGTGTCAGTAGTGTCCTTGACAACCCTGCCAACCTTTGTATCATCTGCAAACTTGGACATTAAGCTTGATATACCATCATCAATATCATTTATAAATACAGAAAACAATGGACCCAACACTGAGCCCTGAGGGACTCCACTAATAACATTAGTCCACGATGAGCAGTGTCAATTGATTACCACTCTCTGTCTTCTCCCCCTCAACCACCCCTTTATCCATAGCAGCAATTTGCCTCCAATGTCACACTGCTCCAATTTGTGTAGCAGTCTTCCATGTGCAACAGTATCAAAAGCCTTTCTAAGATCCAAGTATATAATATCAAAGTTATTCCCTGCATCCAGTTCTTTTGTGACTGCATCATAGCATCCAATCAAGTTGGTCAGGCAAGACTTCCCCTTAACAAAACCATGCTGTGTCTGAGCTATAACTGTAGTCTTATCTAAATGATCCTGCAGTGCTTCTTTAACCAGTGCCTCCATTAATTTTCCTGGAACAGAAGTTAAGCTCACAGGTCTATAATTACTTGTGTCAGCCTTTGATCCTCCTTTGTGAATTGGGGTCACATTTGCACATTTCCAGTCTATGGGTACCTCCCCTGAGTCCAAGGAAGCTCTCATAATTATGGCTAAGGGTTTGCTTACTTCCTTTGCTGCCTCCTTTAATATAACTGGATAGATCCCATCCACCCTGGGTGCCTTTCTTGTGTTTATCTTCAACAGTTTCTCCTCCACTTTACTCCCAGTTATTTCAAGATTCTGTAGCTGACTGCTAGAGTTGAATACACCTCTGGCATTCCCCTTGCTGAATAACTCCTCATGTGTGAATGTCGATGCAAAATATTCATTTAGTTTGTTAGCTACCTGAGCAGGATCATCAACAGTTGACCCATCAATATCAAGTGGACCAATCTGATTCATCCCCTTCCTTCTAGAGTTTACATAAGTAAAGAACTCTTTGCTGTTTTTCTTTGCATCCCTTGCCAAGGATTTCTCGTAATCTGCCTTCGCCTGCCTAACCTCCTTTGTAACTTGGTTGCATATCAACTTGTATCTATCATAGGCTTCTGTGTCGTGTTAATTTGTAAGTATCCCATGCATTTTTCTTCTCTGCCATATGCCTCATTAGTTCATCTGACATCCATTTTGGCCTAAACCTTGAATTGTATATGTAGAGGGGCAGATGTCCTCTAAGGACAAGTTGATGTAACCTTTTAAGTATACCATATCGCCACATGGTATCATATGCCTTTTGGATATCAAAATTAACCATGACTTGGTGTTGTTTCCTGAGAAAAGCATTTCTTACTTGATTTTCCAGTTGTATAACTACATCCAAGGTACAGTGATTTTTTTCTAAAGCCAAATTGTTCTGAGTTGAGAAGATCATTATTTTCTAGATACCATGTTAGTCTATTGTTGACCATTTTCTCTAAGAACTTGCCTAAGCAGCTAGTCAAAGCTATGGGACGATAGTTCTGTGGGTCTGATAGATTTTTTTCCCTGTTTTGGGAGAGCTCGTATTGCGTGGTGCCATTTGTTTGGGAAAAAATTTTCAAGGTATATTTTGTTGTATAGATCTAACAGGGCTAATTGAGACTGTTCATCTAATTGTTGTATCATTGAATAATGGATTTCATCAGGACCGACTGCGCTGTGTTTCGCCTGTAGCAGAGTTTGTTTTAGTTTTGCTACTGTGAGCGGCAAGTTGTCTTGTTCACACTGATTGCTAGAAAAGTTAAGTTTTATTTTTTCAGCCTCTTTTTTGTATGTTTTGAAAGCAGTGGGGTATGCACAATTAGCAGATGTATTCGAAAAATTTTCACCAAGCACATTGACTATATCTAAGGTATTTGTAACCAACTGTCCTTTCCAATTTAGCAATAGAGAAGGGTTTAATTGAGAATTGTTTGTCATCCTTCTGATCTTTTTCCAGATAAGTGTAGCTGGTGTGGAAATAGTTATAGTGGGTGCAAATTTCATCTAAGCAGCTTTTTTGCACTTTCCTGACCTCAGCTCTGGCTCTCTTGAATTGTATCAGATTGTCTATTGTTCGATTTTTGCGAAAGAGGTTCCAGGCTCAATTTCTCTCTTTTTTAGCTTCCCGGCACTCTTTGTTCCACCATGGTTTTGGATATATTCTAATGTTAGAAGATGTTTTAGGTATTGTCCTTTCCGCAGCTTGAAGTATACTATCAGTAACATACTGATGTTTGTACTGATTCTCATTTAATAATGTTGCAGTCTAACTTGGCTAGTAACCTGACTGTTTCCCAATCTGCATAATATATTTTCCATCTGGGGGGCCTACTGGCTTGGCATGGCATTTTCTTCATGATTTTCAAAATAATGGGGTAGTGGTCGCTGCTCAACGGAGTCTCGTGCACGCTCCATTTAGTCATAGGGAACAGTGTTGGGGAACAGATTGATAAGTCTATTGCAGAACTGCTTTTTGATGGAAGGTGGAAATATGTGTGTGTGCCGTCATTTAAAATCATTATGTTGTTCTCGACAACTAATTTTTCTATTTGCTTACCCTTCTGGTCTATTTTAGGATCGCCCCCATAGTGGGTGATGTCCATTTAGGTCACCTAAGATGCAGAATGGAGGTGGTAGTTGAGTGATCAGCTCTTTGAAATCCTTAAATCGGAATTCTTGATTAGGGGGTAGATATATTGAGGCTATGGTAATGTTGAAGCCTATTGCTAGAGGGGTGCAACTGCTTCTAATAGTGTGTTCAATGGTATTGTTTGGGAAGGTACATGTCTGTTAACTAATACTGCAACTCCTCCTCTCGTTGTTGTGTTAACTAATACTGCAGCTCCTCCTCTCGTTGTTGTGTTAACTAATACTGCAGCTCCTCCTCTCGTTGTTGTGTTAACTAATACTGCAACTCCTCCTCTCGTTGTTCCATTCCTTATGCGATCCTTTCTATATTTCTATTTTCAAAGAAAGACAAAACCAAGGTAGACAAAGTTAAATCAGCTCCAAGGAAGCAATCCGAGGGAACATCTAACCCCAAATGACAGATACGCCGTAGCCTAGTGGTCAGGCATGCGGGTGCATAAGTACACGTGCCTTGAGTGACCGGGGTTCAATCCCATGACTGCTGAATACGGTGCTGTTTCTTGTATTCTGTCTATCTTGTTAACTCCTCTGACTGTTTGGTCGTCCCGGAGTATAAACAGAAAATTTATTTATTTATTTATATGTGATATAATTTTTGATTATACTATTGTCCTGTGGTTTTAAATGGGTTTCTTGTAGGCAGATACTTAGTGGGTGGTACTAGGTGATGAGGTCTATAACATCATTAGTGTTTGAGCGAAAACCTCGATAGTTCCATTGGATAATCATATCTGTCATTTGGGGTTAGATGTTCCTCGGATTGCTTCCTGGGGGCTGATTTAACTTTGTCTACCTTGGTTTTGTCTTTCTTTGAAAAATATGGTCTACCGTATCCATTTCTTCTTCAGCGAAGATTTCGTGAACTGGTTCCTCTCCTTGGTTTCTTGCATCTGTGTCCATTTGTTCTGCAATCTTTTTTCCCGTACTACCTATCTTTTCTTTGTTTGCTTTTCTTCTTACATTTTCTGAATTATCTGGTGGGAAAGATAAAGGAGTATTGATAATCTTTTCTTCTTTTTGTGATGGAGATGGTTTATAAAACTCACGAACCCATTCTGAGATAGATTCTCCTGGGGGGGGACTGTAATATCCATTTGTGTGCCACAACATTTTGAATTGAGTAATTTAATTTCCGGAGCCTTTTTGATTGTGGCAATCTGCGCATAAGAAGGTTTGTTTGCTATATTTATTGTAATCGCCTTTTTAGCTTCCTGATATGAAACTCCATTTTCTGCTTTGTATTTTTGTTTTTTTTCCTTCATTTTTTTTTTCCCTTTGCATTTTTTCCTTCTTCCAAATTTCGCACTCCCTTGATTATGCGGTATGCAGTAGTTTCGGAGTGTTTGGCATTGGCCGTTTCTACCAAAATGTCGCCTGATTTTAGTCCTTTAACTTGTTTTGGTGGGCCGACATAACTCTCAAGAGTCTTTTGTATGAGAAAGGGTGACAATTGCCCTACCGCTTTCTCAGTATTTGAATGTATAATAATATACATGGGATATATCAAAACTTTAATGTCAATTTTTAATCTCTTTGTGGAGACAGAGTCATTTCTATCGCCTTTTCTGATTGCCTTAGAGGTGTCTCCGAGAGAACTAGATTTCTCATATCTTGGATCAGTTCTATTCGGGTCCGTTGACCCAGTGGATTCCTGGGTATTGGAGTCAGTTCGCTCCATTTCGCCCTGGAAGGGAGAGCTTTTCCCTTCCAGGTTACCGGCCCCGCCACGTGGATACAGGAGCAGTGCCACCCTGTGACCAAGCACTAGGAGGTTAGTAATTAAGGTATAACAAAAAAATAAAAGGGGAAGAGAAGGTTGCTTTCCTTCTTAATATAGTAAAGTTGCTTTCTTTTACTATGGATTATTTAATTGTGTGTTAATAAATGCTTTTAATAAGGAAACGATTTCTACTTCAAGAAAGAGCGCTAATTCAGAGCAAAGTCACTTGATCACAGAATCGCTTGGCACTTGGGGCCAAGTTCTCAGATCTCCTACTCTTAATGTTATTAGTGCAAAGATGTACAGCAATATCACCTTTTGCACCCTTAAAAGATGACATCTCTTTATAATGTTATCTACTTTTTCTGTTTTCTGCTTAATTTTTGGAGATTTATGCTTATACAAAAATTACAGAAATGTTTTTGGCATGTAAGGTTTGTTATTTGTTTGTTATTTGGTTTTTAGGAGCATTAGTAGCAAAGGCCATATTGCTCTGGGGATATGCGGTGGTCATTCCCTGACTTTTCTGCATCCTCCGTATTTGGTGGTCACGGGCGCGAACCCCTGTCTAATCAAGAAGCGTGTGCTACGCACTGCTGCTCCTGCCCATCTGGCTATGGAGGTGCTGCCATTTAAGGCATGAGATTATAACAGAGTGAAAATTATAAGTAGAGAACTGATATTGCTTTAAGTTCAATGTTAGAAATGTAGGAGATAAAGGTAAACTTTCTTTATCTCCTATATTCCTAACATTCGTGAGAGAGAGAGAGAGAGACTGTTATTAAGAGGCAATTTTTTAAGTTGACTAACTCTAGTCAGTGATGGTGCCAGTGTAGTGAGTGCAATGATGACAGTGGGGAAAGATAAGCATTGCATGCCCTCATTCTGTAGAAATAGAGCTTGATCCCTCACTGAGTGAAGCAAGTAGAGAGGAGTCTGATGATAACAATACCTAAGAGAAAGTGTTAAAAATAATAGAAATTTAAGTTAAAAAGTGGGCACTAAATGACAAGACTCTAGTTTTGCATTTCTATATCATCAGTAATATTCTCTGAGATTCTTAAAAATCACAATAAGAAAACAATAGCACCCTTTTTAGGAATCATTGGTCTAATTCTTACACAAGATACAGCCTTTTTACCAGAATTTTTTATAGTGTGTAATAATTACCTATCATCACCAGCCATCTCCAAATATTCTCCAGGAAAGAGGCCAAGGGAAAGTACTGATGTATCTAAATCTTCTTCTTCACATTCTGGTGTTGTGCGAATACGACCTAAATAAAGGAACAGGACTTTTATCAAGAGGCATTTTTAAAAAATAAAACATTAAATTACACAGGACAAGAAATTTAAAACCATTTTTTGTCATTTATAAATGAAATATGGTATTCTTTATACATTTATACAATTTTTGATGTTGAATCTCAAATATGGACTCAATTTTTATTATTATTATTATTATTATTATTAGCCATATGGTACAAGGAAGCCTGAGGCTTATGCTGCACCAGCCAAAAAAAAAAAAAAAAAAATTCCCGAGTTACCCCCCTGTGTGTGTGAGAGAGAGAGAAGTAGAAAGGCATCACCAAGAAAGAGAAGAATGATGATATCCAGCTCAGGACCCTGGGTTTGCCAAGCCCATACTCACCAGATGTGAGCTTCTAGTATCCAAAGGTTTTGAGATAAACGTATATCGATTATATATATATATATTATAGACAAAAAAGTTAAAATCAGTATATTTGTGTATATAGTAGGGGAGTTGAGCCATCAGGTGTAATAACCATATAAGAATAGGGAGAACCTGTAAGTAAAAAATCAATTCACCTGAAAAAAATAAAATAAAATGTAATTAATAAGGGCATAATTATTGTAATAACCTAAAGCTGTGGGTTCTAGGACTTTAACTACTTCTATTTTTATTTTATAGTTTATTTATTCTTCCTTTCGGTGTCTGTCAGGTCAGCTGTGATGTATACGTATACGGTTTATGTGTACATCATAACAGAAACAGAGAACTGGCCTACTGTCGTGGCTCCTACGATTTTCGCTGCTGACCCTTTTGAAGAAGTAGTTAAAGTCCTAGGACCCGCAGCTTTAGGTTCTTACAATAATTATGCTCTTATTAAATACATTTTACTTTTATTTCAGGCAAATTGATTTTTATTTCAGGTAAATTGATTTTTTACTTACAGGTCCGCCCTATTCTTCCATGGTTATTACACCTGATAGCTCAACTCCCCTACCATATACACAAATATACTGATTTTTTACTTACAGGTTCTCCCCATTCTTCTTATGGTTATTACACCTAATAGCAAAACTCCCCTACCATATACACAAATATACTGATTTTAACTTTTTTGTCTATTATTCATTATGGTTGCTGGTCCTTTCTGCGTTTACCGTAGTACCCAGATCCATAACCCTGTCTTATATACATTTTATAAATTTTGCATTAACTCTTATAGCTCATTCCTGTTTGATAAGACTTTCATAATTTCATTGCATCTTTATCATTTTTTATATATATATATATATATATTATAGGAAATTGATATATACAGGGTGATTCACTACAAGTGCGACAACCTTGCAGGAGGTGTAGGGGCACAAAGACAAATCGGAATCACATAGCTTGCAGGGTCCGAAATGCCTTCGTCATGCGGTAGAGGACGTAGAACGGGAGGTTGCTTCAACAGCGATCCCGCTGGAAGTCAGCATTTACGAACCGTTTCTGTTGAAGAAACCAAGTAGCAAAAGTCCTCCGGAATGGATAATCCGCAGGCTCCAATGACTGGACGTGTTGCAGATGGTATGAACTCATTTGGTTTGTTGACAGTATCCTCCATATAGTGGATTGGGAAATACCCAATCGTTGGCCTATCGCTCGAGTACTCATACTCGGATTGCCTTCTGCAAGACATAGGACATTCTCCTCGTTGTCTGCCGTCCTCTTCGTTTGCTCTCGATTCATGGTACCTCTCGTGAAACAACCAGTCTCACATAACCTTCTCATCATACGATTTTAATCGTATGATGAGGAGCATGCCTGTGCGGGAAATGTTCCTGGTACAAGCGCAGAGCTGCGCATCCATTACAGTCCGCAGCTCCATACGCGAGGTGCCCGTCAGCCAGTTCAACGTTTGAATACTCATCCATCCTACTGCCTCGGCAACCGGTTCACAAATGCTGACTTCCAGCGGGATTGCTGTTCACGCGACCTCCCGTTCAATGTCCTCTGCTGCATGATGAAGGCATTTCGGACCCTGCAATGCTATGTGATTCCGATTTGTCTTTGTGCCCCCTACACCTTCTGCAAGTTTGTCGCACTTGTAGTAAATCACCCTGTATATATAAGCACATCATACTTAAGATTTAAATTTCTTAGATGATGAATGCCATTTATAAGTGTTCATGTTATAGAACAAGCCAGAAAGGCTCCAAAATGCTAATTCGTGGAAACTCAAGATCATTTGAAATTTTCATTTTTAAATTACCAATAAAAATATTTGCTTTCAGTTTCAGCTTGCTGATTACAGGAAATATCATCCACAGATACTAAAAGCCATCTGCTTCTTTATCCATGGCTTTTACAATATTATTCATTAATATCCAACTTTGATTTAATGAATAAGGGAGGGAAGAATGAAGTTGGGTCAACTGTATGCTGATTTATCACCTTTTTTATGGTAAAATACAAACAACAAGTAAAACCTTTTATAACCTAACGAGATTGTTAGGTTCTGCTATCCCATTTACAGAGGAAGCAGCAATTTTCTATTTTATATTTGTATCTCTCATACTCAAATCTTTCATATGAGAAGTTGCATATCTCCTTCAACATAGCACATAACCAATTTGTACAAAAGGATATATATTTTCAATATATAGAAATACAGCCTTTTAAACTGAAAGTTTACAAATCAGTAAATATAAATTGTTCTGGTCTGTATTTGTGTTCTATAGAATGAATGAATAAACCAATCAATGTCATAATAATAAAAAAAACATTTTGTTCATAGAAAAGAATTTCAACAATTCTTATGACAATTGTAATATACTGAAGTGAATGTATCACAATTAAGTAATATAAGCAATTTTAGCTTGTCAACCTGGAGTCCAAAAATTCAGCATTGGCATTCAATAAATACAAATTACAGACAAGGTTCTGCAGACCACAACACTGAGACTGAGGTAAAGGTAGCTCATCACTAAGGGAAATAATGGATGCACAGTGAAGGAAGGGTTTGACTAGTCAATTGTTTCCCACTTTTTTGGCTATGCTATCTGTTCCATTATGTTTATCAAATGGGAGCAGCAGTCAGGGGTGTAATTTTTTGGCTCTCTCTCTCCAGAGCATCGAGATTGTGAAAGGCACAATCTCGATGATCTGGAGAGAACCCCCCCCCCCACACACACACTCAACGAACTTATCAAGTTTGGAGCATAAGGATGCAAAATACACAGTGGGCACACAGGGTTTGACCCGGTCTCTAAGGATACAACCAAAAACACAAACCATATGCTTCATACATATATATATTGCTAATAAGTTAAAAACAGTGGAAATAAAGGGAAAATAAACATAGATTGAATATGTCATTTGCACCAAAGCAGCAGCAAAGGATGCAGATGTATATATATGCATATTATAATCAATATAAAGAACTTCATATTGATTATAATATACATATATATATTTTTTTTTTAATGGCCAGCCGGTGTGTATAAATATATATATATATTTTTTTAATGGCCCGGTGTGTGTGTGTGTGTGTATATATATATTCCAAATATACTAGTGTTAAATTGTAAGATATATATATATATAAAAATTATTAAGTGTTACTATTATATAAAAATAAAAACAAAATGTTACATATAGATAGAGCCATCAAAAGATAGAACATTACATCGGACGTTAGGTATGTCCAAATTATATAAGTTAACGTAATGCAAGTACCTCATCGTTTGAAAATTGATGTAACCATTATCCAACCGTACCTCCAGCTTACATGAAAAATATGCAAAATGGGTTCCCAGGTTGGGCTTTTTATGTTATTTATCTAATATTTGATATATTTTTATATAACTTTGCATATTTTTCATGTAAGCTGGATATACTAAATATAAAAATTTATACTATATATAAAATATACTATATAAAAATATAGTATATTTTATATATAGTATATACTATATATAAATACTAAAATTAAATTAACGGTTGGATAATGGTTACATCAATTTTCAAACGATGAGGTACTTGCATTACGTTAACTTATATAATTTGGATATGTATATATATATATATATATATACAGGGTCATTAAAAAGTCCTTATGCAGTTTTAAATTTTCATAACTTCCATTCTATACACGATAAAATCAATCTGTAAAAAACATGGTTAATTAGCTAAGTGCTGTGCCATTTGAGACTGGCAACTACTGCTCATAAACTATACCCAACCTTTGAAAACTGTGAAATCACTCTCTTGGTGTTGTGTTCTAAACAGAGGCAAAGTAGGAATTTTTGACCCAGTCAAAAATTCCTACTGGGGAAAACGAATAGAATGTATTGGAGGTCAGAGTGTAATACTGAAAATCACACCAGCCTCCGGCCCACCAGGGTTTCCCTGGTAAGTCTTATGGTCAATTCGCCTCTGGTTTTAAACCTATGGAGCAAAAAAGGTTAGATATCTCAGACAGCAGGGCCAGGTCAAGATATCCTAAGTGGACTGGCCTTAATTAAGACAGACAGCTGGGTGGGGTTGTTATTCTGCCTATTCAAAAATTGGTGCTTTGTGTCATTCACAGGGCCATACAAATGTCAGAGTGGGAGGGGGGTGCACATGTCATAAGGGCTTTCCAAGCAACAAAAAAATAAAATAAAAATAAATAAATAAAAAGGAAAATATAAAAATACTAAAATTAAATTAAGAGAGATACTTGATAAGAAATTTAACTTGAAAATTTATTTGTTCCCTTGAGATCACTGTGTCCTTATAGCAACAATAACAATAGCACAAAATGTAATGTGGATTACTAAAGAGCAGTAATAATTTCATACATAAAAAGTATTGGCGAAAAACAAACAGAATCTGTAAAAAGTATGGGCTAAGTGATCTTTAAGTCGATTAATAGAATAGGGGCTGGTTCAAAGATCTGACAGCATTATAGCAGGCATATAATATAATATAAATACAGGTACTCCTTAGCTTATGTAATACTCGACTTACGGGAATTCAACTTTACATAAGTTTTTGCCAGCCAGTGCAAACTTAGAAAAATTGTGGAAACGTATTTTGCATCCTGCAGGAATAAATAGAGATATCATGAAAATATTGTAATGTGAACACAATAATACATTTTTTTTTGGTAATTTGTTCCAAGCTCTCAGAAGTTGAAATTTTTGTTATATAACTAAGCTATTTATCTCTCTAAAAGGTCATTTTTATAATGGAAACTGCACTACACTTTCATCGTTATCATATGTTCCGTTATAAGAATCAATTTTGAATGCCTTTTAATATTTTTCTGAAACACATTTCTGTAAGTCACTACCATAAAATAATTTGCACTGTCCAGTTTATTGGGCTTTTCTGTTAGGGCAATCTATTATAAACGGGTAGTAAACTCGATCTTATTGCATTTGTGATAATAAAATATAACTAGAATTCTGTGGGTTTTATGTTACAGTATTATGGTGAAATGAGTTCCCCTTCACTGAAATCTTCAATTATATAAAAAAACAAATAAATTTTTGGAATATTCCTATTTACTTATTACAATGGTGAAGGGAAAGGGACCAACAGAAAGTGCAAGTGCTGGCAGTGTTAGGAAACGAAACATAATTGATTTAGAAATGAAGATGATTACTTAAGAAGTATGAAGCAGGATAAAGTTTGTCATCTATTGCATGGGAATTAGGTCTTGCTGCTTCAACAGTGAATACTATTTTAAGGGACAGTGCACATATAAAAGAACATGTTAAAGGATTAATGCATTTAAATTCAACAGTGATCACAAAACAATGTTCAGGTGTTATATAGAAAATGGAAAGGCTATTAATATTGATGGAAAATCAGATTCAGAAGCAAGTGCCCCTGAGTCCAATGGCCATTCAAGCAAAAGCAAGAAGTACTTATGAAGATATTAAGGATAAGTACGGTGAACCCCAAGCCAAGTTCGCGGCAAGCAACCGGTAGTTAAATAGGTTCAAGCATCGCACTGGTTTCCAAAGCATTAAAGTATGCGGTGAAATCGCCAGTGCAAATTCTGCAGCTGCAGAGAAATTTTGGGATGTGTTGAAAAAAAAAACCCCTTCTAAATCTCCACAGCCCCAACTTCCGCAGTGGCAAACTTATCAGCTAAAGAGTTAATTCTGGGCAACGATGCTCGAAAGGTTAAACTTCCTGACGTTATGCCTGTCTCCTCTTTCTTTTTGTAATTTTATAATTTAATGTGCTTTTTTCACTCTGTGGCTGAGTTAGTCGGTCTCAGGTGTAGATAGGAATGTTTCCCCCCCAGAAACTGGGGTTTTTCATCCAGCAAAACAAACAAATCGACCATAGAACACACATAATTAACAGACATAAGACACACAGCAAGGCAGATGAATTTAATTATTCAGGTGACCTCAAATTTTTTTTTTTTTTTTTTTTTTTTGTAATTTTATAATTTTGAAATTTTAATAATTTTGTATACTTTAGTAATTTTTCCTGCACGAGATAAAAAAAAATTGAATAAATAATTTTATTTTCATGTTCGTCGAACATTTCTTTTTTTTCTTCAACCAAATTCAGTGCATATAATTGCAAGTGCTGTAAAAGCATTTAGGGAAATTCCGACTTATGTAAAACTCAACTTTTACGTAGAGTTCCGGGGAACGTAACCCACACATAAGTCGGGGAGTGACTGTATGTGTAAATGTGGCAAAGTATACATAGGCAAGGCTAGATGAAAATCTTGATTGTGCATGGATAAACATGATAAATATGTAGCCAAAGGAAATGCTAAAGAATCAGAATTGGCAGGACATGCATTTAGGCATATACTGATAGGAACTCTGCAGAAATAGGGAGAAGAGAGATTGAAAAAATAAAAATAAAAGAAACCCTTTACATTAAGAAATTTAGCCAGGTGGTTTTAAACCAAAACAAGGGAAGAAATATAGGAGAGCTGTGAAATGGGCTCTTCAACAATAAAATTAAGTAAGGACTAATGGAGCATGTGGGGAGGGGGGGGATGAGAGGCTGTAACAAAATATATATGTTTTGGCAGTATTCATATTTTTGAGCAATCAGTGTAATTTTATAACAGTGAGAATGGGCAGAGGAATGAGCTGCATATAGCTATCAGATATTGCAGGAAGCCAATGAATGTTTTCCTAAAGGTTAAAAACACTCATCATATGAAGGCATTTCCACTGACCAGGGCACCTCCATTGTTCTTTTTTTTTTTTGGTGAATGTTCCAAATTTTCTTAAGATCCTGTAATCAGATTCCAGTGGGTTTATTTTCAATTGGTTTACTCTCATAAAATTCATGCACTTTAGTCCAAAGAGGTATTTTTGAATGGGACGTGATGGCAGACTGAATTTTAGCTGTATAGTTCAGTAACATGTTTTCTAACTGAGATGCAGTGGAGGTCCATTTGCTTCTGTATAAAGGTTTTCAACTGGACATGTTCAAAATGATCCCAAAGCAATTCTCAGGGCACTGTGTTGGATGGTATTTAATTTTATAAGAATGTTTTGGCTAGTTGAGTCATAAACAGGTTCTCCAGAATCTATATGGCACCTTATTAGTGAGTGATAAGAGGGTGTGCCAATCAGCACCCCACGTTGTTGCAGAGATTTTGTGATGTTTGGGGTTTGGGTTTTGGTTTTATTGGCGCATTAGCTACTAAGGCTATAATGCGCCAAGACCAGGTCATTTATAAAAAATTTTAAACTTTCAGTGACCTAATTAGTTAGGTCACTATGTCAAAAGGTATAACAAATATATCAAAAAAAATGTAAAAATTTTATATACGAGTAAAAATATTTACTGATTTTAAAAAGCTAAAAACAGCAGACACATTGTCATTGTCAGATAAAATCTGACTGAGTGTATATGGCTCAGTCAGATGGTTAAAGCGGTAAAACGGATATTGCTAAAATCTGGACATTCAATTAAAAATGTGTCTAATTGATAAAATTGTGCCACAGGACTCACACATAGGAGGGTCATCAGCCCTCAGCAAAAAAGAATGAGTCAAATGACTATGTCCTATGCGGGTCCGGGCAAGAACAACTTCCTCCTTATGATTCCTGCGCAGATTAGACTGCCACGGTTCAATTACAGGCTTTATACGATATAGTTTATTCCCAGTCTGTCCATTCCACAAATCCTGCCATTGGGAATGTATCTTCTGCTGTATTGTTTGCCTGTAGTCTGTATGGGGGACTGACAGGCAGCGATTATTATTGGGGATTGCTGATTTGGCTGACACTGCAGCCAAATCATTTCCCCTAATCCCAATGTGGCTGGGAATCCAGCAGAAGCAGATATCATATTCACGTCTAAGGAGGAAGTGAATCTTCTGCTGAATACTAGACAGAATTGGATGAGGATTATATCTCACAGATATTAAAGCCTGTAACACGCTGAGAGAATAGGAATATAAAATGAACTGTTGGTATTGACATTCACTAATGTGATCCAAGACTAACTCTATAGCATGCAGCTCTGCAGTAAATATACTGCATTCCGAGGGAATCTGCTCCGATGTAGAGTTGTCTGTAAAGACAGCAGCAGATCCCACATATGATTCCGACTTCGAGCCGTCTGTGTAAACTGGCGCAAAGTCAGAATGTTCAGCTCGGTGTGCTGAATAAAGCTGCAGGTAGACCGATGATGGAGTGTCTGACTTTCCCCAATTTCTAAGGGACAAGTCACATGCCGGGACATGAGCATGCCAGGGTGGAAAGGGTTGCTTTGGTGTTTGGGCAACCTTGTCTACCTTGATATTAAGTTCTTTGAGTAGCTCTTGGAGACGAATCCCAAAAGGACGATTGGCAGTCTTACGGGTATTGTATAAATTTTCCCATCGTGGCTCAAAAACGAATGGCCACGTAGGATGGTCTGGCAGGGATTTCAGTTTTAAAGCGTACTTTAAAGACAACTTCTTACGTTGAAGCGATAACGGTGGTTCGTTTGCTTCGACGTATAAGCTCTGGACAGGAGATGTGCGATATGCTCCAGTAGCAATACGTAGGGCCTGATGATGGATGGGGCCCAGCCATCGCAGGACACTGTCTCTGGCTGAGGAATATACCTGGGACCCATAATCTAGTTTGGATCGCACAAGTGCACGGTAAAGCCGAAGAAGGGTACATCGGTCTGCTCTCCAAGATGTAGAGGAGAGCGAGCGGAGAATATTAAGCCCACGTGTGCACTTTGTGCAGAGTTGACGAATATGATCCAAAAAGGTCAGTTTTTTATCGAATATGAGTCCCAAGACTTTTGTGTTCGCTGCTACTGGAACAGCATTTTGTCCGAGCCTTAATTCAGGTTCAGGATGAAGATTACGCTTGCGACAAAAGTGTACGCAAACGGTCTTCTCCGGCGAGAACCTGAAGCCATTATCAAGTGCCCAGGAATTCAGATTATCAATGGCTTTCTGCAGTTGTCTTTCAATAACCCTCATGTTGCACGACTGACAAAAAAATGCTAAAGTCATCAACATAGAGGGCACTGTTTACAGTTGGAGGAAGTTGTTCTGTGATGGAATTTATTTTGATGGCAAAAAGCGTGACACTTAATACTGATCCTTGTGGTACTCCCTCCTCTTGGCTAAAGGAGCGAGAGAGTAAGGATCCCACACGAACTTGGAACGATCGATTGGCTAAAAAGTTTTGAATAAAAAAGGGGAGATGCCCTCTAAGGCCTAGGCTATGTAAATCTTTTAAAATTCCAAATCTCCAAGTTGTGTCATACGCTTTTTCCATGTCAAAGAACACAGACACCAAGTGTTCACGTTTTAGGAAAGCATCCCGGATGGATGCTTCCAATCTAATAAGATGGTCCAAAGTGGACCGGTTCTTTCGGAAGCCGCACTGGATGTTGGAGAGAAGGTCATTTGATTCGAGATACCATATTAAACGAGAATTAACCATTCTCTCCAGGATTTTGCACAGACAGCTAGTCAGAGCAATAGGACGATAATTGGTGGTGACTTTTGGATCCTTTCCTGGCTTAGGAAAGGCAAGAAAGATGGCCTTTCGCCAGGAGTCCGGAAACTGCCCTTCAGTAAAGATTCTGTTATACAGAAGGAGCAGACAATCCATAGATTTTGGTGAAAGATATTTAATCATTTCATAATGGATGCCATCTAGTCCAACGGCACTTGCTTTGGAAAGAGCGAGGGCTCTTTTCAGTTCCTGAATAGTGAAATCCCCGTTGTAGGGATTAATGCTCTTAGATTTAAAGTTAAGTGCCTGTTTTTCGATTTTATATTTCAGGACCAGGAACTCTGGGGAATATGAAGATGTTGCTGAGATGTTAGAGAATGTTTCCCCAAGAGAATTGGCTATTGCAGTTGGATCTGCTATAGCGCATCCATTATAATCTAGGATTGAAGAAGGGTGGATGTATATTTTCCCTTCATTTTCCAGATTTTATCCCAGACTACCTTAGAGTTGGTAGACTGGTTAATAAATGATGTAAAACGGATCCATGATTCCTTTTGACTCTGACGGCGGATATATCGTGCTTTGGCTCATGCACGTTTAAAGGCTATAAGGTTGGTCGTGGTAGGATATCGGCGGAATATCCCCCACGCTTTGTTTTGAGCCTTTTTTGCTGCTGTGCATTGTGAATTCCACCAAGGTTTGGGAAATGGTGGAAACCGGGCAGATATTTTTGGAACAGCATTCGCAGCTGCTTGGACAATATTTTCTGTGATGTACTTAACTGCATCATTGATAGGCTCTTGACTGACTGTGCTAAGATCAAAATTTGCCTGATGTTCGAAGGCAGTCCAGTGAGCCTGATCAATCTTCCACCGTGGTAACCTGAAGGGAAGACATTGTCTCCCACTGTGTAACGAGGTTATCACAGGGAAGTGATCACTTCCGTATGGATTCTCCTCCACTTCCCAAGTGAGTAAAGGGAGTAGAGAAGGGGAGCAGATAGATAGAGAGATCAATGGCAGAAAAAGTACGGGTAGGCATGTGGAAGAAGGTGTTTGTTCCAGTATTTAGAAGGGAGAGGTCATTGAGCATACGCTCTATGACTCGTCCCCTTCCGTTGATGTTAGCACTACCCCACAGGGTGTTATGTCCATTAAAATCCCCAAAAAGTAAGAAAGGGGGAGGCAGCTGCGTTACAAGATCATCAAGGTCTTCCTGGGAGATGTCAGTCCCAGGTGGCAAATAAATAGAGCAGACCATTAATAAAAATCCCACTGTAAGGCGAATTGCAACAGCTTCTATGCTAGTTGTAATTAGCAAGGGCTGAACTGGGGTCTGGTTTCCCACAAGGATAGCCACTCCTCCATGAGCAGGACCATCCGCAATTCTATCCTTACGAAAAATGGTGGTGTTATGCATTGTGGGATCATCATTTGCCTTTAGGTAAGTCTCCTGCAAGCAAAAGCAAACTGGCTCGTGCTTTTGCAGGAGGGCCTTGATGTCATCAGTATTTCGCCGGAATCCACGACAATTCCACTGTAGGAATTTAGCCATTATTTTGGCTTGGTGGGTCCATCAGGCGGCTTCCAAGGTGCTGAGGGCTTACTTTTATCAGTCTTGGGTTTATCTTTTTTGGGGAAGAATGGACGCTGTCCCATGTCCATTTCTTCCTCCGCAAAGAGTTCCAAGACTGAATCTTCAGGTACCTCCTTCTGCTCGATATCCATGTTTACTTGGGTAGTAGGGGAGACTTCCCCTTTCTTATTCTTTTCTTTCATAATTACCTTTGTTACTTGTGGAGCATTAGGAGGTACCGATATAGGAGTGGCAGCTGATTGGTCCTTCTGTGCAGGTTTTTGAGAACTTAAGAGATAACGCGCGATGGGAGTGAAAGACTCCTTTGGAGGAATGGTCGTGTCCGTCTGAGTTCCGACGGAACATCTCCCTGCTACCTTCTGGGCATAGGTAGGTCTGTTGATATTCAGGGGTTTGACCGATTTCCTTGCCTCCTGGTATGATATATTTAGCTCTGCCTTCAGCCGTTGAATTTCTTTTTCTTCTTTCCACCTCTGACATGCTCGTGAATAGGCCGGGTGTTCGCCTTCACAGTTAATACAGGTGGGTTTTGCGGCTAAACATGCTGTTGTTTCGTGGTCCTTTGCACCGCATCGAGAGCATGCAAGGACTCCACGGCAGGCCATTTGAGAATGTCCATACTTCTGGCATTTAAAACACCGTAAAGGGTTCGGAACGTATGGACGCACTGAACAATTGATGTATCCAGCTTTAATCTCGTCAGGAGGTTTAGGAGAGTTAAAAGTCAGGATAACGCTCCTGGTTTTAACAATTTTTCCATCCCTTCGCGCAGTAATTCTCTTGACGGCAATAACTCCCTGGGGTTTTAATTCAGAGCAGATTTCCTCCTCAGTTACGTCAAGAAGGTCCCACTCCGAAATGACACCTCTCGATGAATTGAGTGTTCTGTGTGGTGTCACTGTTATGGGTATTCCCCCGATTGATGTTACTTGGAGGAGATGTTCTGATTGCCTGTCATTTTTAGTTTCAATTAAAAGGTCTCCAGAACGAAGCCTCTTAACTGATTTGGGTGAACCTGCTAACCCATCTAACCCTTTTTGAATAAAAAAGGGCGACATTTTACCAATCGGTGTTTCATTGGTAGAATGCATGATTAAGAACCTTGGGACAGGTCCTGATGGTAATTCGGTTCGCTGCCTCTTTTTTTTTTTAGCAATAATGCTATCAGTGTCTTTGTCATTGTTTACAGATAGGGACCGGGTTGGGGCCCCCTGAAGAAATATGTTTATCAGGATTCATGAAGTTTTGAAGTGGTTCAGTGCCCGGGTTCCCCACCCACCACGGAGCCCAAAGGGACGCCCACAACCCGGCATGCAATAAATGCGCTCGGGAGTGGAACGCCAGGGCTACCCAGACACTATACCCGCACCGCCGCCAGCCTGAATCCTGTCCCTTGGACCATGAGGGTAGGGGCGTAGCATTGACACGATTGACCCTCGCAGGCGAGCCTACTAGCCGATTGATCCTAGCCGGGCCTTCCAGGACCACCCGTCTTGTCGAAGCAGGGGCCAAAGTGGTGTATTGAAGCTGGGCCCCTCAATCCCCCAGGATCCCCCTTACCGAATTTCCACGGGTCGCAGCGCACGGCAAACACGCCGCATTCCATTGATGTAAGCCTGGAACCTGGGCTGTGGGCGTTGGATCCCAGTGATGCTAGTCTGGGAGTCCAGCAGCGTCACTGGGAGGTCCCCTCACCACGTACAGGTGCCCACATCGAGGGGATTTTGTGATGTATGCTGCGAAGCTGAGCTTACTACAGTATTAGACCTAGAAATTTGATACAGTTGGTAAATGGAACTGGATGAGTTTTAAACCATAGTTCAGGCTCAGGGTGCAAGCCATGATTCTTATAGAAGCGAATAACTATGGATTTTTGTCCTGAGAGATGATAGCCATTGCATGCTATCCAAAATGTTATTCTGTTCATTGAAGTCTAAAGTTCTCTTTCTATCATGAGTGTGCTCAGCAAATGATAGCAGATTGTGAGATCAACAAATTTTTTTCTAACAGTATTTGAGATATCTTGTATCATTTATTATTTACTCGAATAGAAACAACATAGCACTAAGGACAGGCCCTTTCAAGATGCCTTCTTGTTGGGCATATGATAGAGAACATACATTTCTGTATTGTACCTGAAATTTTCTGAGATGCAAAAAACTTTGTATGAGGTGAGGCAATTACCCTTTTAGTCTTGAGGAGTGAAATTCTTCAAAGGATACTGAATCTCCATGTAGTGTTGAAAGCTTTTTTGACATTGAGACTCATCATAATAAATGTTCCTTTATGATAAATACGTTATGGATGTGTGTCCTTAATTGTTTTTCTAAATCCATACTGATTTTCATTCATTAGGTTTTTAGTATCCAGAAAGCAAGTGAGCTGCTTATGTACCAGTTTTTCTAATAGTTTCCATAAGTAACTGGCAAGAGATGTTGACTGATAGTTCTGCAGGACTGATTGATCTTTTTCCTAGTTTGCGAAAAGCTAAGACAAAAGAATGTCACCAAGACTGCAGGTACGAACTTTTTAATAAGATTCAATTATAAAAAAAATTAAGGAAGAAAATAAGGTTATTTCATTTAGATGCTTTAACATAATGTTATATATTCCATGTAGACCTGTAGCACTGTTGTATGTTGTAATTAAAGACTACTTGAGTTATTCAGTTATTGTGAAAGGGTGATTATAATCAAGAGATAAGTTAAAGTATTAACTTATCTCTTGGTGTTAAAATTTATTTTATAACATTCAGCTAATGTTTTATCATGTTGGAAGGACTGGTCACATGCTGTTATTGCTGATAACATTACAGAATGTTTCTGCAAGAGCATTTGCTATCTCTGGGGGGTGGAGAGGATATGACCTGCATATTTCCTTCCAACTGAAAATTGGTGAGGATGCCAATGGGTATTTGCCATTTAATTGTTTGATCCTTTTCCAAATTAATCTGGTACTTGTATCATTTGTAACACTAGAGGCAAAGTATATACATAAATCTTTTTTTTTTTTTTGTGTTCATCTTACTAGTCTTGCCATGTCTTTTAGTTTTTTATAATTAATGAAGCTTACTGTTGCAGGGTACTTGTGAAATAAGTTGCAGGTTTTCTCTCTTTCTTGTTTGGCTTTATTGCACAAGTCATTCCACTAGTGGTTAACGTGTCTGCATTTTCCATTATATGATTGAAGTATTGCTTGGTCGCTGCTTCTAGTATTTCCTTAGTTATGCATTCGGTTAACATTATCTGTGGATTGATGGTTAAGAAAAATGATTGCGAAAATTTTTTGCCCATCTGCTTTAGAAAATTGCCAGGTTTTTTGATTTTCTCTGTATAATGATATACCTGTTTGTAACTTACAGATGACAGGAAAATGGTCACCACCAGGAAGGAATTTAGCACTGTCCATTCTATGTTTGGGAATATGTTAGGACCACACAGAAAAGTTGATAGCTGAGGTGAACCTGATGAAAAATGCATAAGAAGCACTGCAGGATCATTTAGACAAGACTCCAGTTATAGCTCAGACACAGCATGGTTTTGTTAAGGGGAAAGTCTTGCCTGACCAACTTGATTGGATACTATGATGCAGTCACAAAAGAACTGGATGCAGGGAATAACTTTGATATTATATACTTGGATCTTAGAAAGGCTTTTGATACTGTTGCACATGGAAGACTGCTACACAAATTGGAGCAGTGTGACATTGGAGGCAAATTGCTGCTATGGATAAAGGGGTGGTTGAGGGGGAGAAGACAGAGAGTGGTAATCAATGGACACTGCTCATCGTGGACTAATGTTATTAGTGGAGTCCCTCAGGGCTCAGTGTTGGGTCCATTATTGTTTTCTGTATTTATAAATGATATTGATGATGGTATATCAAGCTTAATGTCCAAGATTGCAGACGATACAAAGGTTGGCAGGGTTGTCAAGGACACTACTGACACTATGCTGCTGCAACAGGATCTGGAAAGGTTGAGCAGATGGGCTGAGAGGTGGCAAATGAAGTTTAACATTGACAAATGTAAAGTACTACACATGGGAAACAGCAACCCCAGAGCAACGTATCAACTCTGTGGTACTACACTGACAGTGGTAGAGAATGAAAGGGACTTGGGGGTGGTTGTGCAGGCAGATATGAAGTTCTCTGAGCAGTGCAGACGGGCTGCAAGAGTAGCTCATGGAGTACTGTCAATGATATACAGGAATTTTTCCAGCAGGGATAAGGAGGTGATTATTCCATTGTATAAGGCAATGGTCAGGCCACACCTAGAGTACTATATACAGGTCTGGAGGCCTCATTTCAAGAAGGATTTAGAGCTGCTGGAACGAGTACAGAGAAGGGCAACAAGATTAGTGAATGGAACAAAGGGGTGCTCTTACGAAGAAAGGCTTAAGTTTTGCAAATTGTAGTGTCAGGAGACTAGGCACCAGCGAGGTGATCTGATAGAGGTGTATAAAGCCTTGAATGGTTTAAGCATGCTCAATGCTGATGGGATTCTTCCTCTAGCTCAGAAAAATCACCTGAGAGGGCATAAATTAAAATTGAGGAAAGACAGATGTAGGATAGACGTGCGGAAATTTGCCTTTAGCCAGCGGGTGGTTGGTTGGTGGAACAGACTTCCATCCCTTGTGGTGGAGGTTGATAGTCTAAATAAGTTTAAGGCTCAGCTGGACAGGTATTTTGAATGAACAGAGGGGTGAAGTGGAAGTGGGTTTTTTTTTTTTTTTTTTTTTGGCTGATGCTGCATAAGCTTGCTTTCTTGCATCAAATGCCTCTACTAATGCTAATGCTAATGAATTGGTAATCCAGTGTTAAGTAATGTTAGATTTTGCTGTTCCAATAAGGTTTCTATAATCTTCTATCCATATGAAGAGATCCCCATAATGGGTAGTGTCTATTAAAGACACCTAATAAGCTGAAAGGTGTTGGTAGTTGTCTTCTAAGTTCTTTGAGTTCTTTGGTGGTATATATGTAGTTTGGTGAAAGATATAGAGAAACAACAGTTAATGCAATTCCCAGCATAATGCAAACAGCAACTATCGCCACCAAAATAATTTGAAAAGAAATCTGTATGGATTGAATTCTTGTGTGCACCAGAACGGCTACAACTCAATGTGCAGTATTTCTGCCTTTTCAGTACAAAATATGGCTCTTGATTTTAGGAGTTACAAGAGTCAGATTTGTCTTTTGTAACTAAATTCTAAATTGCTGTGGGATCATATCTGGAGATTACATCATATATGTCCTCAGTATTTCTGCATAATACTCTGAAATTACATTGTATAATTTATTTTGCATTATTTTGCTTTTGAGAAGAAAGCCAAGTTAGTCTGTTTTTTGAGTGGTTTGCTTGTGAAGCTCAAGTCTGCTTTTCCCTTTTTTTTTTTTTTGGAAAATGGGGGCATCCAGATTCCTTTTTCTAACTCTGTGCTCTTGGTTAAATCAGAACAACATTCAGTTTCCATGTCCTTCTGCATGAAGACCTAACATGGTTTCATCATGGTTGCCACTGTCTGTGTTCATACTGATTTGGTGTGATTGTTGTGCCTCAACAGCATCTGGATTATATGATTCTTCTGGTGCTTTCTTGCTTAAAGGATTGTCCGTTGGTACTGTGACTGGAGTGTTACTGTTTTGCTCTACTAGATGTGGCTTGGAAGATGGATGATAGGTATTTAACTCATTCTGATATTAATGTGTCTGGGGGAATTGCCACTTCTGTCTGACTGGTTAGTTTGGGTTTTGATGTAACATTAGCCACAAGACTAATGTTACATAATGGACGTATTATGCACCAAAACAAGGTCATATAAAAGATAAAAGCAGGAAATATTTTGTGACCTACAGAATTAGGTCACTATGTCAAAAGGTATATGGATAAGAGGCTAGTAAAACAAGTATAAAAGATATATTTTAAATAAGTATATATATTTTAATCAAGAATAAGGATTTTCTTATTTGAACTTCTCCATGTTATGACTCTTACCACTGGGAATGTAATATATCACATATTGGTGCCTGTAGTTTGTATTGGGGACTAACAGGCTGTGACTTCTGTGGAACTGTGCTGATCTGATCATTAGATTACATCAACACAGTTCCAGAAGGAAATCAGCCAGATCATTACCCTTTATCCGAATGTGGCTTGGAATCCACAGAAGTAGATATCAAATGAACACTCAGAAACAGAAAGTAGCATCTACTAAACCTTGAAGAGGACTGAATGAGAATTATATCTCAGATAAAGATAAGGCCTACAATGCACTTAAAAAATTAGTATATACTGTGCATCTTTGATAATTGGATGTTTTAACAGTCCAGGGCTAGCTCTATAGAATATAATTGAGCTGTGTATATGGCACTCGTGGGAAATCTTCTCAAATAGAGTGTTATCTGGGAAGATGGCAGCAGTTTCCACAGATGATTCTGACTTTGAGCCAACAGTGAATACAAGCAAGAAGTCTGAGAAAGCACTTATGGATAGCAGAGCAATGTAGGTAGACAGAAGGTGAACTTGATTGATGGTGGATTAAGCATGCCAAAGTTGAAGTGGTTGCCTTGATAATTGGGCAACACTGTTTACCATGATGTTAAGCTTTCTAAGCAGCTTGTGGACACAAATGTTATCCGGGAAGATGGCAGTAGATACCACAGATGATTCTGACAAAGTAATCAATGAAGATAGGCAAAAGCTGAAGCAAGCAGATCAATGGGTAGCATTGAGCTATAGGTAGACAGACTGGATAACTAGTCTTATAGTGACCCTGAAGATGACTCTTTATTTACTTATGACGATTTGAAAATTGTGGCTACACAACTTAATGTTAATAAATGTCCTGGTCCTGAGTAGGTAGAAAACAGTATAATACCAAAATTTTTAGATCTATATCCTGTGATAATGCTAAATATGTATAACAAGTGTTATTTAAAAGGTGTCTTTCCTGGCTTTTGGAAGTTAGCATTGCTAAAGTTATTAAAGAAACCTGGGAAAAGATTACATGACCCTTGGGGATATAGGCCAATTTCTCTTTTGGCCAATTTGGGCATGTACTATGAAAGAAATTTTAAGTTTGTAAACCAATTTGGTTTCTCTAAAGATTTTTTCTGTAGTGGATGTTATAAGAGATTTGATAACACATATTGAACAGTCTTCACATAAGTACGAATTAGTCATATTTGTTGAAATTGAGGGGGGGGGAGGGTCTTTGACAGTGTCTGCTTTCCAAGTATTTTATATGCATTGAGATTTTTACAATGCACAAATTTGTTGTATAGAGTACTTTATAATTATTTGGAAAATAGACAAATAATGTTGAAGGCCCGGCATAAAGTTTTCAAAATAAAATTATATCTAGAGGTTGTCTGCAAGGCTCAGTTTTGAGTCCTATCTTTTAGAATTTAGTGTTACATCAATGGTTGGTTACAATTCAGGAATGTGTTTATAAGGTTGCCTTTGTGGATAACCTCGCAGTGTGTATATCTGGTTAATCCAGGAGAATATTGGAAAATAGAGCTGAAATTGTTCTATCCAGTTTAGTCAAGTGGGCTTGCCAGCATAAGCTGATGGCACCTCTGCAGCCAGGTGAGCAGGAGCAGCAGTGCATAGCACATGTTTCTTGATTAAACCGGGGTTCAAGCCTGTGACCACCAAATATGGAGGATGTGGAAAGGTCAAGGATGACCACCGCATATCCAGGAGCAATATGGCCTTAGTTGCTAATGCTCCTAAAAACCAAATAACATAACAACAAAAACATAAGCTGACAGTACCCCAATCACAGACAATTATGATGTTATTTAGGGGAAAATTAGATTTAAATAGACCACCTAAAGCTTTATTACAGAGGAAGCAAATTCCAATGGTAACATAGGCCAAATATTTAGTGATCACCTCAGACAGTAAATTGCTGTTTTTATGCCCCACTTATCATATTTGAGTGAAAAAATTAAGAATTTTACCTCAGCTGTTATAAGAATTATTCGCTCAGACTGACGTTTAAAAAGTGTGTTTTAACATTATATTATAAGGCAATTTTTCTGCCTATTGTTTCATATGGTTTGGTTTTTTGGTATAAAAGATTACACAATGTTAAATTGAGAAATAAACTTTTGTTTATACAGCGATTAATGTTATTAGAGATTTGTAGAGCCTGAAGAACAGTATCCAATAATGCCTTACTGGTAATCTACCTTTGGATTATTATATTATTGACATAGCATGTTTCTACTATCTTAAGAAGGGAATCCCATTCACTTATTTAAATTTATTAGTGATTTTGTTGATCAAAGTGTTGTTACTACAAAAGATGTTATGAAAAAACTTGTATCCTTATGGCAAGACCGCTGGAATACCAGCGAAACTGGTAATGTAACAAGGCTATTTATCCCAAATGTTTAACAACAAAAAGTGTAGTTGGTTTTATCCAAATAAGAAGTTATCTTATTTACGAACAGGTCATGGTTCTTTGAATGATAAATTGTTTAAATTTGGATTGGTGATGAATCCCAATTGTTTGTGTGGTGCTGGGGAAACATGGCACCATATATTGTATGATTACTATTTAAAATACAGAATATAGACATAATTTAAGGCAGGTCATACCAGAACTAAGTGCTGGTCATTATCATCATCAGACATTTTCAAACCACTGCAGGACGAATTTAAGGCAATACAATTCAACTTTCCAGTTCCATCTGTTTTGTGCAATGGCCATCTATTTACTACACACGGACTCATGAATTTCATCTGTCCATCTCCGTTATTGTCTTCCAGGTTTTCTTATAGCTCCTTGGATACCATTCTGTTTTCATGTCTTCGAGCTATGTGTCCTGCCAAAGACCATTTAATTCTTTAGTTTTGATAAGAATGTCCTTTACTTGAGTTTGCTGCCTAATCCATGTATTTCTCTTCATATCTAACAATCTGATTCCTAATATAATTCATTCCATTCTTTGCTGTGTAGTTCTCAGCTTCTCTTCCATTCTTTTGGTGAGTGCCCAAGTTTCACTTCCATAAGTCATGGTGGGGAGTATTTCCTGAATGCTATCCATCCAAAATTTATTCTTCTGTAGCCATTTATCGTTATTACAACTAATGACTTGTGCCAGATAAGTATATGAATCCACCTTTACAATTACTTCTCCCTTCAATGATTATATCCCTTTCTGTGGCATACTTGTTCATAATTACTTTTGTTTTAGCCATATTCATCTTTAGTCCGAAATCCTTACTAACTATGTATAATTGATTAAGATTTTTCCCTAATTCTTTGGGATCATGGCTTATGATCACAATGTCATCTGCAAATCATAAATGGTTTAGGTACTCTCCATTCACATTGATTACTTTCTGCAAACAGCCTAATCTTCTGAAAGCTTCCTCAAGGGCAGTAGTACACAACTTCGGAGATAGTGTCTCCATGTCAAACTCTTTTCTCAATTTTAAATTTCCTACTGTCTTTGTCTAGTCTAATAAAGGAGGTAGCATTCTCATATATTTTCTCCAAAATCATAATATATGGGGTATCTATGCCTTGTCTTTCCCAGTGCCTGAAATTTTTCCTTATGCTGTATGGAGTCAGATGCCTTTTCATAATCCACAAATGCCAGGTATAATGGCATTTTATATTCATTTACTTTCTCCATTAGCTGTGATATTATGTGAAGGTGATCCATAGTTGAGAATCCTGTCCTAAAGTCAGCTTGCTCTTTCAGTTGATTCTCATCAAGTATTCTTTCTAATCTGTTAGTAATGACACTTGTGAACAACTTGTAGATGTGAGATAACAAGCTAATTGGTCTATAATTTCCAATTTCTGATTTATCTCCTTTCTTATGCAGCAAAACTATGATTGCATTATTCCACTCCTTAGGCTAATGCATTCCACTCTTTTCCTAATGCATTCCCTTTCCTTCCTTCCACTCCTTTCCTAATGCATTTTGTGAAGAGTCTTGCCAGCTTCTGTGTCATGTCTCTTCCTCCCAATTTTAACAACTCTACAGTAACTTAATCTTTTCCTGGGGCTTTCTGATTCTTCATTTTCTTCAACTCATGTTCTACCTCATCAAGATTGATATCGGGTATGTCGTATGTGTTATTAATTTGTGATTCATCTTTCCCACTGCTGGCATCATTCCCTCGCTTCTTGTATAATTCTCTATAGTAGTCTTCTGCTATTCGAATTATGCCTTCTCTGCTATTTATAAGTACACCATCGCTATTCTTCAGTTTCAGTATCATTTGTATTTCTGTATTACTGCTCATGGCTGCTGATTTAAGTCCTTTGTTTTCTCTTAATGCTTGTTCTACTTTTCTTTTGTTAAATCTTCTTATGACCTTTCTAATGGCTTTGCATAACTCAGTGTAATCAATTTTATCCTTATCAGTTTATCTTGCTCTTCATTTGTCGTCTTCGGTTCATCATGACAATGTTTCTTGACTAATTTTTTCTTCTTTGGATTTCTTTTTACCTATAGGTTTCTTGGACTTTATCACTTTCAGAAAGTTGTAGTATTCCTCTTCAATATCTTGGTCCTGAACAGTCTGCAGAAGCTCAAACTTGTTCTTAAGTTCCAGTACATACTGCTTTTTCTCCTCTTCTGTTATCTCAAAGACATTCGTATTATTTACTCAAGTCAGTTTTTTCCTTTCTTTTTTCCAACATTTACCTTCTTCAGAATGGTAACATCATTTGCAATATATCTTCTGTTATTGAGGATGAAGTAGATTTCATTAGTTTTTAATCCATTTGGGTTCTTCCATGTCCACTTTCTGTTCACCCTTTTCTTGAAAAAAAGTGTTCATCATTGACAATCCTCGAGTTCTGCAAATTCCACGTCTTTCATTTCTCTCACCAATTCCAAAATTTCCTACAGTTCCCCTTTTTGCGCTGTTTTGTCTGTTTTCAACCTTAGCATTGAAGTCCCCCATAATAATGGTGTAGTGGGTTTTCTGCTCATGTGGAAGGCTCTCAATTTCGGTGTATATTTCTTCAACCTCTTCATCATTATGGTTCGATGGTGGTGCATAAACCATTATAACCTTTAGCTTGTACCTCTTAGAAATCCTGAGTAGTAGTTTTGACACCCTTCAATGATTATACTTTTTATGATGTACTTTTGAATTCCAAAATGTTGATTTTCATTTATGGACCATAATATCTTTATGGACCAGAAAGTCCACTCCTTTCACTGCTTCCATTGGTGTACAGCAGATTTCAATTTGATAAACTTATAAGTGTTTCATTTCTTTTTCTTGTTTCAGCCAAACCAATGATATTCTAAATCACATTTTCTAATTCCTTTTCCAGCTCTAATATCCATCTTCACCGATAAGCAATCTTACGTTCTAACAAGCCAAGCACAGTGGCAGCCTGGTCGTACCCAGAGATTCTTAGCACGCTCTGCTTCCACTCTGATCCACTCACTGCCATAAGAGGGGCAGTGAAAACCGCTGGGGACTGAGGGCCATTTGTTTCGTCATGCTATCATATGCTGGAGGGTTTGGTCTTTTCCTCTTCATGCTGACCAAGTGTCTTGAAGAGAACCACTCTACACATTCGTTGCCACCTAAGTGACGCAACAGGGCTTACCATCGAGAAGGTGCGCATGAGTGGATTTTAGGGAGGCAGGCCAACCAGAATTCTCCTAAATCTTCTGAAATAGAAAGATATTGGATCCATCAGTATTTTAGACTGAATGTCTGATAACATACAGAATGCCTGTTCCCCTCTAAGTGCTGGAAATGAACATAAATTTTTAATTCATAAATTTTTAATTAATTTAATTAATTCAATTATGTATATTTAGTGCCTTGCAGAGCTTTAGTTGCAAGGTTTTTAGTAAACAAAGGCATTTATATATCTTGGTAAATTATGAATGTGCTATACTTTGTATTCCCCCTCCCCCCAAACTCACATGAGTGAGTCTTTTTTTATTATTATTATTTCTTTATTTTTTATATTTATTATTATTATTATTTTTTTTTTTTTTTTTGCTGGCTTCCAGGCAATGTTGAGTCAGTTTGGTGTGAAGCACTGGGAAAGCAAAAATGAGGGTAGGAGTGTGTTATAAGACAAATGACTCTGATGAGTCATTTGTCTTAGACATACAATGAACAACTATAAAGAGAAATAGAGTTGGCCAGTAAATCAGAAGTCTTATATAACGGGGGATTCTAACTTCTCAGATATTGATTGGAAATTGTGGGTTGGTCACTCGCACACTATCAAGACTTTTGTGGATTTGCTGGATGATTGTTTTCTACAGCAGCATATCCAAAAGGCAACCAGAGGTAGTAATATTCTTGATCTGATTATCAGCAGTGATTATTCATGCATTAAGAATTTACAGATAAAGGAACCACTATGTGGCAGTGATCACAGTGTACTGATGTGGGATTTACTTAAAGAAGTAACCACCATCAGGAGTAAAGGGAAGGGTTTCTGCTTTTGTAAAGGTGACTACAGTGGTCTCGAGAATTTTTAAATTCTATGCAGTGAGACTAACTGATGAAGATACCAACAGCAAATTCTAAATGGGAAGTATTCAAGGAATTAATCTTGGAAGCTACCAGACTTTTCATACCAACATATCAGATGAACTAATCAGACTTGTGGTAGAGAAGAAAATTACATGGGATGCATATAAATTATCAGGCAACACAGAAGCCTATGGTAGATCTCAGCTAGTCTGTAAACAAGTCACAAAGGAGGTTAGGCAAGTGATGGCAGATTATGAGAAATCTTTGGCAAAGGATGCAAAGAAAAACTAAGACTTCTTTACTATGTAAACTCTAGAAGGAAGGGGATGAATCATATTGGTCCACTTGATATTGATGGTTTGACTTTTGATGATCCTGCTCAGATAGCTGACAAACTGACGAGTATTTTACATATACATTCACACCATTGTTACTATTGTTGTTGTTTTTTAGGAGCATTAGCAACTAAGGCCATATTGCTCCGGGATATGCGGTGGTCATTCCCTGACCTTTCCGCATCTTCCGTATTTGGTGGTGACGGGCTCGAACCCCGGTCTAATCAAGAAGCATGTGATACGCATTACTGCTCCTTCCCACCTGGCTACGGAGGCGCTACATTCACACCAGGAATTCTATAGGGAAGTGCAGAACAGAAACTTATTAAGCTCTAAAATGGAGCTAAATGATTTTGTAATAGCTGAGAGCAAAGTAGAGCAGAGGAGAAATAGTTGATCCAAGGATGACACGAGTAATTAAACACCTGTTAGCTTAACTTCTGTTCTAGCAAAAATAATGGAGTCACTGGTTAAAGAAGCACTGCAGGATCACCTAGACAAGACTGCAGTAATAATTCAGACACAGCAAGAGTTTGTCAAGGGGAAGTCTTGTCTGACCAATCTGAATGGATACAATGATGTGGTCACAAAGGAAGTGGATGCAAAAAATAATTTTTTTTTGCACATGGAAGACTATTATACAAATTGAAGCAGTATGGCTTTAAGGGCAAGTTGCTACAATGGATAAAACGATGGTTGAGTGAGAGAAGACAGAGAGTGGTAATCAACAGACACTGCTCTGCGTGGATTAAAGTTATTAATGGAGTCTTCGAGGGTTCTGTGTTGGGCCTATTGTTTTTTCAATTATATTGATGAAGGTATATCAAGCTTAATGTCAAAGTTTGCGGATGATACAAAGGTTGGCAGGGTTGTTAATGACAGTAATGACAGTACGCCACTGTAATGGAATCTAGAAAAGTTGGGAAGATGGGCCAGGAAGTGGCAACTGAATTTTAACATTGACAAATGAAGGTACTCCATATGGGTAGCAGTAACCCCCAGAGAAATGCACCAAATATGTGGTACAACACTGAAGGTAGTGGAGAATGAAAAAGACCTGAGGGTAATCGTACAGTTAGATATGAAGTTTTTTGAGTAGTGAGTGCAGACAGGCTGCCAGAGCAGGTCATGGGGTCTTGTCAATCATATACAGGAATTTTGCTAGGAGGGACAGAGAGGTGATTATCCCTAGTATAATGCAATGGTCAAGACAACTTTGAGTACCGCGTACAGGTCTGGAGGCCTCATTTTAGGAAGGATGCAGAGTTGCTAGAAAGAGTATACTGAGAAGGGCAACAAGACTGATGTGCAGAAAAACAAAAGGGGGGGGGGTTACAAAGAAAGGCTTAAGTTCTGCAAACTGCAGCATCTGTAGACTGGGCACCTATGAGGTGATCTGATTGAGGTGTATAAGGCTTTGAATGGGTTGAGAAGGCTCAATGCTGAAGGGATTGCTCAAATTACAAACCTGAGGGGGGCATAAACTGAAATTGAGGAAAGACAATTGTTGAACAGATATGCAGAAATTTACCTGTAGCCAGCAGGTAGTTGATTACTGGAAGAAATGTTCATTTGTCATTGCGGAAGTTGATAGCTTGAATAAGTTCAAGGAAGAAGTGGACAAACCTTTGGGGCGAATTGGATGATTTTTTTTTTTTTTTTTGGCTGACATTGTATAAGCTTGCTTTCTTGCATCACATGCCTCTGCCAGTGCTAATGCTACTTCTTTAAGAATAATTAAATTTTTCTCTCTCTACCATATTAGTCCTAATTATTCATCTCTCCTTAGTAGTTTTATTTTATTTTAAAGGCTTTCCTGCCTTTCAACTTGGTAATGAGTTTAATAAACAGAATGTCAAGCAATTAGAAATCCTCAGTTTAAAATGGTTCCCATAGCAGAGTAAAATATTCATAAATTCTGAAATAGTACTGAAAAATCATCTTTAATTTATGTATGTGTATTTTTTCATTTTTATTTGTGTAGTTAATATTTCATACTCTTGGGTCATTTTTGCTTCTAAGAAGTTTCCCTTGTAAATAGTTCTAAAACTCAACTCCCTTGGAAAACTTCTTAATACGGTTCTACTGTATTTAATTCTATTAGTATGCTTATAGAAAATTTCTGTTTTTAAGGTAGTAATCCTCATTTAAAACACACATGTCCAATTGTCTTAAAGATCTTTTAGTCTTACAGCTGGCTAAATAATGTTATTGGCACTTGTTGAAGGCTATCAAACTCTGGAACAGATGAAATATCTCAAAATGTTTGCTATTACCAATGGTATTCTGAGATGTGATCTCAGAATGCCATATTAATCAGGAGATAAAAATGAACATTAACAAAAAAAACAAATAAAAGTTATAAAAATATGGTGCAATATAAACAAAATGTTTGCAGAGAGAACATAGTTTATAAAATCATATTATAAATTTCAATTCAATTTTATTATTCTTTTTTCTCACCTACAACCAACTCTCGGACCTCTTTCCAATGGAAGTCAGGAACTGGTTCATGAACTAATGTGAAGCGAATGCGTCTTTGAATCCCCTGATGAAGAAGAAAAGTACCTCGACATGGACTGTCATCATTGTGGTCCACTACTGCTGGCAAATACCTTAACATAAAAATTAATAATAATTATTATTCAAAGCAAGATTTAATTTTCATATTATATTTTCTAATAATTCTAGGCCAAAATAATTTTAAATTTAAAAATTCCACAAATATATGGCCTTGAAGACTATGATGGCCAAGGATTATTTATACAATATAATTTCCCAAGAAGCAATCCCTCTTCATCCCTCTCTACTATAGGTTCTAATACCTCTCGCGTTTGGGGGTTTCATAAAAAAAAAAAAAAAGCATTTGAATAATATGGTGTAGAAGAATTTTACCAATTCTTTTGTTTAATTTGAAAAGCTGTTATTTTAGCATTAGCATTAGTAGAAGCATTTGATGCAAGAAAGCAAGCTTATGCAGCATCAACCAAAAAAAAAAAAAAAAAGCCCACTTCCACTTCACCCCTCTGTTCGTTCAAAATACCTGTCCAGCTGAGCCTTAAACTTATTTAGGCTATCAACCTCCACCACAAGGGATGGAAGTCTGTTCCACCAACCAACCACCCGCTGGCTAAAGGCAAATTTCCGCACGTCTATCCTACATCTGTCTTTCCTCAATTTTAATTTATGCCCTCTCAGGTGATTTTTCTGAGCTAGAGGAAGAATCCCATCAGCATTGAGCATGCTTAAACCATTCAAGGCTTTATACACCTCTATCAGATCACCTCGCTGGTGCCTAGTCTCCAGACACTGTAATTTGCAAAACTTAAGCCTTTCTTCGTAAGAGCACCCCTTTGTTCCATTCACTAATCTTGTTGCCCTTCTCTGTACTCATTCCAGCAGCTCTACATCCTTCTTGAAATGAGGCCTCCAGACCTGTATACAGTACTCTAGGTGTGGCCTGACCATTGCCTTATACAATGGAATAATCACCTCCTTATCCCTGCTGGAAAAATTCCTGTATATCATTGACAATACTCCATGAGCTACTCTTGCACCGTCTGCACTGCTCAGAGAACTTCATATCTGCCTGCACAACCACCCCCAAGTCCCTTTCATTCTCTACCACTGTCAGTGTAGTACCACAGAGTTGATACGTTGCTCTTATTTTACTTTTCTTTAGTTTCACTCACTGTTATTGATTCATATGAATGCTAGAAACTATTATAATGATAAACAAAACTGCACGATAAAGTAAATGTTTTAGATTGTAAATGGTAATTAATAATGCTTATCTGATGAATAAATAATCCTTAGAAGTAAAAAAACATTAGGAAATTCCAGATGCAAGTCAGTTTTACTTGCTAGTAATGCAACATTTGGTACTGTAAATATCAATTGTCACATGTCACCTATTGCAAGTGAGAAGAGTGAAATAAAGAAAGAATGATCTTGGAAATCCATAAGCTGTGTGCTTGTGGGTAGAATCATTAAAAAGTTGAAAATGTATACTAATAGTGAACACTTTTAGTAGTATTTACTATTAGTATTAGTAAGGACAAATGATACAAGGAATTGGATGTTTTCTTCTACCAACATTCTAGACAACTTATTTTCCATCACATGTTGGAAATATATATAAAAAAATCTGAATATTCACACCGTTCCCATTCCAACCAGGTAACAATCCAATTCTGCTTTGAATTTAGCAAGACTCACTGCTTCTGCCACATATGCAGGCAACTTATTCTGGTGTTCTGCAATCCTCTGCCCATAGGTGAACTTTATGAGATTTGGTCTTCGGTTATTCTCTGAAATTTTATATTTGTGTCCTCTGGTTCTTGTCTCACCTATGGAGGAGAACAGACCTTCCTCATCCACTTTACTTAAACTCTTCAGCACCTTACACACCTCAATCAGATCTCCCCTAGTTGCCTATTTATCCAACTTTGCAGTACATACCTTGTAAGCCATTCTCTGTTTGTTCAGCAAGTTTTACTATTTTAACTGTAACTGCAAATGTTAGTTATGTACTTTATTCGGGCAATAAATCATTTTAGCCAGAGCCGATGAATTTATTGGAAAGAAGATACAGGTTTCACTTATACAAACAAAGACATATAGAAGCATAGTTTACATTTTATTGGTACAGTAAAATTTGTTCCCAACAGCTGAAGCAAACAACAGTATAAAGGTAATAGAATTTTCCTTTACTTTAGCATTAACAGAGGCATATGATGAAAAAGAGCAAACCAGTCAATATACCAGTCAAAAAAAAAAAAAAAAACCTTCCCATTTCATCCAACCATTTGCTTCAAATGTTTGTCCAATTCTTCCTCGAATTTTTTAAGTTATCAACTTCCACAATGACAGGAAGGCGGGTGGTTGATTGCTGGAATTCCATCAGCACCGAGCCTGCTCAAACCATTCAAGGCCTTATACACCTCAATCATATCACCTTGAAGGTGACTAGCCTGAATGTTGCATCTTGCAGAACTTAAGCCTGTCTTCATAAAAGCACCTCTTCGTACCCCTCACCAAACATGTTGCCCCTTTCTGTACTCCTTCTGGCAACTCTACATCTTTCTGGAAATTAGACCTCCAGACCTGTATGCAGTACTCAAGGTGTGTCCTGACCATCACCTTATACAAAGGGATAATCACTTCCTTATCTCTGCTAGCAAAATTCCAGTATATCATTGACAAGACATTGTGACCTGCTGTGGCAGCTGTTTGCACTGCTCAGAAAACTTCATATCTGACTGCATAATTACCCTAGGTCTTTTCATTTTCTGCTATCCTGAGTGTAGTACCACACAGTTGGTATGTTTCTCTGGGGATACTGCTATCCATATGCAGTACTTTGCATTTGTCAATGTTAAACTTCAGTTGACACTTCTCAGGCCATCTGCCAACTTTTCTAGATCCTGTTCCAGTAATACACCGTTATTATTGTCATTAACAAACTGTCAACCTTTGTATCATCTGCAAACTCAGACATTAAGTCTGATATACCTTCATCAATATCATTGATAAATATACAAAACAAGAGTGGGCCCAACACCGAGCCCTGGGGGACTCCACTAATAAAATTAGTCCATGAAGAGCAGTGTTCACTGATTACCGCTCTCTGTCTTCTCCCACTCAACCATCCTTTTATCCATTGTAGCAACTTACCCTTAATGCTGTACTGCTCCAATCTGTATATTAGTCTTCCATATTGTAAGATACAAAATCTTACAAAATAAAATCTTTATAAAAACTTTGGAAATTAGTTTTATTAACTAATTGATTCTTGTTGCAAGTTAAATAAAGTAGTAATATCGCATATAATAAATAAAATAAAATTATTCAGTGAATAGATAGTGAATTCATGAGGGGTAAGAAATAAAGGCAGGGTCCGAGCCATTAACTTTCATTATACTTGGGGAATAAACAAAGAAAACTATTATAAAGCAGCATGAGTCCAAACAGACTAATTAAGATATATGCGGGGTCATACTCAGGAAATGGAGCGGGTTAAATTAGAAGTGAAAGTTACTTCAATCAGAATACCATCAGGTGCAAATGGTTTCTTGACCAGCATTTAAGTTTCCTTAAATAGATGCAATGGTTACTAGATGTGAGTTTCGTGTTTTTAAAACGTTACAGGGTCAAGGCGTTAGATGAGAGGGGAGTGTTTTTTTTTTGGGATAATCGGCAAACATCGAAGGGCACACAATATGGGAGCAGATCTGGTAGAATAGTAAAAGGGGGGGGGTATTGAAACACGTGCTACTGGGCAGGCTGAGTAAGGGTCTTCTAACAAATGAAAGGAGAAGAAATATGAGGATGAGTATAAGATTGGAGGGAGCCACTGGTAACAGACATGGCAAACTTGGAAGTAAGATGTGGGAGGAGCAGAACAAAAAGGGAATGTAGGAGTAAAGAAGCAGTCAGAGAGTTGGAGAGAAAAAAAGTAAAAGAATGTTTTTTTTTTTGAGATGAAATAGCCAGTGGAGAAAAAGTGGCTAAGTTTTAATGTGTAGTCAGTTAGTTGAGAGAGGGTAGATACGTATTAAATGCAGTCAGTTAGTGGAGAAAGGGGTAGACAAGTTTTATGATGAAGACGAACAAGTTAAGTCGTTGATTTAATAAGTTTAGTGAGAGGGACAGCCTAGTAAGTGGAAAGACGAAGTTGAGATGCAGAAGTCAGTCAGTCAGTCAGGTCAGACAGTTAGTCAGCCAGACAGAGTTTTTCTTGAAGTGAAGCAGTGAAAGAGATGAAGAACAAGTGTAGTGGAGAAAGGGCGAAATTGCAGATCCCTTAAAGTAGATGAGAAGGAATCAACTCCATTATCAAGGAAAGAAGACTGCCCGATATTCTGGAGAGTAATTATACTGAAGCTGATGAAATCCGAAGCCGGACAAAAAGGAGTACAGCCATTCTGAACAGATGAAAGTAATTTGTTCTTAAGAAATAAAGGTACCCGAGACCCAAGAAGGAATCCTATAACTCATGCCGAACTCCCCCAGTGATTGTGAGATGCGACACAGATGGAAAAGACCCACTATTCACTTAGAGGGAAGGAAGAAGGATGTACTGCAAAGTCAACTAAGTAAGTGATTTGTTTTACTTAAGTACTCTCGCCATCACACAAAAGACTATAGACACCCCGCTAACCGATTTAGCAGAACTTTTGACTAAACACTGTGACACATGTATAAGAAGTACTATATTGTAATGATAAGTAGTGAAAGATATGAACTGAAGGACACTAGCCAGAGCAAGTTAATAGATATATAAATAATTTTGGAAGGGAATAGAGAAGTGAGTAATACCTTGTTAATAATTATCTTCTTAATAGGTGAATGATTAATGAATTTTGGAAGGGAATTAGAGGGAATAGATAGATGATGGTAGTCTTGAAATGTTCAAGCATTTAATTGTAGAAATTGGCAGAGGTATGATTACCTGGATTAGAGAAAGTTGCAAATTACAATGTATAATGTGTTGGAAAAAGGGGTAACAATTTATACAGAAATTAAAAGTATAGAAGATTAATCAAATTATTGGAGTAAGAAATTGATTTGTAATGGAAAGAGAAATGTTAACAGACTTTTGAAAGTTATCTTAGCTCAGGTGAAAGAAGAAGAAACATTATCAGTTCTTAAAAGCAGGGATTTTTGATTATGATGTATGTAAGAGAAATAGACCTACTAGAGTGCACTCAATAGGCTAATTTACCCATGCTCATAAAAAAAGGCCGCGTAGCCTAGTGGTCAGGTGCACGGGTGCATAAGTACACGTGCCTTGAGTGACTGGGGTTCAAGCCGTGACTGCTGAATACAGTGCTGTTTCTTGTATTCTGTCTATCTTGTGAACTCCTCTGACCGTTTGGTCGTCCCGGAGTATAAACAGATTATTTATTTATTTATTTATTTTATTTATATACTGTAGTATTAAGTAGGTGAAATTAGATTATTTTGTCATGTGTTTAATCAATTTCTTTTGTGTTGATGTATCTTTGTAAATATTTACAATAAACTATTTTTATATGTGTGTAGTTTTTGCTAGTCTGAACACCAGCCTATCTTAAAGGAATTCAAAATTATATATATATAACAAGAGCTGTTCCCCCAAACTTGGAATTTTCTGAGTAGGTACTAGTCAGATGCACAAGTGGGGTGGTTGTAATAAAGGGGAACTAACCAAAAGGGATAAGTGAAATAAAAAGGATAGATAAAATTATAATAAAAGGGAAATAATAATATTAAGAAAAAAGAAAACCACCCCCCACAGTATGCAACAGTATTAAAAGCTTTAATGAAATCCAAGTATGTAATAATGAAATTAATTTTTGCATCAAATTTCTGTGTGACCGCATCAGAGTATCCAATAAAATTGGTCAGACAAGACTTCCCCTTGACAAACCCATGCTATGTCTGAATTATTACTGAAGTCTTGTCTAGATGATCCTGCAATGGTTCTTTAACCAGTGACTCCTTTATTTTTGCCAGAACAGAAGTTAAGCTAACAGGTGTGTAATTACTCGTGTCATCCTTGGATTAACCTTTGTGAATCAGAGATACATTTGCACATCTCCAGTCCGTGGGGACCTCCATTGAGTCCAACGTGGCTAAGGGTTTGCTTGCTTCCTTTGCTACCTCCTTTAATATAACTGGATAGATCCCATCTACCACAGGTGCCTTCCTTATGTTTAACTTCAACAATTTCTCCTCCACTTTTCTTTCAGTTATTACTAAACAATTAAGCTCCCTATTAGAGTTTAATAAGCTTTTGTCCTGCACTTCCCTACAGAAGTATTCCTCATGTGTGAATATAGATGCAAAATACTTGTTCAGTTTGTCAGCTATCTGAGCAGGTCATCAACAGTAGAACCATTTATATCAAGTGCACCAATCTGATTCATCCCTTTCCTTCTAGAGTTTACATAAGTAAAGAAGCCTTTGCTGTTTTTCTTTGCATCCTTTGGCAAAGAGTTCTCGTAATCTACCTTTCCTTGCCTATCCTCCTTTGAGACTTGATTACAGACTAGCTTATGTTACCATAAGCTTCTGTGTCGCATGATAATTTATATGCATCCCATGCATTTTTCATCTCTGTCATGAATTTCAGTTCATCTGATATCCATTTAGGCCTAAACCTTGAAGGGTATTTCTTAGTTGGTATGGAAAGCCTAGTAACTTCCAAGATTAATTCCTTGAATGTTCCCATTTAGAATTTGCTGTTGGTTACATCATCAATTGGTCCCACTGCACAGAATTTAAAAACTGTCTGAGACCACCATTACAAGTGCAAAAATCTTTCACTTTGCTTCTGATGGTATTTACATCTTTAAGTAAATCTCAAATCAGTACACTGTCGTCACTGCCACCTAGCTGTTCTTTTATCTGCAGATTCTTAACACATGAATAATCACTGATGATAATCAGATCAAGAGTATTACTCTAACTGGTTGCCTCTCCACTATGCTGCTGTAGAAAATAGTCATCCAATAAATCTACAAAAGTCTAGCTAGAGTGACCAACCCACAAGTTCCAGTCGATATCTGGAAAGTTAAAATCCCCCTTTATAAGACATTATGATTTACTGGCCCACACTATTTCTCTACACAGTTGTTCATTGTACTCATCAGAGTCATTAGGCCTATAACATACTCGTACTCTCATTTTTGCTTTCCCAGTGCTTATGTCACACCAAACTGACTCAACATTGCACTTAATTCTCCAACTGTAAATTCTTGACATGTAAGGAAAGCTCTGCCACTGTAATTCAAAGTTGATAGAATTCCTGAAAGTAAGCTATATAGGAAAGCCAACTTAAGCAACCTGCAGAACAACAGTGGTTAATATCCTGTCAACGTAGACTTTCAAATGTGTTATACAGTCGGTATGTGAAAGCCTGGAAATAAAATGTTTATTTAGTTTGAATGTTTATTTTCTGTTATTTATGATCGACATACAAAACGTGAAACATAGTTACTCGTTGTCAGAGGTTTTGGAAATTTCTTATTTGAAGCTGTCACAACCTAGGGCATTCCTTGTAATGCAAGTCTATAAATCTTTTATTTTGCACTACATTAGGTTAAGTTCTTAATTTAGGACTAGAGAGAGAGAGAGAGAATTAAAAGGGGAGGCAGCGAGTATATGTACGCAAACACATAAGAAAAAAAAAAATCACCTCACTCCTTATAGCAGGGTTGAGCAATCCACAATATACTAGCTAGATTGTCTACAGATATCTGCTGGAAAAAAAATGGAGTTGTCCTTCAACTGCTATCCTTCCAACTGCGCATTCATTCAAGATACCTCATGCTGCCCCTTATCTAAGCAGAAGCTTATATGTGGTTTGCAACACCAACATAAATTATACTATGCTGTGTATGAAACATTTGTTAGTCAAAATTAATACAACTCATAACGTAACACAACACAACTCAGGAGGAACATCCTTAGTTGTGTTCCATTCTAGAGGAATTAGGCTTTAGTTGGTATTAACTATCTAGCCTCAGCCTGTTCTTTCTCTTAAAGACATCAGCAACAAATTTGTTAAAGTAAGCAAATAGCCTCCTATCTGTGAACATGATCCAAAGACTACTACACTCCAGTTAACCCAAAGATATTTCTAATTCCATTCGAACGGCCACATAATTAGCACAATTCAACATTGTGCTCAGCAGATTCCTCATTCCCACATGAGCATAACTCACTTTCAATCAATCCCAGTTGACATAATCTTCGAACTAAAATTCTGTAAAGGTGGGGGGAATTTTAATTTTTTTACAATTTTTTTCACATTGTGGATTCTGTTGTCAGCTTTAAAATGGTTACATGGTTTTCCCTCTTGAAACTGAGATTTTTCATCCAAGGAACATACCAGCCCTCTGCAAAACTGAGAAATACTAGGTGGTAGGTGATGTGCATCACATGCTGCAATGGCACCACTTTGTTTAATGAAGGCTTTAAGTGACAAAAAAATTGTTTGGCCTCTGCAAAAAAATTCTGGAATCTCCCCATCTCTTGTAATATGAAGTAATGAGTATACATTTTGAGGCCATGATAGGCATTATGGAAAGAACTAATATTCCTTATATTTTGGAGGAACAGCTTTAAAATGCTTTTTATAGGCTGAACTGCTAGATGATTTAATGATTTAACAGATCAAACCCACTGGTAACACTTCAGGAGAGACCCAGATCAACAAGTGTATCATTTTGCTGTACATACACCCTATCTAAAAATTTCATCAATCCCCAAAACTAAAAAAAAAAAAACTTATGTGAAAAGTTTGTTCTTTTCCCAAAAACTTCATTCATTTCAAAAATACACGTGATCTCAATTGAAACATCAGTGATGTCCATTTTCAACTATAACTTGCTAAGCCCACAAGGTTGCCTCAATTACCACATGTCATTTGTTCTAATTATTTCTTCTAATAATTCTTTACACTTGTGTTTATATCTCTCTAACATTTACCATATCTAGAATTCTGTTGCTACAACCTTGTCTCTTCAGCCCTGTTCATACCACATATGAATGTTTTCCATTGATCAGTTTTCTGTGCAGATGAAGAGTAGATGAACTGTAATTACAGTCACCCTGTAAATTTCAATGGAATGCAATGGCTAATCACCAAAAATAAATTATACTATGCAAAATATCATATCATAGGTAAAGAGGCCTGTGCACTCTGGATTCGTTAATTATGATAAGTTATGTAGCACAGAGCAAAACAGAAGATAAAATAAAATAAAATAAATGACAAGTTTTATGTTAAATTGTAAAACCCAATATGTTAAATACATACAGTATTTAATGAAGTAACTAACAACCTTGTTCCATGCTACAGTGTTCCTGATCCAAATTACCCACACTGGTTCTCAAAGGAACTAAAATCCCTACTGGAAAAAAAACGAAAAATGCATAGTAGGTTTAAGACAAATAAAGAAATATGCCTTTAACAGGACTACAACAAATACTTGTGCTTTGTCGAAAGAAGGGTCTTTGAGGCAAAAGATAAGAAGTCTATATTCAGCTATTTCAAAACAAAAAATCAAAATGCGGCTGTAAACATGCTAGATATTCACAGTGAATTGTTATCTTTGTCTGAGGCAGACTACCTTGCTAGCAGCTTTGAAGAAATTTACAAAACAGATACAGCAGATGACAGGATGGAAGGTAACAAAAATTTTCCTCTCAACTACATTGATACACTAACAGCATTTGAAATCAACCAAGCAGAATTGTTGAGCACAATTCACAGTATGAAAAAGGACCTCACACGAGGCCCGGACGGTATCCCTACTGTCTTATGGAAAAAATGTGGAACCACACTTGTAAAGCCATTATTTCACTTAATAAAATTGGTATTTGAGTGTGGAATCTATCCAGCTCAACTGAAAAAGGCCTTTGTTACCCCTCTTTACAAAAAAGGAGACCCATCCTCACCCAACAATTAGAGACCAGTTTGTCAATTGAATACACTCTCAAAGATAATTGAATCCATTGTAATGAAGCAGCTATTTAACTTTATGAAACTTAATTTGTCAGATTACTCTCACGGATTTATCAAGGGTCATTCCACCTGCACAGATATGATTTCGCTTGTTTCGAATATATCCCAGGTGCCTGATGAAGGAAAACAAGTCGACTCCATCTTCCTTGATTTAAGCAAAGCCTTTGACAAGGTAGTCCATCAGAGACTAATCAACAAACTGCATCACTATGGTCTCAGAGGACAAGCACTAAACTGGATTGAAAACTACTTGGAAGGTAGAGAAATGTCCGTGACATTTAAAGGTAAATCCTCATATCCTTTCAGTCCTGAAATTGGTGTCCCACAGGGTTCATCTTTAGGCCCGCTATTATTTCTTATCTACATCAACGACCTGCCAAACACCCTTGGAGACTACCAAATCAAAATCAACGTATTTGCAGATGACATAAAAATCTATAAAGCAATTCGCAGTACCAATGACTGCATCATCCTAAACGAAGCTCTTCAACGAGTTATTCAGTGGCTGAAGGAGAACAAAATGGCAGTCAATGAAAACAAGTGTGAGCTGAAGAGCTTTGCTAATGCACACAAGAAAAACAAACTTAATTTTTCTTATTGTATCAACAACAAGGCAATCAAAAAAGTTAGTACAGCCAAAAATTTAGGTATCTTTATTAAAGAATCATTTTCCTTTGATAGTCCATGTCTCTAACATTGTGAAGGCAGCTAGCAAAAAACTAGGTTTCCTGAAAAGAATTAACCGAGACTTCAATCAGTTGGCACTTTTCATCTTTCTTTACAAAATCTATGTTAGGCCAGCCCTAGAATTTGCCTCACAGGTCTGGTCCCCACATGTTGCTTACCAAAAATTAGAAATTGAAAATATTCAAAAAAGAGCAATCCAGTACATTTGCTTTAAAAGTGGCCTTGAATACAATGAGAAATCCTACCAAGAGTGGTGTGTATTCGTTGGACTCGAAAACACTGGAAAAAAGAAGAGATAAAGCCAACTTACTCCTTCTTAACCAGCTGTTAAATGGTACCCTGAATTTCCCTCATCTCATCTCACAAATAAATTTCAATGCTCCAACAAGAGCGTTAAGAAACCATCCACTGCTGAAACCATCCTATGCGAGAACAAATTATGGATACTACAACAGGACTGCAAAATCAATGAACAAAGCAAATATGGAGATATTTGACTCCCCCCCCCCGGACATTTCAAGAGGCAACTGAAATTGCTAACCTCATCCGTTACCCGACTTAAAATGTCTTCTTGCAAGTAATAAGACTCTGATTGTGTAATGTGTGTGAAGAAATATCAGTGCTCTGCCTTACTCCTACCTGTTCGCTTAAATAGGACGGATGAGTCCTACTTTTATTTATTTAGTTTTATTTTATCTGTACATTTAATTTTCTCTTTACTTTGGGAAATGTATATCCAAGCTTCTGCTTTGAAGCTGTGTAATAATGCTTTGTAGCTGCACGTTTGTTTGCTATCTTGTAGCTGTTAACAATAATAATACTACTAATAATAATACAGTACAAATTTGTACTGTATGTATTTAACATATTGTGTTTTACAATTTAACATTAAACTTGTCATTTATTTTATTTTATTTTGTCTTCCGTTTCACTCTGTGCTACATAATAACTTACTATTTTATCATATCATTAATCATTTTGAAACAGACTGACAAAAAGGATGAAAATAAATTCTCTCTTCTTCTTAAAACTGATTGATTATTGTATACAATTGCTTTAAAGAGAGATATTTATAATAAATAATGCCAAAGAGACTTGAGAGTGGTATACTTACTCTCCATTTGGTTCTAATTCACAAATTTCAAACCATACCAAAAGATCGTGCCTTGCATGAATATGAGTGGTACTGAAATGATAAAAGGGACATAATTATATAACAGAGAACTATTTTTTAAGCATAGATTTAAAATTGTATAAGAAAACAATTTCGACTAAATTATTGGTTAAATTAACAAATGCAAACATTATACAAATCTCAAAGATACAGTGCCACTCTGACAGAGAGGATGCAGAATTTGAATATGAAAATAAAATGCGTACATAAAGGACAGGTAGAACAATTTGGGAGTATTATGAAGTTTGTTAAGTAATATATATATTTTAAAGCAGTATACCCATCCAACACAAGTTTCCAGTGTAATGTTGAGTCAAACTAGTGTGATAAATACTGGGAAAACAAAAATGATAATGGAAGAATGTAATGTGCCAATTAAAATGACGAGCGTAATGAAAAATTATACATACAAACAGAGTTGACTGTAAATCAAAATATTTCATCATGGGGGTTTTAACTTTATGGATATTGGCTGGAACTTGTAGGATAGTCACCTACTCAATAGAACTTTCTGGATTTACTGGATGATTGTTTTTTATTCCAACATTTTAGAGACACAATAAAAAAAATTATGTAGGCTTCTTAATCAAAATTGCCTCTTCATGTATTGGAGAACCTTCAGGTAAAGGAGAGATTAATGGCAGTTATTATAGTGTATTGATATGGGATATACAGGAATTTTGCTAGCAGGGATAAGGAAGTAATAATCCCATTGTATAAGGAAATGATTAGGCCACATCTTGAGTACCTGTATAAAGATCTGGAAAACTAATTTTTTTTTTTTTTTTTTTTTTTTTTCCTAAATGGGAAGTGTTCAGGGAAGTAATTATAGAAGCTACTAAACTTTTTTATATCAAATAAGAGATACTGTTTGATGGTTCAGACCTAAATGGATGTCACAAGAGCCGATGAGACTAATGACAGAAAAGAAAATGCATGGGATGATTATAAATTATCAGGTGACACAGAAGCCTACAGTAATTATAAGCTAGGTCTGCAATGAAGCCAATGGAGTCAAGCAGTTAAGGCAGAGTATGAGAAGTCTCTGGCTAAGATTTCAAAGGAAAGTAATAAAGATGTCATTGCATATGTAAACATTAAAAGAAACACATTAGTCCAATGAATATGAATAGCTTCATCTGGTTTGATTTTTTATGTCATATGGACAACTTAGGTCTGATGCACAAAGTCCAAAAATAAAATCAGTAGTAACCTACAAAATGTATGAAAATCAAAATTAGTTATTGTTATCTTATCTTGATATACAATAGCTATTTAAAATGCACTTATATATAATTCTGTAAGCCATTTTCTGGTTATCAAAATTATGAGCGAATGGAAGCAGCTACAGATACGTGCAGCCATCATTTTAAAGCTTATACTGTGAGAATGTTGCGAAAAATAAGTTTTATGATGAAACACACCCTCAAGCCCTAAAGGGGATTATAAAATTCACAGTTTGAATTAGTATGCAGTGTTCTATAAAAGAGTTCACACTGCCTTATAAAACAGAGGTGCCTTGCCATTGTCATGATTAGGTCATGAATTGCACTGCTCTTATATATTTTTTAAAATTAATTAAATGGTAGTTCTTTGGAAAAAGAAATTGATAGATTTCTTTTACTTAGATTATGCAGAGAAAGTTATCAGCTTTATTGCTTGCATATTTTTATTCAAAAACTAGTAAATATATAGCAGATATATACTAATTTAGGTCATGACAGTTTAAAAATTTTCAGAGTGTAATTGCCATTATGGCTATGTTTCTATGGAATAAGATTTCATTGCTGATATGTTAGAGAAGGTTCCCTTCCCAAGAGCATTGACTATTGCAGTTGAATCTGTAATACAGCATCCATTATATTAGAGTATTGAGAAAGGGTGTGATCAGGGTTGCTGTGACCCTGTGTGTCACCAGTAAGCAAAATCAAAATTTCCACCCCAAAATATTTGGATTAAAAAATAAAATCAGGTGTAAATAATTATTATTAATTTATTGAAAAAGAAAAGAATTACAACATATCGCACATATAATATAACAAAAACAACAACAAAAAAAATAATAAAATAATTTTTCTATTTTGGCTGATATTACATAAGTTCATGCACTTGCTTTCTTGCATCATATCCTCCATTACTACTACTACGATTCTGAAATTCTGAAAATAAACTTTAAATTCTAAATCACAGTAATCATACTCATAATAATAAATAAAAGGAAAATTATAATGTTAAAAAAATATATATAAATTTGTTTCCTAGCTTTAAGATGTGCAAATTTATTAATTATTTCATTTATGTTTATTTGTTCCAAAAGATCATTTTCTATTGAAATTATTGGCGAATTAGAGACTCAGAAATAATTTTTGATTAATTTTAAAAAAACTCTGTTCACCTGAGGCAATTCATTTCAGTTGAATTGCCTCATGTCAGTCACAGCACAGATTTGAAAAGGGAAGATGTTGTCTGGACAATATTTTCCCTTTTCAAATCTAATTATCTACTATAAGGTAATTACAAAGGAAATATAACATATATAATAGTCATACATAGAAATATATAATAGTCACAAAGGATAAGTTATTGCTGTGGTTAAAGGGATGGTTGATTGGCAATAGAAGGTCAGTGATTATTAACAGCCACTGCTTCTTATAGATTAATGTAATGATTGGGGGATCTTGGGGTTCTGTGTTGCTCATTACTATGCCGGCTCCCTTGCCTGGCCCACTTTACTCCCTTCCCTGTGGGAAAGTCATCCTGTCTCCTCCCCTCCTTGCTACCTGTCTTTTTCCCCCCTGTTGGGGCATGGGCATGCCCCACTGACATCCGACTGGGGTCGTCTTCACTATTGACCCCATCCTTCTGTCTTTCTCCCCCACAGCCTTCAGTCTCCCTCCCCTCTCTATCTTCATGCTAGCATACGCCCCCCACAAGTCAAAATCTAACTTTGTCCAAATTACTTTCGTTCACATTTTGGCCTCTCAGACATCAAGCACTCTCCCCACACAATCAATCAATTATTAAATAATAATTATTATATATATATACAAATATTTTATTTATTTATTTATTTATTTTTTTAAGGTCCTAGCCACTGAAATCTCAGGAAATTAGGTGGCAAGACCTGCCAGAGTAAAAACAAACTACCCTACCTGGTCTGCCTCCATGGGGTGAAGTGTGGCAATGTTGGGCCTCAGAAGACGTCTGGCAGCTAACTGGCCAGAAGAACATGACACCACACACTCTAAGATCCACCCACTTTTAAATCTCTGGCCTTTACAGCAAACTGTATCGCACCACAAAGTAAACTACATGGAGATGGGGAACCTGTGCTGGCTGACCCTAAATACGCTTTACTGTTTTATATGTATTATTGGTATAGATGTAATCATATCAATTTTAATGTCTAAATTTGTTGATGATAAAAAGGGTGAGCAGTGGGGTTAATGATCAATTAGGCAGATGGGCTGAAAAAGGGCAATTGATGTTTAAAATTGATAAATGAAAATGACCTCAGCTGGGTAACAGTAATCCCAGAATAACATACCAGCTGGGTGGTACCACACTCAATTTGGTGGAGAATGAAAAAGACCCAGTGATAATTATACAGACCAACATGAAGTTCCATGAACAGTGCAAATAGGCTGCTAGAACAGCTCATAGCATTCAGTTTAATGATATACAAAAATTTTACTAGCAGAGATAGAGACGATTATTTTGTTGTATGAGGTAATAGTTAGGCTGCACCTTGAGTATACACTGATGTGGAAGCTTAATTTTAGGAAGGATGTGGATATATTGGAATGGATACAAAGAAAACAAAAAGAATAGTTCGGAGCACAAAAGGTTTCTCTTTCCAGGAAAGAAATGAATTCAAGCATCTGGAAATCATGGATTTATAAGACCTGATTGAAGTGTTTATATGGGGTAAGTATACTAAATGTTGGTAACCTTTACTGTTCTTTGGTAACAGCACACAGAAGAACAAATTTAAATTGTAAAAAGATGGTTGCATGACAGATATGTGAAAATTTGCTTTCAGCCAGAGAGTAATTGATTGTTGAATAAACCTGGTAATGTGGAAGAGGACACTTTGGAAAAATTTAAAGGAGGACTGCATATATTAATATAAGGGATGAGCAAACTGAAATAGGTAAATTTTATTTATTTATCTATATTTTCTTGCTAATGCTCTGCTCTACAGCTTGCTTCTTTGTATCAATTTTCCAACAGTAGCACTGTTGCAAAATAGACCCTCTGGGACTACAATTTCTTTGTACCTTAATTTCGGAGCATAATTTTTCCCCCTCATGCAGCCTTTGACATTAGAATACAGGAGAAATAAAAATCAAGTTAACTATAATGGAATGCAGTTCAATATTTAATTTAGATTCAGAAATCAAACAAAATTAATTAAGTTTATAATATTAATTAATATTAAGGCTGATATTACTATTTTATTAATATGATAAGTTTTATTAATTACTATTACTATTAATAACAGTAAATAGTAATAGTAAAATTACTATTTTATTAATATAATAAGTTTTATATTAATATTGAGTTTTAAACCATTAAAACTCAATATTAATGGTTTAAACATTAAGTACTGAGTATTTAGGAATAACTAAGAATGAAATAACCCCAGAAAAATAGTTGAATTGTGATGATGATAATTCTGTCTAGATGTTATCTGATAACAAACTACTGTGGTGATAATATGCTCTTTTCTTATAACTGATGGGACATGTTCCCAAACATTTAGCATTACAATAGTAGTGGAAAATGATGTAAGAAAGCAAGCTTATACAGCATCAGCAAAAAAAAAAAGTCCTTCCCATTTCATTTATCCATTCCTTCCAACAGTTTGTCTAGTTCTTCCTTGAATTTGAATTTAAGTAACAACTTTCACGACAACAGACGAAAGTTTGTTCTAGCAATCAATGACCCAATGGCTTAAGGCAAACTTCAACACATCTATTTTGCAACTGCCTTCCTTGATTTGAATTTATGACCCCTCAAGTGTGTAGTCTGGGAAAGAGGAAGGATCCCATCAGCATTGAACTTGCTCAAACCACTCAAAGCCTTATACACTTCAATCAGATCCCTTATACACTTCAATCAGATCAATTCACATCACAGATGCCTAGTCTCCCAGACACTGCAATTTTCAGAACTTAAGCCTTTTTTCGTAAGAGCAACCCTTTGTTCCATTCACTAATCTTGTTGTCCTTCTCTGTACATGTTTCAGAAGCTTTACATCCTTCTTAAATGAGGCCTCCAGACCTGTATACAGTACTCAAGTGTGGACTGACCAATGCCTTATACAAGAGGATAATCACCTCCTTATCCCTGCTAGAAAAATTCCTGTAAATCAATGACAAAACACCATGAGCTACTCTTGCAGACCATCTGCACTGCTCAGAGAACTTCATATCTGACTGCACAATCACTTCTAGTTGTTTTATATTTTCCATCACACTAAGTGTAGTCACACAGTTGGTATGTTATTCTGTGGTTACCACTACCCAAATACAGAACTTTACATTTCTCAATATTAAACTTCAATTACCATTTCTCAGCCCATTTGCTTAACTTTTATAGATTCTGTTCCAGTAGCATACTGTCATTAATGTCATAAACTAGCCAGCTAACTTATGTATCATCTGCAAATTTCGGCATTAAGCCTGATATGACTCAACAATATCATTGTTGAGTCATATCAGGCTTCCACCGAACCCTGGGAAACTCCACTGATAGCATCAGCACACTAAGCCCAGTGTCCATTAGTGGCATATCCATGTATCTTGGTAAGGGGAAACTGCAGTCTTGTATAGATTACTTCTTTTACCAGTGACTCCATTATTTTCCTTTGAACAGAAGTTAAACTAACAGGTTTCTAATTACTTGTTTCACTCTTTCATTCCAGGTGTGCACTCTCCGGTCCATAGTGACCTCCCAAGATGCTCTCATAATTATGGCTAAGGATTTGATTACTTCCGCTGCTGCCGCTCTTAATATAATTGGATAAATCCCATTAACCTCAGTTGCCTTTTTTATGTTTAACTTTGATAATTTCTATATCACTTGCCTCTCAGTTATTATAAAATCATTCAGCTCCTTGTTAGAGTTTGATAAACTTCTGAAATCCACTTATGTAAAGAATTTTTCATGTGTGAATATCAATGCAAATCACTCATTTGGTTTGTCAGCAATGTGTTGTAATGTTTGTTGAAGATAAACACAAGAAAGGTACCTGGGGTGGATGGGATCTATACAGTTATATTAAAGGAGGCAGCAAAGGAAATAAGCAAACCCTTAGCCATAATTATGAGAGCTTCCTTGGACTCAGGGGAGGTACCCATAGACTGGAAATGTGCAAATGTGACCACAATTCACAAAGGAGAATCAAAGGCTGACACAAGTAATTATAGACCTGTGAGTTTAACTTCTGTTCCAGGAAAATTAATGGAGGCAGCATGGTTTTGTTAAGGGGAAGCCTTGCCTGACCAATTTGATTGGATACTACGATGCAGTCACAAAAGAACTGGATGCAGGGAATAACTTTGATATTATATACTTGGATCTTAGAAAGGCTTTTCATACTGTTGCACATGGAAGACTGCTGCACGAATTGGAACAGTGTGGCATTGGAGGCAAATTGCTGCTATGGATAAAGGGATGGTTGAGGGGGAGAAGACAGAGAGTGGTAATCAATAAACACTGCTCATTGTGGACTAATGTTATTAGTGGAGTCCCTCAGGGTTCAGTGTTAGGTCCATTATTGTTTTCTGTATTTATAAATAATATTGATGATGGTATATCAAGCTTAATGTCCAAGTTTGCAGACGATAAAAAGGTTGGCAGAGTTGTTAAGGACACTACTGACACTATGCTGCTGCAACAGGATCTGGAAAGGTTGAGCAGATGGGCTGAGAGGTGGCAAATGAAGTTTAACATTGACAAATGTAAAGTACTACATACGGGAAACAATTGAATAAACTTGCCAATTTCTGGAAGTACTGGACAGCGCCGCTGTATTGCTGTGACTCATTTCCTTCAGCTATGCAAGAGCACTGTTCCCCTGATCTTTATTGTCCCATGGGACTCTAAGTAGTTACAGTTTACTGTAAACAACTGCCCACTACCAGAGCTTACATTGAACAGTTTTTTTTTTCTTTTCTTTTAACTGCTGTTTCTATAGGATAACATGATTTGTAATATTTCTAATTGAGAATTACGGATGGTAAGACTAATATTTAATAAAACCAAAAACTGGTTCAAAGTGTGGAGTTAGTATTTCTCCAAAGCCAGTTGGGGAAACTTGATCACAGTTAATCAAAGAAAACCTTAATGGAGAAGGTTCCATTTCTACTCAAAAAGTTGGAACTTCTGAAAGGTGTTTTTTTTTTTTTTTTTTATGTGAACCCCAAACACGAGAGGTAGTAGAACCTATAGTACTTAGTACCGTGCTTGGGTTGGAGGTTGAGAAGATGAAAGAAGATATTTGTTGACATTGGACTTGAATTTCTGTAGATTGTAATTTTCAGAAAATACGTATGAAGGAAGGTTGTTCCAGAAAATGGCAGTTGAATGAATAAATGAGGAAGATGAAAAGTTGGTTCTGTGGGTTTGAAGTTGGACAGTAAATGGATGTTGGCTGGTGGCAGCACGTGTTCGGACTGTTTTGAAAGAGAGAGCAGGAATTATAGAAGCCAATTCAGAAGAACAGTGCCCATGGAAGTATCTGTAGAAGAGGCATGCAGCAGAAACAGTACGTCTATGAGAAAGCAAGTGGAGAGACTGTTAGAGATGAATCATTAATTAACCTAACTGCCCTCTTCTGAATGGAATCAAGAAGCCTGAGAGAGGTTTTTGGGGCACCACCCCAGATGTGGTGCCCCCAAATATTCCATGGCTGGGCGGATTTGCGATTTATACAGAGTGAGCAGCTGTTTGGAAGAAAAGTAACACAGAGAGCAAAAGAGAAAACCAAGTTTTTTAGATGCAGAGGGAGCAATATTTGTAATGTGCTTGTGCCAAGAGAAATTAGAAGTCAGGGTAATCCCCAAAAGAGATATATCATTTTGCCGAGAAATTGGAGTGTCACTAAAGATAAGCATAGGAGCGGATGAATCCTTTTGCAAGATATAAGACAAGACTGAGTTTTAGAAGGGTTGAAATCAACTAAGATGCCTTTGCCCCACTGGAGAATTACCTGAAGATCGGCATTTAAGGAATTGGTAGCAGATTTTCGAGAAGTTAAAGCTGATTGAGCAGGACAAGGTTTCTCAAAATGGAGAGTGGAATGCAATGTGCTATCATCGGAAAAACTATGAATAGGATTTCCAGTCAATGGAAGAAGGTCATTAATATACAAGAGGAGAAGAGTGGTTAAAAGAACTGAATCTTGGGGGACACTGGCATTAGTGGAGAAGTTAGAAGCCAGAGAGCCATCTACCATCACCCTCAGTGAGCGATCAGAGAGAAAACTGGATAACCAATTACTAAAAACAGTTGGCAAACCATAAGATGGAAGCTTGTTTAGAAGACCTTTATGCCAAACACGATCAAAAGCCTTTGAGATGTCAAGAGCAACTACCTGTGTTTCACCGAACCTTTCCATTGAGTTAGTCCATAAATGGGTAACATAAACCAAAATATCACCAGTGGATCGACACTGACGGAATCCCTATTGGCGATCGTTGATCAGACTGAAGGTTTCTAGGTAGTTTAAGAGTTAATTGATTTCTCCATTACTTTAGAAAGAGTAGAAGTAATTGCAATGGGACGATAATTGGATGGGAGGGATTTGTCACCCTTTTTAGGAACTGGCTGGATATGAGCAAATTTCCGAGCAGAAGGAAAAACACCTTTGGAATAAGAAAGTGAAAAAAGGCGGCAAAGAATAGGGGCACAGGTTTTGAGAACAAGTGAAGAAATACCATCAGGACGTGGGGCTTTCTTAGCATCAAGATTCATCAAAATCCTTCTGATATCCTTTTGACGGAAGACCACAGGAGGCATTGAATGGAGCGTGCTGGGAATGGTGGGAGGTGTTTTACCAAGATCATTAATATATGAGCTGGAAGAAAAATGGGATGCTAGCAGGTCAGCTTTATCCTTGGCTGAAGTGACAACAGAACCATCTGGTTTGGACAGAGGTGGGAGCAGAGATGGGCAAAAATTGCAGCCAATAGCTTTGGCAAGAGACCAAAATGCTCGGCTACCATTGGGGCAAGAAGCAAGTTTTCTACTCTTAGCCTGTTCAAACTCTAGTTTGGACTGATTAATAACTGCTTTACAATTGTTTCAAGCTTTGGTGTAGGCAGAAAATGAAACTGAAGAATTAGAAACAAGCCAATTACAATATGCAACATTCTTCTCTTGAACAGCCTTAGCACATTTATTGGAAAACCAAGGTTTAGATAAAGGACGAGATTTTAAAGTGGAGTGTGGGATAAAGGATTCCATTCCTGCAAGAATAATTTCACTGACACGATCTGAGCAAACGTTGACATCAGAAGTTTTGAAACAGTAATCCAACCATGGAAAAGAAGAAAAGAAGTCTCGCAGGTCATCCCATTTTGCATTCTTGTAATGCCAAACAACACGAGGTTGGGAATAGCCATGAGATAAAGGTTCCATTGGAGAAGAGACAATCACCAAGTTGTGATCTGAAGTGCCTAAAGGACCTCTCACTTCGACCGTGTACTTAGAGGGGTGTTTGTGAGAAAAATATCAAGCATATTGGCTGTACGATTAGGATTGTCCGGTATTCTTGTAGGTAAATGAATAATCTGTGCTAGGTCATTAGTAATTGCAAAAGCCTCAGCATCTCGACCTGCTGGGTCGGTGTGACTAGAAAACGGAAGCCAGCTCGAGTAGGAAACATTAAAATCACCAAGGAAAATTACCTCACTGTTAGGAAAGTTGGACTGGAGAAAGTCAAGTTGCAAAGAGAGGAAGTCAGAGAGCTCCAAGTGATTAGTGGAGTTGGGAGAACGGTAGAGACAACAGATGAATTTGACACAATGAGGTAGAGAGATTTTAAAACAGAGAAGATCAGAGAGAGGAGATTCCAAATTGCCAAGTCTCTGACAGGGAATATCAGAACGGACATATGCACATGTACCACCTTTGAGGCGAAAGGAATCATACAACGAATAATTTGGGCATCTGAGATGAGCAGTAGTTGAATCAACCGATAACTGAGATTCTGGCAGAAAAAGTACATGGGGTTTGGCAGACTGCAAGTGGAAATGGACATCATTGAGATTAGAATTGGGACCACGTATATTTGTGAAATGAATTAGGAAGTGCTTGGGAGATTTAGATCTTTTCGCAGATAAGCTTTGTCTATTAGTTTGACAATTCATGGTATATTCAATAGTAAGAAAAAGTGGGTGGGACATGTTGTATGAAGTAATGAAATTTTTGGATATGGCGTACACATGGTAAGAATATACCCAGATCCTTGACATAACGTGGCCTCGACAATGCTCCCCGCATACACACTACTCTGACTCCCTCCAGTCACTATCTGGCAGAGTAGAGGTAGCAAGATTATACACTAGCTGATCCGGAAGCCTCCTAGAGAGTTACCAACAGGTTCAGTCCGGTGTACTAACTAGCGGCCGGCCTGCGAACACCGTTTTAGAGCTGTACCCTCGAAATGTAAGGAATATTGGATCTCGCCACGACGTTCATCATAACCTCAAAAGTCATCAATCATACTGCACGATGGAAGAGATAGGGAGGGGTTGACCGGAACTTAGCTCTAGAGACTAAACATGGGTTTCACCGGGTGATGAGAGTCATCTACCACCTAGTAAGTTCTGGAGTTCTGGAGAAAATGACAAGACAGAAAATCTAGATAAATCACAGGATCCTTCTATCATGTATGAAAAGATATAATTATGGAAAAATGGTCAAATCTTGAGGCTGTTATTACAGCTTTCTTAATTGATAATGAGAGATTAAGAGATATTAATAAAGAAATCAAAATCCAAGAAAATTTGCTAGATAAAATTGTACAAATTTTTTTTAACAGGGAATATTAATAAAATGGATCATATCCAGGAATCAGTTAACCAAACTGTTGAAATAAATACAGGTGTCTGAGGAATCATAGTTTCTGTTTGCTTCCCATTTGAGATCATATGCTGCCCTCGGGGCACATTTGTTGAAGGAAAAATCAGTAAAATCAAGCAAAAACTATACTACAACCTATAGTAGCTTGACAGGCAAGTCAAATATAGATACCACACTTTGGTTTCCTCTTCTTTTGCAAATCTAATATCAGAATGGTTAGTCATTACACATTGGACAATTAGCAATCGCTGTTCGATAATTTGTTAAGTCAACACATTGCTATGATTTTCAATCTCAATCACTTCCAGAACTGATTAGATTTTCTCTCAAGAAACGAACTGGACAAATTTGAAGACTGTTAATCTGGATTTTCCCAATCCATTGGATTTATCTGAAAATAAAACTGCTGCTGAACTGGCAGATTACATTCTGAAATCTTTAATAAAAGCATCGTACAAGTCAATAAACAAGAAGAGAACTGTAGGTAGCAGACCTTGTTCTTGGTGGTTTAGTGAGTTGTCTAATTTAAGAAGACAAGTACATGCGGCTCAGCGAAGATACCAACACCATCAACATTGGCCTTCTGCTGAGGTTGAAAAGTTACATACAACATATACTGATATTAAGAATAATTATACAAAAGCAATCATAAATGGCAAGTGCACTAATTGGATAAAATCAGTTCAATAATATGATCATAATAACCCTTGGGGGAACTTCTATATAAACTGATGTGAGATCAGCTACATTCACCACAAATTTTTCGGACAGTACAGGCAAATGGGAATGAAACTTTGGACTAGTATGGAACAATTAATGTAATACAGTCAGTCCTCGTATAACACGTGTTTACATTACACAAATTTGATCATACACGATTTATAAATAGGGGAACGATGTCGTATATAACACAAACCCAATTCACTTATGCACGATTGGCCTTTGTGTTTACAAGAAATGGCATTTGAATGCAGAATCACCCCAACTGAATGCAACACGATAGGAATGAAGAGAAGATTCTGAAAATGTATTTATGTTCTTTATATCAGTAAAGGGGAAACACATTTCACCATAATAACGTAAAAACCCATACAATTCCAGCTGTCGGTATTGTCGCAAATACAATTAGATCAAGTTTACTACCCGTTTGTAACAGATTCCACTAGCAGGAATGCAACTGGAAATTGTTTTTATTGTTTTATGATGGTGACCTCCAGAAATGTGCTTTAATAAAATGTGATCTAGTGAGGTGTTAATAGTGTCTCTGCCTTTAGGAGGTTGTTTATTCAGTTGCTACATGCACACAGCTTTGTTTATGTGTATCACATGTGCATCCTCATTTTGTAATTGTGTGTTATTCCCTAAAAATGAGTCAAATACTTAAAAGGTGTGAAAAGGAAGCATCCTAGTGAAGACACTACAGATTCAGAGATAAAATGAAAAGCAATATCGATAGACAGAGGCGGACTGGGTCAAAAAATTCTTACCTAGGAAATTTTGTAGGGGCCTCATACTAGCGTTTACGATCAAAATCACACCAGCCTCCATCGTCTTCTGGCTCATCGGGATTTCCCCAGTAAGGCTTATGGCCAGTCCACCTCTGTCGATAGAGAAAAATATGAAATTGTGAAACACTTTGAGCGAAATGAAAGACGATGTGATATTGCACGTGCTACAGGCCTAAATGAGGCAACACTGAGCATTAGAAAGAATTCAGGAAAAATAAAAACAACTTTCACAGCAGGAACAACTCAAAGTGTAACAAAATCCATTAGATCAAGACACGAAGAATTAGAAGAGATGGAATGGCTGTCATCTGTTTGGATAGAAGATCAAAGAAAGAACAAGTTTGCTTACGATAGAAGCAAAAGCACTAGCAATATTTTATTACGTAATAAAATATGTAAGTATTTTATTACGATTATTTATTGTGTTTGGTAATGTTTTGGTTACAAATGTGTGTTCAACCTTGGGTGGTCAGCACCTAACCCTATTTTTTCCATAGGACCTGTTATTTATATTGCATGATTTTGCATTGCACGAGGGTTTCTAGGAACACAACTATCGTGCTATACGAGAACTGACTGTACTAGATAGATATTTTCCTATTGATGATGAAGGATTGGATACAGACTTTCATTTGATGTAGCCAAGTGGTCAGGAGCGTGAGTGAAGTAGCACACGCTCTTTGATTGGACCGGGGTTCAATCTGTGACTGCTAAATATGATTAACATTTGTATTGATTGAGTTATTGTAAACTCCACTGACCTGGTGGTCGCCAGAGTATAAACAAGAACATTTATCTATCTGTTCAGGTAACAATAACTACTTCACCAATGAAAATTCAGAGCTATTCAGTATTAATGAGATCGACTCAGTAATTAAGAAAATTAAAACTTCAAAATGTCCTGGTATGGATCTTTTAGAAAATATCTTGATATTAAAGTTTTATGAGATGAGACCAAGAATTTTGCTTGTACTATATAATGTGTTTGTGTGAGGGTTTACTTCCTACTAGCTGGAAAACAGATTTATTAAAACTTATACCTAAGCCTGGAAAACCAAGAAATGATGCTAGGCCTTATAGGCCAATTGCTTTGTTGGTTACTATGGAGAAGATTCTAGAATCCATTATGGCTTCCAGAATAACTTCCTTCCTTTGTGAGACTAATTTAATTTCCCCTCAGCAATATGGATTTGTCCTGGAAGATTCAGCGAGGAAGCACTCGTGGACTTTGGGAGTCACACAAAAAATTCTTCTTATAAATATGTCCTTGCTCCCTCGCAAGACTACATCAAGCTAATTGCCCTCAGCAGTTATATAACTTAGTATGAAGTTATTTTTCACAAATCAAAATACTGGTCAAGTCAAGTCAAAATTTTGTGTGTAAAGCAGAAGGTTTCTCGAGGATGTCCTCAAAGCTTGATTTTGGGCCCATTAACGTGGAATATGGTATTACTGGAATGGTTAGCACGAACATTTGGACTAGACTTATTGCATATGCCAATGATTTAACTATTTTAAATGATTTATTTAACTATTTTATTGTAATTCCCAAAGGGCTATAGAGTCTTCTGCCAACCATGTATTAAAGGATTTGTATAAGTGGACTCTTCAGAACAAGCTTACCATTCGTTCATCTAAACCTAAGATGATTATTTTTAAGACTAAATTAGATCTAAACAGGCCTCCTCAAATTAAAATTAATGAGACACGTTCCTCTTGTAACTGAAGTGAAATACAGTCAGTCCTCGTATAGCACGATAGTTGTGTTCCTAGAAACCCTCGTGCAATGCAAAATCGTGCAATATAAACAACAGGCCCTATGGGATAAATAGGGTTAGGTGCCAACCACCCAAGATTGAACACACATTTGTAACCAAAACATTACCAAACACAATAAATAATTGTAATAAAATACTTACGTAATATATTTTAATAATATTAAATAATATTACGTATATTTTTAATGAATATAAAATATTGCTACTGTTTTTGCTTCTATCGTAAGCAAACTTGTTTTTTGTTTGATTTTCTATTGAAACAGATGATAGCCGTTCTATCTCTTCCAATTCTTTGTGTCTTAATCTAATGGATTTTAATTTAAGTTGTTTTAATGAAAGTTGTTTTTATTTTCTCTGCATTCTTTGTAATTCTCGGCGTTGCCTCATTTAGGTCTGTAACACGTGCAATATCACATGGTCTTTCATTTCGCTCAAAGCGTTTCACAATTTCATATTTTTTCTCTATGGACAGAGGCGGACTGGCCATAAGCCTTACCGGGGAAACCCCGGTGGGCCAGACGCCGGTGTGATTTTGGCCATAAACCAGAGTATGAGGCCACTATAAATTTTCCCGGGTAAGGATTTTTGACCCAGTCCGCCTCTGTTTATCGATATTGCTTTTCTTTTTCTCTCTGAATCTGTAGTGTCTTCACCAGGACGCTTCCTTTTCACACCTTTTAAGTATTTTACTCATTTTTAGGGAATAAAGCGCAATTACAAAATGAGGAGGCACGCTTGATACACATAAACAAAGCTGCGTGCATGTAGCAACTAAATAAACAACACCGTAAAGGCAGAGATACACTACTAACACCTCACATTTTACTAAAGCACATTTCTAGGGGTTACTACCATAAAACAATAAAAACAATTTCCAGCTGCGTTTCTGCTAGTGGAATCTGTTATAAACTGGCAGTAAACTCGATCTAATTGCATTTGCGATTATACCGATAGTAGGAATTTTACGTTGTTATGGTGACATGTGTTTCCCCTTCACTGATATAAAAAACATAAATACAATTTCAGAATCTTCTCTTCATTCCTATTGTGTTGCGTTCGGTTGGGGTGATTCCGCGTTCGACTGCCATTTCTTGTAAACACAAAGGCGAATCGTGCATAAGCGAATTCGGTTCGTGTTATATAAGATATCGTTCTCCTATTTATAAATCGTGTATGATCGAATTCGTGTAATGTAAACATGTGTTATACGAGGACTGACTGTATTTAGGAGTCACAATTGATTACAAGCTAAATTTATCTACACATCTTTCGTATTTATTGGTAAAGTAAGAAATTCACTGCAGCCATTTTTGCTGGCTAATATAGGGAAGAAGAAACTAAAACTTTTAATCTAAATATGCTTCATGTGTTCGCCAATCAGGTGTTTAAAAGGTGCAAATTTCTGCTGACATAAATAGTTTTGGATACATCCAGTGTGTTGTAAAAAGAACAGAGTGCAGATTGTTGAGAAAAAAACTTTAAGTTATACTATTCTGCAGTCTTCCTCCCTATGATTACCTATTCTGCTGGTGCATGGTACCATAGGGCAGTAATTGTTAGATTTAAACTAAAACTAATGTCAATGCTATTTGCTATTCTAAGTGTTTGTTGAACAGTATCGACGGCTGCTTTGCAGGTATTAGCCGGAGTTTTATCATTGTACTTTTTCTTAGTATTTCGAGGGCTATGTTTTCATAGCTGTAAACAGATTCCAACTGCATTCATGGGGATTGAGATTGACACATAACAAGATGCTGAGAGAGAGCGAGAGAGAAACAAAGATGTTGGAATGAGTTGCCAGGACAGATGGGATACATCTGAAGCTGGATTAGTGACAAAGAAATTTATTCCTCGGGTTTCTTATTTAATGGACATAAGGACAAATAAGTGGTTCTCTATGAGCATGTTCAGCTCTTATATTCTTACAGCACATGGCTTGTTAATGATAAACCGTACAAATTCAGCATGAGCAATACACCTTGTTTTTGTGGAGAGGCCAAGGGCTGGAGCCATGTTTTGTATGACTGTCCACAATATTTGGACATCAGGACAGAATTTGAAACTACTATGGGACCAATTTCTCCTGGTCAAGAGACTAATATCGAAACTCCTTTTAATCTAAATGTGCTTCATGTGTTCACCAAACAGGTGTTTAAAAGTCGAAAATTTCTGCTGACACGAATGGCTTTGGATAGGTCCAGTGTGTTGTAAAAATTGAGTAGACAGCAATAATTTTTATTAAGAAGAAGAACGTATAGTATAAATACTTTATAAAGACAGTGCGTAAGAGTTCAGTGAAGGGAAGTGTTAAGAATTTTAAGTTCTACTTGCTTTCTTTCTTTCTTTTTTTTTTAATATCTCATAAACTAAGATCCCCTAAGCATCCTATCTACTGGAACTGACCCACCTTCCCAGGTGATTGCTGCTCCTGGATAGCCAACAGGCCAACACAACACGCATTAACTACACAAACCATACACTACTATATGTCTGGCTCATTTTTACAGAGCCTGTAAAATTACAGTGATACGAGGTGGATTTGAACTAACATTCTAGGAGCTGCTCTTAACAATAACACATGTAACTACAAATAAAGTTATAGATGTCAAGGCTGTGTATGAGAAAGCATTGGCTAAGAAAGCAAAGAATTGGGAGAAGGAATTTTTCATGTACGTTAATACAACAAAGAGGAAAGCTAATAAGATTGGACCCTTGTGCACTGTGAATGGGAAATTCTTAGTAACATGTTGTGGATGAATTGAATAGGTGCTTTGCATCAGTCTTTACTGAAAAATGACTTTTCATAATGAGACGGAGCTGTGCGAGTTAGGCTGAGCCATACGCAATTAGTGATTTCATAATTACAGATTATTGTTTATTAGAAAAACATTTGAGCATAAAAGCAAGAAAGGCTCCCAGAGTTGATAGCATATAACTGGTAGTTTAATTATGAGGGCATCTTTGGACTAAGGGAGATTCCTTTGGATTCGAGAAATGCTAACGTATCCCCAATACATAAAGGCAGTTCTAAGAGTGAAGTTGGTAACTACAGACCAGTTAGTGAGACTTCTGTGGTAGGGAAAATCTTAGAGGAAATGATTAAGAGTGCAATCCTGGAATGGAACATTTAGATATATATGGTATTCTGAAGGACACACAACATGACTTTGTTAAGGGAAAATTATGTTTAGCTAACTTAGTAGGCTATTTTGAAACAGTTACTCATGAGCTAGATATAGGGAACAATTTTGATATAGTTTATTTGGATTTATTGCTCACAAGAGGTTGCTGTATAAGCTTCAACAGGTTGGGATTACTGGTTAGATTCTAAGATGGATTTTGCTGGGTGGCTGCAGGGCAGAGGAAGAGGGTTGTGATTAATGGATACTATTCAGGTTGCTATAACATCAGGAGTGGGGTCTCTCAGGGATCGGTTCTTAGACCACTGTTGTTTCTCATTTTTATAAATGACATTGACAAAGGGATAGAAGGCATGTCAAAATTTGCAGATGACATAAAGATTTGGTAGAGTTGTTAATGATCAGTGTCAAGCAGCACTTCTTCAGGACGACCTGAACAGCCTTCAAAGGTAGTCAGAGAAGTGGCAACTAGGTTTTAATGCTGCTAAATGCAAGATAACTTGGGGATAGCAACCACCAAATAAATTATACACTACGTGGGATTGAATTAAAAGGCAGTGCAGGTGGGACAGGATCTGGGAGTTACAATACAGGCATATATATATATAAAGTTTTCTGAACAGTGTAAACAGGTAGCCAAGAAAGTCTATGGTGTCCTATCCATGTTTATCGAACACTATTCTGTAGAGATAGGGAGGTCATAATCCCACAGTATAAGGTAATTAGATCAAATTTTGAATAGTGTTCAAGTATGGAGACCTCATCTGAAAAAGAAGACATTGCTTTTCTTGAAAAGGTCCAAAGACAGGTAAACTCAAATGGTGAGGTCGGCAAAAGGATGACCATACTCCAATTATGTGGGCTACGGAGTTCGGCAACCAGGTACCTCAGAGGTATCCTGACTGAGATTTATAAGGCCCTGAAAGGGATTAGCAGAATGAACGAAGAGGGAATTTTCACTGTTATAAAGAATTCCAGAACTAGGGGCCATAAATTCAAATTACAGGGGTTGGGGTTTAGATTAGATTCTGGGAAGTTTTCTTTTAGCCAGCGAGTTGTTGATTGCTGGAACATACCCTCAACATCCCTGCAGGTAGTTGAGGTTGACAGTTTGAATAAATTCAAAGGTCAACTGGATAGTTACCTGTGTGAGGAGGGATGCATATAACTTTTATTTTCTTATCTTCTTGGTATTTTTTTCCCCCCTCAGTGCAGCAAAAGCCTGTGGTTTTCTTGCACTATATGGTGAATAGTATTACTATTATCTGCAGCCTAACTTTAAACAGGATAAAGTTGTTGTTGTTATTTGGTTTTTAGGAGCATTTGCAACTAAGGCCATATTGCTCGGGGGGGGGGGGGGGAGATATGCTGTGGTCATTCTCTGATCTTTCCGCATCCTCTGTATTTGGTGGTCACAGGCTTGAACCCCGGTCTAATCAAGAAGCGTGTGCAATGCACTGCTGCTCCTGCCCACCTGGCTATGGAGGCACTGTACACACAGGATAAAGTGAGAGTAGTCAGAAAAATCAGAACACTGAGGTTCTCATAGAAACCTCAACAGAAAAAGATACGCAGATAATGAAAATCCCCTCAAAGGTTAAAAATCTTGTACTCACTGAAAGGCACCCAAATATAGAGTGCCATTTATAATAATTTTTGATGTGGAAAGGTCTATTCCCACCTAAAAACTAATGACGGAACTGTATGAAAAAAAAAATTTACAGGTCACATGACAATTGAGGAAATGGTAGAGTTTCATCAAAAAGGAGGTATAAAATTAAGATCTGCCAATCTATGCAATATAATTGCAGCCTTTTCCCCCAAGGATATGGAAGATAATACAAAACTAGGGCAGAATATATGCAGGCTGGGACTCTCACAGATACAGGGAACATCCCATCAGTGCCAACAACAAGAAAGCACGCGTGGACACTTGCAGTCAAGATTACAAAAGCATGTAAAAATAGGCAGGCTCAACCTAAGTGCACTGCACGAAAACATGCAAAAAAAAAAAGATTTCAACCACTTCCATATGAGACAAAATGCCCTACCTATTTTAGGCTAGTTAATCAATTAAAATTAAAAACAAATCAAGAATCTACAGCATAATTGGAGTACTAACCAAGTGTCGAGTTTTGTCCAGCTGAATGCACAAAGGATGAACTCTGCTGTTGATGAGATTAACAGCAAAATGGAGAATGAAAACACTGACATACTAACTGTCCAGGAACCCTACACACATCATGGTAGGGTGCAGGGATACTCCCTTTTCCCAAATTGTAGAAAAATGAAGTTAATACATAGCTAGAATTTTCTGACGACAACAAGTAGATAATGAACATTATTATTAAAACCGAAACAGCTGATCTACTCATTTTTGTTGCATGAGTATATTCCTTTCATTCGTGCTGAAACTCATTTGCCCCTTTTAAGTTAATATGACAAAATGCTAGTATCATATTGCTGCTATCACAAAAGTCACTTTCAAGTGTCTCATGTCCAGCCAATATATGTATAAGCAATGTCTTTGCTTCCTGTGTCTGCATTCTATAATGACCTTTGAAGATCTGTCCAGTAGTCTTGCAGAGGCAGAACTTTAAAGAAACCATGGTTAGCAAAGTATATATTTCTATGATTTCACATTTATGTTATTTTCTAAAATATAATGTTGTCTAAAACATTTATGTTATTTTCTAAAACTAAATTTTATCAATTGCAATCTATGATTCTAAGTCTTATTTCTGCATAACTTTGCAGAAAATATCTTTCATTTCAAGGCTGAAATTTCTACTTTAAATTAACAATGATTCTTATACTAAAAATTTTTTTAATGGGGCTGTCTTATTAATATTTATCCTATATTGGAGTTAAACATGCCAGTTGTTGTTTTTGTTATTTGGTTTTTTAGGAGCATTAGCAACTAAGGCCATATTGCTCCGGGATATGCGGTGGTCATTCTCTGACCTTTCCGCATCCTCCATATTTGGTGGTGACGGGCTCGAACCCCGGTCTAATCAAGGAGCATGTGCTACGCACTGCTGCTCCTTCCCACCTGGCTACGGAGGTGCCTAAACATGCCAGTATTTCATGGTGTAATGCAAAGAGCATCATGACTTTCAGGTGCTCTACCATCTGAAAGTCATCAAGTTTGAGAACCATTGATCCAACACAAAGTTCTTTCACATATTAAGGGAAAAAATCCTGCATTTCATTTAAATCATTCATGATGCAAGAGCATTATAAGTTCAACAAATTCGAACATTTTGGAATTATTACAATTATATATATAGTGATAATTCCAAAATATAAAGTTGTGAATAATTAGGTCAGCTAATTACTCACAACTTTCCTTTAGATAATACAGCTGCATAGTAATGTTGAAGTACTTTTTTTTTTTAATTACCCTGCAAAAACTACAAATTTTCTTATTAGTTTCTGATTGTAAATCACAAAAAATTGAGTCTTTTTATAGCAACTGATATAACTGAAACCTAATAAATAATAGGAAAATAAAAGTACAACATGAATTGAGTAATTACAGCAGTGCAATATATTTCCCCATGTGCTTATATTATTATATAATCAATTGCTATAGATGTGGTGAGAAAGAAAACTAAAAACCAGCAAACCAAATCACAATATTAACCTTCCATAATCACATTATTTTCATATCAGAAATGTAAAATAAGCACAAGCAAGCTTTTGTTATCTGGATTTGTTTTCACTGGTATTTTGCTTGTTACAAAATATTTTAAAGTATGTGCTTTTTATAGTAATATGTATTTATAAATAAAACTCAGGAAATATCTAAACTCTGGATTCATGCTTACCTTAAAGACTGTAGTACTCCAAATTTGGGAGACCGTATTGGTTGGGAGATTGGAATAGATTGAGGAAACATACGTCTTGGAGGCTGACGTGGGCTATCAGCAATAACAATAAATATAAATGAACATTCCTTACACAAATTAAGTAAAATAAATATACACATTCCTCCAACAGGTACTGGAACAAAGAATAAAAAACAAACTAGTCTAAGAAAGGCAAGATTTAATATTTGATGTCACTACCAATTGCTTTAATGACCACAGAAATCCAGTGGAATACACTAAACTCTCAATAGGACATTTTGGATACAGACACTGGAAATTTGGGCCACTCATTCCTCAAGCAACTGGCTACCTCATTCACAAAAGTTGAGCATCTTAGACTAACTTTCAACGGCTATTTTAAAACATCCCAGAGGTATACATATGGATTAAGATGAAGGGTCTGGGATGCAAGTTTTGCAGAGTATTGTCCTCAAAGTGCTACATTACCAATAATATGACATGTAATACTGTATGACATGTAGCACTGTCATAAAGAATACAGGTAGCTCCTTCTTGACAGAATACAAATTAAGACACAGAATTTTCCAGCAATCTCAGTAAACATCAGCATTCTTGTTTTCATGCACTAGAAACAGGCCAAGACCATTTTCATTAAACATTATTGTGGATACAATGCAGCCTACAGGAAACTGTTCTTTGGGCAGAGTCCTTATTACCCTCTGCTGCTGCTGAAAAATTTTACTGCTGCCACTTTATGCACCATGACAGGAATTGGATGTAACTGTGAATAACTACTATAACTTAGGCTTTAAAAATGTTGTGCCATAGAATCCTATATGACACAGTGTCATTCTGAGAGCTGGTCCAGCAACAGTCCCAATTCCCTGACTTGTTTTTCTTGATAACATATTTCAATTGCTGACAAACTATGGGAGTCACTAATGGTCACTTATTAAGCTTTAAGTAAATGAAAGCATAACCATCTTTTACTACCAAATGCTGTTTCCAGCAGACAGCATAGGTGCATACTTTCTCTACTATATGATAAATAGATAAATGAACTGTTTGGAAAGGGTGCAGGTCTTTTCTTCATCCCACTCTGCTTATAACTACCTGCACCTGTCTTTCTAAACAACTGAGAACCAGTGCTGTCATCTACATCATACAATGTGACCACTGTTATGGACAACTGTTTTCCAACCTTTATGTGTTCCAATATATGTTGGAGGATAGTGTATATATATATATTCAAGTATGAATCACAGTCAACACGTAAATATACCACTGTATTTACCCACATATTTTTCCTCCCTCTGCATTTTACTTCCCCTATTTTTGAGAAATAATTTTTTTGTGTGTATCATTTGGTCATGTTCATCACAAATGGGGAAATTCTTCCAGGAAGTGGCATGTAGCCCAGATGATATAAAACGGTGGGCATTCCTGGGTTATAGAAGTCTTGTGTTAACCACTGTTCACCCTTTCCAAGTAATAAAAAAGGAAATCATAATAAAAATCTAATTTAAAGCTTAGTCATAACTTGTGACTTTTCCTCTTATGATATCTTCCTTAACACATTTCAACCAGTTTTTGCTCTCACTGTAGTTGCATTAATGTAAGTGCATGATAGGAACTTAGCATGTACAAATCAAAACTTTCAGGTTGAAATGGTACATGCAATCAGTGGAAACCACTGTACAACAAATAAGTTGTGAGAGAGAGAGAGAGAGAGGGGGGGGGGGGGGGGGAACAAAAAAAAAAAAAAAAAAAACACCATTTCTTTAATTCACATGAAATTTGTCTATTATTACTCAGCGTCATAACTCCTCCCTGAGAAACAGTTCCAATATTTTCCCCACAAGTTACAGGGTGTAAAATATCATACATATAAGAGAGAAAAAAAAAAAAAAAAAAAAAAAAAAGAGGAAAATATGCAGATTAATACTGTAGTATGATGAACTCACTTATAACTAGCGCTGAAATAATGAGTTTATGATTTTAATAAGCAATATTAGGACAAAAGCCTGAAACGGAACATTTGGCATTCAAACAATGTTTATTACATCTCTGTATTGCAACTTTAAAGGCCAATACAAGGATGTAATATTAGATTTTTAAAAATCTAATAATTTTTCAAACTCTCAGCAATTTAGAACTCTTGCAAGTCTGAACTAATATCAGAGGAAGTCAAAAATGTGTTTCTTTTAGGCTAATAACTGTTTGTTCAGAGTTGTAGAGAAAGCAAAGATACAACCATAATGTTACAAAATACTTCACATAGAAAATACAATATATTTCTAGTTCAACAGAAACAAACCACTGAATTTCAAAGAAAAACAGAACTAAAACAACACTATTTCTAAAGCTTGGTAGAATCACAAACTTCAGAAAGCATTCAGAGTAAAACAAAAATATTTTCATCTAAATTAAAAACAAATTTTTTAGATAGATAACAGCTGTACTCAACAGCAATATCATCTTTTGTTGGTCTTTAAAAAAGAAAAATATAAGCTTCCACTCCTTAATTCTATTCCTCGATTTCCTCTTATCCTACTGACATTATCCCTTTGTTTGAACCCATATGCAGGTCTGAAGATAACAGCAGCACTGCTGTATTAAAATGTTTCAGATATGAACTAAAAAAAAAAAAAAAAAAATTTGAGCAAAATAAAATTCACTAGTTGTTTTAATTGAACACTTAAGTGAATGATATATCACTCAGTTTGATTTTTTACTGTTGTGTAGATGCTATGTATACAATGAGCATGTGTATATATATTATCTATACATTCAGTAGCCAGTATATTATGTACACTGACCTAATGGTGAACAGTATTTTCTTTTCTTTAGTCCTCAGACAGATTCGTCAGAGCATGGACACATGTTGGCATAATCATTCCATATAGATGACAACAAGATTGGTGAAGATTGGAGATTTGGCAGATTCCTGCAGCACACAGCTCATGCCACCTCCTCCCACAGGTGCTCCATCAGGTTGAGAGTTGGTAACTGAACAACCCAATGAAGCATGCTGAAGTCATTATTACGGATAAGGAACCATTCCTGAACAATCTATACCTTATGACATGGCGCATTCTGGAAGTAGCCATTGCCAGATGGATAAACTGTGAGCATGCAGGGAATGCACCTGGTCCGCAACAATATTAAGTAAGCTGTGGCATTCGAACATTGATCCATATCAGATGACCTAACAGGCACTAGAAAACACTCACCGAACCATCACATCCACTATTACCAGCTTACAGCAACTGCAACTGGCATGATGGGTTCACTGATTCATGCAGCAATCACCACACACCTATTCCAGTTGTCTTTGCCACCAAGAGCTATGATTTGTCAGACCTACCAGGGGGTCTTACAAATCCTTTTACCACTTCTCAAATGAGTGAATGAGTGAGTGTAAGCATTAAGTGTTAAAGCAACTAATGATATGGGGACATCAGTATATTGTATCTGTAAATTTTGTGTACTTCTGTGGTTTATTTGTTTACTGGATGGCAAACCTCAACTTCTAGAGATAAAACCATGAAACCTTCATCTGAAACTGACAAACTGTCTCAGTGTGAAAAAAAAGCTGATAAAAATTCCTTCATCATTGACAAAATTCAAACCCAGGCCTTTTCAACTTAGTGTGGTGAGGACAGTGATTTTATCTATTGTGCTACCCATGAGTGTCTCCTCAAATGTGCAGTTAGTATTCCTGTGCCCACCATATACTTAGCTGCTTGTTTATAGCTGAAAAGGGGTGAAATCCAGTAAAGTTGACTGCTGCTATACCCCCATCTGTGACAAGATCTGATGCATATAAGCATTCCAGTATACCTCTTTGCACATTACTATTGTAATGAAAAATTCTTTGCATGCTACATTGGCTTCCACATCAACAAACCATTTCCAGCAACAGGATTGCCGTTGGCCAGATGTTTTTTGGTTTTTGGATTATTCTCGATGTTCTAGATGTGGTTGTGCATGGACACCACAGCGAAGTGGCAAGTCTGTGATACTTGTACTGAAGCATTTGACATGACAATCATACTACACTCAAAGTTACTTACTATTAGCTATAGGGTGCATACCCTTATTATTATACACAGTTTGCCTTATATTTTGCTACATTAAACATAGCTGCCACTTTTCTGACCATCTCTGAAACCTATCCAAGTTTCCAGAAAGAGCACTCCTTGGCAATAATCAGCAACCACTCTACCAATCTTTGCATCTACCAATTTCAATATCATTTCCTGTATCCCTTTGCTGATGTCATTTAAGAAAATCAGAAACAAAAGGTGGTCTTATTACAGATCCTCTGTCCTCTAGTGACTGTCCTCTGTTAGCCCAACTGAAGAGTACCTATTAATCAAACAATCTACCTCCTGCCCCACAGTTACCCTGCAATTCGTCTAAGGATATTGCCTATGATCCCAACATATTCCAGCTTAAAAAGTAACCTCTCATGCGAGAGTGAGTCAAATGCCCTGCCAAAATCCAAATAAACAATGTCGACAGCTCATGAGTGATGCTGTCAAAACAGATAAAAGGACAAAGCTGACCTGCTAGCATCACATTTTTCTTCCAACTCGTGTATTAATGATTTTGGTAAAACAGTTCCCACCATTACTAACACACTCCATTCAATGCCTCCTGTGGTCTTCCGTCAAAAGGATGTCAGAAGGAATTTTACGAATCTTGATGCTAAGAAAGCTCCAGGTTCTGATGGTTATTTCTCAAAACGTGTGCCCCTGAACTTACTCCTGTTCTTTGCCACCTTTTTTCACTTTCTTATTTCAAAGGTGTTTTTCCTTCTGCTTGAAAATTTGCTGATAATCCAGCCAGTTCCTAAAAAGGGTGACAAATCCTTCCCATTGCAATTACTTCTACTCTTTCTAAAGTAATGGAGAAATCAATTAACCACGAACTCTTAAACTACCTAGAAACCTTCCATCTAATCAATGATTGCCAGTATGGATTCCGTCAGTGTCGATCCACTGGCGATATTGTGGCTTATGTTGACCATTTATGGAAAAGTTAGGTGAAACACAAGCAGTTGCTCTTGACTTCTCAAAGGCTTTTGATCATGTTTGGCATAAAGGTCTTCTAAACAAGCTTCCATCTTATGGTTTGTCAACTGTTTTTATAATTGGTTATCCAATTTTCTCTCTGATCGCTCACTGAGGGTGATGGTAGATGGCTCTGTCTTCTAACTTCACTAATGCTGGTGTCCCCCAAGGTTCAGTTCTTTCCCCCACTATTTTCCTCTTGTATATTAATGACCTATTGACTGGAAATCATATCCATAGTTTTGCCAATGACAGTACATTGCATTCCACTTTCCATTTTGAGAAAACTTGCCCTTCTCAATCAGCTTCAATTTCTCGAATATCTTCTACCAATTCCTTAAATGCCGATCTCCAGGTAATTCTCCAGTGGGGCAAAGACAACTCAGTTGATTTCAATCCTCCTTAAACTCAGTCTTGTCTTATATCTTGCAAAAAGGATTCTCCTGCTCCTATACTTATCTTTGGTGACATTCCAATTTCTAGGCAAATTGATATATCTCTTTTGGGGATTACCTTGACTTCTGATCTCTCTTGGCACAAGCACATTACAAATATTGCTTCCTATGCATCTAAAAACTTGGTTTTCTCTTTTGCTCTCAGCATTACTTTTCTTCCAAACTTCTGTTCACTCTGTACAAATTGCAAATCTGCCTTACCATGGAATATTGTTCCCTCATCTGGGGGGGGGGGGGTTCCCCCAAAACCTCTCTCAGGCTTCTTGATTCCATTCAGAAGAGGGCAGTTAGGTTAATTAATGACTCATCTCTAACAGAGTGTCTCCACTTGCTGTCTCATAGATGTACTGTTTCTGCTGCATGCCTTTTCTACAGATACTTCCATGGGCACTGTTCTTCTGAATTGGCTTCTATAATTCCCACTATCTCTCTCTCTTTCAAAACAGTCCGAACACGTGCCGCCACCAGCCAACATCCATTTACTGTCCAACTTGAAACTCACAGAACCAACTTTTCATCTTCCTTGTTTATTCATTGAACTGCCGTTTTCTGAAACAACCTTCCTTCATAAGTATTTCCTGAAATTTACGGTCTACAGAAGTTCAAGTCTAATGTCAACAAATATCTTCTTTCGTCTTCTCAACCTCTAACCCAAGCACGGTACTAAGTACTATAGGTTCTAATACCTCTTGTGTTTGGGGTTTTCATAAAAAAAAAAAAAAGATAACCAGGTTAGCTAAAAATGGTTTTCTCCTTACAAAACTATGCTGTGTTTCTTCCAGAATACTCTTTCTATCTAAATATCCCTTGCATTCTTGATCATTACCTCCACGATTTTCTCTACCACTGAAAGCAGACTGATTCATCTGTGGCCACCCACTTTTCTCTTAGAATTGCCTTTATGTATTGGAAATATGTTGGCACCTCTCTTTAATCCAAAGGAATCTCTTTTAAACCAAATGATGCCCTCATAGTTAATTTTAATGGTTCAATGCACTCCACTCTCTTGCTCCCTCTCTCTCAAAATTGCTGGGCACATGCCAGGGTTGTTTTTTGGGGGTTTATGGCATAAAAGCTGCTTTCGCTAAATTATATTAAAATTTTGCTGTTACAAGTTAAGCTGCATCAGTAGCATAAGGGTTGCATTAGATGCAGGTGATAAAATTTATTAACTTAAGAAAGATAAAAAACACCTATTAACATTTGATGGTCATCTAGAATAAACTGAAGAGTTGGTGTTTTTTGTAACTGATGGATGTTGACTGATGGATCATTTGATAACATGGACATTCTATGATTAGATGCTTTATTAAGAGTTTAGAACAGTACTGCACACTTTGCAAAGGATCAACATTTATTATGAGATTAGAATATATTACATATGTGTATGTGTGTCCAATGTATAGCCTCATGAGGATAATTCTTTTCCATCTATTTGATTGAACACTTGATTTCCAGTGCTTTAGTTTTTAATGTGGTATAAATTGTTGCTTCCATTCATGGAAGAAATGCAATTTCTTCCATTCATGGAAGCTTGATCAGCACATTCATATTTCAGAATGTTCAGGAATTAAAGAGAACCTGACTTTTTTTTTTGTTTTTGTTGTAAGATGAAATATGTAAGAATGAATTTTTTCTTAGATATGAATCTTCTAAATGTATGACATATATTACACTTAATGAATCCAAAAATAATAAGTTTTTCAAGGGCTTATAATAATAACTTTTTGCTATATATCTAGACTAAATATATGGCAAATAACTTGGTACTATTACATACACTGCATTCTATGGGGCAAGGCTTAGAAATGGTGCTGTTTTACAGGGCTACTGCCACACCTATGTGTGTAACCATGTTGGAAATCACTGATGAAAATTAGCAACAGAATTGCAATAAGTAGGCAAAATGTAGTTGTTTAATTTGCTAATTTGATGTAGAATTTCCCTCCATTGCATTGTGTGAGTTCATGTCATATTAGACTAAGATGTGGAGCTATCTTGGGAAGATTTTGTTCATACTTTTGTTCCACTGCAAGTTGCTTTAGTTAGATACCAGCAAGTTTGCATGTGTTTCGTTTGTTCTGGGTAATGTTTTTAATATCATCACAACTTGTATGTATATATTTTAATGGGATCTTTACATGCAGAATTACATTTATTTCTTGTAAACTGACACTTGCAGGGTTGCAAAAGGAGATAGTATTAGTAGTAGTAGTGGTAGTAGCAGTGATGGAAAAGATGATAAAAGAAAGCAGGCTAATACAGCATCAGCTAAAAAAAAAATAAAAAAAAAAAAAAAAAACAGTTCACCCATCCATATCATCCAAGAACTTGTCCAGTTCTTCCTTGAATTTATTCAACCCATCTAAATCCACAACAAAGCCAAACCAAAAAATCAATCACCCGCTAGCTAAAGGCAAACTTCGGCACATCCTTTCTGAACATATCCTTCTCCAAACTGAACCAATGCCCCCTCATGTGTGTAGTCTCAGTAAGTGGAAGAATGCCATTAACATTCAGCTTACTCATTCCTTTAAACACCTCAATCAGATCTCGAGATGCTGCAATTTGCAGAATCGAAGTCTTTCTAGTAAGAGCACCTTTTGTTCTCTTGACCAGTCTAATTAGCATTAGTGGAGGCATACAATGCAAGAAAGCAAGTTTATGCAGCATCAGCAAAAAAAAAAAAAAAAAAAAAAAGCTCCAATTTCACCTCTCCATTCATTCCAAATACCTGTCCAGCTAAGCCTTAAATTTATTTAGGCTATCAACTTCCACAACAAAAGATGGCAGTTTGTTCCACCAATCAACTACTTGCTGGCTAAAGGCAAACTTCTGCACATCTATCCTACAACTGCCCTTCCTCAATTTGAATTTATGCCCTCTCAGGTGATTATTCTGAGCAAGAGGAAGAATCCCATCAGCAATGAGCATGCTCAAACCATTCAAGGCTTTATATACCTCAATCAGATCACCTTGCAGGTGCCTAGTCTCCAAGCACTGCAATCGTAATCTGCACAACTTAAACCTTTCTTTGTAAGAGCAACCCTTTGTTCCATTCACTAATCTGGTTGCCTTTCTCTGTACTCATTTCAACAGTTCTACATCCTTCTTAAAATGAGGCCTCCAGATCTGTATACAGTAATCAAGGTGTGGTCTGATCATTGCCTTATACAAGGGGATAATTACCTCCTTATCCCTGCTAGAAAAATTCTGGTATTTCATTGACAAGACACAATGAGCTACTCTTGCAGACCGTCTGCACTGCTTAGAAAACTTCATATCTGCCTGCACAATTACCCCCAGGTCCTTTTCATACTCTACCACTGTCAGTGTAGTACCACAGAGTTGATACTGCTTCCCATATGTAGTATTTTACATTTGTCAATGTTAAACTTCATTTGCCACCTCTCAGCCCCTCTGCTCAACTTTTCTAGATCCTGTTGCAGCAGCGTACTGTCATTAGTGTCATTAACAACCCTGCCAACCTTTGTATCGTCTGCAAACTTGGACATTATGCCTGATATACCATCATTAATATCACTGATAAATATTAAAAACAACTATGGGCCCAGTACTGAATTCTAGGGTACTCCATTAATAACATTAGTCACGAAGAGCAGTGCCCATTAATAACCACTCTCTGTCTTCTTCCATTTAACCATCCCTTTATCCATAGCAGCAATTTGCCTCCAATGTCGTACTGCTCCAATTTGTGCAGCAGTCTTCAATGTGCAACAGTTTCAAAAGCCTTTCTAAGATCCAAATATATGATATCAAAGTTATTCCCTGCATCCAGTTCCTTTGTGACCACATCATAGTATCCAATCAAATTGGTCAGACAAGACCAATAACAAAACTTCCCCTTAACAAACCCATACTGTGTCCGAGCTATAACTGAAGTCTTGTCTAGATGATCCTGCAGTGCTTCTTTAACCAGTGCTTCCATTAATTTTCCTGGAACAGAAGTTAAACTAACAGGTCTATAATTACTTGTGTCACCCTTTGATCCTCCTTTGTGAATTGTGGTCACATTTGCACATCTCCAGTCCATGGGTACCTTCCCAGAGTCCAATGGAGCTTTCATAATTATGGCTAAGGGTTTGCTTACTTCCTTTGCTATCTGTGTTACTTTAACTGGATAGATCCCATCCACCCCAGGTGCCTTTCTTATGTTTATCTTCAACAATTTCTACTCCACTTTGCTCTCAGTTATTACAAAATCGTCTGGCTCACTGACAGAGTTTAATTCACCTCTGGCATTCCTCACTGAATAACTCCTCATGTGTGAATGTAGATGTAAAAATACTCATTTAGTTTGTTAGCTACCTGAGCAGGATCATCAACAGTTGAACCATCAATATCCAGTGGACCAATCTGATTAATCCCTTCCTTCTACAGTTTACATAGGTAAAGAACTCTTTGCTGTTTTTCTTTGCATCCACTGCCAAAGATTTCTCATAATCTGCTTTTGCCTGCCTAACTTCCTTTGTGACTTGATTACAGACCAGCTTATATCTATCATAGGCTTCCATGTCACCCATTAATTTATATGTATCCCATGCAATTTTGTTCTCTGTCACATGTCTCATTAGTTTACCTGACATCCATTTAGGCCTAAACCTTGAACAATATTTTTATTAGTTGGTATGTAAATAGTAGCTTCCAAGATTAATTCTTTGAATGCTTCCTATTTTGAATTCGCTGTTGGTAATATCATCAGTTGGTCCCACCGTATAGAATTTAAATACTGTCTCAGACCTCCGAAGTCACCTTTACGAAAGCAATAACCTTTCCCTTTACCTCTAATGGTAGTTACCTCTTTGAGTAAATCCCACTTGAGCACACTGTGATCACTGCCACCTAGTAGTTCCTTTATCTGCAGATTCTTAATGCATGAAGAATCACTACTGATAATCAGATCAAGAGTATTACTCCCTCTAGTTACCTCCCGAAACGTGCTGATGTAGAAAACAATCCTCCAATAAATCCACAAAAGCTCTTCTAGTGTGTGTGACCAACCCACAAATTCTAGTCAATATCCGGGAAATTTAAATCTCCCATTATAAGACTGATTTACTGGCCCACTCTATTTCCCTGTACAGTTTTTTTTTTTTTTTTTACTCATCAGAGTCATTAGGCCTATTACACACTCCTGCTCTCAATTTTGATTTCCCAGTGGTTATGTCACACCAAACTGACTCAACATTGCACTGTCCAGCTATGTCGACTGGCTGTACCTCTTTGGATTTTACGTGTTTCTTAACTAATAGCATAACCCCTCCTCCCTTCCTATCCTGTACACATTGCACTCCCCAAATTCCAGTTCTGCATTCCTTATATCTGTGTGACACCACGTCTCTGATATTCCAACAATATCTGCCTTTGATGTTTTGATCAAATTTATTTACTAAACTCCTAGCATTGATGTACATGCAAGTATACATGCACCTGTTCCTATTCTTAGCTACCCTAACACAACTCACGTGTTCACTTTTACCGCAATGATTCCCAGCAGTCTCTGAAATACCTTGCATCTTGTTTTCTAGGCTGCTGCTCATTCCAATAGCAGCAGTGCAAGAATCACTTTCACCTCTGCCAGCAGCAACTATTAATGTATTAGTCCATGTATCCCCCCAACCTAGCAGTTTTCCGACCCACCTAACACAGTCTCTCCTGTTAACAAGCACAGACCAGGCTGAGAAAAATTCTACACCTTGAGCCTTATACGGTCTCACCAGGGCCAAATTGATCGACAAGGTTCACATCATATACTTCCTCCTATTGTGTCTGGGCAGAATTACAGATACTTTCAAATTCGATCCTAATTCACGGCTTTTTTTCAATAGTGACCTGTACTTGTTAAGTAATTCTGCCGGTCTCCTACTCTTAATATCATTAGTGCCCTTATCATCTAGTTGCCCTACTCTGCACCCATTCCAGCAGATCTATATCCTTGCTAAAGTGAAGCATCTACACTCATATACAGTGCTGAAGATGCAGCCTAACTATAGTCTTATACAAAGGGATACCACCTCCTCCTTATCCCTGCTAGACAAGTTTCTGTATATTATTAACAAAATAATATGTGAGTTGTCTTGGCAGCATATCTGCACTGCTGAGAGAATTTCATGTCTGACTGTACAATTATCCCCAAAGTCATTTTCATTTTCCACTACAATGAGTGTAGTCCCACATATGTTACTTTGGGGTTATTGCTACCCATATGCAATACCTTGCATTTGTCAATGTTTAAACCTTAACTAATATTTCTCACCCCATCAACCCAATTTTCATGGATCTTGTTGCAATAGCTCACCCTAATGACTGTAGTTAACCACCTTGCCAAGCTTTGTATCATCGGCAAACTTAGACATTAAACTTGATATATATCTTCATCAATATCATTGATAAATATTAAAAACAACTATGGGCCCAGCACTGAATTCTGGGGAACTCCACTAATAACATTAGTCCATGAAGAGCAGTGCCCATTAATAACCACTCTCTGTCTTCTTCCATTTAACCACCCCTTTATCCATAGCCATAACTTGCACTTAAGGCAACATGGCTCCAATTTATACAGCAGTCTTCCATGTGTAACAGTATTAAAAGCCTTCCTGAAATCCATGTATATGATATTAATCCCTTGAACTCAGTCCCTTGTTATGTGTTATTTGGTCACTGCATCATAATAACCTATCAGATTGGTTATACAAGACCATCCCTTAACAAATCCATGCTGTGATTACAGTATAATTGCATCCTGCCCAGATGGTTCTGCATTACTTCTTTAACCAGTAATTCCATTATTTTCTCTTGAACAGACATTAAGCTAACAGGTCTATAATTACTCAAGTTGCCTTTTGATCCCCGTTTATGAATTGGGGATACATTCACACATCTCCAGTCCATAGGGACCTCCCTCGAATACAAGGATTCTCTTATAATTATGGCTAAGGGTTTGCTTACCTAATTGCTGCCTTCCTTAATATAATTGGGTAGATTTCATTCACCCCTGGAGCTTTATTTATGTCCATTTTCAACAATTACTCCTTTACTGTTCTTTCAGTTATTACAAAGACATTTCGTTCCTTGTCAGAGTTTGATAAACTTCTGGCATCCCCCTTTCCTAAAGAGTCCTTCATGTGTGAATTTGGATCCAAAATACCTATTCAATTCGTCCACCACCTGAGCAAGGTTATCAATAGTTAACCTGCAGACATCAAGTGGCCCAGTGTGTTTCAACCCCTTCCTTCTACTTTAATATGAGCATAGAAGTCTCTGTTGTTTTTCTTTGCATTCTTTGCCAAAGACTTCTCATAATCTGCCTTAGTTTGCCTAACCTCCTTTATGATTTGATTATAGACTAATACAACAAAGCTTATAAAACAAAGACTAATTTATATATCTCTTGGGCTTCTGTATCGCCTGATAATTTATATGCATCCAATGCACTTTTGTTCTCTGCCATGTGTTTCAATAGTTTATCTGACATCTATTTAGGTCTACACCCTAACAGTATTTCTTTTACCTGCAGATTCTTAATGCATGAAGAATTACTGCTGGTAACCAAATAAATAGTTTTGCTTCCTCGGGTTGCCTCTCTAACAAGCTGCTGTAGAAAACAGTCATCCAAGAAATCCACAAAAGGCTTCCTAGTGTTTGAGTGACCAACTCAGAAATTCCAGTCAACATCCGAAAATTTAAAATCCCCCATTATGAGATATTCTGATTTGTTGGCTGATTCTATTTCTCTGTATAGCTGTGTGGTATACTCATCCCAGTCATTAGGCCTATAACACACTCCTACTCTAAATTTTGTTTTTCCAGCGATTATATCACATCAAACTGACTCAATATTGCACTTGTCATCCCTGTCAACTGGATGCACTGTCTTAAATTTAATATGTTTCTTAACTAAGTGCATAATCCCTCTAACCCTCCTGTCCTGTCTGTCCTTCCTGTGTACATTGCACTCCCGATATTCAAATTCAGCATCACTTATGTCTGAGTGACACCATGTCTCTGCTATCACTACAATGTTTGTTTGTTTATTTGGTTTTTAGGAGCATTAGCAACTAAGGCCATATTGCTCTGGGGATATGCAGTGGTCATTTCCTGACCTTTCCGCATCCTCCATATTTGGTGGTCACGGGCTCGAACCCCGGTCTAATCAAGAAGCGTGTGCTACGCATTGCTGCTCCTGCCCACCTGGCTATGGAGGCGCCCACTACAATGTCTGCATTTGATGACTTAATCAGTACTTCAAACTTATTTATAATGCTCCTAGCTTTACTGTACATACACCTGTACTTACTATTAGTTACACTAACACAACCCAATTTATTCATTCCATGACATGGCAAATGATACAAGAAAGCAAGCTTATAAAATAAAAAATAAGTAAAAAAAGAAATAAATAAATAAAATAAAACCTTCCCACATCACCTATCCATATTCTCCAATAACGTGACTAGTTCTTATTTGAATTTATTCAAACTACCCACTTCCATACAACAACAAATGAAAAGTTTGTTTCAACAATCAACTACTTGCTGGCTGAAGGAAAACTTCCGTACATCTATCCTGTAACCAATCTTCCTCAATTTGAATTTATGCCCCCTCATGTGTGTAGTCTGGACAAGAAGAAGAATATCATATCATCGGCACTGAGCTTGCTCAATCCATGCAACATTCAACATATTTGATATCATCACAATTATTCCGGTCGGACACTATGGCAATTCTACTGAACTATGTATGCATGTATTATTTTGGACTTTGCTGTCTTCTCAGATGATTCTGAATGTGTGACCTGTTTATGCCAATATGTTTTAATTTTTTCTTTCCTAGGAAAAATCAGTTGAGCACCAGGGTCCATATTATCTGTTGTATGGAGTTAAAGGGATGGTTTCATCTGCTTGGTCTCTGTTATTGATTTTAATGAATTGGTATTTTGCTGTTTTTTTGTACTGCTTTGAATTGGTGTTGCTTCAGCACCACTGTTATTTGTGTGATATTTGCTTGGTAAATATTTTTGCTTTGGTTGAGAGTGTCTGAGACCAGTCCAGGGGAGACATATGTCAATTTGTGTTCCAGTTTCTTTTCATTTTTGTAGTGCCTTTGCTGTTGTATTGTTGTAGGTAAAGGTATCTGCTTTTTAACCTACTGGTTAGTGACCTTGCATTCAGTTTTACATTTCTGAATTGGTTTCTCTCTTTTTCATAGATTGCAGTCACTGCAGAAAACAGGACAGTCTCCTCATAGTGTGGGCATCACGAAGACTGCATATTGCATTCATCATTAAAATGTTCTAATAAACATAAAATGTTATTAAAATCTCATAAATAGCAATCCCTGTTTGTACTGTTTGGGAGTGATGACACTTTTGAGACAAAGCATCTTATAGTATTGGGGATATAGAGCATTACTTGGCAGTTTACGCATCCTGCTTTCACTGATGTGGAAGTCATTGAAAGTAAGTATTACAGGACAATGCAAGTTGGCATAAGTACCTCCTCCTTTTTAATAAGGATTCTCTTAGCCTGTATGACATTTTGCTTTTCCAATTCTTGTGCAAGTTCTTCTTTGGAGCTATTTAGATCCCATTCCATAATTACTCCTTTGAGATATTTAAAGTGACACATGGAGTAATTTTAATGGGAACTCCACCAAATACTGTAGTTTATAGAAGTAGTTCTGAGTGTGAATGATTTGACATTTCTATAAGTAGGTCACTAAACTTCCATGTTGAACCATTTTTGGTGGACTGGCAATATGTTCTAGACACTTTTGTATAACAAAGGGACAAAGTATACTGACAGGTTTGTCTGTTAGGGTGTGTGTGTGAAATTAGAAAAAAAAGAGTGGAGATGTGTCTTGTTTATGTCTTTCTTTTGTCTCTCGATGGTAGATGGATTAAGATCATCTTCTGACGATGATATTTAGTTTGATCCACAGATTCAATGTTACTGCTTTGTCAAGTCCATAGTTGCTGCTTTTAGCCCTGGAAGGACTGCTTTTTACTTTTGGGTTTCCAGCCCCACCATGGGAAGGCAAGAAAGCAGTGCCACCTAGCAATCAGGCAGCTGCAAAAGTTAGTAGGTTAGGAAACAAAAGTAAATAAAATAATTTGGCTATCCTTCATAAAATCAGTAAAGTAACTTTCTTTACTATAAAGCCAGGTTAGAATATTGCAAATATATAAGCTTCAAACGTCAATTGAACAAATGAATATATATATATACACACACACACACACACACACACACACACACAGGATGTAAGAACAATCTAATTTATAACTTCTGAATTTATTGTATCACTAGACCTTTTTTTTTACTTAAGATCAATATCAAGAATTTTGATTGTCTTTAGGCCCAAAAGTTTTTCTAATAAATAAATTTTGTAATGACAATTTTGCTAATTTCATCCTTCTCAGCTTGACCTGCTCAGTTTTCCCTCATTGCAAAGAGTCTTTCCCCCAAAATGATCCATGCAAAGTGCCTGTTCGCTTCATCAGCAACATCAGCTGGGTTATCTAAGACTTCCCCTCCATCCAACAGGCCAATCTAATTCATTCTTTTCTTTTTTGTATCCACATATGTGGAAAACTCCTTGTCCCTGTTCTTTTTCTCTTAACCAGTGATTTCTCATTACCAGCCAACCTTTTCTGTGGTACTATTACAGAACAACTTACAGCTGTTGTGGGCTTCAGTATTTTTCACTGCTGTGTAACTTTCCCATCTTTTTCTGTACTAACTGACAAACCTTTGCCTTTTACCACTTCACACCTTCTTTCCTGGCTGTTCAAATTAACTCTGTGATAACTTGTCCCTAAGGGATTGTTTTTTTTTTTTTTTTTTATATTTGTTGGCGCATCAGCTTCTGTGGCCATAATGCACCTCCCAAGGTTTTTTTGCAGTACTTTGATCCAAGCCCGAAGCGGGATTCGAACCCGTGACCTTTAGGTTGCCAGGCAGGCACTTTACCCACCCGGCTAGCCCGGTCGGCAAGGGATTCTGTACTGACAGCCCTATATTGTCATTGGGTAATGACACTTTATTTTAAATAACTTTGCGCCTAGCAGTTTCCCTAACACACTGATTGATACAAGTAACAATCATTAATTTAATACAGAAATTGTCTCTCATACGGAGTTCTTCTCCTGTATGTTCCAAGGGGAAAATTGAAGCCCCCTACAATAAGGCATTTGCACTTGCTCGCTCATTCCATCAGCATGTAAAGGAACCCATTACACTCTTCGCAACCTTCTTGTCTATAACATGCCATCAGCTCATTTTACCTTTGCATTCAACAACCCTGCATCATACAGACTCTTACGTTGGCATGCACTAGTTCCAAATTTGGGAATGTTTTTGTTATGCTTAGGCTATTTTTGTTAAGAAGCATGATCACTATCCACCCATTCTATCCTTGCTATCAATCCTAAATACACAATACATGCATAGTGAAACTCAGTCACCTATTTCTGAATGATACCATGTTTCTGTTAGCTGTAATATGTCAAAATAGTTGTTATATACCAGCATTATCTAATTTTATAGAAAACACTAATGATATTATTGTAGACACAGTGAAAACTAAGTGTTCTTGTACTATTTAGTACCTTGGCACACCTCTTGAAGTTATTTAAGCTTGATTCCCTAGCAGCTTTCTGTTTATTAAAACATACTTGCTCTCTGCACTGCCTAAATACTAGTGTGAGCCACATTAATAAAAAATTTCCCTCCAAAAGCCTTGCAGAGTCCCATATTTCTTCAGTTAATTCACAAGACTTTCAGCATATAACCAGCCTATAACTGTATCATACTATGGCAGAATTTCAGACATAAATACAGTCCATCTAAATTCTCAGCACTTTTTCAGCATACTGTGATACTTATCCATCAGGATGTCAGTTTGCATGTGCTTAATATTGTTAATCCCCACAGGAATAATAACAGTCTTTACCACATACCCCTTAAAAAATTAACAACCTGTTAGTAACACCAACTGCATCTCTCAGCAGATACAATCCTGGTTCTAGTTCACCTATCCCTATAACAAAAAATGCTAACTGTTTCCCTGACAGTAGTTTCCCAATAAAACTAAATTCTTCTGAACCACACAGTACACACTTGACTATTCTACTCTGAGGCTCAAACTGAGGAGGGGAGTGTTCATCATCTGGCAGGTCACTAGATACTTCAGTCCCTGACAAGTCCCAGTTTTATTCATCTCTAGGAAACCACAATTTTTTTCAACAACTCAATTTCATTTAGTAATACACCAAGTTGGCAAAGTTAACATATTGCTATATTCTTAACTATGAGAACGAAGAAAAAAATTGCCAGTTTAGCTAGGATTATCTACTAAAACATGAACATGTGCCACAAGTTGAAAAACAATGAAGTGATGACTCAGATGGAAAGCACCTATTGTCATTCTAACCAATCTGTTAGCAATTTCAAGAGGTTGAAAATTTCTTTCTCTTTCAGAAATAGAACTGGAAAAGTTGCAGGTTTTTACTACTAATTTGTTTAGTTATGTTCCAGACTGTAGTAGATTAGATTTGTTTACAGCAGCATCATAATGAACCCATGCTTCTTTTTATACTTGCTCATCCTATGATGAGCTAGCATTAGTAGAAGCATATGATGCAAGAAAGCAAGCTTATGCAGCATCAGCCAAAAAAAAAAAAAAAAAAAAACCCCTCCACTTTACCCCTCCGTTCGTTCAAAATACCTGTCCAGCTGGGCCTTAATTTTATTTACGCTATCAACTTCCACAACAAGGGATGGAAGTCTGTTCCACCAACCAACTACCCGCTTGCTAAAGGCAAATTTCCACACATCCATCCTACATCTGTCTTTCCTCAATTTGAATTTATGCCCTCTCAAGTGATTATTCTGAGCAAGAGGCAGTATCCCATCAGCATTGAGCCTGCTCAAACAAGTCAAGGCTTTGTACACCTCTATCAGAGCACCTCGCCAGTGCCTAGTTTCCAGACACTGTAATTTGCAAAACTTAAGCCTTCCTTCGTAAGAGCAACGATTCGTTCCGTTCACTAACCTTGTTGCCTTTCTCTGTACTCGTTCCAGCAGCTCTACATCCTTCTTGAAATGAGGCCTCCAGACCTGTATACAGTACTCAAGGTATGGCCTGACCATTGCTTATACAAGGGAATAATCACCTCCCTATCCCTGCTAGAAAAATTCCTGTATATCACTGATAAGACATCATGAGCTACTCTTGCAGCCCGTCTGCACTGCTCAGAGAACTTCATATCTGCCTGCACAATTATCCCCAGGTCCTTTTCATTCTCTACCACTGTCAGTGTAGAACCACAGAGTTGATACGTTGCTCTGGTGTTGCTGTTTCCCATATGTAGTACTTTACATTTGTCAATGTTAAACTTCATTTGCCACCTCTCAGCCCATCTGCTCAACCTTTCCAGATCCTGTTGCAGCATCCTAGTGTCAGTAGTGTCCTTAACAACCCTGCCAACCTTTGTATTGTCTGCAAACTTGGACATTAAGCTTGATATACCATCATCAATATTATTTATAAATACAGAAAACAACAATGGACCCAACACTGAACCCTGAGGGACTCAACTAATAACATTAGTCCATGATGAGCAGTGTCCATTAATTACCACTCTGTCTTCTGCCACTCAACCATCCCTTTATCCATAGCAACAATTTGCCACCAATGCCACACTGCTCCAATTTGTGCAGCAGTCTTCCATGTGCAACAGTATCAAAAGCTTTTCTAAGATCCAAATATATAATATCAAAGTTATTCCCTGCATCCAATTCTTTTGTGACTATATCATAGTATCCAATCAAATTGGTCAGGCAAGACCTTCTCTTAACAAAACCATGCTGTGTCTGAGCTATAACTGAATTCTTGTCAAGATGATCCTGCAGTGCTTCTTTAACCAGTGCTTCCATTAATTTTCCTGGAACAGAAGTTAAACTAACTCACAGGTCTATAATTACTTGTGTCAGCCTTTGATCCTCCTTTGTGAATTGGGGTTACATTTGCACATCTCCAGTCTGTGGGTACCTCCCCTGAGTCCAAGGAAGCTCTCATAATTATGGCTAAGGGTTTGCTTACTTCCTTTGCTGCCTCCTTTAATATAACTGGATAGTTCCCATCCACCCCAGGTTCCTTTCTTGTATTTACCTTCAACAATTTCTCCTCCACTTTACTCTCAATTATTACAAGATCATCTAGCTCACTGCCAGTGTTTACTTCATCTATGGCATTCCCCTTCCTGAATAACTCCTCATGTGTGAATATAGATGCAAAATATTGATTTAGTTTGTTAGCTACCTGAGCAGGATCATCAACAATTAAACTGTCGATATCAAGTGGACCAATCTGATACATCCCCTTCCTTCTAGAGTTTACATAAGTAAAGAATTCCTTGCTGTTTTTCTTTGCATCCCTTGCCAAAATTTCTCGTAATCTGCCTTGGCCTGCCTAACCTCCTTTGTAACTTGGTTACAGATCACTTATATCTATCATAGGCTTCTGTGTCACATGTTAATTTATATGTATCCCATGCATTTTTCTTCTCTGCCATATGTCTCATTAGTTCATCTGACATCCATTTAGGCCTGAACCTTGAACAATATTTCTTAGTTGGTATGTAAAGCCTAGTAGCTTCCAAGATAAGTTCTTTGAATGCTTCCCATTTTGAGTTTGCTGTTGGTAACATCATCAGTTGGTCTCACTGTATAGAATTTAAATACTGTCTCAGACCATCATAGAATTTAAATACTGTCTCAGACGTCGCTTTTACGAAAGCAATAACCCTTTCCTTTACCCCTGATGGTAGTTACCTCCTTGAGTAAATCCCACTTCAGCACACTGTGATCAAGCTTCAGCTCTTTGCCTTCTTGAAATGTATATTAGTTGGATGTTTAGGAAACAGATTCCAGTATTTATTCTTCTCTTTTTGGCACTGCTGTAAAGTTCAGTCCATCACATTTATGGTTGGAATAGGACACCTTGGAAGGTGATTTGAAGACAGCAGATTCAGCTGCTATCATTATCTGTTGTGCACTACAGCTTACTGCAAAGTCAATCGTGTAGGCTGCAATGATAGAGGCATCTAAATGAACTATTTCTTAGCATTTAATCCGATTAGCCTTATGAAATTTTCAGGTTCTTCCCATATTAGTCTAGATTGGAGAACTTGCCCAGAAAGTACAGATGACTGGGAAGTGATCACAACTACAAGGATTAGTAGAGAGCCCATTGAAAGATCAATAGTAGAGCCTGATACAGATGATAAATGCATATATGTGAGCAATGGTGTTTAACAACATTAGATTATGTTTGTATAGAAATTTTTCAATTAATGTTCCTCTGCTGTCAAGACAGAGAATCCCATAGGGATGTAATGTCATTTCCAATCACCCATTATACATAAGGAGGCAGGTATTTGCCTTCCTATGTAATCTCAATCATCAAAAGTGTATGTATGATTTGGTGAGAGAGACAGATTAAAATCAATGTTACTGCTATCAAATGTTATTCCAATTTAAATTTGGTGGACAGTCAGTTTGGTGTGACATAAGTACTGGGAAAGGGAAAATGAGAGTAGGAGTGTTTTATAGGCCCAATGAATCTGATGAGTACAACAAACAATTGTGCAGAGAAATAGAGTGGGCCAGTAAATCAGAATGTCATGTAATGGGGGATTTTAACTTTCCAGATATTGACTGGCACTTGTGGATTGGTCACTCGCATGCTAGCAAGACTTTTGTGGATTTATTGGAGGATTTTTGTTTTCTACGGCAACGTGTTCGAGGGACAACCAGATGGAGTAATACCCTTAATCTGATTATCAGCAGTGATTATTCATGCATTAAGTATTTGCAGATAAAGGAACCACTGCATGACAGTGATCACAGTGTACTATGCAAGATTTACTTAAAGATCTAACTAACCATCTTAGATGGTTATTTACATCTTTAAGTAACCATCAAGAGTAAAGCGAAGGGTTTTTGCTTTCGTAAAAGTCACTACCGTGGTCTCAAGGCAGTTTTTAAATTCTATACAGTGGGATCAACTGATGACATTAAAAAAAAACGAATTCTAAATGGGAATTACTCTTGGAAGCTACTAGGCTTTTCATACCAACTAAGAAATGATGTTCAAGATTTAGACCTAAATCAATGCAGATGAACTGATGAGGCTCATGGCAGAGAAGAAAAATGCATGGGATGCATATAAATTATCAGGTAACAGAGAAGCCTATGGAAGATAAGTTAGTCTGTAATCAAATCACAAAAAAAGGTTAGGCAAGAAAAGGAAGATTATGAGAAATCTTTGGCAAAGGATGCGAAGAAAAACAACAAAGACTTCTTTATTTATGTAAACTCTAGAAGGAAGGGGATGAATCAGACTACTCAACTTGATATTGATGGTTGACTGTTGATGGCAAACCAAACGAGTATTTTGCATCTAGGTTCACACATGAGGAATTCTGTAATGAAGGGGAGGACAGAAGTTTACTAAACTCTAACAGGGACTTAAATGATATTGTAATAACGGAGAGCAAAGTGGAGGAGAAATTGTTGAAGTTAAACATATAAAACGCACCGAGGGAATTAAACAAACCTTAGCCATAATTATGAGAGCATTGTTAGATTCATTTAGATTCAGCATTGTTAGAATCCCCAATTCCCAAATGAAGTTCAAAGGGTGACAAAAATAATTATAGACCTGTTAGTTTAACTTCTGTTCCAGGGAAAATAATGGAGTCACTAGTTAAAGAAGAGTTGCAGGATCATCTAGACAAGACAGCAGTAATAGTTCAGCCACAGCATGGGTTTGTTATGGAGAGGTCTTGTCTGACCAATTTAATTGGATACTACGATGTGGTCACAAAGCAACTGGATGCAACAAATAATTCTGATATCATATACTTGGATTTCATCAAAGCTTTTGATACTGTTGCACATGGAAGACTGCTGTACAAATTGGAGAAGTATGGCATTAAGGGCAAGCTGCTACAATGGATAAAAGGATGATTGAGTGGGAGACAGCAGAGTGTGGTAATAAATGGGCGCTACTCTTTGTGGACTAATGTTATTAGTGGAGTCCAGACAGAGCACTGTGCTGGGCCACTTGTTGTTTTGTGTATTTACCAATGATATTGATGAAGTTATATCAGGCTTAATGTCCAAGTGTGCAGATGATACAAAGGTTGGCAGGGTAAGTAAAGACGGTATGCTACTGCAACAGGATTTAGAAAAGGTAGGCAGATGGGCTCAGAAGTGGCAACTGAAGTTTAACATTGACAAATGCAAAGTACTGCATATGGGTAGCAGTAACCCAAGACAAAAGTACCAACTGTGTGGTACTACACTGAAGGAGGTGGAGAATGAAGACCTGGGGATAATTGTGCAGTCAGATATGAAGTTTTCTGAGCAGTGCAGATGAGCTGGCAGAGCAGGTCATGGAGTTTTGTCAATGATATATAGGAATTTTGCTAGCAGACACAAGGAGGTGATTATCCCTTTGTATAAGACCCCCAAACCTGTATGCCCTGTATGTGAGGCCCCCAAACCTGTATGCAGGTTTGGGGCCTCATTTTAGGAAGGATGTAGAGTTGCTAGAATGAGTACAGAGAAGGGCAAAAATATTGGTGAGAGAAACAAAAGGGGTGTGCTTACGAAGAAAGGCTGATGTTGTGCAAGTTACAGCATCTGGAGAGTAGGCACCTGTGAGGTGATCTGATAAAGGTGTGTAAGGCCTTGTGTGGTTTGAGCAGGCTCAATGCTAAAGTGATTCTTCTGCTTGCTCAGATTATCAACCCGAAGGGGACATAGATTCAAATTGAGGAAAGGCAGTTGTAGAATAGATGTGCGGAAGTTTGCCTTTAGCCAGCGAGTAGTTGATTTCTGGAACAAACTTCCATCTGTTGTTGTGGAAGTTGATAACTTAAATAAATTTAAGGCTGAACTAGACAAACATTTGGAGTGACCAGATGGGTGAAATGGGAGGTGTGTGTTTTTGTTTTTGTGTTTTTTTTAGCTGATTCTGCACAAGTTTGGTTTCTTGCATTATATGGGCTGTGACTCTCTAAAAGATGTTTGCATGGGGGGAAGGTAGGTCTAGAGAAAGTACCAGAATTCATCATCAGTGCTACTCCTCTGTCTGCTATACTAGAGTTTTTATCTTATGTATACATAGTGTCACATTTTATTGCCATACATTCTTGTACATATAAGGCAATAGTCTTATATTCGCCTATCAGAAACAAGCATAAAGTCCATGACAGTTCCAGTGAATTAGTGTGTGTGTGTGTGTGTGTGTGTGCGCGTGCGTGCGTGCACGTGCGTGCGTGCGTGCGCGCACTGATTGGGCTTAACTGATGTGACTGTTTGCTCTCATGAGATTTTTTGTATGTGCCTGTCTATTTTTGTTTCTTCTCACTTTAGGAAGAATGGCCTTCCAGTACCCATATCATCCAGATGAATTTGAAGAATCAAATCAGCTAAATCTAAGATGAATACTAAAGATGTTTATACTCGTAGCTTTTACAGTTATTCTTCACCTCTGAAGAGGCCTATTATTCATCTTGATAAGATTCTTGTTTGGAGTTATTTTTATCAGTTATTTACTTCTTGTGTTGTATACTTAGAGATAGACTGTTACTTTGACAAAAAAAAAAAAAAAAAAAAAGAGTGATCGCATCCAACCAGATATTGAAATATTTAGCAGAGTTGAGCAGTTGGTCTGAGTTTCAAAAGAATGTATCCATAACCGATACATGTGTAAATGATTCAGTAGATATTACAAACTGTTTCTTTGACTTGATATGATACAGGCAGTTCCCGCTTTTAGGAGTTCCAGGGTTTATGAGATTTTTTTTTTTCAAGTACCAAGTATCAGCAGAATTGAAAATATGAATGTCAACTGCAAAAAATGAATGTTAAACATTCATAAATACCGCATTTCAAACCACGCACGTAGCTATACAATACAGTGCATCCTCACTTTATGATATTAATCTATTCCAGAGACACCATCATTTATGAAAATATTGTAATGTGAACCCAATAACACATTGTTTTTTGGTTATTCGTTCCAAGACCTCGGAAGTTGAAATTTTTGCTACACTGTATATAACCAAGCTATTTATCTCTCTAAAAGATTGTTTTATAATGGAAATTGTATTAGTTACCAATTCAAATCATAAAAATGTGCTACACACTTTCATCGTTATCATATGTGCTGTGATAAGAATCAATTTTGAACACCTTTGTGTTATTTTTCTAAAGCACATTTCTGGAGGTCACTACCATAAAACAATAAAAACAATTTGCAGTTTCCAGTTTATTGGGCTTTTCTATTAGTGCAATCTATTATAAACGTGTAGTAAACTTGATGTTATTGCATTTGCGAAAATACCAATAGCCGGAATTCTGTGGGTCTTTACGTTGTTAGGGTGAAGTGTGTTTCCCCTCCCATGAAATTTTGGACCATATAAAAACATACATTAATTTTCAGAATCTTCTCTTCATTCCTATTTTTTAAGTTTTGCAAACTTGTTACTCCTGTATCTCACTTGCGCTTATCATGTTAGTTTCAATTTATGATTGCAGTTAATTTTGTTAATTGGTAAGGTAATAAAGTGTAAATCTATGCTTTATACCTTAACTTTTATAGCATGTGGACAATATTCCCCCTATTCACAAACGTGATCACAATGACCAGCACTTACTCAGAGACGGCTTCTGTTATTTGGTTTTTAGAAGCATTAGCAACTAAGGCCATATTGCTCCGGGGATATGCAGTGGTCCTTCCCTGACCTTTCCGCATCCTCCTTATTTGGTGGTCATGGGCTCAAATCCTGGTCTAATCAAGACTCAGAGGCTGACTGGCCATAAGACTTACAGGGGAAATCCCGGTGGGCCGGAGAAGACAGGTGTGATTTTGGCCATAAACAAAATGGCTATAAACACTAGTATGAGGCCACTACAAGTTTTTCTCGATAAAAATTTTTGACCCAGTTCGCCTCTGCACTTACTACATATTATACAGTGAACCATATTTTGTTATAGAGGGTCCATCATACAGTGATTTGATCGTACAATTAAACAATCGCAAAGCAGGGATCAATATCATACTGTGCATGCGTTTGTTTGTTTGTTCAGGCAGAGGAAAGCACCTCACTGAATCACATTACATGCTGATGTTACAAAGATTGGTTGTGTTGTTCTTCCTTTTTGCTGTTTTTTCTTATTTCAAATTTATCTCCATTATTATTGTATAGTATGCCAAAATGAAGCAATACTACGGAGAGTGATATCAATAAAATGAAACAGTGAAGAAGAATAACGTTGGAAACAAAATATGATATCATAAGCAAGCCAGATGACTGTTAAAGATCTTTGTGCACAATATTACTTAAGTTCTTCAACTGTGTGTACAATTTTTAAGGTCAAAGAAAAATATTTGAAGGAAGTTAAAAATGCACAATCCATGCAGTCTACATAGTTAAGTACTAAAGAAGTTGACAGCATTATTCCTCAAATGGAGAAACTTTTAACCACATGGATAAGTGAACAAACACAACAATTGAATATGCCTGTTACCTACACTACTATTAACACAAAAGCTTTATCCATTTTTGAGATGCTTAAAGACAAAAAAGGGTGCAACTGTGAAGAAACTTTCACTGCAAGTAGTGGATGGTTTGATCGTTATAAAAAAAAAGAGCTGGTTGGCATAATGTTACAATGCACAAAGAATCTGCGAGTGCTGATACTGAAGCAGCAAAATTATTTCCAAAAAAATTAGAAGAGGATTACATGCCATCAGAAATGTTTAATGCAAAAGAAGAATCTTCAATGCCTGGTTTTAAAGCTTCAAAAGATCACTTAACATTATTGGTTGGCGGTAATGTGTATCATTCTGAAAATCCAAGGGCACTTTAAAGGAATCATGAAAGCTCCCTTCCAGTCATATGGAAATCCAATAAGAAAGCTGGGGTTACTGCTTCACTATTCCAAGATTGGTTTTAGCATCACTTTGTGCCTGAAGTAAAACAATATTGTGAAGATAAAAATATTCCTTTTTGGGTGATTCTGATTTTAGATACTGCACCTGGCACCACCCACCTTTTCTGCAACATCACCACCCTAATATTAAAATAATTTTTTTGTCAGCAAATACGATACCACTTTTGCAGCCAAAGACGGCATTATTTCAACATTTAAAGCACATTATCTTCGGGAGACATTTCATATGCTATTTAATGACAACGGATAAGGAAGGAGGCCCAACCCTTAAAGAATTTTGGAAAGAATCCATATTGTAGATGCAATCCAAATAATAAAACAAGTCTGGGGCAAAATTACAGAGAATAACATGAAGGGTGTTTGGAATGAACTCTGTCCTCAAGTTTATTGATAATTTTGAAGGATTTCAAGAATCAGCAGAGATCATACAAAATGAAATAGAAGTGGTCATTAATATTGCTAACCATTTGCAGCTTGAGGTTTGTTCCTGGAGAGCTCACAAATGAAGATCTCTTTGAAATAGCAAAATGTGAAGAAGCTGAGGAAGAAGAAGATTTAACAGAAGAAACCCCTTCGTTCCTTCACTCTCTAGGGACTTTACAAAGCTTTTCAACACAAAAAAAAAAAAAAGCAACTGAGATTTTCGAGTCACAAGATTCAAATTTCAAGTGTACTAGAAAAGTTGCTGCAGATTTAAAAAATTACAATGCATGTTATTGCAAAATTTATAAAGAAAAGAGAAGATTGTCCTGGAAACAAATGCCCATTGAAGCATTTCTAAAGAAGAAGACTCCTTGTGTTCCAACAAACCAATAATGAGTGCCCAGACAACAAATCAACAAAGGGTGATCTACAAGTGTGCATTCAGTCGATGATGAAGAAGAATAAATATTCTTTAACATTTGTAAGTTATAAATAATTTCTTTTTTATTATAATTTTCTTGATTTTTCGGGGTTTTAATTTTTTTGCCTAAATAAATCATTTTTAAGCATAAAATGTTGCGGTTGTTAATATTGCTAATCAATTGCAGCTTGAGCTTTGTACAACTGACATCACTGATCTGCTTCAAGCACACAATGGAGAGCTCACAAATGAAGACCTCTTTGAAATAGCAAAATGTGAAGAAGCTGAGGAAGAAGATTTAACAAGTGAGACTCCTGCTTGTTCCTCCACTCCCAAGGGGCTTGACAAAGCTTTTCAAACAGATAGAAAAGCAAAATATATTTTTGGGAGGAAAACGTTATACAGAAAATTTCTACTTACGGCTTCCATCAGGTTAGGCCAGCTCACTTAACCAAAGAGATCACTTCCATTTTCGGTTTCCTGGGATCTTTTCTGCTTTCTCCACTTGTCTCTGGAACTCTAACTTGACTCAGATACTATCAGGATTCTAATTATTCATAACTTTTTGAACACCTTTGGAATGTGACGTTTCAACACAAATTCCCAAAATATCGATCCTATTCTCCTCACACTCTGCTATACTCTACGCCACTAACCAAGACATGGCTCCCCACAAAAAAAACTCTATGCACTATGTCTATACATGACTACACATCAACATGCCACACAGGCCTACACATCTACATACCACACACAACTCCTACACACATTCTTTCTTTCTCTCTCTCTCTCCCCTTCTGATTTTGACACCTCCTTATATTATGCATTAAATCACATTCCTTTTCTCCCCCCCCCCCAGTTAATCCCAAATTTTCCAGTTTTCCTTTGTCCATCTAAAAGCTTTGCTATATTTGGCCTTCAACAAAAGAAGTACACATTTGACCCTTCCATTGTCTTTATCCTACTAATACTACTCTACTTCGCAGAATTTGTCCAACCCACTCATTTCTGTTGAACTCTGTTCCTGTATAACTTTCCTTTAGCATGATAGTATTTGTAAGTGAAAGCTTACAGAATATATTTTCAAGGACCTTTCTATGTGTCTGTGATCAGTCTGTGATCTTAACTAGTAAATCTCCATATATTAGTTACTGGACCATCATTGGAAGACCAGCTGCATTTTTGAGACATCTGCACATGAAAAATGGGAAATTCTTACTCAGTGGTTGGCCAGTGAAGGAGTGTTGTATTAAAAAAAAAAGCTGTATGTTTGATGTGTCTTTTTTTTTTTTTTTTTACCCCATCTCCTTGAATGAGATATGTTTACATCATCTTTATCTGAGAAATCTGGATCAAAGGCCCAATATGTGGGCTATTTTATGTTGTTCATTGTTACTCCATTTAGCTCTGAGAGAGTGGATTTCTTGTCCTGTGTATCCTGCCAGAAGTCCCAAATTCTTATTGCAGTTTAGGTCTCCAGGCCTGTGTGAGTTTGAGATACCCACAGTATTATTAAAATACTGGCTTCTGTTTCATAGATGTAAATATTTTCACACATCTATCTTGAGCAAGACAGCATAATTAACTGCCTTGAACCCTTTGTTTATTTAATCTGTTCACTGTGCTCGCACGCACCATTTTCTCTTGCAGTTATAAATACAGACACACCACATAGCTTATGTTTTGAAGGAAAACAAGCAGCAGCATGTTCAGCAATGATTTTGTGTATTGAATAGAATAAATAAGTTTATTTGTGTGGCAATTTGGAAACTTGTATGGTAACAGATACAGTAACTAGAAACTGGATTGGTCACTTTGTTGATCTTATACACACACACACACACACACACACACACACACACACACACACACACACACACACACACACACACACACACACACACCATTACATTATATCTGTAAATTGCATGTATTCTATGCTGGTCTGTATGCAAGTGGGAGGAAGAATCCTGCACCTCTGCCCAAAATCAACTAATTCTAGATTTCAATGGAAAAGATTTTATGGAATTCCTTCAATCTGCAAAAGGAATCAAACCTCCGACCTCTCACCAACTGCATCGAAACATAATGAATTGTTTTAAGAAACAATATTTAAGAAACCTGAAGAATCAGATACAAAAAAAGAAACAAAGTAACAGAGAAAATAATTTAAGCACCTTACTTACTGTATCCTAATAAACAATACTGACAAAGAATACTAGCTAAAACTTTGCTATAGCTAATACTTAGGATAATTAATATTTTAAAATACACATAAAAAACCAAGAAGGTTCAGTGAAAAGCAGAGGGGATTTTATATCAATTTATTATGGCCACAGCATACTGTGAAACCAAAAATACTAAAATTATGCCAAAAAATTATTAATATATATATCAGGAGATATTAATGTAAGTACAGATGTTACTTACTGTTGTTGACAACTTGAATCTCTTGTGGATTCCCGGTGCAAAGGATGTTGCTGATAATGTCCAAATACTTCAAATACTACTGGCTGAGTTCTGATGTATTCCAAAAACGATCGAGTAACAGTTACTGTAATCTGCAAAACAAGAAACCAGACAAATCATTAACAATCCACTGGACTCAATAATTTTGGTGCACTGAGTACCTTGGTAAGAGTGTGTCAAATTCAAATTTATGTTGACAGCACCACAGCTTATGACTCACATCCACATATGTATCTTATCTGTGGAAGTGAATTTTCACAAACCAATTTGCACCTTTTACAGGCTAGAAAATCCAGAATAACTTGTGGTGGAAATTCTATGCCTGATGAGAATGGCTATTACAGCTCTGTCTGAAGAGGATTTTAGAAATTTCCCCACTTGTCAATGGAAATCAAACCCACACCACTCCATATGAATGGCAGATGGTGATGTGACGTGCCAATTCACCTTATCTATAAAAAAAAAAAAAAAAAAAACAAGGATGTGTTAGCTGATCTCAGGTGGAGTTCCCTGAATTATACTGGGTTTTTCAGTCCACAAAACATACAGAGCAACTAAGAACATACATACTGACAAAATACATGTAAACTCTATTAGGACTAATCATCCAATATGAGGTGGTGAAACAGTGAAATTAACTTTGGAAGAAAACATTCTCTCTAACCATAACCACAGGGGTGTTAAAAACAGATTGAAAAGAAATGGATTATGTCTATATAAGTATGTATCACTGAACCAGTTTGACCAAGGTTGAAAATAAGTAACTTTGCTTAGTCTGCTGATCATAAGATCTAAGCATTCTTTGACACACCCTCCAGTTTCTAATGGGCTTTAAACCCACACCTCTATAAATGAGCCACAATGGTGGTGAACTAAGCACATTGTCATTAAGAGGAGTGATTTTGAAAAGGTTAAGCTGTTATTTGAAACCATGGAAGTTGACTAAAAGCCAAACAAAAGAGCAAATTATAAGTTATCTTTTTAATGAACTCATACTGCTGCACATAAAAGATTGCTGTACAAACTAAAGCAGTGTGACAAGGGCAAGTTACTGCTATGGAAATCATTTAGAGAATAAACGATTCCCTAAATGGATGGTTGAGTGGGAGAAGACAGAGTAAAGTTATCTATGAGCATTGCTGTTTGTTTTCTATGTTTATTAATGACATTGACAACGGCATAACAGGTTTGAAGTTCCAGATGATACAAAGGTTGGCAGGATGGTTAATAAAAGCAATCAGGGTGTGCTACTGCAAGAAAATCTACAAAAATTAGGTAGACGGGTTGAGAAGCGGCAATTAAAGTTTAGCAGTGATAAATGCAAGATACTTCATATAAGCACCAGTAATCCCAGATTACCAAATGTGTGGTAGCACACTCAGGGTTGAGGAGAATGAAAAAGACCTGGGGTAATTGTGCAGTCAGATAGATGTGAAGAGGGACTGCCAGGACAGTTTAGAGGGTTTTGTCAATGATATGCAGGATATTGTTGTTGTTTCGGTGTTTATTGGCACATTGACAATGGAGATCATATTGCGCCAGTTCATTTATTATAGTATATTCTCTGTATATAAATCTTGTTCGAATGTAAGAAGGTTAAATATTTCTGTGGTATTATATTATTATTTACAGCAGATGGTATAGGTTGATTGTTTGTATGAATCTAAAAATATCTGATACATGTTCCTTGTCACCTAAAAGATCTTTAAGGGTGATATTTTGGTTTCCTTTATATAATGATGAAAAAATTCGTTGTTGATCATTTTCATATGTTGGGCATTCTATAAGTATATGTTTAACTGTTTGGATAGTATTGCATAATTGGCATCTTGGGGGTTCTTCTGCATGTAATAGATAACCATTTGTGAAATGCGTATGTCCTATCTGCAATCTGATCAGAACAACTTCTTCTCTCCTTGATTTCCTTATGCTCGTTTTCCAGTGCTCAACTTTTGGTTTTATTTCATATAATTCGATGTTTGTTTTTGCCAGAGTTCTTGCCATTGGGTTAGACAGTGATTTTTAATGATTAGCTTCTGGTCCTTTATATGGAACTGCGAAATATTGTTCTTGAAGGTTAGTGGTTGATTTTGCAATTCTGTCCGCTTCTTCATTTCCTTTTATCCCTTTGTGTCCTGGTATCCAGCAGAAAAGTATCTCTTGTTTTTTATTTGTGAAGTCTGTTAGTATCTGTTTAATTTGCCAGAGTACTGGATGGGTTATACTGCTTATGTTTTGTATGGCTTCGATTACACTTAATGAATCACAGTATATTACTGTTCTCAAGTAGTAGGTGGTTCTGAAGTGCTCCAGGGCTATCTGAACTGCTACTAATTCTGCAGTGTAGACACTGCATCCTTTTGGGAGTTGTCATGACAATGTAACATCTGGGAATACTGCTGATGCTCCTACATGGTTCTCTGATTTTGATCCATCTGTATATTGGTATGTGATTGGGATATTGCATTCTATGTGCTGCATACAGTTGTTGAAAGTTTCTGTCTGGTAAAGTATTTTTATTCCAGTTTTGGATGAGGAGTTCATAAGCTGTGGGATAGTTTATCCATGGTGGAACTATATGTGCTTCTAGGTTTGCAACGTTATCTATTTTGAGATCATGTGTTATCAGTAGCTCCCATAGTTTAGAGGCTGGTTTGCTCTTTTGCGGTTCTTATATATGTTTTCCCATTTTGGTGAGAATAAAGTTGTCCAAGTCAGATGTTCTCTTATGGGTCTTATCCTGTAAGCATACAGCAGTGACAACTGTTGTCTCCTCAGGAACAGTGGTGATTCATTAGCCTCTGTATAGAGACTGTATATAGGGGATGTGCGGAAAGCTCCTGTTGCTATTTGTATTGCACTATGATGAATCAGATCTCACCATTTGAGGGTGCTCTTTCTTGCCGATGCATAAACTGGTGCTCCATAATCTATTTTTGACATTACTAGTGCTTTGTACAGGTTGAGCAGGGTATAATAGTCTGCCCCCTAAGATGTTGTTGTTAAGTTTTAAGAATATCAAGTTGTTTCATACATTTTATTCATAGTTTTTTTATATGTTCTACAAAGTTCAACTTGTTGTCTAGAATGAGTCCAAGAAATTTTACACTTTGTTTAACTGGTATTATGTTACCTTGCAATATTAGTTCAGGTTCAGTGTGTAAATTTTGTTTTCTACAGAAATGTATGCAGACTGTATTTTGTTTTAATATTCTAAACCCATTTTTCTGGGCCCAATGACTAATGTTGTTAATTGCGCATTGTAGTTGTCTTTCTATTGTTCCCATGTTCTGTGCTTGATATGAAATACTGAAGTCGTCTACATATAGTGCATATGACACTGTGGGTGGTAGTTGTTTTGTGATGCTATTTATTTTTATGGAGAATAGTATGGCACTCAGGACAGACCTTGGGGAACTCCTTCTTCTTTTTTATATGATTTTGAAATTGTGTTTTGTACCAGCCTAACTTGAAATGTTCTATTTTTCATGAAATTTTGGATGAATAGTGGTAAACGTCCTCTGAGTCCTGCATTGTGGATGTCTTGTAATATACCGTGTCTCCATGCTGTGTCATAGGCCTTTTCTATATCAAAAAATACAGCAACTATATGCTTTGAGGTTATAAATGCATCTTTTATATCTGCTTCTATTCGTACAAGGTGATCTAATGTGGATTGATTATGTCTAAACCCACACTGCATACTGGTGAACCAGTTAGTTGTCTCAAAATACCAGACTAATCTTTTGTTGATTATCTTTTCTAGCACTTTGCTTAAGCAGCTAGTAAGGGCTATCGACTGATAGTTGTTTGGGTCCTTCTGATCTTTATTGGGTTTTTGGAAAGCTAATACTATTGCCATGCTTCAGAATATTGGCTTTCTAGAAAAATGTGGTTGTACAGTTGAAGGAGGTTTTCTATCTCTTTCTGATCTAGGTGTTTAAGCATATCATAGTGTATATTGTCTGGTCCAATTGCAGTTGGTTTTGTTTGTGATACTGCTTGGCATAATTCATGTATTGTAATTGGTTGGTTATATGATTCAATCCTTTTGGTATTAAAATTAATTCTGGTTTTTTTCCCGTTTTCTCTTTATAGGTCAAAAATTCTGTAGTGTAGGATTGTTTTGACGATACTTTAGCAAATGTTTCTCCTAATATATTAGCTATATCTGATAGTTCGATAATGCTTTCTCCATTCCAGTGTAATGGCGAAATGGGGAAGTATAAAAACCAACCTTAGTGATGGTTGGTTTTTATACTTCCCATTCATTTTTCCTACTTTATTCTATATAATTTTTGTGTTTGTTGTTCTATTTATTGAGGAAGTAAACTGGATCCAGGAAGTTTTTCTGGCTTATTACCGTGTATACCTAGCTAGTGCTTGTGCTTGTTTAATTTTTTCAGATTATCTATTGTACGATATTTTCGGAACTTATTCCAAGCTTTGTTTCGTTGTCTTCTTGTTTTCAAGCAGTCTTCATTCCACCAGGATTTTGGGTGCAATGGAAAACGAGCCGAAGTTGTGGGTGTTGTTTGTTTGGTTGCTTGTATTAAGGTATTTGTGACATGCTTCAGAGCTTCATTGACCGATATTTCTTGGATGATTTGTGGATTAAATATTGCTAGTTCTCTAAATTTTTCCTAGTTGCCTTTTTCTATTTTCCAGCAGGGTGGTCTTTTTGGATGGCAAGGAGGGTTTCTGGTCAGTATGGTGATTACTGTGTAGCAGTCATTGCTGCATGGGTTTTCTATTCTTGCCACTTTAATTCCGGTAGAAGGTAAGGCATGCATATAGTTAGATCTACTGCTGAGGTTGTATGACTAGGAAAGTGAAAATACGTATGTTTGCCATTATTGAGTAGAGAAAGGTTATGATGGTCTATTATTCTTTCTATTATTCGTCCTCATCTGTTGATATCAGTGTTTCCCCACAGATGACTATGCCCATTCAGGTCTCCCATTATACAGAAAGGTGATGGGAATTGGGAGATTAGCATTAGCATTAGCATTAGCAGAGGCATATGATGCAAGAAAGCAAGCTTATTCAGCATCAGCCAAAAAAAAAAAAAAAAAAAAAACACACCACTCCCATTTCACCCCTCCGTTCGTTCGAAATACCTGTCCAGTTGAGCTTTAAATTTGTTTAGGCTATCAACTTCAACAACAAGTGATGGAAGTCGGTTCCACCAACCAACCACCCGCTGGCCAAAGGCAAATTTCCGCACATCTATCCGACATCCGTCCTTCCTCAATTTGAATTTATGCCCTCTGAGGTGATTATTCTGAGAAAGATGAAGAATCCCATTGGCATTGAGCATGCTCAAACCATTCAAAGCCTTATACACCTCTATCAGATCACCTCGCCGGTGCCTAGTCTCCAGACTCTGTAATTTGCAAAACTTAAGCCTTTCTTCGTAAGAGCAACCCTTTGTTCCATTTACTAATCTTGTTGCCCTTCTCTGTACCCGTTCCAGCAGCTCTACATCCTTCTTGAAATGAGGCCTCCAGACCTGTATACAGTACTCAAGATGTGGCCTTACCATTGCCTTATACAAGGGAATAATCACCTCCTTATCCCTGCTAGAAAAATTCCTGTATATCATTGACAAGACACCATGCGCTACTCTTGCAGCTCGTCTGCACTGCTCAGAGAACTTCATATCTGCCTGCACAATTACCCCCAGGTCCTTTTCATTCTCCACCACTGTCAGTGTAGTACCGCAGAGTTGATACGTTGCTCTGGGGTTACTGTTTCCCATATGCAGCACTTTACATTTGTCGATGTTAAACCTCATTTGCCACCTCTCAGCCCATCTGTTCAACCTTTCCAGATCCTGTTGCAGCAGCATAGCGTCAGTATTGTCCTTAACGACCCTGCCAACCTTTGTATCATCTGCAAACTTGGACATTAAACTTGATATCCCATCATCAATATCATTCATAAACACCGAAAACAACAACGGACCCAACACTGAACCTTGAGGAACTCCACTAATAACATTAGTCCACGTTGAGCAGTGTCCATTGATTACCACTCTCTGTCTTCTGCCACTCAACCATCCCCTTATCCATAGCAGCAATTTGCCTCCAATGCCACACTGCTCCAATTTGTGCAGCAGTCTTCCATGTGCAACAGTATCAAAAGCCTTTCTAAGATCCAAATATATAATATCAAAGTTATTCCCTGCATCCAGTTCTTTTGTGACTACATCATAGTATCCAATCAAATTGGTCAGGCAAGACCTGCCCTTAACAAAACCATGCTGCGTCTGAGCTATAACTGAATTCTTGTCTAGATGATCCTGCAGTGCTTCTTTAACCAGTGCCTCCATTAATTTACCTGGAACAGAAGTTAAACTAACAGGTCTATAATTACTTGTGTCAGCCTTTGATCCTCCTTTGTGAATTGGGGTTACATTTGCACATCTCCAGTCTATGGGCACCTCCCCTGAGTCCAAAGAAGCTCTCATAATTATGGCTAGGGGTTTGCATACTTCCTTTGCTGCCTCCTTTAATATAACTGGATAGATCCCATCCACCCCAGGTGCCTTTTTTATGTTTATCCTCAACAATCTCTCCTCCACTTTCCTCTCAGTTATTACAAAATCATCCAGCTCACTGCCAATGTTTACTTTACCTACATCATTCTCCTTCCTGAATAACTCCTCATGCGTGAATGTAGATGCAAAATACTCGTTTAGATTGTTAGCCACCTGAGCAGGATCCTCAACTGTTGAACCATCAATATCCAGTGGACCAATCTGATTCATCCCTTTCCTTTTCGAGTTCAAGTATGTAAAAAACTCTTTTCTGTTTTTCTTTGCATCCTTTGCCAAGGATTTTTCATAGTCTGCCTTTGCCTGCCTAATCTCCTTTGTGACTTGGTTACAGACCAACTTATATCTATCATAGGCTTCCATGTCACCCATTAATTTGTAAGTATCCCATGCATTTTTCTTCTCTGCCACATGTCTCATTAGTTCATCTGACAACCATTTAGGCCTAAACCTCGAACAATATTTCTTAGTTGGTATGTAAAGCCTGGTAGCCTCCAAGATTAGTTCCTTGAATGCTTCCCATTTTGAGTTTGCTGTTGGTAACATCATCAGTTGGTCCCACTGTATAGAATTTAAATACTGTCTCAGACCATCGTAGTCGCCTTTACGAAAACAAAAACCCTTCCCTTTACCTCTGATGGTAGTTACCTCCTTGAGTAAATCCCACTTCAACACACTGTGATCACTGCCACCTAGTGGTTCATTTATCTGCAGGTTCTTAATGCATGAAGAATCACTACTGATAATCAGATCAAGAGTATTGCTCCCTCTTGTTGCCTCACGAACATGCTGATGTAGAAAACAATCATCCAATAAATCCACAAAAGCCTTGCTAGTGTGCGAGTGACCAACCCACAAATTCCAGTCAATATCTGGGAAATTAAAGTCCCCCATTATAAGACTCTCAGATTTACTGGCCCACTCTATTTCCCTGTACAATATCTTATTATACTCATCAGAGTCATTAGGCCTATAGCACACTCCTACTCTCAATTTTGATTTCCCTATGCTTATGTCGCACCAAACTGACTCGACACTGCCCTGTCCATCGATGTCGACTGGCTTCACTTCCTTGGACTTTATGTGTTTCTTAATTAATAGCATAACCCCTCCTCCCCTCCTGTCCTGTCTATCCTTTCTATACACATTGTATTCCCCAAATTCCAGTTCCGCATTACTTATATCTGTGTGACACCACGTCTCTGATATCCCAACAATATCTGCCTTTGATGTTTTGAGCAATACCTCAAATTCATCAAATTTATTTACCAAACTCCTAGCATTGGTGTACACGCAGGTATACATGCACCTGTTTCTATTCTTAGCTACCCTAACACAACCCATGTGTTTACTTGTACCGCAATGACTACCAGCAGTCTCCGAAATATCCTGCATCTTGTTTTTCAGACTTCTGCTCATTTCAATAGAAGCAGTGCAAGAATCACTTCCACCTCTGCCAGTGGCTACTGTTAATCTATTAGTCCTTGTATCCCCCCCAACTAGCAGTTTTCCGACCCACCTAACACTGCCTCGACAGCATCAGCAAAAATTCTTGCACCCTTTCTATTTAAGTGTATCCCATCCCTGTAGAAGCAATCTCTCCTGTTAACAAGTACAGTCCAGGCTGAAAAAAATTCTACCCCTTGAGCCTTGCACAATCCCTCCAGGGCCGAATTGATCGACAAGGCTCTCATCATATACTCCCTCCTATCGTGTCTGGGCAGAATTGCAGACACTTTCAAGTTCAACCCTAATTCACGGCTTTTTTTCAACAGTGACCTGTACTTGCTAAGTAATTCCGCTGGTCTCCTACTCTTAATATCATTAGTGCCAACGTGTACAACTATATCACCTTTTGTGCCCTTAAAAGATGATATCCGCTCTACAACGTCATCAACCTTTGCCCCTGGCAGACATACCCTGGTCCTATTCCACCTATCCTTTTTACAAAGTATGTTCCCCGTTTCCCTGACAATAGAGTCACCAACAACTACTAGTTCCTGTGGGACCAGCGCATTCTGCCTAGGGGGCTGCTTCTGTGTTGCCTGATGACCAAGTGCAAGCTCTGGCGTTGATGTGGGCAGCTGAGAGCTTGATGGGCCCCTCAATTTATTTCCTTCGAGGGCATCCACCCTGTCCTTCAAGCTCTCATAAAGGCCCATAACAACGCTGAGTTGCCGCCTGATTTCCTTGCACTCCTTACATCGTGCACACACAAAGACATCCCCCTTGGCAGTATCATGTCCCGTACCCGACTGCTCCGCAAACATCAAGCAAACAGTGCATTTTAATAGACTGTGATTCAGAGGGCAACTGCCCCCCTCAGTTCTCCCCTGAACCACAGCACTCCCATTAGCTTGAGCCTTTTGCTTTGCTGCTCTGGTCAGAGTCATGATTCCGATTTAATTCAATAAAATTCAAAACAAAAATTAAATCCTTAAGTTATATCCCAAAACAGTTATGTTATATATATTTTTTTTTCGGTATCTAGTGTTTTCTACGAGTTCCCTTTATACAACTTCCGTATCACGTGTACCACTATAGTTATGTATTAATTATTTGTTACGATTAAGTCGTTATATATATATATATATATATATATAGAGTTAAAAGTACAATTTAATTGACAATAAAGTTTATCAAGATTAATAGATTTACTGATTAATTGACAATATTATATTATGCACTATACGACACTAAGCTTATGCTATCGTGTAAAAATGGCGGGAATTCACGAACGGTATTTCTACGGACTCGTAAGTATTGATTAGCTTCCAAATCTCGCTATCTCAATTTAGAATAAACTAAGGATCCTGACTAGGTCTATAATCTACTTATAGATGATAATTTGATATAACAGTTGGTTAATAAATCGACTAAATTTGGTTAAAAAAAAAATTTGGTTTGTGACACGTGGATTTGATACCGTTACCGATACTAAGTAATATCTACGAAATCTCTGTCTAAGTTAAACTTTAAACTAAGTATCGTAACTAGGAATATAAAGCTACTCTAGAAAATAAGTTAATATGACAATTTAAACTAATAAAGCAGAAAATAAATCAGGAAAAACTTCTCTGTTTGAAGAGCTTTAAGGAGCAATGACCGCACAGGCTAATCTCGCACCCAGACACCCAGATTAGTTGGTCTATTTCTTCAAATGGTATATCTGGTCTTGGTGGAAGGTACACTGAACAGATGGTTACCCTAAATCTCAGTGTTATTCTTACCGCTATCGCTTGCTTCTATATTGCTGTTTAAAGGAATGTGTTCGGTTGGGATGTGGTTATGGACCAAGCTGGCTATTCCTCCAAGTGTTGACCTTTCCTCTTATACTGTCTTTCCTATACATTCTATAATTTTTTACTGAAAGGGTGTCTTGTTGTCTAAGGTATGTCTCTTGTAAACAAAAGCATATTGGCGTATAGCGTGTTATTAGATACTGGACATTGTCGTAATTGGCTCGTAGTCCTCTACAGTTCCACTGGATGAACTGATCCATTATTTGGTTTTCCTAGGGCTTTCAGGTTGCTTCCGAAATGGAGCATTCTTATGCTTTGTCTTATCTTTTTTAGGATAGTTTGGCCGGTCCATGTCTTCTTCTATGAAAATTTCTAGTACTGGTTCTTCAGATGTGTTTATTTTTTCTATTTCCATCTGTTAGGTTGCTTTGGTGTTTATAAGTTTAGGTTGGTCTTCGTTGTGATGCTGATTTGTGGATAACTGTTCTGTGTGAAGAACAATTGGGGTATTCACTTTTTTCTCCTGTTTTTGTGCCTTCAATCCAGTAAGTGATTCTTTTGGCAGCATGGAAATTTTGGTTTGAACTTCTACTGATTTATATTGGATTACTGCTCGTGAATATGTTGGCTTGTTTGTAGGCCATGGCTGTATTATTCTCCTTGCTTCTTGGTACGTTGTGTTGTGTTCTATTTTGTATTTCTGAATTAGTTTCTCTTGTTTCCATTTTTCACACTTTTTTGAGTAGACTGGGTGTTCCCCTTTACAGTTTGTACATTTCAAGATATTGGCAGAGCAAACTGTAGTCTCGTGTTCTTTAGAATCACATTTTGCAGAGGTTGCTGAGTTTCTGCATGCCATTTGCGAATGTTCAAATTTCTGACATTTGTAACAACGCAGTGGATTTGGTATGTATTGTCGCACTTGGCAGTTCAGATATCCTGCTTTGACTGTTGTTGGAGGTTTTGGAGTATTAAATGTTATGATAAGGGTTCTTGTTGGAATTATATTCCATCCCTTTGGATATTAATTCTCTTCACTCCTGTTACTCCTTGGCTTCTTAATTCTTCTGTGAGCTCTTCCTCTGACACATTTAAGAGGTCACACTTGAAATCACCCTTCTGGAAGAATTCAGTGTGTTGTGTGGTGGTGTTACAACTACTGGCATTCTTCCAAAAACTGTTGTTGATAGCAACTTCTGGGAGTGTCTGGGATTTTCTGTTTCCACTAGTATGTCGCCAGATCTCAGGCGTTAAACTGGCTTGGTAGATCCTACTAGACCATCTAATGTTTTCTGAATAATGAACGGAGACATACATCCTAATGTCTGATCTGCTGTCGCATGTATGTTGGTATTTTTGGTGGGTCCATATCTGTCTCTTTGATTTTGTGTTTTCTGTATCACTACTTGGTAGGGCTTTCTCTTGAAGCCCTGTAGTACTAGTAGTTTCCTCTTTTGGCCCTGGGAGTGTTACTTTGCTCTCCCAGGTTACCAGTCCCACCACATGGAGGCAAGAGCAGTACCATTTAGTGATCAAGCGGCTGTGTAAGTTAGATTAGTAAAAGTGAGAAATAAGAAAGATGAGTTTCCTTTCTGTGTCTTCACTTACTGATTGTAAGACAAAGAGCTGTTTCACAAAAATAAACAGAATTTAACGATGAAAATTAAAGAAACTGGTATATTTTTCAGAACACTCTATAAATTTCTGGGAATCACTTAGTCACTAATAAATCATTTGGCACTTGGGGCCTGATATACAGGAATTTTGCCAGCAGGGATAAGGAGGTGATTATCCCATTGTATAAGGAAATGGTTATGCTACATGTTATGTACTGCATACAGGTGTGGAAGCCTCATTTCAGGTAGGACAAGGAACTGTTGGAATGGGTGCAGAAAAGAGCAACATGTTTAGTGAGATGGGACAAAAGGGTGTTCATACCAGGAAAGGCTTCAGTTCTGCAAATTACAGTGACCGGAGACTAGGCACTTGCAAGGAGACCTGATTCAGGTGTTTAAGGATTTGAATAGATTGAGTAATCGCAATGCTGATGGGATCCTTCCTGTTGCTTAGACTACATACACGAGAGGGCTATAAATTCAAATTGAGGAAGGATGTTTGCAGGATTGATGTGCAGAAATTTTCCTTCAGGCAGTGGTCAGTTGACTGTTGGAATAAACTTCCATGTGGTGTTGTTGAAGTGGAGAGTTTGAATAAACTCTAGGAGGAACTAGATAAACTATTAAAGGGGATGGACAAATGGTATGGGGAGTGTTTTTTTGGCTGATGCTGTATAAGCTTGCTTTCTTATATCGTTACCACTACTAATACTATATCTGAGCAATCATCGGATGCAGGGATAGTGGCAGGATTAGAATATTTACAATTAGTCACTGAAAATGAAGTATGCATCTGGTTATAGCATTTAATTCCGACTGCTGCTGTTCTTGTTTAAGGGTTTCATGACACACACAGGGGTATCAAAGGCCAAGATGTGTCTCTCTAAGTTTCTAATGTAACTCATGTTTTATTAAATGTAATTGTTTACGTGTTCTGTTGAAGGGTAGGTGTATTCTAATTATTACATAGAGGTAAACATAGTAATCTGGAATTTCTGAACTGAGGACATACCAAGGGAACATGTTTTACTGAAAGTTGAACTTGGCATTGATCACAGAGGTGGGGGGGGGGTTCATTAGCTAAGAGATGATAATTCATGAGATGTGTGTGTGTGGCCAATTTGCAGCCTAGCGAGCATTACGTCTCTATGATTTTTCCTGATGCAGGAGTCCATATTTGTGGATTAGGTTTTATTTATTTTGGTTTCTCCATGCCTGGGCCCATTTGCTTTCATTGCTCTTCTAATAATTGGTCTAAAGTCATTGTAAGGAACTATCATTGTTTTGTTTATTAGTTGTGATGCTGACTTAGCTGCACTGCCTGCTTTGGTATTGACTGTTATTTCGGTGTGTCCTGGGATACAACAAAGAGTTATTTCAGAGGGATTTTCAACTAACCACTGCCAGGATATGCCTTTGCACAGCATTAGCCAAAAGAGGTTGGTTTATATATAACAAAGAGGGGTGGGATGGAAGGCTTCTTATTTGGGTAGGCTTCATCATCTAAGGTCAGGTGCTTCTATATACAAGCTGTGAACTGATGAGGCTCTGTAGGCACACAGATCAAAGTGTTGGAAGATGGTAAGATACTCTTTTTAGCTGAAGAGTAAACTATAGCTGCATAGTGTAGTTGTGACCAGATTAAAGCATGGTACAAATTAAGCAATGACTGCCTGTTGGCACCCAAAGTTGTTGAGGATACTGCAAGAAGGATATTTAATTTCTGGAAGCACATAGTTTGCAGGTAGGTAATATGTTTATGAAAATTTAGCTTTGTGTCTGAAACTAAACCTAATAGTCTTATGGAATTTGTCACAGGTATTTTTATATCTTCCAATCTTAAGACAGGTTCTACATGAAGAAGCTGCAATTTACAGAAGTGCATTGTTGAAGTTTTTCTCTCAGTTATTCGGTAGTCATTGCATTTTGTCCAATTTTAGTTATTACTAACTGTAATTGTCTTTCAATGGTGGCTATGTTCATTAATTGACAGGAAACAGCCAGATCATCCACATACACATAGGTTTCTACTGGAGCTGGAATATCTTGAGTTTTTGTTACTGGTACATAATGCAAAAAATACCTAAAATCGATCCTTGAGGTACTCCTTATTGAGTGTAAGTAGTGGACAAAGCATTATGGAATCACACTTGGGAGGTCCTAAGATGGAGAAAATTCTGAATGAATTGAGGCAAGTTACTTCTTAGTCCATGGTTGTATAAGTGTTGGAGGATTCCACACCTCCACGTGTTGCTGAATGCTTTATTAATATCAAAAATTACCATTACCATGTGTTTTTTTTTTTTTTAATAAAGTGTTTCGAGTGTGAGCTTTGAATTTAATATGGATGTCAGTTGCAGACCTGTTACAACGGAAACCAAATTGGTGGGAATATAGCATCCTGATCTTTGATAACACAGACAAGTCTTTTGTGAAACATCTTTTCTAGGAATTTTTCAGAGATTTGGAGTGCTGAAGATAAGAACAGATTCCTTGTGGGAGTAAGAACACCATCTTGTTTGGTCATTACTCTTTTGGCATTGATGAACACTGTGCATTAAGTGCTTCGGCGATTTCTTCCTCAGGAACATTAAGGAGGCCCCATTCTGAAATAATCCTTTTAGAGGTGTTAAAGTTCTGTGTGGGCTTACAGAAATGAGAAGGCCTCCAAAGGTTGTTTGATTCAGTTGTCCTGAATAGTTGGAATAAAATGTTCCCATAAGATCTCCTAAGTGGAGTTGTTCAACTATTTTAGGAGTAACTGCTATAGCCCCTATGCTCTTCTGCACAAGAAATGGAGATTTTTTTTTTTTTTTTTTTTTTTTTTTTGGCGTAAGGGCTACTGCGGCCAAAATACGCCTGTTCCTAGACTGTACAGATTAATAAAAAGAATTTGTAAGAGCATGTATATATATTTATCTGCTTTAAATAGTAGAAAAACTCAGTAAAATTGGAGTTTTCCCCAATAATATGACTAAGTTGAAGAGACATTTAAGTTACAAAGGGATCAGAATGATGTAGTTCAGGTATACTGATAGTGCGTGCACTCTATAAGAATATGCTTTACATGTGTGAATCACAGTGCAAGCACAGTGGTGGATTATTTCCTTGCAATAAATAGAAATGCGTAAGGTGGGTATGACCAATATGCACTCTGGAAAGTACAGAGCACGCACTCTATAAGAATATACTTTACATGTGTGAATCACAGTGCAAGCACAGTGATGGATTATTTCCATACAATAAATAGAGATTTGTAAGGTGGGTATGACCAATACGCACTCTGGAAAGCACAACCTCTTCATATCTGTTTGAGCGTAAGCTAGATTTCCATAGCTGTGGATTCTGTTTTATTTGTTCTAACTTGTTATTCAGCTAATTATGCCAAATTTCTGTCCATTTTTCATTGCATACTCGGCATATAATTGGTTTATAGTCTGTGTAAGGAATCTGGATTTGGTCGCTGTCAGTGGGATTTCTTGCTGCTTTATCTGCACACTCATTTCCTGAGATCTAACAAAAGGTGACAGACCACCTATTGTTATGAAGTTCGGATATTTGATTTACAAATGAACATGGAGAGCAAGAATTGCCACGGATAGCTGTCACTGCACTCACGGAGTCTGCGTAGATAATACTTTTTGGATTGAAGTCATTAGCAAGATAAGTCGAACCCATTTTAATGGCAGCGAGTTCTGCAGTGAAAACACTGCAATAGTGTGGTAATGCAACAGAGATTGTTGATGTTGGCAGAACCAGAGCAGCTCCCACAGCAGGGTCACTTTTGAAGCTGTCAGTATAAATTTGCAGAGTTTGTGCATTTGCCAAGAAGTGGGCTGCATGCAGTTTCTGAAAGGTTTGATTGTTCAGGGAGTGTTTTCCCCAATGTTGGAAGAAATCATCACATGAAGGTATGCACGCTTTCCATGGAGGCTGCACAATTTCTCTGTCTTGTTGAGAATTGGTCAAATGCATATTCCACTGCTGAATTGGTTCTTGTAGGCAGACTCCTGTAGGTTTATTTTCAAGAGGTTTATTTCTAAAAAGGTTTATCCATTGAAGATCATAGAGGTGTGACCAGATAGGATGAGATGGAATACTATTTATTTTAACCGCATAGCTGAGGAGCAGCATCTTTCTCCGAAGGTGGAGTGGAGGTTCATTGGCTTCTACATATAGGCTTTCAACGAAGTCCTGAATGCCCCAAGACCAATCCTGAGGGCACTATTTTGTACTGTGTTGAGACATGCTAGCAGAGTCAAACTGGAGCACCATAATCTAATCTAGATCTGATTAAAGCTCGGTATAAGTAGAACGATCAGCTACCCATGTCATAGATGAAATGACTAAGTATATTCAGCTGTTTCATACAGACAGTCAAACGTCATGCCCAGGAATCGGATATTAGTATTAGTATTAGTAATGGCCGCATGGTGCAAGAAAGCCTATGGCTTATGCTGCACCAGCCAATCCGAACAAAACAATGATAAAAACAAAAGGACATAAATAATAATAATTAATAAAAAAAAAGGAAATTAAACCTATCATCCTATGCACTTCCCTTACTCGACAGTACTATCCAGATGACCTTTGAATTTCCCCAAACTGTCGGCCTCTACCACCCACGAAGGCAACTTATTCCAGTAATTTATAACTCGCTGACTAAAATAAAACTTCCTGCAGTCCAATCTAAGCATTTCCCCCCGTAACTTGAATTTATGTCCCCTAGTTCTAGCATCATTTATAATCTTGAAAATTTCGTCCTCATTCATTTTACTGATGCCTCTCACAGCCTTAAACACCTCAATCAAATCCCCTCTAAGGTGCCTAGTTTCCAAACTCTGCAACCCACATATTCGAAGTCTTTCTTCATAAGGACGCCCTTTTGCCGATCTCACTAGGCGAGTTACCCATCTTTGCACCCTTTCAAGAAGCTCGATGTCTTTCTTCAGGTGCTGTCTCCATACTTGAACACAGTATTCCAAGTGTGGTCTAACAAAAGCCTTATATAATGGGATTATCACGTCCCTATCTCTACTTGCAAAAGTTTCATAGATCATTGATAACACTTTTATATATATATAAATAGGATGTGATAATAAGAATGACCTATACAGAAATCCAATCATATTTGTATTAATAAAATTATCTCACTGAATTCAAATTCCTTATTTCAGCAAATTGAAACAGGTGAAGTGTGCAAAACTATTTTATCCAAACATTTTTGGTAGTAACTGAACAGAATATTTATATTAATATATTTTATAAAATCAAAGACTGTTTATCATTTCTTTAATATTAATTGATTAAGCAACTGAGCGAAACTGAAAAATTATTTAATTGGCAAACACTTGGGAAATGTAGTTTGATTCAATTTAGATTTTGTATGATACTTGTTTTTAATTATTTCAGCCATATGCACTTTCATGAAATAATTCATAAGATTAGTTTTTTTATGATTACCAGTACTATTGACTGCACTTCCAATTAAAACAAAGACACTTTAATAACAATTTCCGACTACTTTGTAACAACAAATAGATTCTATAAAAGCTAAGAAATACAAGACCCAAATTTGTTCCACAAAACAAAGATAGGTATCAAAATAAATATACCATAATCTGTAACAAAATGCATTAGCATTAGTAGAGGCATTTGATGCAAGAAAGCAAGCTTATGCAGCATCAGCCAAAAAAAATAAATAAATAAAGTAAAATAAATAAATAAAAAATAACCACTTCCACTTCACCCCTCTGTTCATTTGAAATACCTGTCTAGCGGAGCCTTAAACTTATTTAGGCTATCCACTTCCACAACAAGGGATGGAAGTCTGTTCCACCTACCAACCACCCGCTGGCTAAAGACAAATTTCCGCACATCTATCCTACATCTGTCTTTCCTCAATTTGAATTTATGCCCTCTCAGGTGATTATTCTGAGCAAGAGGAAGAATCCCATCAGCACTGAGCATGCTCAAACCACTGAAGGCTTTGTACACCTCTATCAGATCATCTCGCTGGTGCCTAGTCTCCGGACACTGTAATTCGCAAAACTTAAGCCTTTCTTTGTAAGAGCACCCCTTTGTTCCATTCACTAATCTTGTTGCCTTTCTCTCTGTACTCATTCCAGCAGCTCTATATCCTTCTTGAAATGAGGCCTCCAGACCTGTATACAATACTCTAGGTGTGGCCTGACCAATGCCTTATACAAGGGAATAATCACATCCCTGTCCCTGCTAGAAAAATTCCTGTATATCATTGACAAGACACCATGAGCTACTCTTGCAGCTCGTCTGCACTGCTCAGAGAACTTCATATCTGCCTGCACAATTACCCCCAGGTCCTTTTCATTCTCTACCACTGTCAGTGTAGTACCACAGAGTTGATACGTTGATCTGGGGTTACTGTTTCCCATATGTAGTACTTTACATTTGTCAATGTTAAACTTCATTTGCCACCTCTCAGCCCATCTGCTCAACCTTTCCAGATCCTGTTGCAGCAGCATAGTATCAGTAGCGTCCTTAACAACCCTGCCAACCTTGGTATCGTCTGCAAACTTGGACATTAAGCCTGATACACCATCATCAATATCATTTATAAATACAGAAAACAACAATGGACCCAACACTGAACCCTGAGGAACTCCACTAATAACATTAGTCCACGTTGAGCAGTGTCCATTGATTACCACTCTCTGTCTTCTGCCACTCAACCATCCCTTTATCAATAGCAGCAATTTGCCTCCAATGCCACACTTCTCCAATTTGTGCAGCAGTCTTCCATGCGCAACAGTATCAAAAGCCTTTCTAAGATCCAAATATATAATATCAAAGTTATTCCCAGCATCCAGTTCTTTTGTGACTACATCATAGTATCCAATCAAATTGGTCAGACAAGACCTGCCCTTAACAAAACCATGCTGTGTCTGAGCTATAACTGAATTCTTGTCCAGATGATCCTGCAGTGCTTCTTTAACCAGTGCCTCCATTAATTTTCCTGGAACCGAAGTTAAACTAACAGGTCTATAATTACTTGTGTCAGCCTTTGATCCTCCTTTGTGAATTGGGGTTACATTTGCACATCTCCAGTCCATGGGTACCTCCCCTGAGTCCAAAGAAGCTCTCATAATTATGGCTAGGGGTTTGGTTACTTCCTTTGCTGCCTCCTTTAATATAACTGGATAGATCCCATCCACCCCGGGTGCCTTTTTTATGTTTATCCTCAACAATTTCTCCTCCACTTTCCTCTGTTATTAGAAAATAATCTAGCTCACTGCCAATGTTTACTTCACCTACGACATTCCCCTTCCTGAATAACTCCTCATGTGTGAATGTAGATGCAAAATACTCGTTTAGATTGTTAGCCACCTGAGCTGGATCCTCAACTGTTGAACCATCAACATCCAGTGGACCAATCTGATTCATCCCTTTCCTTCTTGAGTTTAAATATGTAAAGAACTCTTTTCTGTTTTTCTTTGCATCCTTTGCCAAGGATTTTTCGTAGTCTGCCTTTACCTGCCGAATCTCCTTTGTGACTTGGTTACAGACCAACTTATATCTATCATTGTCTTCCATGTCACCCATTAATTTGTATGTATCCCATGCATTTTTCTTCTCTGCCATATGTCTCATTAGTTCATCTGACAACCATTTAGGCCTGAACCTTGAACAATATTTCTTGGTTGGTACGTAAAGCCTGGTAGCTTCCAAGATTAGTTCCTTGAATGCTTCCCATTTTGAATTTGCTGTTGGTAACATCATCAGTTGGTCCCACTGTATAGAATTTAAATACTGTCTCAGACCATCATAGTCGCCTTTACGAAAGCAAAAACCCTTCCCTTTACCTCTGATGGTAGTTACCTCCTTGAGTAAATCCCACTTAAGCACACTGTGATCACTGCCACCCAGTGGTTCCTTTATCTGCAGATTCCTAATGCATGAAGAATCACTACTGATAATCAGATCAAGAGTATTACTCCCTCTAGTTGCCTCCCGAACATGCTGGTGTAGAAAACAATCATCCAATAAATCCACAAAAGCCTTGCTAGTGTGTGAGTGACCAACCCACAAATTCCAGTCAATATCTGGGAAATTAAAATCCCCCATTATAAGACTCTCTGATTTACTGGCCCATTCTATTTCCCTGTACAGTATCTTATTATACTCATCAGAGTCATTAGGCCTATAGCACACTCCTACTATCAATTTTGATTTCCCTATGCTTATGTCACACCAAACTGACTCGACACTGCCCTGTCCATCAATGTCGACTGGCTTCACTTCCTTGGATTTTATGTGTTTTTTTAACTAATAGCATAACCGCTCCTCCCCTCCTGTCCTGTCTATCCTTTCTATACACATTGTACTCCCCAAATTCCAGTTCTGCATTCCTTATATCTGTGTGACACCACGTCTCTGATATCCCAACAATATCTGCCTTTGATGTTTTGAGCAATACCTCAAATTCATCAAATTTATTTACTAAACTCCTAGCATTGGTGTACACGCAAGTATACATGCACCTGTTTCTATTCTTAGCTACCCTAACACAACCCATGTGTTTACTTGTACCGCAATGACTCCCAGCAGTCTCTGAAATATCCTGCATCTTGTTTTTCAGGCTTCTGCTCATTTCAATAGAAGCAGTGCAAGAATCACTTCCACCTCTGCCAGTGGCTACTGTTAATCTATTAGTCCTTGTATCCCCCCAACTAGCAGTTTTCCGACCCACCTAACACTGCCTCGACAGCATCAGCAAAAATTCTTGCACCCTTTCTATTTAAGTGTATCCCATCCCTGTAGAAGCAATCTCTCCTGTTAACAAGTACAGTCCAGGCTGAAAAAAATTCTACCCCTTGAGCCTTGCACAATCCCTCCAGGGCCGAATTGATCGACAAGGCTCTCATCATCAACAAGATGCTATTAATTTATTCTGTGCTTACCATCGAGTAGAGGGAGGAGGAGGAGGATTTCCTCTCTGTTGCAATTTTGACTTGTTTTCACACATTATTCATGTTTCTATGTGTTTTTCCATTCCACCCCTCCCCCGTATTACCTCTATGGAGAATATACTGAATTTTTATTTTGGACAAGAAACCTGCAAGCTCCCCCCCTCCCCCCAATTATTATTAGGTAACAAGAAACCCCTCATTGGCTTCATCTTGTCTCTGTATCTTTCTAGAGCCTTCTATTGCAACCTGTTCTTTCTCTTATCCTACATTATTTTTAAGTGTGCCCCCATAATGTGTGCTTTCCTGAATTATGTTAAATTTTTTTAAAATTTGCTTTCTGTTGAGACTTTGACCTAGGAGGCCCGGAAGAAATGTTCTAGCCTCTAGAACAATCCTTCCAGACCCCTCGCTTATGCCATATTGCTCCTTTCCTTCCAATATTATCAAAATGTTCCTTAACTTTAGTGCTATACCTGTTAACTGTTCTCCCTCTTCCTTTTAACTGGTATTAACAAAACTCTACATAGAATACATCTATCAACACAAATACTGTGTCACACAGACTACACACAACACCAATAAGGACTAGAGAAGTGTGTGTCTTTCTTACTGACATACAGTACAAACAAAACACACACTATATAAACGCAAATAGATAGCCATGACATATGATGAACATACATATGAAGAAGCTTTCACCAGAAGATACTTGATCCAGGCTCATGTCCTGAAAAGAACCCAGATGGTCTCTAAGCCCCAGATGAGCAGGAGTGCCCAAAGTCAGAAATGGGGCTAAAGACAGCAATGTCAGAGACCCTCAAAGAGAGGAAGAGAGTAACCAAAGCACTAATAAATACTGGGTATAGAGGATATGTGGAGCCAGACGGAAAAACACTATGCAAATAATCATGGAGAATGAGCAACTGAAGGGTAAACTGGAAATTACAGAGAAGACTTGTTCATGTTAATTCAATACCTGACAGTACAGAATACTTATGCCCAGATTGCTGCTAGCCCTGGAAACTTCCCATTAGAGTTCAAGGAAAACCAACGGTGATGTTGGTTTTCCTTGAACCAACATCACTGATAATCAGACCAATCATGATCTGATCATCAGAACAACAGAACAGAGCACTGCAAAAACTAGTGAAGAGCAAAAGGATGATAACACCAAAAACCTAAAAGATGACCTCAAACAGATTAAAATTAAATCCATCGGAAAGCTTAGAGAAAAAAAGGCATCATCAATCAGACCACTACCTCATCTCAGGACCTGACAAAACTAAAAGACTGAAAAAATTTGAAGAGATGAACCTCAGCACTGGCACACCCCAAAATCTGGGGAATACCAAGATGCTCTTTGATGTGCCAAAGGAAATGGAAAAAGAAGAAATCACTGAAAAATTATACCTCAAGAACCTGCAGGCCTATGAAGTCTCTACGGAAGACCTAGAAGGATATTAAATTCAGATTTGCAAAGACCAAAGGCAGAATCACACCAAACTGGGTTACTGAAGTGAGGCAGATGCTGTCACTGCCAAAACAACACAATTTATCTCTGCTGGTCTGTACATAAGATCAAAATTTCATCATGGTCTCCAGGGGCTTCAATTGCCTGGATTACGGCCACTTGGCAAAGACATCCAAGATATTCATAAAATAGCAGACTGACATATTACAAAATGATATACCATGAGAAGCAAAATGCCTGGGAAAAACCCGTGGACAGATGCAGGAATGTTGATCCTTGGAGGCTAATCTATAGGCATATAACAGACAAGATACAGCCAGGAGAGACCTTCTCCTCTATCAGAGATTCAAACAGCCAGGAAACTTTCTCCTGTGAACAATCAGTTAACAAGATCCTCAACTCCACTGTCCTCCAAGATTCCCATACCCCGGAATCCAATGTTCAAACGGAGATGTGACTGCATCAAGGAAACCTAAATGAATGGCAGTTTGACAGGGATGAGATTGGTCTGGCAAGAGAAAAGCATCCATGGCCACTGCACCTCCAAGGGACATAACTATTCTAAAATGCCTAAACAAAAACTAACCTGCTTCTTCCTCAAATTTCAAGAAGGAATAGGAAAATAGGAAAAAAGGTTCATTCTACTTTTACAGAGACCCCAAACGCCCAGATTATATCAAAGCACAGGAGAACATAAAGATGAAAACAAGCTATGAGTAATTACAACCACAACAGATCCCATACTGAAGTAAATATAAACATACTTCAATTAAATTGTCAGAAGTCCTGTCAGTCATGAATAAACTAGCAAAAATTATAACTGACCAAAAGTACAGATTAAGCCAACAGAAACCCTAGTTGTACAAGGGGGTTGTTAAGGTCTCCCCTGCCAATGTAGAATGATACAGTCTGTCACCTACATCGAGGGACAGGGTGGCAAAGCAAGTGGCCAGATATTCAGCGGTCACTGCCATTGCTAATCTGTGCCTTACCCTCACCAAGATCTCCGGCCTCTGCAGAACAGACCTTGTCTGTTGTATGCCTGTGTCGAAGGCACCTGTGGCCAGATCTATATCTTCTCAACCTACATGCAGTGCAGCCGACACACCTAACCAATCCAGCCCTTCTTGCACTTTCTGGAAACTGCATTCCACCAGGTCAGCAGAAAGAACATCTTGGTGGCTGCTGATGATAACACTAGTTCCACCTTAGGTAATAGTACCAAAACAGACCATAAATGCAAATACCTCGAAGAACAAATCAACACAAATGGCCTCAAAATCATAAACACAGAGAATCCCACATTCATTGCTGCTCTTGACCAATCCTACATTGACATTACAGTCTCCAACAGTATGATCAGCAACAGATTTAGAAACTGAACAGTTCAAACTTTCTGGTGCTCCATTGACCACAACCAGATCACCTTCTGCATTACTCCAGATCAGCTGAACAGAAGATCCAACATACCAGATATAATAAGATATAACACTAAAAGAGTAAAGTGGGATGTCTTTAAAAACAGATTCCGTACTACTAATGATAACCTGAACAGACTGGTGCAACTCTCGGCTGAACAACAAACTAAAGAAGTCCAACAGTTCATTGCTGCAGCTCACGACACCATGATTCTCAAGTATAAAAAGAACATCAAAACACTGATGGTGGACAAACATCCTCACTGACCTTAGAGAAAAAAAAGCAAGAAATGCCAAAAACCTGTTTCAGATAATGAAGAGAAACCACAGACTGCAATGAAATTGACAAGCTCCAAGATACCCATAAAGAAAACAGATGAACACATCAGAAAACAATATACCACGAGAAGCAAAAGGCCTGGGAAAAACTTGTGGACAGAGGACAGATGCAGGAATGTTGACCCTTGGAGACTAATCTACAGGGGCTGCACTGCAGCACCCTCCCGCCACCACCAGCTAATTAAATCTAGATATACAGTGAACAGAGTTATATGAAATTTTGTGAAGAACAATACAATGCAATGAATATTTTTATTAACAGGACACGCATATAGTATGCACATCCTCTATTTCCAGTAATAATTTCAATAATAAACAAATAAAAACAAAATTGTTTCCAACTTTGAAGTTTAATTAACCATAGGCCTCACTGTGCACCAGGCAGTGACACATTTTGCATTCCAGTGAATATCTGGTAGTTGGTTGCCATTGGCAACCAGCATATTGGCAACTTGCCAATATACATTTTTTATAGGTGAAACGAATAAAAGTCACTGTAAAGAAAGCTCTGCAGATTTCATCATTGACCACGATGGGTGTGTAGCCACAATGTCAGTGTCTTTTTGTTATTTGCCCGAAATCCCATTTAGTAACTAAATAACATCAGTGTTAAGTCAATACTCAACACTCAACAGTGTAATTATGTGATTACAGCTTAATTGCAAATTGAGCTTGAACTTGGTAAGTTGGAGTTATATTATGAGGTGATGCGTAAGTAAAACATTATTTCTATGACACACGATTTTGTGAAATTTGATTCGATCATGGCCTCCATGCTTTCCCATGAAGTAAATTACGTGACAGTGAATAAACTTCAGCAACTTAGTTTTTTACAATTATCTCTTCAAGAAAAAAATGCGATTAAAAAGAAGGCTGCCCCACACAAAAGATTCAAATTTCTCAGTGGGGAATAAGTAATAATAAGAAATATATTAGCAGTTTTAAAACTGAATGGTACCAAAGGAAAAGTTGGCTTTGTGGTTGTGAAGTTAAAAATGCATTGTTTTGTTTTCCATGTTTGCTATTCGGAGGTGACTTAACGTGGACAAAAAGTGGCTTTACAAACAAAGAGAATGAAAGAAAAACTCAAAAACATGAGAGTTCAAAGAAACATTGATAATGTGATTTCGTTATCGCTTTTAGGAAGCATAAAGAAGGATGTAGAGATGCTGGAACAAGTACAGAGAAGGGCAACAAGATTAGTGAATGGAACAAAGGGGTGCTCTTACGAAGAAAGGCTAAGTTTTGCAAATTACAATGTCTGGGGACTAGGCACCAGCGAGGTGATCTGATAGAGGTGTATAAAGCCTTGAATGGGTTGAGCATGCTCAATGCTGAGGAAAGACAGATGTAGGATAGACGTGAGGAAATTTGCCTTTAGCCAGCGGGTGGTTGGTTGGTGGAACAGACTTCCATCCCTTGTCGTGGAAGTTGATAGCCTAAATAAGTTTAAGGCTCAGCTGGACAGGTATTTCGAACGAACAGAGGGGTGAAGTGGAAGTGGTTATTTTTTATTTATTTATTATTATTATTATTTTTTTTTTTTTGGCTGATGCTGCATAAGCTTGCTTTCTTGCATCAAATGCCTCTACTAATGCTAATGCTAATGCTAATAAATATTAAAGAACAGCTTAGTGAGGCCTACAGACTATCGATCTGCAAACATAACAGAAAAGTTACCAAGAATAGTGAGGTATTAGCTAAACTAAGTCTGCATTAAATTTTGTTGTTGTTATTGTTATTTGGTTTTTAGGAGCTTTAGCAACTAAGCCCATATTGCTCCGGGGATATACGGTGGTCATTCCCTGACCTTTCTGCATCCTCCGTATTTGGTGGTCATGGGTTCGAACCCCGGCCTAATCAAAAAGCGTGTACTATGCACTGCTGCTCCTGCCCACCTGGCTACGGAGGTGCCATTAAATTTTGTGGACAGTTTGAAATTCCTTTATGTGGACATGACGAAAAAGATGATTCTAAAAATCCAGGAGTATTCAGAGGATTAAAAAATTTTGCCTGTGCATTAGATTCCAATTTAAAGAACCATTTAGAAAGCAATGCAGCATTTAAAGGCATTTCAAAAACTATTCAGAATGGTATTCTTGACTGTGTGCTGCAAATATCCTGGGATGAAATAAAAAGAGAAATTAAAGAAGCTTCATTTGTAGCTGTCATGGCTGATGACACAACAGATGTTTCAGAACATATACAAATGGTAATTGTTCTGAGATATGAACTGAATGGAGACATTTTTGGAGCATTTTTTTGGGGTTTTTTCACTCTGGAAATCTAAACGGCAGACGGAATATCGACGTGCATTCAAGATCAGTTAGACATAATCCTTGAACGAAATACTCAAAAAACTGGTTGCTCAGACATTTCACAAATGTGATGAAAGGCAAGAAATGGGGAGTTCGGGCTAAAATAAAAGAAGTGTGTAGCATTAGCATTAGTTGAGACATATGATGCAAGAAATCAAGCTTATACAGCATCAGCCAAAAAAAAACATACCCTTCCCATTTCACCCATCCAGTCACATTTAAAAAGCCACAGGAAGTGTTACTGGAAGAATGTGTATTTAGCATTAGCATATGATGCAAGAAAGCAAGCTTATATAGCATCAGCCAAAACACACACACACACACACACTTCCCATTTCACCCATCCACAGGCTCCAAATGTTTGTCTAGCAGATATGATCTACACAATTATTGCAAATTAATTGATTTGCTGAAATTTATCTCAGAAAATAATCTAGCTGAAGTTCTTGGTGAACTTATAAAACTCAAAAGTTCTTCTGACCATTCCGATGACTACTTCAGAGCCCGAACGCCGCCATTCAACATTAAAAAGAATAAAAACATTTTTAAGGAGCACTATGAATCAGGAAAGGCAAAATGTTCAAGCAATGCTTTCAATAGAGAAAAGCTTGGTCAACAGTGCACCAAAGTTGGACAAAAAGTTATTAATCTATTTTCAACAAATAAAAACCGAAGAATGGATTTTGTTTTTAAATAAAAGTTCAAAGTCTGGTAAAAGTCTAATTTTTAAGTTTAATGTTTAAAGTCTAAGTTTAATGTTTTGTAGTATTTTTAACTTGCTTATTATTATTACTGTGTATGTCTACATGTCTTATAACCAAGGCAATTTAATGTAACTTTAAGACACAGCACCCCCAAACATCAGAGTCACGAGTCGCCACTGTTAATCTATAGGCTTATAACAGACAAGGAATACCCAGGAGAGACCTTCTCCCCTATCAGAGATTCAAATGGCCAAGAAACATGGGAACAATCAGTTTACAAGATCTTTGATTCCACTGTGATCCAAGATTCCCACATTCCAGAATCCAACATTCAGATGGAGATGCGACTGCATCACATTATTCAAACAAGGAAACCCAAATGTATGGCAGTTCAACAGGGATGAGATTGGTCTGGCCATTGCTTCCACCAGATTGGGAAAATGCTCCAGTATGGACCTGACTGAAGTTAACGTCATAAAAAGGGTCTGGGCTGTCTCCCCAAGATCTCCTACAGAATCTCTAAAATTCCTGTTTGAGAGATGGGGTTTTTCCCCTGCTTATGGATATATGCCACTCTCAAAATTCTACTGAAAAGTATCAACAAGTTGCAAGACAACCCACACCTTTACTAGCCCACTGCTCTACTCTCTGTAAGTGAAAAAATCCTTGAGAAATTAACAGCCACCAGATTTACTTGTAAGAAAAACTAAAGGCCTAGAATTGTCTAACCAATACAGATTTCAAAAGGGTCTATGCACTGAAGATGCCATCAAAGCCATCACCACTGCACGTGAAATACGAGGTTGTCCCAGGGGTCAATTTTTGAATTAACATGCTGGAACGTGAATTAACATGCTAACCATTCTCGAAGACCTCACTGAATATCTCCACAATGAAAACAAGACAAATGCTTTCCAAAGGGTCTTTAAACATCCCAAGATCCCTACCATCCAATACAGAGGGCAAAAAATAAAATATGAGAGTTCTTACAAATATCTGGGTGTCTTTGTAGATGACAGATTTTCCTTTTTACTGCACTTCAGCTATCTCAAAGAAAAAGTGAAAAACTTTGCAGGAAAAACTGTTCTAGTCACTCGGAAGGACTGGGACCCTGAAGAGATGCTCACTAAAGTTATACTGCGAGTTTTTATTTCTCCCTTATTATAACATATGGTGCTGGTGAGTGGGGGCACCAAATCGAGGCTTCTGGCATTTGGCAAAGGTTGACCCAGTCTCTGAAAATTATCCTCCTCACCATCTCCAGGGCCTCCAAGTTGAGGTGACAGTTCTATGTGGAAGGCTGCCTATCAGTTCATCACATTTCTATGTTCACAGTTTCATTCACAGTTCTATGTGGAAGGCTGCCTATCAAGCATCATCCTGGACCTGAACAACCCAATTTAAATGGAGAAAACCAGAATCAGAATGGAGTTCATGAACCATTGGCAACAGGCTTGGAATATGAATGCCCTGGGCAGGGCTAGCTTTAGGCTTCTTCCAAAGGTGCAAGAGTTTAACAAACCATCTCAAATGATTCAATCTAGAATTTCACATCACAGACCTTATCTCTGGACATGCAGCATGAATGTGAACCTTCATGAACTGAGCTTCTCTCAAACTGGAAACTGTAAATGTGACCTTGGAAGACATACTACACAATTGCTCTTCCTATGCTGACCTGTTTCAGACTCCACTTTCAGACGGGATTCACACCACAGAGGATTTTCCCCCCTTGATTTCCACAAAAGAGAACTTCCTGGCATTCTTCAAATTTGCCAATTAAGTGAAGAATTCGACTTCACAGACTGGAGTAGCCCATTTTCATCTGACCTAGCTGTCCTCAGACTACACTGGAATTCTCTACTTGCAAAGGACCAACTTCCTACTTATGACGAATTCTTCAATGACTTGTCTGTATACAAGAACCTGGCATCCAATCTTGACCTTCCTGACTACTGACTAACCAAACTTGACTCATTGCTCAGGAATCTGAATCAACTTCTTGATCTTGATGCTAATGGCCTGACTGATGACCCCATTTCGGGGTGGGATCTACTGCTACCCCAGCATCACAATAGGTGGGATTTACTTATATGCTTCTGTTAGCTCTGAAGACATTCTCAGAGTGGGTTTCTGCTAACCCCACAGGGCTAGGATAACAGTAGACCCTGATATACTGGGGTGGGATTTCTCCAAGCACATGGCTTGGATATGCTAAACCCCTGTGGGTGAATGAACACCACTGTCCTTCCTGTTCTTCAACTTTACTTCTTACGTATCCAGTATCTTCCAAAGGGAATGCCTCATTCTTCCAGCTCCTTTCTCCTCACCTGCTCATTTCAGTGTTTCACCAGAAGGGCTACTCCAGATTTTCAGAACCTGGCACACCTCCTCATGGCAAAGGACATGAGGCAAGGTTAACAGGGTGTTTGCAGCCCCTGGCTGCTAAGTTGCCAGTAGTCAGCCTACACCATTCCAACACAACACACTTCACAATACCTTTTCCAAATCCACACTCCAACTTCACAGCTGGCATTGGCCAAGTACAGATGAAACAGCAGCATATGGTGGAAACCCTGGAGACTGCAAAAGAGTACATATGACATACTATGACTATATCCTTTTTTGTAGACACTATACTGTCTACGCGGATAGCACAGTGGTATCGTCACCGTCCTCCCTACACTGGGTGGAAAAGGCCTAGGTTCGAATCCTGTCGATGATGTGAGGAACTTTAATGGACTTTTTTCATTCCATGGCTGAGTTAGTCGGTCTCAGGCATAGATAGCAAAGTTTCCCGCCTGAAACTGGGGTTGTTTCGTCCAGCAAAACAGGCAAACCGATCAAGGAACATGCAATTTACAGACAAAATACATATATATCAGAAATAATGGATGGGTCTAATATAATAGTTTGAGTTTGTACACACTGTACTGAACTTGAGGTGCATGCAGGTATTTTTGACCAACCGACAGAAAGACAAAATGACCTCCATAAGAGATCTTTTGCTGATGAAGTGAGACAAATGTCTGGTTCTGAGGGCTCTGACACTCACAGGAATACTTTGAGAAGTAGGCAAAGGACTATTGGAGATCGGGCATGACCATGTCTTCATCTGTCTCTCCAGGGGTTACTGACCCTAAAACTTTCATTATATTTAGACCATCGTCTGATTCTGCTTTGGCTTCTAGCCAAAATGTTAAAAACCTTGTGACAGAGACAAGAAGGACCATAAAAATGTGAAGTGAAAGGCATTCATCTTTGTAGGAATAAGGGAGAACCATTGAGACTACAAATCATGAGGATGTTGTTAATATTGAAAATGAACTGGCCTTGAAAGAGGTTGGAATATCTACAGAGAAACTGAGAATGTCTTATTTATGGTTTTTATTTATGGTGTGCCCAAGGGATATACGAAGGAGGAAATAATTGAAGATTTATATCTTAAGAACTTTAAGGACTATGAATTTACAGAAGATGAAATAAAAGAGGAAACTACATTCAGATTTTACTCTGGATCAGGATCTAAGGTAACTAACTGAGTAATAGGTTTTTCTCCTTGTCTTTTGAAGAGTCTGTTTCAGAGTGATCGTGTCTACTTGGGATTTACTTCACATCCATTTCAAAAATTCACAGTTGTGAATAAATGTTTCAAATGTCTAAGATATGGGCATTCAGCACAGCTCTGTTCCCACAAAACAGTGTCATATGGGCACTGCAAATGGAGGGCATGTCTTTGCTGATCCTAATGAAGAGAATTCGCAGCAATGCATTAATTGTAAGAGACGTGGAACTTGTAAATAGGAGAACTGTTAATGAATAATACAAATTATTATTGTTTTTCTTCTGGGATTAATTATGAATATAAAGAAGTAGAAATTTTACAGATTAATGGACAGTGATATTGAGTTGTTGCCAATGAGATTCGAATGAAATGTTGTCAAATAATACAAATAAAATGCTGCTGGAATAATACAAAGGTCTTTGAGATAACAGAAGAGGAGAAAAAGCAGTATGTACTGGAACTTAAGAACAAGTTTGAGCTACTGCAGACTGCTCAGGACCAAGATATCGACGAGGAATATTACAACTTTCTAAAAGTGATAAAGCCCAAGAAACCTATAGGAAAAAAGAAATCCAAAGAAGAAAAAATTAGTCGAGAAACACTTGTTATGAAGAACCGAAGGCGACAAATGAAGAGAAAGATAAACACTGACAAGGAGAAAATTGAATATACTGAGTTATGCAAAGCCATTAGAAAGAGACTCAGAGAGAGAGAGAACATAAGAAGATTTAACACAAGAAAAGTCAAACAAGCATTAAGAGAAAACAAAAGACTTAAATCAGCAGCCATGAGCAGTAATACAGAAAGACAAATGATACTGAAATTTAAGAATAGCAATGGTGTACTTATAAATAGCAGAGAGAGCATAATTCAAATAGCAGAAGACTACTATAGAGAATTATACAAGGAGCGAGGGAATCATGCCAGCAGTGGGGAAGATGGATCACAAATTAGCAACACGTACGACATCCCCAATATTCTTCCTGATGAGGTAGAACATGCATTGAAGAAATGAAGAATCAGAAAGCCCAGGGGGTTATGTTTGTTATTTGGTTTTTAGGAGCATTAGCAACTAAGGCCATATTGCTCCAGGATGTGCGGTGGTCATTCCATGACCTTTCCGCATCCTCCGTATTTGGTGGTGACGGGCTCGAACCCCGGTCTAATCAAGAAGCGTGTGCTATGCACTACTGCTCCTTCCCACCTGGCTATGGAGGCGCCAGCCCAGGGGGAAGATGAAGTTACTGTAGAGTTGTTAAAATTGGGAGGAAGAGACATAACACAAAAACTGGCAAGGCTATTCACAAAGTGCATTAGAAAAGGTGTGACGCCTAAGCAGTGGAATAATGCAATCATAGTTTTGCTGCATAAGAAAGGAGATAAATCAGAAATTGAAAATTATAGACAATTAGCTTCTTATCCCACATCTACAAGTTGTTCACAAAGGAACAACTAACATTTCATTACTAACAGATTAGAAAGAATATTTGATGAGAATCAACCGAAAGAGCAAGGTGGCTTTAGGACAGGATTCTCAACTATGGATCACCTTCACGTAATACCACAGCTAATGGAGAAAGCAAATGAATATAAAACACCATTATGCCTGGCATTTGTGGCTTATGAAAAGGCATTTGACTCCATACAGCATAAAGTAATGTTTCTGGCACTGGAAAGACAAGGCATAGATATCCCATATATTATGATTTTGAAGAAAATATATGAGAACACTACCTCCTTTATTAGACTAGACAAAGATAGTAGGAAATTTAAAATCGAGAAAGCAGTTCGACAAGGAGACAAAATATCTGTCTGGTTGCAGAAAGGAGTCAATGTGAATGAAGAGTACCTAAACCAATTACGATTTGCAGATGACATTGTGGTCATAAGCCACGATCCCAAAGAATTAGAGGAAAATCTTAATCAGATATGCAGAGTTGTCAGATATGTCAGATAATCAGATATGTAGTAAAGATTTTGGACTAAAGATGAATATGGCTAAAACAAAAGTAATGATGAAAAAGTATGCCACAGAAAGGGACATAATGATTGAATAGCAGTAATCGAAAAGGTGGAGTCATATACTTATCTGGAGTCATATACTGATAAATGGCTGGAAGGCAAGAGAAGGATAAATTTTGGATGGATAGCATTCAGGAAATATAGTCACATACTGAAGAGCAATATCCCAGTTTGTCTGAAACATAAAATAATGAACCAATGTAGACTCCCCACCATTACTTATGGAAGTGAAACTTGGGCACTCACCAAAAGAATGGAAGAGAAGCTGAGAATTACACAGCGAAGAATGAAATTAATTATATTGGGAATCAGACTGTTAGATAAGAAGAGAAACACATGGATTAGGCAGCAAACTCGAACTATGTGTCCTGCACAAGAGATGGATAGATGAAATTCATTGGTTTGTGGATAGTAAATGGATAGCCATTGCACAAAACAGAAGGAACTGGAAAGCTGCTGGAGAGGCCTTCATCCTGCAGTGGATGAAGGCTGATGATGATGATCTGAAACATTTTTAGCTGGCATATAACTAGCAGAAACATAGTTTTGGTTGTTATTGATGGCTATATTGAGAGGCACTAGCCCCACGAAGATGTGCCTTTCAATGTAAGCCTTATTCAATAGTAACTGATAAAATTTTGTATTTTTGGTTTTTCAGATTTTGAGTTTTATATTTGTATTTTGTAAATATGGAATTATTATGATTATTATTAACTTTGCTTTATATAGAGGCTGATTTTTTGCTTTATTAGGAGGTTCACTGCCAATTTTTTTTTTTTTTTTTTTAAATTTTAAATTGTTATGATTGGTACCATTTTATGCTATAACTATTGAATTAAATATTGATTTGTATATTCTCAGGCAAATGTAATGTCAAATCATTTCTGATGGCATTAATTTGTTCTGACTAGTAATTTTATCCATTTTAAATAAATAAATATAGTTTTTAAATTAATATATATATATATATATATACAGGGTGTCTCAAAAATATTGGTACAAACATTTTGGGGAGGTAGGTAACATCTAAAGGAATGTGAATCGCATAGGAACCCATAACTGGAAACATCACCATAACTCGGTACACGGCACTGTTCATCAGTTTGTGAGAGGGAAAATTTCTGGTTTACTCATTCAAGCAGTAGTCGCCACACAAAGAGAATGCATCTATATATGAACTGTGAGCTGGCAGACAGGCACCTAGTGTATGGATTAGCAGAGGGCCCACACAGTGTGCGCCCCCATGCAGCACAACATCACTTCGCAATAAATGTGTGGGCAGGTATGGTCGGTGACTGCTTAGTCGGCCCATACCTGTTACCATTCCTGCATGAACTCCACTAAATATCGGATGTTTTTCTCGAAAAAGTTCTACCAGGGTTACTTGACAATGTTCCAGCAAATGTGAGACGCAACGTTTGGTGTCAACATGAAGGGGCACCTGCCCATTATGGAAGGTGTGTTCATGACCATTTGAACAGGAGTTTTGGGCGTTGATGGATTGGCCGTGGTGGACCCGTTGCCTGGCCCCCATGCTCACCTGATTTATCGAGCCTTGATTTCTTTCTGTGGGCACCCTCAAATCTATCATGTATGAATTGCCTGTGGAGATGGAAATGGATCTCGTGGCGAGACTCGTCTGCGCTGCTGCTGCTACTGTCAAAGAAACTCAAGGTGTGTTCGATCGTGTCCGCCAATCCATGCTGCATTGGTGTCATTGCATCTGATGTTGGAACCTTCGAGCATCTCTTGTAACATCATGAAATGCATTCATCTCGTACTCCATTGTTAATATTATGTCAAATAAATGTTTGCCACAAATTACTGGCTTGTGTCATTTCTGCTTCTTGTGCCTCTGCTACTACTTTCCCGTGACGTTTCTGGTTATGGGTTCCTATGCGATTCACATTCCTTTAGATGTTACCTACCTCCCCTAAATGTTTGTACCAATATTTTTGAGACACCCTATATATATATATATATATATATATATATATATATATACACACTGTATTATTAACACTGTAGCAGACATGCTTGTATACAGGAAAATATATAGGAACATTTCCATCAGGAATAAAAACAGTTGTTAGGCCACATTTTGAATATTGCATACAGGTGTGGAAGTGTCATTTTAAGAAAGATGTGAATCTCTTGGAATGGGTGTAGAGAAGAGACCAAGATTGGCCAAGAACACAAAAGGGTACTCTTACCACAAAATACTTCTTTTTTGCAAATTGCAGTACTTGGAAACTCACTTGTGAGGAGACCTGGTTGAAATGTTTAAGGCTTTAAATGGATATTTTTTTAAAAGGCATTAAATGCAAAAATTTAATGATGGTAGTATTCCAATTCTTGGACAAGAAGCTATCGTCTTTTGAGGTCATAAAAAGATGATATTGTTCTACAGCAGTGTTTCTCAACCTTGTTTTAATTATCACTCCCTAAAGGGCTTTTTAGACATTTTTTTTTTCCTGATTGCTCCCCCATGAAATCTTAAACAAGAAAATACTTTATGCTTACTCTTTTTATTCAATGGGATCCCTGAGCCTGATGCTTCTTAGCTAAAAGTTCACAATGTTTAGTATGATGTTAGTTAGTTTAATATCTCCTCTTGAACACATATGAATTCTATTTCTTTCCTTTGTTAATATTTTATTAATTGAACTAAAACAACCCCAGGGGCTTACATCTGGCGAGTATGGGCTTGGCACACCCAGGGTCCTGAGCTAGATATCATCATTCTTCTTTTTCTTGGCGATTCTTTCTTTCAATCTCTCTCTCTCTCTCTCTCTCGATAAATCAGAATATATTTTTTTTTTGGCTGGTGCAGCATAAGGCTCAGGCTTCCTAGCACCATATGGCTAATAATAATAATAATAACTTTCAACCATATAAGACATTGGAAAACAAAGAAGTAATTTGGCCATATCAGACCACATTGTTGGATAAAGAAGTTTAGTTGTTTTTGATCCCCACAACTCAGCCATTCTACCTTTTCGAATTTATATTTACATTCTTCAATACATTTTAATTCAATGAGTTCTTGAATTTCTTCACTAGCAGACCAGGCATTGCATCCAATTGGATTTAACATCAATAGCTTCAATTCAAAAGAAATAAATCTGAAAACATATTTTTCGTTTCACATTTTAAAGAACACTTCTCGGTGAGAGGTATATTGATTTCAGCTAACTCTTGCATACCGTGAAATTGTTTTCTCATTAAATTGCTTTCAAATATTTCCAATTTTTCAGTGAAGGCTTTTAATACACGTTTGTAGTCTATCACTGTAACTAATTTCCCTTGAAGTGATACTTCATTAGGTTATCAAAAAATCTAAGCCATATAGTATATGTTGTTTTTGTATTTGCTAAATCTGTGTCTCCTTCGCTTTCTAAAAAACTAATTATCATATCAAAAATGTTTACAACTCTTGTTAGACGGTTTCCTTTAGAAAGCCGTCTGACTTCTGTATGTAAAAGAAGCCTCACATACTGTTCTTCATTTTCAACACAAAATTTTCTGAAAAGGCGATCATATTTGCTATGTGACTTTATTTTATTGATGGTTTTAGTGACTATACAGAGAGATTGATAAAGAACTGGACTAATATTTTTTGCAACCAGATGATGTCAGCACAATGCAGTGTATTGCAAGAACTATGGGACATACTTCCTTTAGGTGGGCTATAAAAACTTTGTCTTCCAGCCTTGGAGGTAGCACCATCAATGGCATGGGATACCAAATTTTCCAATGATACTTGTTTTTCATCAAACAATGTTTTGACGGCAGCAAAAATGGATGCTCCAGTACAGTCAGTTTCTATAGATTTTACAAACATCTCTTCTTGCAATTTGGAATCATTATTGAAATAACGAACATATGCCATTAGAAGGGCCTTATTGTCAGTAACTGTGGATTCATCAATCTGAAAAAAATTTTCTTGTTTTTAGTTTGCCAATTAGTTGCTCTTCAATATTAACTGACATCTCATCGATTCATCTTCGAATTGAATCATTGCGCAATGGCAATGCTTTTAAAATACTGGAAGTATTTTAAAAGCATTTCCATTGCCAAGCACTACCAGTTTTTGCAATGATTTCTGCAATTTTATAAGACACAATCATTCCATCATCATTTGTTTCTGTGTTCTTCTTAAATAAGGAAGTAACAGTGTTACATTTCTCAAAATTCTGTTTTAAATTTTTAAAATATTCGATAAGTTTAACAACTTTATCAGGATGTTTCCTTTTTAAGTGATCTAAAAGTCTTGATGGTTTCGTAGAATCATTTGAAAAGGAACTCTTACCCGTAAGACATATGGGTTGTCTTGAGTCAAATGGGCCGTCAATAAAACCATAAGCTAGATATCTATCCAGATACGGTCGACACTTTTTTTTCTTTTCACATTGCCCCCATTGAGAACCCCTGTTCTACAGATTGGTACTAAGAGTAGGAGATCTGATGATTAACTTAACAACAAGTACAGGGGAATGATGAGAAACAGTTGCAAGTCAGAATGAAATTTGTAAGTATCTGCAATTCTACCCTTGTCAATCAATTTTTTTTTGCCTCTTATTGACGGAACACTTTTTGCCATTGTACACACAGGATTAATCAATCAAGATGCAAAAATAATATGCAGATATTGCACTGCCAACGATGCTCACAGTGGCATAGTGTTTTGTGAAAGGTGCCACCTGTGGTTTCCCACATCTGCACCATGGTACTTTGTGGAGAAGTACAGAATCTCTGTAAAAGCCAGAAAAAGTGTAATGTCCGGTTTCTGTCAGAGTAGTGTTATGTTTTGTTGTTGTGTCTCTGGCTGCTTGGCTGCAGAGCCCCTAGTGGGATCCCACGTTGCCTGCCACCACCACTGGGAGGTGAGCCACGCTGCCCATTATACTCTGGCTGGCCTTTGCAGGGTTGCCTGACAAAGGTCAAGTGGAAAAAAAGGGGGGGATGAAACATAGAACAGGAGTACGAGTTGTTAGAAGGAACAGAAAGAAGGAAAAGGAGGATGGACTGAAGTTGAGGAGCAGTCCGCTCTTTGTGAGGTGAAAATAGGGGTCTGGGAGTGGGAGTTAAAGTAGCAGAGGACAAGTGCCCCTGCATGATCACCAGAGGCCAATGGACTCTGTATCCCGCACTCAGAAGTTCTCCAGAGTGCCACCAATCCCGCACCAGAACGGTACCAGCGGATCCTACCCTATAAGGGGTTTGCAGCAGTATCCCGCACTTGATGAGTGCCAGCAGTCCCGCACCAGAATGGTACCAGCAGTGTTCCTACCCTTAAAGGATTAGCAAGTTGTCAAGGCAGTGTCCTCTAGCAGAGAAGGAGATAACCCATGCCAGTCTGATTCAGGCCTTGGGCAGCATGATCCAATGTCTGCCCTTGAGAAGAATAGATTTTGTTTTTTCTGCCGAGATGGTAAGGTTGTGCAAGGCTGCCCAGTTCTGGAGCTTCATAAGTGCCGCATTTCCAATAATTTCCAAGGACGACCTAGTGTCTGCACGCACCAACAGGACAAGGTCATCCACAAAGGCCATGCTAAGCTTGTTCACGTGATGCACCGCCAATAATTAGGCAGCGAAAACATCAAACGCACGCTGTCCATTGGACCAGGAAATGTGAGGAGAGCCAGATGCAGGAACTTTTATTGTTTGAATTTAGACAAATCAGAACAAGATTTACTTGTTACTGAAAAGACTCCTATAAGATTAGTCACTGTTCCCTCCCCCCACGTGCATCAATAACCACGTGACTATCGCCCTCGTGGTCGAATATGTATTCTTTCCATTGTGAAAGGATTAACTGGAACTGTTAATCCTTTCACAATGGAAAGAGAACCCCGAAAACATACAAAAGGGGAGAAATTAGTTTAAAAGCTATGTGACAATTTGTACATGAATGTAATTTTGAAAATTTGTTCGGAAAAGTTAAGAGTTATCGGAAGTTCAGTTCGAGTAATCGAGAGAGTTTAACATGGAATCTCCACTAAAGGGACTGGGACTTCAATAAAAATTCAAGTTATCGAGTATTGACTGTATTTACATTTTTGTAACCTACTCATTATCTACTAGGGGCGAAATGTGATGGGGACGAAATGTGGGCAGAGAAATGCGAGAGGCCACTTTTCCGTAAAGCGTAAATAGAGATAGGGAAAATTTACGGAAAAATGAGGATAATGTACTTGCGCAAAACAACAGATGATTATTTGTCAAGGTAAAAGTAAATCACTTTCTCCTAATTATCGAACAGGGCACTTACAGTTGATTCACAGTGGTCTCTACAACCCATGTGGAAAGTGAACTAAAACAGCATTTTAAATATTGCTAATTATCAAAAAATTTTTCTCATTAAATGTTTTGCTTAGTAAATGTAACAACAACGTATTGTACTTAATAAAATTTTCGAATATTTTCAATTTCAGGTGTATCATTATTTTTATTCATTCAACTAATATTCAACTTAAGCAGTGATCCTTTCAGGTTGTAAATTTTCTAAAGTGAGCATTTAAAGCAAAAGTAAGGTTTTTTTTGAAAAACAAAAGAAAGTCATATTTTTATAATTTTAATAAAATCTAAAAGATAAATTAGTGACATAGATTTGTTACACATAAAAGTATTGCAAATTTGCATTTTTTTATATATAGCCTGAAAATAAAAAACAGTAACATGACAACAGAAACTTCCTTTTACATGGTTTTAGCATGCTCAATGCTGATGAGATTCTTCCTCTTGCTCAGAATAACCACATGAGAGGGCATAAATTCAAACTGAGGAATGACAGATGTAGGATAGACATGCGGAAGTTTGCCTTTAGCCAGCGGGTAGTTGGTTGGTGGAACAGACTTCCATCCTTTGTTGTGGAAGTCGATAGCCTAAATAAATTTAAGGCTGAGCTGGACAGGTATTTGGAAAGAATGGAGGAGTGAAATGGGAGCGTTTTTTTTTTTTTTTTTTTTGGCTGATGCTGCATAAGCTTGCTTTCTTGCATCATATGTCTCTACTAATGCTAATGCAATAAGATACACACTACTTTAACAGAAATTATTACAAGTGCCAGTGCAACAGCTATAAAAAGAAAAAACCCACTGCCTGGTGCAGTTCCCTGGTGGACACCTGAGATTCAGCAACTAAGGATCTCTCCTTAGTTGCTGAATCTCAGTAATTAAAAGAAGGAAAGACTTCCAAAGAGCACGGAGGACCTGGCCGGCTGCAGAAGTGGAAGTGCTTAGGCAGCACTACAGAAATGTCAAGAATCGTTATACAGAAATTATCAAGAAAAGTAAAAAGAGATCATGGGAGGGCTTGGTCTCCACAACAGGAAATGCTAACCCCTGGGGGGTGGTTTACAAAGTCACCATCAATAAACTCCCCAGAGGCGAAGTTTTAACATCCACTCGGACACCACAGGGTGTGCTCACCACAACTTGGGAGCAATCAATGGAAAATTTTCAAGGACCCAGCTATACCATTCCAACAAGAACAGCACCAATTGTTAAAGAAAACCAGATTTATGACACATCACAGCAGGAGACCCCTTTCTCATGGAAGGAGCTCCTGGTAGCCGTCGCAGATATCAAAACCAAGAAATGTCCAGGCTTAGATCTGATCAAGCCGGAAATTGTTAAAAAGGTAGCTGAATATGCACTGAACCTTCTGCTGGATCTATTTAACTGCTGTATGGAAGCAGGAAAATACCCAACTGAATGGAAGACAGCAAATATTAAGTTAATTCTGAAGAACCCAACCAAATAGCCAGAGAATCCAAACTCATATAGACCCATTGCACTTCTATCAGTGGTGAGTGAACTATACGAAAGATTACTGCATAAAATAATTTCCCAGCACTACGAAGCAGCAGGACTACCAGCAGTGAACCAATATGGGTTCAAACCAGGTTCCTCCACGATAGATGCATTGAAAAACCTGCTCATTGCAGCAAGGGAATGCAGCAGGAAATACTTCCTCCTGATCTCCATCGACTTCGCCGGGGCATTTGACTCACTTTGGTGGGCAAGTGTCCTTGGCAGGATGAGGGAGGCCGGGGTGCCAATAAATCTATTCAACACCATAAAAATTACCTATCACAGAGAAAGGTCGAGGTCAATACCCCGTACAAGAAGATAGTAAAACAGATCTACAAAGGCTGTCCGCAGGTGTCTGTGCTGGGCCCATTGCTCTGGAACATTGTCTTCGATGAGTTCCTGAGGATGGACCAGGGGGAAGTCAAATCCCAGGCTTTCACGGACGACCTCATCCTTACAGTGGGAGCAAACTCAAGAGCTCAACCTTGGCCAACCATGCCCTTCGACTGCTTCAAACCTGAGCAGCAAAGAACTTTCTCACGATATCACCTGCGAAAACCTCATCCATTCTCCTTAAAGGCTCTCTCGACCTGCGTAGGCCACTCGAAATTAAAATTGATGAGGGCACGATAAAATTGGTGCCACAGCTCAAATATTTAGGTATTCTCCTAGACAGCAAACGATCCTTTCAGCCACACTTTAAATATATCAGAATGAAGATCAGGAACGACTTGGCCCTGGTGGCCAGGGTCTCAGGTCTCACATAGAGACGGGAGCCTCAACAAGAGAATGCTGGCAATATTATAAGACAGTTTTTATCCCAGCAATCTCATATGCTTCGGCCATATGATACGATAAGATCACGCTAGTAATAAAGAGAAGATTGCTGGATTCTACCCAGCGATCTGCGCCATAACCCACGCCCTGCAGTGCAGTGAGTACTCCAGCCTTACAAGTAATAGCAGGAATGCTCCCAGTAGACCTAGAAATCATTAGAACTATTACCTTTCCAAAGGAGTCCCAGTTACCTTCCTGAATTTTACAACTGATCCCACTAATAAGAGAAAGGCAGAAAAAGTACACCTACAGAACCACCTGCTGCAGCAGGTAGCAAAACAGATGGGCCGGTACTACCAAAGGAGAGATCACCCACAAGTTTTTCCACAGACAAATAGAGTATATCCGAAATCAACATCATAGTTCTTCCCAGGACTTCAAACAACATACTTAATAACAGGGCATGGCCCCTTCAATGCAAAGCTCACTGGCTTCGGACTCACATTAAACCCACATTGCACTGTGGAGAGAGAGAAGACTGGAACCATCTTATGTTTGACTGTCTGCCTCGTGTGGACAACGTTGGGCCACAGCAGGGGTCTAGCGGCTAAATGGCCAGAAGAACAATGATACACGACACTACACTTACAAAATCCATACACTTTTAAATGGGACATCTACAAAGACCTAAGATGTATTCTGATTACAAAAGTGAGATATCTTCCAAGAGGACAAGAATTTCTCCTCCTTGAAACAGAATAAGATTATAAAGCATTGTCACGATTCGCCCAGGACCTCTTCGCGAGAAGAAGGGTGCAAATTGCCATACACTGAGGAAAAGAGGAAATGCCACCCGACCACGACAACCCAAAGACAAAACATATCACCAACCAACATTTCTCCTCTTTAAACAGAAGATTAAAATCAAACACTTGATGACAGACTGCAAGTGCAACCTCAACAACCTGAACTGCAGTACGGGACTTGTCTCGGGAATGACCCACAACCCTAAAGAGATGTCTGATGACATCTCTTTAGAAGAACTAGAACCTAAATAGAAGACTTACCATGGACTTGACCTCATTGCAGCTCTGCTGCCAACACAACAGGAGATCCGATATCTGTGCTCTCTTGCACGGTACTTTCTTTCCACTTCCCTGGGGAGGGGAGACGTTAGTTTCACTGTCTCTTCCCCTCCTCGCTCTCCTTTTCCTCCTGGTGACGCATCACAGCAGGAGCTGTGATGCATCACCAGGGCCTGCCCCACTGACCACAGGGGGTCACCTCCTCTATTGACTCTTTACTTCCTGTTTCTTGCCTTCAGCCTTCAGTCTCTCCCCTACTCTGTTAACTTTCACAGCGTAACCCCACACAGTCTAAATTTAAATTTGAAACTTTGACCTGGGGTCGCCTTCCCTAATTGGCTCCATATTTCTGACTTTCCCCCCTACTCTGCCTAAACACCAGCGAACATCCCCATACAATGTAAAAATTTAAAAAAATTGTCAAAATTCCAACTGCATACGAAAACCCCTTTCGGCCTAACCTTTCAGCGACTGCTTCCCAATACTATTAAATTATTATTATATATTTTTTTTATTTATATTTTTTATTTATTTTATTTTATTTATTTATTTTTTAAGGTCCTTGCCACTGAAATCTCAGGAAATTAGGTGGCAGAACCTGCTAGAGTAAATATCTAAATACTGGTGTACCTGGTCTGCCTCGTGTGGACAACGTTGGGCCATAGCAGGGGTCTAGCGGCTAAATGGCCAGAAGAACAATGATACACGACACTACACTTAGAAAATCCATACACTCTTAAATCTCTGGCCTTTACAGTGTTCTGTATTGCAAGACAATGTATACCACGCGGAGATGGGGGAACCCCTGGTCCCGTTAGACACGAACACACTATATTACTTTTTTTTTTTTTGAATCACTCAGTGTGGCCCCCGAAATAAATCTAAATTTGAATATGGCCCCTATACGGGAAAATGTTTGACCACTGCAGTAGAAGGTGGGCCAGAGCCCATTGGGAATACCGCTTGATTTGCTCACTATTGACCAGTGCAACTGATGGTCAGATAGGTTTTACCAGGTACCCCTAAGCTGTAGAATGGTAATCTCTTTAGTTCTCTCAATTCTTGCTTAGCAGTTTTTTTTTTTTTTTTTGGTAGTTGTTGGCGCATAGGCTTCTGTGGCCATAATGCACTTCCCTAGGACTTTGCAGTACTTTGATCAAAGCCCGAAGCGGGAATCGAACCCGCGACGTTTGGGTTGCCAGGCAGGTACTTTACCCACCCGGCTAGCCCGGTCAGCAACTTAGCAGTAGCAGCACTAATTTCCTAAATTTCCCGAAGGCCAGAAGTGTGAACAGTGTGTATCCAGTTAAGTATCTCCTAAGCTGTTCGTTATATGAAAATTTTCTTTGCTCAAAGGAAACTATTTTAAATGTAATTTCCAAGGGAAATTTTAAAAAAATTTCTATAAAAGGAGTCCGACTGAGTAATTTAGAATTCTGAAAATGGTTATAAAGTTTTATAAAGAAAATATCATAACAATAGATAGTGAAAAATGCAGATTGAGTTAAATAAATTTAAACTTATTTGAATAGTAGGCAAACGTGAAAAAATTTACAGAATATTACAAATTTCGAAGTGTGCTGCATCCAAATGTCACAAGTCACTGTTAATAAATGTGCCGTATGGCGTTGTATACTGTACCAAAAAAAGCACTGATATATATATATATAAATATATATGTTATAATAAATGGTAAGACTAATAAAATTAAAAAGGCTTAATAAATTATTATACTGAAAATATATACACATACATTTTGTACATGGAAGAAGCCAGGAGGATGTCCTTTTCCAGTATTTTTTAATGGTTCTGTAGAGAAAGCTTCATCATGGCGATGCAGAAAGCTGAAATAAATATAATATTATAAAGTGATTTAAAATTTTTTTTAAAAGTATTCATTTCAACTTCTTAAAAAATAAGGATTTTTCTATCAAAGGCCATTATGTCACCAACTACTCAATTTCACTTATATATTACAACAGAATTTTGTTATAATTAATATCGAAAATTTCACTAAAATGACAATATTTATAGGTCTATCCAATGTTCTTATTAAAATTATCCTCCACTTTAGATTGATTCACTCACCACTAATTTGCTACAGCACTATAACTTTGATAGAATTGCACCCTGTTTCTCCAGAATAGGGCTTCACTCCAAACAGCTTGGGAGGAGTTATCCATTAGCAGGGGTTGGGGTGCCTGAGAGGGTCCTATGGTTATTTAATACTATAAATGGGAAAATATACTGAACCAATCGCATGTACCATTTGTTACATACATTTTATACATCCTTGTGCCTGGTGTTGTTTAGGGGAAAGGGAGTACTCACTTGGAGTTTCTAATTAAATAAAGTATGCTGAAGTGTTGTTTATCAAAATTCTCTTTAGAAATTGAGATATCCTTGACAGGGAGTTGCTTTTGGCTGCACACTGTGCTGTGCTATTACACCACTCAGCAATGTTATTCTCAGTCTAGTTTTGTTTTCCAGTAATTTCTGGTTTACTTGAAAGGCCTTGAATGGGTTGAGCACGCTGAATTCTGATGGGATTCTTCCACTTGTTCAGATTATGAACCTAAGGGGGCATAAATTGAAATTGAGGAAGGACAGATGTAGAATAGATGTGCAGAAATTTGCCTTTAGCCAGCGGGTGGTTAATTGCTGGAACAAACTTCCATCTGTCGTTGTGGAAGTTGATAGGTTAAATAAATTTAAGGAGGAACTGGACAAATATTTAGAGGAGATTGTTTTGTTATTTTTTTTTTGGCTGATGCTGCATAAGCTCATATGCTTGCTTTCTTGCATCACATGCCACTACTACTACTTATTGTTTATGAGCATTTTGTGTTCACACGATTGATTTCAGTTTACCATGTAGGCCGTTTCAACTTTTTTTTTAAAATAGCGTCAAAGCAATCAAGTGAGTCAGCTAATTTACTCAGTCACTCCACTGAGCTGTACAAAATGTTTAATTTAGAAGGGATCTTCCATCAGTACCATTATAAAGAACAAGTCAAAAAATCTTGGAATGTGGAAGGGTAGCAACCCGTTTAGGGCCAATGAAATTAATGAATGCCTTTCTTACTTCAGCAATAATCAATTCGGCTCTAGAAAGACTGTGCAAAATTGTTAAGGCTATGAATAAGGGGGAGACATACCATTGTTAGTGCCTGGAAGGAAGTGCAACAAAAATGAATGAATGAATGAATTAGTGTGAAGAAAGTTTTGGGGTGACTGCGTTGAAGATTTCCATGGATTTGGGCTTCAGATTCTGAATGATACAGAATATGAAAACATAAAAGAGCTCATCAAAAACCAGACAGATGGCTTAAACAATGAAGAATTCATGGAAATGGCTGCTGAACAAGAGAAAGCCCTAACGTCACAAAAGAAACAGAAAAGGAAGAACTTGAGCCTCCTAATATGATGACCACTAAAGGCAATGCTGAAGCATTCCAAAAGTTTAATGAATGCCTTTCTTACTTCAGCAGTAATCATTTCGGCTCTAGAAAGACTGTGCAAGGCTCATGGGGTAGAATTTTTCTCAGTGCAGTCTGTGCTTGTTAACACGGGAGACTGCTTCTACAAGAATGGAATATACTTAATAGAAAGGGTGCAAGGATATTTGCTGATGCTACTGAGGCAGTGTTATGTGGGTCAGAAAACTCCTGGTTTGTGGAGATATGCAGATTAATAAATTAACAAGAGCCACAGGCAGAAGCAAAAGTGATTCTTGCAATGTTTCTATTGGAACATCCAGCAGCCCCAAAAAGCATGATACTGGGGATCTCAAGGCCTGCTGTGGGTCATTGTGGATCAAGGAAATACATGGGCTGTATTAGGGTAACAAAGAGTAGGAACAGATGCATGCGTACTGGCATGTATACATGCCTGTTCTACACTAATGCTAGGAGTCTAGTAAATAAAATTGAAGAATTTGAAATGCTGGTCAAGTCATTGAATGTAGACATTGTGGAATTATCAGTACTGAGAGACTCTCTCTCTCTCTCTCTCTCTCTCTCTCTCAGTACTTATTATTTTCACATTTTTCACTAACCATTTCTTTAGTTTCTCCACCATTTGTTTTTCTGCTACTCTTAGGGGATCCCATTTAGAGATTATTCATCTGGATGAATTTCAAGTAGTGTGAAGTGTTATCACTACTGCTGTTTATACAAAATGAGTTGCTCTTAATAATTTCATTGACTGCTTTGAGATTGATGTTTTTACAAGCCTATCCCTACACCACAGGCACCTTACTACTTTTAGGGTGCCAACAGGTCTCTCTGAAGTTCTCTGGATTACAAAAGTGGGCATATATCCTCACTTCTCGATCTCCAGTGTCATGTATTATTATTAAATATGGTATAAGGTTGTAGGGTTATTTCTGACTTTGGACATTTTACTCTGTTAGTTTCTGGGCTGCTAGAACTCATGTTGTTCTCTTCTTGCTTTAGGGGTGGCTTCACTCCTAGGTTTACAGCTTCGCTACATGAATGCAAGTGTGGCCCAACCAGTAACTAAGTGAGCAAAAGGGGAAAAAAAAGAAGGAAAAAAAAGAAGAAGGAAAAAAAAAAGCAGCATGTTCTTAGTGACAGTACATTGCCAGCACAAAAGATAGCAACAGATATATAGTATGTTTCTAGTGGCTAACAGTATTTGGATGTGGTCAGCACTGCACACTGCAAGCAGAACTTTAAAAAGGTTATACTTATGCTAGAAAACACCAGATTGGATCACAATATAAAAATGCTTAGTCACTACTGCTTGGCACTGGGTGACCCATTCTGTAGTTCTTGTTTATTTGAAGTTTCATTTCTCTTTTACTGCCTCATTTGTAACCATTGGGCTCTATACTTTTGTTAAATATGGATATGAACATCCTTCATATAAGGCATGGAAAGATGCGGGTGCTATGGTAAGTAATTGTTTGCTGATTGGTTCATATGCTTATTCCCTCAAGTGCCCAGGGATCTAGCAAAAACTGACAGAATAGTTATCCTGTAAATGACTGAAAAAAGACTGGATTTGTTTTATTACTGGATTCAAGGATGAGAATTTATTTTCCATCACTGAAACCACACTTAAAATGGGCTTAGTATGTGCATATTAAGCTCCTCCCCATAGATGAGGTTCAATATTGTTCTATTGCATAATTGCTGCATTCAACGGGGAGATTTATACACCAGTAAAACAGGATCATCTAGACAAGACTGCAGCAGGATGCATTGCAGGATCATCTAGACAAGACTGCAGCAATAATTCAGACACACCATGGGTTTGTTAAGGGAAAGTCTTGTCTGACAAATTTGATAGGATATTATGATGTGGTTACAAAGGAATTGGATGCAAAAAATAATTTTGATATCATCTCTTTGGATTTCAGGAAAGCTTTTGACACTGTTGCACATGGAAGACTATTGTACAAATTGGAGCAAAATGGTATTAAGGGTAAGTTGCTACAATGGATAAAAGGATGGTTAAGTGGGAGAAGACAGAGGGTGGTAATCAATGGGTGCTGCTCTTTGTGGACTAATGTTGTTAGTGGAGTTCCACAGGGTTCGGTGTTGGGTCCACTGTTGTTTTGTATATTTATCAATGATATTGATGAAGGTATATCAGGCTTAATGTCGAAGTTTGCAGATGATACAAAGGTTGGTAGGGTTGTTAATGACAGTAATGGCAGTGTGCTACTGCAACAGGATCTAGATAATTTGGGCAGATGGGCTAAGAAGTGGTAACTGAAGTTTAACCTTGACAAATGCAAAGTACTGCATATGGGAAGAAGTAACCCCAGAGAAATGTACCAACTGTGTGGTACTACACTTAAGGTGGTAGAAAATGAAAAAGACCTTGGAGTAATTGTGCAGTCAGATATAAAGTTTTCTGAGCAATGCAGACAGGCTGCCAGGACAGGTCATGGGGTTTTGTCAATGATATATATAGGAATTTTGCTAGCAGGATGAAGGAGGTGATTGTCCCTTTGTATAAGGCAATGGTCAGGCCACACCTTGAGTACTGCGTACAGGTATGGAGGCCTCATTTTAGGAAGGATGCAGATTTACTTGAACGTGTACAGAGAAAGGCAACAAGATTGGTGAGGGGAATGAAGGGATCCTCTTACAAAGAGAGGCTTAAGTTCTGCAAATTGCAGTGGCTGGAGACTAGGCACCTGCGCAGTGATCTGATTGAGGTGTATAAGGCCTTGAATGGGTTGAGCATGCTGCATTCTGATGGGATCCTTCCACTTGTTCAGATTACGAACCTAAGGGGGGCATAAATTCAAATTGAGAAAAGACAGATGTAGAATAGATGTGCGGAAATTTGCCTTTAGCAAGCGGGTGGTTAATTGCTGGAACAAACTTCCATCTGTCGTCATGGAAGTTGATAGGTTGAATAAATTTAAGGAGGAACTGGACAGGCATTTGGAGGGAATGGTGTGAATTTTTTTTTTGGCTGGCTGGATAAGCTCATACACTTGCTTTCTTACATCACATGCCACTACTACTACTACTACTACAAGCGAAGATCAACTGAAGCATCCACAACAATGTCTATTTTCAGCTCATCATTATAAATTAAGCAGTTCTGGCAGGTGTCGAGAGTATGTGCCTCATGTAGTTGTTGATGTTTGCTAGAGTATGTTCTTCCCACTGTTGAAAACATGCATGACAAAGATCAGGTTTATCAACGAGGGTGGACCCAGGTATATTAGCCTCCTTAAATACATTATCAAGATGAAAATTCAACTTTCTAGATGCATGTCAACTCTTGTTACCTAATGTCAGTAGGCCTATTTTCAGTGTTTTCCACTGGGAAATAGAGTAAAAAACGATCAAGGTGCGCTACAGGACTTTGATTTCTAGTTACATACTTGAAGCATGGCACTTTCTTTCTGATATACAGTGGGAGATCATTTCCTACTATATATAGGTCTTGGACAGATGTTCAAAATACACCCACGACAGTGCAGGAGCTCTGGTGAATGATGTTAAGCCTTAGCCCCACAGTAGTTGCTTGGCTTTTTGTAACATTAGTAGACACGTGGATTATTCATATTTGTGCTTGTGGATTTTTTTTCCCCTTTTTATTCTCATAGCAAGTGTTCTTAGTAATCTATTCAGAAACAATGCAGCATAAGCCATAGGCTTCCTTGCACCATGTGGCCATTGCTAATAATATACAGCTTTCAAATCCGAGAAAAAAGCACTATCAAATAACTGTTATTTATGATACAGTGAACATGGAATTAAGATGTTGGTTTCTAACATATGCTTACTGGGCTACACATTTTAAAGAAATGTTTGTATTGAAAAATAATAATTAAGTTGACACGTTATCAAAATAAAATTTAAATGAAGAATAGCAAAATTCTAAGCACTTCATCTTGCACAGGGTGAAGTCTCTCTACAATTTCCTGAAGGAATAAAATAATTCTTGGATGCATCATAGTACTCCTATGCTACTTCTTCAGTGACTGAAGGATGCCTTATTACACCATCCACTTCTCACTCACTCAAAGATCCAATCGCAAAGGACCTTAGTAGTGGAGTTGTTTATAGGATAAAATGCCCGGATTGTGGGGAATGTTATGTGGGCGAAACAAAACGGCGGTTAAAGGATCACCTGGGGGAGCATTTAAATGCTATAAAAACTGCTGATTATAATAAGTCTGCTGTGGCCGAGCATTATTGGGAGAGGCAGCATCCAATTTCCCCAGAGGAGGCGGTTATTGTAGATCGAGCTCGTGGATTCTGGGACCGTATATGGCTCGAGAGCCTGCGAATCTGTTCATCCAACAACAATACCATGAATAGGGACAGGGGTATGCGTTTCCATTCCCTATTTGAAGCTATTGTCCTAAGTACGGATGAACGGTTTTGCTTTTTGCGCTCCCAAGCTATTTCCGCTTCCAGTTCTGACCATGCACTGATAGAACCACGTGGTGAAATACCGTGAGCCTGTTATATATAAGGAAGTGTTGCCAGAAGATTCATTACTGTTAAGGAAGGAAGCTGGTGCTTCAGAAAGCTACAGGTTTTATTGCTTTTAATCCTGTTTATCTAAGGTAATTTTATTATAATGATTTTATTACAGTTCTAATTCTTATATAGTGAATCATAGTAGTTTATTTTATTTTATTTTATACATTAGATTTTATGGTAAATATGTTAAATTTTAGTCACAGTAAAGAGCTATTTCAATTAAGGTTTGGTGTATGAGCTTATTTAACGTCAAGACATGAATTTACCCAACCTCAGAGGCCTTTTCCAGGAAACCTAATGCTATTTTACATTCAGTGAAATGGTACTGAAAATAAAAATATTTCTTTATAATGACCATAAATTTCTCCTTCTTAATCTGAATTTTTACTTCTTTTACAAAGGGTACTAGGAAATTTTTGCAGTATGACGCAACAATGAATCACAGGAAGCTGCTTGTTGCTGCATGTTGAGACATGTTCATACGTGCATAGTAGCTGCTGCGCCAAGTCAATGGGCTCAGTTATTCATTAGTAGTGAGAGTGTAAAGTGCTTGCGATGGCATCGTGGTCACGAAATGAGATAAGGACAGTTTTGCGGTATAATTTCGTGCGTGGTTTAACCATAGACCACTGCTTAGAAGAAATGACTCTTGCACTAGATGATGATTGTCCACATCGTACAACGATATTCAGGTGGTATAGAGAATTCCAAAGGGGAAATTTCACTCTGGAGGATTCTGAGAGGCCGGGAAGGCCACGAACGTCAGTTACGGAGGAAAACGTTACTGCTGTGAGGAAAATTCTTGACGAAAACAGGCGAGTGACCTACCAACAGATAGAGGATACTTTGGGCCTAAATGCACCAGCAATTCGTTCGATTCTGCAAGATCATTTGCACGTGAAGAAACTTTGTTCTCTCTGGGTGCCGCATCAACTGACTGAAGAGCAGATGACACGACGTGTGACTTGGTGCCGGGAGATGTTAAAAAAGTTTGATAAGGGACAATCTCGGTATGTGAACAACATCGTGACAGGTGACGAGACTTGGCTGTACTATTACGATCTGTCGACCAAGGCTTAAAACAAAGTTTGGGTCTTTGATGATGACGACACACCCGTAATTGTCAGAAAATCCCGATCTGTAAAAAAGAAAATGATAGCTGTATTTTTCAAATCGAGTGGAATTGTGGAACGTGTCATTTTGGACACGCAGAAGACAGTCACAGCTAAGTGGTATACTGAACAATGCCTGCCTAAAGTCATTGGATCTATGAAGAGCCTGCGGCCAAAGTCAAGAATGGACACCTGGTACCTCCATCACGAAAATGCTCCAGCTCACCACGCCAAAGCCTGCACCGAATATTTGACCACGACAGGACTGAAACTTCTCGAGCACCCTCCCTACAGTTCAGACCTTGCTCCCTGCGACTTTGCACTGTTCGCGCATGTGAAAATGAAGCTAAAAGGGAGGCGGTTTTCCAGTGATGACGAGCTTCTACGGGCTTGGGACAACGAGTGTGCTTTACTCCCTAGTGAAACTTGGCAGAACTGGTTTAAAGATTGGTTTCGGAGGATGGAGAGGTGTATTGAATGTAGAGGAAATTACTTTGAAAAAATTAAATAAACAAAGCTGTATTGCAAAACTTTCCTAGTACCCTTTGTATTAAAATATTTGCATTTAAAAATGACAGAATGCTTCAAATATATTGAAGTAATTGAAGAGCTTGTAGCCTGACTGTGAGAAATCATTTTTTATGATTTCCAACGCTCTTTTCTTGCAGTGCAGTAATGAAATGAACATTGGCTAAAAGTGCATTTCATCAGTCAGAGTGTATGTTTATTTGTATGGCTCCATGAAAGTGGATAGCTTTGCAAATTGCAGATAAAATTAGGATTTTGCAAGCTATGGATAATGGTGTACATTTTAAGCCTGAAATCCCCAACATTCCTAACATTACCCTGTTTACTATTCTAAAAGACTGAAAGTTTAAATAAATCTGCTGTATTGAGTAGGATTTGAGCATGAAAGGCAAAGTATCCAGATCTTGAAAAGGTACTTTTGGAATGGCTAATGATGATGTATGCAATAAATATTCCCATAGATGGTATCTTTTGAAAGCTAAGGCTGAATCATTTGCACATCGAAATGAATATAGAAGAACTTATATAGAAGAATATAGAAGAAGGTGGTGGATGGTTTCAGAAATTTAAGACTTGTCATGGTCTGTCCTTCAAAAAAAGTGTGTGGCAAAAGTGCAGCCGCGGATATTGATGCTACAAAAGAATGGAAGGAAAATCATTTAAAAATTGTTTTGCTGACATATGACCAAAATTACATCTTCAACGTTGATGAAACTGGACTCTTTTTTTTTTTTTTTTTTTTTTTTTTTTTTAAATTGCTACTGAATAAAACACTTACATTTAAAGGCAAGAACTGTAGTGGAGGAAAAAAAGGCCAAACAATGGATTACCATTCTCATAGCAGCAAACATGTCTGGCACAGAGAAACTTCTTGTTTTAATAATTTGGAAAGCCTGGAAGTCTCAATGCTTTAGAGATTTGAAAACATTACAGACTATGTATCGAGCAAACCAAAAGTCATGGATGACAGCACAAATCTAAGAAGAATGGATCAATGACTTAGATCACAGGATGAGTGAGAATAGAAAAATTTTGCTGTCTGTAGATTACTGCACCCCTCATTGTCAAGTAAATGACCTACATGCAATTACTGTTGAGTACCTACCAACAAATATGGCATCAGTTCTTCAGCCACTTGATCAAGGTGTAATCCAGTGTTTTAAGAAAAACAACCAAAGAATGCTATTAAATAAAATTGTGCTATGTCTTGAAAGCAAAATTTAGAGTGGAATTGAAAAAGTAATGTATTTATGTGTTTCAGCATGGGATGAAGTTGATGAAACAGTGATCATCAACTGCTTCAAACATGCTGGATTTACCACCTTGAATGATGCAATGTAAGAAGTTTCACATGCTTCTTCTTTCATTAATTGCAAAGAACAGTCCAATAATAGGGAAGAAATATTTGAGCATGTGCATCACATCTAAATTTATTACAGGAAAACTTAAGCTTCAAAGAATATGCAGAAGTGGATGTGGACATTGAATGTTTCAGGAAATGCACGAATGAAGATGTTGTTGTTGTTGTTTTGGTGTTTATTGGTGCATCGACAATGGAGATCATAGTGTGGCAGTTCATTTGTTATACAATGTTCTCTTTATATAAATCTTGTTCGAATGTACAAGGTTAATTGTTTCTGTGGTATTATACTCTTATTTACAGCAGAAGGTATATGTTGATTGTTTGTATGAATCTAAATATATCTGAAACGTGTTCTTTGTCACCTATAAGATCTTTAAGGGTGATGTTTTGGTTTCCTTTATATAATGATGAAAAAATTCGGTGTTGATCATTTTCATATGTTGGGCATTCTATAAGTATATGTTTAACTGTTTGGATAGCATTGCATACATGGCATCTTGGGGGTTCTTCTGCACACAATAGATAACCATGTGTATGGCCTATCCGCAATCTGGTCAGAACAACTTCTTCTCTCCTTGATTTCCTTATGCTCGTTTTCCAGTGCTCAACTTTTGGTTTTTTTCATATAATTTATTCCATGTTTGTTTTTGCCAGTGTTCTTGCCATTGGGTTAGACAGCGATTTTTAATGATTGGCTTGTAGTCCTTATGTGGAACTGTGAAATATTGTTCTTGAAGGTTAGTGGTTGATTTTGCAATTCTATCCGCTTCTTCATTTCCTTTTATCCCTTTGTGTCCTGGTATCCAACAGAAAAGTATCTCTTGTTTTTTATTTGTGAAGCCTGTTAGTATCTGTTTAATTTGCCAGAGTACTGGATGGGTTATATTGCTTGTGTTTTGTATGGCTTTGATTACACTTAATGAATTACAGTATATTACTGTTCTCAAGTGGTAGGTGGTTCTAATTCTGCAGTGTAGACACTGCATTCTTTTGGAAGTTGGCGTGACAATGTAACATCTGGGAATACTGCTGATGCGCCTGCATGGTCCTCTGATTTTGATTCGTCTGTATATATTGGTATGTGATTGGGATATTGCATTCTATGTGTGGAAATGCAGTTGTTGAAAGTTGCTGTCTGATAAAGTATTTTTATTCCAGTTTTGTGTGAGGAGTTCATAAGCTGTAGTATGTCCTTCTTGGTTTGCAATGTTATCTATTTTGAGATCATGTGTTATCAGTAGCTCATGTAGTCTGATGCCTAGGGGCTAGTTTGCTCTTTTGCGGTTCCTATATCTGTTTTCCCATTTTGGCGAGAATAAAGTTGTCCAAGTCGGATGGTCTCTTATGGGTCTTATCCTGTAAGCACACAGCAGCAACAACTGTTCTCTCCTCAGGAACAGTGGTGATTCATTAGCCTCTGTATAGAGATTGTATATAGGGGATGTGCGGAAAGCTCCTGTTGCTATTCTTATTGCACTATGGTGAATCGGATCTAGTCATTTGAGGGCGCTGTTTCTTGCTGATACATAAACCGGTGCTCCATAATCTATTTTTGACCTTACTAGTGCTTTATACAAGTTTAGCAGGGTATAACGGTCTGCCCCCAAGATGTTGTTGTAAAGACTTTAAGAATATTAAGTTGTTTCATACATTTTATTCGTAGTTCTTTTATATGTTCTACAAAGGTCAACTTATTGTCTAGAATAAGTCCAAGAAATTTTGCACTTTGTTTAACTGGTATTGTGTTACCTTGCAATATTAGTTCAGGTGCAGGGTGTAAATTTCGTTTTCTACAGAAATGTACGCAAACTGTTTTTTCTTTTGATATTCTAAACCCGTTTTTCTGGGCCCAATGACTGACGTTGTTAATTGCACATTGTAGTTGTCTTTCTATTGTTCCCATGTTCTGTGCTTGATATGAAATACTGAAGTCATCTACATATAGTGCATATGACACTGTGGGTGGTAGTTGTTTTGTGATGCTATTTATTTTTATGGAGAATAGTATGGCACTCAGGACAGACCCTTGGGGAACTCCTTCTTGTTTATATGATTTTGACATGGTATTTTGTACTCCATGCTGTGTCATAGGCCTTTTCTATATCAAAAAATACAGTAACCATATGCTTTGAGGTTATAAATGCATCTCTTATATCTGCTTCTATTCGTACAAGGTGATCTAATGTGGGTCGATTGTGTCTAAACCCACACTGCATATTGGTGAACCACTTAGTTGTCTCAAAAAACCAGACTAATCTTTTGTTGATGATCTTCTCCAGTACTTTGCTTAAGCAGCTTGCAAAGGCTATCGGACGATAGTTGTTTGGGTCCTTCTGATCTTTATTAGGTTTTTGGAAAGCTAATACTATTGCATGATGCCACGTTTCAGGATATTGGTTTTCTAGAAATATGCGGTTGTACAGTTGAAGGAGGTTTTCTATCTCTTTCTGCTTTAGGGGTTTAAGCATATCATAGTGTATGCTGTCTGGTCTTGCCGACCTGGCTAGCCGGGTGGGTAAAGTGCCTGCCTGGCAACCCAAAGGTCGTGGGTTCAATTCCTGCCTCGGGCTTGGATCAAAGTACTGCAAAAACCTTGGGAGGTGCATTATGGCCACAGAAGCCTATGCGCCAACAACTACCAAAAAAAAAAAAAAAAAAAAGTTGTCTGGTCCAACTGCACTTGGTTTTGTTTGTGATACTGCTTGACGTAATTCATGTATTGTAATTGGTTGGTTGTAGGGTTCACAATCCTTTTAGTATTAAAATTAATTCTGTTTTTTTCCGTTTTCTCCTTATACATAAAAAATTCAGTAGTGTAGGATTGTTTTGACGATACTTTAGCAAACGTTTCACCTAATATATTAGCTATCTCTGATGGTTCAGTAATGGTTTCTCCATTCCAATGTAATACTAGTGATGGTTGGTTTTTATACTTCCCATTCATTTTTCCTATTTTATTCCATATTATTTTTGTGTTTGTTGTTCTATTTATAGAGGAAGTAAACTGGATCCAGAAAGTTTTTTCTGGCTTGTTTCCGTGTATACCTAGCTAGTGCTCATGCTTGCTTAAATTTTATCAGATTATCCGTTGTAGGATATCTCCGGAACTTATTCCAAGCTTTGTTTTGTTGTCTTCTTGTTTTCATGCCATCTTCGTCCCACCAGGATTTTGAGTGCAACGGAAAACGAGTTGAGGTTGTGGGTATTGTTTGTTCGCCTGCTTGTATTAAGGTATCTGTGATGTGCTTCAGAGCGTCATCGACCGATGTTTCTTGGATGATTTTTGGATTAAATATTGCTAGTTCTCTAAATTTTTCCCAGTTACCTTTTTCTATTTTCCAGCGGGGTGGTCTTTTTGGATGGCAAGGAGGGTTTCTGGTCAGTATGGTAATTACTAGGTAGTAGTCACTGCTGTATGGGATTTCTATTACTTGCCACTTTAATTCCGGTAGAAAGGAAGGTGTGCATATAGTTAGATCTATTGCTGAGGTTGTACGACTAGGAAAGTGAAAATACGTATATTTGCCATTATTGAGTAGATAAAGGTTATGATGATGTATTATTCTTTCTGTTATCCGTCCTCATCTGTTGATATCAGTGTTTCCCCACAGTTGACTATGCCCATTCAGGTCTCCCATTATACAGAAAGGTGATGGGAGTTGGAAGATTAGTTGGTCTATTTCTTCAAATGGTATATCTGGTCTTGGTGGAAGGTACACTGAACAGATGGTTACCCTAAATTTCAGTGTTATTCTTACCGCTATCGCTTCTATATTGCTGTTTAAAGGAATGTGTTCGGTTGGGATGTGGTTATGGACTAAGATGGCTACTCCTCCATGTGTTGACCTTTCCTCTTATTCTGTCTTTCCTATACATTCTATAATTTTTCACTGAAAGGGTGTCTTGTTGTCTAAGGTATGTCTCTTGTAGACAAAAGCATATTGGCGTATGTTGTGTTATTAAATACTGGACATCGTTGTATTTGGCACGTAGTCCTCTACAGTTCTACTGGATGAACTGGTCCATTATTTGGTTTTTCTAGGGCTTTCAGGTTGCTTCCGAAATGGAGCATTCTTATGCTTTGTCTTATCTTTTTTAGGATAGTTTGGCCGGTCCATGTCTTCTTCTGTGAAAATTTCTAGTACTGGTTCTTCAGATGTGTTTATTTTTTCTATTTCCATCTGTTAGGTTGCTTTGGTGTTTATAAGTTCAGGTCGGTCTTCGTTGTGATGCTGATTTGTGGATATCTGTTCTGTGTGAAGAGAAATTGAGGTATTCACTGTTTTCTCCTGTTTCTGTGCCTTCAATCCAGTAGATGATTCTTTTGGCATTATGGAAATTTCGGTTTGAACTTCTACTGATTTATATTGGATTACTGCTTGTGCATATGTTGGCTTGTTTGTAGGTCGTGGCTGTATTATTCTCCTTGCTTCTTGGTACGTTGTGTTGTGTTCTGTTTTGTATTTCTGAATTAGTTTCTCTTGTTTCCATTTTTCACACGTTTTTGAGTAGGCTGGGTGTTCCCCTTTACAGTTTGTACATTTCAAGATATTGGCAGAACAAACTGTAGTCTCGTGTTCTTTAGAATCACATTTTGCAGAGGTTGCTGAGTTTCTGCATGCCATTTGTGAATGTCCAAATTTCTGACATTTGTAACAACGCAGTGGATTTGGTAAGTATTGTCGTACTTGGCAGTTCAGATATCCTGCTTTGATTGTTGCTGGAGGTTTTGGAGTATTAAATGTTATAATAAGGGTTCTTGTTGGAATTATATTTCCATCCCTTCGGATATTAATTCTCTTCACTCCTGTAACTCCTTGGCTTCTTAATTCTTCTGTGAGCTCTTCCTCTGACACATTTAAGAGGTCCCACTCTGAGATCACCCCTCTGGAAGAATTCAGTGTGTTGTGTGGTGTTACAACTACTGGCATTCTTCCAAAAATTGTTGTTGAAAGTAACTGCTCGGAGTGTTTGGGATTTTCTGCTGCCACTAGTATGTCTCCAGATCTCAGCCGTCGAACTGACTTGGGAGATCCTACCAGACCCTCTAATGTTTTCTGAATAACAAACGGAGACATACGTCCTAATGTCTGATCTCCTGTCGCATGTATGACAATGAATGTTGGTACTTTTGGTGGGTTCATATCTGTCTTCTGTCTCTTTGATTTTGTGTTTTCTGTTTCACTACTTGGTAGAGCTTTCTCTTGAAGCTCTATAGTACTAGTAGTTATTTTACTACTGATGTTTGCTCTTTTGGCCCTGGGAATGTTACTTTCCTCTCCCAGATTACCAGCCCCGCCACTTGGAGGCAAGAGCAGTGCCCCTTAGTGACCAAGCGGCTGTGTAAGTTAGATTAGTAAAAGTGAGTATAAGAGAAAAAATAAGAAAGATTAGTTTCCTTCCTGTGTCTTCACTTACTGATTGTAAGATAAAGAGCTGTTTCACAAAAAATAAAGGGAATTTAACGATGAAAATTAAAGAAACTTGTATATTTTTTAGAACGCTCTATATATCGCTGGGAATCGCTTAGTCACTAATAAATCGCTTGGCACCTGGGGGCTACTCGAATGAAGAAGAACTCATTGCAGACATAATGGAATTTTCTGAAATTTGTAGTGATGAAGATGAGGAACCTATCGAAGTTGAACAAGAAGGTTCAGTGGAAGATGCTCATCGAGAATTAGAACTTGTACATTGATTTTTTCAAGCGCAGCGTAACTGTGAAAGTGCAATAACCACTGCATCTTCATAACTCTCTTTTAATAAACATGCTCTACCATTGAAACAGCATGTTTTAACAGATGATTTTACAGTATGAAAGAATTCTCTTGTTAGGTCTTGATAGGTATGTAGCCATGTAGTAAAATTTACAATCATAATTTTCTTATTTAATACTGTAGTACATATTATAATAAGATTATACTGTATTATATAGTAGAATTACATTAAATGTTCAAGCTTTTACTTGTTTTGTTGCTGATTTTATGAACAATCGATATAACATCCTTCCAATAGTACAACATTTGTCTCATTCCCTAAGGGGATGTTATACGAGGGGCATTCAATTAATTATCTACCTAAGGTACTTCCCATAGTTATATTTCAATGATTCATGATTTATCATGTTTCTACATATCTCACCTTGAAACATACTACCATATTTTCTGGTGTATAAGATGCATCAGTGTACAAGAGGCACCCCAAATTTTTAATAAAAAAAATGTGGAAATAAATAAATCACAATTTCTTTTTTCATATAACTATATTTAAACATTTAAGAATTATAACTATAAGAATTTTAATAATGTAAAATTGAATCCAAGAGCCATTATCAATTAAAATCCAGAATGCTTTTTCATTATCTGAATGCACTTTCATTCTCACTACCAAAATTAATTTCACTGTCATTCTGTTCTTCATCTTCATCATCCGAATGTTCATACCAAAAATTGTCTTCAGTACCGTATAAGGAATTGCTGATTCCGCACTTTTTAAAAGAGTCCTGTACTATTTCCTTCTTTACTTTGTCCCAGAAATACTAAACCCACTGATACACCTGTGCAATACTTGGCTGTTTCAGTGCTCCCTTGGATGTATATTCATGGCTTTCTGTGTTTATCATCCAATGGTTCCACTCTTCTCTCATGTATGTTTTAAAAGGTTTGTTGAGAGATACATCAAGTGGTTGAAGCTGAGAAAGTCATGCCTCCTGGAATACAGCCAATTCTTCTTTAATTTTTTTTAAAAATTAAATCTGATGTGAGATTTCAAGTGATCCAACACCAAATGTGAATTTTTTTTCATCAATGCTTCATTTCTTCATTCCACCTTCATTCATCCATCCATCCATTTTCATCATGTGTAGAATTATTCAGAGTGGTGTTTTTAATTTTATAGGTGTTTTTCTCCTAAATATTAGAAAGGGTGGCAGTTTTGTTCTGTCAGTGCAACACGACAACACAACTGTGAATCTAGTTTTTTCATGCCCGCTAGTTTTAATGCAAATTGACTTGTCACCTTTACAGTTCATTGTTTTATTTAATGGAACATCAAAGATTATTGCTGTTTCATCCATATTAGCAATGTGTCCTATTTCGATAATTTTCTTCTGTCTGCACTTGATGACGTATTTAATGACATTGCTAACGGAACGAAAATCAATACATGCAAATTGCAATGTAACTATTTCACACTACAGTAACATGTACAGATGATATGTACATGCTCTGTTTAAGGGTCCATGTAACTCACTTTATGCTTGTTAATAGTGTTAATGAATACTCCAAAATTAAACAAAACGGCTCTCGGTACTAATCATGGGGTAAAAAAGTGTCTTATACACCGAAAAATACAGTAATTTTGATCCCAATATGTTTTTAGGTTGTGCTGCTGTAACAGAAAGAAGGAAGACATCTGTAATTTCAGCAAATTATGGATTTGCTGAAATTGAAGCATCATTCAGTAATCAAGTTTCTCACCAAAGAAGGAAATGGGTCAAAGGCCATTCTTGAAAGGATGGTGGCTGTGTATGGCAACAATGCATCTTCACAGTACCAGGTGAAATTCTGGTCAAAACAATTCAAGTAAGATAGAGAATCCATAGAAGACGATCCATGTCCAGGAAGGTCTGTGACAGTGACCACTCCAGAAATGTGCCAAGCTGTGGAAACCCTTGTGCTGAATGACAGATATATAAATGTGTCCCAAATCTCTAGGGAATGTGAAATTTCTGAGGGAACAGTTATAGCCATCCTCATTGAACATATGGGGATGACTAAAATCAGCGCAAGGTGGGTACCCAGTTTTCTGACCTCTGTGCAGAAGAAATTCAGAGTATAGTGTTGTGAGGAGAATTTAGAGCTTTATGGAAGGAATCCTGAAGCTTTCATCTCCAGAATTGTTATGAAACATGGGTTCATCACTGGGATCCTGAGACCAAGTAAGAATCAATGCAATGGAAGCACAAGGTTTCTCCCCCACCCAAAAAAATTTGAACACAAGCTTCAGCTGGCAGAATTATGGCCACCATTTTTTGGGATGCTGAAGGAACCTTTTTTTTTTTTTTAATGTGACTTGTACATTCACTACTTGGAACACAAGCAGACAGTCACTAGGAAGTCATATGCATTGCTACTGTACAACCTAAGGGATGTCATAAAGAAAACTCTCCACAGAAAACTTTCCCAGAGGTGTGCTACTGTTTTGAGAGACTGTGACTTTACAGAACTTACTTGTCCACCTTACCATGCAAATCTAGCCACCAGTAATTATTTCCTGTATTGACACCTCAAGAAAAATGCCATGGATGTCACTTTGCTGATGACAATGAACCGAAGTTTGTTGTTTCTGGGTTCTTTGATGGAAAAGACAATTTTATTTGTCTGATATTTCCTCATTGCCAACAAAATGGAGCAAGTGTATTGAAGTTCAGAGGAGTTACATTGAAAAATAAAACCAGATTTTTGCATCTATCTTATTTCCTTCATAGATAGTTAGATAACTTATCGAATGCCCTTTGTATAGAGCTTCGACTGTTTACCTTTTTTGTCATTTATTATTATTCTATTTTTATCATATTTTATATATATATATATATATATATAATTTAATTTTAATCCCATTCATGATTAATTGTCAATGGCTGTATCTGTCATGTGTTTTCTTTTTGTGTTATATGGTGACAATCTGCCATACTGTTCTTCTCATAGTTGATAGAGAAACACACATTTCAACGAAAGCTAATGTATGTGTGCTATTTTATCGATTTTAATTTATCAAGTTTTAAATGCATATTATTTTTTATTTGATTTGTATATTTTAATAAATCCCTTACTTTTTCAGTTTTGTCAGTTGTAGCAAGGTTTATTTTGTAATAATGATTTTTTTGTTGTTTCGTCATTAGTATCACTAAAGAACACACACTGTCAGCTTCAATACTTATCTCCATCTTCAGAATTATTTAGTTCCAAGGGTGTCAGAAGACAAAAATGGGACCCCTCAGGATACAGGGGCCCCACAAAATGGGCCCCCTCATGAGCCAGACAAAGAGAACCTCGTGTAACTCATGGGTGGTCCAGACCCCAACATTTGAGCCCAGGGTAGCTGACTCACCTGACCCCCCCCACCAGTGGATGTGTTTGTTCAACATCTGCACAATTGTTAATCCACTCTAACAGTTGTACTTTATTCTCAGTACTAAAATCACCTGCACTTATTCTTTTATAAAGCAGCTATGGATCACTATTGTTTTCCAGATCGGTTCACATACAAATTATTTAGGATTACTGACCCACAGCTCATTTCAAATCATACAGAAACTATGAATTAGGATAAGGTAGGAAGGTACAGAGTGCTCTATTCCTACAGGAGCAAGTACTAATCATGAGTAACAGTTTCAAGTAGGCAATACCACTGTAGTCTAGACATAAACTGATAAGGATTCAGATCATCATAATGAATAGAGCCTGCTCATTTTAAGGTTCCAATTGTTTTCAATTATATTAAAATGACAATAAATACAATGAACCTGAAGTAAAGAAATTCAATTACTGACTGTATAGCTCTCCATACATTCTATATTTATGATAAGAACAAAATTCTATTATGGTTTGATTGCAATAATGTTATATATTTTTATGAGACACGATATTCTATATAATACACTGTGACAATTACCACATACTTGAACTGACAAAAGATGTCTGCATATTCCCTAGAAATATTAATGGCCTGTAGGACAGTAACACGAAATGTAAACTCTTTTCCAAGTTGCAAATGTTCTGGGAGATCTTCATTTTCCTTTCCTTCTGATTCAACACTGCTGTCACCACGTCCACTATCTAGACTATTCTGGTCACACTCTAAACAAATAAAAATGTAAACTCAATTAAAATTTAATTATTTCAATTTGTTCTTTCCGATGAAGTACATTCAAAAACATTATTCTAAATCTATGAAGAATTGTTTGAAAAGAAAAGTAATAATGATTCTGGAGAGAAACTAGCTTTCTCCAAGAGTGAAATGACATACGAATAAAGGCACACCAGCAACATTATCTTTGTTGTTTCAGAGTGGTATAATCAAGGGCAAATAGTTTTTCCCTTTGCTAATATTAGGTGACTAAATTAAAATGGCTACTCTACTTGAAATGCAGACAACCAAAGAAGTGTGCACAGTTATCCAATTTCTACAAAGGGATTAATCCATATAAATTCACCAGAAATGGTGAACTTTATGTGGTCTTGCAGTCATAAGCAAAGAAATAGGTCTGTTTTTGGTGAACAGTTCAAACAAGGCCAAACAAATGAAACAATGCCATCCATATGTGAGTGGTAACAAAATTATGGATGAGAGGTGCTCGTCAATCCACCATATAGTCCTGTATTTCTCCCATCTTATTTTTATCTGCTCACCTATGAAAGAACATCAAGCAGGGAACCAGTTTGGTAATGATAATAAAGTTAAATGGTGCACTGAAACCTGGTTGACAGGTAATGCCCCCAAATTTTACAATAGAGACATGACTAACTCATGGAACGGAGAGCACCAGAATTCAGCGTGCCCTCATATAAGTGTTGTTTCACTGTTCTAGTGTCACATATTTTTTTTTCCAAAGGCATGTATCACCTTATGTTTCAAACAACCTTCAAAAGCAGCATTTCAAAACATAAATCAATAAAATAAAGTAAATTTTAGAATTCATAAAATTAACCTGATTTTAATTTCCATAATTCAACATAAGAATATAGATTTAATTACTAAGTCTATCTCTAGGTGATTAAATACTCAAATATTATACAAGGATCATCCATAATTCAACATAAGAATATTAGATTTAATCACTGTTTATTTCTAGTTGATTAAATACTCAAATATTATAAAAGGATCATCCCAAAATAATGATTTCAATGTTTTTCTCTGAATAACAGTTATTGTTACTAATACTCAAGAAACTTCACATTTCTATTTTCCATTCCTGCTACTATAGTTTTCACTTCAATCACCAAGAAGGATTTTTATGTAACAATCAAAAATAATAGTTTGATTACAACCAAAGATCTATAGAAGCCATTGCAAGGATGGAATTGGCCATTCTTCTTCATCATGCATATAGCCATGACCTTGATCACTGTGGTGGTGTTTGTTTGGACTTTTCAAGAATTCTCTATAGGGGCAATATTTTGTATTCAGTGACATGAAGACAAGGGTTTATAGTTTGGATCCAGTGAAGACAGGGTTTTATAGTTTCGATCCACTGAAGACAAGGCTTTAAAGTTAACTATAGGGACAAAATGAAACTTTCCTTCTTAGCAGCATAACAACATTGCTTCCAATTTAGAAAAATGAGCAAACGATAATGGACACTATGGAAAAAATAGAGGTACAACTATTTTCTCCACATTTTGCCTAACTATTACTGTGGCAATGCTTTCAAATGGTGGGGGGGGGGAATTCAGGGAGAAAAAAATTACAAAGAAAAAATACAAAAATAAAAACAGAAATCACTGCTTTTCAGATGATACTCGTGATTAGATTACAACGTGCTACCCAAAAGTTAAAAGAATGTATTTAATGTCTTCTGATTATTCCCCAAGGTCACATTATAATCAGTCCAGTGATTCTCCAGTCCCAACAGGTATCTAATGCAATGTTTGTTAAATCTTCAACATATCATGAATCTACTTCCTTTCAGCTTCGATTTCACCTTTGGAAAAAAGAAGCCATTGCAGAAATAAGATCGAAAGAGTTGAGAGGGGACTCAAGGCATTTCATTCTTGGCCAGAACAGTCAGACAGAGACGGCAGTGGGTTGTGCCTTTGATAAGGTACTCTCTCCACAGGCTTTCATAACACTGTGTTTCTGAAATTCTTTTAGCAAGTTTGAAAAAAAAAAAAAAAAAAAAACTTTATCTATTTAAATTCCTTATTCATTTTAATCTCACATTTTAAAAAAATCACAGTGCATGTAGTAGTAGTAGTAGTAGTGGAATGTGATGCAAGAAAGCAAGTGTATGAGCTTATGCAGCAACAGCCAAAAAAAAAAAAAAAAAAAAAAAAAACACACCATTCCATCCAAATGCCTGTCCAGTTCCTCCTTAAATTTATTTAACCTATCAACTTCCACAACGACAGATGGAAGTTTGTTCCAGCAATTAACCACCAGCTGGCTAAAGGCAAATTTCTGCTCATCTATTCTACATCTGTCTTTTCTTAATTTGAATTTATGCCCCCTTAGGTTCATAATCGGAACAAGTGGAAGGATCCCATCAGAATTCAGCGTGCTCAACCAATTCAAGGCCTTATACACCTCAATCAGATCACCGCGCATGTGCCTAGTTTCCAGCCACTGCAATTTGCAGAACTTAAATCCTCTTGGTAAGAGGATCCCTTCATTCCCCCTAACCAATCTTGTTGCTCTTCTCTGTACATGCTCAAGCAAATCTACATACTTCCTAAAATGAGGCCTCCAGACCTGTATGCAGTACTCAAGGCGTGGCCTGACCATTGCCTTATACAGAGGGACAATCACCTCCTTTTTCCTGATAGTAAAATTCCTATATATCATTGACAAACCCCATGACCTCCTTGGCAGCCTGTCTGCACAACTACTCCCAGGTATTTTTCATTTTCTACCACCTTAAGTGTAGTACCACACAGTTGGTATGTTTCTCTGGGGTTATTTCTACCCACATGCAGTACTTTGCATTTGTCAAGGTTAAACTTCAGTTGCCACTTCTTAGCCCATCTGCACAAATGATCCTGTTGCAGTAGCACACCCATTACTGTCATTAACAACCCTGCCAACCTTTGTATCATCTGCAAACTTTGACACTAAGACTGATATACCTTCATCAATATCATTGATAAATATACAAAACAACAGTGGACCCAACACCGAACCCTGTGGCACTCCACTAATAACATTAGTCCACAAAGAGCAGCACCCATTGATTACCACCCTCTGTCTTCTCCCACTCAACCATCCATTTATCCATTGTAGCAACTTACCCTTAATACCATTCTGCTCCAATTTGTACAATAGTCTTTCATGCACAACAGTGTCAAAAGCTTTCCTGAAATCCAAATATATGATATCAAAATTATTTTTTGCATCCAATTCCTTTGTAACCACATCATAATATCCTATCAAATTTGTCAGACAAGACTTTCCCTTAACAAAACCATGCTGTGTCGGAATTATTGCTGCAGTCTTGTCTAGATGATCTGCAATGCATCTTTAAACAGACTCCATTATTTTACCCGGAACAGAAGTTAAACTAACTTGTCTGTAATTACTCATATCACCCTTCAATCTCCCTTTGTGAACTGGGGATACATTTGCACATCTCCAGTCCGTGGGGACCTCCCCTGAATCCAAGGAGGCTCTCATAATTATGGCTAAGGGTTTGCTTAGTTGCTTTGCCCCCTCCTTTAATATAACTGGATAGATCCCATCCACCCCAGGTGCCTTTCTTATATTATTTAATTTCAACAATTTCTCCTCCACTTTGCTCTCAGTTATTACAAAATCATTAAGCACGCTGCTACAATTTGATAACCTTCTGCCATTTTCAAACCTTAATAACTCCTCATGTGTGAAAGTAGATGCAAAAACTTATTCAGTTTGTTATTCATATAGCAATATGAGCTTATTCATAAAAACTTATTCATATAGCAATATGAGCAGGATCATCAACAGCCGAACCATCGATATTAAGTGGACCAATCAGATTCATCCCCTTCCTTTTAGAGTTTATATAAGTAAAGAAACCCTTGATGTTTTTCTTAGCATCCTTTACCAAAGGTTTCTTGCAATCTGCCTTTGCCTGCCTAACCTCCTTTGTGACCTGATTACAGACTAGCTTATATCTGCCATAGGCTTCTGAGTCGCTTGATAATTTATATGCATCACGTGCATTTTTCTTCTCTGACACGAGTCTCATTAGTTCATTTGATAACCATTTAGGCCTGAACCTTGAACAATATTTCTTAATAGGTATGAAACGTTTAGTAGCTTCCACGATTAATTCCTTGAATGCTTCCCACTTAGAATTTACTGTTGGTAACATCGTCGGTTTATCCCACTGTACAGAATTTTAAAACTTTCTGAGACCACTGTACTCACCTTTACGGAAGCAAAAACCCTTTCCTTTACCCCTGATGGTAATTATATCTTTAAGTAAATCCCACATCAGTACACTGTGATCACTGCCCCCTAGTGGTTCCTTTATCTGCAAATTCTTAATACACGAATGATCACTGCTGATAACCAGATCAAGAGTATTACCCTCTCTGGTTGCCTCTCGAACATGCTGCTGCAGAAAACAGCTGACCAACTCACACACTGAGTTGTTCACTCAGTGTGTGAGTGACCAACCCACAAGTTTCAGTTAATATCTGGGAAGTTAAAATCCTCCATTATAAGACATTCTGATTTACTAGCCCACTCTATTTCTCTGTACAATTGTTCATTGTACTCATTTAAATAATTAGGCCTATAACATACTCCTACTCATATTTTTGCTTTCACAGTGCTTATGTCACACCAAACTGACTCAACAGTGCACTGTTCATCTATATCAACTGGATGCACTTCTTTTGATTTTATGTTTTTCTTAATTAACAGCATGACACCTCCTCCCTTCCTAGTCCGTCTATCCTTTCAGTACACATTGTACTCTCCAAATTCCAATTCTGCATTCCTAATATCAGTGTGACACCACATCTCTGATATCCCAACAATATCCGCCTTTGATGTCTTGACCAACACTTCAAATTCATCAAATTTATTTACTATACTTCTAGCATTGGTATACATGCAAGCATACATGCATCTATTCCTAGTTACCCTGACACATCCCATATACCCACTTGTTTCATGATGACTGCCATCAGTCCCTGAAACTCCAGAACACCTCGCTCCATGTTGCTACTTATTCTAATAGAAGTTGTGCAAGAATCACCTTCACCCCTGCTTGTGGCTACTTTTAATCTTTAATCTGTGAATCCCCCCCAAAGCTAGCAGTTTTCCAATCCACCTACCACTGCCTCGATAGAATAAGCAAATATTCTTGCACCCTTTCTATTTAAGTGTATTCCATCCCTGTAGAAGCAGTCTCTCCTGTTAACAAGCACAGACCACGCTGAAAAAAATTCTACCCGTTGAGCCTTGCATGTTCTCTCCAGGGCCGAATTGATTGATAGGGCTCTCATCATGTACTACCTCCTATCGTGGCTGGTCAGAATTGCAGACACTTTCAAATTTAACCCTGACTCACGACGTTTTTGCAACATTCACCTGTACTTGTTAAGTAAATCTGCAGATCTCCTACTCTTAATATCATTGGTGCCAACGTGTACAACAATATCAACTTTTGTGTCCTTAAAAGATGATATATGCCTTACAACGTCATCAACTTTTGCCCCTGGCAGACCTACTCTGGTCCTGTTCCATCTATCCTTTTTACACAATATATTCCCCGTCTCCCTGACAATCTTCTTCTTCTTTGGTCCTTAGCTGGCAGCTGGGGGAGGTGGTTGGCCACGCAACCAGTATGCTGCTGTAGGTGCCGCAGGGTTTCGGACTTGCTCTGTGATGTTCTTCCATACCTTACGATCCATGGCTTCAGTCCTGGCCTGGTTAAGGTCGAGACGTCGGCTCTTCAAGTCATCTTCCACTTGCTTGGCCCACGTTTTCCTAGGCGCGGTCCGTTGGATGCTCCATTGGGTGGGTCGTTGTCTCCAAAGGAGTGTGGATGGTATTCTGTTCGTGCCCATTCTACATACGTGGCCAAACCATCTGAGCCTTCGCTTCTGGATTTGGTCGGCAATGGTTGGTTGCTGCTGGCATCTGGCGCGGATGGTATCATTAGTGATGCAGTCGCGAAGAGAGATGCCCAAGATCTGCCGCAGGCATCGCATTTGGAATACCTCAAGTTTGTTCAAATCTAACTTGAGACAAATCCATGTTTCCGATCCGTAAAGAAGAATGGGCAGGATCAAAGTCCGGAAGAGTCGGATTTTAGTCTTTGTGGAAATGTTGGTCCTCTTCCACAGACACCATTTGAGCGAGGCGAACGCAGTGGCCGCCTGTCCAATTCTGCTGTGAATTTCCATGGTGGATGCAACTTTCTTCTCCTGGACCAGCGACCCAATGACAATAGAGTCACCAACAATAACTAGTTCCTTTGGGACCAGCGCATTCTGCCTTGGAGATTGTCCCTGTGTTGCCAGATGCCCAGGAATGATCTCTGGCATTGAGTTGGGCAGCTGAGAGCTTGACGGGCCCCTCATATTAATTTCTTCAAGGGCATCTACCCTACACCTCAAGCTCTCATAGATGCCCAGTAGAACGCTGAGTTGATGCCTAATTTCTAGACACTGTCTGCTCCTGGTACACACAAAGACATCCTCCTTGGCTACATCATGATCTGTTCCAGAGAATTCAGCAAATACTTCACAAGTTGCACATTTTTTAGGCTGTGATGCGTTGGAGAATCGCCCCCTCAGTTCTCCCCCAAGTAACAGCACTCCTGCCACTTTGTGCCCGTTGCTTTGCTGTCTAGTCTGGGGCATGATATTTTAAATTAATAAGATCAATAAATTTAATTAATTAATTGTCAATACTATGCTATCTAATAGAATCCTAAATGCAGTGATGTGTATTACGCTATATAATTATACGTTAGAGCTACCTAGTTACCACAATTAAAAATTTTAATTCCCTACTACTCTATACAAAAACAATGGCTGCAAGATTCAAACAAAATAATGGTTTAACGTATATTAAGTAGTAATCTACAAAAACTCTTTATCTAAATTAAAAATAACCAGCATAACTATAACTATAAGACTACATATAAAGTACAATATAAAATAACAATTAGGTAAATAAAAAGGCAAACACATCGCTTTTTCGGAGCCTGTAATTCACAGCTGTAATTTTTAAAGAGAGTCAGCGTCCTGTTATGTTAGTGAAGTTATGTTGTACATAACTTCACTAAACAATCTCATACATATGAATAAATGCAATACAGAATAGCATACAATAAAGGAACTTATCACAAAAGTAAAATGAATCACAATCAGCTGCAGACGGTGATATGGTTAGACTACCATAGTAGCCTTTTTGTGTGAACATTATCATACTCTTCCATTCCAGGAGGAATTTTGCTCCATATATGAGATGCATGTATGAAATAATATATACAAACTCAAGTTTGGTCACAAAGGTTTTTTTTTTCCCCTGCTTCATCTCAAACAAAAAGCTTTGTCACATGCAGTTTTGAAAGTAGTTGCAGGTACAGATAGCAGATGTCCAAAATTACATTCTTTCTAGAAAAAAGGCTATAGAGTTGAGATGCAGATGACAGATTGAATGTCCATCCTCATTTTGAGATGAAGATGAAAATGAAAATAAGAAGAAAGTTTACGCAGTATGTAGTGACAGAAGTGTTAAAAATGGGAGAAAAGAAATAGTTTAGTACTGCACGATATGCTTTCATTTTTCTTTCAAATCCTGCAATCCTGGTAAGGGTTGCAGGATTTGAAAGATTCAAGAAAAACCACACACTGCTGTCGAGGCCAAGGAAGCTACAAATTAAACTGATAAGTGGATTTTATTTATTGATTTGAAATTATTGTTTTTCTCTAATCAATTTGGCCCTGAAAAGATTGTGCGAGGGCTCATGCAGTAAAATTTTACTGAGTGTGGTCTGTGCTTGTAAACAGGAGAGATTGCATCTACAGGGATGAGATACACTTAAACAGAAAGGGTGCAAGAATGTTTACTGATGCTATTGAGACAGTGTTAGATGGGTCAGAAAACTGCTAGCTTGGGGGGGGGGGAGAACCCAGACTAAAAGATTAACAGCAGCCGCAGGCAGAGGTTTATAACACTCAAATAGGAAGAAGTTTATCAAACTCTAAATGACTTTGTAATAATGGAGGGGAAAGTGGAGGAGAAATTACTGAAGTTAAAAGACAGAAAAACACCTGCAGTGAATGAAATCTACCCAGTTATAATGGAGGCAGCAAAAGTAAGCAAACCCTTAGCCATAATTTTGAGAGCATTCTTGGATTCAGAGGAGGTCCCCACAAACTTCAGATGAGCAACTATATCCCCAGTTCACTAAGGGGGATCAAAGGGTGGCAGGAGTAATTACAGACCTGTTAGTTTAACTTCTTTTCCAGAGGAAAGCAATGGAGTCACTGGTTAAAGAAGCAATGCAGGATCATCTAGACAAGATTGCAGTTATAGGTCAGACACAGCATGGGCTTATTAGGGGGAAATCTTGCCTGACCAATTTGATTGGATACAGTGGTACCTTGGATTGCGAGTAACTTGGTCTGCGAGTGTTTCGCAAGACGAGCAAAAATTTTTAATAAATTTTAACTTGATAAACGAGCGAGGTCTTGCAATACGAGTACAGTCAGTCCTTGTATAACACGTGTTTACACTACACGAATTCGATCATACACGATTTATAAATAGGGGAACGATATCTTATATAACACAAACCGAATTCGCTTATGCACGATTCGCCTTTGTGTTTACAAGAAATGGCAGTGGAACGCAGAATCACCCCAACTGAACGCAACACGATAGGAATGAAGAGAAGATTCTGAAAATGTATTTATGTTTTTATATCAGTGAAGGGGAAACACATTTCACCATAATAACGTAAAAAGCAACACAATTCCAGCTATCGATATGCAATTAGATCGAGTTTACTACCAGTTTATAACAGATTCCATTAGCAGAAACGCAACTGGATTTTTATTGTTTTATGGTAGTAACCCCCTAGAAATGTGGTTTAGGAAAATGTGAGGTGTTAATAGTGTATCTCTGCCTTTATGGTGTTGTTTATTCAGTTGCTACACTCGCGCAGCTTTGTTTATGTGTATCAAGGGTGCCTCCTCGTTTTGTAATTGTGCTTTATTCCCTAAAAATTGTCTGCCGAGCGTCACGTGATCACGTGCTGCTCGGGATTGTGTTTAATCGTCTCACATGCTCGGTCTCAGTCAGCATACCTCATTCGTATACAGTCAACATTGTAGTGAACATTCGTGCTAACGTTGTGACCACGTGTATGTGCGTAAAGCATTTTTTTTTTTTTTTTTGTGTTCAAATTTGGTGACTGTTATTTATTAACTGTGCACTACGAAAATGGCCCCAATGAAGAAAAGGGTTGAAAAGGAAGGCGGTAAGAAGAAGGAGATGATTACGGTAGAAGTTAAGAAGGAAATCATCGAGAAGCACGAACAAGGTATGAAAGTGGCCGCCATCGCAAGATTTTATAAGAAGTCTACGTCAACAATTTGCACAATATTAAAGAAGAAAGAAGAACTAAGGGGACTAGATGTAGCAAAAGGAGTCACGAGAATATCAAAGCAACGGCCACGTATTCTGGTAGATGTAGAAAAGTTGCTTTTGGTGTGGATAAACGAGAAGCAACTAGCAGGTGATACTGTGACCGAGAACTTGATCTGTGAGAAGGGAAAGGCCTTGTACGCCGACCTCGTAAGTAAACTGCCTGGTACGTCTACAGAAAATGAAGAAGGCTTCAAGGCGAGCAGGGGATGGTTTGATAACTTTAAGAGGAGAAGTGGCATCCATAGTGTTGTGAGGCACGGAGAGGCTGCGAGTTCGGACGCTAAGGCAGCTGAGGCATTCGTTGCCGAGTTCCAGAAGCTCATGGTTTCCGAGTGTTACCTGCCGCAGCAAGTTTTTAATTGCGATGAGACAGGGCTTTTTTGGAAAAAGATGCCAAAGAGGACCTACATTACAGCAGAAGAGAATGCCATGCTCGGTCACAAGCCCATGAAAGACCGTCTCACCCTCTTGCTGTGTGCTAATGCAAGCGGTGATTTCAAAGTCAAGCCCCTGCTCGTGTATCATTCTGAGAATCCACGAGCCTTCAAGAAATGCAAGGTGCAGAAGAGCCAGTTAACCGTTATGTGGAGGTCCAACAGCAAGGCTTGGGTCACTCGTATCTTGTTCGTTGAGTGGATCAACGAGGTCTTCGGTCCTGCAGTGAAGAAATACCTCTTAGAAAAAAAACTGCCACTCAAAGCCTTGCTGGTTATGGATAATGCTCCTGCTCATCCTCCAGACCTTGAGAACAACTTACTGGAAGAATTCGAATTCATTAAGGTCCAGTTCCTTCCTCCCAACACTACTCCATTACTCCAGCCCATGGATCAGCAGGTCATTTCGAACTTTAAAAAGCTTTACATCAAGGCACTATTTCAGCGATGCTTCGAGGTGACCGAAGGAACTAACCTAACCCTCCGAGAGTTTTGGAAAAATCATTTCCACATCGTAAACTGCCTCAAAATCATCGATAAAGCCTGGGATGGGGTCACCAAGAGAACCCTCAATTCTGCTTGGAGAAAACTGTGGTCTGATTGCGTTGAGGGGTTTGCTCATGAACAGGAGCTGCCAATTGTCGATGAAATTGTGTCCTTGGGGACGACCATGGGACTGGAGGTGAATGAGGACGACATTCAAGAGCTGGTGGAGGAACATGGCCAGGAGTTTACCACCGACGAACTGATGGACCTGCATCGCGAGCAAGAGCAAGAGGTTATGGAGGAGATCTCGTCTGAGGAGGAGGAGAAAAAAATGGAGACATCCCTTTCTTCAAATGAGATTAAGGAGGTGTGTAAAATGTGGGAAACAGTGCAAAATTTTGTAGAAAAGCACCACCCGAGTAAGGCTGTGGCAGTGAGAGCGATGAATCTGTTTAACGACAATGCAATGTCATATTTCCGTGAAATCCTCAAAAGGAGGCAAAAGCAAGTGTCATTGGATAGGTTTCTTGTTAAAGTCGCACAAAAAGAAAAAGTCAACAGATAGTAGTGATTCCGTTAGTGACAGTGAAAGTCGTCCTACCCAATAATTAATAAATTCGATTGCTTTTAAAAATATAAAAAAGGTATGTATGTATTTTGTATTAATCATTTTTACAGTACATGAATATTTTTGAGTTTTGGAACAAATCATCTGGGTTTCCTTTATTTCTTATGGGGAAATTCGCTTTGATATACGAGTGCTTTGGATTACGAGCACATTTCCGGAACGAATTATGCTCGCAAACCAAGGTACCACTGTACTACAATGTGGTTACAAAGGAACTGGATGAAAAAAATTAATTCTGATATCATATATTTGGATTTCATGAAAGCTTCAATACCATTGCACATAAAAAACTATTGTAAAAACTGGAGCAATATAACATTAAGGGCAAGTGGCTGCTATGGTTAAAAGGATAGTTGAGTGGGAGAAGACAGGGAATGGCAATCAATGGACTAATGTTATTAGTGGAGTCCCCTGGGTTTTTTGGTGTTGGGACCATTGTTGTTTTCTATATTTATCAATGATATTGACAAAAGTATATATCAGACTTAATGTTCAAGTTTGCATATGATACAAAGGTTGGTAGGTTTTTTAATGACAGCAAGGATGATATACTGCTGCAACAGGATCTGGAAAAGATGGGCAGATGGGTTGAGAGGTGGCAACTGAAGTTTAACAGTGACAATTGCATATTATTGCTACCCATATGCAATAATTTGCAATTGTTACTGCTCCCCATATGCAACAATTGCAAATTATTCCATATGGGTTGCAGTATCCCCCAGAGTAACATACCAACTGTGCACTACTACACTCAGGATAGCGCAGAATGAAAAAGACCTAGGGTAATTGCACTGTCAGACATGAAGTTTTCAGAGCAGTGCAGACAGACTACCAGAACAGCTCATGGGGTCATGTTAATTACATACAGGAACTTTGAAAGTAGGGATAAAGAGGTGATTATCCCTTTGTATGTGCAACGGTCAGGCTACACCTTGAGTACTGCATACAGGTCTGGAGGCCTTATTTTAGGGAGGATATAGAGCTGCTGGAACAAGTACAGAGAAGAGCAACAAGATTGATGAGGGGATCAAAAGGGTGCTTACCAAGAAAGGCTTAAGTTCTGCAAACTGCAGCATCTGGAGACTAGGCACATGCAAGGTAATCTGATTGAGATGTATAAGGTTTTGTTTGGTCCGAGCAAGTTCAATGCTGATGGGATTCTTCCACTTGCTCAGATTACACACTTGAGTGAGCATAAATTCAAATTGAGGAGAGACAGTTGCAGAATAGATGAGTGGAAATCTGTCTTCAGCCAGCAAGTGGTTGATTGCTGGAACAAACTTCCATCTGTTGTTGTGGAAGTTGATAGCCCATATACAAGTTAGTGCAACTGCATCATATTAGTACGCAGCCAATTCTAGCTTAGCAAATCATTTGAATAAGCGGCATTGTTTATGTCATATCTCATTTCACAACAGGTTGCCATGACATTGCACTACTTCGAATAAGTAACGCTTCACCTAATGGAGAAGACTGTTGTTACTTATTCTCAGTGGATACGACCACCCAGACGGCACCATTTCAGGGCTTTTGGTACTTCTTCGGTGGATGGGTAGGTACCCAAGTGATGTAATGATGGCAAAACAGTTATGAAGTATAACTCCACAATATGCGAGATACCTGATGTATAAGATGAATTAAGGCTATAATACATTAAGGGCTTATGCCTCAGACTGCGAGAGAATTAATATATGGTCTAATTTTCTCACAGTCTGAGGCATAAGCCCTTAATGCATTATAGGAAGTTAGCTTAAATAAATTCAAGAAAGAACTGGATGTACATTTGGAGCAAATGGATAGATGAATAGGAAGCCTTTTTTTTTTTTTTTTTTGGCTCATGCTGTTTATGCTTGCTTTCTTCCATCATATATCCCATTACTATTGCTAATGCTAAACTGATACAAATAATTAACATTTAAAATGGCTAAAGAGTTTGTAAAATGTTTTAGCATATAATTTTATATATTAGCACTTGCAAATCCCAAAATAAATAATTTTTTAACATCATGTTTCGATTAGTCATTATTATTATTATTATTTTTTATTTTACTGCTAGACTTCATGGAGAAAACAATGAAAATAATTATAGACTACAAAAGGTTACAAAGGTATAAAAATATGAGTAGCTTCTTTAATTAAATTTCTGAAAATTTCAAATTAGTATTCGTACTTTAAGACTCACTGTGTGGAGTCTTTACCACATTCACAATATTCCTTGAAAAATATAATGCCGTTCCCTTTATTTTGGGCAAAAATTGAAACCTTTTCCCATTTATTCCATTTTTTCAGATCACTGCTGCTAACAGTTCCTTAATGGAAAAGTTATCAATATCATCTGCATCATAGTAAAAATGAATGCGGTCAAGAACAACTGTTCTCGTGTGTAAGAACTGTATCATTGATATAAAAAGCAGTCAATTAATCAAGACATCAGGCAAGCAATGACCCACCCATCAGTCCCATTGCAAGTGACTTACCATAAGTCCCAGTTTACTAGCTGGCAGATGACTCTCATAAGTTGGTGCAATACAGTCACCAGAGCAATAATTCAGCATCAACCAACCTCTTCTATTAGGCAATACAGGTCATGATCTGCATGATTTCTATTCCTCTTTCCCTTGGTTGGACTACTGTTTTAAATACTATGACCTTAATATTTGCACAAATTGCTTATGTGATCCAGACGAATATTAAGATCTAAGGCTGTTCAGGATAAGAAGATACCGCACAGCAACTACCATGTATCCAAATATTCAGCATAATTTTCTGCCTACACCAAAAATTGCAACAGTTAAAAATATTTTTTTAATAAATCCAAACTCAAATTTGAAAAGAGCATGAGGAAGAAAACCTGCTTATGTTCAAATGGCAGTCAAGCCCTCTGGTCCCTTTACAAAACAAAGGCAACTGTTAGGCCACATCTTAAATAATGTATACAGGTCTGGAAGTCTCGTTTTATTCATCTTTGCATAAATTCAGAAAAAGTATGGAAAAACTCAAGCAGCAGTTGCTCTTAACATAGCTAAGGCTTTTGATCATGTTGGACATAAAGATCTTCTGAACAAGCTTCTAGCTTTTAGGCTGCCTTCTGGATTTTGCAGTAAGGAGCCAGTTTTCTCTGCAACCACTCAACTGGGTAGATGGCTGTCTATCTTATAACTTCTCTACTAATGCTAGTGTTTTCCAAGGTTATCTACTAATGCTGGCACTTTCCAAGGTTTTTTTGCCCACTCATTTCCCCTCCTGTATACCAATGTGCCATCTCCAGTGACAGGACTTCCTATCCACAGTTCTTCTGACAACAGTATATTACATTCCACCTTTCAGTTTCAGAAACACTGCTCTGCACAAACATCTACAACTTCTTGATATCCACTTGAATATACAGTTGTATTCCAGAAGTAATTCCTGATCACCAGTTAATTTTCAAGTGAGGAGAAAAAAACTTAGCTTCAATCATTCAACATTCAGTCCTATCTTATTTTTGAAAAAAATAAAAAAAAGAGTACCGCTTCTATGCTTACCTTCAACAACACTCACATTTCTAGAAATGATTAAGTATTCAAACTGGGACACCCACGATGTCTAACCTTTCTTGGCATAAGCCTATACAAATACTACTTCCTCTGCATCAATAAAACTAGCTTTTCTCTTTTTACTCTTGGCTCTAATTTTATTCTGAACAACTGACTCTATCTGTCTTACCATGGAATATCGCTCCCACATATGATGTAATAAATTTCTCTAATTCATAGACTTATCAAAAAAGAGAGAAATTGGATTAATTAATGATTCTCGCTATAAAAACCTACTGCAATTCATATTATGAGAGGCATCCAGTTTCTGCTGCATGCCTTTTCTACACTTATTTATTTACATGGTCAATTAATTTAAATGTGCTTTCAAATCACCATTTGAAATTCAAACTCTTTCTTCCAAATCAGTCTAAATCATCATCAACCGTTTTCAATCCACTGCAGGATGAAGGCCTCTCCAGCAACTTTCCAGTTCCTTCTGTTTTGAGCACTGGCCATCCATTTACTACCTACAAACTCGTGAATTTCATCTATCCATCTCCGCCTTTGTCTTCCATGTTTTCTTCTAGCTCCTCTTGGATACCATTCTGTTATTTTCTTAGTCCATCTGTCATCATGTCTTCGAGCTATGTTTCCTGCCCAAGACCATTTTAGTTCTTTAGTTTTGATAAGAATGTCCTTTACTTGAGTTTGCTGCCTAATCCATGTGTTTCGCTTCTTATCTAAAAGTCTGATTCCCAATATGATTCGTTCCATTCTTCGCTGTGTAGTTCTCAGCTTCTCTTCCATTCTTTTGGTGAGTGCCCGAGTTTCACTTCCATAAGTCATGGTGGGGAGTATACATTGGTTCATTATTTTACGTTTCAGACAAACTGGGATATTGCTCTTCAGTATGTGACTATATTTCCTGAATGCTATCCATCCAAAATTTATTCTTCTCTTGACTTCCAGCCATTTATCATTATTACAGCTAATAACTTGTCCCAGATGAGTATACGACTCCGCCTTTTCAATTACTGCTCCTTCAATAATTATTTCCCTTTCTGTGGCATACTTGTTCATCATTACTTTTGTTTTAGCCATATTCATCTTTAGTGCAAAATCCTTACTAGCTGTGCATAACTGATTAAGATTTTCCTCTAATTCTTTGGGATCGTGGCTTATGACCACAATGTCATCTGCAAATCGTAAATGGTTTAGGTACTCTCCGTTCACATTGACTCCTTTCTGCGACCAGTCTAATTTTCTGAAAGCTTCCTCAAGGGCAGCAGTAAACAGCTTCGGAGATATTATGTCTCCTTGTCGAACTCCTTTCTCAATTTTAAATTTCCTACTGTCTTTGTCTAGTCTAATAAAGGAGGTAGCACACTCATATATTTTCTTCAAAATCATAATATATGGGGTATCAATGCCTTGTCTTTTCAGTGCCCGAAACATTGCCTTATGCTGTATGGAGTCAAATGCCTTTTCATAATCCACAAATGCCAGGCATAATGGTGTTTTATGTTCATTTGCTTTCTCCATTAGCTGTGATATTACATGAAGGTGATCCATAGTTCAGAATCCTGTCCTAAAGCCACCGTGCTCTTTTGGTTGATTTTCATCAAGTATTCTTTCTAATCTGTTAGTAATGACCCTTGTGAACAACTTGTAGATGTGGGATAACAAGCTAATTGGTCTATAATTTCCAATTTCTGATTTATCTCCTTTCTTATGCAGCAAAACTATGATTGCATTATTCCACTGCTTAGGCATCACACCTTTTCTAATGCACTTTGTGAAGAGCCTTGCCAGTTTTTGTGTTATGTCTCTTCCTCCCAATTTTAACAACTCTACAGTAACTTCATCTTCCCCCGGGGCTTTCTGATTCTTCATTTTCTTCAATGCATGTTCTACCTCATCAGGAAGAATATCGGGTATGTCGTATGTGTTGCTACTTTGCAATCCATCTTCCCCACTGCTGGCATCATTCCCCTGCTCCTTGTATAATTTTCTATAGTAGTCTTCTGCTATTTGAATTATGCCTTCTCTGCTGTTTATAAGTACGCCATCACTATTCTTCAGTTTCAGTATCATTTGTCTTTCTGTATTACTGCTCATGGCTGCTGATTTAAATCCTTTGTTTTCCCTTAATGCTTGTTCTACTTTTCTTGTGTTAAATCCTCTTATGTTCTCTCTGACTCTCTTTCTAATGGCTTTGCATAACTCAGTATACTTAATTTTCTCCCTGTCAGTGTTTTTCTTGCTTTTCATTTGCCATGTTCGGTTCATCATGACAAGTGTTTCTTGACTAATTTTTTCTTCTTTGGATTTCTTTTTCCCTATAGGTTTCTTGGGCTTTATCACTTATAAAAAGTTGTAATATTCCTCGTCAATATCTTGGTCCTAAGCAGTCTGCAGAAGCTCAAACTTGTTCTTAAGTTCCAGTACATACTGCTTTTTCTCCTCTTCTGTTATTTCAAAGACCTTTGTATTATTTACTCGAGTCAGTTTTTTCCTTTCCTTTCCTACATCTATATCAAGTGTACATCTTACCATTCTGTGATCACTTCCAACATTTACCTTATTCAGGACGGTAACATCATTCACAATATATCTTCTGTTAGTGAGGATGAAGTCTATTTCATTAGTAGTTAATCCATTCGGACTTTTCCATGTCCACTTTCTGTTCACCCTTTTCTTGAAAAAAGTTTTCATTACTGACAGTCCTTGAGATTCTGCAAATTCCACAAGTCTTTCACCTCTTTCATTTCTTTCACCAATTCCAAAATTTCCTATAGTTCCCCTTTCTGCGCTGTTTTGACTTTTTCCAACCGTAGCATTGACGTCCCCCATAATAATAGTGTAGTGGGTTTTCTGCTCATCTAGAAGACTCTCAATTTCGGTGTACATTTCTTCAACCTCTTCATCATCATGGCTCGATGTTGGTGCATAAATCATTATAATCTTTAGCTTGTACCTCTTAGAAATCTTGAGTATTAGTCTTGACACCCTTGGTGATGTACTTTTGAATTCCAAAATGTTGTTTTTAAAATCTTTATGGACCAGAAACCCAACTCCACCTTCTCTCCTTTCACTGTTTCCATTGGGGTACAGCAGATTTCCACTTGATAAACTTATAAGTGATTCATTTCTTCTTCTTGTTTCAGCCAAACCAATGATATTCCAATTAACATTTTCTAATTCCTTTTCCAGCTCTAATATCCTGTCTTCACCAATGAGTGATCTTACGTTATAACAGGCCAGGTTCAGTTTCTGTGCATGGCAGCCTGGTCGTACCCTGAGATTCTTAGCACCCTCTGCTTCCACTCTGATCCTCTCGCTGCCGTAAGAGGGAGAGCGAAAGCTGCTGGGGACTGAGGGCCATTTGTTTCCTCGTGCTGTCATATGCTGGAGGGTTTGGTCTTTTCCTCTTCACGCTGACCAGGCGTCTTGAAGAGAACCACTCTACACGTTCGTTGCCACCTAAGTGACGTAACAGGGCTTACCATCGAGAAGGTGTGCATGAGTGGATTTTAGGGAGGCAGGCCAACCGGACTTCTCCTAAATCTTCTGTAATAGAGAGATATTGGATCCATCAGTGTTTTAGGCTGAGTGTCTGATAACACACAGGATACCTGTTCCCCTCTAAGCCCCAATCAGTCTAAATACTTGTCATAAAATCCATCATCAGTTAAAATACAAATATGCTGAATTAACTTTCCTTCTTCTTCATTTATCCTTTCTACTCCTGTTCTTTGAAACAACCTTCATTTGCATCTCCAGAAATTCAAGTCAAATGTCAACAAGTATTTTATGCCTTCTTCACTTTCAACTCAAACACAGTGCTACAGGTAAATCTAATACACTCTGTACAACTGTTCAATAGTTACCTATTATGTTTTCATGGTCCTGAAATCTTGCAGCCAATTCCTGCTCTCAGAATAATAATAAGTACTTCCAGTAAGCACTATACTCTGACTACCACATGTCTCAACAGATGGGATTCAAAGCAGTGCAAGATATCTAATCTAGTTATGCTTTTAGCATCAATAAATTTTTTTTGTCTCTGTATCATTTCCCAGCTAATCGATTCTCCAAATTATTATATATTTTTGTACTTCTTCAATACCTTCAGCTGACAAGTGTAGCCCATGTTGAGAAAAATTTTATCTTATCATTCTTGCCAACCTTTCCAAGTAAATATCCAAAATTTAAACTACAGAATAATTTTCAGAAAAATATTACACATTGTAGAACAGCAAATGGTCACCAGATTTCAGATTATGCTAAATTCAAATTTCTTAGTTTAGTAGCCCTCAGAGTTTAACACTCTATAGGGTTGCATTTTCAATGTAACTTTTTTAAAATCTTCAGCCTTTGCCTGTACATGGTCGGTATTTTGATGAAGTGTGTCTTAAAAATGAATTAATAATCATATACAGTTCTTCACAGTTTCCAGAAAAGTCCTCATTTAAACTGATTAGTATTTCTAATTTCTAACTCACTTAGCAAAAAGCCGTGCCACAGCCTTTGACAGACAGATGCCCCGAAAGAAGATGAATTCCTTTCCGAGCCATTCTGCTCACCGCATATCATGTGAAATATTCTGTTGGCAATATTCATAAGTATGTGATATACGATAAAAAGCCGGAGATCAATCAAGTTTTCTACCTTATTATTTAAGCTATATTATATTCTACCTAACAAAGTTACGTTGCATAATATATAGTGCACCTCATACAGATTGCTTCTTTATTTCTTGTGAGGTTTCTAAGAAATTTCTGAGATACTGCTTCAGTTCTCTGAAATAATATCTCAGAAATTATAAAAGGAGAGTAATGATACTCACTTTAACCCCAACCAATAAAAAATAAAGATAAATATAATTCAACAACCTTAAAAAATTTACTTAAACTGGAAGTTCTGTAGTTTTCATTCTTTCTGCTTTTATTCTTTCCAGTTTTCAAACATATTAAGGTAGGTTAATAGAAGGGTGGTTTCTGCAGGATATGCCTGTGAAGGTCAACTATCACCTTCATGCAATCCTACATGTATTTTGAATTATGAATTAATGCTGTTTCGCCTGGGGAATGTCTACACTCTGCTATCCCCCCCACAGTCTTCCCTGTCTCTTCTCTTTCTCTGGCCCCTTCCCACTCTCGCCCCTGCAAGAATGTGGACAGCCCATCAGATGTTTTTTTACTCCCTGGTCTGGCTCCTCATGCCAGTGGATGGATGCTGGGAGGCTCCTTCCTGGTGATCGTGCCTCCCAGTAACAAAGAGGCCAGTCAAAAAACACACTACTCAAACAACACACGTCGACTGCCTTTGCAATGTTCACAGAGTACATAACGCATAAAATTGTGCGTTATGTACTCTGTGTATGTCCACTAATACATTATAGTATAATCTAATTCAGAATATGCAATACAGTATTAAATAAAATTATGGCAGCTTTAGATTAATAAATAAGATAAATTTTTATAAATTATGCATGAAAAATTATTACTGTACACAGAACTGCATTTGTACTCTTTTGTATATGTATATGGGTGCATAGCATTTGTACAGTATCTATGTATATGGGTGCATACTTACATACATATTACATATCAAAGCCTAACCATACACAGGGAAATTGGTTTCAGACTTTAAAATAATCTGTTTAAAATGCACTGCTTCAGTGGCAGAGCATGTTTTAAAAGAGAATTATGAAGGCTTATGACAGTGATTCATTCACTTTTGCAATATTAGGCTGTGCTTGAAAAAAAATGACGTGCAAATTCTAATCCTTGACGAGCATCCTTCAACTAAACTTCTTGCTCAACCACAGTAGGTTCCTCTTCTTCATTACTAAAAATTTCAGGTTCCATGAAGTCCACAATGAGTTTCTTTTTGTTCATGCATATCCTGAAACAGACATTTGCACCCACTTTGATGTAATCTTCACAAGTCACATTTCCACTCTAAGTTGGGAGATTATGCACTCTCAAAAATTCCCTCACTATTAACGGAATGCGATTCATTATTAATAAAAAAAGATGCATGGGAAGCTTCATTCACTGAATCATTCAAAGCGACAAATCCAGCATGTTTGAAGCAGTTGGTGATCACTATTTTGTCAATCTCATCACATCACACACACATACATACATAGTGTGCAGAATGTCTTGTCCTTTCACATTGTATTTTTCTTGAAAGACAAATCACAATTTTATTTAATAGTATTCTTCTATAGTTTTTCTTTGAAGCACTGAACAGGTGTTATGTTAGGTGGCAGGTACTCAATGGTAACTGCACAGGGCCATTCACTTGGCAAGGAGGGGGGTTATCCAAAAACAGCAAAGTTTTTCTATCTCCCTGCTCATTTTGTGAGCTAAGTCTCTGATCCATTCTTCTTAGATTGCTGATGACATCCCAAGCCTTTTGGTTTGCTTGATACACAGTCAGCAATGTCTCCAGACGTTTAATGCATTGGGACTTCTGAGCTTTCTCATTGATTGGAGAGGAAGCTACTTCATGCCAGATGTGTTTGCCACTAGGAGAATGCTAATCCATTGTTTTGCCTCCCCATAACCACTATATTTCTCACCTTTAAATGTTGTCTGGTAGTATTCTGAAAAAAAAAAAAAAAAAAAAAATTAAATGATTCTCCTTCTATCTCTTCAGGGTCAATGGCCCCACTTTCATTGCATAATTTTTTTTAATACAACTCATGATGAGGCTTAACTTTTTGAAACTATCCATCAGAGGCCTGAAATTTTCAATATTCACCCAATAAGCAAATAATTCAGCTTTGTTTTTTTATTTCATTTGAAATGCACATATTGTAGTAAAAAAGTAAAAAATGAGAGAGCAGTGGGACATTACAGAGAATTCATTTGTCTTTCAAGGTATTTATCGTAAATGCAAAAAAAAAAAAAAAATAATAATAATAATAAATAAATAAATTAATTAATTTTAAAAAAATGAAAAATTAGATTTATGGGAAATTACTACCATATAGGTAGTAATAATGTGATGGGATGTTACAAAAAGGATCGCTATAAATATTTCAACTATATCGGCCCCAAAGTACTTGTACTTGATATTATCACAGGAAAATTCTTCTAACAAAATGCTTTGAATAATTTCTATATCTGAATTAAAAAAAAAAAAAAAAAAATTTTTGCCTGCAAAATTATCATTTTTTCACATTATATATCACTACCTAACAGTACAGTAAGCTGGGAGGGAGGGACATTGAAATTTTTGAGCAAAACACAGTCAATGTTTTCTTGACAGATACGTGCCTCAAGTACATTGATTCTCCTCATGATTAGTTATTAGACAGCCCTCTTCTAATTCATAAAAGTTTCTTCCAAGATATCTTGGAAGAACCAAGTTTAAACTTGGTTCTTGCTTTAAGTTTGAACTTATCAGTTTAAACTTAAAGCAAAAAACACAGACACAGGGAGGGAGAGTAGGTGGGGGAGAGAGAAATAACATTCAAAACATTTTGACTTTTGTACACAAAATTATTGATGCACTGATATCTTTTTTATGAATTTGTTAGGAAAAATGGCTCTGTCTGTAACCTACAAGTGTTGGAAATAGTAGTTACAATACATAGGGAATGAAATTTTAATATTTAGTTAAAAGACTAAAGTTTGCAATAATATATTACATACTACCTTCAACTTTGAGATTCTCAGGAGCCTGACCTTCGCCTTCTACTATACGTTCTTGAGATGAACTGAGATATTTTTCCATGGTTCCAAGATCCTGCTTTTCCTTTTTAGAACTCTAAAACAATAAACTGTGGTTATTCTTTCAAAAGTCACAAAGTTTAATTTCAAAAAACATATATACAATACATCATTCCTCCATTATGCATGTTAGAGAAACCAGAACTTTTGATATGATTTCCACAAAATCATTTAATGTCCAGTGTTCTCTAACATGAAAATACTTAGCTGTCATTTATATTTCCTGTTACGAGTCTTAATATGAATTTGTGCCCAAACATTTACATCAACTGATGAATTGTGAAGTAAGTGAACTGAAAATGATGCAGTTCTTTCTGATTTAATATAGTGTGAAAACTAGCATTTTATTAAAAGTCTTTTTAAATAATTTAATGTTTCTTTTTAAGTTTTTAACGTATGATTTCTTATTATGCATAATATAGAATTTACTGCTATACCAATACAAATAATTTTAAAAAGGCCACAAATGAAGAAAAACTTTTATTGACAAAAAATTAATCAATAATCTTAAGAAATTATATTTAAAAAATTACAGCAAAGGTAAAGATAGCCTGCATGAGAAGCATGCAAAAGTTTGACGAAATTTACCTGTAAAAGTACTATGCCATAACGACATTTGTATCGTTGCTCGCTAGGTAAATATACAGTGGGCATTATTGGCCAGGAGTAGAAATTGAATCAGATGGGAGATTGAACCTCCCGAAGTGAAAGGGGTAACATAACCTTTTTCCTTTAGAATCACTGGTGGACTAGTGGATAAACTGTTTATTTAAGAAAAAAAAAAAAAAAAGGCAAAGGAAGCCCACACGAGAAGCACGGCAAACTTTGAAAAATGTTTTACCGGTGAAACTACGTTACGAACATTTTTTACGATGCCAGAACTTCCAATATGACTCTGTCGTGATTCAATTAGTGATTCTAAAGAAAAAAGGTCAGGTTACCCATCCCCGCCACTTCGGGAGGGTTTCAAACTCCCGTGGAATTCAACTTCTACTCTAGACCAATAACACCCACCGTCTGTTTACCGAGCGAACAACAATACAAATGCCGTTACGGCAAAGTACTTTTACCGGTAAATTTCATCAAACTTTTGCATGCTTCTTGTGCAGGCTTTCTTTAACTTATCAAAATTATTTTTTATTGTGTGCTGGGGAGAAGAATTGGTAATCTTAACTACTCTTTTTACAGCAGAATTCACTGCTGGGTCCATCTTGGACTTATTTTGCCACCTTATTTCAAAGGTGCTATTGAATAATTTTTTTTTTCCCTTTAGATTTAGAAATTTAAAAAGTCTTTAGCTCATAATTATTAAAAACAATCTTAAACTGATAAAATTAAATAATACAGTTGTAGAAAACTGAAAGAGGGGAATGTAAATATTGTAAATCAACTAATTTAAAAACGATTAATTTAAGCCTACTTTAACAAAATATATCAAAAATATCCCTACCAAAAGACAGCACATATGGATAAATATCAGAAGTCATATTAATCAATATGAGAAGTCCCACAACTGAGTCACATATCGTATATTCTGGCATATGTCACCCACTGTAATACTTAAGCATAAATTATTTTAGGGTGGTAGTAGTAGTAGTGGTGTCATGTGATGCAAGAAAGCATGTGCATGAGCTTATGCAGCATCAGCCAAAAAAAAAAAAAAAAAAATCATACAATCCCCTCCAAATGCCAGTCCCGTTCCTCCTTAAATTTATTCAACCTATCAACATCCACAACGACAGATGGAAGTTTAATCCAGCAATTAACCACGCGCTGGCTAAAGACAAATTTCGACACATCTATTCTACATCTGTCTTTTCTTAAATTGAATTTATGCCCCCTTAGGTTCGTAATCTGAACAAGTGCAAGGCTCCCATCAGAATTCGGCGTGCTCAACCCATTCAAGGCCTTATATACCTCAATCAGATCACTGCACAGGTGCCTAGTCTCCAGTCACTGCAATTTGCAGAACTTAAGCCTCTCTTGGTAAGAGGATCCCTTCATTCCCCTCACCAATCTTGTTGCCCTTCTCTGTACACGTTCAAGTAAATCTACATCCTTCCTAAAATGAGGCCTCCAGACCTGTACGTAGTGCTCAAGGTGTGGCCTGACCATTGCCTTATACAGAGGGATAATCACCTCCTTTTCCCTGCTAGCAAAATTCCTATATATCATTGACAAAACCCAATGACCTGCCCTGGCTGCCTGTCTGCATTGCTCAGAAAACTTCATATCTGCCTGCACAATTACTCCCAGGTCTTTTTCATTTTCTACCACCTTAAGTGTAGTACCACAAAGTTGGTACGTTACTCTGGGGTTACTTCTACCCATAGGCAGTACTTTGCATTTGTCAAGGTTAAACTTCAGTTGCCACTTCTTAGCCCATCTGCCGAATTATCTAGATCCTGTTGCAGTAGCACACTGCCATTAATTTCATTAACAACCCTGCCAACCTTTGTACCATCTGCAAACTTCGACATTAAGCCTGATATACCTTCATCAATATCATTGATAAATATACAAAACAACAGTGGACCCAACACCGAACCTGTGGGACTCCACTAATAACATTAGTTCACGAAGAGTAGAACCCATTGATTACCACCCTCTGTCTTCTCCCACTTAACCATCCTTTTATCCATTGTGGCAACTTACCCTTAATACCATTCTGCTCCAAATTGTACAATAGTCTTTCATGCGCAACAGTGTCAAAAGCTTTCCTGAAATCCAAATACATGATATCAAAATTATTGTTTGCATCCAGTTCCTTTGTAACCACATCATAATATTCTATCAAATTTGTCAGACAAGACTTTCCCTTAACAAATCCATGCTGTGTCTGAATTATTGCAGCAGTCTTGTCTAGATGATCCTGCAATGCATCATTAACCAGTGACTCTATTATTTTACACAGAACAGAAGTTAAACTAACTGGTCTGTAATTACTCGTGTCACCCTTCGATCCCCCTTTGTGAATTGGGGATACATTTGCACATCTCCAGTCCGTGGGAACCTCCCCTGAGTCCAAGGATGCTCTCATAATTATGGCCAAGGGTTTGCTTAGTTGCTTTGCCGCCTCCTTTAATATAACCGGATAGATCCCATCCACCCCAGGTGCTTTTCTTAGGTTTAACTTCAACAATTTCTCCTCCACTTTGCTCTCAGTTATTACAAAATCATTAAGCATCCTGCTACAATTTGATAACCTTCTGCCATTTCCAAACCTTAATAACTCCTCGTGTGAGAATGTAGATGCAAAATACTCATTCAGTTTGTTTGCTATCTGGGCAGGATAATCATCAGTCGATCCATCGATATCAAGTGGACCAATCAGATTCATCTCCTTCCTCTTAGAGTTTATATAAGTAAAGAAATCCTTGCTGTTTTTCTTAGCATCTTTTGCCAAGGATTTCTCATAATCTGCCTTCGCCTGCCTAACCTCCTTTGTGACCTGATTACAGACTAGCTTATATCTGCCATAGGCTTCTGAGTCGTTTGATAATTTATATGCATCCCATGCATTTTTCTTCACTGGTACGAGTCTCATTAGTTCATTTGATAACCATTTAGGCCTAAACCTTGAACAGTATTTCTTAATAGGTATGAAACTTTTAGTAGCTTCTACGATTAATTCCTTGAATGCTTCCCACTTAGAATTTACTGTTGGTAACATCGTCAGTTTATCCCACTGTACAGAATTTAAAAACTTTCTGAGATCACTGTACTCACCTTTACGGAAGCAAAAACACTTTCCTTTACCCCTGATGGTAATTATATCTTTAAGTAAATCCCACATCAGTACAGTGTGATCACTGCCACCTAGTGGTACCTTTATCTGCAAATTCTTAATACACGAATGATCAAGAGTATTACTCTCTCTGGTTGCCTCTTGAACATGCTGCTGCAGAAAACAATCATTCAATAAATCCACAAAAGTCTGACTAGTGTGTGAGTGACCAACCCACAAGTTCCAGTCAATAGAAGTTAAAATCCCCCATTATAAGACATTCTGATTTACTGGCCCACTCTATTTCTCTGTACAACTGTTCATTGTACTCATTCGAGTCATTAGGACTATAACACACTCCTACTCTTATTTTTGCTTTCGCAGTGCTTATGTCACACCAAACTGACTCAACAGTGCACTGTTCATCTATATCAACCGGGTGCACTTTTGATTTTATGTTTTTCTTAATTAACAGCATAACACCTCCTCCCTTTCTATCCTGTCTATCCTTTCTGTACACATTGTACTCCCCAAATTCCAGTTCTGCATTCCTTATATCTGTGTGACACGACGTCTCTGCTATCCCAACAATATCGGCCTTTGATGTCTTGACCAACACTTCAAATTCATCAAATTTATTTACTATACTACTATCATTGGTATACATTAAAGCATACATGCTCCTATTCCTATTCCTAGTTACCCTAACACATACCATAAACCCACCTATTTCAGGATGACTGCCATCCGTCCCTGAAAACCCAACACCCCTCGCTCCAGGTCTCTACTTATTCTAATAGAAGTTGTCCAAGGATCACCTTGACCTCTGCCTACGGCTACTGTTAAACTATTAGTCCTTGTATCCCCCCCAAGCTAGCAGTTTTCCGACCCACCTAACGCTGCCTCGACAGCATCAGCAAATATTCTTGCACCCTTTCTATTTGAGTGTATCCCTTCCCTGTAGAAGCAGTCTCTCCTGTTAACAAGTACAGTCCAGGCTGAAAAAAATTGTACACCTTGAGCCTTGCACAATCTTTCGAATTGATCGACAAACTCTCATCATATACTCCCTCCTATTGTGTCTGGGCAGAATTGCAGACACTTTCAAATTCAACCCTAATTCTCGGCTTTTGTTCAACAGTGACCTGTACTTGTTAAGTAATTCTGTCGGCCTGCTATTCTTAATGTCATTAGTGCCAACGTGTACAACTATATCACCTTTTGCGCCCTTAAAAGATGATATCCGTTCTACATTGTCATCATCCTTTGCCCCTGGCAGACATACCCTGATCCTGTTCCACCTATCCTTTTTACGAAGCATATTACTCGTTTCCCTGACAATAGTCACCAAAAACTACTAGTTCCTGTGGGACCAGCGCATTCTGCCTTGGGGGTTGCCGCTGTGTTGCGTGATGACCAAGTGCAAGCTCTGGCATTGATGTGGGCAGCTGAGAGCTTGATGGGCCCCTCAATTTAGATCTTTCGAGGGCATCCACTCTGTCCTTCAAACTCAGGGCTCACATCTGGTGAGTATGGGCTTGGCACACCCAGGGTCCTGAGCTGGATATCATCATTCTTCTTTTTCTTGGTGATTCCTTTCTTCTCTCTCTCTCTCTCTCTCTCTCTCTCTCTCTCTCTCTCTCTCTCTCTCTCTCTCGGGGTAATTCAGAAAAATTTTTTTTTTTGGCTGGTGCAGCATAAGCCTCAGGCTTCCTTGCACCATATGGCTAATGATAATAATAATAATAACTCTCTTATAGGCCCATAACAACGCTGAGTTTTCGCCTGATTTCCTTACACTCCTTACATCGCGCACACACAAAGACATCCCACCATGGCAATATCATGTTCCGTTCCAGAGAGTTCGGCAAACATTGCACAAGATGCACATTTTTTTAGGCTGTGAAGCGTTGGAGAATCGACCCCCTCAGTTCTCCCCCGAGTCACAGCACTCCTGCCACTTTGTGCCCATTGCTTTGCTGCTCTAGTTTGGGCCATGCTATTTTAAATTAATGCGATTAAAAAATTAAATTAATTAAATGTCAATATTACGCTATCTAATAGAAACAGTGAAGCGTATTAATCTATATAATTATGCATTAGAGCTACCTGGCTTTCTCAATGAAAAATTTGAATTGCCTACCACTCTATACAGAAACAATGGCTGCAAGATTCGAATGAAATAATGGTTTTATGTAAATTAAGTAGTAATCCACAAAAACTCTTTATCTAAATTAAAATAAAAATAACCAGCGTAACTATAACTATAAGACTACGTATTAAGTACAATAGAAAATAACAATTATGTAAATAAAAAGGCAAACACTTATCGCTTTTTTGGAGCCTGTAACTCACAGCTGTAATTTTTAAAGAGACTTGGGTTTTTAAAGAGAGTTTTAAAGAGGGTTAAATCACTTAATTGATGAGTATAAAATGCTAAGCTTGAAATAAAAGGCATATGCCTAATGTTAGAAGAACAAATTAATACCGATATATTTACAATTTATTACTCCTATTTTTACACAAATAGGAACTACACTGACTCTCCAAAACCCAAGAATTTTTTCATCAGATGAAAATAGTTCATGAACTTTGTCAGGAGTTATATTTTTTGGTTTACATTTCAAGTATTAGAAAAGTAAATTTATGAAATTATTAATTTCTTATAGAAAATGAACTTCCATATTGAGGGTTTTTTATTTTTTATTTTTTATGGAAGACTAATTTGCAGTAGAAATAAACAGACAACAAGGAATGGCTTGTTTTCACAATATTTGTTTGTGATTGCGATTGGAAGAAGCAGGGCGAGCATGATGTAAAATTGCTATTGTTGTAGTGTATGTATTTAACATATTCTGTTTTACTATTTAACATTAAACCTGTCATTTATTTTCTTTTCCGTTTCGCTCTGTGCAACATAATAACTTATACAGAATGAATCCAGAGCGCACAGGCCTCTTTGCCTATGTTTGAACTATTCTTGGCCATCAAACATATGACGTAGCCATGAAACTAGTGGGAGTCGTGAAACTAGTGTGAAACGTTTAGGCTAGTGGGAGCCAAACGTTCAAAGCCGCTAAGTGAATTTTCTTATTTATTGATTTGAAATTATTGTTTTTCTAAAACTTTGATTTAAATTTAATAGTATAGCATTATTTTGTGATTTTCTGATTAATCTGGTGTATTTATTCTTTACTCGGCCTTGTAATTGCATAAAAGTATCGGTAAGGGTATCAAATCCACGTGTTACAAGTTGCAGCTCCGCTGAGCGAGAAGTTTTTTTGCCATATTTAGCTGCTTTATTGACAAATAGTTACATCAAATTATTTTCTATAAGTAGCTTATAGATCTAGTCGGGATTCTTAGTTTATTCTGAATTGAGACAGCGAGATTTGGAAGTTAATTAATACTTAAGTGTTCGTAGATTTACCGTTCATAACTTGCCGCCATTGTTATACGAAACGTTATATCCCGAAATAGATAGTGTTAGTATAGTATAGTATACAATATAATACTGTCAATTAATCAGTAAAATCTATTAATTTTGTTAAACTTCGTTGTCAATTAAATTGTACTTTTAACTAAATACATATAACGACTTAGATTACAAACGTAACATAATTAATTAATACATAACTTGATACGGAAGTTATATAAATGGAACTTGTTGATAATACTCGATACTGAAAAATATATATAGCATTATAACGTGTTGAGATACAAGTTTAGGGTTATAATTTTGTACTGAAATTGAAATTTTATTGAAATTAAATCGAATTCATGACTCAGACCAGAGCAGCAAAGCAAAAGGCTCAAACTAATGGGAGTGCTGTGGCTCAGGGGGAGAACTAAGGGGGGGGGGGGGGCAGTTGCCCTCTGAATCACAGCCTTTTAAAATGCACTGCTTGCATGATGTTTGTGGAGCAATCGGGTACGGGACATGATATTGCCACGGGGGATGTCTTTGTGTGTGAGCGATGCAAGGAGTGTAACGAAATCAGGCGACAACTCAGCGTTGTTATGGGCCTATATGAAAGCTTGAAGGACAGGGTGGATGCCCTCAAAGGATCTAAATTGAGGAGCCCATCAAGCTCTCAGCTGCCCACATCAATGCCAGAGCTTGCACTTGGTCATCACGCAATACAGCGGCAACCCCCAAGGCAGAATGCACTGGTTCCACAGGAACTAGTAGTTGTTGGTGACTCCATTGTCAGGGAAACGGGGAACATGCTTTGTAAAAAGGATAAGTGGAACAGGACCAGGGTATGTCTGCCAGGGGCAAAGGTTGATGACGTTGTAGAGCAGATATCATCTTTTAAGGGCGCAATAGGTGATACAGTTGTACACGTTGGCACTAATGATATTAAGAGTAGGAGACCGGCAGAATTACTTAACAAGTACAGGTCACTGTTGAAAAAAAGCCGTGAATTAGGGTTGAATTTGAAAGTGTTTGCAATTCTGCCCAGACACAATAGGAGGGGGTATATGATGAGAGTTTGTCGATAAATTCAGCCCTGGAAAGATTCTGCAAGGCTCAAGGGGTAGAATTTTTTTCAGCCTGGTCTATGCTTGTTAACAGGAGAGAATGTTTCTACAGGGATGGGATACACTTAAATGGAAAGGGTGCAAGAATATTTGCTGATGCTATCGAGGCAGTGTTAGGTGGGTCGGAAAACTGCTAGATTGGGCTAATAGATTAACAGTAGCCACTGGCAGAGGTGAAAGTGATTCTTGCACTGCTCCTATTGAAATGAGCAGAAGCCTGAAAAACAAGATTCAGGATATTTCAGAGACTGCTGGGAGTCATTGCGGTACAAGTAAACACATTGGTTGTGTTAGGGTAGCTAAGAATAGAAACAGGTGCATGTATACTTGCGTGTACACCAATGCTAGGAGTTTGGTAAATAAATTTGATGAATTTGAGGTATTGCTCAAAGCGTCAAAGTTGGATATTGTTGGGATATCAGAGACGTGGTGTCACACAGATATAAGGAATGCAGAACTGGAATTTGGGGAGTACAACGTCTACAGAAAGGATAGACATGATAGGATAGGAAAGGAGGAGGGGTTATGCTATTAGTTAAGAAAAACACATAAAATCCAAGGAAGTGAAGCCAGTCGACATCGCTGGACGGTGCAGTGTTGAATCAGTTTATATCTAGGAAATAAACTCATACACCGACCATTGAACAAAATTTACTGTAACTAAAATTTTTACAAATAGTATAAAAAACAAATTATTTACAATAAACTAATAATTGTATATTGCGGAATACTAAAAACTGTAATAAAAGATCGTTTACCATAAAATAAGCTAAAAAATAAAATTAAAAGCGCTAAAAACCTGGAGCTTTCGAGAGCGTCAGCTCTCTTCTTCAACAGTAATATGACTTTCTGCAACATCTCCTTAAATAGCAGGTTCACGGTACCTCCACACGTGATATTTCTCCACGTGGTTCAATCGGCACATGGTCAGAACCGGAAGCAGAAATGTCTCGGGTACGTGGCAAATAAAATCGTTCATCTGAACTTAATACAATTGTTTCAAAAATAGGATGAATACCCATGCCTCTATCTCTATTCATGGTATTATTACTGGATGAACGAATCCGTAAACCCTCGAGCCATTTACGCTCCCAGTATCCGTGTGCACGATCCAAAATAATAGCGTCTGTTGCACAAATTGAAGCAGTGTGGCATTGGAGGCAAATTGCTGCTATGGATAAAGGGGTGGTTGAGGGGGAGAAGACAGAGAGTGGTAATCAATGAACACTGCTCATCTAATGTTAATGGACTAATGTTATTAGTGGAGTCCCTCAGGGTTCAGTGTTGGGTCCATTATTGTTTTTTGTATTTATAAATAATATCGATGATGGTATATCAAGCTTAATGTCCAAGTTTGCAGACGATACGAAAGTTGGCAAGGTTGTTAAGGACACTACTGATGCTATGCTGCTGCTGCAACAGGATCTGGAAAGGTTGAGCAGATGGGCTGAGAGGTGGCAAATGAAGTTTAACATTGACAAATGTAAAGTGCTACATATGGGAAACAGCAACCCCAGAGCAACGTATCAACTCTGTGGTACTACACTGACTGTGGTAAAGAATGAAAAGGACCTGGGAGTAATTGTGCAGGCAGATATGAAGTTCTCTGAGCAGTGCAGATGGGCTGCAAGAGTAGCTCATGGTGTCTTGTCAATGATATACAGGAATTTTTCTAGCAGGTATAAGGAGGTGATTATTCCCTTGTATAAGGCAATGGCCAGGCCAAATCTTGAGTACTGTATACAGGTCTGTAGGCCTCATTTCAAAAAGATGCTGGAAAGAGTACAGAGAAGATTAGTGAATGGAACAAAGGGTTGCTCTTACGAAGAAAGGCTTAAGTTTTGCAAATTACAGTGTCTGGAGACTAGGCACCGGCGAGGTGATCTGATAGAGGTGTATAAAGCCTTGAATCCTTATCTGTTCCTCCCATCAAAGGCGTGGAACAATGGGAGTCTAAAGTAAACATCCTCATCAACAAGTGATTTAAGCAAGAGAAAATAACAGAATCCACACGCAGTCGCATCCATGCCTCTGGCTGTCAGATTCCGCAATTCTATGGGCTACTGAAAGTCACAAAAAAGGTGTACCATTAAGACTCATTGTCTCCTATTGTGGCTCACCGAGTTATGAGTTGGCGAAGTTTGTCTCGGGGCTCTTTTCTCCCCTAGTAGGCAAGACCGCCAACACCTTTCCAACAGTGGTGAATTTATAGAATGGATCCGAATCCTATCCATCTCAGAAGATCAAATCATGGCATCATTTGTTTGATGTAGTGTCCCTTTTTTACTTCCTTCCCAGTAGAGCTTGCCATCACATGTGCCAAGAAACTCTTGGATAGCGACCAGACACTTGGCAACAGGACCAAACTAACATCGGATAATATTTCCACCACCATCAGACTGTGCTTAACTGGTGGCACAATTATGTTCAACGACTCCATTCCCCAACAGGTACATGGCACAGACATGAATTCCCCAGTTAGGTCAGTCACTGCAAACATCGCAATGGAAGAATTGGAGAGTCATGCATTTATAAGTATGCCAGATCCGATTACCTTTTAGTGTCACTACGTGGATGATGTGTTTGTGGTTATCCCCAGAGATTCGGGCGGGCGACTCTTAGTCCACCTGAACTCTCTGTCGCCTTTCATAAAATTCACCATCAAACTAGAGTCAGACAATACCCTACCATACTTAGACACCCTTTTCCGACATGAGGGCACGTGCTTGAGGATGACAGTCTATCGCAAGCCAATGTCTGCTGGCCAATTTACCAACTATCGGTCAGCACACATGCGCAGCCACCTTGTTAACTCATGCCTGGACCCACTCTAGTTAGTTAGTTAGTTAGTTAGTTATTTGGTTTTTAGGAGCATTAGCAACTAAGGCCATATTGCTCCGGGATATACGGTGGTCATTCCCCGACCTTTCCACAGCCTCCGTATTTGGTGGTGACGGGCTCGAACCCCGGTCTAATCAAGAAGCGTGTGCTACGCACTGCTGCTCCTTCCCACCTGGCTACGGAGGCGCCCCCACTCTAGTTCTACGGATGAGAGGCGCACTGCGATTGCTAGGGACAAGATGGATCTTATGAGGTGTTGCCATCCCACCAATACCCTAAACAGGTGTGACCTACAGGCATGTAACCACATAGCGACCAACAGGAACATTCAAGATAATGACTCCACCACGAGTGCCTTTAACCCATACTACCTAAACCTATCACAACAGGTTTCTAGGGTCCTGAAATCTCATGGGATAAAGTGCATGTAGCTCCTGGGCAGGAAATTGCAATCCCTCATCTCTAGAGTGAAAATACCAGATCCCACCTTACTACAAAGTGGACTAGTCTACTGCATTTCTTGCCGTGACTGCACTGGTTGCTATGTCGGAAAAACTGGAAGAAGGCTCGGCAAACGTATCTCAGAACACGAAAGAGCCATCCGCTTAGCGGACATAGAACACTCGGCTATTGCTGAGCACTTCTGGACAACTCGACCCAAGCCACGATGTCATGGTTATTGATCGGTCCCACCATTACCGACGTCAGCCTGGTTGGAATTGTTGCACATCATGCGTTCTAATACTTCAGTCAACAGAAGCAGTGGATGTCGAGTCCACCCTGTTACTGAGGCAACCATTCTCATGACTGACAAATGTTGCAACGTTCACAGGCTTCAACATCAAGCAATTAGTTGTTACCTCACGCAGTTTACTGTGCATGACTGGCACCGCACACTCTTATGTTCTACGTTCCTAAACTTTCGGCCGACCGGGCTAGCCGAGTGGGTAAAGTACCTGCCCGGCAACCCAAAGGTCGCGGGTTCGATTCCCGCCTCGGGCTTGGATCAAAGTACTGCAAAAACCTTGGGAGGTGCAATATGGCCACAGAAGCCGATGCACCAATAACTACCAAATCAAAAAAAAAAAAAAAAAAAAATCCTAAACTTTCAGTTCAACTGATGAAGGTTACCTTAATAACCGAAAGCTTTTTTGTACTGTATGTATTTAACATATTCTGTTTTACTATTTAACATTAAACCTATCATTTATTTTATTTTACTTTCTGTTTTGCTCTGTGCAACATAATAACTTATACAGAATCAAAGGAATAGTCTGCCCACTCCAACTATTCCTTGTTTCTTTTTTTGACTGCATTTGATCCCATATAACCAAATAATATAACATATGAATAATATAACATGAATAATATAATATGAATTACAAAGTAATGGCAATACTAACACTTCTTTATGGTTCTGAAACATGGATACCGAAACAAAGAGACATTAATAGAATACAAGCTGCAGAAATGAAATTTTTAAGATATGTTAAAGGATGTACAAAATTAGATAAAATACCAAACATAAATATTAGAAAGGAATTAAAGATTTACTCAATTCATGGAAAAATTATAGAATATAGACAAAAGATGGAAAGAACATGTAGAAAGAATGGAAGATAATAGATTCCCTAAATTAGCTTATACGTATAGTGCAAAAGGAAAAAGAGAAAGAGGAAGACCAAAGAAAAGATGGGCAGACCTCTTCGAGATCGGAAAAGGCGGATCGCCTAATCCATGAAGGAAGATAAGATAATAACCAAATAATAAAATCAAAAGTGAACATTTTCATCCATTGCATTGCAAAATGCTATTGCTGTACTTATAATATCCAGATTTATAATGTCAGTTAGAAATTGTGCGGCTTGTCTGCACTGCTCAGAGAACTTCAACTTCATATTTGACTGCACAATTACGCCCAGGTCTTTTTCATTTTCCACTAACCTGAGTGTAGTACTACACAGTTGATAAGTTACTCTGAGGTTACTGCTACCCATGTGCAGTACCTTGCATTTGTCAATGTTAAACTTCGATTGCCATTTCTGATCTCATCGACCCAATTTTCCTAGATCTTGTTGAAGTAGCTCACCCTGGTTGGAGTTGTTGCACATCATGTGTTCTAATACTTCGGTCAACAGAAGCTGTGGATGTCGAGTCCACCCTGTTACTGAGGCAACCATTCTCATGACTGACAAATGTTGCAACATTCACATACGTCACAACCACAGGCTTCAACATCAAGCAATTAGTTGTTACCTCACGCAGTTTACTGTGCATGACTGGCACCGCACACCCTTATGTTCTACGTTCCTAAACTTTCAGTTCAACTGATGAAGGTTGAGTACTGTATACAGGTCTGGAGGCCTCATTTTAGGAAAGATGTAGAGTTGCTAGAATGTGTACAGAGAAGGGCAACAAGATTAGTGATGGGATCCTCTCACCAAGAAAGGCTTAAGTTCTGTAAATTGCAGCGGCTGGAGACTAAGGTACCTGCAAGGTGATCTGACTGAGGTGTACAAGGCTTGAATGGGCTGAACATGCTAAATTCTGATGGGATTCTTCCACTTGCTCTGATTACAAACCTGAGGGGACATAAATTCAAATTGACGAAAGACAGTTGTTGAACAGTCTTTGTGTGGAAATTTGTCTTTAGCCAGCAGGTGGTTAATTGCTGGGATAAACTTCCATCTGTCATTGTGGAAGTTGACAGCTTAAATAAATTCAAGGAGGAATTGGACAAACCTTTAGGGGGAATTGTTGTGTGAAATTGTGTTTTTTTTTTGGCTGATGCTACATAAGCTCATATGCTTGCTTTCTTGCATCACATGCCTCTATTACTACTATTACTAAGTTCCCTAAACTTCTTTGTGACCTGATTACAGATTAATTTATATCTACCATAGGCTTCTGTATCACCTGATAATTTATATACACTGCATGCACTTTTCTTCTCTGCATCTCACAATAATTCATATGAGATCTATTTAGGTCTAAGCCTTGAACAATATTTCTTTACTGGCAAGAAAAGCCTAGTAGTTTCTTTAATTACATTCCACATTAGTACACTGTAATCACTTCCACACACACACACACACACACACACACACACACACACACACACACACACACACACACACACACACACTATGGATCTTTTACCATATATAACATAAGCTCCCTTCACCTGCTTTTCTTGATTTATATTGCTTATTTTTATCACTTTGTTCAATTTTTCTGTCAAAATAATCAAAGGAATAGTTTGGTCACCCCAACTATTCCTTGTTTTCCTAAAAAAAGTTAAAATCCCCCCCCCCTCATTATGAAACAATCTGATTTGCTGGCCCACTCTATTTCCCTGTATAGCTGATTGGTATACTCATCACAGTTATTAGGCAAATAACCACTCTTACTCACCATTTTGTTTTCTCCAGTGCCTATATCACACCAATCATTGCACTCATTACTGAAGTCAACGGGATGCACTGCTTTACATTTAATATTCTTCATAATTATGAGCATAACTTTTCCACTGTCATCCCTGTATGCACCGTACCCTCCACATTCAACGTCATCTATGTCTGAGTGATATCACATATCTGCTATTATTACAATGTCTGCATTTGATGACTTAATCAGTACTTCAAATTAATCAAATTTATTTACAATGCTCTTAGCGTACATGCAAGAATACAGTCACATGTTTTCCTCTTGGTTATCCTAACACAGCCCAGGTATTCATTTATTCCATGATGACCCACAGCAGGGCTTGAAATCCCAAGACAACTTGTTTTCTACCTGCTGCATGTACCAAGACTAGCAATGCAACAATCACTTTCACCTCTGCCTGCAGCTCTAGTTAAACTATTAGTTTGTGTATCCTCTCCCCACAAGCTAGTAGTTTTCCAACCCATTTATCAATGCCTCGATCACATTAGTAAATATTCATGCACCCCTTCTATTCAAGTGTATCCCATCCCTGTAAAAGCAGTCTCTCTTGTTAACAAGCATAGGTCATGCCAGGAAAAATTCTACTCCAAGAGCCTTGCACATTCTCTCCATGGCTGAATGGATTGACAAGGTTCTCAACATATAATCCCCCCTATTATGACTGGGCAGAATTGTAGGCACTTTCAAATACAATAATAACGTGACTTTTTGCCAACATTGCCCTATACTTGTTTTTAGCTGCACTGCATTCATTATTCTGCCGCATTTTTGAGAACAGTAATATTTTTGTGGACTGTTTTTGAATTACTTGGTTTAATGCCTTTAGTATTTCGGTAGATATGTATTCTACAACCAGGTTTATGGATTGTTGTCTTGCTTTTCTTCCAGTACTGTTTGCATACTCCCCATTCAGCATTAGACAAACTCCCCATACTTTGGTCCTTGAGTTTGTCACAGACAAATTCTCAGATATGCCAGACAAGCTGTGCTTGCTACGTGGGAGTCTAAACCGCTGATGGAACTGATATTCGGGTGACATCCAAATCAAGTGGACCCAATTACGGTGAAGTCCAGACGGTCTGTGACAGCCAAATCCTCCGCTTGCACCTTCATGATGGTGGGACTGTTGGTAATCCTGGGTATAACGCCCATGCAAAAGCACACTGTGGGTGACCATCCAGGTGTGAACCAACGTAAGCAGGGGTCGAAGTGTGGTGCCACACCACATGGAGGAATGTAGCTCCTCTGTGTTACAAGGCAATACTATGTAGGAAATGACTTTCATCAACCGGTGCAATACCACCACTTTGCTTATTGGAGGTTTAAAGTGGTGGAACCCATGTTTACTCTTCAGAGCTCAGTTCCGGTCAACCCTTCCCCCACCACTTCCATCATGCAGTATGACTGATGTCTTTTGAGGTTATGAACATCATGGCTAGATCCAATCTTCCTAACATTTCGAGGGTACAGCTCTAAAACGGTGTTCGCAGGCCGGCCGCTAGTTACTACACCAGACCGAAACTATTGGTAACTCTTTAGGAGGCTTCCGGATAAGCTAGTATCTAATCTTGCTACTTTTACTCTGCCAGATAGTGACTGGAGGGAGTCCCAGTAGTGTGTATGCAGGGGGCATTGCCAAGGCCATGTTATGTCAAGGATCTGGGTATATTCTTACCATGTGTACGCCATATCCAAAAATTTGATTACTTCATACAGCATGTCCCCCCCACTTTTTCTTACTATTGAATACACTATGAATTTTCAAACTAACAGAGTAAAAAATTATTCGCTGTATGATTCCTTTTGTCGCAAAGGTTGTACTTGTGCATATGTCCATTCCGATATTCCCTGTCAGAGACTTGGTAATTTGGAATCACCTCTTTTCGATCTTCTCTGGCTTAAAATCTCTCTACCTCATTGTGTCAAATTCATCTGTTGTCTCTATCGTTCTCCCAACTCCACTAATCACTTGGAGCTCTTTTGACTTCCTCTCTTTGCAACTTGACTTTCTCCAGTCCAACTTTCCTAACAGTGAGGTAATTTTCCATTGTGATTTTAATGTTCACAACTCCAGCTGGCTTCCGTTTTCTAGTCACACTGATCCAGCTTGTCGAGATGCTGAGGCTTTTGCAATTACTAATGACCTTGCACAGATTGTTCATTTACCTACAAGGATACTGGACAATTCTAACCATACAGTCAAACTCGCTTGATATTTTTCTCACAAACAACCCTTCTAAGTACACGGTTGAAGTGAGTGATCCTTTAGGCACCTCAGATCACAACTTGGTGATTGTCTCTTCTTCAATGGAGCCATTATCTCATTTTGCATTACAAGAAATGGATAACCTGCTAGATTTGTTTTCTTCTTTTTCTTGGTCAGATTACTGTTTCAAAACTTCTGATGTCAACGTTTGCTCAGATCGTGTCAGTGAAATTATTCTTGTAGGAATGGAATCCTATATTCCACATTCCACTTTAAAATCTCGTCCTTTATCTAAACCTTGGTTTTCCAATAAATGGGCTAAGGCTGTTCAAGAGAAGAACGTTGCATATCGTAATTGGCTTGTTTCCAATTTTTCAGTTTCATTTTCTGCCTACACCAAAGCTTGCAACAATTGTAAAGCAGTTATTAATCAGTCCAAACTAGATTTTGAACAGACTAAGAGTAGAAAATTTTGCTTCTTACCCTAATGGTAGCCGAGAATTCTGTTCTCTTGCCAAAGCTATTAGCCGCAACTTTTTCCATCTCTGCTCCCACCTCCTGTCAAAACCAGATGGTTGTGTTGTCACTTCAGCAAAGGATAAAGCTGACCTGCTAGAATCCCATTTTTCTTCCAATTCATGTATTAATGATCTTGGTAAAACACCTCCCACCATTCTCAACATGCTCCATTCAATGCCTCCTGTGGTCTTCCATCAAAAGGATGTCAGAAGGATTTTGACAAATCTTGATACAAAGAAAGCTCCAGGTCCTGATGGTATTTCTCTATGTTCTCGAAACCTATGCTCCTGAACTTACTCCTGATCTTTGCCGCCTTTGTTTACTTTCTTATTTTAAGGGTGTTTTTCCTTCTGCTTGGAAATTTGCTTATATCCAGCCAGTTCCTAAAAAGAGTGACAAATCCCTCCCATCCAATTATCGTCCTATTGCAATTACTTATATTCTTTCTAAAGTAATGGAGAAATCAATTAACCGTCAACTCTTAAACTACCTAGAAACCTTCCGTCTGATCAATGATTGCCTGTATGGATTCCGTCAGTGCCGATCCACTGGTGATATTCTGGCTTATGTTACTCATTTATGGACAAATTCAATGGAAAATTTTGGTGAAACACAAGCAGTTGCTCTTGACATCTCAAAGGCTTTTGATCGTGTTTGGAGTAAAGGTCTTCTAAACAAGCTTCCATCTTATGGTTTTCCAACTACCTAGAAACCTTCCGTCTGATCAACGATCGCCAGTATGGATTCGGTCAGTGTCGATCCACTGGTGATATTCTGGCTTATATTACTCATATAGGGACAAATTCAATGGAAAATTTTGGTGAAACACAAGCAGTTGCTCTTGACATCTCAAAGGATATTGATCGTGTTTGGCATATAGGTCTTCTAAACAAGCTTCCATCTTATGGTTTTCCAACTGTTTTTTTGTAATTGGTTATCTAGTTTTCTCAGTGATCGCTCACTGAGGGTGATGGTAGATGGCTCTCTGTCTTCTAACTTCTCCATTAATGCTGGTGTTCCCAAGGTTCAGTTCTTTCTCTCACTCTTTTCCTCTTGTATATTAAGGACCTCCTTCCATTGAGTGGAAATCCTATCCATAGTTTTGCTGATGATAGCACATTGCATTCCACTTTCCATTTTGAGAAACTTTGTCCTGCTCAATCAGCTTCAGCTTCTCGAATATCCGCTACCAATTCCTTAAATGCCGATCGCCAGGTAATTCTCCAGCGGGGCAAAGACAACTTAGTTGATTTCAATCCTTCTAAAACTCAGTCTTGTCTTATATTTCGCAAAAAGGATTCTTCTGCTCCTATGCTTATCTTTGGTGACAATCCGATTTCTGGGGAAAATGATATATCTCATTTGAGGATTATCCTGACTTCTAATCTCTCTTGGCACAAGCACACTACAAATATTTCTTCCTCTGCATCTAAAAAACTTGGTTTTCTCTTTCATTCTCAGTGTTACTTTTCTTCCAAACAGATGTTCACTCTGTACAAGTCACATATCCACCCTATCATGGAATATTGTTCTCACATCTGGGGCAGTGCCCCCAAAACCTCTCTCAGGCTTCTAGATTCCATTAAGATGGGGGCAGTTAGGTTAATTAAAGACTCCTCTCTAACAGAGTCTCTCCACTCGCGGTCTCATAGACGTACTGTTTCTGCTGCATGTCTTTTCTACAGATACTTCCAGGAGCACTGTTCTTCTGAATTGGCTTCTATAATTCCCACTATCTTGTCAAAACAATCCGAACACGTGCTGCCACCAGCCAACATCAATTTACCGTCCAACTTCAAACTCACAGAACCAACTTTTCATCTTCCTCGTTTATTCATTCAACTGCTGTTTTCTGGAACAACCTTCCTTCATCCATATTTCCTGAAAATTAAAGTCTACAGAAGCTCAAGTCGACAAATATCTTCTCTCATCTTCTCAATCTCCAACCCAAGAATGGTACTAAGTACAGCCAGGCCTCGCATAATGCAAGTTCAATTAACGCGTTTCATTTTTTTTTTTTTTTATGAAAACCTCAAACACGAAATGTATCAAAACCTATAGTACCCATACCGTGCATGGGTTGAAGGAGAAGCATGGGGAGAGGGGATGCCGGAAACTTTGCTCTAGAGACTAAACATGGGTTTCACCACTTCAAGCCTCTAATAAACAAAGTGGTGGTATTTCTTCGGTTGATGAAAGTCATCTACCACCTATACCGCTATTTGAAAAAATTATACCACTTTTCACTTTACACGATGCAAATTTCCAGTTAATGCGATCTTTTTTTTTATGCGATAGTTGAAAAAGATTTGAATCGCGCGTTATTTATTTATTTATTTATTTTTATTATTTTTTTTTTGTTAGTTAAATTATTATTTATTTATTTTTTGTTAGTTGTTGGCGCATCGGCTTCTGTGGCCATAATGCACCTCCTAAAGTTTTTGCATTTTACACTGATCCAAGCCCGAGGCAGGATTCGAATCCGCGACCTTTGGATTGCTAGGCAGGCACTTTACCCACCTGGGAAGCCCGGTTGGCTCGCGCGTTAAGCTTACCGCACATTGGACAGGCAATAAACAATCGTTTACCTGCTGCACACCTCAGTGCGTTCTGTCAACCATTGGAAGAAGTGTTACTTGTTTGTCTCCCGCTAATAAAGTTAATGCAGACTTGCATTTCAAAATTCTAATTTTTGAATGAGCCAGATGAAAATGTTACCACGAAGGAGATAACGGTAAAAGAACTAGATGAAATCTTTCGTATCACAGAGAACCTCAAACAAAAGGTTTGAGGTTCTCTGCGATATTTATTTCGCCAGGGCTCAGAGAAGATTGTTGTTGGCTATCGGAAATTGATTGATGAAAAGAGAAAGTCAACACTGTTCAAATATTTCCGCAACAGTCATTTCTTCATTGTGTATTTTATGTCAGAGGTTCCCAAACTTTTTCGGTTCATGGCTCCTTTAATGTCTTAGTAATTTTTTCATGGTGTACCTAGACTAAAGGATATACTTAACAGTTCTGTTTAGTAGTTAGGTCCAAACAACTTAATAAGAAATGTTGAAACTGTGAACTAGGCTAGTAGTTCGCGTGGTGTCTGACAGATGTCTAGTATCACTGTGCTTCCATCGGAAATTTAAAATATTCCGTGTCACACAGTTTGGGTACCGCTGTTTTATGCAATAAACATTTAATTCGATAATTATTTTCATTATCTCTTACATGGTATACAGTTAAAAAGTTATTTAAAAGGTATTTTTAAAATTCATTATAGACATTCCAGAAGGTCAAGGACCAATTATAATTTTTCTTATTGATTATTATATTCGATTAACGCGTTTCCGTTTTGCGAGAGGACAGAGAAGGGCGATGAGATTGGTGAGTGTAACAAAAGATTGCTCTTAGGAGGAAAGGCTTAAGTTCCGCAAATTGCAGTGTCTGGAGACTTGGCACCTGTGAGGTGATCTGATTGAGGTGTATGAGGCCTTGAATGGTTTGAGCAAGCTCAATACTGATGGGATTCTTCCTCGGATTACTCACCTGAAGGGACAAAGATAAATTTAGGAAAGACAGTTGTAGAATAGATGTGTGGAAAGTTTCCTTTAGCCAGCGGTGGGTTGATTGCTGGAACAAACTTCCATCTGTCCTAGTAGAACAAACTCCATCTGTCCTAGAAGTTGACAGCTTAAATAAATTCAAGGCAGAACTAGACAAACATTTGTAGTGAATGGATGGGTGAAGTGGGAAGGGGTTTTTTTTTGGCTGATGCTGCATAAGTTTGCTTTCTTGCATCATATACTTCTAATTGAGGGGATGGTATTTGATAATCAACTCTCAGACATCCTCAAAGCTAATCTCACTAAAATTGTACCACGAAGCAGTTCTAGTGCAAATCAACATAAACTTTGAAAGAGGTTGTTTGTGCACGGGTATTGTACTTCCATCATTTCTACCATACTACCCAGGTAGTATGAATGCACCGTTTATTCATATCTCATATTGTGAACACCTTCACAACGAGTTTCCTACGTATTGCACTACTTTGAATAAGTAACACTTCTCTAGTAGAGAAGACTACTGTTACTTATTCTCAGATGGGCACCCTCACCCAGATGGCACCATTTCGAAGTCAACTAGCTTCGAAATGGTGCCGTCTGGGTGGTGGTGATGGTGCCCATCTGAGAATAAGTAACAGTAGTCTTCTCTACTAGAGAAGTGTCACTTATTCAAAGTAGTGCAATACCTAGGAAACTCGTTGTGAAGGTGTTCACAATATGAGATATGAATAGTAGAATGAGTAGTAAGAAATGAAGGAAGTGCCATGCTATGCATTAACAACCTCATTCATACTCGTAGACATTCAGTCAAGAAATATTTTTCAACATAAATTTTGATTTAAATTGTTTCATTACCCTTGCTTCGTGATCAATATATGAGCTAAGCTGATTGAGAAGGACTAGTGAAAGAACTTCCTTAACTCTGCCCTAGGGTATTTACCATCTGTGTAGGGAAATCAAAATCTCACAAATACAGACAAACTATCAAAAATTACTTGATCAGTACAACAGCATAACTCTGAAAACTGGAGTGTACACTCATATATGCATCTTCTTACATGATCTGCTTCAGCTATAGATGTTTTTCTATGCTCAGGAACTGCATACTCCTTTTTGGATTGGATATTCATAGCAACTCACTGGGTGAAACTACTGCTCTATGAAATTTTACATCGATATTGGCATTCCCTACCCTTCCAACCAAACTGCAAAATGGAACTTTTTTTTTTTTTATTAAAACCCCAAACACGAGAGGTATTGGAACCTATAGTACAGGCTGGCCTCGATTAACGTGATTAATTTGTCGCGTTAATTGAGACGGATGTAGAGCTGCTGGTACGACACAGACTGTCGTTCCAGCAGCTCTACATCCTTCTTAAAATGAGGCCTCCAGACGTATACAGTACTCAAAGTGTGGCTTGACCATTGCCTTATACAAAAGTATAATCACCTCCTTATTAATGCTATAAAAATTGCTGTATACACCGATGAGCCAAAACATTATGACCAGCAAGTCATTATTCAAATCGAAGCAACTGCAGGTGAACTATGGTGTGTGCGTGGGTCAGCACATAGTATAATAAGCATCTGATACTGAGCTCCATTAATCAGTGTTACTCTTGTTCTTCAGTCTGCTGGAAAGGCAGCGGACTGAATCAAGTTTGACAAAGGCCAAACTGTAATGGCCAGATGACTGGGTCAGAGCAGATCTTGAAACGGCACAGCTGGTGGGGTGCTCACGGTCAGCCAGCGTAAGTACCTATGAAGGTGATCTGAGGAGGGAAAATCCATGAACCGTGGTAGAGGTGTTGGACAACCATGGCTCATCAATGCTCGAGGTGAGCAAAGGCTCTCTCCCGAACAGAACGTGGCAACAGAAGGGCGACTGTGATGCAACTAGCTAGTAATTGGAATGCTGGTGATGGGAGTAATGTGTCACAACACACAGTACATCAAACTCTGCTGAAAATGGGGCAGCGTAGCCGCAGGCCGCTCTGAGTGCTCACGCTAACCACGGTTCTCCGGCGACAGTGTCTACAATGGGCAAGGAAGCATAGAAATGGACCTTGTGTGATTGGAAGACGGTTGTCTGGTCCGATGAATCACATTTCCTGTTGCACCATGTGGACGGCCGGGTATGTGTGTGTCGTTTACCTGGATGTAGCATGGGAGGAAAACAAGCCGGTGGCGGCAGTGTCATGCTTTGGGCGATGTTCTGCTGGGATGCCCTGGGTCCAGTCATCCATGTATTGGACACTCTGATATCTACCACCCACCTAAATATCATTGCTGACCAGGTACGCCCTTTCATGGCAATGGTCTTCCCCTCTGGCTGTGCTGTCTTTCAGCAGAATAATGTGCCATGGCACACCGCCTGGATTGTTCAAGACCGGTTCACGGAACATGAGGAGGACTTCCAGATATTGTCCTGGCCTCCAAATTCATCAGACATCAATCCCATTGAGCATCTGTGGTTTGTGTTGGAACAGTAACTCTGATCTGTGGCATCTCAACCACAGACCTTACAACAGTTAAAGGATCTGCTGGTTACATGTTGGTACCAGATACTACAAGACACATTTAGAAATCTTGTAGCGTCCATGCCTCGCTAGGTATTAGCTGTTTTGGTTGCACATGGAGGACCAACATCATATTATGTAGGTGGTCATAATGTTTGGGCTCATCGGTGTATCATTGACAAGACACCATGAGCTACTCTCACAGACTGTCTGCACTGCTCAATTATCCCCAGGTCTTTTTCATTTTCCATTACCCTGAGTGTAGTACCACACAATTGATACATTACTCTGGGGTGACTGCTATCCATATGTAGCACTTGACATTTGTCAATGTTAAACTTCAGTTGCTATCCCTCAGCCTATCTGTTCAACTTTTCTAGATCCTGTGGCAGTGGATTCAACCCTGTCAACCTTCGTATCATCTGAAAACGTGGACATTCAGTCTGATATACCTTCATTAATAAATACAGAAAACAACAATGGACCAACACCGAACCCTGGGGGAATCTCCACTAATAACATTAGTCCACGAAGAGCAGTGTCCACTGATTATCACTCTGTCTTCTCACACTCAACCATCTCTTTATTCATAGCAGCAATTTGCCCTTAATGCCATATTGCTTCAATTTGTACAGTAGTCTTCCATTATCCCCTTGTATAATGCAATGGTCAGGCCACACCTTGAGTACTGCGTACAGGTTTGGAGGCCTTATTATAGGAAGGATGTAGAGTTGCTAGAATGAGTACAGAGAAGGGGAACAAGACTGGAGAGAGGATCAAAGGGTTGCTCTTACCAAGAGAGACTTAACTACGGCAAGTTGCAGCCGCTGGAAGCTAGGCACCTGTGAGGTGATCTGATTGAAGTGTATAAGGCTTTGCATGTTTGAGAAAGGCTATGTGGGAAACAGACCAATGGATATTATCCACTGAGCTAGTGATTCATTTGGTGGTGCAGTTACCTCCATTTGGGTAGCAGTTGATATTCATCTTGCAATTACCCAAGCATAAGTTAGCTTTTTAGTATCAAGATTTTTTTTTCGCTCTCTCTCAGTAGGTTACTTCATGTTCAGTTTTGTATCAATGTATTTCCCCCCCCCCCTTGTTCCAAATGGAACACTCCTTGGAATGTCAGATGTGCTTCTTTCAGTTAAGATAACTACGTGTTTTGGCTGTGGAGACAGTAATGATGTGTTCAGTGGATTCACATATGGCACAGGCAGCTGCTCCGTTGCAGACTGTCTGTAAATGCCCAAACTTCTGACACTTACACATAAGAGATTTGCTATGTAGGCTTTACTAAGGAAGATAACCTGGTTTGATCATTGTTAGTAGTTGTCTGGGATTGTTAAGAGAATCATATTCAGTGTCCAACCTAGTATACCTTCTTACTTTTTCATATTTTGTCTGACACTGATGGCTGCTTGAACTTGCAGTTGTTCTGCCAAAAGTATTAAATTTTTGTACTTGCTGAAACTGTCGAGCATCTTCAACTAGCAAGTCCGTGATCTTAACATATTTGCTGCCACTGACATGTATACAGCAACCAAGTGCCACAAAAGTAAATGAATATGAAATTAACAATTGCTCGATATTAACACACTGATTGAATTCAGCAGTATTTTCAGCAATGCTTTTTTTTTTTTTTTTTATTGTCGACCATGTGCTGTAAAGACCAGGTACACAGTTTCATTTGTTCTTTGCTTGTGTTAAGGTTAATTTATATATATGGAACAAACTTTATAAAATTGGAATTCCAAATTATCAAAAGTTTATTGCATATACATAAACTAACTTCAAAACAAGCAAAGAATAAATGAAATTGTCTACCAAGTTGGTAAGCATATAGCTGACTGATGATAAAAAAAATCATAACAAAATATAATAATAATAATAGTGAACATTAATAATAATAGTAAATGGGCAAAACCAATTTCCCATCTCATAACCACTTGGTACAAGTACCAGTCACGGGGCAGAAAAAAATCCCATAAAAGGGGAAAAAAAAATGTATTTTTAATAATAATAAATAAGCATTGCTGCAAATAGCAGAGTTCAGTCAGTGTGCTGATATCAATAAGTTGTTAATTTCATGTGCTTTCACTTTTAGTACTTGTTTATTGACCACTTAAGAAAGACCACATGTGTATAACGGGACATCACTGATACACAAACATCATGGCAAATTACTTTGATAAATGTACATGTCAGTGGCAGCAAAGGTGTTAAACAATCAACTGCCTTGGAGTATCTATTGTATTTTAGTCATTTTTGCACTACAAATACTAAACGTTTTCCAATTGGTTGGTCTTCAGTTGAATGGATAATGAGGAATGCTGGAGAGCAGATTCTATCTACATCAGTCTTTTGACATTTTTCTGCAACTTAGCTACTAAGGACATTTTTCTGCAACTAAAGAACATAATATCTGTAAAAGAAAATTCTCACACCTCCAGTGAAAACTGAATACAGTAGACTCTCAATTTTCCTGGATAGATGGTAAAAAACAAATCCCAGATAATCAATTTCCCAGTTAATCCAAAAATACAAAAGTCCCCGACATACGTAACAGATACGTTCTAGGACTTCTTACGTAAGTCAAGTTTTATGTAACTCGGAAATAACTAATAAAATATTGCTACTATATTATTATTGACAAATCTGAATTCCGCGCGATACTTGTTAATGTTTGGCCATTTTCATACATCCTTATTAGTTTAATTTTCTGATCCAAATCGATGGCTTTCCTTTTGTTGGTAGATTTACTAGTAGCGCTGTCACTTATTCTCTTAGTCGGCAACACGATAACGGTCAAAATGAAATTTTCTGAAAAGAACTTCACAGGGTTAAGGGGGAAACACACTATTATCAGCTGATGCGAACTCACATTTTACTAAGGCACATTTCTGGAGGTCACTGCCATTAAACAATTTGCACCTTCCGGTTTACTGGGCTTTTCTGTTTGTGAATCTAATTATAAATGGATAGTAAACTCAATCTTATTGCATTTGCGATAATACAGATAGCTGGAATTGTGTGGGTTTTTATGTTATTATGGTGAAATGTGTCCCCTTCACTGAAATCTTCAGTCATGTAAAAAAAAAAAAAAAACCATAAATAAATTGTAAGAATCTTCTCTTCTTTCCTATTTTTTTGCTTGTTACTATGTATCTCACTTGTGCAATTTGTACGTGCCGTGATCATCGTTATTAATTGCTTATTTTATTTATTTATTATTTTTGTTTGTTTTAAATTTGGAGATAGGCATACCATGAATATAATAAACAACTTGTTGGCTAGTGTAGATTTCAGGCTCAGGAGAAGTTATTCTAGTTCCAAATTAAAATTCTTAATAAGAAAATTTTTGATACTCAATGATACAGTAAATTAGAATTGCTATGCAGATAAACTGCTATCTCTGTTTGCAGTGCGGAATGTACTATGTGTTGTGATTTCATTATCTTTTCTGTTAGATAACAAATTTGTATGCAAAAACTGTTGTAAATAAAGAATTACAACTTGTTGTCAAGAAATTTACTTTTCTTAACAAGTTCATTTATTGTAAACAAATTCTCTTGATAAAAATAAATTGTATTGTAATGTATTATTTAATTATTAATATTATTAAATATTATTATTATTATTGTTGTTGTTACTCGTATTATTTCTTCCTGATTGGGGGATTCCACTCCGTGACGGGTACTGCTACCAAGTACACAGGATGGTTGTAATGTCTGGTGTTACTGTTGGTTAAGGAAATCTCTGACTATCCTACAAGTGTTCAGGATTGCGACTTAATATTATTATTATTATGATTATTATTATTATTTAAACAATATTAAATATTTTAAATAATGTTTGAAATAGATGAAAACTGAATCTTTCATGATGAATTTTTATTATGAAAGGTTCAGTTTTCAACTATTTCAAACATTATTTAAATATATGTATGAGTATATCACATGACAGTAGTGGACGGATTTGCTAACACTGCGCCCGTGCTGCCATCCATATTCGTCTATATAACCTGGATTCATCTATATAATCTGGTTAAGCTTACTTTTTTGTCAGTGGTGTGGCTTTGCATAGGAGTGCTTGTATCTGTCCTATTTTTAATTTTCACTGCATCAGGACCACCACTATTCAGGTCCTCTGCATTAGCAGTTCGATCTGGGGATTGGGTGGTGGATTGATCTTTCAATTGACTCGCCTTTGTGGCAATTTGTCTAGCGATCGAAATGCAGCAATTCTCTGACTGGCCTTGTGGTCCTCTGTTGAGATGGGGTGTAATGGTCAGTCTAATTTTGGTTTATTTTTGTTTCATTTTATTGTAGTTGGTTTATATCTCTGTTTGTGATATTTGACATAAATTTGGACTTGGTGCCCATCAGAAGGGGAACTGTTAAATTTCTATTTAATTGGCATTGAATTTTAATTGATTATTATTTTATTATCTTTGCATTTAGATTTTCTAAATTATCTTGGAAAGTTTCTGCTGCAATATTTTTACTCTTGTTACTCTTCTTTTCCCTCCCTATTGGTTTGATCATTATGTTTAATTTTGATTATTTTCATTCTTCTGTCTTGCCATACTGCTGGCATTATTTTTTTTTTTTATTATTCATCATTCTAATTTATTTATATATATATAAACCAAAAATGAATTTGACAGTACCTTCTTTCCTCTATGAAAAAGTTCATCACTGAAGCTAATACGAGCTGACTGTCTCACGCCATGGCTATACTCTGGTGTTTCTTCATCTTCTTGAAGAGAGGAAGGGAAAAAAAAAAAGGGTCTTATGACACATTTACGTAGGTTAATGTACAGAAGCTTCTAAATAGAATGCTGTTTCCAGATGACAATTTGATACAGAGCATAAAATTCTAGTTGTTATTCAAATTTATGGAACATCTTTCTGAATGGAATATTTTAAATTATTCTGAATTAAAAACTAGAATAAATTATGTTCTTTTTTAAAGAACACATTTAAGCATTCAGAAATAAGTTTTGCAACTAAAAAATATATTTCTGAATGCTTAAATGTGTTCTGCAATTTAAAGTATCTTCTATGCAAAACAGCTTAGCTTTCAAATTGAAAAACTCATTTGCCATTATAAAGTGTGACCATACACAAATCAGTCAGATTTTTTTTCACTTGATTTTGTACAATACTGCTACCAATGAACAAAATAAACAGCTTAAATTTTTGCAGCATTACTGTACAAAGGGAAAATATGAGTGGAGCCAGTGCAAGATTGTTCACAGGCTCAATACATCTATACAGTGAAAGTTTATATTTTGAAACAATCACTATAGAATCACTGCATGAATCATGCAGTCTTCCACAGCCACTATTGGTAGTGGCTTTTTTTAAATATTCTTTTAGTTGCATTGTGTGTGTAGATATATCAAAACTTGAAATAATGAGCATTTAAACCTGGATGGAGTGCACTGCCTTTAACTTCTTAAAGAATTACAGATTATTCTCAGACTTTCATGGTACTTTCTGTACCACTTCTTCAGTGACTATAAAGACAACAGAACCGATAAATTGTGGTGGTTTGATTTAGTTGTTAATTTGATTACACATTTCAATCTGTTAAGGTTTAGTCTTGAATTAGTTAACAAATAGCTATTAGCAAACATCAGGTAAAGATTAATAATTAAAATTAAATAAATTAACATCAAGTAAATGGATAACTATGAATACTTACACTCTTGTAATGTTGTCATTATGACACCGTCATCCTCACATATCAAGAGAGTAACTTACAATTCATTATATTTATATATCTGCACTCTCAAACTAAGGATGTTTGGAATTAAAACTCCAGTTAGGGTCTCCTGGGGGCAATCATAGGTTAGTTTGTCACTGAGACAGGATATTTAGAATGAGAATAGCAATTTGGATATTGTAGGATTAGATATGTTTGGTGGCTAACCTTCGTGAGCAACTTAAATGTGCAGGTTGGTCCATTATTATATTAGAAGTGATGGAGATTCTTTTTTTGGGATATACTTATTATAATTCTTATTTTTGTTTTTTATCTGCTCTAAAAAACTGTGCTTTTGAAAATATATGTGTGGTTATTGCTATCTGGATGCCTTTGTTTTGGTTAATATTGTTGGTTAAGCTGATCATGAAGGATTTTTTGTATATGTCATTTTGTGTACTTCCAATGGTTAGTTAGGACTGATGTGTCAGGCATGGAAAGCTGGATCTCATTGATTTTGTTATTTGGCCACAGCCTATGTCATATTTGTGTTCTTTAATTCTTTTGAATAATCTTCTATCCCTTTGTCCAATATATGATTTTTGGCAATCTTTGCATTGTAAATTGTATATACTGGGTGTTTGGTGGAAACAGTCTTTGTCAGGGGTGAAGCAGAGGAGGGATTTTTTACTATACTTTTAATCTGTTGGCTAATTTGGGGGATACAGGGATGGTAATATACCCTTTTTATTTTAAAGTTTTTGTTTTTTAAAATTAAAAGATGGTCACTTCAGTGTACCATAATATTTCACTCAATTCAGCCTAGGTGCTGAATGCCAATGTTGTGTAAAATTGCTTTTAATCTATATTATTTTAGGAATGCATTCCCCCTATAACACCATTGTTCTCATTTTAGTTCTCTCTTTTGTTGCTATAGCCATGTTACTATTTTCTTTGAATTTGCTTCTTACCAGGCTTGCCATTCTACTAATATATTTAAATCCGCATATTTCAATTTGCATTATATTCCAGGAATACATAGTTAGTAATGTTTTAAAACCACTGGTTTGTCTTAGGACTATATTAGACTGGTGCTTAAAGTGCCGGCATCAGCTGGTGTCATGAATGTCTCCAAAACAGCAAACTACATGTAGCACGCCTAATGTCAGATTGTTTGAAACTAGATGGGACACTTCTAACATTGCATTGGGACCCCAGCAACTCACTTTTTCTATTCTCAGTTTCAAGGTGGATGTACTGCCCATTTATGTATACAGTTGATTGCGAGTAGAAAGAGAAATTGACATTGGTGGCTTCATTTGGCAAATTCAAATAGGTTAAAAACAGGACAGTTTTATATTATGTTTGAAACACACAAGAAGTCTCCTGAGAAGTTTTATTTATTTTTTTATTTTACAGAATGTTGATACAGAGTTTTGATACCATGATGCCGAAATAAATACATCAATATGGATGTTTACATCCATGCTTTGTGCATAGATGTAAACCGACAGACTAACTTACACTAATTGAAATACAGTAGAACCCAGATAAGAAGTTTTCCAAGGGACTGGAGGTTTAGAACTTCTTAGAAAGGAAAGTGATCTAAGAGTATGAAATATTAACTATACAAATAAAAATGAAAAGATACACAAGTTAAAGATGAGTTTTAAGTACTATTTTAGAATTTATAAATATTTTACTCTGCTTATGGGAAACTGAAGATTTCTAATTGCTTAACATTCTGCTATTGGTAAACTCATTAGCAAGTTGGAAGAATGAGCTCCTTACAAGTTTCAACATACCTTAAAAGGTCATAATTACAGTAAGACAGAGGAGCAATCCACTAAGTAATTCAGAACTCTTCACAACCATCAGAACGTAATGCTTAATGTGGTCTACGTATCCAATTATGGATATCAATGAAAACAATTGCAATATGTCACTTCCATTATATCAAAATGTTTATACTAAAAAGGTTTTAGTGCTGAAAGCCTCAGACTATGGAAAATTCACTAATCAAACAAGTTGCATCATTTAATTTGTGGTAAACAACCAAAGTAGATGAAATGGCATAATTTCTGTTATATCTCATATTGTGAAGGCCCTGATATTGAACTACCTCAAATAAGCAATGCTTGGCCAATGGATTTTCGAATAGGCAAACTTTACCAATGGATTCTCAGCAGATACTACCACCCCTGGGTAGTATCTGCTGGGTGGTAGAATCCGCCAAGAAATGTTGTTTTCTTCATTTGTAAAATTACTTTATTTCTATCCGCTATTTTTATGCAGAGATTAAGGTATCTGTAAGACTTGGTGACTTATAGGATAACTTTTGGTAACATAAAGGATAACTTCCTGTTTGATTTTGCCACATGAGACTTCTCAGAATAAAACACCTATGTCACGGTCTTCCCACCACTTGACATTATTTCCAGATGGAATATTGACAAGTACGTTTACCATCCATTTGAAGCAGTCGGCATTCTCCAATACCGACACTGTAACGGATTACTTCTCGTGCAATAAAGAATTAGTTTTGTTCGATTTTACGAATGTACATGAGGAGACAACAGTTTTCAAAGTTTATAATGCAGTTATCAATAGAAATATTTTCTTGAAATTTTGTTAGATGATCAAATGTACATCCAGAAAATGTGCTATACCGATATTGTTCCCTAAAAACAATTACAATAAAAACTTTTTTTTAATCAAATGTTCATTGCAGTATTATCAGTTTTACAACGGTTTATACCGTTTCCATTGCAGCTTCCAACATGAATTACCTTGATTTTATGTATATATGCAATACACATTGAAGAAAAGAAGTATGATCTTGCTTTAATCAAAAACAATCCGTTGCAATTCTTTCAGTCATGTTTTTCATGCCAAGAAACAGTTGCATGCATTCGCCCCCCCCCCCCAACATCACGCTGGCAACGATGCTGTACTCTGCAGCTTACGGCTTCCTTTCATTGCTTTCACAATACTTTTCAAAAAAAAAACAGAGGAAGATAGAGAGATAAAGAGGTTGTAAAATTATTTCTGATACAGAAAGACACCGAATTTACGTTTGAAATGAAAGGTTCAAAATTCGTTTTGGAAGAAGAAAGAGACCACAGGTGATTTTTTTTGTTACCGACATTAGTTGTGCTGTTACAGTAGATATTCCTCAGCAATTCTCCGATTACTGTTTTCATCTTATTTAATAATAATAAGGATTTTTATAAACTTAAATTATATATATTCATGATTCCGTACACAGATAACCAGAAGAATCTAATAATAAATTGTCGATACAATTGAGCAAACTTGTATTTTGTTAACTAATGAAACAGTACTAAAATAGAAGTAATATTTACGATAAATATAAGGTTCAGAACTGAGCTTTCTGATTCTCTTTATCATTACATAATCACAATACCAGGAGTTCATCCCAGTTTGGAAACATTTCTTTTCCAATTTCTATACAACACTTTGCCATTATTTCTTTGCTGCAGTAGTCTTTTAATGATGTGTTGTACAAGGGAGGCCTCTTTTCCACTTCACAGATAAACTTCTCTGTTTTAAACATTGTCTTACACAAAGTATAATAAACAAATGAATTAAGGCCATCCACCCAAGAACCTCCCCTCAGGCAATACAATTTATTATTTTTTTTTTAAAACCCCAAACACGAGAGATATTGGAACCTATAGTACTTAGTACCGTGCTTGGGTTGGAGGTTGAGAAGACAAAAGAAGTTATTTGTTGACATTAGACTTGAACTTCTGTAGACTGTAATTTTCAGGAAATACGTATGAAGGAAAGTTGTTCCAGAAAACGGCAGTTAAATGAATAAACGAGGAAGATGAAAAATTGGTTCTGCGAGTTTTAAGTTGGATAGTAAATGGATGTTGGCTGGTGGCGGTATGTGTTCAGACTGTTTTGAAAGAGAGAGAGCGGTAATTATGGAATCCAATTCAGAAGAACAGTGCCCATGGAAGTATCTGTAGAAAAGGCATGCAGCAGAAACAGTACGTCTATGAGACAGCGAGTGGAGGGACTCTGTTAGAGAGGAGTCATTAATTAATTAACCTAACTGCTAGAGAGGAGTCATTAATTAACCTAACTGCCCTCTTCTGAATGGAATCTAGGAGACAGAGGTTTTGGGGCACTGCCCCAGATGTGGGAACAATATTCCATGGTAGGGCAGATTTGTGATTTGTTTGGAGTGAACAGCTGTTTGGAAGAAAAGTAATGCCAAGAGCAAAAGAGAAAACCAAGTTTTTTAGATGCAGAGGAAGCAATATTTGTAATGTGCTTGTGCCAAGAAAGATTAGAAGTCAGGGTAATCCCAAAAAAAAAAAAAAGATATATCATTTTGCCTAGAAATCAGAGGGTCACCAAAGATAAGCATAGGAGCAGAAGAATCCTTTTTAAAAGAGATAAGAAAAGACTCAGTTTTAGATGGATCGAAATCAACTAAGTTGTCTTTGCCCCACTGGAGAATTACCTGGAGATCGGCATTTAGGCAATTGGTAGCGGTTATTCGAGAAGTGGAAGCTGATTAAACAGGGCAAGGTCTCTCAAAATGGTAAGTGGAATGCAATGTGCTATCATCGGCAAAACTATGGATAGGATTTCCAGTCAATGGAAAGAAGGTCATTAATATACAAGAGGAACACGCTAAGAACTGAACCTTGGAGGACACCAGCATTAGTGGAGAAGTTAGAAGACATAGAGCCATCTACCATCACCCTCAGTGAGCGATCAGAGGTAAAACTGAATAACCAATTACAAAAAACAGTTGGGAAACCATAAGATGGAAGCTTGTTTAGAAAACCTTTATGCCAAACACAATCAAAAGCCTTTGAGATGTCAAGAGCAACTGCTTATGTTTCATCAAACTTTTCCATTGAATTTGTCCATAAATGAGTAACATAAGCAAGAATATCACCAGTGGATTGGCACTGACGGAAGGTCTCTTGGAAGTTAAAGAGTTGGTGGTTAATTGATTTCTGCATTACTTTAGTAAATTAATAAGAGGAGTTTACCTCAATATAGTACGTAGAACACTTCCGTATGATACCCTCCAGAAATTAAAACGGAAAACACGAAAAAATCAACAACTTACCGGTACATTAAAGTAAAATATAAATAATTAAATAATCAATTTAACACAATTCAAAATCAATTTAAAACGATTAAAATTCAAATTAACGCAATTAAAAGAATCTAACGAAAATATTCAAAACGATTTTCCTTCCTAAGGAAGGAAATAGCTTTGGCAAGAGACCTTCCTAAGGAAGGAAAATCATTTTGAATATTTTCGTTAGATTCTTTTAATTGCGTTAATTTGAATTTGAATTGTTTTAAATTGATTTTGAATTGTGTTAAATTGATTATTTAATTATTTATATTTTACTTTAATGTACCGGTAAGTTGTCGATTTTTTCGTTTTTTCTGTTTTAATTTCTGGAGGGTATCATACGGAAGTGTTCTACGTACTATATTGAGGTAAACTCCTCTTATTAATTTACTAATATTATTATCAACGTAGAACATATTGAGTATTACAGCTCAGATTCATACTATCTAATGCATTACTTTAGAAAGAGTTGAAGTAATTGCAATAGGATGATAACTGGATGGGAGGGATTTGTCACCCTTTTTAGGAACTGGCTGAATATGAGCAAATTTCCAAGCAGAAGGTAAAAAACCTTTGGAATAAGAAAGTAAAAAAGGTGGCAAACAACAGGAGTAAGTTCAGGAGCACAGGATTTGAGAACAAGTGGAGAAATACCATCAGGACCTGGAGCTTTCTTAGCATCAAGATTCATCAAAATCCTTCTGATATCCTTTTGATGAAAGACCACAGAAGGTATTGAATGGAATGTGCTAGGAATGGTGGGAGGCATTTTATCAAGATCATTAATACATGAGTTGGAAGAAAAATGGGATGCTAGCACGACAGCTTTATCCTTGGCTGAAGTGACAACAGAACTGTCTGGGTTTGACAGAGATGAGAGCAGAGATGGGCAATAGTTGTGGCCAATAGCTTTGGCAAGAGACCAGAATGCTCAGCTACCATTAGAGCAAGAAGCAAGTTTTCTACTCTTAACCTGTTCAAAATCTAGTTTGGACTTGATTAATGACTGCTTTACAATTGTTGCAAGCTTTGGTGTAGGCAGAAAATGAAACTGAAGAATTAGAAACAAGCCAATTACGATATGCAATGTTCTTCTCTTGAACAGCCTTAGCACATTTATTGGAAAACCAAGGTTTAGATAAAGGATGAGATTTTAAAGTGGAATAAATGTGGAATAAAGGATTCCATTCCAACAGGAATAATTTCACTAACACGATCAGAGCAAACATTGACATCAGAAGTTTTGAAACAGTAATCCAACCAAGGAAAAGAAATCTCGCAGGTCATCCCATTTTGCATTCTTGTGATGCTAAACAATACAAGGTTGGAAATAGCCATGAGATAAAGGCTCCATTGGAGAAATCACCAAGTTGTGATCTCAGGTTCCTAAAGGACCACTCACTTCGATTGTGTACTTAGAAGGGCTGTCTGGGAGAAAAAGTTTGTTGGCGTTATGGTTCGGATTGTCCTGTATTCTTGTAGGTAAATGAACAAGCTGTGCAAGGTCATTAGTAATTTGCAAAAGCCTCAGCATCTCGACTAGCTGGGTCGGTGACTAGAAAACGGAAGCCAGCTGGCGTTGTGAACATTAAAATCACCAAGGAAAATTATCTCCCTGTTAGGAAAGTTGGACTGGAGAAAGTCAAGTTGCAAAGAGAGGAAGTCAAAGAGTTCCAAGTGTTTAGTGGAGTTGGGAGAATGGTAGAGACAACAGATGAATTTGACACAATGAGGTAGAGAGATTTTAAGTCAATGAAGATAGAAAAGAGGAGATTTCAAATTACCAAGTCTCTGACAGGGAATATCTGAATGGACATATGCACAAGGTACCACCTTTGAAGCGAAAGGAAAGAAAAAGTACATAGGGTTTGGAAGAATGCAAGTGGAAATGTATGTCGTCGACATTAGAATTGAGACCTTGTATATTTGTGAAATGAACAGGGAAGTGTTTGGGAGGTTTAGATCTTTCCACAGATAAACTTTCTGTGAAAAGCTTTCTTTATTATTTGTCTTGTTAACAGTGACAATTCATGGTGTATTCAATAGTAAAAATAAGTCGGAGCGACATGCTGTATGAAATAATGAAATTTTTGGATATGGCATACACATGTTAAGAATATACCCAGATCCTTGACATAACATGGCATTGACAATACCCCCCCCCACTGCATACACACTACTCAGACTTCCTCCAGTCAAAATCTGGCAGAGTAGAGTAGAGGTAGCAAGATTATACGCTTGCTGATCCGGAAGCCTCCTAAAGAGTTACCAATAAGTTCGGTCTGGTGTACTAACAAGCAGCAGGCCTGTTAACACCATTTTAGAGCTGTACCCTTGAAATGTACCTGGGGAAAATAATGGAATCACTGGTTAAAGAAGCATTGCAGGATCATCTAGACAAGACTGCGCTGATAGATAAGACACAGTATGGGTTTGTCAAAGGGAGGTCTTGTCTGACCAATTTGATTGGTTACTATGATGTGGTTACTATGATGAATGCCAAAAATAATTTTGATATCATATACAGAAATACCTCACATAACGCGGTTAATTCGTGCCAAAAAAATACCACGCTGATCGAGGTATTATTAGTATGTATTTTTATGTAATTCGTTCCGTTCAAATTCGTTCAATTTGATTATATGGGTGTTTGTTTATCATAAATTGCTGCACACAAAGTTCTTGCAAAAAAAGAAACTAAAATGATAAATATGGAAAATACTAGTAAGTACAGTACAAATGATTTTTATTGCTGTATGTACATACCAAAACAATATAAGTGAAGTATATACTGTATTTTTATTTTGAAAAATAACTGATCAGCTTAGTTTGCACAGTTCTTTTCTTCTTTTTATCTGCATGCATCTCTTTATAACATCGAATGTCATTTTGCAACGCCTGCCTTACTTTCATACCTTGTCGATGTTTGGATCTAGAAGAACACAATGCCATTACATTTCTTCTTTCCACTCATATTTGTGTATAAAGGTGTAACGTTTTTAAAAAATAATTTTAATAAAAATACACATTAAAAAATATTTGTACAGCTCACGCACAATCAATGACCTTACCGCTCGGAATCTAGAGTGTTTATTAATCTATAAACGTTAGCAGAGTCCGTATATAATGGGAGTTGTGACAACAGTCAGCGTGGCCTTGAATCCATAACGCATTGGCCTACGTACTGGCATTATAATACCAACATACATATCAAATGTATTGGTGCATAACAGTTAATTTTTTTTCAATTTGTAAACCGCGCTATGCAAGGTATTCCTGTACTTGGATTTCGGGAAAGCATTTGATACTGTTGCACGTGGAAGACTGCTGTACAAATTGGTGAGGTATGGCATCAAGGGTAAGCTGCTAAAATGGATAAAGGGATCGTTGAGTGGGAGACAACAGAGAGTAGTAATCAATGGACACTGCTCTTCGTGGACAAATGTTATTAGTGGAGTTCCCCAGGGTTCGGTGTTGGGCCCATCATCGTTTAGCATATTTATCAATAATATTGATGAAGGTATATCAGGTTTAATGTCTAAGTTTTCAGATGATACAAAGGTTGGCAGGGTTGTTAATGACAGTGTGCTACTCCAACTGGATCTAGATAAGTTGGGAAAATGGGCTGAGAAGTGGCAACTGGAGTTTAACATTGACAAATGCAAAGTACTGCATATGGGTAACAATAACCGAAGAGAAACGTACCAACTGGGAGGTACTACACTCAGGGAAGTGGAAAGTGAAAAAGACCTGGGGGTATTTGTGCAGCCATGAAGTTCACTTAACAGTGCAGACGGACTGCCAGGGCAGGTCATGGAGTCTTGTCAATGATATATAGGAATTTTGCTAGCAGGGACAGGGAGCTGACAATCCCGTTATGGTCACGACACACCTAGAGTACCTCAATCAGAACACCTCATTATGCGAGGTGATCTGATTGAGGTGTATAAGGCCTTGAATGGGTTGAGCAAGCTGAATGCTGATGGGATTCTTCCTCTTGCTCAGATTAAGAACCTGAGGGGACACAGTTTCAAATTGAGGAAAGATAGTTGTAGAATAGATGTGCGGAAATTTGCTGCCTTTAGCCAGCGGGTAGTTGATTGGTGGAACAGGCTTCCATCTTTTGTTGTGGAAGCTAATAGCCTAAATAAATTTAAGGCTGAGGTGGAAAGGAATTTGGAACGCATGGAGGGATGAAATGGGAGGGTTTTTTTTTTTTAGCTGATGCTGCATAAGCTTGCTTTCTTGCATCATATGCCTCTACTAATGCTAATGCAAGGAAGATTGGATCTCACCATGATGTCCATCATAACCTCAAAAGTCATCAGTCATGGAAGAGATGGGGAAGGGTTACTGCCTCAGTCTTAAGGCGTTTATCCCACCCTTCCCACTGCAATAAAATAGGAAAACGACTTCTACTACCACTACCGATAACATGCACCATCTGTAGAATTTATTCAAGGCAACAGTCCATCCTACTGAAATTCAGCAGACTCATCTTTTCTGAACTTAGGACACACCAAACCTTTATATCACCAGCATAGGATATAAGTTGAATTTTATTTAAAAAAAATAATAATAATAAAAAAATTAGACTTAGTTAATATATGTAGTATGTCATATTTCAGCATTAGATTTTTATTTCTTAAATTAATTTAACTTTTCTTTTCTGTGATTAATAGAGTGAAAATTAAATTATTTGTCTTGTTATCAAATAATTAATAATTGATTAGCTAATAATATATACACTGGTGTTCAAAGAAAGTGCATCAACTAGGAATTTCACATTTCTAACCATTTATCATGATGGTATGTTACACTAATGACTAGCATCACAAATAGAAATATAAACAAAAGATATTTATTAATAGTAAAGGCAAAGCTAAGTAATATTTGACAGGTACTCTCAAAATATTCCAAAATGGGCATTTGCAACCTTTATACAACAGTTTTGGTAAACACAACAATTATGGCTGAAATGTTATCAGAAGCCCTTAATTTGCTTCAGTTTATCATTTTAAATGGAAAACAAAATGTAAAGTTCACCAGGTGCAAACTAATATTTAGTTGAACCACCTCTGGCCCTGATGACAGCAGCACACCGTCGAGGCATTGACAAGATCAATTTCTGAAGATAATGAACTGATAGTTTGTGGTTCCAAACACAAATTATGGCTTCCTGATGTTCACAAAGGGTCTTTGGTTTCTTTCTGGCAACTGCAGATTCCACACGGTGACAACAGTTCTCTACAGGATTCAGTTCTGGGCTATTCCCAGGCCAGATAAGAGTTGTAATGGACCGTTCTTCCAACCATTTTTTCACTGTAACAAATGTAAAAACATTACTGTCGAACCTCTAATGCAGAAATGAAGCTAAAGTAACTACAGAAGTGCCTACTTACACTTTTCGCCCAATGACAAGGAGCAGAGTCATCCTGAAAGATGCAGTTTCTTGGCAGGTTGAAATGGTCTCTAATGGTTGGCAGCAATTTGCCTTCCAATATAGCCAGGTATCCATTGGTATTTACGGAACCTTTTATAAACTGCGTGACCTACTATGACAGGTCACCACGATACAAAATGCACCCCACATATCATTTGGCTGGTAGGGAATTTCACTGTAGACACCACAGAGTCTGGATGGTATTATTCACCATATCTATGGCGAATCGTTTGTCTCCCATCAGAGCCATGCAGGTTGAATTTTTTCTCATCCAAGAAAATAACTGACTTCCACTGCTGGGGGATCCATCTGATATGCTCCTTACACCAAATCAATCGGGCCTTTTTCATTTTTTGTGCGAGGAGGGGCTCCTTAAGATGACGGGGTACAAGTCAACTTTTGAAGAGGCATCTTCTGACTCTTACTGCACTTGCTACCATTCCTGTATGTTCTTCCCATTCCCTTTTCAGCTCAGATGAAAAAGCTTTAAGGTTTTTAAGGCAAAAGCACTTCAAAACACAGTCCTGTTTTGGCAAAGAGAATTGTTTGAGTCCGGTTCCTTTTTTTCCTATCAGCAGAACCAGTACTCTTGAGTTTGGAAAGAAATCTACTCACTGTCGACTGATTACAAGACACTCTATAGGCAATATGACGGGAAAACATCCCTCCTTATGTAAAGCAACAATAGCACTCTTTCTTCATGGCGTCAACTGCATGTAACTCGCCATCCTAACACAAGTAAGGAATGACTGCAACTCTTGCAGGGCGTGCTTATATAGCTGAAAATAACAGCTGATACAATATCACGTCATCACCTACGTGTGTCAATCTTATCTGATGCAATCTGTAAGAAATATTGCCATATACTTGTGTTATTTGGACAACTACAATTTTAAGGGGTGTTGCACTTTCTTTGAACACCAGTGTAAAAGTAATTGTTTTCATTTTATTGCACATATCTCCCAATTTAACATTGACCTCCACATTTTGTAATATTTTATAATGAAATGCATATGGAAAGCAACACATATTTCACAATCTGGATTTAATAAATTAAACAATCATAGCATACTATCTCATAATCATGACATAATCATAGTTCAAGGATGTTCTCATAATCATATATTATGAGAACATCCTTCAACTCAGGGGAGGGCCTCATGGACTGGAGATGTGCAAATGTATCCGAAATTTACAAAGGGATATCAAAAGGTGACACAAGTAATTACAGACCTGTTAGTTTAACTTCTGTTCCAGCAGGATCATCTAGACAAGAGTGCAGTTATAGTTCAGACACAGCATAGGTTTGTTAAGGGGAAGTCTTGTCTGACCAATTTGATTGGACACTATCATGTGGTCACAAGAACTGGATGCAAAAAACAATTTTGATATCATATACTTGGATTTTAGGAAACCTTTTGATACTGTTGCACATAGAAGACTACTGTACAAATTGGAGCAGTATGGCATTAATGGCAAGATGCTGCTATGGATAAAGGGATGGTTGAGTGGGAGAACACAGAAAGTGGTCATCAATGGACACTGATCTTTGATAAATTGATAAATTTTGGCAAAAACAATAGTTCAATTGTTACACATTATTCTTTAATTATTTGTAAAAGAATAAGAGAAGTTCACCTCAATATGAAACGTAGAACACTTCCATATGGTACATCCAGAAATTACAATGAAAACAATTAAAAAAATCAAAACTATTATATTACAGTAAGAAATAATTAAAAATCAATTGAATACAATTAAAAATCAATTGAACACAATTAAAAATCAATTTAACGCAATTAAAAATTAAGTAAAAATTAAATTATAAAAAAATTGCAAAAGGAAAATCGTTTTGCAATTTTTTTGTGTAATTTTATATTTAGTTCTTTTAGAAACATTTGTCAAACTATCACAGATTGGACAAACAGAAATCAAGCAGTTATTATTTCTTTTTTTTTTACATTAAATCTTTTATGTAAAAAAGAAATTCACAGATGTAGTTTTAATGCAATATTGTTATGTAAGACTCGTGAACGTAGTATTGTTTGTGAATAGATATATATATCATTAGCATTAGCAGAGCCATACAATGCAAGAAAGCAAGCATCAGCCTAAAAAAAAAAAACTCCCATTTCACCCCTCGTCAGGCATTCGTTCCAAATGCCTGACCGGCTCAGCCTTAAATTTATTTAGGCTATCAACTTTCAAACAAAAGATGACGTCTGTTCTACCATCAACCACCTGCTGGACAAAGGCAAATATCCACACATCTATTCTACAAATGTAATTTGAATCTGCCCCCTCAGGTTCTTAATCTGAGCAGGAGGAAGAATCCCATCAGCATTCAGTTAACTCAACCCATTGAAGGCCTTTATACAACTCAATCAGATCACCTCGCAGGTGCCTACTCTCCAGGCGCTGCAATTTGCAGAACTTAAGCCTTTCTTGGTAAGAGCATCCCTTTGTTCCCCTCACCAACTTGTTGCCATTCTTTGTACTCTACCAATATAATTTGTTCCATTCTTTGCTGTGTAGTTCTCAGCTTCTCTTCCATTATTTTGATGAGTGCCCAAGTTGCTGCATTACTTCTAAATGGTTCTTTAAATTGGAATCTAATGTACAGGCAAAATTTAGTAATCCTCTGAATACTCCTGGATTTTTAGAATCGTCTTTTTCGTCATGTCCACGTAAAGGAATTTCAAACTGTCCACAAAATTTAATGCAGTCTATTATTTCAGATAATACCTCACGATTCTTGGTAACTTTTCTGTTATGTTTGCAGATCAAAAGTCTGTAGGCCTCACTAAACTGTTCTTTAAGTTTATGCTTTCTAAAAGCGATAGTGAAATCACATTATCAATATGTTTCTTTGAACTCTCATGTTTTAGAGTTTTTTCTTTCATTCTGTTTATGTTTGTAAAGCCACTTTTTGTCCAAATTAAGTAACCTCCGAACAATAAACATGGAAAACAAAACAATGAATTTTTAACTTCACAACCACAAAGTCAACTTTTCCTTTGGTACCATTCAGTTTTAAAACTGTGAATATATTTCTTATCATTACTTATTCCTCGCTGGGAAATTTGAATCTTTGGTGTAGGGCAGCCTTCTTTTTTAATCGCATTTTTTTCTTGGATGCATTTTTTCTTTGAGACATAATTGTGAGAAACTAAGTTGCTGAAGTTTATTCACTGTCACGCAATTTAATTCATGGGGAAGCATGGAGGCAATGATCAAATCAAATTTCACAAAATCGTGTGTCAGCAATAATGTTTTACTTACACATCACCTCATAATATAATTTCAACTTACCAAGTTCAAGCTCGATTCACAATTAAGCTGTAATCACATAATTACACTGTTGAATGTTGAGTATTGACTTAACACTGATATTATTTGGTAACTTAATGGGGATTTGGGTGAATAACAAAAAGACACTGACATTGTGGCTATACACCCATTGGGGTCAACGATGAAAAATTGCACTGCTTGCTTTACATTGACTGATTCGTTTCACCTATAAAAAATGTATATTGGCAAGTTGCTAATATGCTGGTTGCCAATGGCAACCAATTAGCAGATATTCACTGAAATGCATCGCTGCCTGGCGCACAGTAAAGCCTATGGTTAATTAACCTTCAAAGTTGGAAATGATTTTGTGTTTTTATTCATTTATTATTGAAATGATTACTGGAAATAGAGGATGCACATACTATATGCAGGTCCTGTTAATAAAAATATTCATTGCGTTGCATTGTTCTTCACAAAATTTCATATAACTCCATTCACTGTATATCTAGATTTAAATAGTTGGGGGTGCTGCAGTGCCTATGGACGAGCCGCCCCCTGCTTACCTGTGTGAGGAGGGAAGCATATAATTTGTGTTTTCTTATCTACTTGGTTGGTTTTTTTCTTTTGCCAGTGTAGCAAAACCCTGTGGCTTCCTTGCACAATATGGCGAATACTATTACTATTCCTATCTGCAAATTTTGACATCACACCCTCTATTCTTACATCAATGTCATTTCTGAAAATCAAAAAGAATAGTGGTCCCAGGACAAACCCCATTTCTAATATTATACCAGTCTGAATAGTTCTGCTACAGAAGGTCTTAACAGCAGAGACAGTAATGTGTGGCCTATTATGTTACTATAATTTTTTAAAAATTTGTAATAAGTTTTTTTGTTTAGCATGCTATGAAATGTCTTGGATTAACAAATGAGTATGTACCTGCACACTAGAAATAAATAATTTCTTTCAGCATTCACATCAGAAATGTAACTTGTTTTGTTGCTGATTTTTCTCAATAGAAGTCACTTTATAATTAGTGAAATTTAAGAGACTTAAGAGACTATAAACAAATTGCATACAGAGTCACAATTTGCACAGTTTCCAATGTTGTCAAGCTGCACTCCCAAACAATGGAGATATAGAACTAAATATAAAATGGTAAGCCTAATGTCATATTGTTCTGCTATAGCAATGCGCAAATAGAAAAACAAGAAGATACATGCATGAATGTTCATGCCAATGTAGAAAAAAAGTTATGCAAAATGTGATCATAACTTAGGCAACATTAAAGCATACCAACATTTTTCAAAATCACATGCAAGAATTATTTATATAATAATAAATATTAATAAAAGATTATATTTTATTAAGCATGAAAATGATTTTGACTTGAAACACTCACCCACCACAGCCTGTACAGCAACTCTAAGATATCCTTTCACATCACCTTTTTCATTAACAATCGCTACTTTCTGTACCAGAGGAACTGGATAAAGAAGATTACTTAAATATACGAACGCCCTGAAAATATAGATTAAATTTAATTATTACTTAGTTTAAAAAAAAAAATACTCCATAACTCTGTGACAGTGCAGAGCTTATAAGCAGCCAAAACAATGGCTGGATTCCACTCCATGATTTCTATGCTGCAGTGTAGCAGCATATGTACATGTTACCTAATATTAATGAATATGTAAATTATCCATGGTTTTTATTTATTATTCATATTCCAATTAAAACACTCTCTCTCTCTCTCTCTCTCAAGGAATTACAATTTTAATATAATTTCCTTTTTACCCTTCAAAATTAAAAGTTAACTTTACCCTAACATTATAAATACTACTGTATTGCTAATGGTACCTTCATGTCATAAGATCAGCTACTGCTTGTTATAGAAGAAGACAGACTATTGGACGTTTGCATGAAGTGTACAAAAAAAAAAAAAAAAAAAGCTAGCTGTGGTAGTAAGTAGCATATATGATTGAATCTTTATACAATGATAAAAAAAAAACATAATTCACTGTTAATTATAGAAATGGTTTATTGACTTCTGTAAAGCAGTTACAATGAAGATGTTAACTCCTTAGGCCTTTGGGGGGAGGGGGGTTAGGCACACTGGTAGTGTGTGTGTGTGTGTGTGTGTGTGTGTGTGTGTGTGTGTGTGTGTGTGTGTGTGTGTGTGTGTGTGTGAGAGAGAGAGAGAGAGAGAGAGGGGGGGGTCCTACAAAAGATTAAATTAAATAATATAAGCTAAAGATAATATATTTTTTTAAATAAGCATACACTGCAATCATTAACAAAATATAATAAGACTAACACAAGAGAAGCATATGAGCAAGCAACCACTTCACAAGTAAAAGTGAAACATTAACCGTTGAACACCAAGGCTTAACTTTTAGGACACCATCACTACCGTGTCATAAGATTTACTAATTTAACTACAGCTTTTTACTACCAAGATTTACCATTTTTATTTTAAGCATGAATTAATATGTCAAAACCATGCCAGAATGGCACTCGCTGATTTGGCACAACTGAAGCCAGCCATGTACAGTCTTGCACAACATACTGGAACACATTGGAGTTCTGCTGTTCACAGACAATGTAATCCAAAATGCTTAAAAATGGCTATAACTAAGTCAGTATGAAAAATATGCTTTTCATTTGCCTCCAATTTCTATAGTCCACACTACGAAAGAATATCAGAATTAAATGCTATTTTATTCCGTAAACTTATCCTTCAAAATTGTAATACTGAAAATATTAGTTTATTTTCCTTACTAGTTATCTCTAAATGTAGAATGAGTGTAAACAATGCAAGCAGTAGACTTTTTACAGCACCCAGTTTGGAAAATACTATATTTGAGGATGATCACAGCTGACTTCACAAATTATTGAGAACCTAACAGCACTCGTGTTCTCCCAGAGATATAGGTTTCTTTACCAGGGAATTCAAAAAGAGTCTTTTTTTTTTTTATATATAAGCCAAAAAATCATATGTCCTCCCAAAAATATAGCACTCCAGGTCAACCCATCTGGATTCATTGGAGACACCTTAGTAGTAGCATTAGTAGAGGCATATGATGCAAGAAAGAAAACGTATACAGCATCAACCGAAAAAAAAAAAAAAAAATCCAATTTTTTTTTTTTTTTTTTCTTTTTTCTTTTTTTCCTCTTCCAATTTCATTGATCAATTCATTTGTCTAGCTCTGCCTTGAATTTATTTAAGCTATCAACTTCCACAACAACAGATAGCAGTCTGTTCCAGCAATTAGCCACAAGCTGGCTCAAGGCAAATTTCCGCACATCTATTCTATAATTGTCTTCCCTCAGTTTGAATCTATGCCCCCTCATGTTTGTAATCTGAGAAAGAGGAAGAATCCCATCAGCATTGAGCCCTTACAATCTAAATCTCCAGATTCGTGCTCTGCCTACACCAAAGCTCGCAACAATTGTAAAGCTAGATTTCGAACAAGCTAACAGTAGAAAACTTGCTTCTTGTCCAAATGGTAGTCTAGCATTCTGGTCTCTTGCCAAAGCTATTGGCCATAACTTTTGTCCATCTCTGTTCCCACCTCTGTCAAAACCAGATGGTTCTTTTGCCACTTCAGCCAAAGATAAAGCTGACCTGTTAGGAGCTAGCAGGTCTACTAGCTGACCTGCTAGCATCCTATTTATCTTCCAACTCGTTGATTGATGACTTTGGTAAACCACCTCTCAACATTCCTAGTACACGCTATTCAATGCCTCCTGTGGCCTTCCATCAAAAGGAGGTCAAGAAGGATTTTGAGCAATCTTGATGGTAACAAAGTCGAGATTTTCAAGATATTTCTCAACTTGTTCTTAAAATCTTTGCTCCTCAACTTACTCCTGTTCCATGTTGTTTTTTTTTTCTCTTTCTTATTCCAAAGGCATTTTCCTCCCTGCTTGGAAATTTGCTCATACCCAGTGAATTCCTAAAAAGGGTGACAAATCTCTCCCATCCAATTACAGTCCCAATGCACTTACTACTACTCTATGTAAAGTAATGGAGAAATCAATTAACTGCCAACTCTTAAAATATCTAGAAACAAAAGCAAATTCAATGGAAAAGTTTGGTGAAACTCGAGCAGCTACTCTTGACAGTTCAAAGGCTTTTGATCATGTTTGGCATAAAGGTCTCCTAAACAAGCTTCCACCTTATGGTTTGCCAACTGTTTTTTTGTAATTGGGTATCCAGATTTCTCTCTCACTGAAGGTGATGGTAGCTAGCTCTCCATCTTCCAACTTCCCTACTAATGCTGGGTTCCCCCACTCTTTTCTTTTGTATATTCATGACCTTCTTCCATTGACTGGAAATCCTATCCATAGTTTTGCTGACACACATTGACATGATGATGACACATTGTATTCCACCTTCCAGTTTGAGAAACCTTACCCTGCACAAACAGCTTTAATTTCTTGAATATTTACTACCAATTCCTTAAATGCTAATACCTGGATGAGAAGCTAGGTAATTCTCTAGTGGGGCAAAGATAACTAAGTTGATTTCAATCTTTCTAAAACTCTTTCCTGTCGTATACCTCACAAAAACAACACTTCTGCTAGTACTGTTTTTGTGAGACTTATCTTCAATGATATTCTGATTTCTAGGTAGATCATATATCTCTATTGGGGATTACCCTGAATTCTAATCTCACATGGCATAGGCACATTACAAATATTGCTTCCTCTGCATCTAAAAAACTGGGTTTTCTCTTTTGCAATCAGTATTACTTTTCTTCTTTCAAACAGCTGTTCACTCTGTACAAATCACAAATCCACACTACCACGGAATATTGTTTCCACATCTGATGTGTTGCCCCCAAAACCTCTCTCAGGCATCTAGATTCCATTCAAAAAGAGTGCGGTTAAGTTAATTAAGGACTCATCTCTAACAGAGTCTTTCCATTGTCTGTCTCATAGACATTCTGTTTCTGCTGCATGCCTTTTCTATAGACACTTGCATGGGCACTGTTCTTCTGAATTGGCTTCTATAATTCCTGCTCTCTCTTCCCAAGCAGTCCGAACATGTGTCACAACCAGTCAACATCCTTTTACTGTCCAACTTCAAACTCACAAAACCAACTTTTCTTCTTCCTCATTTATTCATTCAAGTTGTATTTTCTGGAACAACCTTCCTTCAAGTCTAATTCTCTTGCAGCCTGAGGCATAAGTCCTTAATGCATCTTAGCCTTCCTTTATACATATTTCCTGAAAATTAGTCTACAAAAGTTCGTCTAATGTCAACAAATATCTTCTTTCATCTTCTCAACCTTCAAACCATGCAGTGTTAAGTACTATAGGCTCTAATACCTCTCATGTTTAAGGTTTTCATTTAAAAAAAAAAAGAGAGAGAAGCATGATTTCCTTGATAGTTTGGTCAACACTGCATTTACGTAATACAGTAAGAACATGTTCTTTTGACTCACAAGAAACACAAATAGTTACACCATGCAGGCTGCTTGTGAGTGCCAAATTTTTGGCATATAAAGCACAGTACTTAGTTGAGAATGTGAGTATAAGTTCGAATTTCACATCTTAAGTATCCAACTTTTACAGTTGATGGAATACTTGGAGTCTTAAATATGAAAAAAATTGTATAAGGAGGAACTATTCAATTTTTCCAGGTGACCATTATTTTTTTTGCATGCATTACATTTTGAGTGCTTAGTTCTTGTGTGATTTCTTCCTTGCTTCTTTGTATACATTTTAGGCATTTTCATATATTACTTTATACATGGATGTATACATATAACTATTACTACTACTACATATCACTTATTTATATAAGTGCCTAAAATATAGTTATATATGCATAGCCTAAAATTCTCTACTGTGGTGCATGTGTGCGTGTACAATCAGAGGTGGACTGGCCATTACGCTGGTAAGAATTTTTGACCCAGTCTGCCTCAGGTATACACACACACAGTAGAGAACTAGCTTTAAAGTACGATGTGTGGCAATAAAGTTCCTGGACTAGTGCAATAAAAATACCACAAAGTGTATTTTTATACACTTTGTGGTATTTTGGTGGTGCAAACCATTTTTAAATGGTTTGTACCACCTGATTGAATGTATTTACTACACCATTCTAAAATTTTCTGAAATTAGTCAGTGAAAGCATCCAAAGAGATGTTGTTCAGTTTGGCATTTACATTTTTTTCCATATCCTCAAAATCCTGAATGTCCTTTCTTTCAGGGTAATTTTCACCTTGGGAAAGAGGAAGAAGACTGCTGGTGCTAGATTGGAAGAGTGGGGTGGATAACTGATCTGTACAATGCCATGTACAGACAGATCAACCACCCATCACAACAAGTTCAGAATGGGTGGGGGCATTGTGCAACAAGAATCGGCTGCCTTTCTGTCAAAATTGTGGCCTCATCTATGAAATGAACTTCAGTAGTATTTGAAGCAGTATCGACTGCTTCAAATACTACTGAAGTTCATTTCATAGAACACAGCATTGACTCTCTCCCATTCAGGTTCAAAATCCTTGTGAATCACATTGTTTGTCAAAAACCATGATCAGAATTATCTTGATTCTGGACTTCATGAGCCTTGGTGATGATTTTGAAGTCCAGTGCGACCTCTGATTCTTTATCCCTAGGTCATGCTGAAACACCCAACACTCATCTCCAGTGACAACATATTCAAGGAAATTAGGATCATCTTGGCAAGTCTGGACGAAGTCTTCACGTGATGACACTTTTTGCTGCTTCTGCTCGTGCATTAGTTTGCTCAGACCAATTTTGCACAGAACATCCTTTTCACTAAATATTCATGCAGAATTTGACAAATCATCTCTTACTTATATCTAACTAATTAGCTATCATTCTGAGGGTCAAACACCCATCTCTTGCCCCAATTTCCTGAACTTTTGTAACTCTATCTTCATTTTGAGAGGTTGATGGACACCCACTTCTTGGGTCTTTGCAAACATCCTCATGTCTGTCTTTGAACCATTTTACCATTGAAACACAGTGGTACGGCATAATGTTTCATCACCATAAACAGTTTTTAACATTTCATATGATACTGTTGCAGATTTTCCCAGTTTAAAGCAAAATTTTATATTTGTTCATTGTTCCAATAAAAACTCATGACACAGAATGTTAACACTACTAATTAAACAGGTTATTACTTGCAACCTGTCAGCCTACTAGGTAATCTCTGTACCACTCACTATCTTGAAAGAAGTCTGAAATACAACATACTCTTTCCATTTATTTTCAAATGCATCAAACAAGACCACAACAACACTAGTCCAGGAACTTTATTGCCACACTTCATATAATTCATGTATTGCAGTGTTGGCAAAATAATGTGAAGAATGTTAAAGTTGTTCAACAAAAAGTTTATAAGAAGCTTAAACCATACTAGTGGACAAAAGTTAAGTTATAAATGACAAATGTGCAATAGTTTATAAAATTACTGATACATGTCAATGAAACAGAAGAGCATTATATTATTATATAACAGTACCAAATTTAAACTTAGGTAGAGCATTCAATTTCCAAAATGCAGGCATCCATAAACCTCCCTTAAAAACTAAAACGTTATTGTATGAGCAGCGTACATGATACACACGTGAAAGGACTTCCACATAATAGGGATATCTTCAAGTTTTTATTCTCCAACTAGGAAAATGTACATGCTGTGGTAGATAGCAGCATAATCGCAAACTGTAATCATGGTAGGATTTACCAACCCCAAGAAGCCTTGGCGAATACTTTGGTTTGAAAGGCTGCAGCCTGTGAAGCCTGTTATTCATAAGCTTCAAACACGGTTTAAAAAAAAGAAGCCACCAAGAAGACTTGGTGTTCTGCAATGGTACAGAATTTCATACAGGATGCCTGTTTGTGCAAGCATCCTAGCCAAAGTGGTGGCTAAATGAAAGTCAGAGAGGGTGTGTAGTGGACATGTTTTGAAGTTTTATGAGAAGCCCTGGGAAATCCATACTACATGCCAGTTGTGAGCTTAATATTTTACCAGTCATGAACTTAACATGCCACAGTCAACAGTTTGTAACATTTTGGATCTCCATTTGATGATGAAACCATAAAAGTTAGAGCTCATACAGAAGTTGTCAATCAGAAAAAAATAAAGAGGATGGAATTTTGTCTGGAAATGTTTCAGCTTATGGAAGATAGTGGCAATTTCCTGGAATGGATCATCTTTAGTAATGAGCGCACTTTTCATGCCGGTGAGAAAGTAAACACGCAAAATGAGGGCATATGAGGCACAGAAAATCTTCAGTAAATTTTGGAATGCCAGCATGCCACTCCAAAGATAACCTGGCTTTTGCATAGTCAGTTGTAACAAAGTGTACAGACCATTCTTCTTTGGAGAAGCTAATGTATCACTGTGTATTTATATCTGGACATTTTTTTTGTGCTCCAACTGCAGGATGATAATAACAGCGACTTGTTTTCCAACAAGATGAAACTGTCATTGGAACTCCATGCCACCTTACCACAAAAAAAAAAGTTCATGAATACAAGGTGCGGATATTGAATAACAAAACTGTTGCAATAAAATAAATATAATGAAACAGTTTGCACATTACAGGTTATTCCCTTCAAAATAATTGCCTTGAGCTTTCACACGCTATTCCATAGGTTTCTTCCAAACACAGAAACATTTTTGGAAGTCATCTTCTTCCTTTTAATACTTCAGTCGTTTTTTTCTGAATGTCTTCAATGTATTGCAAATAGGTTTCCTTAAGTACACTTTTCAGTTTTCAGGGAAGAGAAAAAAGTCACAAGGGGGTAGGTCCGGAGAGTACAGTACAGTACATGTTCACAAACAAGGATTTGTTTCTTGATCAGAAACTGGCCAGAGAGTGCATTGTGTGTTGAAGCATTGTCTTGATGGAGCATCCAACCATCCTTCCACAATTCAGGTCTCTTCCAAATTTTTTCATGCAGTTGTGCCAGAATTTCAATGTAGTCTGTTTAAATGAGCGTCTTATTTAGTGGGATGTATTCAGCCATAATCATCCCTTCAAAACTGAAGAAAACAAGGAGTACAATTTTCATTTTTGATTATGACATTCTTGATTTTTTTGGTCTGAAGGATTGTTTTGTCTTCCATTGTATTGACTGTCTTTTAGTTTCTGGGTCATAGTGGAACAGCCAACTTTCATCACAAATAATTACAGTACTGAGAAAGACAGTACTGGACCTCTTCTTCAATTTTTTTTTAAAACATCTTCACAAACTTGGAGACTTCTCATTCTTTGATTTTTCTTTCAAAATGTTTGCCACCATCCTGGCACACACTTTTCTTATGCCTAATTTTCAGTTAAAATTTGTCTGACCATTTCATTGTCCATATTGAGTTCTTAAATGTTAAATCACCATCATTTTTAATCATTATCCTTATCTGGTCCACATTTTCATCAGTTTTCCTGGATACTGGACAGCCTGGTCGTTCACTGGCTTCCACATTCTCTCTTCCTTCTAAGAATCTTTTATGCCATTCAAACACAAGATAGTATATCTACTCATAAACTTGATGTGACAACTCAACTTTCAGTTTTTGTTTTCTTTAATTTTGTTAACAATTTGAGGTAGACTCATTGTTCGATTCTTTTATCTGTCATTTTTTCTGCAAACTGCAAAAATACAAGGTAATGAAAACCTGTCTCACTGCAAAGCAAATGAGTGTGTTGGAACATGACTTGGCAGACAATCAGGGAAAGGTTCAAGGTTAACTCTGTGCCTTTGTTTCACATGTGGAACTTGATGTAGTGGCTGCATGTATAGTCTCGTTATTTAATAGCCACATCTTGTACCTGAACACTGTGTTCCTTGGGAAGTGGAGTAAAAGAGGAAGACCGATTTTTTGGCCCTATATTCCATTGGTCTGGCGCCTTTAGACTTTACTCCCTGGAAAATTGTGAGAGACCACGTGTATGTTTCATCTATACCAGGAATCATTATGGAACTTAAACACTGCACTTGTGAAGCAATCAGCCACGTATATAGTGGTAGTTATTCTGCAGAATTGACAGAGTAATTAAAGGTGTGCACATAAGCAATCTCTAATTAAAACTTAAAGATATCCACCATCACTTGGATGTGGTTTCAGTGTGTCATAATACCCTATTCACACAATAATAACATTTGAGTTTTGTAAAAGGTTTGAGGACAACATATATTGAAATTGGCTCATGAATATCTGAAAATTAATATTCAGCATTATATACACTTAATAAGCATTACAGTTATCCCTGACAATCATGCTGCTAATAGAAGTAGTCAAGAGTTCTGGGTTGGGGGAGAACAGTTGATGACTCAAAATTGGCTCCCCCAGAGCATCCCATATATGCTTAAATGGAATTTATATCTGAAAAACTCAGTGTCAATTCAAGAAATATCGTCAGTTTGAACTACCAATCAACTCTGTGGGGCTCTAATGCAACAGAAAAGTCTGATATAAGGTTTAAGGATTTCATTCCAATACCTCACAACAGTCAAAATTCCTCTCTCGAAGGTATGTGGCTTCATATATGCATTACACATTATGACTACCCATATCGTTTCCTCTCTTTGATGTTTATGGGTTGGTTTTGGATCAATCACCTCCTCCAGATGATAACACTTTTTTATTTCTTCTTCTTCTTCTTTTTTTTTTTTTTTTGTATTGGGTGGTCCCTACCAACCCCACAGCGTATATAAAAAATAATTCAAATAAAAGCCAGTAAAAAAATATAGTTTCTGATCAGGAATGTGTTACCCAGATCATAGAGTCTAAATAAGATTTGAACAGCTCCTCAAGCTACTTTTCTTGAATATAGTCACTACTGTAGCTCAAGGAGCCATGATTAGATTTACTTACTATCAATACACTAATATACAAATGAAAAACTGTTGGATCTAACTGACATTCACAGTGACAAATAACCAGGCTCTTCGCTGCAATGATGTGGGAGGAGAAACATATCAAGGGCCAGTTATACATAGACCCTCTCCCACAACCTGCAAACTAGAAAAGGAGCTGCTATCGTGTCCCATTCACCTGGTATTTAGGGGCCAGACAATGATCACCTATAGTGCCATAAACATGCAGAACCTTATACAGCTCTTTAAGATACTTTTCTTATGTCCTGGAACTGTGTCTATAATCAGGATATCAGATTTCACTGGATATTCAGAACCCTTTCTAAAAGTCCAGCTTACATCCTGCAAATTGCTCTCCTCCAAAGTGAATGATTCATATAATGTCTCAACAATCAGAGTATGAAATATTAATTGGGATTGTTTGGCAGCTAGAACAATCCAATTGAGTAATGTACAGCCAGACCCTTCTATTTAAAACCATCCACATATGTGCATATGTGGCTAATTGGGCTTATTTCACCTACTTGGGCTACATGCAGAATTTCCGTTCAATTTACAAAGGTTAAGTGTGCAACTAAACCTTACCTTTTGCCCATAGGAGTAAATCTATAAATGATACAAACCTTCCAATTAGACGAAACCAAGGAAAACGATCATAAAATGGGTCTCCACCAGTGATATTTTCTACATTATAGTCAGGAGAGGTAGGGGAAAGTTCAGCTTCATTATGATACATCTCTCGCATTAATTCTAACCTTTGCCTAGAAATGAACAAGAAATTAAAATTCACTAAAGCAGTTAATGAGAGTAAGCTATACAGAGAACTTTATGGTTAGTTTGAAAAGCTTAGGTCATCAACAATAAAAACTATTTTGTGTCATCAATTTATCGTATAGATGGAATATTTTTGACAATACAGGTTACATAAAAATGTCATATATATTGCCAAAAGTAACTCTACACCAATGTGTTCAAAAAAACCTTTAATTGATACACTATTTAACCATGTGCCAAACTTCCTTTGGCCTCATACACCTTATCCTTGTCAGTAGACTCCCAACCAATTCTTGATAACAGGAAGGCAGTATTTTGGTTCATTCCACCTTTAATATAGTGGTCAATTCAGCTACTGATCATGGCTATTTTGATCTACATCAAAGCCAATGTTTCAGTTCATCTCAAAGCTGTTCAATGGGTTTAAGGCTGGGAAAGCTATTGAAGTTTTGTGCACCCAGCTCTTCAAACTAAGTACTACAAGCTGTGCAATAATGATATGGCGCACTGTCATGCTGAAACAGAAATGAGCACTTCCCATAGTGCTGTCACAGTGCAGGAAAAGTGGAATTGTAGAGAATTTCAATGTACCTCATAGCATTCATTATTCCAGAAAGGATGACCAATTGTCCAAGCCCCAAACATTGTGAACAGCTCCAGATGTAACAGCATGTCTGACAAACTTCACAGTTGAAACAAGACACTCTGGTAAATAACATTCTCTTAGCATCTGCTGGGCCCAAACATGGCCATCAGGTTAGAAAACCATGTGCTGTGATTTATCACTCCATAATGCAGCTTTCCAACCTTCAGGGACCAATTACACAAGTTACAAATTGGGTAGGTCAGTGCTGTACACTACAAATTGGGTAGGTCAGTGCTAACATGCTGTGATGGTTTGTTTGTGTGCAGCAGCAGCTCTTCCATAAAATTCAAAGCTATGCAACTCGCTTGCATTGTCGTACTAATGTCAGTTCCCATGGTCACTCCAAACTTCTAGGTGATAATATTTGATGGGACTGATGGTATATACATACTATTCTTTTGAGTCCTACAGTCTTTTTCTGTCAATTTCTGCAAGTCTATCCAAAAGATTTCTGGTACAGAAACATAACAACACTTCCACTTGGTAATTATATCAATCACCATTAATGTGAGATATTGAAATTTTGCTGCATGGCATGAAAATATTGTTAGCTAACATGCCATCATATGTTAATTACCCAATGGAAGTCAACAAGCTCAATGCTTTGACCCATCTATTATATTTCACTAATCTTCTTAAGTCTAGAATGAATGCAGTTGTTTTTATACCTGTTCCTAACATACATGCTCAGAATGGCATGCCTGAGAGGCATACCATTATCATACATGCCTGAGAAGGCATAAATTCAAATTGAGGAAAGACGGTTGTAGGATAGATGTGTGGAAGTTTGCCTTTAGCCAGCGGGTGGTTGTTTGATGGAACAAACTTCCATCTGTCATTGTAGAAGTTGATAGCTTAAATAGATTCAAGGCAGAACGTGACAAACATTTGGAGCGAGTGGATGGATGAAATAAGGGTTTTTTTTTTTTTTTTTTACACCCTTTGATTTAAAATAAATATTACGAAAAAGAGTGAAATGTATCATTTTCCTCAAGAATGGGGACTAGAATACTTTTTTGTAATGATAAAAGAAAAATGTTGTTGGTTGATTTGCAATGCTTCCGTGGCCATACCCAAGAAAGGAAATTTAGAAAGGCACTCCAACGCACTCCGTGTTAAAAATACTAATTGAATTTTCCGCCTAATAATGACCTCAGAAAAAATAAACGAAAAGAACTTAAAAACAGATTATTCGCACAACAAAATTTCTTCATGACACCTAATTTACAATCTAAAGCAGTAACTGTGGCATTTTCATCATTCTGATGAAAATGGTTTTTTGCAAACCATTTTAATCAGAAAATGGTTTGCAAAAAAATGCAAACCATTTTCTGATGGTCAATTCATAAAAGACGCATTTTCAGAAATAACAGATTCTCTTTTTGAAAATTTTAAGAACAAAAATGAAATTAAAAGTGCTCTTCAAGATCTGAAATTATCTCGAAATACTGTGATGCAACAAAAAAATGAGTATAAATATAAGCGAACAATTGCGTGCTCATATTGCTAATTGTGTGTCCTTTTCTTTACAACTGGATGAATCTACAGACATCTGTGATACAGCTCAATTGCTCGTTTTTATTCTCTAGGTTTTGATGATTCTGCCACTAGAGAAGAACTGCTGAGTATGGTTTCGTTAAAAGAAAAACACTAGCGGTCTTGATATACAGGGTGTCTCAAAAATACACGGCATAACTTCAGGAATGAGTTCCTCATATGTAGACAATAAAAATATCTTATATCAACATAGTTCCGGAAATGCTTGGTTCCCGAGTTATTAACCGGAATGTCTCATCTCCCGCAGGCGATTTCCTTCATCAAAAGGTACTGACAGAATCTGGTGGTTTTCTATTCCGACCATGTACTCAAATCAGGAGCAAGTGGATATGCACTTTATGTATGGTTTGGCGGACAGCAATGCTCTGGAGGCTCGTCATTTGTACCACGAAAGGTTTCCAGAACGACGATGTCCAGACAGGAAAATGTTTGAAGGTATCCATCGCCGCCTTTGTGAACATGGGACCTCTACACCTCGTGCTGCCGACAGAGGATGACAAAGATCTACGACTCCTGAGTAGAGGAGGAGATTTTGGATGTTGTGCATGCCACTCCTGGAATCAGCACATGCAGAATAGCAATGCAACTGGCTGTTTAACGTTCGACTATTTGGAGAGTGTTGCGAGAACACCAACTGTATCCTTGCCATCTGCAATGGGTACAGGCGTTGTCACCAGCAGATTACCCTGCACGAGTAATGTTCTGCCACTGGTTTTTGCAGCAGTGCGGTACAACTCCTCACTTTCCTGCCTTAGTGATATTCACAGATGAAGCACAGTTCGCACAAGACGGAATCCAAAACTTCCACAATCAGCATGTATGGGCTGAAGAAAACCCACATGCAATTCTTCCGTCACATCACTAACAGCAGTTCAGCCTCAACATCTGGGCGGGTGTTTTTAGTGATAAGTTATTCAGGCAGGAGGTGGACATTTTCAACAATTACTATAAGGTGATGTGAACAGTTAAGTGTCATAGACAGACCTTCAAAACTCGGAAACCAAGCATTTCCGAAACTATGTTGATATAAAATATTTTTATTGTCTACATATGAGGAACTCATTCCTGAAGTCATCCCGTGTATTTTTGAGACACCCTGTATTTAACGCATTCAAAAATTTTATAGCCAGCAAAAGATTAAAAACTTTCTGGGTGACCCTAATGTAATAGTTTGGATTATATCAAGTTTTTCACTAAGCTTTAATGTTGTTGTTCTTTTCTTCTCTGCATAAGGTTTATTAACATTAAGAGCCATAGTGAGGGGTTTTTAATTTAAAATAAATGTAACACAGTGGTATAATCCATGATATCAGTACAGAATTCACTTTCAAAATAGTGAATGCAAACAAATACAGTAATCAAGTGACTTGTAATTTTCTTTTCTTTTTTTTTTTTTTTTTTCAGCACTGCAAAGACATCTAACACTGTATTTAAACATCTGCTCTCAATGTGTTGTTAGCTCGAATGTTCCGTTATTTGGGGTGCCATTATTTCAACAGTCCACTGTATATGGAAACAGCATGTGTTTGCTAAGGGGTTATCCTGCCCAACCAATCTGATTAGCTAATATGATGCAGTAGCAAAGGAACTGGAGGATAATAAAAAAAAAAAAAAAAAAATCAACACCGATACTGTTCCACATGAAAGACTGCTGCACAAACTGGAGCATTGTGGCATTAGGGGCAAGTTACTGCTATGGATAACTGGATGGTTGAGTGGCAGAAGGTGGCAATAAATGGTCACTGTTTTTCTTGGATTAATGTTATTAATGGGCAGCCTCAGGGTTCAGTGATGAGCCCCTTAATAATTTAAATATTGATTAATGGTAATTAATGAAGGCATATATCCAGCTTATTGTCTAAGTTTGCATATGATATAAAGGTTGGCAGGGTGGTTAATGACAAGAATCAAGGCATACTACTGCAACAAGACCTAGAAAAAATTAGGCAGATAGGCTGAGTACTGGTAATTGAAAAATGCAAGGTTCTGCACAAGGGCAACAGTAATCCCGAAATAACACATCAGCTGGTGGTATGTTATTCTAGGATTACTCAAGGTGGTGGAGACTGAAGTGAGAACTAGAGGTAATTGTACAGTCTGACATGAAGTTCTGTGAACAGTAGAGATAGGCTGCTAGGATGGGCATAGAGTTCTGACAATGATATATACAGGAATTTTTCCTGCATTGACAAGACAGTAATTATCCCATTCTATAAAGCAATGTTAGGCTGCATCTTAAGTACTTCAGACAGGTCTGGGAGCTTCATTTGAGAAGGATGTGGAAGTGTGGAACTATTAGAATTGCAGAAAAGAGTAAAAGGATTAGTCAAAGACATAAAAGGGCATTCCTACAGTGAAAGACTTCAATTCAGCAAACTGCATCGCTTGGAAACTACGCACTTGCGAAGAAGTGTTTAAAGCTTTGAATGGATTAAGAAAACTAAATGCTGACGGCATCCTTACTCTTTCTCTGAAATAAGGCAACATAAACTCAACTGTAAAAGGATGGTTGCAAGACAGATGTGCAAAAATTTGCTTCTAGCCAGAGAGTGACTGACTACTGGAACAAACTTCTACCTGATGTTGTGGAAGTGGATTGTTTGAATAAATTTAAGCCTGGATTAGACAAATTACACAGGTTGAGTATTTTTCATTGGAAAAAAAATAGATTTCAAACAGACTTAACAGATCTCTGGAAGCTGATTCCAAATCTGTTATTTGTTTGTCCTTTAGCATATCTAGTTTTTGTGATGAGACCAATTACATGAATATTATTACTATTTATTTATTATTATTGTTTACACATTGATATTTATGTAATCAGTTGAATAAATCTCTATCCTTGTTATTTCATAATTTAATTATTAAAATGAAACTAAATGCTACTAGGCATAATATTTTAAGAGTTTAAGATTATTATATAATATCGGTGTAGATACACCATAAACAACTCTTAAAGAAAAAACTACGATAGTAGTATGAAGGGCATAATTTCATCTATCTCATATTATACTCATCCTTCACAATGAGTTAACATGTATTGCTCTACCTTGAATAAGTAACGCTTCACTAATAGAGAAGACCATTGTTACTTATTCTCGGTGGGCACCACCACCCAGACGGCACTGTATCAAGGTGTGTTGGCCTTTCATCGGTGGGTGGGTGGGTGGGTGGGCAGGTACTCTGGTATTGCAAACATTACAACCCAGTTATGAAGTTAAACTCAAAATATGAGAGATGCCAGAAGGTGTACATAATAATATTAAAATGAAACTAAATGCTACTAAAATGCTCATTTTTCTTTAAGAGTTGTCTATAGTGTATCTACACCGATATTATACAGATCATCTTAATCTCTTAAAATATTATGCCTAGTAGCATTTAGTTTTGTTTTAATATTATCATGTACACTTTCTGGCATTTCTCATATTGTGAAATTAACTTCACAACTCAGTTGTCATGTTTGCAATACCAGGGTACCTGCCCACCCATCGAGGAAAGGCCAGCAAGCCTTGATACAGTGCTGTCTGGGTAGTGGTGCCCACCAAGAATAAGTAAAAATAGTCTTCTCTATTAGTGAAGTGTTACTTACCTGAGGTTTGTTTGTTTGTTATTTAGTTTTTAGGAGGATTAGCAACTAAGGCCATATTGCTCCGGGAATATGCGGTGGTCATTCCCTCATTCCCTTGACCTTTCCGCATCCTTTGTATTTGCTGGTGACGGGCTCGAACCCCGGTCTAATCAGGAAGCATGTGCTACGCGCTGCTCCTCCTTCCCACCTGGCTACGGAGGCGCCACTTATTTGAGGTAGTGCAATACATGGTAACTTGCTGTGAAGGATGAGCACAATATGAGATACAGATGAAATGATGCCCTTCACACTACTATCATAGTTTTTTCTTTAAGAGTTGTCTATGGTGTATCTACACCAATACTATATAGATAATTTAAATATAAATTGTTTCTCGTAAGATCTGGTGAATTTTTGAAATAGCATTAGAATTAGCAGAAGCATATGATGCAAGAAAGCAAGCTTATGCAGCATCAGCCAAAAAAAAAACCATCCACTTCACCCCTCCGTTTGTTCGAAATACCTGTCTAGCTTAGCCTTATATTTATTTAGGCTATCAACTTCCACAACAAGGGATGGAAGTCTGTTCCACCAACCAACTACCCGCTGGCTAAAGGCAAATTTCCTTACATCTATCTTACATCTGTCTTTCCTCAATTTGAATTTATGCCCTCTCAGGTGATTATTCTGAGCAAGAGGAAGAATCCCATTGGCATTGAGCATGCTCAAACCATTCAAGGCTTTATACACCTCTATCACATCACCTCGCCGGTGCCTAGTCTCCAGACACTGTAATTTGCAAAACTTAAGCCTTTCTTCGTAAGAGCAACCCTTTGTTCCATTCACTAATCTTCTCTGTACTCTTTCCAGCATCTTTTTGAAATGAGGCCTACAGACCTGTATACAGTACTCAAGGTGTGGCCTGGCCATTGCCTTATACAAGGGAATAATCACCTCCTTATACCTGCTAGAAAAATTCCTGTATATCACTGACAAGACACCATGAGCTACTCTTGCAGCCCATCTGCACTGCTCAGAGAACTTCATATCTGCCTGCACAATTACCCCCAGGTCCTTTTCATTCTCTACTACTGTCAGTGTAGTACCACAGAGTTGATAAGCTGCTATGGGGTTGCTGTTTCCCATATGTAGTACTTTACAATTGTCAATGTTAAACTTCATTTCCCACCTCTCAGCCCATCTGCTCAACCATTCCAGATCCTGTTGCAGCAGCATAGCATCAGTAGTGTCCTTAACAACCTGCCAACCTTTGTATCATCTGCAAACTTAGACAATAAGCTTGATATACCATCATCAATATCATTTATAAATACAGAAAACAATAACGGACCCAACTCCGAACCCTGAGGGACTCCACTAACAACACTCACTAGTCCACGATGAGCAGTGTCCATTGATTACCACTCTGTCTTCTTGTCCCCCTCCACCACCCCTTTATCCATAGCAGCAATTTGCCTCCAATGCCATACTGCTCCTATTTGTGCAGCAGTATTCAGAGTTCTGCCTTGAAAGTGTAAAAGATCACCTCCACAAATTCTGCTGTTTGGTCATTCTTACCTAAATCAAAACATTATACAATCACAATGTATATTTGGAAAGTTTACCAGCTACACTTTGGTTGTTCTCTAGGACAGCATTTCCCAAACTGGGGTCCGTAGACCAGTTCCAGGGGGTCCACGAAACACACACGCACGCATGCACACATACATTATATATAGAGGTCTGCAAACTTTTTTTGATTTTTCAAATTGTAGTAGTGGCATGTGATGCAAGAAAGCAAGTGAATGAGCTTATGCAGCATCAGCCAAAAAAAAAAAAAAAAAACACACCATTCCTTCCAAATGCCTGTCCAGTTCCTCCTCAAATTTGTTTAACCTATCAACTTCCACAATGACAGATGGAAGTTTGTTCCAGCCATTAACCACCTGCTGGCTAAAGGCAAATTTCCACACATCTATTCTACCTCTGTCTTTTCTTAATTTGAATTTATACCCCCCCTTAAGTTCGTAATCTGAACAAGTGGAAGGATCCCATCAGAATTCAGTGTGCTCAACCCATTCAAGGCCTTATACACCTCAATCAGATCACCTTGTAGGTGCCTACTCTCCAGGCACTGCAATTTTCAGAATTTAAGCCTTTCTTGGTAAGAGGGTCCCTTCATTCCCCTCACCAATCTTGTTGCCCTTCTCTGTACACGCTCAAGTAAATCTACATCCTTCCTAAAACGAGGCCCCAGACCTGTACTCAGTATGCAAGGCATGGCCTGACCACTGCCTTATACAAAGGGATAATCACCTCCTTTTCCCTGCTAGCAAAATTCCTATACATCATTGACAAAACCCCATGACCTGCCCTGCCAGCATGTCTGCATTGCTCAGAAAACTTCATATCTGACTGCACAATTACTCCCAGGTCTTTTTCATTTTCTACCACCTTAAGTGTAATACCACACAGTGGTACGTTTCTCTGGGGTTACTTCTATCCATATGCAGTACTTTGCATTTGTCAAGGTTAAACTTCAGTTGCCACTTCTTAGCCCATCTGCCCAAATTATCTAGATCCTGTTGCAGTAGCACACTGCCATTAATGTCATTAACAACCCTGCCAACCTTTGTATCATCTGCAAACTTCGACACTAAACCTGATATACCTGCATCAATATTATTGATAAATATACAAAACAACAGAGGACCCAACGCCGAACCCTGTGGGACTCCACTAATAACATTAGCCCATGAAGAGCAGCACCCATTAATTACCACCCTCTGTCTTCTCCCACTCAACCATCCTTTTATCCATTGTAGGAATTTACCCTTAATACCATTCTTATGCAATTTGCACAGTAATCTTCCATTTGCAACAATGTCAAAAGCTGTCCTGAAATCCAAGCATATGATATCAAAATTATTTTTTGCATCCAGTCTTTTTGTAACCAAATCATAATATCCTATCAAATTTGTCAAACAAAACTTTCCCTTAACAAACCCATGTTGTGTCTGAATTATTGCTGCACTTGTCTAGATGATCCTGCAATGCATCTTTAACCAGTGACTCCATTATTTTACCCAAAACAGAAGTTAACCTAACTGGTCTGTAATTACTCGTGTCACCCTTCGATCCCCCCTTTGTGAATTGGGGATATATTTGCACATCTCCAGTCCATGGGGACCTCCCTGAGTCCAAGGATGCTCTCATAATTATGGCTAAGGGTTTGCTTATTTGCTTTGCCGCCTCCTTTAATATAATTGGATAGATCCCATCCACCCCAGGGCCTTTCTTATGTTTAACTTCAACAATTTCTCCTTCACTTTGCTCTCAGTTATTACAAAATCATTAAACACTCTGCTACAATTTGATAACCTTCTGCCACTTTCAAACATTAATAACTCCTTATGTGTGAATGTAGATGCAAAATACTTATTCAGTTTGTTTGCTATCTGAGCAGGATCATCAACAGTGGAACCATCGATATCAAGTGGACCAATCAGATTCATCCCCTTCCTTTTAGATCTAAGGAAGGGGATTAACTGCTGAGATCTAAGGGTCCTTAGATCTCAGCAGTTTGGGAAACACTGGTCTAGGTGACCACCATAAGGTGTGCTGCTTGTTCGATTGGATATGTGACTTGTTTGAACAAAAGGAAAAGTTGATGCCATTTGTCATACCCATGATATGGAGGGAACCAAAAGACCACAATGTTACTTTTGTAATCTGAATATAACTGGATTCTCAGCAAAGAATAAGCACAAGATTTTTTATCCAAACCTGGATTCAGCAATGAGACCAACCCTTCACAATGACAGTATGAAAATTCCTTTACCTCCAAAGCATGGACTAAATTCTTTAGAAGATAAAATCGAATGTGACAAAGTTGTGATTGGCCGAGACCTGAGATCTTCAGCTAATCCTGACTACACATTTGAGGAAGAAACATTGGAGGTGGAGCTATTAAACAAAGATGAGTTGAATGACCTCAAGAAATCTAGCCCTCTCCAAAGATAAATCCAAAATTATTACCTGAACAGTAAAGCAGAATCACTTGCATAAAAAGAACATCAAAGTGTCTCAGTATTGAAAAGAAATCAAGTTTTGGTGATAGTCTGCTCTGCTACTGCCATGATACCAATAGAGTTTTTAGCAAATTGTCACAAGTACACATTATGTCTGAATAGTGCCCCTTTAACAACTCCTCACAGTGAAGTCTGAAAGCTGCTCTCATGCCTAATGAGAACACAAGCCATCCAGCCCCATTGCCCACTCTGTTCGTGTAAAGGAAACATAACATGAAGACGCTACATACTCAAAGCAATTCAATATAGCATTCATCAATGGTACATCTGTGGTATCCTCAAAGTCACTCATATCCCATCAGGCTCAATCCTGATGGGATTCTTCCTCTTGCTCAGATTACAAACCTGAGGGGGCATAGATTCAAACTGAGGAAAGACAGATGTAGAACAGATCTGTGGAAGTTTGTCTTTAGCCAGTGGGTAGTTGATTGCTGGAACAAACTTCCATCTGTTGTTGTGGAAGTTGATAGCTTAAATAAATTCAAGGCAGAACTAGACAAACATTTGGAATGAATGATTTTTTTTTTTTTTTTTTTGGGTGATGCTGCATAAGCTTGCTTTCTTGCATCACGTGCCTCTACTAATGCTAATGCATTAATGGGTATGCAAGGAGGGGTCTCAAAACATTGTTTCCTATGCCTATGGGACAGCTGTTTTATCATAGACCATTGCATTAGATGTGACTGGCTCAAAGAAGCAAGAAAAAAAAAATTTTTTAAAAAAATGTTATTAGTGTAATCTCTCAGTGTTTGGAGCTGGACTCTTTACTGTTTTTAATATTCATTAACAATTTTGAGGAAGACATATCAAGCTTAATGTCTAAGTTGTCAATGATAAAAGCTTTCAGAGTGATTAAATGGAAGTAAATCAGCATATGGCACTCCAACAAGATCTGAATAAAACAGACAAGAAGGTCTGAAAATTGTAGCCAGGGTTTAATACAGATGAATGCAAAATACTGCATCCCAGAAAAACATACCAATTGGATTGAACCACATTCAAGGTAGTGGAGAATGAAAAAGACAGCAAGTACAGTCTTACAGCAAGTTTTCTGAGCAGAGCAGATAGGTTTCTTCGACAGCTCATAAGTGTTCTGTCAAAGCTATACAGGAGCTTTTCCAGCAGGGACAAACAGGTGATTATCCAGTTATATAAGGCAATGGTTAGGAAAAATCTTTTGTACTATTTACAGGTTTGGAAGCCAAAGAAAGGGTGTAAATCTGCAAGACAGGATCAGAGAAGAGCAACAAGATTACTCAGACACAAAAGGATTATGAAATAGATTAATGAATTAAGTAATGGATTTGATTAAGAATTAGTGGATTATGGATTAATTAAATAAACTGATGATTGCATCCTTACATTTTTTTTTTTTATGACACAAACAAGGCAAAATAAATTAAAATCAGAAAAGGATGATTACAGGATAGATATGCAAAAATTTGCTGTTCAAACAGAGAGTAATTGAGTGTCGGAACAAACTTTCATTTAGTTTGTTGAAGTGGGCAATTTGAATAAATTTAAAGGATTAAAAAATTAATAAATAAAATCAATAAGTTCTTCCACCCCCCCCCCCCCCGGCTTGCTTCCTTGCATCATTTTTCCGCTACTAATGTTAATACTAAAATTTGGTACCAACTCTTTTCTCTGATGTTCAACTTCTCAGAGCATCCAAACTGTTGCTCTTCAATCATTTTGCAAAAATTCCTGGTCATCGCTGACATTGTAATCTGAACATACAGTGGAAGGGCAGCCTAACATGGGATCATCTTCAATGCAGTCTCATCTACCTATTCTGTCCTAAGATTTTTTATTTTAACCTTTCAGATGTATGTACATAGAACTACATTTCAAGGGTCACTTCAAAAATTATGTTTCTTTAATATACAAATTGTCTTAAAATTTTGCTAGTATGTGTTGCCAGCTCTTATCTGTGTTTCCAACTAATTCTGGACAGTTTATAATAGATGAAAGTACAAAAACAACTTTGAAATCAAGGGAAAAGATCACACATGTGCAGTCTACTTTTCCACAGATTGGACAATTGGGGTACAGCTGTCCAACCTGTGCTTATGAAATCGGAAATTGAAGAATTTCTGTGGCATTCAGTTCTAAAATTTGATAAAAAATCCAAATCAGGTATTACACAAATAAATGTAGAGAATACTGTTGCATCAAAGAAGTAACAACAGGTTTTATTTACAGATTTTTTAAAAAAATGTTCTTATAATTCTAATTTGATTTGTGACAATAATTCTACTGTAGTGTTGTGAAATAATATCAAAATAAGGACATATTAATATTGAAAAGTGTTTACATACAAAGTTTTCATTTTTAAAAAATTTTACAACTCCATGAAAAAATTAACTCCATAGGGCCCTCCACTACAAAACTTCATTGCATGGGACCCACACATGCAGCAAATTCACTGCTGAAAGGATTTTAATGGTTAGATTTCAAGGTAAAGGCAATCCTAGCATTTAGAATACATGTTTTATTTTCATTTTTTTTTTTATGTGATAATTTGAAACTTTTGCCAATCTTCAAATCAGGTGGATAACAAAATTACTTTTCTGGATATCTTATCACTGCTGGTGTTACTGATGGCTTTCCTTGTTGGTGCAACTTTGCACGGCAAATTCATCTACAAAAGTAAAGTGCCTTAGCATAGATTAATTCTAATATGAGAGACTTAGGAAAAATTTATTCTTATTTCTTGAATCTGGAGTCAGCTTAGTAAATGTTTTTAAAGCAAACTCAGTTCTATGATGTTTTGATTCAAAGTACAGAAGGGATATTTCACTAAGGCTTGTTCTGTTCAATAACTAAAATGTGGATTTTCTACTTGGTGTGTTGATGCAGTGCAGTAAGGAAGTCATGAATAGAATTGATTTTGTATATAATTGTCTTGAATTTTATTTGATATATTTGATAATTTTAGTACTTTGTCCATCTCCACAAAACACCAGAGTAGTACTGATACAAAGCAGTAGAAAGACATCATTACAAACTATTAAAAAAAATCAGTCTTGAAAATTTTGCAGGTTAGGTTATATTAGGATATAGTTATGCATTAGATTAATTCTGGAACAAAATAAAGAAACATTCATGAGAATTTAAACAAAAATAGTCTTAAAGTTAAACATTCTGAAACATAAAAGTTTGTAAATCATTATAAATCACACGGCCGTCAAAGATAACATTTCTGTAAAAAAGTTTAACAGAAAACACTTACTCTGATCAAGTTAAGGCAGTGTATGGATTCCTTAACCTGATCAGAGAAAATCTCAACATGTTTCAAAATGTAGCAAACAAAAGAAAGTAACAGATGATCAAAACTTTATCCAGATATCAAAAAGAAGAATGTATAAGAGCAATTGAAGCTAACAGCTGAATATTAAGCATTTCATTTTCAACGTGTAATGAGGGCAGCAGGCATAAACAGGAGACCAACCTGTTTCTGGAAGGGAAGAGGCTATGAATACTTAGTCCAGTTGAAAGACGTTGCTTAGCACACACCGACAGGCACTGAAGAAAATCATCACGTGATTCTGGGGTGTCCGGAGAGAGATCTTCATTGTAAGTATGTCGCATAAGTTCCAGTCGATGTCTACAGTATTACCATAATATGTTAAAATTTAAATTACCACAGAAACCATGTAAGAAATTTAAAAATACAATGTGTAATCCAATTTTTTTTAAGTAGAACATTACTTAATGTGCTTAACAAAATAGCAAGTGTAAACTACGAGTGAATTACAACTACAATATGTTACTTAAAATGCAACTGTAGACAAGTCACTGGAACTTATGAAACATGAAAAATTAAATTTTAAAAATGTAGAAATTTTTATTCTATTTTTCCCCCCAAACTAAAATATGAAGATGGTCAGACTTCACTTCAACAAAAATGAATGAAGAAAGGGATGAAGTACGTTCTATAAATCGCAGCAGACAGGCAGTAATGGAAGATACAGAATGTAACTAAAGTTATATTTTCATAAGGGAAAAGGGAAAAAAATTGGGCAGAGTTTCTAAAACTGGGGTCTGTAGACCCGTTCCAGAAGGTCTGCAAAATGTTCAGAGGAATATCAAGTAATATGTGTTTAAGTAATATGTAGGGGTGAACAAACTTTTTTTTTTTTTGTTTTTTTTTTGATTTTTTAAGGGGATCCATAGATCACAGTAGTTTGGGAGCTCTGAAATAGGGAATTATGTAAATAAAGGAAAATGGAAATTAACTTAATTAAATTTAAACACTACTTAAAAATGACTTCTAATGAACAAATTGCATTATGGCTATAGCTTTGAAGTCTGTCACCAATGGGCAGCCATTGATGTAGTTCTACATCAATGGCTGCCCATTGGTGTACACCTACATCAATAATTAGAATATAGTTATGCATCAAATTAATTATGGAACAAAATAATTTTAACAAATTTGAGAATTTTAACAAAAATAGACTTAAAGTTAAAAAATCTGAAGCATAATAACAAGAAATCTGTCATATATCATTACAAATTGAACAAATAAAAGCGGTCAAAAATAACATTTCTGTAAAATCTTTTAAGAGAACAGAAAACTTTCATTGATCAAGTTAAGGCATCGACACACTGTACGGATATCTTAAATTTGATCAGAGAAAATAAAATATAGAAATAAAAAACACATGGCAACACACATAGATTTAGCATTAGTATTAGAATAGGTAAATGATACAAGGAAGCAAGACTTTTTGTGTATCTGCAAAAAAAAAAAAAAAAAAAAAACACCCTCATTAACTTTCCACATTGCTAAAATATGACACTCCAATTCTGTTCTGAACTTGCCAAAACTAACTGCCTCAATCACTCTAGCAAATAATTGATTTCAATGATCTATATGTGCTGCCCAAAGGTAAACTCACAAGATCCAGCCTTTTCTTATTACCCACAATTTCATATCTGTGACTCCTGGTTCTTGTCTCCCCTATTAGTGAGAGTAAGCTTCCCTCATTAATTTTACTGATCCTCTTTAAAGCCATAAACATCTCAATTAGATCCCACCTACGGTGTTAGGTACCAAGTAGGAGGCCTTTGTGTGTGTGCAGCGAGCGTAAAGAAATTAAGAGGCAACTTACCATTCTGATGGGCGCCTATGAGAGTTTGAAGAATTGGGTAGATGCGCTCAAAGGTATTAAAGTAGGGTACCCATCAACTCAAATGGACAGCTCACTCTTGTGGAGGCAACACAGCAGCAATCCCCAAGGCAGAATGCGCTACTCTCAGAGGAGCTAGTTATTGTCGGTGATTCCATTGTCAGGAGTAATATATTGTGAAAAAAGGACAGGTTGAATAGGACCAGAGTATGTCTGGCAGGAGCAAAAGTTGATGACGTAGAGCAGATATCATCTTTCAAGGGCACAAAAGATGATATTGTTGTACACATTGGTACTAATGACATTAAGAGTAGTAGATCTGCAGCTTTACTTAACAAGTACAGGTCACTGTTGAAAAAAAGTCAGTTAGGGTTAAATTTGAAAGTGTCTGCAATTCTGCCCAAACACTATTGGAAGGAGTACATGATCAGGGCCTTGTCAATCAATTCAGCCCTGGGGAGAGATTGTGCAAGGCTCATGGGGTACAATTTTTCTCAGCATGGTCTATGCTTGTTAACAGGAGAGACTGCTTCTACAGGGATGGGATACACTTAAATAGAAGGAGTGCAAGAGTGTCTGCTGATGCTATTGAGGCAGTGTTAGGTGGGGCGGAAAACAACTAGCTCGGAGGGATTCACAGGCTAAAAGATTTACACTAGCCATAGGCATAGGTGTAAGTGATTCTTGCACTGCTTCTATTAGAATGAGCAGCATCCTGGAGGGTGGGGTGCTGGGGGTTTTCAGGAACTGGTGGCAGCCATCATAGAACAAATACATAGGCTGTGTTAAGGTAACTAAAAGTATAGTAAATAAATTTGATCAATTTGAAGTGCTGGTCAAGACGTGGTGTCACATATAAGCAGTGCAGAATTGGAAATTGGGGAATACAATGTGTACAGAAAGGATAGGAAGGGTCATGCTGTTAGTTACAAAACACATAAAAGCTAAGGAAGTGCTTCCAGTTGACATAGATGGACAGTACAATGTTGAGTCAGTTTGGTGTGACATAAGCAAGGGGTAACTAAAAATAAGAGTAGGAGTGTGTTATGGGACTAATGACTGTAATGAGTAGATTGAACAGTTGTACAGAGAAATAGAGTATTAATAAAATAATAATAAGAGGAGTTTACCTCAATATAGTATGTAGAACAGGGATGTGTTCTACGTACTATATTGAGGTAAACTCCTCTTATTATTTTACTAATATTATTATCAACGTAGAACATATCGAGTATTACAGCTCTGATTCATACTGTCTAGAGAAATAGAGTGGACCAGTAAATCAGAATTTCTTATAATGGGAGATTTTAACTTCCCAGATTTGATTGAAACTTGTGGGTTGTTAGGCATAAAACTAGAAAGACTTTTGTGGATTTACTGCATGATTGTTTCCTGCAGCAGCAGCATGTAAAGGCAACCAGAGAAAGTAATACTCTTGATCTGGTTATCAGCAGTGATTATTCATGCACTAAGAATTTGCAGATAAAGGAACTACTAGGTGGCAGTGATCACAGTGTACTGATGTGGTTTTTTACTTAAAGATATAACTACCATCAGGGGATAAAGGGAAAGATTTTTGATTTCATAAAGGTGGTCTCAGACAGTTTTAAATTCCATACAGTGGGACCAACTGATGATGTTACCAACGGCAATTTTCTAAATGGGAAGCATTCAAGAAAGTAATCTTGGAAGCTACTAGGCTTTTCATTCCAACTAAGAAATAGTGTTCAAGGTTTAGGCTTAAATGGATATCAGATAAACTAATCATACTCGTGTCTGTACCAACTGTGTGGTACCAACATGTAAGGTGGTAGAAAATGAAAAAAGACCTGGGAGTAATTGTGCAGTTAGGTATGAAGTTATCTGAGCAATGCAGACAGGCTGCCAGAGCAGGTCATGGGGTCAATGATATACAGGAATTTTGATAGTAGGGAAAAGGAGGTGATTATCCCTTTGTATATGGCAATAGTCAGGCCATGCCTTCAGTACTGCATAGAGGTCAGGAGGCCCCATTTTAGGAAGGATGTAGAGTTGCTGGAGTGAGTACCGAGAAGGGCAACGTTAGTGTTGGAACAAAGGGGTCCTTACCAAGAAAGGCTTAAGTTCTGCAAACTGCAGCAGAATTTTGAGACAAAGCATCTGCAAAGTGATCTGATTGAGGTCTGTATAAGGCCTTGAATGGGTTGAGCAAGCTCAATACTGATAGGATTCTTCCTCTTTCTCAGATTACAAATCGGAGGGGGCATAAATTTAAATTGAGGAAAGACGGTTGGAAAACAGATGTGCAGAAATTTGCCTTTAGCCAGCAGGTAGTTGATTGATGGAAAAAACTTCTAACTGTCATTGTGGAAGTTGATAGCTGATAGCTTAAATAAATTCAAGGAGGAACTGGACACACTTTTAGAGGGAATGGATTTTTTTTTTTTTTTTTTTTTTTTTGACTGATGCTACATAAGCTTGCTTTCTTGCATCACATGCCTCTACTACTGCTACTACCACCAGGCTTTGTAGTCAGCACCTTTTAAGCCATTTTTCATTTTCACATGGATGATGTGTGGGGTGATCTGATTAAGGTGTTTAAGGCTTGAATGTAATCAATCAAAATTAATGTAGGTGTTATGTTCTCAATGGCAGGGGAGACAAGAATCAGTAAATATCAAAGTAGTTTCTTGCATATGACTGTTTTATTACTTTGTAATATACAATGCGGCAATTGGAAAAGAAAACTGATGCTAGAAAAAAATAATGATCCACGTATGTGTAAAATAACCTCAGTTTATTCAAAGAAACTTCCTCCCATGTCCACACACTGCATGAAATGATCATGAAGCTCCCAGAGAGGCTGGTGAACTGGTATACTGTTCTATGTTCTCATCACAATTCTTTGAATGGTGTTGAAGTCACCAAAATAACAGCCTTTTGAAGGTGTCTTGAGCTTCAGAAAAAAAAATGTTTCACAGGGCTAAGTCTATTGAATACCGTAGCCATACTGAGGCTGCACACAACGGATTCTCAGCAACAAACATTTCAAAACATCTAGTAACACTTTGGCTAGTGGGCATGAACTCATTGTGCACAATTCCGTTGCATTCGTAGAAAGTGATGAGCATGGTTTGATTTTTAACAAACTTTTTTGGCTTTGGGAGAGTTTACCAACTTCTACTCCACACTTTGTCACTTCGTTGAGGGATCATACTGAAAACACCCACAATGAATTCCCGATTTAAGGAAGTTGGGTTTGTTTTCAGCAGCCTCAATGAGTTCTTTGCAGTGTTTAATTTGTGCCTGTAAGGCGCCTCCGTAGCCAGGTGGGAAGGAGCAGCAGTGCGTAGCACACGCTTCTTGATTAGACCGAGGTTCGAGCTCGTCACCACCAAATACAGAGGATGCGGAAAGGTCAGGGAATGACCACCGCATATCCCGGAGCAATATGGCCTTAGTTGCTAATGCTCCTAAAAACCAAACAATAAACAACAACAATTTGTGCCTGTCATTGACAGCTAATGAATACACAACAAACCATGCAGATCTTCATTTTCTTGAAATCCTGGGTTATTATTTGTCAAATAGTTTCTTTATTCATGCAGATCTTCTGAAATCATTCAGAGCATCACAGATCAGTTATTGATAATAATTTCCTGCAACTTTTCAATCACCTCTGGCATTCAAACCATTTTTGCTGTGCCCAGATGTTCTTTGTCTTCCAGTGATTTTCTTCCACAGGCAAAACATTTATTCCACTCAGCCATGTGCATGAGACAGACAATTCTCTCCAAACACTTGCTTCATCATTTGAAACATTTCCATGGCAGTTTTGTCCAGTCGAACACAAAACTTGGTGTTTGCTCTTTGTTCCATTGTCCCTCCACAAAACAGCCACAGGAGAGACATGCAGTTCAGCTCACACTATGTTCTAAAATGACTTGACTGCGCAGCTCAAGGAACAATTATTCTTTCATTTCATGTTTACTTCTAGTAGATGGCACTACCAGCACTCTTCTCATAACATCAGTCTCATTTTCAAATTTCCTCAATGTGTAATAATCAATCAGGTGCAGAATTTCTTCTTCATGAATCCATGGTGTGATCCATTAAGAATATCATTCCTATCAAGATGGCCCTATATTGTATGCTTTACTATAAACTTCCATCATTTTGCCTACCACTGAAGTTGAAGTCTCCAGTCTATAGATGTCCATCACCTTTCTCACTTCCTTAATAAAATGAAGAGATATTACACTTCTCCAGTTCAAGTGTATTGTTCTGCAATTTAATTGTGATCTCAGTGACATTCCCAATAGGCTGAGGCATTCACATGCAGCCTCATTAAAAAAAAAAAAAAAATATATATATATATATATATATATATATAAAAAGCTCATCATTACTGCTTTCTGTGATGCAATAACATCTCCTGCATCTAGTTATGATTCGCTTCTTCATTCAATATGTTCAACTTCTCAATCTAAATTTCAGAGAATTTTTGCTTTAAGCTCAAATAGGACAATAACAGCCAAGAGTCACAATCCTTCTCCAATTTTATAAGCTATTTTATAAGCTATTGTAAGCAGTGTCTATAATTACTTGTAAAAAACAGACAAGAGATAGCAGCACTTACTGAAAGATGTAATGATAATTCGTGCTTAAATAGATATGAAATTATATGAAACAAGTTTGAAAAATTTATACAGTACACCCTCAATAATCCGGATTAAGCAATAATCCAGATTAGTGTAGCAAAAGATGGTCCTAAAAGACAAAAAAACTTAGAAGACAAATAAATGGAAAATTTAATGATATAGATAGTGCTGATGGAAAAAAAAAAAAAAAAAAAAAAATATATATATATCACTGTACAGCCTTTATTTAAAAACCATAAAAAGACAATACGTTTATAAGGTGGCAATGGTGATGCATGCCAACACCACTTGATCATTGCTGTGAATACCACTTAAATACAACTTCTTCCAGCAACACTTCTTTTGGCTTTTTTAATGTCTGCCATCTTATTTTCCATCAAATTTTCCTGCCATCTATCCATTCTCCTTCAATAGATCATTGGCTATATTGGCCAATGATCTACAGAATGATCACTGGCCTTGAAACCTATGTTCAACACCCTGACTTATGTAGCAGGACAGACCTCTAAAGATTACATCAAAATCTAATGGCATTTTTCCGCCTATTAACTTCAAGTATCTGCATAGCCACCTTTCTACAAGCCAGAGTAATTTTTAGCAGTGTTACTCTGTATCAAGCTGAGTTTCCTCATAACTGCCATAGACTACTTACCTAAACCAAGCTGAGCATGCGTATGTAATAATCAGGACAAAAATGCAATCATACAGAATATGCAAAGCTTTGTCACATATTCCCCATTCCAATCTTATAATTCTTGATATCACTGCTATAAATTTCCTAGTCTTGTCTCTCATGTATAAAACATAGCTGTTGAATGACAGCATAGGGTCCAAAAGTAAATAAATAAATACTCTTTATTGTAAAAGAAAAATTAACACTATTGTTGTTGAAGCCCTTCACAGCCTGAGGTCCAGGGGTTAAAGTACCCCTAGATACTTGAGTTAATGTACTACTGGTAAACTTACCATTTAACCTAATTACTGGCAGCCTAATCCTTGCTAAGCATCTTTTCATTATTATAATATGTGTCTTTGAAATGGATACAGTTGGCTCACAACGTTTACACCATGATCCAAATCTTGAATCAAAATTTCTGATCTCTCTCTATTTCCTGCCTGGATCCCTCCTTCAACCAACATAATGAGGTCATCTGTGCATGAAATCATTGTTATGTTAAGTATATCCTGATGTAGGCAATCTTCTAATACCAGGTTCCACAAGAGGACAAACACTGATCCCTGTGGACAGCCTTTAACTACCTTACACAGTATTCACCCCATGCTGGATCGCACTATTATAGTTAATTCCCTAAAGTAGTCTTATACAGGGTGTCTATAAATTATTCATCTGATTATGAAGTTCAATTAAAATTTTATTGTAATAGGTAACTTAAAATGGTTTGCTGCAGTTATCAAAGCGGCTCAATGAATTTTTTCTCATGTGGTTGGCAACCTTCATCCCAGCAAGCATTTCAACAGTACAGCATTAAATTGGCAATGTGCACATTGTGGCTGTGTGATACCAAATCTCCAGTGACTATAAAGAGATGTTTTCACCTACATGTAGGTGAATCAATGAAGCAATAGTTGAAACAGTTTTAAGGACCCAGCAATGTGTGACACCAGAAAGGAGCAGGTAGGCCTAGTGTATATGCAGATAAAGTTTCAAAAATTAAGGAAGTGTTTACCCAAAGTCTTACAAAATCTATCCACCAAGCAAGCCTGCAGCTGCAAATACTGTGAGCAACACTATACAGGGTGATTTGCAAGGGATTGAAAGTTTATGCTTACAAAGTGAAAATCATTCAGGAAATTAAGCCTCGCAATAAACTACAATAAGAGAAATTTACTGTTCATATTCTCAACTGTATAGACAAAGATGAGCACTTTCTGGAAAATTTTGTGTTCAGTGATGATGTGACATTCGACCTGTCTAGTAAAGTTAACAGACACAATTGTTGCATAAGGAGATCTGAAAATCCCAACTCAGTTCACTCACTTCATGAACACAAGTGTGAGAGTCTCAAGGTAAATGTGTGGTATGCACACTGTTCTTCAGCCAGGTGACTGAGCCATTTTTCTTCTACAAAAAAAACTGTCAACTCTGCAAATTACCTAGATATGCTCGAATTGTATGCTGCACCTCAGCTGGAAAGTAAATAAAATAAATAAATAAAAATTATATGCAAGATGGGGTGCCATCGCAATGGAGTTTGCATGTGCATGATTTCCTCAATAAATAAATTTTCTAACTGATGGATCAACTGGGATGGCACGATTCTATGGCCTCTTTGTTCTTGAGATATCAACCCTATGGATTTCTTTGTATGGGGCTATGTAAAGGAAAAGGCATAGGCAAAAAAAAAAAAAAAATAAATAAATAAATAATAATAATTTAAAAAAATAACATTGCACAGTTAAAAAACAGGCAATTACTTCCATTTCTCAAGAGATACTTCAAAACATTTGGAATGAAATCAGCTAAAATCTTGACATTCTACATGCTACCAAAGGTACATGGAAGTTTACTGAAGTGCACTTGATGTTTAATTCTGAATTAGAAATATGTATATAATGGCATCAAACATTTTGTGGTATTTTCTTACCACTTCTTCAGTAACTGCAAAGATAGTAACTGATGGTTATTATTATTACGGAATTCTTAATATTTTTTTTATTAGAATTAAATAGTAGAATTAAAAGTTACAGTAAATCAAACTTAGATCTAATTCAAAGAATTTTGTTTTATGGTTAATTTTTATACAGAAAATAACAATAGCATGTAAACACCAGCTGTCTTTGCAAAATCACTATGGCAAAAGATCACTTCGATATATATATATATATATATACATACTGTGGTTTACTTAATCTCATTAGCAGGTGGTTTGATGAAAAAGAGTCTAATGGATTATCTTTTATAGTCTCGATTACAGGATTTACTTATGCCCTGAGGATATAAGTATATCTTATACCCTCACTGCTGCAGGTTTTGGCTTAATGGGTAATGGCATGCTAATAAGTCATAAATGTATGGTCCACCAATCAATTGATCCAGAATTGTACTCATAGATCCTGCCAAGTAATACATTAACCTATCCTATTTCGTAAGTTATTTCTGCTGATGTTCTTATCTTGCCAGTCAATATCCTGTAAGATAGTCCCCAATGCCATCATTACCTGCCATTTTGCCATTCTTAACATCATTAACACACTGTTCTAATCTATTGTGTCAAAGGCACCAGCAAAATCTAGAGAGACGTCGAATGCTCAATTATTTTCAGAGTGTTTAATACAGGCAAGGACAGTATGAACTACATTTTCTGTTCCACATCCACAGGTAAACCCAGATACAGGCATATTCTGTCTTGTATATTCTCTTATTTCCAGCCAGCAACTGCTCATAAACTATCCCTAAATCTTGAAGCAGTGCAACTGGCCAATATTAGCTATAATTATTTTTATATTTCAAGAGTGATTTTAACAATACTTTTGGCATCGAATTCTTTCAGGGGTGTGGGAAGTAATAATTCCTAAGACTAATGTTAAACCAATAAATGACAAATTTTGTCACCTATTGCACGGGAATTGTCTCTCTGCTTCAACAGTGAATGCTAATTTAAAGGACAGTAACACCTTTCAATACAATCAATTACAATACGACAATAAAACCTTTCATTTACTATTCCCCCCCTCCAGTAAATCCATTCTTGGGCACCTTTCATTTCTAATTTTGCACACTGCTTGATCCAACTTATCTAACATAGACAATGACTCATCCCCACTATTAATATAGTCCCTAATCAACAATATCATGTTACATGCTGATGTCATAAATGTATGATCCATCAATCAACTGATCCACAATCAAACACTCATATTTTCTTGCCAAGTACTACATTGAACTGTCCAATTCGATAAATTGCTGATGTGCTTATCTTAGCATTAGCATATGATGCAAGAAAGCAAGCTTATGCAACATCAGCCAAAAAAAAACTTCCATTTCACCCCTCCGTTCGTTCGAAATACCTGTCCAGCTCAGCCTTAAATTTATTTAGGCTATCAACTACCACAACAAGGGATGGAAGTCTGTTCCACCAACCAACTACCCGCTGGCTAAAGGCAAATTTCCGCACATCTATCCTACATCTGTCTTTCCTCAATCTGAATTTAAGCCCTCTCAGGTGATTATTCTGAGCAAGAGGAAGAATCCCATCGGCATTGAGCATGCTCAAACCATTCAGGGCTTTATACACCACTATCAGATCATCTCACCGGTGCCTAGTCTCTAGACACTGTAATTTGCAAAATTTAAGCCTTTCTTCGTAAGAGCAACCCTTTGTTCCATTCACTAATCTTGTTGCTCTTCTCTTACCCGTTCTAGCAGCTCTGCATCCTTCTTGAAATGAGGCCTCCAGACCAGTATACAGTACCCAAGGTTGGGCCTGATCATTGCCTTATACAAGGGAATAATCACCAACTTATCCCTGCTGGAAAAATTTCTGTATATCATTGACAAGACACCGTGAGCTATTCTTGCAGCCCTTCTGCACTGCTCAGAGGACTTCATATCTGCCTGCACAATTACCCCCAGGTCCTTTTCATTCTCTACCACTGTCAGTGTAGTACCACAGAGTTGATACGTTGCTCTGGGGTTGCTGTTTCCCATATGTAGTACTTTACATAATGTCAATGTTAAACTTCATTTGCCACCTCTCAGCCCATCTGCTCAACCTTTCCAGATCCTGTTGTAGCAGCATAGTGTCAGTAGTGTCCTTAACAACCCTGCCAACCTTTGTATCATCTGCAAACTTGGACATTAAGCTTGATATACCATCATCAATATGATGGTATACTGAACCCTGAGGGACTCCACTAATAACATTAGTCCACGATGAGCAGTGTCCATTGATTACCACTCTCTGTCTTCTCCCCCCTCAAACCATCCCTTTATCCATAGCAGCAATTTGCCTCCAATGCCACACTGCTCCAATTTGTGCAGCTCACATCTGGTTAGTATGGGCATTGCACACCTAGGGTCCTGAGCTAGGTATCATCATTCTTCTCTTTCTTGGTGATTCCTTTCTACTTCTCTCTCTCTCTCTCTCTCTCTCTCTCTCTCTCTCTCTCTCTCTCTCAGGGTAACTCGGAAGTTTTTTTTTTTGCTGGTGCAGCATAAGCCTTAGGCTTCCTTGCACCATATGGCTAATAATAATAAAAAAATAATGTGCAACAGTATCAAAAGCCATTCTAAGATCCAAATATATAATATCAAAGTTATTCCCTGCATCCAGTTCTTTTGTGACTGCATCATAGTATCCAATGAAATTGGTCAGGCAAGACCTTCCCTTAACAAAACTATACTGTGTCCGAGCTATAACTGAAGTCTTGTCTAGATGATCCTGCAGTGCTTCTTTAATCAGTGCCTCCATTAATTTTCCTGGAACAGAAGTTAAATTCATAGGTTTATAATTACTTGTGTCAGCCTTTGATCCTCCTTTGTGAATTGGGGTCACATATGCACATCTCCAGTCTATGGGTACCTCCTCTGGGTCCAAGGAAGCTCTCATAATTATGGCTAAGGGTTTGCTTACTTCCTTTGCTGCCTCCTTTAATATAACTGGATAGATCCCATCCACCCCAAGTGTCTTTCTTGTGTTTATCTTCAACAATTTCTCCACTTTACTCTCAGTTATTACAAGATTATCTAGCTTACTGCCAGAGTTGAATACACCTCTGGCATTCGCTGAATAACTCCTCATGTGTGAATGTCAATGCAAAATATTCATTTAGTTTGTTAGCTACCTGAGCAGGATCATCAATAGTTGAACTATCGATATCAATATCTTGCCTGTCAGTATCCTGTAAACTAGTCCCCAAAGGTAATGATGACCTTTGGGGACTAGTTCAACATCTCCAAGCCACGTATTTCTTTTTCACAATCGTATGTATACAAGTCGTTCACACTCTCAAAAATTCCTCCTTTTCTATTAGTGCAATCTATTATAAACAGGAGTAAATTTGATCTTACTACATTCGCAATAATCCCAATAACTGGAATTGTGTGGGTTTTTAAGTTATTACAGTGAAATGTGTTTTCCCTTCACTGAAATCTCCAATCAAAGAAAAAACATGAATTTTCAGAATCTTCTCTTCATTTCTATTTACCTATTACAATGGTGAAGGGAAAAATTACCAACGGAAAGTGCAAGTGGTAGCAGTGCTAGGAAACAGAACAAAATTGATTTAGAAATGAAGATGAAATTAAGAAGTAAGAAGCAGGACAAAGTTTGTCATCTATTTCACGGGAATTAGGTCTCGCTGCTTCAACAGTGAATGCTAATTTAAATGACAGGGAGGATATAAAAGAACATGTTAATGGATTAATGCATTTTGGATCAACAGTGATCACAAAACAGCGTTCAGGTGCTATATCGAAAATGGAAAAGCTATTAATAATATGGATAAAATTATAAAATGTACTGTACATTCAGATCACTAGTTAATGAATAGGGGAGGAGGAATTAAAGAGAAAAAGAAAGAGAAGACCTCCCTTGCAGAATGATACTTTTTTAAATAATTTGTGATCGAACTTTTAATAATAGAGTATGATTCAGAGGAATCCAGTAAGCACAGAACTTATAGGGGATATGGAATCAGCTGCTACATGGAACTAATTACCTGCTAGCTAATTGTTTTAAAACACCATGAAAGAGACTTCTAGTAGATCCATCACAGCAATACTCCCTTTGTCATAATGTATATGACAGAATTGCTGAGGAACAATTTGTTTACTTACTGGGAATAAAAGAGGAAATAGAAATTTCAGCAAATAATGTTTTACTAGAAAGAATTTTTCAGCTTTGGTCTAAAATTATATAACTGGAGACGATTTTTGAGGACTTATCTTCAGAATACTGAAGAAGTGTTTGGCAGATAAATCTATATTTAAATAACTCATTTTGGAGATGATTTCTTACATTTGAACTCAGATCATGCAGGTGTTCTTATGAACCAGTTACTGTAAACCACATAGGGATATCTGTCAACCAGTGATCACAGAATTTTATCATCCATATCTAAAATGAGCTGGGGGAAAAAGTCAGATTATGCTGAGGAAGCACAGCTGTCACACTTGACTGTGGAAGACATGAGGTACTGTGTGCCACCTTCCACAGTTGGGGGGGTACACAAGGACTCAAGGCTCAGTGCCAGTTTTCACAATAATCATGTAAATTTTCCACTAAACACTCTCATTCATCACATTTGTTATGAAGAAATATATTTTGTCCCATAAAATTTTTCTAAAAACACACAAATCTATGATCCTGTCTTTTCTCTTGCACAGACGTTAATTAATGACATACCGTAGTTTCCATAAAGTCCAATAATGTGTAGCTCCATTTTTAGTGTCCTGTACTTCAACAGCTACAACTGTGCGTGGGCATGGTCGATCTAAATTATCCTCAAGATCCTCAGTTTGTAACATATCAGGTGACAAAGGAGAGTAGAGTGTATCTGTCAACAGCACAAACTGAAACTGAACCTACAAAATAAGTTATATATTATTTCATTATACATTTAATAAATTCCCTAGAAATTCAAAAAAGATTGAATTGATATGAATTGCCAGATTTATAGTAACATAAAGAGGCTTCTCAAATTTTTAATAGAAACTGGCAAAAAATTACTTTAGAAAGCAGTCAGAGTTACTCCAGCCAAATAGAAGGATTTTTGAGTAAAGTCAAGGAAAAAAAAAAAAAAAAAAAAACGATCCCCACACAAAACAGCGTAAGTGTTAATACTGTAGAATTGGTTGAAGTATTAACATCTACACACATGTTAATACTTCAACGAAAGGTCAGATACACAATCATATGTGGTTAATTTTGAGAGTGCATTGTTTCTGTCAACTAAAAATGGGACAAATTTTAGAACAAAAACAAGACAAAGTACCCGAAGATATAGGAAAATACAGGACAAAAATACAGAGGAAATATAGTACTTAACATATAAAGGCCCAATTAACATTAAAAAAAAAAATCATCCAACAGACAGGTACTTTACTATATTACTAGCAGTCCTCATTGCAAAAATTTTGCAATTTCTAGCAGAGTTTTTCTCTAGTTGTCCTAAAGAAATTTAGTCCATGTTTTGTTGTGAGCAGGTAAGCCAGTATGCATTGAATGCACACCTAGAAAGAAATATCTTCAATCTGAGACCACTTTCAGCCTGATCAGCATTCCCAGAGCCAGGTAAGTATGCTACTCACTCGCCCTAGTGAGTATGACTATCACTGCTATGTAGCTAATGAAAATGGTGTCCGCATATAATATAAGACATTTCTTTTTTTTTTTTCCCTTTCTTTCTATTCACCACTAATGCAATGTTTTTAATATTTAAATTATATTTGCAATCCGATCTTTAAGAGAGAATGATTAATTATTGCAAAATAATAGTATTTTATGGAGAGTTTCTGGCCTGTTCCATAAAATAAAACTATTCAGAATTTTTATATTTTCCCATTTTTCTGCACGCATAGGAAGAAATATCTTCCAATTTGAGACCACCTTCAGCCAGATCAGTTAGGCCTATATAGTTCACAATGGCTGCCTCAAGAAAACAGCTTCCGTATTAATATATAGATACTGCACTGATCAAGAGCAAAAACAAAAAATTATAAGAAATACAGAAAATATAGAACAGACATCAAATATATGAGAAATAGAGGGTGGGAAAAAGAGGCCAACAGAAGCACTGAGAGTGATTAAATGACCATTAACAATATGAACACCACATTTTGTTTTTATAATAAATGTAATACAAGGTATGATTATTAAATAATGAACTTTTGCAATAAAATAAATCTAATGAAATACCTTACATGTTATCCCCTTCAAAACCATTGCCTTGGGCATGCACACACTGTTCCATTCAAGCACAGAAAGATTTCTGGAAGTGATCTGCTGTAAGCTCTTTTAACACTTTGGTCATGTTTTTTTCTGAATGTCTTCAATGGACTGAGAATGGGTTCCCTTAAGTACACTTTTCAGTTTAGGGAAGAGAGAAAAAAGCTGCAAGAGGCTAGGTCGGGTGGATAAGTAGGGTGCATGTTGACACATAGGGATTTATTTTTTGGCCAGAAGAAACTAATGAACAGAGAGTGCATTATGTGAGGGAGCATTGCCTTGATGGAGCTCCAACCATCTTCCACAATTGAGCATATGATATAAAGGTTGGCTGGATGGTTAATGACAGTAATCAAGCTAAGCTACTACAACAAGATCTAAAAGAATTAGGCCAATACTCTGAGAAATAGCAGTTGACGTTTAACAGCAACAAAAGTAAGGTACTGCTACGGGTAGCAGAAATCCTAGATTAAAATACCAACTCTGTGGTATCACAGAGTACTCAGCATAGTAGAAAACAAAAAAGATCTGGGGGTAGTTGTGCAATCAGATATGAAATTCTCTGAGCAGTGCAGAGAGGCTGCAAGTACAGCCAGTTCCTTGAGGTTTTTTCAATAATATACAAGAACTTTTCTAGCAAGGAAAAGGAAGTGATTATGCCTTTGTACAATTGTACAAGGCCATGGTTAGAGCACTTAATTTCTGTATACAGGTTTGGAGGCTTCATTTTATGAAGGATATAGATCTGCTGGAAAGGGTGCAGAGAAGGACGATGAGACTGGTGAAGAAAGGAAAGGGTGTGTTCTTATCCAGAATTGCTTCAATTTTGCAAAATGCAGTGTCTGGACATAAGGAACCTGCAAGTAGATCTGATTAAGGTTTATGTCCTTGAATGGCATTATTTCCCTTGCTGAGTTAGGTTTCATGGTATCATTTGAGGTATTTAATTTGAACTTTGCATCAATGCAAAAAAGTAGTAAATTAAATGCCTCAAATTTAATTTGCAACTAACATTAACAAATATATTCAAGTATTAATTTAAATATTTATTATATTCAACTTGATGAAATAATAGCAAAGCTTAACTGACAGTATCCACTTCAGATAATCTGCTTAGTTGTGTGGTATTAAAGAGAAAATTATGGAAATTCAATTAAATTAAATTATGAAAGAACAAGAGTTGTTTAAAAAAGAAAGCATAAATTAAAAGTTGATTAGAAATGCACTGGCTCATCCTGTGGTTGCCTCTATAAAATGATTAAAAATTATTAAACTGTGAAGAACTAATAAATAAAGCCAATAGTCATGACGGATGACATCTTCGGCTGGCAGTCGTAAAAGGATATATGTATTTAAAGAAATCTTAAGTTCCCAGGATGCATTTCAAGACATGTGGGAAATTGACATGTGCATGGTTCCAGATGGGGGAAAAGTTTACTGGAAGTTTCGTATTTGGAACATGTAACTTGGTATTACGGCGACACCATTCTATAACTTCATTTTATTTAATGATTGTAATGGCTGAATCGATTAGAAGGTCATGATTATGGGAATGCACTTGTTGCATATGTTCCATGCCTGCTTGATTAGTACTAAAGCTGTTGTAACCATAATATGCACATGTATTAGAAGTTTTAATTGTGCCATATTTAGTGGTAATACTTCCGATATAAAATGCGTTACAATCAGATTGGCATTTAATCAAGTAAACAATGTTGATGGCACTTATTGAATATTCGTGTGTTTCTTTATATGTATCATAGTTCCCAGTTTGTTGTATGATGAAAATATTAATGTTATATCTGTATCAGTAAATACTTGATGAAGTTGCCTTGCAAGTTGACTGTGATAGGGGAGAACAATACGCGTGTTTTGTTTGGGGTTCTGATTAATGATGTGGTTATTTTGAATATTGATCCTATTTCTTGCAATGGGAATTGTGTGTCAGATCAACTGTAAAGGGTATTTCCTAGCTGTAAACGTTTTTGTGAGATATTGTAATTCTATGGCTAAATTATCATGTAGAAAACTGCAATTTATAGCGTTCTGGAGCTGGGTTTTAGTAAAGGACAGACTTTTTTTTTGTACTGAGTGGGTGATGTGATTGAAAGTTAAGTATTTGCCTGTATGTGTGTGTCCTTCCTATAAATTTTAGTCCCTAATTTAGTGCCTGTCTTTTATACTGTAAGATTAAGAAAATTGATCTTATTGTCTGCTTCTACTTCAAGGGTATATTTTAGTCTTTCGTGTATTGCATTAAATTTAATAAAAAGACAATCAATAGTGGACATGTCTCCAATTAGTAACACATTGTCAGCATAGCGCATATAAAGCTTAATGCCTGTAGGAAAAGGTTGGAGTACTTGGTGTTCAACAGTAGCTAGGTAAATTTCTGATGGGGGGCTGAGAATCCTAATCCCATGGGGAGTCCGAATGTTTATTAAAATATTTGGTCTTGGAATCAAAAGTGTCTAGCATCAAGTAAAACTGATGCGAGCTCTAAAATACTACTAATATTAAAGATTTAGCTAAGGTATTGTCTATTGTTAAAAGTTCATGTAAGGCATGTAATGTAAATTCCAAGTGAACATTAGTATATAAAGAAATGACATTGAAGGAGGATAAGATGTTGTTCACAGAAATTGTGGTAGTATTTATGTATTCAAAGGTTTGCCCGGTGTTGTAAACTCTAAATTTTGAAAACTTCATGATGGGTAAAATAATTTTGACTAAGAAAGTTGATAAATTACAAAAGCGGATTTACTAAAAGAAATGATTGGGCATAAGTGGTGGCCTGGTTATGATGTTTGATAATGCCAAACATATTTAACCCCAGGGGCTCACATCTGGTGAGTATGGGCTTGGCAAACCAAGGGTCCTGAGCTGGATATCTTTGTTCTTCTCTTTCTTGGTGTTTCCTTTCTACTCCCATCTCTCTCTCTCTCTCTCTCGGTAACTTTGGAATTTTTTTTTGGCTGGTGTGGTATAAGCCTCAGGCTTCCTTGCACCATATGGCTAATAATAATGATATGTGGGTGGACGTTGCTATATATACCAATTTGCTGTAAAGTGTGGAAGCTAATTTCCTTGCTAGCGCTTAACCTCCTTAAAATACTGTCCAATTTATTCTTTAATTTGGAGCTAATTTACATGTTATCGACTTTATAGGAGTGTGTGTGTGTGTCGGAGAGAATATGTTGCATTTTGTCTATGTACGCACTTTTATCTAAGATCGTAATAGTGTCTCCTTTGCCAGCTTTTTGTATGATAATATTCTGGTTTCCTCTTAGTTTACGTATGTTGGATAATTGTTGTTTACCCATGTTTGGTTTAGATACCAACCGTGAGTTAATCATAGCATTAGTCTCTTGCATAATTTGGTATTTGTCCAGGAGATTCTCTAATTTAATTTGTAACTCGATAATACAATCCTTAATAGGGTAATGATCGTTTATCGCAAAATTAAATCCATATTCTAAACCACATAATTCAGCCGGGGAGAACGATTGTGATGAAATGTTAATGGTAGAAGATTTTTAAGGGGTCTTTGATTTTTGTGTAAGCACATTCCATTTTTTAAAATGTCTGTGTCATGGCCACCATAGCCTATTGGTCAGGCTCACGGGTGCATAAGTACACGTGCCTTGAGTGACCAGGGTTCAAGCAGGTGACTGCTGAATACTGCACTGTTTCTTGTATTCTCTCTATGTTATGAACTCCTCTGACTGTATGGTCATTCCGGAGTATAAACAGAAAATTTATTTTATTTTTTGTTGTTCAGCACTACTTAGATACATGTGTTATTAAAATTAACAAAGTTGGACCATATTTTGGGTGTCATATTCCTTTTTAATACAAATTTAAGGTGGTGTATTTAGTGTAAAGACAAGTATTTATCTCGGAATCTTTTGGGTAATTCCTCCTGAATAATTGAAATTATTGACGTTTGGTGTGTGATATGTTCTTTTTTAAACAACTCTATTCTTACATAATTTAATTTAATTGAATTTCTATACTTTTGCTTTAATACCACACAACTAACATTGTCACAAGCGGATTATCTGAGGTGAGTACTGATAATTAAGCTTTGCTATTATTTCATCAAGTTGAATTTCAAATAACGGTACATTAAGGAGTTCTATTAATTAACTAAATGTCACATTGCAGGATTTTTTAACATTCATTATAACACCTCATCCACACAGTCTATTTCTCCTGTCTTACTCCCTGATGGATACAGATACACCTAATAAGAAATCCCTTTATTCCAGGATACTCATTAAATACTTTATAAGTAAACTTCACATATCGTTTTTGCAAAAATGCCTAGCACACAACATTTATTCCAAAATTCACTTGGGTTTCTACCAGGAATACATGTAAGAAATATCCACATATCACATACCAAACTTCAATTGCAATTATTCGGGAGGAATTACACAAAAGCTACAGAGATAATACCATGTAGCGCTAAACAATGTGAAACAAAAACATTTAAAAAATGGAACGTGCTTACACAAAAATCAAAGACTCCTCAAAAATCTTCTATCGTTAACATTTCGTCACAATCGTTCTCCCCAGCCGAATTATCCGGTTTAGAATATGGATTAAATTTTGCGATAAATGATAATCTATTAAGGATTGTTTATCGAGTTACAAACTAAGTTAGAGAACCACCCAGACAAATACCAAATTATGCAAGAGATTAACACTATTATTAACTCATAGTTGGTATCTAAACCAAACGTGAGTAAACAACAGTTCTCCAACATATGTAAACTAAGAGGAAACCAGAATATTATCTTACAAAAAGCAGACAAAGGAGATACAATTACAATCTTAGATAAAAGAGCATATATAGACAAAATGCAACATATTCTCTCCGACACACACACACACACACACACACACACACACACACACACACACACACACACACACACACACACACACACACACACACACACACACACACACACACACACTCCTATAAAGTCGATAACATGTACAATAGCTCCAAATTAAAGAATAAATTGGACAGCATTTTAAGGAGGTTAAGCGCTAGCAAGGAAATTAGCTTCCACACTTTACAGCAAATTGGTATATATACAAATGTTCACCCACATATCATTATTATTAGCCATATGGTGCAAGGAAGCCTGAGGCTTATACCACACCAGCCAAAAAAAAATTCCAAAGTTACTGAGAGAGAGAGAGAGAGAGAGAGAGAGAGAGAGATGGGAGTAGAAAGGAAACACAAAGAAAGAGAAGAACAAAGATATCCACAGCTCAGGACCCTTGGTTTGCCAAGCCCATACTCACCAGATGTGAGCCCCTGGGGTTAAATATGTTTGGCATTATCAAACATCATAACCAGGTCACCCTTTATGCCCAATCATTTCTTTTAGTAAATCTGCTTTTGTAATTTATCAACTTTCTTAATCAAAATTATTTTACCCCTCATGACATTTTCAAAATTTAGAGGTTACAACACCGGGCAAACCTTTGAATACATAAATACTACCACAATTTCTGTGAACAACATCTTATCCTCCTTCAATGTCATTTCTTTATATACTAATGTACACCTGGAATTTACATTACATGCCTTACATGAACTTTTAACAATAGACAATGCCTTAGCTAAATGCACTTCCCTTAATATTAGTAGTATTTTAGAGCTCGAATCAGTTTTACTTGATGCTAGACACTTTTGGTTCCAAGACCAATATTTTAACAAACATTTGGACTCCCCATGGGATTAGGATTCTCACCCCCCCCCATCGGAAATTTACCTAGCTACTAATGAACACCAAGTACTCCAACTTTTTCCAAGGCAAAGCTTTATATGCTCTAAGCTGACAATGTGTTACTAAAAGGGGACAAGTCCACTATTGATAGTCTTTTTAATAAATTCAATGCAATACACAAAAGACTAAACTATACCCTTGAAGTAGAAGCAGACAATAAGATCAATTTTCTTAATCTTACACTATATAAGACAGGCACTAAATTAAGGACTAAAATTTTTAGGAAAGACACACAAAGGCAAATACTTACACTTTCAATCACATCACCAATCAAGTTAAAAAAAGTCCGTCCTTTACACCCAGGTCCACAATGCTATAAAGTACAGTTCTCTACATGACAATTTAGCCATAGAGCTCCAATATCTCACAAAAATGTTTACAGCTAGGAAATACCCTTTACAATTGAGTTGACACACAATTCCCGTTGCAAGGAATAGAATCAACATTCGAAACAATGTTCAAGAGGCAACCATAAAATGTAATACTCTTGATCTGATTATCAGCAGTGATCATTCGTGTATTAAGAATTTGCAGATAAAGGAACCACTAGGTGGCAGTGATTACAGTGTACTGATGTGGGATTTATTTAAAGATTTAATTACCATCAGGGGTAAAGGAAAGGGTTTTTGCTTCCGTAAAGGTGAGTACAGTGGTCTCGGACAGTTTTTAAATTCTGTACAGTGGGATAAACTGACGATGTTACCAACAGTAAATTCTAATTGGGAAGCATTCAAGGAATTAATAGTAGAAGCTACTAAAAGTTTCATACCTATTAAGAAATATTGTTCAAGGTTTAGGCCTAAATAGTTATCTAATGAACTAATGAGACTCGTAATAGAGAAGAAAAATGCATGGGATGCATATAAATTATCAAGCGACTCAGAAGCCTATGGCAGATATAAGCTAGTCTGTAATCAGGCGCAAAGGAGGTTAGGCAGGCGAAGGCAGATTACGAGAAATCCTTGGCAAAAGATGCTAAGAAAACCAGCAAGGATTTCTTTACTTATATAAACTCTAAAAGGAAGGGGATGTGAATCTGATTGGTCCACTTGACATCGATGGTTCGACTGTTGATGATCCTGCTCAGATAGCAAACAAACTGAATGAGTATTTTGCATCTACATTCACACATGAGGAATTATTAAAGTTTGAAAATTGCAGAAGGTTATCAAATTGTAGCAGGATATTTAATGATTTTGTAATAACTGAAAGCAAAGTGGAGGATAAATTGTTGAAGTTAAACATAAGAAAAGCACCTGGGGTGAATGGGATCTATCCAATTATATTAAAGGAGGCGGCAAAGCAACTAAGCAAACCCTTAGCCATAATTATGAGAGCATCCTTGGACTCAGGAGAGGTTCCCACGGATTGGAGATGTGCAAATGTATCCCCAATTCACAATGGGGGATCGAAGGATGATACGAGTAATTACAGACCAGTTAGTTTAACTTCTGTTCAGAGTAAAATAATGGAGTCACTGGTTAAAGATGCATTGCAGGATCATCTAGACAAGACTGCAGCAATAATTCAGACACAGCATGGGTTTGTTAAGGGAAAGTCTTGTCTGACAAATCTGATAGGATATTATGATGTGGTTACAAAGGAACTGGATGCAAAAAATAATTTTGATATCATATATTTGGATTTCAGGAAAGCTTTTGACACTGTTGCACATGGAAGACTATTGTACAAATTGGAGCAGAATGGTATTAAGGGTAAGTTGCTACAATGGATAAAAGGATGGTTAAGTGCGAGAAGACAGAGGGTGGTAATCAATGGGTGCTGCTCTTCTTGGACTAATGTTATTAGTGGAGTCCCACAGGGTTCGGTGTTAGGTCCACTGTTGTTTTGTATATTTATCAATGATATTAATGAAGGTATATCAGGCTTAATGTCGAAGTTTGCAGATGATACAAAGGTTGGCAGGGTTGTTAATGACAGTAATGGCAGTGTGCTACTGCAACAGGATCTAGATAACTTGGGCAGATGGGCTAAAAAGTGGCAACTGAAGTTTAACCTTGACAAATGCAAAGTACTGCATATGGGTAGAAGTAACCCCAGAGAAACATACCAACTGTGTGATACTAGATTTAAGGTTGTAGAAAATGAAAAAGACCTGGGAGTAATTGTGCAGTCAGATATGAAGTTTTCTGAGCAATGCAGACAGGCTGCCAGGGCAAGTCATGGGGTTTTGTCAATGATATATAAGAATTTTGCTAGCAGGGAAAAGGAGGTGATTATCCCTCTGTATAAGGCAATGGTCAGGCCACGCCTTGAGTACTGCGTACAGGTCTGGAGGCCTCATTTTAGGAAGGATGTAGGTTTACTTGAGCGTGTACAGAGAAGGGCAACAAGATTGGTGAGGGGAATGAAGGGATCCTCTTACCAAGAGAGGCTTAAGTTCTGCAAATTGCAGTGGCTGGAGACTAGGCACCTGCGCGGTGATCTGATTGAGGTCTATAAGGCCTTGAATGGGTTGAGCACGCTGAATTCTGATGGAATCCTTCCACTTGTTCAGATTACGAACCTAAGGGGGCATCAATTCAAATTAAGAAAAGATGTAGATTAGATGTGCGGAAATTTGCCTTTAGCCAGAGGGTGGTTAATTGCTGGAACAAACTTCCATCTGTCGTTGTGGAAGTTGATAGGTTGAATAAATTTAAGGAGGAACTGGACAGGCATTTGGAGGGAATGGTGTGATTTTTTTTTTTTGGCTGATGCTGCATAAGCTCATACACTTGCTTTCTTGCATCAAATGCTACTGCTACTGCTTTACACCCAGGTCCACAATGCTATAAAGTACAATTCTCTACATGACAATTTAGCCATAGAGTTACAATATCTCACAAAAATGTTTACAGCTAGGAAATAACCTTTACAATTGAGTTGACACACAATTCCCGTTTCAAGGAATAGAATCAACATTCGAAATAACCACAACATCAATCAGAATCCCAAACAAAACACACGCATTGTTCTCCCCTATCACAGTCAACTTGTGAGGCAACTTCGTCAAGTATTTACCATTATTATTTTCATCATAAAACAAACTGGGAACTATGTTTAATACATATAAAGAAACACACGAATATTCAATAAATGACATCAATATTGTTTACTTGATTAAATGCCAATCTGATTGCATTTTATATCGGAAGTATTACCACTAAGTACGGCACAATTAAACTTCTAATACACATGCGTATTATTGTTACAACAGCTTTAGGACTAATCAAGCAGGCACGGAACTTATGCAACAAGTGCATTCCCATAATCACGACCCTCTAATCGATTCAGCCATTACAATCATTAAATAAAATCAAGTTATAAAATTTTCCAACAGGAAGCACTTGCCATAGAATAGTGTTGCCGTAATACCAAGTTACATGTTCTAAATAAGAAACTTCCAGTAAACCTTTCCCCCCATCTGGAACCTTGCACATGTCAATTTCTCATGTGTCTTAAAATGCATCATGGGAACTTAAGATTTCTTTAAATACACAAACCCTTTCTCTTTCACCATAGCCAATCGAAGACGTTATCATGAAAGTCATCCTTCATGACTATTGGCTTTATTTATTAGTTCTTCACAGTTTAATAATTTTTAATCATTTTATAGAGGACAACCACAGGATGAGGCAGTGCAGTTCCTCTTCTTTCAGGCAAATTTTTAATCAACTTTTAATCCATGCTTTCTTTTTAAAACATCTCTATTCTTACATAATTTAATTTAATTGAATTTCCATAATTTTCACTTTAAAACCCACAACTAAGCAGATTATCTGAGGTGAATACCGTCAATTAAGCTTTGCTATTATTTCATCAAGGTGAATTTCAAATCACGGTACATTAAGAAGTTCTATTAATTAACCAAATATTTATTACATATATTATAATAATAAACAAATATTTAAATAAAAAGAAATTGTTTAACAATATTCATTGCTTACCTTTTTCTTAAGCTCTACACTAATAGCATTTGCCTCCTTAAGAAAGATGGCATTTCCCCATAAATCATCTCTAAGTGATGTAAACTGATGATATTTCCATTTTTGAAAAGCCCATGATCCCAGATGATATTCATGGTCACTCCAAGGAGGATCAACTAAAAGCAACAGAAAAAAAAATGGATATTCAGTATTTCATGGAGTTAAATTTTATATATCAAAATAAGTTTTGGATTAGTGCCAAGATAATTGGAGTCATTACATACAAATATGTTTCTCGGGTATTAAAGTTCACTGTTCTCACAAATATTGTTATTTCACTTCCAAGTGTGTTGCTATTTAACACATTTGACATTGTGTGGCCATTTGTGTGGCCACCAGTGAGCCAATTCCATCTTAGGTGAATCACCCGCATAAACAGTAGCATGTGGTCACCAATGTGTTCGCTTTATATAAGCTTTGCGAATACTGATCAAATGTTTGATCCCCTGGTGCATCAGTAATCTGGTCAGACCAGGCTGTTTTGCTATATAACAAACACATAAGTGACCTTAGTTGCTAATGCTCCTAAAAACAAACAAACAAAAGTTTGGAATCAAGTTTGGAATCTTAGGTTAGATAACTGGGCAGGGCACATCCAGAGTATTATTTCAGGAAAAATTTTCATTTCCATTGCGTCAGTTATCAACCCATTTTCATATACTCAAGTTCTGATGTGCTATATTTGCAGCTACAGCAAATGTTTGGCCAGCATATCTATTGGTCTCAATAACAAACAGTAGCATTACCTCATCACTAATGAAATAATTGTAAAAGTCAAATGGATTTTTTCAAGCCAGTTCAGTGAAGATATCTAGATATACACTACAATATTTTGAGGAGAAACCTTAAAAATCTGTCACAAAAACAGCAACAAGTTCCAATTTCAAAGAAACTTGAACACTGAGATTAGGAAGATCATCACTGGAATTACTTTCCGAATCAGTAAAGGTACTAGTTGTAAGGTAAACTAGATCAGAAGAAACTAGATCACTTGCTTTGCTCAATTTTAATAAGATGTTCAAATTATTTGTCACTAAGTTTTTTTCTTTCTTTTAGTTTATTCCTCAATTTGAAAAACAGAGGCTTAAAAAGAAAAGAAAAGAAAAAAAAAGTCCCACTGGCGGGTAGCAGATCTTGCAAAAACCTTTAAATGACCACTGGTGGGGCATTTAAAAAAAAAAAAAAAAAAAAGGGGGGGATAAAACACAAAAATATAACTAGAATAAGAAAAATTTAGCAGAAAATTATTAAAAAACCTATTTTTGTCTCAGAAGGCTGTTGCCTAATGCATTAAGCAGTGTTACCACATTGCTCATAAATTAGAAAAATACATCTCGACATCCCCACATTGCTCATAAATTCTTCCTGTGCAGCAATATTGGGAGGGCCTTTCTCTGTTTCAGCATGACAATGTACCATGTCCTACTGCATAGCCTGTAGTGACCTTGGTTTGAAGAATAGAAGTACAAAAGCTCCACAGTGTGCCCAGAGCTTAGACCTTAACCTCACTGAAAACCTTTGCAATCAGTACCTGAACTGAACACGTTGAAAGAGGAATAAACCAAAGTATTGCCTTCCTATTATCATAAATTGGCACAGAGTCTATTAAAGAGTATAGTATTGTGTAATTAATGCTAAAGATTGGCTGACGCATTATTAAATATGCATCAACAAAAGATTCTATGAAACATGTGGATCCAGTTACTTTTGTCAATATAGTGCACATTGTTAATATCATACTCTGTGTCAGCATAATACACATTGTTAATATCATACTCTGTGTCAGCATAATACATCATCTGTCACTCATTTGTTGAGGTCTGTATTTGATTCCATTGATAAATGGAGGAATTTCTGAAATCCACTTCAATTAATGTTGTTGCAAGCTGATCTCAATCCAAGGTCCAAAAGATTATTAAATGTGCTGGTCCTTTGACTGCACAAAAGTATAAGGCCAGCACTTAATAATGTGCTGGGCTTTCTTTGTGAATCAATCTGAGTTTTCATCCAATATAACATTCAAATAAAACACATATTCCTACAGGCAAAGAGACTATATGTATATGACCAACACAAGCTCCAATGCTGTTAAAATAATAGTTTGAATCTGAATTTGAATGTACACTGCTAATATGTAGGTTGACTAGATACAGAGTCAACAACAGTATAGAAAAAAATAATTTGGTAAAATATTTAATTACTTTTATTATTTTATTTAATTTTGACCCCATAGCAGGCAAACTCAAAGGTGTTCATGTGCTGTACAAACAGTTCTTGGAGGACTCATGGGCTGCACTAGTATGCACAGCATCCAACTAGCATTACTGAGAAAAATATACTAATATTTTTATGTAACGTAACATATTTTCAGATTTCAGAATGGACCTGAATGCAATGGAATACTGCCCCAGTTCGTCACATGCATCGGTAATTGTCATGCACCTAACTGATCACTAAGAACATGATATTTTACTAAATTAACAAGAATTCCATTTCAACAATATTTCCATTTTGATCTTGGATATTTCCTCTTACTCAAAAATGCATGATCTTGTAACAATCAACATTTATTGTTTGTTTGTTTGTTATTTGGTTTTTAGGAGCATTAGCAACCAAGGCCATATTGCTCCGGGATATGCGGTTGTCATCCCTGACCTTTCCGCATCCTCCGCATTTGGTGGTAACAGCCTTGAACCCCGATCTATATGCACTGCTGCTCCTGCCCACCTGCCTATGGAGGTGCCCCATCAACATTTATAAAGGGTCACATACGTTATAAATTTTATTTAAGTATTACATTTGCTCTATATAGCACCTGTACACAATTACTTTGGATTTTACTTACTCGCACATCAGCAATAAGGCTATACTGTACCAAAATTTGGTCATGAAGATTTTAAAAAAATAATAATAGCGAGGACATTGCATTGTTTAATTAAACAATAATTTTATTCTTGTTGGGCAACAATTTGATAAGAACAAATTAATATTTTAAAGCTTTTAAGTACCAAGTTTACATTTTTCACTAAATTTCAAAATTCCATGAAAAACAAAGCTACTGGAAACCTAGTCCACCCATCCTCCACTCCGTATGTTTGGAAAACTCAGTTGTGAAAGAGTTAAAATAAGTATATAAAATTTTCTATGTTGGCCCCAGTTTTTCGGATGGTTTTAATACAATCAACGGATTATGTCTAAATAGATACAGATTGTCTTTGAAATTCTACACAAATGTGGTGCCATATATTAACTGTTTAGTAACCATTTTTATATGTATGATAGTTTCAAAAATTGGCATAGAGCGGTGCAACCTTTCAATAAAGTCTGAGATGATGTGGGCTTACGCAAGCCAAAACTGAAGAAATTCTGTGGAATTCAATTCCAGAAGTTGATGAAACTGAATGAAATAATACATATATAAATGTAAAAGATATTGTAATATTAAGAAAATAAAAATTAAATTAACAACTAGTTTTTAAATTTTTTACAATATTTTTATCTAGGTTTCAATATTGACAATATTCTTAATCTAATGTTTTTGGCTATAACGTTAATATAGGGAAAAAATTAATATTCAAAAATATTTACATGCAATTTTTCAATTTTTACAAAATTTCCAAATTCCTCTTAAGAAACTCCCTCCTGGTGGCTAGAATGCTGCCAGAAATATGCTTTCAAAAGAAGTAAATATATCAGAAGAACAAGTTCAAAATTCTTACAAAATTAAAAGATACGTATCATTGTTGGACAAAATCTGCAGTGTCAATCGGATACTAAAACCAAATTCATCTAAAGGATGAAATGGCATTCCTTGCTAAAATGAGGCAAATAAGTATTGACATTTGAATCAAACTTTTCTTTATTCTTTGTCTAATTTTATGAACTACTGATACAATGACCATTTTTTCTCATGGCCTGTGGGGATGCTATAAAAGAGTGTTGATTTATCGTGAAACATTATGATATAACTACTTATTAATTAAGTTTAGTGGTCCACATTAGCAGCTAGCAAGTCAGTACTCTCTGTTTTGAATTAAAATGGAGTTACAAATTCTGGAATCAGTTCTCTTGGAATTTACAATAAGAGATGTCTTAAACTAAATTTGTGGACATACTATAAGAAGAATTAAGTTCACTTGATCAAATGTAGTTTCAACAATAAATAGAAAAGTATAGAATATACTTTTCTTTTTCTATCCTGTCTGCACTGTCAGAGAACTTCATATCAGGCTATATAACTACCCCCAGGTATCTTTCATTCTCCACCATCTTGAGTGTAGTAACATCTAATCGGTATATTTTTCTGGAATTACTGCAGCCCATATGCAGTACCTCACATTTAACAATGTTAAATCTCAAGTGCTAGGGACTTACCATCATCTCTCTCTCTCTCTCTCTCTCTCTCTCTCTCTCTCTCTCTCTCTCTCTCTCTTAGCTTGCCCAAATCCCTTGGTGACCTGACTGCAGACGAGGTTATTCTTACTGTAGGATATTCCATATCCCCTGTTAATTTATAATCATCCCTTTTGTGCTACTAGCCTCAAGCAAGAATCATTCATTTAGATCTAAGCCTTGTTTGTTGTTTGTTATTTGGTCTTTAGGAGCATTAGCAACTAAGGCCATATTGCTCCGGGGATATGCAGTGGTCATTCCCTGACTCTGCATCCTCCGTATTTGGTAGTCACGGGCTCGAACCGCAGTCTAATCAAGAAGTGTGTGCTATGCACTGCTGCTCCTGCCCACCTGGCTACGGAGGTGCCAGCTAAGCCTTGAACAATATCTCTTAGTTGGTATGAAAAGCCTAGTAGCTTTTATGATTACTTCCCCATTTAGAATTCACTGTCTGTGACATCATCAGCTGATCCCACTAAAAGGAATTCAAAAATTGTCTAAGACCATGTAGTCATCTTTACAAAAGCAAAGTCCCTTACCCTTGACAGTAGTTACATCTTTAAGTATAACCCACATCAACATATTATTATCAGTGCCACAGAGTAGTTTCTTTAGCTAGATATTCTTAATGCATGATGAGTCACTTTTGGTGATTCATCACGCACCACTGCTTTCTCTTGTTGCCTTTCTAACATACTGCTAGAGAAAACAGTCATCCAATAAATTCAAAAAAGTCTTGCAACTGTGTGAGTGACCAACCCACAAATTCCAGTAAATAAATTGAAAGTTAAAGTAACACCATTATAAGATATTCCAATCTACAGTACCTGTCTGTACAGTTGATCATTATACTCATCACAGTCATTTGGCTTAGTGACCTAATTCATTAGGTCACTGAACGTTTTTTTACTTTTTTATGACAAGGTTTTGGCGCATTATAGCCTTAGTTGCTGATGCGCCAATAAAACCCAACCAACCAACCAACCAACCAACAGTCATTTGGCCTACAACAGACTTCTATTCTCATTTTAGTTTTCCCCAATGCTTATGTCATAACAAAGTTACTGAACACTTCACTGGCCACCCACATCACCTGGGTGCAATGTCTTAGGTTCTGTCCCCCTGTCCCCCTCCATCCCGCCTGTCTTTCTTATAATTGCGGTTTGTAGGGGGAACCTCCAGTGCCACTTGACAATATACACAATATCTTTCTTATAAGTGGAGTTGAGGGGTGGACTCCCAGCACCACTTGACAATCAAAACTATGTCCTTCTTGTACATATTTACACCATATTCAAATTCTGCATTACTTATGCCTGAGTGGCACCATATTTCCTAATATACCTATTATGTCCACATTTGTTGACTTACCCAGTATAGTAAACAAACGTTTTTTGTTAAGGTTACTAAAAGCAAAAACAGGTGTTTTTGCTTTTAGCAACTGTTTTAGCAACTGTTTTAGTAACTTTTAGTAATGCTAGCACAACCATATGCTTGCTTGTCCCATGATCACCCCAGCAGACGTAATTTCTGACACCTCACTTTTCATTCTGCTGTTACATGCCAATAGAAGAAGTGCAAGAATCACTTTCGCCTCTGCTTGTGGCTGTTGTTAATCTATTAGTCTGTCTATTCACTCAAGCTGGCAGTTTTCCAACCCACCTAACATTGCCTTGATTGCATCAGGAATATTCCCCCCTCCTATTTATGTGTGTCCAATCCCTCTAAAAACAGTCTCTCCTGTTAACAAACACAGACAGTGCTGAGAAAAAATTCTTATATTTGAAAGTTTCCGGAATTCTGCAGGCACTTTCAAACGTATTCCTAGCTCACAACCTTTTCTCCACATTGCCCTGTATACTTGTTATGTAAATCCTCTGATCTTACAAGTTTCAATGATCTATTACAGTCACTGGAACACTGATATCTACAAATACTCAAGTAAGAAGCCACTCTGTTTGTATAACATCTGAATCACTGTTTCTGCTTGCAACCAAAAGACTTATATTGTTATCTTCATGATACTTTATATTGAGAACATGTTTTGCATGCTATAAGTGGTCAGTAACATCAGTTTTTCTACAGTGTAATATATATTCATGTCATGTTAACACAAACTATAAAATGCAAATTCTTTTTCCTGACTTAAAAATACAGGGGAACAGCACACCAGTATATGCATTCATAATCTCTTGGAAATGATCCTTCTATTTTCTTTAGCCACCTGGTATTGTTTATATTTGAAATAATGTAACTGTCCACAAAAAAAAATGATATGTTTTAATTACTGATCACTAATTCAGAGAAGTTCATCATTAATCATATTTAGCAGTCACATGAGCACGAACCATGGTTCCCTCACTCAAAGGGTACTGTGCTACTGCATCCTTGCTCCTGACCACTAAGCTATATCAACCCTAAAGTACTGCATGATATAAAAAAAAAAAAAGGTAAAGTGCAGCCATTATCAACCCACTGCAGGATGGAAGCCTGCTCAACAATTTATGCTGAGGGAAATGGACCATAATCTGCCACGCTGGTCCAGTGCGGGTTGGCAGATCGACCGTATTCAGCAGTCAGGGTCTTGAACCCCGGTCTATTCAAAGAGCGTGTGCTACTGCCCTCCCGCTCCTGACCACTCGGCTACGGAACAGCCTTACTGCATGATAATGAAGAATTAATTCAAATAAAATTTTCATGCTTCACTAAGCTCAGTTCATCACTAAGCATCAGTTCATTTAATGATCAAAGAATGAATTCTTTGATCATTTTGCTGGTCGAAAATCCTAAATTTCAGAGCTAAAACCATGCAACCCTCACTCAAGATCAACTAACTTGGCCAAATTAAGGAATAACAATAATAGTTCCTCCATTGAGAAGGAATTTGAATCAAATCCCTTTCTACATGGAAGCAAAGGGCACTAACCAATGTGCCAACTGCAAGGATGGTAGTATGAAATCAGCCTAAAAAATTATCACATACAAAATGCTAGATTTATTTTTTATTTTAGTTACACCTGTATCAATGTAAAAACCTGTTTCCAAGAAATGTTACAAATTATAAAAGCCAATCATAGTATTTTTAAACCCAGGATTGAACTTAGGATCAAAATAGATCTATTTATGAACGAAAAATTGAAACCTGTTCTGGAACTGTCAGATCTCAAATGGTTCTGAAACCTTGCTTTTTTTTTAACATATATATGTGAACACTAGAATTTTCTTAATATACAAGGATGAGAGACATAGTTGTCAATGAATTGTATTATAATATCAAAGCATTTGAAACAAAACTGGAATTATTTAAAAGTCTACTACTTCGGAATAATTTTTCACATTTTCCATGTTGCAATAATTTATCTAAAAATATGCCTAGTTGTAATTCTTCCACTGAATATTTTGTTCAAAACATTATTTTGTTGCAGGAAAATTTTGTGGCTAGATTTTCTGTTTTAAAAATAATTTTAAAATGTGTCTGAACTTTTTCAAACTCCGTTTTGAGTTAAAAGTGAATAATAATAAGTAAGGGCTTCAATCAAACAAGAATGCAGTACAAAGAAAAAAAATATTTGATTATACATGCATGAATCAAAAGTCATGAAACCAACAAATCTTGATCATGCTGAACAGTTTCTTTAATGATCTCCTATTTCTTAATGCATGTAACCACAGCAACAATTTTGGGTTTTTTGGTACCTTTGGCAAATAAAAAAATCAGAGCATTAGTGAATAAAACAACACAGTTTCCCTGACTTTTCTTCCATACTGTGATACTTATTATAAAAGTCATATACTTACTATATTCATTTTCAACTTCAGGAATGTCAACATCTGTAATACATGAACTGTACATACTAGACATCATTGAATGCTCTTCAACCTGCCTCTGAAGACTCTCAATTTTTGCTTCATAATTCTTTTAAAAAATTAACATGAATGCATCAATATATTTATGTATACAAATATACATATATACTCAAGTAAATATTATTATTATTAAGAAAGGCTAGAGGAATAAAGAAATTGAAGTTCCAAAAATATTTTCTTAGTATCTTAGTGTATCTTTATAACTTCATAATCATAAATTTTAACACCAGTGCATTACAATAAAGTACCATAGTTCCAAAAGAATGTGGAAAGAATCAATTGTTTGTTTGTTTGTTTGTTATTTGGTTTTTAGGAGCATTAGCAACTAAAGCCATATTGCTCCTAGGATATGCTGTGGTCATTCCCTGATCTTTCCGCATGCTTCGTGTTTGGTAGTCACGGGCTTGAACCCCGGTCTAATCAAGAAGCGTGTGCTATGCACTGCTGCTCCTGCCCACCTGGCTACAGAGGCGCTAAAGAATCAATCAAGCTTGAAAGCCATGAAGTAAATTTCTTGTCCTATAAGGATTTCATGTTTCAATGTTAAGGTGTCGTGTATTCATTCTATATGAAAGAGTTATTAATTTAATAGTCGTTAAATTAATTCAAAACTTCAAAAAAGACTACTACATTAATAGTCAATAATTTAAGGTCAATAATAATTTAATATTCAATAATTTAAGGTCAATAATAATTTAATAGTCAATAATTTAAGATAAATAATAATTTAATAGTCAATATTTTAATTATTTTCATTGTATTAACTAAAATCTTGAGGGGCATGGCTTTTTGGGCATCCTGAATAGAATTTAAAAGCAACACTTTGCTAATAATACAATAAAACTGCATTTAAAAGTAAATGTAGGCCTGCTGTTTCACAAAAATAAAACTAACAATTTCAATTCATTTGTAAAACAACCGCAACAGGTTAAAAATTAAGTACAGGTATATTTTATAGCATTGTTTAAATTCAATATAGTATTTTTAATAAAACATAAAAAGGATATAGAAACAGATGTTCAGTTTTAAATTAAAAATTGAATCTTATATAATTAGCCACAGTAATATTTTTATTGCAAAATACTAGGGAAACTATAACCTGTTTATATTAGCATTAGTAGAGGCATACGATGCAAGAAAGCAAGCTTATACAGCATAAGCCAAAAAAAAAAAAAAAAAAAAAACCATTCCCATTTCACAGAGCCATTTATTCCAAAAATTAGTCCAGTTCTGCCTTGAATTTCTTTAAGCTGTCAACTTTCACAATGAAGATGGAAGTCTGTTCCAGAAACCAACTACCAGCTGGCTAAAGGCAAATTTCTGAACATCAACTCTACAGCTGCCTTTCCTCAATTTGAATCTATGCCTCCTCAGGTGAGCAATCTGAAAAAGAGGAGGAATCCAATCAGCACTGATCTTGCCTAACCATTCAAGGCCTTATACACCTCAATCAGATCACCTCGAACTTGCCTAGTCTCCAGACTATGCAATTTGCAAAAATTTTGTCTTTCTTGGTAAGAGCAACCCTTTGTTTCACTCACGAATGTCACTGCCCTTCTCTGTACTCATTCCAGCAGCTCAACATCTTTCCCAAAATTAGACATCCAGGCCGTACTCAAGGTGTGGCTTGACCATTGTCTTATACAAGAGGATAATCACCTCCATATCCCTGCTAGCAAGGTTCCTCTTTAACATTGACAAGAACCCATTAGCAACTCTTGCAGCACGTCTGCACTGATCAGTAAACTTCATATCTGACTGTACAATTACCCCAGGTCTTTTTCATTCTCCACTACCCTGAGTGTAGTAACACACGGCTGGTACACTGTTCTGTAGTTACTGCTACGCATATGCAGTACTTTGCATTTGTCAATTTAAACTTCAGTTGCCACATCTCAGCCTATCTGCTCAGCCTTTCTAAATCCTGTTGCAGCAGCGTACTGTCCTTACTGTCATTAACAACCCTGGAAAACTTCGTATTGTCAGCAAACTTGAACATTAAGCCTGATATACTTTCATCAATGTCACTGATAAATACTGAAAACAACAATGATTACCACTCCCAGTCTTCTCCCACTCAACTATTCCTTTATCCATAGCAGCAATTTGCCTTTAATTCCATACTGCTCCAGTTTGTACAGAAGTCTTCCAAGTGCAATGGCATCAAAAGCTTTCTTGAAATCCAAGTATATGATATCAAAATTAATTTTCGTATCCAGTTGCTTTGTGACCACATCATAGTATCCAAGCAAACTGGTCAGACAAGGTTTCCCCTTAACAAACTCATGCTGTGTCTGAACTATAACTGTAGTCTTATATAAATGATCCTGCAGTGCTTCTTTAATCAGTGACGCCATTATTTTCCCTGGAACAAAAGTTAAATTAACAGGATGGAAATTACTCCTGTCACCTTTCGATCTCCCTTTGTGAATGGAGGATACATTTGCACATCTTCAGTCCATGGGGGCCTCGTCTGATAATTTATAAGCATCCCATGTATTTTTTTCTTCTCTACCATGTACATTACTTCATCTGTTCATCAGATATCAATTTAGGCCTAAACTTTGAACAGTATTTCTTAGTTGAAATAAAAAGCCTAGTAGCTTCCGAGATTACTTCCTTGAATGCTTCCCATTTATAAAATTTGTTGTTGGTAACATCATCAGTTGGACTCACTGTATAGAATTTAAAAATTGTCTGAGACCACTGTAGTCACCTCTATGAAAACAAAAACCCTTCTCATTACCCCTGATGGTAGTTACATCTTTGAGTAAATCCAGAATCAGTATACTGTGTTCACTGCCACCTGGTGATTCCTTTATCTGCAAATTCTTGATGCATGAATAATCACCGCTAATAATCAGATCAAGAGTATTACACACTCTGGTTGCCTCTCAAACATGCTACAGTAGAAAACAATCATCCAACAAATTCACAAAGGTCTTGCTAATGTGCAAGAAGCAAACCCATAAGTTCCAACCCACCATTTATATATGGGAAGTTAAAATCCACCATTAAAAGACAATCAGATTTAAAGGCATATGATGCAAGAAAACAAGCTTAAATAGCATCAGCCAAAAAAAAAAAAAAAAATACTTTCTCATTTAACCCATCCACTCGGTCAAATGTTTGTCTAGTTCTGCCTTGAGTGTATTTAAGCTATCAACTTCTACAACAACAAATGGAAGTCTGTCCCAGCAATCAACCACCCATTGGCTAAAGGCAAACTTCCACACATCTAGCTTTCCTCAATTTGAATTTATGCCATCTCAGGCGATTATTCTGAGCAAGAGGAAGAATTCCATCAGGCATTGAGCATGCTCAAACCATTCAAGGCTTTATACGTCACAATCAGATCACCTCACAGGTACCTAGTCACCAGAAATTGTAATTTGCAAAACTAAAGCCTTTCTTCATAAGAGCAACCCTTTGTTCCATTCACTAATCTTGTTGTCCTTCTCTGTACTCTTTCCAGCAGCTCTACATCCTTCCTAAAATGAGGCCACCGGAACTGTACACAGTACTCAAGGTGTGGCCTGACCATTGCCTTATACAAGGGGATAATCACCTCCTTATCATTACTAGAAAAATTCCTGTATATCATTGACAAGACACTACGAGCTACTCTTGCAGACATGACTCAGACCACAGTAGCAAAGCAAAAGGTGCAAGCTAATGGGAGTGCTGTGGCTCAGGGTAGAACTGAGGGGGGGCAGTTGCCCTCTGAATCACAGCCTTTTAAAATGCACTGCTTGCTTGATGTATGTGGAGCAATCAGGTACGGGACATGATATTGCCATGGGGGATGTCTTTGTGTGTGCGCGCAATGTAAGGAAATCAGGTGACAACTCAGCGTTGTTATAGGCCTATATGAGAGCTTGAAGGACAGGGTGGATGCCATCAAAGGATCTAAATTGAGGGGCCCATCAAGCTCTGAGCTGCCCACATCAACGCCAGAGCTTGCACTTCATCATCACGCAACACAATGGCACAAAAAGTGATATTTTTGTACACGATGTACACTTTTAAGGGCACAAAAAGTGACACTTTTGTACACTTTTAAGGGCACAAAAAGTGATATTTTTGTACACGATGGCACTAATGATATTAAGAGTAGGAGACCAGCGGAATTACTTAACAAGTACAGGTCACTGTTGAAAAAGCCGTGAATTAGGGTTGAATTTGAAAGTGTCTGCAATTCTGCCCAGACACGATAGGAGGGAGTATACGATGAGAGGCTTGTCGATCAATTCGGCCCTGGAAAGACTGTGCAAAGCTCAAGGGGTAGAAATTTTTTCAGCCTGGTCTGTACTTGGTAACAGGAGAGACTGCATACAGGTCTGCAGGCCTCACTTTAGTAATAGAGGCATGTGATGCAAGAAAGCATACATATGAGCTTATGTAGCATTAGCCAAAAAAAAATAAAATAATAAAATAAAATAATAAGTAAAAAAAATTCACACAACCAATCCTAAAAATTTGTCCAGTCCCTCCTTGAATTTATTTAAGCTATCAACTTCCACAACGACAGATGGAAATTTATTCCAGCAATTAACCACCTGCTGGCTAAAGGCAAATTTCTGCACATCTATTCTACAACTGTCACTGTCTTTCCCCAATTTGAATTTATGTCCCCTTAGTCAGCGTGCTCAACCCATTCAAGGCCTTATACACCTCAATCAGATCACCTCGCAGGTGCCAAGTCTCCAGCCACTGCAATTTGCAGAACTTAAGCCTCTCTTGGTAAGAGGATCCCTTCATTCCCCTCACCAATCTTGTTGCCCTTCTCTGTACACGCTCAAGTAAATCTACATCTTTCCTAAAATGAGGCCTCCAGACCTGTACGCAGTACTCAAGGCGTGGCCTGACCATTGCCTTATACAGAGGGATAATCACCTCCTTTTCCCTGCTAGAAAAATTCCTATATATCATTGACAAAACCCCATGACCTGCCCTTGCAGCCTGTCTGCACTGCTAAGAAAACTTCATATCTGACTGGACAATTACTCGCAGGCCTTTTTCGTTTTCTACCACCCTAAGTGTAATACTACACAGTTCGTACATTCCTCTGGGTTTACTACTACTACTCATATGCAGTACTTTGCATTTGTCAATGTTAAATTTCAGTCGTCACTTCTCAGCCCTTCTGCCCATATTTTCTAGATCCTTTTGCAGAAACACACTGCCATTACTATCATTAACAATCCTGCCAAACTTTGTATCATCTGTAAACTTCGACACCAAGCCTGTTATACCTTCATCAATATCACTGATAAATATACAACACAACAGTGGGCCCAATGTGTGAAAAATTCTGTATATCATTGACAAAACCCCATGACCTGCTCTTGCAGCCTGTCTGCATTGCTAAGAAAACTTCCCTGTGGGACTCCACGAAGAGCATCATCCAATGATTACCACCCTGTCTTCTCCCACTCAACCACCCTTTAATCCATTGTAGCAACTTACCCTTAATACCATTCTGCTCCAATTTGTACAGTAGGTTTTCCATGCACAACAGTGTCAAAAACCTTTCCAAAATCCAAGTATATGATATCAAAATTATTTTGTGCATCCAGTTCCTTTGTAACCACATCATAGTATCCAATCAAATTTGTCAGACAAGACTTTCCCCCTTAACAAATGCATGCTGTGTCTATAGGAAGGATATAGATCTGCTGGGACAGGTACAGAGAAGGGTAACCAGATGGTTGCCCTTCTCTAGCAGTAGCAGTGGAAAATAATGCAAGAAAGCAAGCTTATATAGCATCAGCCAGTGGAAAAAAAAAAAAAAAAAAATTCACCCATCCAAACCCTCCAAGAATTTGTCTAGTTCTTCCTTGAATTTATTCTAATCATCCATTTCCACAACAACAGATGGAAGTTCCAACGATCAATTGCTTGCTGGCTGAAGGCAAAATTCCACACATCTAGATGCATACAGATGTACTGGAATGGATGCAGAGAAAGGCAATGTGATTTGTGAAGGGAAGAAAAGTGTGTCTTCCGAAGATAGTCTTCAGGTCTGAAAACTGCAGCATTTGGAGAGCAGGCATATGTGAGGTGATCTGATTGAGGTGCTTAATACTTTGAATGGACTGAGCATGCTCAAATGCTGATGGGATTCCTCCTCTTGCTCAGCCTACACACAAAAGGAGGCATAAATTCAAATCAAGGAAGGATGGTTGCAGGAAGAATAGATTGTGTGGAAAGATTGGGTTGGTTCACTGTTGGAACAAAGTTCCATCTTGTGTTGTGGAAGTTTGAATAAATTCAAGGAAGAACTAGACATATTATTAGATGGGATGGACAGCTCATGTGGGAGGGTGGGTTTTTTTTTTTTTTTTGGCTGATGTTTTATAAGCTTGTTTTTCTTGCATCACATGCTAATATTACCACTACCACTACTACTAATAATAATAATAAAAGTAATAAGAAGAACCTAGCAGCAATAGGCCAATCACAGAAAACGTAAATGGAACTACAGAAAGCCGGCAAGATAATAAGAGAGTTCCTTCACCAACAGTAACAATAATAATAGTAAGCGGACACAACCAATCACATGGTTCCAATACTCATTACGGGGCAGAAAAAAAATCTCAAAAAGGTGAAATGTTTTTTTTTTTGTTTTTTTTTCGTAATAATAATAATTGAAATAGATATTTCTAGTTGGGTAGACACTACATGTGGTTGAAATTTTTCTAGTTGGTCAAGAATTGTATAATCTTTGTGAATATATATATGGCCTCCATAGCTACTGTAGTTGTATAATTATGACATTTTAACTTTCAGAACATTTATAGTGCAGCAGAGCACAAAGCTTTTTTGTTTATTTTGTTGATTGATTGATTTGATTTGGTAGTTGTTGGCGCATCGGCTTCTGTGGCCATATTGCACCTCCCAAGGTTTTTGCAGTACTTTGATCCAAGCCCGAGGCGGGAATCGAACCCGCGACCTTTGAGTTGCCGGGCAGGTACTTTACCCACTCGGCTAGCCCGGTCGGCTGTTTATTTTGTCAGGAAAAATGTCAACAGTATTCTCGTCATTGCAAAATTAAAACTTCAAATTCTTACCGGTAATAGTTTTATAAGATTTTTTTTTTTTTTTTTCGGAAAAATCATCTCCTTTTAGTTCCTATTAAAAATTAATCTTGACAATCAAATTAAGAGAAGACTTTACGAAAGTTCGTTGTAAATTAAATTGCACTTTTAACTAAATACATATAACGACTCAGATTACAAACGTAACATAATTAATTAATTCATAACTGATACGGAAGTTATATGAAGGGAACTCGTAGATAATTAATACTTGGCGCTGAAAAATATATATACCGTTATAACTGTGTCGGGATACACGTTTAGGGTTATAATTTTGAACTGAAATTGAGATTTTATTGAAATTAATAGAAATCATGACTCAGACCAGAACAGCAAAGCAAAAGGCTCAAGCTAATGGAAGTGCAGTGGCTCAGAGGAGAACTGTGGGCGGCAGTTGCCTTCTGAATCACAGCCTTTTAAAATGCACTGCTTGCATGATGTTTGTGTAGCATTCAGGTTCAGGACATGATATTGCCATGGGAGATGTCTTTGTGTGTGCACGATGCAAGGAGTGTATCGAAATCAGGGCAACAACTCAGCGTTGTTATGGGCCTAGATGAGAGCTTGAAGGACATGGTGGATGCCCTCGAACGAACTAAACTGAGGGACCCATCAAACTCTCAGCTGCCCACATCAACGCCAGAGCTTGCACTTGGTCATCATGCAACACAGTGCCAACCCCCAAGGCAGAATGCGCTGGTCACACAGGAACTAGTAGGTAGTTGTTAGTGACTGTATTGTCAGGGAAACGGGGAACATGCTTTGTAAAAAGGATAGGTGGAACAGGACCAGGGTATGTCTGCCAGGAGAAAAGGTTGATGACGTAGAGCGGATATCATCTTTTAAGGGCACAAAAAGTGATATAGTTGTACACGTTCGCACTAATGATATCAAGAGTAGAGACCGGCAGAACTACTTAACAAGTACAGGTCAGTCACTGTTGAAAAAAAGCCGTGAATTAGAGTTGAATTTGAAAGTGTCTGCAATTCTACCCAGACACGATAGGAGGGAGTATATGATGAGAGCCTTGTCAATCAATTCAGCCCTAGAAAGATTGTGCAAGGCTCAAGGGATAGAATTTTTTTCAGCCTGGACTGTACTTGTTAACAGGAGAGACTGCTTCTACAGGGATGGGATACACTTAAATAGAAAGGGTGCAAGAATATTTGCTGATGCTATCAAGGCAGTGTTAGGGGGTCGGAAAACTGCTAGCTTGGGGGAGACAAAGACTAATAGATTAACAGTAGCCACTGGCAGAGGTGAAAGAGATTCTTGCACTGCTTCTATTGGAATGACCAGAAGCCTGAAAAACAAGATGCACGATATTTCAGAGACTGCTGGGAGTCATTGTGGTAAAGTAAACACATGGGTTGTGTTAGGGTAGCTAAGAATAGAGACAGGTGCATGTATACTTGTGTGTACACCAATGCTACGAGTTCAGTAAATAAATTTGATGAATTTGAGGTATTGCTCAAAACATCAAAGGCAGATATTGTTGGGATATCAGAGACGTGGTATTATACAGATATAAGGAATGCAGAACTGGAATTTGGGGAGTACAATGTGTATAGAAAGGATAGACAGGACAGGAGGGGAGGAGGGGTTATGCTATTAGTTAAGAAACACATAAAACCCAAGGAAGTGAAGCCAGTCGACATCGCTGGACAGTGCAGTGTCAAGTCAGTTTGGTGTGACATAAGCATTGGGAGATCAAAATTGAGAGTAGGAGTGTGCTATAGGACTAATGACTCTGATGAGTATAATAAGAAACTGTACAGGGAAATAGAGTGGGCCAGTATATCAGAGAGTCTTATAATGGGGGATTTTAAATTCCCAGATATTGACTGGAATTTGGGGGCTGGTCACTCACACACTAGCAAGGCTTTTGTGGATTTATTGGATGATTGTTTTCTACATCAGCATGTTTGGTAGGCAACTAGAGGGAGTAATACTCTTGATTTGATTATCAGTAGTGATTCTTCATGCATTAAGAATCTGCAGATAAATGAACCACTAGGTGGAAGTGATCACAATGTGCTGAAGTGGGATTTACTCAAAGAGGTAACTACCATAAGGGGTAAAAGGAAGTGTTATTGCTTTCGTAAAGGCGACTACGATGGACTGAGACAGTATTTAAATTCTACACAGTGGGACCAACTGATGATGTTACCAACACCAAATTCAAAATGGGAAGCATTCAAAGAACTTATCTTGGAATGCTACTAGGCTTTACATACCAACTAAGAAATATTGTTCACGGTTTAGGCCTAAATGGATGTCAGACAAACTAATGAGACATAGCAGAGAAGAAAAATGCATAGGATACATACAAATTAACACTTGACACAGAAGCCTATGATAGATATAAGTTTATCTGTAACCAAGTGACAAAGGAGGTTAGGCAGGCGAAGGCAGATTATGAGAAATCTTTGGCAAGGATGCAAAGAAAAACAGCAAAGAGTTCTTTACTTATGTAAACTCTAGAAGGAAGGGGATGAATCAGATTGGTCCACTTGATATCGATGGGTCAACTGTTGATGATCCTGCTCAGGTAGCTCACAAACTAAATGAATATTTTGCATCGACATTCACACATGAGGAGTTATTCAGTGAGGGGAATGCTAGAGGTGTATTCAACTCTGGCAGTAAGCTAGAGAATCTTGTAATAACTGAGAGTAAAGTGGAGGAGAAATTGTTGAAGATAAGACAAGAAAGGCACCTGGGGTGGATGAGATCTATCCAGTTATATTAAAGGAGGCAGCAAAGGAAGTAAGCAAACCCTTAGCCATAATTATGAGAGCTTGCTTGGACTCAGAGGAGGTACCCACAGACTGGAGATGTGCAAATGTGACCCCAATTCACAAAGGAGGATCAAAGGCTGACAAAAGTAATTATAGACCTGTGAGTTTAACTTCTGTTCCAGGAAAATTAATGGAGGCACTGGTTAAAGAAGCACTGCAGGATCATCTAGACAAGACTTCAGTTGCAGCTCTGCACAGCATGGTTTTGTTAAGGGAAAGTCATGCCTGACAATTTGATTGGATACTATGATGCAGTCACAAAAGAACTTGATGCAGGGAATAACTTTGATATTATATACTTGGATCTTAGAAAGGCTTTTGATACTGTTGCACATGGAAGACTGCTGCACAAATTGGAGCAGTGTGGCATTGGAGACAAATTGATGCTATGGATAAAGGGGTGGTTGAGGGGGAGAAGACAGAGAGTGGTAATCAATGGACACTGCTCATCGTGGACTAATGTTATTAGTGTAGTCCCTCAGGGTTCAGTGTTGGGTCCATTATTGTTTTCTGTATTTATAAATGATATTTATGATGGTATATCAAGCTTAATGTCCAAATTTGCAGATGATACAAAGGTTGGCAGGGTTGTTAAGGACACTTCTGACGCTATCCTGCTGCAACAGGATCTGGAAAGGTTGAGCAGATGGGCTGAGAGGTGGCAAATGAAGTTTAACATTGACAAATGTAAACTACTACATATGGGAAACAGCAACCCCAGAGCAACGTATCAACTCTGTGGTACTACACTGACAGTGGTAGAGAATGAAAAGGACCTGGGGGTAATTGTGCAGGGAGATATGAAGTTCTCTGAGCAGTGCAGACGGGCTGCAAGAGTTGCTCATGGCATGTTGTCAATGATATACAGAAATTTTTCTAGCAGGGATAAGGAGGTGATTATTCTCTTCTATAAAGCAATGGTCAGGCCACACCATGAGTACTGTATACAGGTCTGGAGGTCTCATTTTAGGAACGATGCAGTGCTGCTGGAACAAGTACAGAGAAGGGCAACAAGATTAGTGAATGGAACAAAGGGATGCTCTTACGAAGAAAGGCTTAGGTTTTGCAAATTACAGTGTCTGGAGACTAGGCACCAGCGAGGTGATCTGATAGAGGTGTATAAAGCCTGAATGGTTTTGAGCAAGCTCAATGCTGATGGGATTCTTCCTCTTGCTCAGAATAATCACCTGAGACAGCATAAATTCAAATTGAGAAAGACAGATGTAGGATACATGTGCAGAAATTTGCCTTTAACCAGCGGGTGGTTGGTTGGTGGAACAGACTTCCATCCCTTGTCATGGAAGTTGATAGCCTAAATAAGTATAAGGCTCAGCTGGACAGGTATTTCGAACGAACAGAGGGGCGAAGTGGAAGTGGGTTGTTTTTTTTTTTTTTTTTTTTTTGGCTGATGCTGCATAAGCTTGCTTTCTTGCATCAAATACCTCTACTAATGCTAATTCTAAAGTTCAAATAAAAGAACGAATAAAATTTCCTCTTTAGTTTCATTTACAAAGTGTCCGACTCTCCATGGAAACATGACAGGAAAACATTTGAGGTAGTGTAAATACTAACAGTCTGCTACAAGGTAGAAGACTGCTTCTCTATGAACTGAATTAACAAAAGTAACTTGACTATGTTTCCTGCATAATTGACTGCTGAACAATTTCACAAGTTTATCATAGTTTAACATGAAGGGACAGGAGGAAGAGAACTAAGCAGGCCAGTTTTACTTTCTTTGTGTGCAAAAACTTGAAAACACTTTGGACTACCCAAATCAACAGAAACCTAGATGTGTGATAACATGTAAATGAAGCTAATATGAGGTTTGCAATAATAAATTCTTTAAAAAAGGTTAAAATTACCTTTCTTTCCTGCTGAAAGAGTTGATCAGCTTCTTCTTTTTCTTTTTTATATTGTTCTTCCATTGCTAATAACCTGATAAGTAAAATAAACTTTTAATCAGAAAGTCTCATCTTTTCTTACACTCCTTTATACTACTTTGACACCAAAATAAAAAAAAAATTTAAGCTTTTGACATTTTATGTAGGAGCAGTATGAGTTCTATTAAAATAATTCATTAGGTGAATTTAATTGTATCCCTCTGATTAGCTAATAACATATGCTCAGAGACTGATACAAACATACATATGAACAAAACATGTCAGGCACCTCAGTAGCCAGGTGGGCAGGGGCAGTAGTGCGTAGCACACGCTTCTTGATTAGACCGGGGTTCGGGCCCGTGACCACCAAATATAGAGGATGCAGAAAGGTCAGGGAATGACCACTGCATATCTCTGGAGCTAAATGACCTTAGTTGCTAATGCTCTAACAAAGCAAACAAAACAACTCAGGCTACATAACAGCTAAATTTTTGGTATATCAAGTGGCTTAGAAACAGATTTGATCAATTAGATTATGCCTTTATGATTTTTGCTTTTCTCTCTTTTGCTTAAAGACTTTCTTAACTAATCAGATGTTAATAGACTGTTTTTTATTAAATAAAAAAGTTTAATTATAGTAGTGAAATTATTATTTCTGTTTAACTAATGAAGTATGTGAAATTGTTTCTTACTTCAAACTGGTAGTGTATATACGGCCTTGGAAATTGTTCAAAAACAAGAAGCAAAGTGGAAGAGAAGTCTGAAACCACTGTTCATTATATCAATATCAACACCATTTCATTTTATTTAATACCACAGAAGTATAATGCTGAAAATATTATTAAGGCTGTAAACTACACACTTATAATAATACAAAATTGATTTTATAATATAACTGTATAACTTTCCCCTATTTTGAGACATAACATTTTAGAACATAATTTGTCAAATAACCGGAAATAGTGTAATGTTATTACTGTAGTTATGTGTCTCTAAGTTCAGTAAGTTTAATGTAAATTGAAGCTAAAATCACGGCTCAATCTAGAGCAGCTATTCTCAGTATTCTAAGAGTAGCTTATCTGTGTGGTACTATACTCACGATAGTGGAAAATTGAAAAGATCTGCAGATAATTTTGCATCTACATTCACACATGAGGAATTCTGTAAGGAAGTCCCCTTCCTTACAAAAGTTTACTAAACTCTAACAGGGAGCTAAATGATTTTGTAATAATGGAGAGCAAAGTGTAGGAGAAATTGTTGAAATTAAACATAAAAAAGGCACCTGGGGAAGTTAGCAAACCCTTAGCCATAATTAAGAGAGCATCCTTAGATTCAGGGGTTGTCCCCATGGAGTGGAGATGTGCAAATGTATCCAAAATTCACAAAGAGGGTTCAAAGGGTTCAAGAGGGTTTACTAATGATATTAAGAGTAGGAGACCAGCGGAATTACTTAACAAGTACAGGTCACTGTTGAAAAAAAGCCGTGAAGTAGGGTTGAATTTGAAAGTGTCTGCAATTCTGCCCAGACACGATAGGAGGGAGTATATGATGAGAGCCTTGTCGATCAATTCGGCCCTGGAAAGATTGTGCAAGGCTCAAGGGGTAGAATTTTTTTCAGCCTGGAATGTACTTGTTAACAGGAGAGATTGCTTCTACAGGGATGGGATACACTTAAATAGAAAGGGTGCAAGAATATTTGCTGATGCTATCGAGGCAGTGTTAGGTGGGTCGGAAAACTGCTAGCTTGGGGGGAAACAAAGACTAATGGGTTAACAGTAGCCACTGGCAGAGGTGAAAGAGATTCTTGCACTGCTTCTATTGGAATGAACAGAAGCCTGAAAAACAAGATGCACGATATTTCAGAGACTGCTGGAAGTCATTGCGGTATAAGTAAACACATGGGTCGTGTTAGGGTAGCTAAGAATAGAAACAGGTGCATGTATACTTGCGTGTACACCAATGCTAGGAGTTTAGTAAATAAATTTGATGAATTTGAGGTATTGCTCAAAACATCAAAGGCAGATATTGTTGGGATATCAGAGACGTGGTGTCACACAGATATAAGGAAAGCAGAACTGGAATTTGGGGAGTACAATGTGTATAGAAAGGATAGACAGGACAGGAGGGGAGGAAGGGTTATGCTATTAGTTAAAAAACACAAAATCCAAGGAAGTGAAGCCAGTCGACATTGATGGACAGGGCAGTGTCGAGTCAGTTTGGTGTGACATAAGCATAGGTAAATCAAAATTGCGAGTAGGAGTGTGCTATAGGCCTAATGACTCTGAGGAGTATAATAAGATACTGTACAGGGAAATAGAATGGGCCAGTAAATCAGAGAGTCTTATAATGGGGGATTTTAATTTCCCAGATATTGACTGGAATTTGTGGGTTGGTCACTCACACACTAGCAAGGCTTTTGTGGATTTATTGGATGATTGTTTTCTACACCAGCATGTTCAGGAGGCAACTAGAGGGAGTAATACTCTTGATCTGATTATCAGTAGTGATTCTTCATGCATTAGGAATCTGCAGATAAAGGAACCACTGGGTGGCAGTGATCACAGTGTGCTGAAGTGGGATTTACTCAAGGAGGTAACTACCATCAGAGGTAAAGGGAAGGGTTTTTGTTTTCGTAAAGGCGACTATGATGGTCTGAGACAGTATTTAAATTCTATACAGTGGGACCAACTGATGATGATGTTACCAACAGCAAATTCAAAATGGGAAGCATTCAAGGAACTAATCTTGGAAGCTACCAGGCTTTACATACCAACCAAGAAATATTGTTCAAGGTTCAGGCCTAAATGGTTGTCAGATGAACTAATGAGACATATAGCAGAGAAGAAAAATGCATGGGATACATACAAATTAATGGGTGACATGGAAACTTTTATAGATATAAGTTGGTCTGTAACCAAGTCACAAAGGAGATTAGGCAGGCAAAGGCAGATTATGAGAAATCCTTGGCAAAGGATGCAAAGAAAAACAGAAAAGAGTTCTTTACCTATTTAAACTCAAGAAGGAAAGGGATGAATCAGATTGGTCCACTGGATCTTGATGGTTCAACAGTTGAGGATCCAGCTCAGGTGGCTAACAATCTAAACGAGTATTTTGCATCTACATTCACACATGAGGAGTTATTCAGGAAGGGGAATGTCGTAGGTGAAGTAAACATTGGCAGTGAGCTAGATGATTTTCTAATAACTGAGAGGAAAGTGGAGGAGAAATTGTTGAGGATAAACATAAAAAAGGCACCCGGGGTGGATGGGATCTATCCAGTTATATTAAAGGAGGCAGCAAAGGAAGTAAGCAAACCCCTAGCCATAATTATGAGAGCTTCTTTGGACTCAGGGGAGGTACCCATAGACTGCAGATGTGCAAATGTAACCCCAATTCACAAAGGACGATCAAAGGCTGACACAAGTAATTATAGACCTGTTAGTTTAACTTCGGTTCCAGGAAAATTAATGGAGACACTGGTTAAAGAAGCACTGCAGGATCATCTGGACAAGAATTCAGTTATAGCTCAGACACAGCATAGTTTTGTTAAGGGCAGGTCTTGTCTGACCAATTTGATTGGATACTATGATGTAGTCACAAAAGAACTGGATGCAGGGAATAACTTTGATATTATATATTTGGATCTTAGAAATGCTTTTGATACTGTTGCGCATGGAAGACTGCTGCACAAATTGGAGAAGTGTGGCATTGGAGGCAAATTGCTGCTATGGATAAAGGGATGGTTGAGTGGCAGAAGACAGAGAGTGGTAATCAATGGACACTGCTCAACGTGGACTAATGTTATTAGTGGAGTTCCTCAGGGTTCAGTGTTGGGTCCATTGTTGTTTTCTGTATTCATAAATGATATTGATGATGGTGTATCAGGCTTAATGTCCAAGTTTGCAGACGATACCAAGGTTGGCAGGGTTGTTAAGGACACTACTGATACTATGCTGCTGCAACAGGATCTGGAAAGGTTGAGCAGATGGGCTGGGAGGTGGCAAATGAAGTTTAACATTGACAAATGTAAAGTACTACATATGGGAAACAGTAACCCCAGATCACCGTATCAACTCTGTGGTACTACGCTGACAGTGGTAGAGAATGAAAAGGACCTGGGGGTAATTGTGCAGGCAGATATGAAGTTCTCTGAGCAGTGCAGACGAGCTGTAAGAGTAGCTCATGGTGTCTTGTCAATGATATACAGGAATTTTTCTAGCAGGGACAGGGATGTGATTATTCCCTTGTATAAGGCATTGGTCAGGCCACACTTTGAGTACTGTATACAGGTCTGGAGGCCTCATTTCAAGAAGGATGTAGAGCGGTTGGAAAGAGTACAGAGAAGGGCAACAAGATTAGTGAATGGAACAAAGGGTTGCTCTTACGAAGAAAGGCTTAAGTTTTGCAAATTACAGAGCCTGGAGACTAGGCATCGGCGAGGTGATCTGATAGAGGTGTGTAAGGCTTTGAATGGCTTGAGCATGCTCATTGCCGATGGGATTCTTCCTCTTGCTCAGAATAATCACCTGAGGGCATAAATTCAAATTGAGGAAGGACGGATGTCGGATAGATGTGCGGAAATTTGCCTTTAGCCAGCGGGCAGTTGGTTTGTGGAATAGACTCCCATTGCTTGTTGTTGAAGTTGATAGCCTAAACAAATTTAAGGCTGAGCTGGACAGATATTTCGAACGAACGGAGGGGTGAAATGGGAGTAGTGGTTTTTTTTTTTTTTTTTTGGCTGAATAAGCTTGCTTTCTTGCATCATATGCCTCTACTAATGCTAATGCTAAAGAGTGACACAAATAATTATAGACCTGTTAGTTTAACTTCTATTCAAGGGACAATAATGGAGTCACTGGTTAAAAAAGCATTGCAGAATCATCTACACAAGAATAGTTAAGACATTAACTATTCTTAACATTAACAAACCCATGCTGGGTCTTAACTATTACTGCAGTAATAGTTTGTTAAAGTTTGTTACTGCAGTTTGTTAAAGAGAGGTCTTGTCTGACCAGTCAGGATTTCACATGTAGCTTCTCATAGGATATGAGAAAAGCATACCAAAGGAACCACATGAGGTACAAAAATTATGAAGGAAACAACACTGACACAACAATGGAAACAAGATGGTACAGAGGGACTTTATTAAAAATGGCAACATAGCACTGGCTACCATGATACAGATGCATCACTGCCAAAGATGGAACAAAAGGAAGAGGCGGTCCTCAGTAGGAGATAGGGCCACCCCTAATGTCGATACAGGCTTTCCACAGTCTGTCCATACTTAGAACAATGTTGTTGATAAGTTCTTGTGGTAATATTGACCATTCCTCTGTCAGTGCCATCTTCAGCTGGTGAACATTTTCTGGTGGGTGTGGACATGCTGCTAGGCATCTTCCCAGAGAGTCCCATATGTGTTCAATGGGATTTAGATCATTGGAACGGGCAAGCCAATCCATACGAACAATATTCTCACTTTCCAAAAGCATATCAACAGCTGCAGTGCGATGGAGTGTGGTGTTATCATCCATAAACATGAACTCAGGGCTAATGGAACCTCGGAAAAGATGCACATGAGGAAGGATATTCTCAATACAGTAGCGTGCACCGATTACAGTACCGCCTTCCAGTATCTGGAGTTGTGTTCATCCATCCAAGATAATGCTTCCCCAAATGAGAACACCTCGACCGCCATATCAATCCCTTTCAGTGATGTTTGGTGATAACATGTGCCAACCTCTCGCCAGATTAGCTGACATCCAGAATCGCTGCTGAGACTGAATCTACTCTCGTCAGTAAAGAGTACCTTACCACATTGCGCTGCTGTCCAAGCCCAGTCCTTGTGTTCGATGCACCACTGTAAACGGTGTCTCCAATGGGCAGGTGTTAAAGGGACACAGCATACTGGCCGTCGGGAAAACAGTCCACCTTTGTGGAGTTGCCTCGCCACAGTAAACCACGATATCCTGCGTCCTGTGCAGCTGGTTGCAATGGATCCCGCTGTCTGGTGTCAGTCCCTCTTGGCCTGTAGGAGTATATAGCAGTCGTCATTGGGTGCTTTTTTTGTGTGTGGTAAGTTGCTACAACGAATAAAGGGATGGTTAAGTGTTAGATGATAGAGAGTGGTAATCAATGGATACTACTTTTCGTGGACAAAGGTTATTAGTGGAGCTCCCCAGGGTTCGGTGCTGGGCTCGTTGTTTTGTGTATTTCATCAATGATATTGATGAAGGTATATCAAGATTAATGTCCAAATTTGCATATGATAAAAAGGTTGGCAGGGTTGTTAATGACAGTAAAGACAGTATGCTATTGCAACAGAATCTAGAAAAGTTAAGAAGATGGGCTGAGAAGTGGCAACTAAAGTTTAACATTGACACATGGCACACCCTGGGTCCTGAGATGCATATCATCATTCTTCTCTTTCTTGGTGATTCCTTTCTACTTCTGGCTCTTATTTTCTCTCTTTCTCTCTCTCAGGGTAATTCAGAAATTTTTTTTTTTTGGCTGGTGCAGCAGCCAAAAAAAAAAAAAGTACCATAAGTCTCGGGCTTCTTTGTACCATACGGCTAATAATAATAATAATAATACACTTCTCTTGGTCTCTGGTGGGGCATGGGCTTGCCCCACTGTAAACTGGAGCTGTCTTCTCTATCGGCTCCATGTCTCTGCCTTTTCCCCCCAGTCTTCAATCTACTCCGCACTCTACCTGCACGCAATCCCCCACACAATTTAAAATCACCTTCGCCCACTACTCTCGGCCTCCCATTCCTAGCGCCTCCCTGCCACGCAAGCACATAGAGGGTGTGTATATGTGTATATATGTTTGTGTGTGGCATGTATATATATATATATATATACACACCTGTGTGTGTTTTATGTGTATGTATGTATGTATGTATATATATATATATATATATACACACCTGTGTGTGTTTTATGTGTATGTATGTATATATATATATATATATTTATATGTGTATATATATATATATATATATATATTTTTTTTTTTTTTTTTTTAAGGTCCTAGCCACTGAAATCTCAGGAAATTAGGTGGCAGGACCTGCCAGAGTAAATCTTAGTCGACTGGTGTTTCCTGGTCTGCCTCCACGGGGCTAAAGTGGGGCAACTTTGGGCCTCAGTAGGGGTCCAGCGGCTAAATGACCAGATGAAAAACGGCACACGACACTACACATGTACAATATCCATACACTTTTGAATCTCTGGCATTTCCAGTAAACTGGCACACCCATCACAATGCAAGCAATGCGGAGATGGGGGAAACCCCTGGTGCCGCTTGACACCAAACACACTTTACACTTCTCTTGGGTAGCAGTAACCCAAGAGAAGCATACCAACTGTGTGGTACTACCCTCAGGGAGGTGGAGAATGAAAAAGACTTGGGGGTAATTGTCTAGTCAGATATGAAGTTCTTTGAGCAGTGGAGACAGGCTGCCAGAGCAGGTCATGGAGTTTTGTCAATGATATATGGGAATTTTGCTGGCAGAGACAAGCAGGTGATTATCCCTTTGTATAAGGCAATGGTCAGGCCACACCTTGAGTACTATGTACAGGTTTGGAGTCCTCATTTTAGGAAAGATGTAGAGTTGCTAGAATGAGTACGAAGAACAACAAAATTGGTGAGGGGGAACAAAAGGGGTGCTCTTACCAAAAGAGGCTTAAATTCTGCAAGTTGCTGCATACGGCGACTAGGCACCTGCAAGGTGATCTGAATGAGTTGTATAAGGCCTTGAATGGATTGAGTAAGCTCAATGCTGATGAGATTCTTCCTCTTGCTCAGATTAAGAACCTGAAGGGATATAAACTCAAACGAAGAATGGCAGTTGTTGTTGTTGGTGGTGGTGCATCAGCAACAATGACTATAATGCACATATTTCTGGCAAATATATTTTTTTTGTTTGTTTTGATTTTGATATAAAAGTTCAGACAAGGTGATATTTATCAATCAATTTTAGAAAAACAAAAAAGTCATCCATATCCTGACAATCTCCTAGAACATTCTGTAGTGTTAATTGATTGCAATTTTTGAAATGAAAGGAAAGCAGTTTTTCATTCTCTTAGATATAGTGGACATTCTATGACAATATGTTTTACAGTGAGTGGGCACGAACAGCTACTGCATTGTAGGGCATCTTCCTTTCTTAACAGGTAACTGTGAGTGAGGTATGTATGACCAATGCGCAGTCATGCTAGTACAGTTTCTTCTTTTCTATTTCCTCTTAGACTGGATTGCCACTGTTTGGGTTCTCTCTTTATTTAAAAAAGTTTATTATTTGTTTCTTTTTCCCATATATATTTCCACTGTTCTTTAGAGGTCTGTTGTATAATGGATTTATAGTCAACATATGGTGGCTTGAAATTGGGTGAGATTGGATTTGAAGCACTTTTATGGTTTTCATGCCATTTATGCCAGATGGTTTGTTGAGATGTGATTTAGTTTGATAGAGGTTTTCCCATTTTGGTCTGAAGAAATATTGCCATATTGGGTGATGTGGAAGGCTGCTGATTTTAGCAGCATAATTTAGGAGAAGAATTTGTCATCGAAGGTCTCACGGCAGTCATGGGCTTCCGTATATAGACTTGAAATTGGAGATGTACGAAAGGCCTACAGCGCAACTTGAAGTGCACTATGATGAATGGGATCAAGCCATTTCAGTACGCTTGGCATGGCTGAGGCATATGCAGGAGATGCATGGTCTAAGTGGGACCTAATTAATGAGCGGTATAAATATAGCAACATGTAACGATCTGCACCCCATGACATAGAGAAGATTACTCTGAGAATATTTAGTTTCTTAAGCCAGTTGGTACGAATATATTTTACATGTTCAAGGAAGTTTAGTTTTTTATCAAGTATTATACCAAGAAAATGAGTATTTGGCTGAAATGTAATACAATGAGAGTCTAATTGAAGGTCTGGATCAGGATGCAATGTGCACTTATGACAGAAGTGTACTGCAGTTGTTTTGAATTTAGAAATTCTGTAACCATTGTTTTTGGCCCAAGAGACTATTCTATTGAGTCGCATATTTTAAGAATGACATGAGATAGCAAGGTCGTCAGCATACAGGTATGCATCAACTGTGTTAGGTATACACTTGGTTATAGAATTGATCCTGATGGCAAAAAGTATTGCACTCAGCACTGAGCCCTGGGATTCAGTGCTGAGCACAATACTTCTTGCGCTCAGCACTGTATTGTACATATGTTCCAGAAAGTGACAAGTGGAAGCGGACTTGGAAAGATCTGGTAGATAGAAAGTTCTGAATAAATTTCAGGAGATGACCCCGAAGACCAGATTTACATAAGTCACAAAGAATCCCATAACGCCAAGTTGTATCTAATGCTTTTTCAATATCAACACATATCATAAAGTGTTCATTTCTTGTAAAGGCGTTCTGAAGATTTGCTTCCGCTTTGATAATGAGATCAAGCATCGATCTACTTCTCCAAAAAGCATACTGGCTTGGACTCAGATTGTTTTGAGTCTCCAAATACCATGTTAGTCGGGCATTAACTACCTTTTCCATTGTTTTTCCCAAGCAACTTGTTAGGGAGAGAGGCCAATAGTTTGTTGGATCTGTATGGTCTTTTCCTGGTTTTGGAAAGGCTAGCACATAAGAATGGAACCAGCTAGTGGGGTAATATTCCTCAAAGAAAATTCTATTATAAAGTGTTAAGAGAGCACTTAATGATCTTTCACTTAAATGGGAAATCAATGTGTAATAAATTCCGTCAGGACCTGGAGCATTGTTTTTCACTTTTGTGAGCACATTAAGCAATTCATCATGGTCAGTGGCAGATTGGATGAATGTTGGAAAGCGGTATTAAAATTCAGTTTATACTTTTCTGTACTGCATTTTAGTGACAGAAAGGCTGGTTCATAGGCGGAAACAGCTCAGAGTGTTTCAAAAGATGAGCCAAATGCATTAGCAATTTCCACAGGTTCAGAAATCTGCTTCCTTTCAGAAATAGAATCGGAGTAGTAGCAAGTGAGTATTTGCCACTGATACATTTGATTTTTTTCCAGACTGTAACAGTATCTGTGAATCTGGTGGCAGCATAATATGCCCATGCTTCTTTTTTACTCATTCATCTTACATGACGAGCCTTAGCCCTTGCTCTCTTAAACTGTAGGAGATTGTCAGCAGTTGGATGTTTTCTCAACTGATTCCAGTATTTATTCCTTTCTCTTTTAGCAATGCTACACGCTTCATTCCACCACATTTTTGGATGGAGTCAGATTTTAAATGATGATTTTGGGATAGCAGATTCAGCTGCTGTCGTCATTATTTAATGTGTAATATAGCTTACTGCAGAATCGATCTTGTCAGTTGCAATGACAGTGGAATCTAAATGAGCTATTTCTTGATATTTAGTCCAGTTTTCCTTGTCAAATTTCCACATTGTTCAATTGCTACTCTGCGGAGGAGAACTTTCAGATGATCGGAAAGTGGTCACTACCAAGAGGGTTGTCAGTAGAGCTTACAATACCAGGATCCCGAATACAGGAATCACAGTCAATTTTTTTTTTTTTTTTTTTTTTCAGTATTGAAATACCGGTATTGATACAAAAATTACCGGTTTTTCGGTACTAATTTAAAAAAAAATAATTGTTTATAATTTAATCACATATAAAGGTTATAAAATCACCTTTCTGTGATTATGATGTCATTATCTCTACTAGCAAATGTCCAATAAATCATCGAAAGGACACCATGCAACATTGCAAGCTGAACACAATTCTCGGACAACTTCATGTCTGATCATATCGTAACTCTCAAGTCCCGTTCCTCCACTACTGACTTTACTGGCGCCTCCGTAGCCAGGTGGGCAGGAGCGGCAGTGCGTAGCACACACTTCTTAATTAGACTGGGGTGTGAGCCAGTGACCACCAAATACGGAGGATGCAGAAAGGTCAGGGAATGACCACTGCATATCCCTGGAGCAATATGGCCTTAGTTGCTAATGCTCCTAAAAACCAAATAACAAAAAAACTGACTTGACTTTACTTCAACTCCACCAAGTGTATAAATTATTTTGGGGTTGCTGTTCCCCAGGTGTAAGACCTTGCATTTTGCTGAATTAAAGCATAGCTACCACTTTTCTGACTATCCTGGAAGCCTATCTAGGTCACTCTGAAGAAGCTCTGCTTTGTGGCGATCATGAACTAGTCTACTGATTTTTACATCATCTGCAAGTTTAGACCTCACACCCTCCATCCCCTCATAGATGTAATTTAAGATAATCAAAAACAACAGTGGTCCCAATACTGATCCTTGGGGAACCCCCACTACTTACATAAACCCAATCTGAGGAATAACCATTTATCGCAACCCTCTGTCTGGTACCCACAAACCATCATGCTATCCATCTAAGGATTTTCCCTAAGATTCCAGACTGCTCCAAATTATTATTATAATTAGCTGTATGGTGCAAGGAAGCCTAAGGCTTTTACTGCACCAGCCAAAAAAAAAAAAAAAAAAAAAAATTGAGTTAGAGAGAGAGAGAGAGAGAGAGAGAGAGAGAGAGAGAGAGTGTGTGTGTGTGTGTGTGTGTGTGTGTGTGTGTGTGTGTGTGTGTGTGTGTGTGTGTGTGTGTGTGTGAGAGAGAGAGAGAGAGAGAGAGAGAGAGAGAGAGAGAGAGAGAGAGAGAGAGAGAGAGAGAGAGAACAAGAGTCAGAAGTAAAAGAGAAGAATGACGAATGACCAAGAAAGAGAAGAATGACGATATCCAGCTCAGGACCCCTGGGTGTGCCAAGACCATGCTCACCAGATGTGAGCCCCCAGGGTAAAATAAAGTAACCACTCATGTGGGACTGAGTCAAATGCTTTACTGAAATCCAAATAAACAGTGTCGAAATTATTCCTTAAATCCAGCTCATGAGTGACCTGTCAAAGTGTCTAACCAGATTTGTTAAGCATGGTTTTCCCTTTACAAAACCATGCTGTGTATCTTACAGAATTCCATTTCCATCTAAATGATCCTGAATTCCACCCTTGATCATTCCCTCCATGATTTTCCCTACTACTGAAGTTAGACTGGCCAGTCGGTAATTTCCTGTTAGATTCCTAGAACCGCCTTTATGTTTCAATTTACACCAATCCAACGGAATCTCTCCTGTCCAGTGATGCTCTCATAACTAGCCTTAATGGCTCAAAGCACTCACTTGCTGCCTCCTTTAAGATTATTGGGTATATGCCATCAACCACAGGAGCCTTACTCACCTGTAGAAGCAAAAGTTCTCATTAAATAATCATTTGAAATTTCAATATCATTAGTTACATTTTTTTCAACTTCACTTCCATAATATCTCATTGACACAAAGGGGTTTTTTTTTTATGTAAATATCGATGCAAATTAACTGCTGAGTTCATCTGCAACTTCAGCTGTGGTATCTAATACTGTTCCACGTCCATTACAAAAATGTCCAATCTAATTTGTCCTGTTCTTTGCATTTATATATGTGAAGAATTCCTTAACTGCACTCTTTGCTCTCTTCTTTATTCCTTATCCCCACTCTTTGCTCTCCCAGACTCAGTAAAGATACTACAGTGAAAATTATACTTCGCTTAATAAAATGTCTTTCTCCTTCAGAAAATGACGAACATAATTCAACCATGGAAGGCCAACAGAGAACAAAACATCAGTGTTCCACAAATTCTTTCCAAAATAAGAAATTGCATGATTCCAATGAGATTTTAAAAGACGAACATGAGTCAGAAATTAATGAAATGCTTTTAACTATTTTAGCTAAAAACATTCATCAATATCCAGTGGACCAATCTGATTTATCCCTTTCCTTCTAGAGTTTACATAGGTAAAGAACTCTTTGTTGCTTTTCTTGGCATCCTTTGCCAAGGATTTCTCATAATCTGCCTTTGCCTGCCTAATCTCCTTTGTGACTTGATTACAGACCAGCTTATATCTATCATAGGCTTCCATGTCACCAATTAATTTAAATGTATGCCATGCATTTTTCTTCTCTGCCACATGTCTCATTAGTTCATCTGACATCCATTTAGGCCTAAACCTTGAACAATATTTCTTAGTTGGTATGTAAAGCCTAGTAGCTTCCGAGATAAATTCTTTGAATGCTTTCCATTTTGAATTTGTTGTTGGTAACATTATCAATTGGTCCAACCGTATAGAATCTAAATACTGTCTCAGACCACCGTAGTCACCTTTACGAAAGAAAAAACCCTTCCCTTTACCTCTTTGGTAGTTACCTCTTTGAGTAAATCCCACTTCAGCACACTGTGATTACTGCCACCTAGTGGTTCCTTTATCTGCAGATTTGTAATGCATGAAGAATCACTACTGATAATCAGATCAAGAGTATTACTCCCTCTAGTTGCCTCCTGAACATGCTGATGTAGAAAACAATCATCCAATAAATCCACAAAAGCCTTGCTAGTGTGTGAGTGACCAATCCACACACAAATTCCAGTCAATATCTGGGAAATTAAAATCCCCCATTATAAGACTCTGATTTACTGGCCCACTCTATTTCCTTGTACAGTTCCTTATTATACTCACCAGAGTCATTAGGCCTATAATACACTCCTACTCTCAATTTTAATCTCCCAATGCTTATATCACACCAAACTGACTCAACACTGCACTGTCCAGCAATGTCGATTGGCTTCACTTCCTTGGATTTTATGTGTTTCTTAACTAATAGTATAATTCTCCAAACAGGCCTCTGCGGTTGGGTATATCCATACTGTTTTTTTGAGTCTTTTTCACCAACCTTGCGTAGAATTAAAAACACCAGGGAAACTAAACTTTTGATAACTGATTTATAATAAGTCAAAATACCCGCATCTACAACAAATTTAACTTTATAAAAACTCTACATATAAATTATTAAAAACTGCTACATTACAATCAATAAAATGCATAAAATATACTGATTAAAACGATAAAAACCGTAGCTTTCAAAGGCTCAGCCTTCTTCTTCAGCGGTAAACCTTGCTATGCAGTACAACTTTAAATATCAGCAGGCTAACGGTACTCCTCACATGTTTCCATTCTCGTGTGCTTCGTTCTCTCGCGTTGTGGAACTGGAAGTGGCTCGAGTGGAAGCCACACGGAATCGTTCATCCCTTTTGAGGATAGTGGTCTCAAAGATGGGATGAATCCGCGTGCCTCTATCCCTATTTATGTTAATGGTAGAACAAATCCGCAAACTCTCGAGCCACTTACGGTCCCAGAACTTATGCGCTCGATCGGTGATGATAGCATCGTCCGGGGAGATCTGGTGTTGCTTCTCCCAAAAATGCTCGGCCACGGCGGACTTGCCATATTCCGCATTTCTTATTGCCTTAGTGTGTTCCCCCAAACGATCTTTAAGACGGCGTTTTGTTTCCCCTACATAACACTCCCCACAATCCGGGCATCTAATGCTATATACGACCCCACTAGTGTTCTCTTTTTTAATGGGGTCTTTAACCTGAGACACGATTGTGCGCAGCCTCCGTCCTGGAAGCTGCACACAACGCGTCTGGTACTTTCTTAGTATTCTAGCTATATGATCAGTCAAACCCGGGTAGTAGGGAATGTATGCAGTGGCTATCGGTGTAAATGGCTCGCCTCTCCTCTGATTTCCTTTAACATATTTCTCTATAATCCTCCGGGGGTAACCACATTTTGCAAGATCCGTCGCGACCCGTTCATACTCTAACTTTCTATCATCGGAGGCACTGCAATGTGATTTTGCTCTTTCAACTAAAGCTCTTACCACACTGTTCCTATGATGGTTGGTTTGGGCTGAGCTGTAATGCGCATACTGCCCTTTACACATGGACTTCCTAAACACCCTAGTCCTCAGCTGTCGACCTTCTCTACAGACCAACACATCTAGGAACGGCAAAACCCCTCCTTCTTCCACCTCCGATGTAAATTGTATGAATGGGGAGAAGCCATTTAAGCTGTTCAACACTTGATCCTCACTCCCCTTCCGAATGATTGAAAACGTATCATCCACATACCTTTTCCAGGGGCGCATAGGGAGAACACTAGCATTAAATATTCTGGCCTCGAGCTCCTCCATAGCTAAATTAGCTATAATTGCGCTGATGGGGGAGCCCATGGCTGCACCATTAACCTGTTTATACATAGTATTATCAAATACCATAGTGGTACTTGAGAGGCATAACTCTATTCCTTTCTCAATATCCTCTAGCTTTAGCTGTGTTCTAGTACTTAGGGTGGTGTCCCTCTGTAATGCCAAGCGTGCACACCACACCCCATGATCAATCGGAATACATGTAAATAGCGATTTCACGTCGAAGGAAATCATGATCTCATTTTCTTCTATGGGTTGGCTTCTAATAAACTGCACAAAGTCTTTACTATCTTTAATACTGTATTCTGAAAGTCCCACTAGTGGGGATAACAATTTGGCTAAGAAACCAGAAAGTGCATAGGTTGGACTGCCTATAAATGAGACTATGGGTCTAAGTGGCACATCCACTTTGTGAATTTTAGGCAAGCCATAAAATCTTGGCATTTGGCTACCTGTAGCGCGCAACATCCAATACTGTTCCTTAGAAATTTTGTTGGACTTAAGCCAACCCTGTACCATACCGTTCACTTGGCGTTCCAAACTAAGAAGAGGACTTTTCTGAATAACTTTATAAGTCATCTGATCTTCCAATAAACACAACGCTTTACTTCTATATGCTTCCTTATCAAGAACCACAGTTGCTCTACCCTTGTCCGCGGGTAGGACTACGATGCTATCATCCTGTTTAAGGCTTCTTAGCGCAATTCTTTGCTTCACATTAAGATTGGAGGGGGCATCCTTAGCTTGACTCAGGATCGCTGCTACTTTTACTCGAACTTCATTAGCTGTAGCTTCGGGAAGTTTGCTTATAGCCCTTTCCACGCCCATAGCTACTTCTGCAACGGGTACTCTGGGCGGCACCATGGCAAATTCCGGTCCTAAATTTAGAACCTCCAATTGCTCCTTAGTTAATTGTTTATTGCTCAAATTCACCACAAAATTCTTGGTGGTGCTATCACCACTGCCCCTAGGCTTGGTTCGTTCTTTAAGCTTGTCAAACTTCCCCATTTGTCTCCGTCTATAACTGTCCGAAATTCGTTTTGCTTTAGCTGTTACTACACTAACCACTCCTGCTAAGTGTATCGGAGACAACTTATCACTTAACTTATCCAAGCACTGCCTTTTACCTCTCCTAATGTGGTATAAATCATTATGTAATTTTCCGATCCATATATTAAGGATCTTCCTTTGATACCACTTGGTAATGTTAAACACTCGTTCATCCTCAAAGGGTAGCTTTGTTTGAAAGCCTCGTGGAATGAGATTATGCGTCTTGCATCGATGGGCAAACCTCAAATGTTGTTCATGTTTCGCCTCCCTAACACTATGCCTCTGAAATTCTCTGACGCACTGCACAAATGGACGGCCATAACATCGAAATAATTCTCCAAACAGGCCTCTGCGGTTGGGTATATCCATACTGTTTTTTTGAGTCTTTTTCACCAACCTTGCGTAGAATTAAAAACACCAGGGAAACTAAACTTTTGATAACTGATTTATAATAAGTCAAAATACCCGCATCTACAACAAATTTAACTTTATAAAAACTCTACATATAAATTATTAAAAACTGCTACATTACAATCAAACGGTTTTTATCGTTTTAATCAGTATATTTTATGCATTTTATTGATTGTAATGTAGCAGTTTTTAATAATTTATATGTAGAGTTTTTATAAAGTTAAATTTGTTGTAGATGCGGGTATTTTGACTTATTATAAATCAGTTATCAAAAGTTTAGTTTCCCTGGTGTTTTTAATTCTACGCAAGGTTGGTGAAAAAGACTCAAAAAAACAGTAACTAATAGTATAACCCGTCCTCCCTTCCCATCTTGTCTATCCTTCCTGTAACATTATACTCCCCAAATTCCAGTTCTGCATTCCTTATATCTGTGTGACACCACATCTCTGATATCCCAACAATACCTGACTTTGATGTTTTGACCAGCACCTCAAATTCATCAAATTTATTTAGTATACTCCTAGCACTGGTGTACATGCAAGAACACATGCACCTGTTCCTATTCTTAGCTACCCTAACAAAACCCATGTGTTTACTTGTACTGCAATGACTCCCAGCAGTGTCTTAAATACCCTGCATCTTGTTTTCCAGGCTGCTGCTCATTCCAATGGAAGCAGGGCAAGAATCACTTTCACATCTGCCAGTGGCTACTGTTAATCAATTAGTCCTTGTATTCTTCCAAGCTAGCAGTTTTCCGACCGACCTAACACTGTTTCGATAGCATCAGCAAATATTCTTGCACCCTTTCTATTTAAGTGTATCCCATCCCTGTAGAAGCAATCTTCAGTCTCTCCAAAAATATTTGTAGGGACTGAGAAGTCAGTCTGAGTTGTTACTGACAATAGCCGTTGAGTAACTGAAGCATATGTAGATGACTTAGCAGGTACCGCAAAATGTTTCTTAGCTTCTTCATATGATACTTTCTGCTCAATCTTATATTTTTGAATATTCTTTTCTCTTTTCCATTGAGAGCATTCCTTAGAGAAGGCAGAATGGTTACCATGGCAGTTAGGACATTTCACTGTTACAATTTGTTCATGTGTGCTCTTTTGATTCGCAGGTAGCACAAGCGGCTACACCTCTGCAGACCAGCTTGGGAATGACCAAATTTTTAGCACTTAAAGCACCAGACTGAATAGGAATTATGGTCTTACTTAGCATCTAAGTAAGACCATAAAATGTGCGGAAATTTGTTAATTTCCGCACATCTATTCTACAACTGTCTTACCTCGATTTGAAGTCCCTTCAGGTGCAGAATTTGAGCAAGAGAAAGAATACCATCAGCATTGAGCCTGCCCAAACCATTCAAGGCCTTATACACCTCAATCAGATCATCTTGCAAATGCCTAGTCTCGAAACACTCAAATCTGCAGAAACTTTTAAGCCTTTCTTGGTAAGAGCAATCCTTTGTTCCACTTACCAATCTCGTTACCCTTCTCTGTACTCGTTCTAGTAGCTCAACACCTGTATGCGGTACTCAAGGTTGGCCTGACCATTGCCTCTAGCAATTGTCAGGCCACAAGGGGATAATCACCTTCGGCTCAGGTAAAAAAAGCCAACACAAGAACCACTGGAAATATTAGCTAACTTACCCCGAAAATTAGTTTCCCGATACTGCACTCTAGCACTGTTCACATGGTAAACAGATGGTAGGTGTTATCAGTCTGGAGCAGAAGTCGAGAACGATATATTGATTGATTGTCAACTTGATTGGTAGGCGTGGCAAACAATGAAATGATGGGTGGTAGGCGAGGCCGACGACAAGCTACTATGTAGTGATTGGTTGGCATTATGAGGTGTATTATGATATGGCATTATGATGTGTATTATGATATGAAAGAACGGTACATAATTAGTTTTGTAATTAGATAGTATGAATCAGAGCTGTAATGCTCAATACGTTCTACGTTGATATTAAAATTTGAAAAATAATAAGAGCAGTTTACCTCAATATAGTACGTAGAACACTTCCGTATGATACTCTCCAGAAATTAAAACGAAAAAAATCGAAACACTTACATTAGAGTAAAAAATAATTAAAAACCAATTTAACACAATTAAAAATCAATTTAACACAATTAAAAATATTAAAAAGAATCTAACAAAAATATTCAAAACGATTTTCCTTCCTGAAGCTGACAACACTTTTTGACCTTATGTCGTTTTCATAGAAATGAAAATTACCGAATAGGATTGAACATGAAACTTAAATAGTGATTATTTGTCTTCACGCATCGGAGATCAAATATGGCCAGTGAACATTAACAGAATTCTCGTGTAATTTAATTTCTACAGTTTCTGCAATTAATAGTCGCGTATAATTACGTTGGACTAAGTATTTTGGCCTCGTTAATAAAAATGTATGTTTTTTGTTAATGGCATGAAAGGCTAATTCTGATTACAACTTGTCTTACCAAGGTTTGACATGTTTTTCTCTGAATATTCATGTAAATCAACATGAAGCCTCAGTTCTTGCTTCTCGTTCACCAGCGTCAGAATTAGCCTTTCATGCCATTAAAGGAAAACATACTTTTTTATTTAACGAGGCCAAAATACTTAATGTCCAACGTAATTATACATGACTTTTAATTGCAGAAACTGTAGAAATAAAATTACACAAGAATTCTGTTAATGTTTCTCAGCCATATCTCATCTCTGATGCGTGGACCTTTACACGCATGCGCGAAGCCAAATAATCACTATATAAGTTTCAGGTTAAACCCTATTCGGTAATTTTCATTCCTGTGATCACGACATACAGCCGAAAAGTGTTGTCAGCTTCAGGAAGTAAAATCGTTTTGAATATTTTCATTAGATTATTTTTAATATTTTTAATTGCATTATATTGATTTTTAATTGTGTTAAATTGATTTTAATTGTTTTTTACTCTACTGTAAGTGTTTCGATTTTTTCGTTTTAATTTCTGGAGAATATCATACAGAAGTGTTCTACGTACTATATTGAGGTAAACTCCTCTTAGTATTTTTGAAATATTAGTTTTGTAATGAATGGTAAACAGGTAATAGTAGCGATGAATCTTTTAAAGAGGGAATAAATTTGTAAGAAAAATAAAACACTGCTTGATTTTTTGGTGAAAACTAAATTAATAAGACCGAAATTGTACTGTTTTAAGTGCAATTAATATTTTATATTAATTGAATCACAAACAGAGTCATGTGGAAAGGTCTGGTATTGGAAAAAATGTTTTGTGCAAGTTTCTTTATTAAAACATAGTTTTATGGAATATACAAAACTTCCATTAAAAAAGATAATGTATATTGTATACTTTTGGTCAACGTGCATGCCAGTAACTACAACAGCATTCCATCTGGAGATTTCAAAAGTAACAGCAATTAAGTATTATTATAAGAGATATTTGCAAATTGCAGTTGTTAAAAAAACCCCATTAAGTTGGGTGGATAGTGGAAAACTGTAGCATTATCAAGGGCACATGATAGAAGAAAGTAAGCTTATGTAGCATCAGCCAAAAAAAAACACCTTATTTCACCCATCCACTCATTCCAAATGTTTGTCAAGTTGTGCCTTGAATCTATTTAAGCTATCAACTTCTATGACAGATGGAAGTTTGTTCCGGCAATCAACCACCCACTGGCTAAAGGCAAACCTCCGCACATCTAACCTACAACTGTCTTTCCTCAATTTGAATTTATGCCTCTCAGGTGATTATTCTGAGCAAGAGGAAGAATCCCATCAGCACTGAGCATGCTCAAACCATTCAAGGCTTTATACACCTCAATCAGATCACCACACATGTGCCTAGTCTCCAGACACTGTAATGTGCAAAACTTAAGCCTTTTTTCATAAGAGCAACACTTTGTTCTGTTCACTAACCTTGTTGCCCTTCTCTGTACTCGTTCCAACAGCTCTACATCCTTCTTAAAATGAGGCCTCCAGGCCTATACAGTACTCAAGGAGTGACCTGACCATTGCCTTATACAAGGGAATAATCACCTCCTTACCCTGCTAGAAACACCATGAGCAACTCTTGCAGACCGTCTGCATTGCTCAGAAAACTTCATATCTGCCTGCACAATTACCCACAGGTACTTTTCATTTACTACCACATCAGTGTGGTACCACAGAGTTGATACGTCACTCTAGGATTACTGTTTCCCATATGTAGTACTTTACATTTGTCAATGAGGCGCACTATAGTCTCAGCAGCTTATGCGCCATTAAACCTCCATAACACACACACACACACACACACACACACACACACACACACACACACACACACACACACACACACACACACACACACACATTTGTCAATGTTAAACTTCATTTGCCACCTCCCAGCCCATCTGCTGAAGTTTTCTAGATCCTGTTGCAGAAGTGTACTGTCATTAATGTCATTAACAATGCTGCCAATGTTCGTATCGTCTGCAAACTTGGACATGAAGCCTGATATACCATCATGAATATCATTTATAAATACAGTAAACAACAATGGACCCAACACTGTACCCTGAAGGACTCCACTAATAACATTAGTCCAGGAAGAGAAGTGTCCATTGATTACCACTCTCTGTCTTTTCCCACTAAACCATCCCTTTATCCATAGCAGCAATTTGCCTCCAATGCCACACTGCTCCAATTTGTGCAACAGTCTTCCATGCAACAGTAGCAACAGTATCAAAGGCTAAGATCCAAATATATGATATCAAAGTTATTCTTTGCATCCAGTTCCTTTGTGACTACATCATAGAATCCAATCAAATTAGTCGGACAAGACTTCCCCTTAACAAACCCATGCTGTGTCCGAGCTATAACTGAAGGCTTGTCTAGATGATACTGCAATGCTTCTTTAACCAGTGACTCCATTAATTTCCCTGGAACAGAAGTTAAACTAACAGGTCTGTAATTACCTGTGTCATTAACAATCCACAAAGCAGGATCCCTTTGATCCTGCTTTGTGGATTCGGGTCACATTTGCACATCTCCAGTCCATGGGTACCTCCCCTGAGTCCAGGGAAACTCTCATAATTATTGCTAAGGGTTTGCTTACTTCCTTTAATACAACTGGATAGATTCCATTCACCCCAGGTGCCATTCTTATGTTCATCTTCAACAATTTCTCCTCCACTTTACTCTCAGTTATTACAAGATTATCTAGCTTACTGCCAGATTTGAATACACCTCTGGCATTCTTCTCCCTGAGTAACTCCTCATTTGTGAATGTAGATGCAAAATATTCATTCAGTTTATCAGTTACCTGAGCATGATCATCAATAGTGAAACCATCTATGTTAAGTGGTCCAATCTGATTCATCCGTTTCCTTCTAAAGTTTACATAACTAAAGAACTCTTTGCTGTTTTTCTTTGCATCCTTTGCCAAAGATTTCACGTAATCTGCCTTCGCCTGCCTAACCTCCCTTGTAAATTGGTTAAATACCAGTTTATATCTATCATAGGTTTCTGTGTCATTTATTTTTATGTATGGGATACATATTAATTTATATATATCACATATATTTTTCTTCTCTGTCACATATCTAATTAGTTCATCTGACATACATTTAGGCCTAAATATTGAACAATATTTCTTTGTTGGTATGAAAAGTCTAGTAGCTTCCAAGATTAATTCTTTGAATGCTTCATATTTTGAATTTGCTGTTGGTAACATCATAAGTTTGTCCCACCATATAGAATTTAAATACTCTCTCAAACCACCATAGTCAACTTTACAAAAACAAAAACCCTTCCCTTTACCCTGGATGGTAGTTACCTCTTTGAGTAAATCCCACTTCAGCACACTGTGATCACTGCCACCTAGTGGTTGCTTTATCTGCAGATTCTTGATGCATGAAGAATCACTACCGATAATCAGATCAAGAGTATTATTCCATCTAGTTGCCTCCCGAACATGCTGCTGTAGAAAACAATCATCCAATAAATCCACAAAAGCCTTGCTAGTGTGTGAGTGACCAACCCACAAATTCTAGTCAATCTCTGGGAAATTAAAATTCCCCATTATAAGACACTCTGATTTACTGGCCCACTCTATATCTCTGCACAATTGCTCATTATATTCATCAGATTCATTTGGCCTAGAACACACACCTACTCTCATTTTTCCTTTTCCAGTGCTTATGTCACACCAAACAGACTCAACATTGCATTGTCCACCAACATCAACTGGATGCACTTCCTTAGATTTTGTGTTTCTTAACTAACAGCATAACCGCTCCTTCCTTTCTGTCCACATTGCATTCCCCAAATTCCAGTTCTGCACTGCTTATGTCTGTGTGTCACCATGTCTCTGATATCCCAACAATATCTGCATTTGATGTCTTGACTTGCCCTTCAAGCTCATCGAATTTATTAACTATACTCCTAGCATTGGGGTACATGCAAATATACATGCACCTGTTTCTACTCTCCTAACACTGCCCATGTATTTACTTGTTTCACTATGACTCCCAGCAATCCTGGAAATCCCCATTGCCTCGCTTTCCAGGCTGCTGCTCAATTGCATTTCAATAGAAGTAGTGCATGAATCACTTTTACCTCTGCCAGCCAGTGGCTACTGTTAATCTATTAGTCTGTATATCCTCCCAAGGTAGCAGCTTTCGGACCCACTTAACTCTGCCTTGATAGCATCAGCAAATATTCTTGCACCCTTTAGCCTTGCACAATCTCTCCAGGGCCGAATTGATCGACAAGGTTCTCATCATATGCTCCCTCCTATCATTGTTGTTGTTTGCTTTTTTAGGAGCATTAACAAATAAGGTCATATTGCTACGGGATATGCGGTGGTCATTCCCTGACCTTTCCACATCCTCCATATTTGGTGGTGATGGGCTCGAATCCCGGTCTAATAAAGAAGCATGTGCTATGGCACTGCTGCTCCTTCCCACCTGGCTATGGAGGCGCCCTCCTATCGTGTCTGGGCAGAATTGCAGACACTTTTAAATTCAACCCTAACTTAGGGCTTTTTTTCAGCATTGACTTGTGCTTGTTAAGTAATTCTGGCGGTCTCCTGCTCTTAATATCATTAGTGCCAACATGTACAACAATATCACCCTTTGTGCCCTTAAAAGATGATATCTGCAAAATAAGGTGGCATGTTAGGTAACCTTCGTGGGAATTCCACCAAAAGTAGATACTTTCAATAGTCTCTCAGAATTTCTATGTTCAGTCATTTTAACTAATAAAGCTCCGGATCTTAATTGCCGAACCATTTTTGGAGGGCCAGCCACATTTTTGAGACATTTCTGTATCAAAAATGGGGACAGGTTACTGAATGGTTGGTCTGTGTAGGAGTGTAGTATTAAAAAGAGAGTGGTATTATCCGTTCCTTATTTTTTTGTCTCTTAGCATGGGATATATTTGTGTCGTCATGATCAGGATTATGTTAGTATGGATCTGGATCAAAAGATTCACACGAGGTCTGTTTATTTTTGTCCATCATTGCTGCTTTAAGCCCTGGGAGGGTGACTTTCTTATCCCAGGTTTCTAACCCCGCCACGTGGAGGCAGGAGTGGTGCCACAAGTAACCAAGTGATAAAGTAAGGTTACTGGTTAGTGCGTTAGTAAATTAGTCCTATGTACAAGAAGAAAGGTGTCTTTCCTTTCTGTTAGGTACACTAAATTCTTTACTTTAGAACAGCAAAATTAAATCTCTGGAAAAAATGAAGAATAACACTATAATTATCAGCCGCTCTTTAAGAAAATCAGTTGGAAATCACTCAGAAATCGCCATAGGAAGTGTGTGTTTTTTTTTTTTGTTTTTTTTTTGGCTAATGCTGTATCAGCTTGCTTTCTTGCATCATATGCCTCTACTAATGCTAATTAGTTCATCCCCTGAATAGCCTGCAAGCTAGAGGGTGTATAGTATCAATACATAATAACACTAAACAACATGTATTATCTTTATAATATCGTAGGTGAACCCTGCCCCAGCCGAGTGCAGAGGTTACGTTCCAACCAACATCACTGCATGGCATGGCAATTCCGCTTTCGACGGGGTAGTGCTGTTATGAAAAAACGGGGGTTGGGTTCTGAAACTTTTTATGTAGGAAATTAAAACCATAATCTGTGTTACAAATGGTACAATTAACAATTTCTAAAACATTTTTCTAACAAAAACTAAATTAACAATTTCACTTTTTTATTTAAAATGTATTCCAAGTAAAAACACCATAAAATCTATGGAAGTAATATTTTTCTATGCTGATTTTTGCTGGAATGGGGGTTTCAAAAATGAACACCGAGACGGACTTCCTCCATAATTTCTTGTCTCTCATTCTATTGATCCAACTGAGGTAGTAGTAGTAGTAGTAGTGGCATGTGATGCAAGAAAGTAAATGTATGAGCTTATGGAGCATCAGCCAAAAAAAAAAAAAAAAAAAAATTACACCATTCCCTCCAAATGCCTGTCCAGTTCCTCCTTAAATTTATTCAACCTATCAACTTCCACAACGACAGATGGAAGTTTGTTCCAGCAATTAACCACCCGCTGGCTAAAGGCAAATTTCCGCACATCTATTCTACATCTGTCTTTTCTTAATTTGAATTTATGCCCCCTTAGGTTCGTAATCTGAACAAGTGGAAGGATCCCATCAGAATTCAGCGTGCTCAACCCATTCAAGGCCTTATAGACCTCAATCAGATCACCGCGCAGGTGCCTAGTCTCCAGCCACTGCAATTTGCAGAACTTAAGCCTCCCTTGGTAAGAGGATCCCTTCATTCCCCTCACCAATCTTGTTGCCCTTCTCTGTACACGCTCAAGTAAATCTACATCCTTCCTAAAATGAGGCCTCCAGACCTGTACGCAGTACTCAAGGCGTGGCCTGACCATTGCCTTATACAGAGGGATAATCACCTCCTTGTCCCTGCTAGCAAAATTCCTATATATCATTGACAAAACCCCATGACCTGCCCTGGCAGCCTGTCTGCATTGCTCAGAAAACTTCATATCTGACTGCACAATTACTCCCAGGTCTTTTTCATTTTCTACCACCTTAAGTGTAGTATCACACAGTTGGTACGTTTCTCTGGGGTTACTTCTACCCATATGCAGTACTTTGCATTTGTCAAGGTTAAACTTCAGTTGCCACTTCTTAGCCCATCTGCCCAAATTATCTAGATCCTGTTGCAGTAGCACACTGCCATTACTGTCATTAACAACCCTGCCAACCTTTGTATCATCTGCAAACTTCGACATTAAGCCTGATATACCTTCATCAATATCATTGATAAATATACAAAACAACAGTGGACCTAACACCGAACCCTGTGGGACTCCACTAATAACATTAGTCCAAGAAGAGCAGCACCCATTGATTACCACCCTCTGTCTTCTCGCACTTAACCATCCTTTTATCCATTGTAGCAACTTATCCTTAATACCATTCTGCTCCAAGTTGTACAATAGTCTTACATGCGCAACAGTGTCAAAAGCTTTCCTGAAATCCAAATATATGATATCAAAATTATTTTTTGCATCCAGTTCCTTTGTAATCACATCATAATATCCTATCAAATTTGTCAGACAAGACTTTCCCTTAACAAACCCATGCTGTGTCTGAATTATTGCTGCAGTCTTGTCTAGATGATCCTGCAATGCATCTTTAACCAGCGACTCCATTATTTTACCCGGAACAGAAGTTAAACTAACTGGTCTGTAATTACTCGTGTCACCCTTCGATCCCCCTTTGTGAATTGGGGATACATTTGCACATATCCAGTCCGTGGGAACCTCCCCTGAGTCCAAGGATGCTCTCATAATTATGGCTAAGGGTTTGCTTAGTTGCTTTGCCGCCTCCTTTAATATAACTGGATAGATCCCATCCACCCCAAGTGCTTTTCTTACATTTAACTTCAACAATTTCTCTTCTACTTTGCTCTCAGTTATTACAAGATCATTAAGCACCCTGCTACAATTTGATAATCTTCTGTCATTTTCAAACCTTAATAATTCCTCACGTGTGAATGTAGATGTAAAATACTCATTCAGTTTGTTTGCTATCTGAGCAGGATCATCAACAGTCGAACCATCGATGTCAAGTGGACCAATCAGATTCGCATCCCCTTCCTTTTAGAGTTTATATAAGTAAAGAAATCCTTGCGGTTTTTCTTAGCATCTTTTGCCAAGGATTTCTCGTAATCTGCCTTCGCCTGCCGAACCTCCTTTGTGACCTGATTACAGATTAACTTATATCTGCCATAGGCTTCTGAGTCGCTTGATAATTTATACGCATCCCATGCATTTTTCTTCTCTGTTACGAGTCTCATTAGTTCATTTGACAACCATTTAGGCCTAATCCTTGAACAATATTTCTTAATAGGTATGAAACTTTTAGTAGCTTCCACAATTAATTCCTTGAATGCTTCCCACTTAGAATTTACTGTTGGTAACATCCTCAGTTGATCCCACTGTACAGAATTTAAAAACTGTCGGAGACCACTGTACTCGCCTTTATGGAAGCAAAAACCCTTTCCTTTACCCCTGATGGTAATTAAATCTTTAAGTAACTCCCACGTCAGTACACTGTGATCACTGCCACCTAGTGGTTCTTTTATCTGCAAATTCCTAATACATGAATGATCACTGCTGCTAACCAGATCAAGAGTATTACTTTCTCTGGTTGATTCTCGAATATGCTGTTGCAGAAAACAATCATGCAATAAATCCACAAAAGTCTGACTAGTGTGCGAGTGCCCAACCACAAGTTCCAGTCAATATCTGGGAAGTTAAAATCCCCCCATTATAAGACATTCCGATTTACTAGCCCACTCTATTTCTCTGTACAATTGTTCATTGTACTCATTTGAGTCATTAGGTCTATAACACACTCCGACTCTAATTTTTGTTTTCACAGTGCTTATGTCACACCAAACTGACTCAACAGTGCACTGTTCATCTATATCAACTGGATGCACTTCTTTTGATTTTATGTTTTTCTTTATTAACAGCATAACACCTCCTCCCTTCCTATCCTGTCTATCCTTTCTGTACACATTGTACTCACCAAATTCCAGTTCGGCATTCCTTATATCTGGATGACACCACATCTCTGATATCCCAACAATATCCGCCTTTGATGTCTTGGCCAACACTTCAAATTCATTAAATTTATTTACTATAATTCTAGCATTGGTATACATGCAAGTATACATGCACCTATTCTTATTCCCAGCCACTCTAACACATCCCATATAACCACCTGTTTCACGATGACTGACATCCGTCCCTGAAACCCCCAACACCCCTCGCTCCAGGTCGCTACTTATTCTAATAGAAGTTGTGCAAGAATCACCTTCAGCTCTGCTTACTGCTACTGTTAAACTATTAGTCCTTGTATCCCCCCAAGCTATCAGTTTTCCGACCCACCTAACACTGCCTCGATAGCATCAGCAAATATTCCCTGTAGAAGCAGTCTGTCCTGTTAACAAGTACAGTCCAGGCTGAAAAAAATTCTACACCTTGAGCCTTGCACAATCTTTCCAGGGCCGAATTGATCGACAAGGCTCTCATCATATACTCCTCCTATCGTGTCTGGGCAGAATTGCAGATAGATTCAAATTCAACTCTAATTCACGGCTTTTTTTCATCAGTGACCTGTACTTGTTAAGTAATTCTGCCAGTCTCCTACTCTTAATATCATTAGTGCCAACATGTACAACTATATCACCTTTTGTGCCTTTAAAAGATGATATCTGCTTCACAACGTCATCAACCTTTGCCCCTGGCAGACATACCCTGGTCCTGTTCCATCTATCCTTTCTACAAAGGATGTTTCCCGTTTCCCTGACAATAGAGTCACCAACAACTACTAGTTCCTTTGGGACCAGCGCGATATGCCTTGGGGGTTGCCGCTGTGTTGCATGATGACCAAATGCAAGCTCTGGCATTGATGTGGACAGCTGAGAGCCTGATGGGCCCCTCAATTTAGATCTTTAGAGGGCATCCACCCTGTCCTTCAAACTCTCATATAGGCCTATAACAACGCTGAGTTGTCGCCTGATTTCCTTACACTCCTTACATCGCGCACACACAAAGACATCCCCCATGGCAATGTCATGTTCCGTTCCAGAGAGTTCGGCAAACATTTCACAAGTTGCACATTTTTTTAGGCTGATGCATTAGAGAATCGCCCGCCTCAGTTCTCCCCCGAGTCACAGCACTCTTGCCACTTTGTGCCCGTTGCTTTGCTGCTCTAGTTTGGGGCATAATACTTTAAATTAATAAAATCAATAAATTAAATGTCAATACTACGCTATCTAATACAAACAGTGAAGTGTATTACTGTTTCTATAATTATACGTTAGAGCTACCTAGCTACCTCAATTAAAAATTTGAATTCCCTATCACTATAGACAAAAACAATGCCTGCAATAGGTGACAGCGAGATCTTACCCCTAAGATAAAACTAAACCAAAAAAAATAAAAATAATAAAAATAAAGTAAATTATGGAAACAACAGAAACTCTATCGGGTGTACACTTCCATTATGGAATCTAAATGAATTCCTACTTAAATTTAAAATAAAACTGCATCCTGAAAGAACTAAAACAATGAAATAAAACTTTTAATTGGCCATGACTTACCAATACATATGAAGAAGCATTCAATTGATGAAACTGCTAGCAGATGAACATGCTTTTGAAATTGAAGTTGACTTACTTCCAAAAATTACAAAATCCATAAATTTTGTCTGTCGCTGTTTTGCCATGATATTTCACATGTCAACATAAGAAACCATAATCTCTTAATTTTCATACTACTATGCAAGTCGGTATCGTCCTGCACAATCTTCACCTTCATGATCTCGGCTGCTTTTCAAATCTCTGATATTCACTTGTTTGTTAGTTCAAGTTTCTTCTGCTCTTCATTTTCATCGTCTTCTTCACAAACATCTTTATTAGAGTTCAGTAGTTCTAATTCCTCATTTTTAATTCCTCCTGATGGGAATGAATACATTCTAGAATCTCTTCCTGCCCTATATCACTAAATCCCTCGCCTCGAATAATGTTTGAAAGTTCAATAATTTTCTCAATTTCTGTCTGAATAATCAGATCGTGAGTCACTTCCTGTTTCAGGGAGTAGCTGCTTCCAACAGTTCTTCACAGTTGACTTCTTCATTTCAGTCCATGACTGTTTGATTATTTCAATACCTGTTAGTATTGAGAGTTTTTTTTTTTTTTTTGATTGATTATTTCAATACTTGTTAGTATATTTTATTTTTTTTTACGATAACCCCAAACACTTGAGGTATTAGAACCTATAATACTTTGTACCATGCTGGTTTGGAGATTGAAAAGATGAAAGAAGATATCTGTTAACATTAGACTTGAACTTCTGTAGACTGTAATTTTCAGGAAATACATATGAAGGAAGGCTGTTCCAGAAAACGGCAGTTGAATGAATAAATGAAAAAGATGAAAAGGTGGTTCTGTGAGTTTGAAGTTAGACAGTAAATGGATGTTAGCTGGTGGCAGCACATGTTCAGACTGTTTTGAAAGAGAGAGCGGGAATTATAGAGGCAAATTCAGAAGAACAGTGCCCATGGATGTATCTGTAGAAAAGGCATGCAACAGAAACATCTATGAGACAGCGAGTGGAGAGACTCTGTTAGAGATGAGTCATTAATTAACCTAACTGCCCTCTTCTGAATGGAATCTAGAAGCATGAGAGAGCTTTTGGGGGCACCGCCCCAGATGTGGGCACAATATTCCATGGTAGGGCAGACTTGCGATTTGTACAGAGTGAACAGCTGTTTGAAAAAAAAGTAACGCAAAGAGCGAAAGAGAAAACCAAGTTTTTTAGATGCAGAGGAAGCAATATTTGTAATGTGCTTGTGCCAAGAAAGATTAGAAGTCAGGGTAATCCCCAAAAGAGAGATATATCATCTTGCCTAGAAATCAGTGTCACAAAAGAAAAGCATAAGAGTAGAAGAATTCTTTTTGAGAGATATAAGATAAGACTGAGTTTTAGAAGGATTGAAATCAACTAAGTTGTCTTTGCCCCACAGGAGAATTACCTGGAGACAGGCATTTAAGGAATTGGTAGCAGATATTCAAGAAGTTGAAACAGATTGAGCAGGGCAAGGTTTCTCAAAATGGAAAGTGGAATGCAATGTGCTATCATCAGCAAAACTATGGATAGGATTTCCAGTCAATGGAGGAGAGTCATTAATATACAAGAGGAAAAGAGTGGGGGGAAAGAACTCAACCTTGGGGACACCAGCATTAGTGGAGAAGTTAGAATACAGAGAGCCATCTACCATCAGCCTCAGTGAGCCGTCAGAGAGAAAATTGGATAACCAATTACAAAAAACAGTTGGCAAAACATAAGATGGAAGCTTATTTAGAAGACCTTTATGCCAAACACGATCGAAAGCCTTTGAGACATCAAGAGCAACTGCTTGTGTTTCACCAAACTTTTCCATTAAATTTGTCCATAAATGGGTAACATAAGCCAGAATATCACCAGTGGATCAACACTGATGGAAACCATACTGGCGATCATTGATAGGACAGGTTTCTAGGTAATTTATGAAACTGAAGAACTGGAAACAAGATTACGATATTCAACATTCTTCTCTTGAATAGCCTTAGCACATTTATTGGAAAACCAAGGTTTAGATAAAGGACAAGATTTTAAAGTGGAGTGAATGAATAAATTATTCATTCACTCCACGGCAGAATAAAGGATTCCATTCCTACAAGAATAATTTTACTGACACGATCTCAGCAAATATTGACATCAGAAGTTTTGAAACAGTAATCCGACCAAGGAAAAGAAATCTCACAGGTCAGCCCATTTTGCATTCTTGAAAGGCCAAACAACACAAGGTTGGGAATAGCCATGACGTAAAGGCTCCATTGGAGAGGAGACAATCGCCAAATTGTGATCTGAGGTGCGTAAAGGACCACTCACTTCGACCATGTACTTACAAGGGTTGTTTGTGATAAAAAGATCAAGCATATATGGTTAGGATTGTCCGGTATTCATCAAGGCTGACTAGGATTGTCCGGTATTCTTGTAGGTAAATGAAAAATCTATGCAAGGTTATTAGTAATTGCAAAAGCCTCAGCATCTCAACCAGCTAGGTAGGTGTGACTAGAAAATGGAAGTCAGCTGGAGTTATGAACATTAAAATCACCAAGGAAATTTACCTCACTGTTAGGAAAGTTGGACTGGAGAAAATCAAGTTGCAAAAAGAGGAAGTCAAAGAACCCCAAGTGATTAGTGGAGTTGGGAGAACAGTAGATACAACAGATGAATTTGACAGAATTATGTAGAGAGATTTTAAGCCACAGAATATTGAAAAAAGGAGATTCCAAATTACCAAGTCTCTGACAGGGAATATCGGAACGGACATAAGCACAAGTACCACCTTTGAGGTGAAAGGAATCATACAGCTAATAATTTGGGTAAGTGAGATGAGTAGTAATTGAATCAACCAATAACTCAGATTCTGTCAGGAAAAAGTACATAGGGTTTGGCAGACTGCAAGCGGAAATGGACATCGTTGAGATTAGAATTGATACCACATATATTTGTGAAATGAAATAGGAAGTGTTTGGGAGGTTTAGATCTTTTCGCAGATAAGCTTACTCTATTAGTTTGACAATTCGTGGTGTATTCAATAGTAAGAAAAAGTGGGGATATGCTGTATGAATTAATTAAATTTTTGGATATGGCGTACACATGGTAAGAATATACCCAGATCCTTGACATAAAATGCCCTCGACAATGCCCACTACATACACACTACTCGGACTCCCTCCAGTCACTATCTGGCAGCGTAGAAGCAGCAAGATTATACACTAGCTGATTCGGAAGCCTCCTAAAGAGTTACCAATAGTTTTGGCCTGCGAACATCATTTTAGAGCTGTACCATCGAAATGTAAGAAAGATTGGATCTCGTCATGATGTCCATCATAACCTCAAAAGTCATCAGTCATACTGCCTGATGGAAGAGATTGGGAAGGGTTGACCAAAACCTAGCTCTGGAGACTAAACATGGGTTCCACCACTTCAAGTCCAATAAGCAAAGTGGTGGTATTGCACCAGTTGATGAGAGTCATCTACCACCTAGTATTGCCTGGTAGCACAGAGGGGTGGCATTCCTCCATGTGGTGTGGGCGCCACATCTCGACCCTGCTTACGTTGGTTCACATCTGAGTAGTCACCCACATTGTGCTTGTGCATGGAGTTATACCCAGGATTACTAACAGTCCCACTAACGTGTAGGTGCAAGCAGAGGAATTTGGTTGTCACAGATCATTCAGACCACAACGAAATTGGGTCCACTTGACTTGAGTGTCACCCAAATATCAGTTCCATCAATGTTTTATACTCTCGGGTAGCAAATACAGTTTGTATGGCATATCTGAGAGAATATCTGTGACAACCTCAAGGACCAAACCATTGTTGGTACACGTTTTTATCAACAAGATTTGCCAAGCTTCTCCTTAGATAATAAGATTTAAAAGTTGAAATGATCCCGTGGTCCAGGGCCTGTAAAATTGATGTTGTGTTCGGAGAGAAAAACACAAGTTTTACATTTGGATTGCAATTGGGAGTGACTTGAAGCATTATCTAAGATAAGGAGCAAATTGAATGATAAATTCTTATATTTTAGATATCCTTCAACTTCAGGTACAAAACAACTGCCCAGGTACAACTACTTTAAAATAGATGACCTCTTCAAAAGGTTATTTTGACATTTCTTTAAAAGATGAGACTACTATGACAGCTTGTTTCAGGACTAACTGGTTCCTCATTATATAGCAGGTGTTTGTTTTGTCTGCCTGTGTCTAGTGAAATGCACACTAAACAGATGTAAAGAATTGTTCCATATTTCGAATATAGACAAAATCAGTTTTCAAATCTGTAACTGCAGCTATGTGTTCAAAGTAGAGTGTTACAAGACAACCCGTTACAAAAGCAAGATTGTTCTACTGTGAGAATTAAGACCATGCAGTTTAAATCCTGTGGCTTGCAAAAACAAATGAAAGGGCAAGGTAGTAGTTATAAATAGCTACACATGTAGTAGTAATAGTAGTAGTGGCATGTGATGCAAGAAAGCAAGTGTATGAGCTTATGCAGCATCAGCCAAAAAAAAAAAAATTTTTTTACAAAACAATTCTCTCTAAATGTTTGTCCAGTTCCTCCTTCAATTTATTTAACCTATCAACTTCCACAATGACAGATGGAAGTTTGTTCCAGTAATTAACCACCCGCTGACTAAAATCAAATTTCCACACATCTATTCTACATCTGTCTTTGTAAATGTAAATATAGTCAGTTGTTCATGCTTAATATTTATTGAAATGTGAGTCTCTAAAAACAGCTCAATCCCTAGGTATGCCTCTCTAAAATCAGTAGTAAAATTTGACACCTTTTAATCCCTGGGGATGCCAGATTTTAAAGAGTTCATTCTATATTAATGTGGGATATACTTAAAGATATTACTACTGTCAAGAGCAAGGGAAAAGGATTTTGCTTTTGTAAAGGCAAGTAAAATGTTACCTTTTCAGTGGGAATAACTGGTGACATTAACAACTGCATATTCTAAATGGAAAACATTCATGAAAGTAACCACAGAAGATACTAAGCATTTTATACCAACTAAGGGATACTGTTCCAAGTTCAGACCTAAATGAATGTCAAATGAGCTGATGAAACTAGTAGCAATTAAGAAAAATGCATCAATGATTATAAATTATTAGGGAACACAAAACTACGGTAAGTATAAACCATATACACTGAAACTTCCCTTTAACGGACAGCCATGGGGAAAGAAATTGTGTCCGTTAGAGAGAAGTGTCTGCTAACAAGAAGTTTGAGGGAGAAAAAAAAAAAAAAGAAAGAAAGAAAAATCGTTAAACGTTTAATGTAAAATTATATACAGATTTTGCACAATATTTTTGTAAATAATATACATACAATTGTGCTATGCATATTATGAGTTTATCTTAGGAAAAATACATACAGTAATCACTTATTTTCTTCTGCACCTTCTTCCGGCTGATAATTTTGTTTTCAACATTTGTTTGGAGTGAAGACACCATCGAAAGTCCTTCAGTATCTTCTTCAGCGGCGAAAAACATTTTTAAACGATTGATTTGTATAAGCGCTTCTTCTATTTTCATCAGTGGTTCGTCATTAATATGTTCTTCGACAGAATGACCTCCTTCCATTTCTTCATCCTCATGAGAAACTTCTTGAAAAATATCGATGATAATGTCGTTGATATCTAGAGCAGCATCTTCTGTAGTGAGGTTCGAGTCTATATCTTTGTAGCCAGGGTAACTTGCAGCGGAAGTATCATACATTATCAATAGATGTTGAAGTTCTTGTTCTTCTTGGTGCTCCACATTGCTGTTCACAAACTTCAATTTTTGCGTTTGAGAAGCCAAACTTTACAAAACAGTTCACGACAGTTTGTTTTCTAATTGCGTTTACTGAAGAGGAAATCCATTGAATCGCATCTAGGGTGCTGATTTTCTTTGCAAGGTCACTCACACATGTTACATCGTTCATGTTTGCAATGAGATGTCTTAAAACACGTTTTCTGTAGTGAAGTTTAAAATTTTTTATTATCCCTTGATCCAGGGCTGACACTCTGCAGATGTGTTTGGTGGCAGAAAAATGATTTGAATGTTGGACAATTCAATGTGCGGGTGAGATGCAGCATTATCCATGAAAAGAATAATTTTTCTGTTTTGACGAATCATGTTTTGGTTAAAGTGACTTATCCATTCGCTCATGATATCTCGTGTCATCCACGCTTTTTTATTAGACTTCCAGTCAACATTCAAAAGATTCAACTTTATGCCCTTGAAACAACGAGGATTTTGTGGTTTTCCTATAACAAGAGATTGTTCCAAGTCTCCCAGCATATTTGTACACAATAGTACAGTCAAGCATTCCTTAGAAATTTTTCCGCCCTGACACTTTTCGTTTTTAAGACTCATTGTTTTTTCAGGAAGAGCTTTAAAAAAACAACCCTGTTTCGTCACAGTTGTAAATATCCTTAGCTTCAAAATCACGACATAAATCTTCCAATTTGACGGTCCACTCTGTTACAACCCCAGTATCAACAGATCCACCTTCACCACTAACGGTTTTCCAAGAAATTTTATGCCGAGTTTTGAACTTGTCTAGTCATCCCACAGAAGCTTTGAACTCATTTACTCCCATAGATTTCGCAACCTCCAAAGCCTTTTCCCTAATAATAGGCCCATTAATGGGAATTTTTTTAGCACATGCACGACAAATTTGAAGTCCAACAATTTTCGGGAATGATTTTTGAACCTGATCATTTCCGTGTTGCCAAAATTGTTTGAGCAGTTCATTTTTTTTCCTTTAGGATGTCGCTTACCTGCGTCTTCCCAATTTTGAATTTTGCAGCGAGATTGCGAACACTATTTTTTTGCCGATCATACGCATTAATGAGTTCGACTTTATCTTTTAAAGTTAAATGTTTACGAGAAGACATTGTGCACTTCACACGACACTGAACAAAACTGAGACTGAAAAGACGAAAGGCCGACCATATCCCCCCCCCCCCTGCAGACGCCGAATTCATCAGAAGTTTTACACGTGCCTTAAAATTCTTGAAAAAGGGTTTAGAACCGCGACGTAAACCTTGATAAAATTCAGAGAATTGGAAATAGAAAATAAACACACGATTGAGGCAATACATGGAAGAAACGTTCCTAGAAAAAGGGCCGTGAGCTCGCCCGCTATCCGTTATGAGGAGATCAAATTAAGTGCTAATCTAAACGAAACAGTGCAGATTGCCTGTCCGCGTCCGTTACAGAGAATGTCCGCTAGACAGAAGCGGCAAACACGTTAAAACCAATGGAGGTGAGTTGGGGAATTTGAAAATGTCCGTTGTAGAGAGATGTCCATTAACGAGAGGTGTCCGTTAGGAGAAATTTCACTGTATAATGTAATTAAGTCAATAAGTGGGTTAGACAAGCTGAGACACATTATGGGAAATCTTTGGCTACGCAAAGAATTCTTTGATTATCTTAACACTAGAAGAAAAGGGATGAACCACATTGGCCCACTATATATGAATGGCACAACTAATGAAGACCCTGTTCAGGTTGCTAACATAAACTGAATAAATGTTTGCATCTACATTCATGTGGGAAAGAAGTGGTTAGGGATGGTGATTGTAAAGCATTACAAGTTATAACTAGGAGCTAAATGATTCTGTGATAAGTGAGAAGAAAGTAGAGGAATTGTTGAAGAAAAATAAATAAGGCACACTGGGCTGATGGAATATATGTGTTATAGCTTAGGCAGGGTGGGCTATTTTGAAATTCAACCAACAGATTTTGCAGTGCTAAAAAACTGCAAAGTCTGCACTTAGCACAAGTAGGAGTCCCCTGATCCTAGTTAGCTCAAATAGGAGTTCCCTGACAAGCTGTCTGCAATGTCCATATTTCTGACAACAGAAAAATCATAATGGAATTGGTATACATGGTGTGACACTGCATACCAGATATTCAGCCTTAATGGAAGTTAGAAGCTGTGGTGTGTTGAAGGCCAAGATAAGATTACATGTCAGAATGAAAATGCCATCTTTTCTGGTGGAGATTTTCTTGACTTGAATTATTCCCTGTTCTTTAACTTCTTTAGTTCCCCTGAGGAGTTCTCACCCTTCTTTAGGATATGCTCTCCTCTTCAGATGTATCTAATGAATCCCAGTCCAAGATACTCTTTTAGAGATATTCAGTGATCTGCAGGGTGACATTACTGGTAATCTAGCAAAGAGAATTATATTCAAAGATTGCTCAGAATGGCTAGCACTGAAGGTCTCAATGAGGATATCTCCTCACCTGCAACTTTCAAAAAGCTGGAGATTAGGTATTTGTAGGCAGGAAGAAAACAAGAAATTGGTGGGTTTTTTTTGGCCAAAACAGGCAAATTAGGTTGGGTTGAAAGCAGGAGTTCTTTCCAAAAAATAGGAGGAAAACAGATAAAAAAAAACAAAAAAAAACAGGAAGTCTTCTTTTAAAGTCCACACTGCATCAGAAATTAAATTATAATGACAAAATACTCATTTAATATTAAAATACAGACCAAGATTGCTTACCAGTACAATATGCTTTCAAACACTAGCTTACCCAGCATTTTTATGTCTGTGGATTTCTGTTTAAGTTTCCATTAGACATAAATCAAATATGATTTCTTCAAGAAAGATACTGCAGCAGACTCTGAACATCTTCAAAAAGGTGTAATTTGTTAATAATAATGGTACCACTGCTTCAAATTTGGCTGTAAACAGCATTTCCAAACCTCCACCACCACCAAGAAAAGATCTGACTTCAAGTTTTCCTTCAGTTGGTTGAATATTCTCTGGCACTTGGCATTGCTATGAGGAATTATTACAATGACAAGAATGACTTGGGATAACTTTTTATATTATTTTTATATTGCATGCTTCCTTGTGCACTTGTCAGTTGTTTACCAATCAAAAGATTAAGGTACATCAATTCTTTCTTCTTTCATAATAGTGTCTTGTAGGTTCTTGAATCAAAAATGACATAAATTGATCTATAAAATATAATTTATTTACCTTCAAAAATATTGAGAAATACTAGAAACTGTGTGTATGTGTGCACACGTGATTTTGTGAAATCGATTAATTTCAATTTGGTTAAAAAAAAACTGAGTATAAGTGTGCACACAAACATACACAGAGAATAATACACAACTGTACATTATCACCTTCCATTCCTTGTATAATGTGCATATACAAGGTTTTTGCAAGTGTATATGGATAACACACAGAAAACTTCATTTCGGTGCATGGTCAAAAACTTACACTGAGTAGTGACTACAGCATGAGAATGGACAAGACAAGAGTTTTTGTGATTTTGAACACAGCATGACAATGAGCACCAAATCTGTTGGCATAAGTATTTCAAAGTGATTTCAATTTGCCTTTAAATGATTGGAGCAGGTGAAAGGAACTCAACATGGGGAATAAAATTTTAAAATCAACTAATTATTTGTATCAACATGTTAGAGAGAGTACTATGGACAAGAATATTCTAGACCTGATTATCATCCATGATGACAAATCAAAAATAACTTGCATACTAAGAGGAGTTGAATTAAACAATAAAGGAGGAAAGAGATTTGGGGGTATTACAATCTGGGCAGATGTCAAAGTTCTTCATGCAGTGCAGACAAAGAAACCCCATATGAATGATTTATTGAAATTTTCTTGCAGAGATTAGGAGGTCATAATTGCACTGTATCCAATAATGGAGATTGCACCTAAAAATAGAATATTGAGCTTCTTTAACCTGCTGGAGGGTATATAACTTTTTGAAATGATTATGATCAATTCCCACTTGTGTGGGAATTGATCCAATCATAATCTTTTTTCAATAATTTTTATTCCTTTTTTCCTCACTGATTGCTAAAACTATAGGGACTCTAAATAGAAAATATCAATTTGATATTATAATTAGTTTAAAAAAAAATGCAATTCCTAAGGAAGCAAGATTTTTGGCAATTTTTATACCCTAATTTTAAAAGAAAATAGTGCAAATCTAAACAAATATTTCTCGTGGAATTTTTTTCATGTTAGTAAAGAATAGTATAGTCTTTCATAATATCTAACACTACCTTTATATCTACAGTAATCATTTTGAATAAAAATTTTAATATACAACTGTCAAAATAATAATTAAACATCAGCATATTGAGATTCATTAATCATTTTTATCAAAACTGAAAAAGATAATGTTCTCATTGAAAATCTAGACTTTAAAGTTCCTAACTGAAATAGTTATTTAAGTTTTTTTGCAAAATTATCCAAAATTTATTTTTTTAAATAAAATTAATCTGACAATCTTTCAATGGAATGCCTTGTAAAAAATGAACTGTTACATAAACAAATAAAAACATTTTTTTTTAAGTTGTTTACATACGCTCCCTCACTCTCCAGAGATTGTAAAAAGACACTTCAAAAGATAAACAAATGGTCAGATATGATCATGTGAAGCAGTAAACCACATGAACAACATTTAATCAGTGTGACTTGTCACAGTCTCCAGAGCATATCTGAAATCCCCTATCTCTTATAAAATACAATTCTTCAAACTATTCTACATTCAGTCTTATCCAAACCATGCAAAATTATATTATTACCTTTCTAATATTTTTCAGTTGATTGAACAGTCAGGAAGAGATGTGTTGATCAAAAATTTAAATTTGGATAAAGAAAATAGGAACAAAGGTCTTAAGATTCGTAAGGAATTTATGTTGGAAAATATTTGTGCTCAAATGACTTAGTGATGTCTGTATGAGGACATTAATTGGTATTGATGACAATATCAATGATTTGTTGATAAATATTAAACCAGACATTGGAAGCAAGGCATATAACTACACTAAAGATCATTGAGTTTGCTATTTTAGGTTGTGAGAATATTTAAACAACATATGTCTCAGTTAGAGGGTTTCTCCTTCCTCTTCAACATCTAGAAGTGTCATGGAAAAAGTATAAGCCTACAAATGTAGATATAACTCCCAATCTGCCTTCTGCTTTTGAGGATGAGCATGACAAGACTGAAAGGGTAACTGGAAGTTTGATTCAATCTTGTTTCCAAACTGGAAGCAGGTTAGGGGATTTGGAAAAATATAGGGAGACCACATCTGTTTTCTTGACATAAATTAATCTCTGTAGAGTGCCTTCAAAAAACTAGTCAGATATAAACAAGAGACAATTTAACTTGCTTGAACAAATCTGATTAGTATGATGTCTCTAGGACAACCTGGCTAGAGAAAAAGATAAAAAAAGGATAATCTGAACAAATAAGAGATTAATAAGAACATGCGAATTATAAAGGCTTTGATTTCCTCTAGTACTGAAGTTAAAGATGTTCGAATCTCAGAATTAAAAGTGCATTTAAGTGGTGTAAGAATTAGTGTTATTAGGAAGACTAAAGTAAAAGCAATTTTAGTTGAGCACTAAGAATATTAAATAGAAGAAACAAACCTAAAACGCAAGGATTTCAGCTTGATGATCAAATGGCCAAAGCGATAAAGGCCTAGAATTATAATACATTATGTGAATTTAGAAGCTGATGAGGAGGAATTACAGCAGACTCTTGATTTACCGGGATCGGATTAACCAGGACACTTCAAGATTCCAAATTAAAAAAACAACCAGAAATCATAAAATTCAAGTAATAAATTGAATAGGTATATACAGATATTTTGCAAGTCGTAAATAAGCGACGATAAGCGGCATTATAAGTCGTTTTATTAGGAGATTAGTGTGCCTATTGTCTTGCAATCCCTCCCTCCCCCACTGTCTTTACACCCACCATTCAAAAAAAAAAAAAACACCAAATGTTTAGTTTGATAGTGCGTCGCATCAATTGTTGTGTGCAGCACAAAAGGACAAATTTTGTTTCATTATGCATGTCAGGGATGTCGAAATTTTTTTTTGTTTAGAAATCGCAAAAATGATGGGCAAACACAAGAGTTGTGCTTGAAAAACTTGAAATTATTCAAAAGTTTGAAAATGGTGCATCCATTAAATCTCTAACCATTATAATGTTGGTGACCAAACCATATGCGACATTGCCGACCGGGCTAGCCAGGTAGGTTAAGTGCCTGCCTGGTAACCCAAACGTCGCAGGTTCGATTCCCGCCTTGGGCTTGGATCACAGTAAAATGTAAAAACTTTGGGAGGTGCATTATGGCCATAGAAGCTGATGCGCCAACAACTAACAAGGAAAAAAAAAAAAAAAAAAAATATGCGACATTGTAAAAAATAAAGGGAAGCATCGTACTGGACAGCAAGTAGTGCGTGTTAAGTTCTTTATCTATCGCCATACTTTTTACATAGGTTGCTGAACATTTTTCAATTCAGCAAGTCCCCGACTTACGTAGATTCGGAATTGCATTATGTTTTTATAATTTTTTTATATGACTGAAGATTTCAAGTGAAAGGGACATACATTACACCATAATGTATAAGTATAGTGTGAAAGCATCAATAATACATAGCCAAATCTGAATGAACAGAATATTAGCAAAGCAGCATCGTTTTAAGTTATATCTCATATTGTGAATACCTTCACCATGAGTTGCCATGATATTGCACTACTTTGAATAAGTAACGCTTCACCTGAGGGGAAGACTAATGTTACTTATTCTCAGATAAATTAACCTATTTACGATGATTCTATATTTGATGTTTCATGATTTGTTGTTGTTTGTTTTTTAAGAGCATTAGTAACTAAGGCCATATTGCTCTGGGGATACGCGGTGGTCATTCCCTGACCTTTCCACATCGTCCGTATTTGGTGGTCATGGGCTCAAACCCCGGTCTAATCAAGAAGTGTGTGCTGCGCACTTGATGCTCCTGCCCACCTGGCTATGGAGGCACCTTTCATGATTTAAACACTTTTATTGAAAATTGTTCTTTTTGTGATGTTTTTAAGAAATGATTGATAATGGATGATGATGAATAATATATATCAATAAAGTCTAAATAGTTGATTTGATTTTAGTTCTGGACACACACTGAGTCAGTAAAAGACTTATTTTAGAGTGATCAGTAGACTATGATGGGCAAACACAATTAGCTCATATTCTACCCTACTATCTCTTTTGCTGCATTTTCCTACTCCTCTTGTCTCACTTTATCTTGGGCTAAGATGGGCATCCAACTTAGGCTGGACTGTTCTAATGCTTGTTCTTTTCTTGGTATACCATGAAATGACCAGGCTCCACACACACCACAGACGAAAGGTTTAGAATGTTCTGTAGGTCTTTGGGGTTAGAGGCCAGTCATAACAACATAGTAATTTCAACAATGTAGTGATGATCAACACTACACCACAATATATGATCACTACTACATTGAATGGCCTTTGCCATGACCAGTATTCCACATTTACATGGCTGGTATATCCAATGGGCTGGAATTGTCTACAATATAGAAATAAAAGTTAAAAGGCCATATATCTCACTGATGGCCTTAATATTTTACCATTAGTAGCATTCAGACGTATACCGCATATGGCAGTAGATGTTTTTTCTTTCATCTTATCAAATCACTGAAGAAAAAGAGAACCTCTGAATGTCAACTGAATCTAAGTTAATTTAAAACACAGTCCCTCCTCCCCTTTAGATATGTAACCCTATAGGCAATTTTTCCACCTAAAACTGGCTTGTATTTAATTGGGTAGCTACAACATGACTGAATGCAACTCTAACCTTTTAAAATTAGTGTATTCTAGACATTCAGTGCAAATACAGTCAGTAACTCTGCAACTTTGGTTTATTCTTTTTAAAAGAAAACAGAACAGGAGGGCTATGTCCAAGAAGGTTATTGTGTCCGGAGTTGGATAAGTCATTCAGAATTTTTTTTTTTTTTTTTTTTTAATTATTATTACACAATTCACAATAATATTTTTTCATAAACAGAATAATAAATTTTAATTATACTAAAATCATCTTGCAGAATTTTCCAAATAACAATCCTGATCAATCTCTCTCTCTCTCTCTCTCTCTCTCTCTCTCTCTCTCTCTCTCTCTCTCTCTCTCTCTCTCTCTCTCTCTCTCTCTCTCTCTCCCTCCCTCCCCACTAAGTTAAAAGTATAATTAACTCAATACAACTTACTTCTTTTCCATTTCCAGCTTTAAATCAATGCCTTGTTTTTCAAGAAGCTCTAGTTGAGCAAAACTCCAGTCAACAGGATCTGCACCTGAAGTAATTAATTAAATGTAACTAACAGATCAAAAGAAAATCACTAATCAAAATATACTAGAGTAACTTATGTATAACAGCCTCTTTTTTTTAACAGTATTAGATATTTGGTTATCATTACTAAATTCATTGAATTGTTTTAATCAATGTGAATTCAACTCCCAACTTTCTCTCAACACCCTTCATGACTATAAATAAATCCCCCAGATTGCCTATGCTTAATATCATTAGTACATACATGTACAGCAATGTTACCTTTTGTGGCCTTAAAAGATAACTGTTCTACACTATCACCAACTTAGGCTCTTAGCAGATATATCCTGGTCATATTCCCCTATCCTCCTTATGGTATTATATATTTCCAGTTTCCATGATAGTTATTCTTGGTTATTCCACGAGAATAACCAAGAATAACTTTCTCCTGTGGGGCCAGTGTCTTATGCATTTGGTCACCTTGTAATGCAGCCTGGGGCACAAGGATCATACACCTGGTGCATCAGACTGTGATGCCGAGTTGGACAACTAAGTGCTTGATCAGTTCCTAGTTAATGCACTCAAAGGAGATCCTTTGAGTGCATTAACTTGTTTCATCAAGCACTCAATTATACCATCAAAATGCCAAATTTCTACTAGTATCCTCACTCTTTCACATCTGACAAGCAAAAGAATCTCCAGTGCCACTATCACATCCAGCTACAGCAAATTCTGATACTTGTTAGGCAATACAAGCAGTGAGGCTCCTGATTCATGGAAAAATTGCTTTTGGCAATTCCCAACTCATGCTCCCATTTCACCTTTAGCCAAGGCATCCTCACTGCCCTCAGCCATGTGCTATGCTGCTCTAGCCCAAGACAATTTTTGCTGAAAAATAAAACTACTAATACCACTGCACTATGCCACAATACCACAGTGACACTGCAGTTTTGCTACTCGTAAGTACCACAACAGCAATGCTACATTATTCATAATTACTACAGTAATATACAGAGTACATGTCATCAAATAAATTTAGAAAATAACTTATACTATTAATTATACACCTACAGAATTAAAGAAAAGAAAAATAATAAAGAATTATATTTATGTCTGGTACTGACTGATAATAAAAAACTGAAACCTAATTTCCCACTGCTGTAAACAATATATATCTCATGCAGTAAGTGGAATTTCTTGAACTAGTTAATCAATTAAAATATCAAATATGCTGCTTAATGACAAAACACAAACAATAGCTTTACCATAAATTTAAAAGAAAAAGATATGATAAGGCACAATTGGCCATCCCTCACTTACATGCTTGGAAAGGAAGAGCATAAGCACAGTAACTGACCATTTTTATTTTTTTTATTTTTTTAAAGAACGGTTGAAGGTTGAGAGGATGAAAGAAGATACTTGTTGGGATTAGACTTGAATTTCTATAGATTGTAATTTTCAGAAAATACAGCTACAGCTACAGCTAAAGCTAAGCATGTATGGCAGCTAACCACCTAATTGCAACTCATTAGTCATGAAAAAGAATTGACAATGCTGCCATTAAGTAGAAGTGATTCATGTCTCTAATGCATCTGTAATTTACTCACCTAGGAATGATGGATGGATAAATTTACCTGAAAATCTGCATATATAACTGTTACATATAGGGACATAAACAATCAGGTTGTCAAGCTGATCAGTGAATTAGAACATTCAATAACATGTCTGTTACCACCCTGATGTAGGAATCAGAAGGTGCCATAAAATTATGTGTATGCATTAGCAGGCAATGAAAATTATAAGTGAATGATCATCTTAGAGTGCACAGTGTCTTTAATATAGGTAAGACAGTGTTATGTACATGTGACAGACTTTGAAAGGGAGTCAGATCACATCACTGGGTTGTCAGAAGATGAATGATCACAACATGGCAAATTGGTCTTTGTAGATTGAGGTCCAAATGGTTGAAAACAACAAGTACAGGAAGGTACTCAGATATCACAAGGGCTCTGGTAGCATCAGAAGAATGGCAGAAGAAGACCAGCAAATCAAATCTGCTGACTAGCAACAGGAAACAGATCTGTCACGATCCTTCAGATTTCCAACATCATAATGCCATCCCTGCCTACATCTATGTCAGGGATCACAGTTAGCAAACAACTACAAGAAGTGAGGTTGCCTTCTCGTTATTTGTTGCCTCATCTGCCTTTGACAATATTCTGTCATTGTCAGCATCTACAATGGCACAAGAAGGGCACTGTTTGGAGACAAGAATGGATGGAGCCATCTTTTGTGATGGATCATGTTTGGGATCCAGTGATGGCCATGTTTGTGTTTAGAGATATGCAACGGACAGAGGTAAACCAGCCTGCATTAAGCCAGCTGGCTCATGAGCAACGTATCAACTCTGTGGTACTACACTGACAGTGGTAGAGAATGAAAGGGACTTGGGGGTGGTTGTGCAGGCAGATATGAAGTTCTCTGAGCAGTGCAGATGGGCTGCAAGAGTAGCTCATGGAGTATTGTCAATGATATACAGGAATTTTTCTAGCAGGGATAAGGAGGTGATTATTCCCTTGTATAAGGCAATGGTCAGGCCACACCTAGAGTACTGTATACAGGTCTGGAGGCCTCATTTCAAGAAGGATGTAGAGCTGCTGGAACGAGTACAGAGAAGGGCAACAAGATTAATGAATGGAACAACAGGGTGCTCTTACGAAGAAAGGCTTAAGTTTTGCAAATTACAGTGTCTGGAGACTAGGCACCAGCGAGGTGATCTGATAGAGGTGTATAAAGCCTTGAATGGTTTGAGCATGCTCAATGCTGATGGGATTCTTCCTCTAGCTCAGAATAATCACCTGAGAGGGCATAAATTCAAATTGAGGAAAGACAGATGTAGGATAGACGTGCGGAAATTTGCCTTTAGCCAGCGGGTGGTTGGTTGGTGGAACAGACTTCCATCCCTTGTAGTGGAGGTTGATAGCCTAAATAAGTTTAAGGCTCAGCTGGACAGGTATTTTTAACGAACAGAGGGGTGAAGTGGAAGTGGGGTTTTTTTTTTTTTGGCTGATGCTGCATAAGCTTGCTTTCTTGCATCAAATGCCTCTACTAATGCTAATGCTAAATGCTAAAAATGAAGCGGCTACTAACATCCGTTGCAAGTGCTGAGTACCCTACCTCCTCAGGGTAGGAGCTGGGCAGATTTGCCCTGGCTAAAGTGGTAAATACTATTCCTCCCTTACTGGGCCCCCAACCTGGTAAGGGTTTGCATATCTCAGACTTAATCCAAAAGATGAAGAGGAATTTCCTGGCTTGCATAGTCGGGAGAATCTGCAACCACTGCTAGAGGCTAGTGTTGTTCCTGGAGGTGCTAAGGAGCAGGGAGCAACTGTGTCTTTGAGGAATGCATTTCCTTGCAGCTACTGTACTAGAGTATTCATCACAAAGTGGAGCCGAGGTCTCCACATTAAGCGGACCCATATCAAGGAAGTGAATGAGGCAATTCAAGCATCCAAGGTTAAAGCCCAATAGTCATCAAAAGAAGAGGCAATGTTGGTGCAGGCCGAAATAGAACTCCTTAGGTCATCAAGTAAAAATATAAATCAGAGACTCTGTCAACAATTCCCTCACAGGAGTACTGAAGTCATTAAAGGTAAGAGAAAGCAACATAACTATGCCATTCTCTTTTCTTCTCTCCCTTCCCAGACTGAGGTTCTCAAACTTTCTAACTTGTCTGAGGAAGAGGTTTAGGGAAGTATATCAGAGAAGATAAAGAAACCACTCTATGATGTTACTGTGGCATCTTTGGTGGAAATACCTGAGCAGTGCTACACCTATCGTATTTTGAAGAATCTTCTGGCTGAAGCTATAGATGGACATCTGGATATGGAAGACCCAGATAGATATATCAGGATTAATCTTCTTCGTTTGAATGTTGCAGTTGGATGCCCTTGGCGTATATCGCCTGATGGGAATACAAGAATAGCCGGTGCTAATAAAATATCAAGCAGAGTAAAGCAAAAAAAGGAATATGCTTATATGCAGAATCTATATCATAATAACAAAAGAAGGTGTGCTTTTAGCATGCTTGATCCTGTAGACGTTGAAAGTGACAGTTCCGACTCGAAAACTGTGATTGATTTCTGGGAAGAGGTGTTTTGTACAGTGCCAGATGAGATGGCAATGAGGAGTACAACTGCCTATTTGGAGAAAAAATAGATTAAGGAAAGCATCTATAAACCTATTGGGATAGCAGAACTAAAGGAATCCTTTCCAGCTGTTAACACTAGCCCAGATCCAGATGGAGTTATTCCCATCTTTCTTAGAAATGTTCCTGTAAAAATTATGCCGGATTTATTCCACATCTTCTTGTGGATGGATGATGTTCCGAAATCACTTTGTTCTTCAAGAACAACATTGATCCCTAAGAAGAAGGAAGCGTGTACACCTTTGGACTATCGACCAATTACTATCTTCAAAAAAAAAAAAAAAAAAAAAAAATTTCTATTTATACTCCGACACGACAACCAAGTCAGAAGAGATTACAATAAATCATCAATACAAATACTGTATTTATCGTATTTAGTTGTCACGGGCTTGAACCCCGGCCACTCAAGGAACGCGTGCTATACACTCAGCTACATCAAGCATCTCTTCAGTGTTCTTGAGAACGTATCATAAATTATTAATGAAGCAGCTGAATGAAGTTGTGAAGAATGATAATCTTCAAAAGGTATTTCTGCCTATTGATGGAGTAGTGGAAAATGTGTATATTTTTCAGTCACTAATATCTCATGCTCATCAAAGACTTAGGAAGCTGCATATAGTAAATCTTGACCAAGCCATCTGATAATATTACCTTTTCTGTGGTTGTGAATGCCCTAGAGAGGCACAATTTGCCAAGATCATTTATCGGTTATATACCGTGAATGTAGAGTTTGTGTTACACAACTATCAAGTTCCTTAATGGCTTTAGAACTGTGAATCCTAAGAGAGGGGTGAGGCTACTGTTTAATATCGTAATAGATCTTCTGTTTAAGCAGTTACCAATTTATATTGGATTTCAACTGGAGACATACAAGGTGAACAGCCTACCGTTTGCCGATAATCTTATTCTCTGTGCATCTACATCTGTGAGTCTTCAGACATTTCTGGATAGAGCTGCCTTCTTCTTTAGGAAGAGAGGATTGATTATAAATAGAAGTCCTGGATGTGCTCTCTCTCTCTCTCTCTCTCTCTCTCTCTCTCTCTCTCTCTCTCTAGTGCCCTCTGATAGGGAGAAAAAGATAAAGGTTGAGAGGTGCAATTAATTTCCTAGTAGGAAGAGAGAATTTACCAGCTGGTGATATAGAAATGTTGTGGCAATATCCAGGAATTGTTTTCAGTTCTATGGAGAGAACAACAGTCAGCTTGAACCTGGACAGCCTGCTGGGGAGGGTAACTCATGCCCCTTTGAAACCCCAGCAGAGGCTCTTTATCCTACGCATCTTTTTGATACCAAAACTGTATCATCAAGCTTGTCTTGGGTAGGGTATCTGCTCCAAAGCTTAACAGCTTAGGTGTACAGGTCAGATCAGCAGTCCAACAGTGGTTAAGGCTTCCCCATGATGTCATAGCAGCATATTTCTATGCAGGAATTGTGGAAGGAGGGCTAGGAATCCCATCTTTCAGATATAGTATCCCTCTCCTGAAATGGAAGCAATTGTAAAAACTACAATACTCTTCCTCTGATTTGGTTTGATCTTTGACATCTCATCAATGGTATAGGAAGGAGCTCCAGGGAGTGATGAAATTGGATGAACAAATTCATATGGGAACAAAGTCATCTGTAAATGAATGCTGGGCCATTATTGTACAGTGACTATGATGGAATTAGTTTGAAGTGTGGTCTCAACGTTGATGAGTGGGGGACGGGACAAGGCTACTCTCAGGATATGAGTTCATAGAACTTGCGAAAACAAAGATAAATGCCCAACCTACCCTCTCAAGGATATCAAGAGGACATTCCCAAAATAGGGATTTTAGGGCTGGGTGTGTGGCGGTAGAGGCCCTTGCCAATGTCGCACAATGCTGCCATCATACTCATGGGATGAGAATTCGTCGACATGATGCAGTGATGGGTATTGTTGCAGATGATTGAGTCATAAGGGGTGGCAGGTTTCAAAAGAGGCCTGGTATGTTACATCTGAAGGGTTAAGGAAGCCTGACTTGGTATGTGCAAGCAAGGAGCATTCATTTTAGATGCACATATAGTAGGTTCTGGTAGTAGCTTGGATGCCTGTCATAGGTTAAAGAAGGACTATTGCAATTTAAACTTGGATCTGAAAAATCAAGTTAACCAGCAATATGGGGTAATGCCAATAGTTTCAACCATAATTGTTAATTTTAGGAGAGTGTGGTGTCAGACTTTCGCCACACCCTTAAATCTTTAGGGCTTACAGCATCAGACATAATAATAATTTCTGTAAGGCTACTTCAAGAAACTCATAGTTGCTTCACTGTTCATCAGCATATGACTTCAGTCAGATAACCTTTTCATACCGCATCTGTTATCTAGAATTTGTACAGCTACCAGGTGCCATAAACCTGGGAATTGGAAAAAAAACAAAAATAAATGTAGTATAAAGAGTCCACTAATATGGGGGTGGGGTGGGGATATGAATTACAATAGCCATTCAACTCTGATCATTACTGATGACAAGACATTATGTTAAAACCATTTGCTGCTGCTTCTGCCTTTTTGTTTGTTTGTTTGTTTGTTATTTGGTTTTTAGGAGCATTAGCAACTAAGGCCATACTGCTCTGGGGATATGCGGTGGTCATTCCCTGACCTTTCCGCATCCTCCGCATTTGGTGGGCTGGGGCTTGAACCCCGGTCTAATCAAGAAGCATGTGATACACACTACTGCTCCTGCCCACCTGGCTATGGAGGTGCCGTCTGCCTTTTCTATGCTCTTCCATCTCACAACTGTTTTTTAGCAGGACAATACCTGCCCAAGTGTGTGATACATAAACTGAGATATGTATCCCAACATATCTCAGGTTGGGATATGAGAGCCACACTCTGATATCTCATGTTCACTAGATCTATTGCCCATCAAACACATTTAGGATAATATGGAATATACACTAACCTTTGCCAGCCAGCTCAATATCACTGCTGCTCAACTTACAGACAACTGCAAGAAGTGTCATAAAGGTTCACCAAGATGACATCTGCCATCTACTTGACTCCCACTACAATATTTGGCTGCTTGTATCACTGTTTATGGAGGCCACACCTCATTTTGATGCACACTGCATTTTCACAAGTAAATGCTGCTGAATTAATAAACTAACTTAATCATTTCTTGTCAGCATACTTTTACCTCAAAATAAGTAGAGTGACATCTGCTGATCTACTTATTTTAAGTTAAAAGTATGAACTCCTTTGGGTTGGGCAATTTCAATTATAAATAATTACAATTATTTGTAATTTCAATTACAAAATCTAAGAAGAGGATATACAATGGAGTTAAAATCCATCATATTTGAGTGTAATGTTGTGGTGTGATACATAATGGGGGGAGGGGAGAAGAGTGGTGATAAGAATAGTGACAGTACCTGATAGAACTTGGTAAACTGTCCTCAGATATGATCAGTGGAATCAAATGGCTTTCTCACATTCTACTTTAAACAGAGGTTGCCACCATTATAACTTATTCACTGTTAGATGATAATATCTAACTTTGAAAGCTGCTTATGCTACTTATTTCTTCTGGTTTTTTCAGATTTTATTGTTTTTAAATTTTATTTTTTATCTGTATATTTTAGCCATAGTATTATTAACTACTTTTGCAGAATTTTATTGGAAATCACAATGATTTTTAGTCTACATTGTAATACAATATTTTAAGCTGATTAATTCATCACCATTTTAGTTGCAAAGTTGTGTTAGTTTCACTCATTATTTACGCTCCACTTGAACTCGGGTATTTTCAGACATTTTTGTGTAGTAACACCAGGAATATCAGCAATAAAAAGGAAGAAATTCAACTATTAAAACATGGTGCCATTCGACACAAAGGATGTTGAATTTCACTTTGGAATATTTAATATGTACATGTATAGAAAGACTAGGCAAGAATGGGGTAGGTCATTGCAATAAGATCAAATTCTGATTTAAAATCTCAGGAGAGTACAAAGTCTCCATGGCTTTAGATAGAGGAAAAGAAAAGTTGTGTTTGTGCATGCACCCTTATAAGTCCAGTTCGGCTACTTTTACACTGTCTGCAAACTTAATGAATTTTGCAGTTTATTCCAATTCTCTGAACTTAACAAATCTTGAAGAAAACTGTTCAATAGTTGAACTCAATGACATTCAGACATACATAGCATTTCAAGGCTCTGACAGTCTGTTTTCTCATCAGTTTCAAGATCAGTGCAGTATCTTTGTAGGTTTGGGAAACATTTAAATAAGATGGATTCCTGGAGAGACGTTGTTTCGAAGTCTGAAATTTTTTTTTTGGACCGCTCTGAATTCTGCGTGCCTAAAAAATTTGTATGCATGCCATGGGATTGCCACCCCTGGACTAGACAAAGACAGTAGCAAATTTAAAATTGAGAAAGGAGTTCAACAAGGAGGCGCAATATCTCTGAAGTTGTTTACTGCTGCCCTTGAAGAAGCTTTCAGAAGATTGGATTGGTCGCAGAAAGGAGTCGATGTGAATGGAGAGTACCTAAACCATTTACAATTTGCAGATGACACTGCAATCATAAGCCATGATCCTTAAGAAGAGGAAAATCTTAATCAGTTATGCAGAGTTAGTAAGGATTTCGACTAAAGATGAATAAAGATGGCTAAAACAAGAGTAATGATGAACAAGAATGCCACAGAAAGGGATATAATCATTGAAGGAACAGTAATTGAAATGGTGGATTCATATACTTATCTGAGACAAGTCATTAGCTGCAATAATGATAAATGGCTAGAAGTCAAGAGAAGAATAAATTTCGGATGGATAGTATTCAGGAAATATAGTCACCTACTGAGGGGCGCCTCCGTAGCCAGGTGGGCAGGAGCAGCAGTGCGAAGCACACGCTTCTTGATTAGACCGGGGTTCGAGCCCGTGACACCAAATATGGAGGATGCAGAAAGGTCAGGGAATGACCACCGCATATCCCCGGAGCAATATGGCCTTAGTTGCTAATGCTCCTAAAAACTAAATAACAAACAAACCTACCAAGGAGCAATATCCCAATTTGTATGAAATTAAAATAATGAACCAACTCCCCACCATGACTTATGGAAGTGAAACTTGGGCACTGCCCAAATGAATGGAAGAGAAGCTGAAAACTACACAAAGAAGAATGGAACCAATTATATTAGAAAAAAAACTGTTAGATAAGAAGAGAGAAACACGTGGATTAGGAAGCAAACAAATAAAGGACATTCTTACCAAAATCAAAGAACAGAAATAGTCTTGGGCAGGACAAATAGCTCGAAGACTTGATGACAGATGGACTAAGAAAATAACAGAATGCTACCCAAATGGAGCTAAAAGAAAACCTGGAAGACAAAACCTGTCTTTGTCTAGTCCAGGGTTAGCTCTCTTTAAAAATTACAGCTGTGAATTACAGGCTCTAAAAAAGCGATAAGTGTTTACCGTTTTATTTACTTAATTGTTATATTACATTGTACTTTATAAGTAGCCTTATAGTTCTAGTTAGGCTGGTTATTTTTCATTTTTAATTTAGAAAAGAGTTTTTGTAGTATTGTACTTAATATAAGTAAAATCGTTGTTTCGTTCGAATCTTGCAGGCATTATTTTCGCATAGAGAGTGGTAGGGAATTCAAACTTTTAATTGTGGTAAATAAGTAACTCTAATGTAAAATTAGATAGTGTAATATGCATCAATGGATTTAGAATTGTATTAGATAGTGTAGTATTGATAATTAATTAATTAAATTTATTGACCTTATTAATTTTCAATGTCATGCCCCAGACTAGAGCAGCAAAGCAATGGGCACAAAATGGAAGGAGTGCTGTGATTCAGGGGAGAACGGTGTGGTGGGGGGGATTATTCTCCAACACATTAAAGCCTAGAAAAATGTGTAATGTTAGCCGAACTCTCTGGAACAGAACATGATTTAGCCAAGGAGGATGTCTTTGCATGTGGTAAGTGCAGAGAGTGTCTAGAAATTCAGTGCCAACTCAGTGTTCTGATGGGCGTCTATGAGAGCTTGAGGTGTAGGGTAGATACTCTCAAAGAAATTAATGAGGGGACCCATAAAGCTCTCAGCTGCCCAACTCAATGCCAGAGCTCACTCTTGTGCATCAGGCAATACAACAGAAATCTCCAAGGCAGAATGTGCTGGTCTCACAGAAGTTAGTTACTGTCCATGAATCTATTGTAAGGAAGACGGGTAATATACAGGTCGACCATCACTATTCCAGCCACCGGTAATCCGATTCCACTGGTAATTCGGACATATATTTCCACGAACATAATTTCAAATTTCCCCCGGTCGGCACACCAACCTGCCGCTACTGTTTTGGTGGCATTGGTTGTAGCATCAGCTGTCGATGCAAACTCGTAAACACTGGCAAGCTATTCCTACTTGTTTTTGTGCATTTATTATTATAACCTGCTCACATTTAGCCCCAGCCATGGTTCCAATACATAAAGGAAGCGCTTCTTGTGGTGTAAAGTGTAAACACCATACATTGTCCATAACAGATAGTTGAACTTCTGAAAAAACTCGACAGCGGTGTGTCTGTGGAAAGTTTAACTCTGCTTAGTTATAAATTCCAGCAATTTCTCTCAGTTCCTCTTATTTTAGTAATTTTCTTTTAGCCATTACTTTTTAGATTTTTTTTTTTTTTCACAACACACTTGTACAAACTTTAGGAAAAACACAACACAATATGATGGTTAATACAGTGCATTAATGAACTTGTTTTCACAAACAATACTGACAAACTTATTGCGACATTTGAGAGTTTATTTTACAACAATTAGTTTTATTGCAGTGCTCGCTGCGTGTGCAATAAACTAACCATAAACAACCTTCATATGTAGGCCGAAATAGCGTCACACGTATATGGTCGAAACGGCTTCTCAAGAAATAAAGTAACCTGCTGGGCCACACTGGCCACATATATATGACACACAGAAAAAAAAAATAAATTTTTTTTTTTTTTTTTTTTTTTAAACGAAAAAATGACAACACTGACATTACAATATTTATTTTAGAATTACTAATCAAATTATTTGCTAAATATTTTTTGGCTCCTGGGGAATTTTTTTCTTAAACTAGCTTGACATTCAACGTGTTAAAGGTAGAATGAGGTGGTTAGCTGTTGGGTAAACTGTATGTGCTTATATAACCACCGGTGATCTGGCAAAATCACTAATCCGGAACCACACAGGTCCTAACGCTGCCAGATTAGTGAGCGTTGACCTGTATTATGTAAAAAGGACAGATGGAACAGGGTATGTCTACCAGGGGCAAAAGTCGATGATGTTGTAGAGCAGATATCATCTTTTCAAGGCACAAAGGGTAATATTGTTGTACACGTTGGTACTAATGACATTAAGAGTAGGAGACCTACAGATTTACTTAACAAGTACAAGTCAATGTTGAAAAAAGTTGTAAGTTAGGGTTAGAGTTGAAAGTATCTGCAATCCTACCCATACACGACGACAGCCTTGTCAATGAATTATGCTCCGGAGGGATTGTGCACGGCTCGTGGGATAGAATTTTTCTCAGAGTGGTCTCTGCTTGTTAACAGGAGAGACTGCTTCTACAGGAGCAGGATACACTCAAATAGAAAGGGTGCACGAATATTTGCTGATGCTATCGAGGCAGTGCTAGGTGGGTCGGAAAACTGTTAGCTTGGGAGGGGGGAGATTCACAGACTAAAAGGTCAAAAGTAGTTGCAGGCAGAGGTGAAGGTGATTCTTGCACTACTTTCAGCAGCGGCCTAGAGGGTAGGGTGCTGGTAGTTTCAGGGACTGATGGCAGTCATCACGAAACAAATAAATACATGGGCTGTGTTAGGGTAACTAAGAATAAGAATAGGTGGATGTATACTTGCATGTACACCAGTGCTAGAATTATAGTAAATAAATTTGATGAATTTGAAGTGCTGGTCAAGACGTCAAAGGCAGATATTGTTGGGATATAAGAAACGTGGTGTCACACAGATATTAGGAATGCAGAATTGGAATTTGGGGAGTACAATGTGCACAGAGAGGATAGACAGGATAGAAAGGGAGGAGGGAGTATGCTGATAATTAAGAAAAACATAAAATCTAAGGAAGTGCATCCAGGTTGACATAGATGGACAGTGCAATGTTGAGTCAGTTTGGTGTCACATAAGCACTGGAAAAGCAAAAATAAGAGTAGGAGTGTGTTATAAGCCTAATGATTCTAATGTGTACAATGAAGAATTGTACAGAGAAATAGTGTGGGCCAGTAAATAATGTTTTATAATTGGTATTTTAACTTTACAGATATTGACAGGTGTTCATGGGTTGGTCACTTGCACAATAGCTTTTTTTTAGATTAATTGGATGATTGTTTTCTGCAGCAGCATGTTCGAGAGTCAACCAAACAGGGTAATACTCATGAACTGGTTATCAGCAGTTAAGAATTGTATTAATTCATCACGAAAGTGATGACTTAATAAAATTAAGGAACCACCAAGGTGGCGGTGATCACAGTGTACTGATGTGGGATTTACTTAAAGATATAATTACCGTCAGGGCTAAAGAGAAGGGTTTTTGCTTCCATAAAAGTGGTCTCAGACATTTTTAAATTCTGCACAGTGGGACCAACTCATGATGTTAGCAACATCAAATTCTAAGTGGGAAGCATTCGAGGAATTAATCATGGAAGCTAATAGGCTTTTCATATTGATTAAGAAATATTGTTCAAGATTTAGGGCTAAATGGTCCTTGAGGCTGCCACAGACATTCTCTCAGATATGCCAGACAAACTGTACTTGCTATCTGGGAGTATAAAACGCTGATGGAACTGATATTCGGGTGACACTCAAGTCAAGTGGACCCAATTTCGGCGAAGTCCGGACAGTCTGTGACAGCCAAATCCTCTGCTTGCACCCTCACGATTGTGGGACTGTTAGTAATCCTGGGTATAAACTCCATGCACAAGTACATGGTGGGTGACCACCCAGGTGTGAACCAGCGTAAGCAGGGGTCGAGGTGTGGTGCCCACACCACATGGAGGAACGCCGCCCTTCTATGTTACCAGGCAGTACTAGGTGGTAGATGACTCTCATAAACCGGTGAAATACCACCACTTTGCTTATTGGAGGCTTGAAGTGGTGGAACCCATGTTTAGTCTCTAGAGCTAAGTTCCGGTCAACACTTCCCTATCTCTTCCATCATGCAGTATGATTGATGACTTTTGAGGTTATTATCAACGTCGTGGCGAGATCCAATATTCCTTACATTTCGAGGGTACCGCTCTAAAACAGTGTTCGCAGGCCGGCCGCTAGTTAGTACACCAGACCGAACCTATTGGAAACTCTCTAGGAGGCTTCCGGATCAGCTATTATATAATCTTGCTACCTGTACTCTGCCAGATAGTGACTGGAGGGAGTCCAAGTAGTGTGTATGCGGGGAGCATTGTCGAGGCCACGTTATGTCAAGGATCTAGGTATATTCTTACCACGTGTATGCCATATCCAAAAATTTCATTACTTCATACAGCATGTCCGACCCACTTTTTCTTACTATTGAATACACCATGAATTGTCAAACTAATAGAGCAAGCTTATCGGCGAAAAGATCTAAACCTCACAAGCACTTTCTATTTCATTTCACAAATAAACGTGGTCTCAATTCTAATCTCAACGATGTCCATTTCCACTTGCAGTCTGCCAAACCCCATGTACTTTTTATGACAGAATCTCAGTTATTGGTTGATTCAACTACTGCTCATCTCAGATGCCCAAATTATTCGCTGTATGATTCCTTTCGCCTCAAAGGTGGTACTTGCGCATATGTCCGTTCTGATATTCCCTGTCAGAGACTTGGCAATTTGGAATCTCCTCTCTTTGATCTTCTCTGGCTTAAAATCTCTCTACCTCATTGTGTCAAATTTATCTGTTGTCTCTACCGTTCTCCCAACTCCACTAATCACTTGAAGCTCTTTGACTTCCTCTCTTTGCAACTTGACTTTCTCCAGTCCAACTTTCCTAAGAGTGAGGTAATTTTCCTTGGTGATTTTAATGTTCACAACTCCAGCTGGCTTTTGTTTTCTAGTCACACCGACCCAGCAGGTCGAGATTCTGAGGCTTTTGCAATTACTAATGACCTAGCACAGATTGTTCATTTACCTACAAGAATACCGGACAATCCTAATCATACAGCCAATACGCTTGATCTTTTTCTCACAAACAACCCTTCTAAGTACACATTCGAAGTGAGACATCCTTTAGGCACTTCAGATCACAACTTGGTGATTGGCTCTTCTCCAATGGAACCTTTATCTCATGGCTATTCCCAACCTCATGTTGTTTGGCATTACAAGAATGCAAAATGGGACGACATGCGAGACTTCTTTTCTTCTCTTCCTTGGTCAGATTACTGTTTCAAAACTTCTAATGTCAACATTTGCTCAGATCGTGTCAGTGAAATTATTCTTGCAGGAATCTAATCCTTTATTCCACACTCCACTTTAAAATCTCGTCCTTTATCTAAACTTTGGTTTTCCAATAAATGTGCTAAGGCTGTTCAAGAGAAGAATGTTGCATATCGTAATTGGCTTGTTTCTAATTCTTCAGTTTCATTTTCTGCGTACAACAAAGCTCGCAACAATTGTAAAGCAGTTATTAATCAGTTCAAAGAGTTTGAACAGGCTAAGAGTAGAAAACTTGCTTCTTGCCCTAATGGTAGCCGAGCATTCTGGTCTCTTGCCAAAGCTATTGGCCGCAACTTTTGCCCATCTCTGCTCCCACCTCTGTCCAAACCAGATGGTTCTGATATCAGTTCAGCCAAGGATAAAGCTGACCTGCTAGCATCCCATTTTTCTTCCAGCTCATGTATTAATGATCTTGGTAAAATACCTCCCAACATTCCCAACACGCTCCATTCAATGCCTACTGTGGTCTTCCGTGAGAAGGATATCAGAACGATTTTGATGAATCTTGATGCTAAGAAAGCTCCAGGTCCTGATGGTATTTCTCCACTTGTTCTCAAGACCTGCGCTCCTGAACTTACTCCTATTCTTTGCCGCCTTTTTTCACTTTCTTATTTCAAAGGTGTTTTTCCTTCTGCTTGGAAATTTGCTCATATCCAGCCAGTTCCTAAAAAGGGTGACAAATCCCTCCCATCCAATTATCGTCCCATTGCAATTACTTCTACTCTTTCTAAAATAATGGAGAAATCAATTAACCACCAACTCTTAAACTACCTAGAAATCTTCCGTCTGATCAACGATTGCCACTATGGATTCCATCACTGTCGATCCACTGGTGATATTCTGGCTTATGTTACCCATTTATGGACTAATTCAATGGAAAGGTTCAGTGAAACACAAGTAGTTGCTCTTGACATCTCAAAGGCTTTTGATTGTGTTTGGCATAAAGGTCTTCTAAACAAGCTTTCATCTTATGGTTTGCCAACTGTTTTTAGTAATTGGTTATCCAGTTTTCTCTCTGATCACTCACTGAGGGTGATGGTAGATGGCTCTCTGTCTTCTAACTTCGCCACTAATGCCGGTGTTCCCCAAGGTTTTGTTCTTTCCCCCACTCTTTTCTTCTTGTATATTAATGACCTTCTTCCATTGACTGGAAATCCTATCCATAGTTTTGCCGATGATAGCACATTGCATTCCACTTTCCATTTTGAGAAATCTTGTCCTGCTCAATCAGCTTCAACTTCTCAAAAATCTGCTACCAATTCCTTAAATGCTGATCTTCAGGTAATTCTCCAGTGGGGCCAAGGCAACTTAGTTGATTTCAACCCTTCTAAAACTCAGTCTTGTCTTATATCTTGCAAAAAGGATTCTTCTGCTCCTATGCTTTTCTATGCATCACTCCGATTTCTCGGCAAAATGATATATCTTTTTTGGGGATTACCCTGACTTCTAATCTCTCTTGGCACAAGCACATTATAAATATTGCTTCCTCTGCGTCTAAAAAACTTTGTTTTCTCTTTCGCTCTCGGCGTTACTTTTCTTCCAAACAGCTGCTCACTCTGTATAAATCGCAAATCCGCCAGCCATGGAATATTTGGGGGCACCAATCTGGGGTGGTGCCCCCAAAACCTCTCTCAGGCTTCTTGATTCCATTCAGAAGAGGGCAGTTAGGTTAATTAACGATTCATCTCTTACAGAGTCCCTCCACTCACTTTCTCATAGACGTACTGTTTCTGCTGCATGCCTCTTCTACAGATACTTCCATGGACACTGTTCCTCTGAATTGGCTTCTATAATTCATGCTCTCTCTTTCAAAACAGTCTGAACACGTGCCGCAACCAGCCAACGTCCATTTACTGTCCAACGTCAAACCCACAGAACCAACTTTTCATCTTCCTCATTTATTCATTCAACTGCCATTTTCTGGAACAACCTTCCTTCATACGTATTTCCTGAAAATTACAATCTACAGAGGTTCAAGTCCAATGTCAACAAATATTTTCTTTCATCTTCTCAACCTCCAACCGAAGCACGGTACTAAGTACTATAGGTTCTAATACCTCTCGTGTTTGGGGTTCACATAAAAAAAAAAAAAAAAAAAATGGATGTCAGACGAACTAATGAGACTTATGGGAGAGAAGAAAAATATATGGATGCATATAAATTATGAGGTGACACAGAAGCCTCTGGCACATATAAGCTAGTCTGTAATCAAGTCACAAAGGAGATTAAGCAAGCGAAGTCAGAAACCTTTAGCAAATGATATTAAGAAAAACAACAAGGATTTCTTTACTTATATAAACTCTAAAAGGAAGGGGGATGAATCAGATTGGTCCACTTGATATCGATGGTTTGAGTGTTGATGATCCTGCTCAGATAGCTGACAAACTGAATGAGTATTTTGCATCTACATTCACACATGAGGAGTTATTAAGAGAGGAAAATGCCAGTAATGATTTTTCAAAAACTATGGAGAAATTGTTGAAATTAAACATAAGAAAGGCACCTGGGGTTGATGGGATCTATCCAGTTATATTAAAGGAGGCGGCAAGGAACTAAGCAAACCCTTAACCATAATTATGAGAGCATCCTTGGACTGAGGGGAAGTCCCCACATAATAAAGATATGCAAATGTATCCCCAATTCACAAAGGAGGAATCTAAGGGTAACACGAGTAATTACAGAGCAGTTAGTTTAACTTCTGTTATAGGTAAAATAATGGAATCACTGGTTAAAGAAGCATTGTAAGATCATCTAGACAAGACTACAGCAATAATTCAGACACAGCATGGATTTGTTAAGGAAAAGTCTTTGTTAAAATATGACTGGAGACTGATGTGGTTACAAAGGAATTGGATGCAAAAAATAAATTTTGATACCTTATACTTGGATTTCGGGAAAGCTTTTGACACTGTTGCGCATGGAAGATTACTGTACAAATTGGAGAAGTATGATATTAAGGGTAAGTTACTGTAATGTAAAAAAGGATGGTTGAGTGGGAGAAGACAAAGAGTGGTAATCAATGGATACTGCTCTTCGTGGACTAATGTTATTAGTAGAGTCCCACAGGGTTCGGTGTTGGGTCCACTGTTGTTTTGTATATTTATCAATGATATTTATGAAGGTATATCACGCTTAGTGTTGAAGTTTGCAGATGATACAAAGATTGCCAGGGTTGTTAATGACAGTAATGGCAGTGTGTTACTGCAATATTTGGGTAGATGGACTGAGAAGTGGCAACTGAAGTTTAACTTTGACAAATGTAAAGTCCTACATATGGGTAGAATTAACCCCAGAGGAACATACCAACTGTGTGGTACTACATTTAGGTTGGTAGAAAATGAAAAAGACCTGGGAGTGATTGTGCAGTCAGATATGAAGTTTTTTGAACAATGCAGACAGGCTGCCAGAGCAGGTCATGGGGTATTATCAATGATATACAGGAATTTTGCTAGCAGGGAAAAGGACGTGATTATCCCTTTGTATAAGGCAATGGTTAAGTCACACCTTGAGTGCTGTGTACATGTCTGGAGGCCTCATTTTAGGAAAGATGTAGAGTTGCTTAAGTATATACAGAGAAGGGCAACAAGATTGGTGAGGGGAAAAAAAGGGGTCCTCTTATCAAGAAAGGCTTAATTTCTGCAAATTGCAGTGGCTGGACACTAGGCACCTGCGGGGTTATCTGATTGAGGTGTATAAGGCCTTGAATGGGTTGAGCATATTGAATCTGTTGGGATTCTTCCGCTTGTTCAGATTACGAACCTCAGGGGGCATAAATTCAAATTGAGGAGATTGTTGTAAAATAGATGTGCAGAAATTTATCTTTAGCCAGTAGGTGGTTAATTGCTGGAACAAATTTCCATCTGCTGCTATGGAAGTTAATTGCTTAAATAAATTTAACGAGGAAGTGGACAAAGTTTTAGAGGGAATGGTTATGTGAAATTGTTTTGTTTTTTTTCCCTGATGCTACATGAGCTCATATGCTTTCTTACTTGCATCTCATGCCTCTATTAATACTACTACAGCGGAGACAGACAGATGAAATCCACGTATTTGTGGGTAGTAAATGGATGGCCATTACACAAAAGAGAAGGAACTGGAAAGTTGCTGAAGAAGCCTTCATCCTGCAATGGATTGAAAATGGCAGATGATGGACTTGCTGGGTGGTCAAGGTTGCACATACAAGTTCTACCATACTTGTATGGCAGAACTTAACAGGCAACTGGATCAGTACCACTCTGATGGTGAGAACAATACAATAAAAGTGGATATAGTTGTATGAGTCTTCTTCTTCTTCTTCCCCACCAATGCAGCAAGAGCTTGGCCAACTTCCCCTTGCCTCACCTTTAGTGTTCTGGTTTAATATTTCCATGACAGAGTGGACGTGAAATGATCTTAACAATTCAAGCAACTCAACATCACTACAAAGAAAGTGTGATTTCTGTGAGATTATTTCATTATTAGTTTTATGCTTACACAGATTGGTGGACAGCACATTCGTAAAAAGAATCAGAAACCTTTTGCTATTGACAACAATAGATAATAAAACATACAGTATGCAAATATAAGTTGTCATATGGTATGATCACAAGTTCCTTGACATCAAATAAATATTTATACTTTCCAGGGGGTTTTTTGTTGATCTGGTCATAGAAAAGATGGGCAACTTTCTGATTTTCAGAAAGCGATTATCGTTAGAGCATGTTAAAAGGAGCCACATTGGAGAAAACATAGGAAATCACTGATGCAGCAAAAAGCAACCATCTCAAAAATATATAATGAGTAGAAGACAAAAGGAAAATGAATCTCTAAAAGGAAGGAATGCAGCTGAAGGTGGTACTACTCTAAGAATATGACTGCAGGAATTTAAAGCAAATTGTGTGTCAGAATAGAAGGCCCAGTGTACGGAAAAATGACCAAAAAATCAATTTAGGCAACAAAAGTCCCATTTCCAAATGAATTTTGCAGCAAGAGTTGAAGAATCTGGGATTTAGTAATAATGATTCTATAGAAAAGCCACTTTATTCTCTAAAAATTTGGAATATTCAACTGGAGCAGTACTGCAAAGAGGAAGACTGGACTTGAGAACAGTGGAAAAAAGATTATGTAGTCTGACAAGTCTCATTTACACTTTTTTTCACCAATGGTAAGACAAAAAAGTTTAGCATAAACCTCATAACCCCAGGGGCTCACATCTGGTGAGTGTGGGCTTGGCACACCCAGGGTCCTGAGCTGGATATCATCATTCTTCTCTTTCTTGGTTCTACTTTTACTTCTCTCTCTCTCTCTCTCTCTCTCTCTCTCTTTCAGGGTAACTCGGAAATTTTTTTTTTTGGCTGGTGCAGCAAAAGTCTCAGGCTTCCTTGCACCATATGGCTAATAATAATAATAATAATAATAAAGGCATGGATTCAGACTGTCTTGTGTCTACCAGTCAAGTGGCTGGAGGTAGCATTACAGTATGGGATGACTAAGATGTAGGTTAGTGCAAAAGCATCATTTTAACATAAAGAGTATACGTTAAAATGCTTTTGCACTAACCTACATGTTAGTCATTCTACCTTGTAGCATGAGGCCTTTGCCTTAAATATTTATAGTATGGTATATGTTAAGCTGGTACAGAATGTGTCAGCTCATACTATTAGAAGTGTCATTTTACCTCCAATTAATATCTTTCAGTCATATCAGACAAATTTCCACCTGCAATGCTTCATTTTTATCCAGATTGCGATTGATTCTTTTAAGATGACAATGCAACTATCAACTGAAACAAAATTGTATTTGAATGGGTCAAGGAGCATTTCCTACCTGAACCCTGGCTGCCTAATTCTCTAGATCTGAATATAATTGAGAATGTCTGGGATATGGTGGAAAGGGTAGTTCAGCTTCACTGTTCTCTAATGACAAAATACAGAAGCTGACAACTATTCTGAGAGAACAATAGTCAAATCTAGAGCTAGACTCACTCAGACACCTAGTGGAATCTATGCCATGATGTATATGGGGTGTAATTTGAACAATACCTACATTAGTAGATAATGAATAAAAGTTTCTTATTCTTTGGCCAGTAAGTATACTGGTAATTGCTGCGTCACTGGAATATGATTATTTTCAGTTTGTCAATGATCAAATGTATACTTTCAGCCAATAAATGAAAACATCTGAATTACCCCCATTCCCCCCCCCCCTCCTCTCTGCAATTTAACATGTTTCTATAATAAATAAAAAGAAACTTACCACCGGGTGTTTCAACTGGTGACTTCCTTTCTCGACTTTCTCTTGCTAAAAGAAACAAATGCTTTTAATCAAGTACTGGAGAATAATTTAAGTTACTAAGCAATTTTCAATGAAAATATCAAACATATACCTAAATTGCATTTGGTATATAAAAAGGAATATTCCATTTATAATTAAATGTTAAGGATGTATATACACAGTGGAGCTTGGATAATTCGCAATATTGGTTATTTTTAATTATTTTTCTGCCCATTGAACATCCTAATTTATAAATCTGAATTATTTAAATTCAAAGTTTGGATAATTTGAAATAATTTTTATGCCCCTTCAACTTCAAATTATCAAAGCTGTGTGTATGACTACATATGAATACATATATGAATGAATATACACATATTCATAACTTAAAATCCACAGAAACAGAAATTGTGAATACTGTAATGTGTACAAGCAATAGATAAAATCATTCATAAAAGAGTATATAGGTACACCGCTGATTTTCTCGGAATGGATGGGTCGGCACCTCTTTTAATCCAGATAAAATTACGAGAGGGCAATCAAAATTCTCATAACTAACAGAATAGTTTATAAAGTTGCAACAGACAGCCTTGTGTGTAGTGCAAGCCCACTTAGATTGTTTACACTGCAGTTTTTGGCAGTAATTCATTGATTTATGTTATTATTAGCTTATTTTACTTAAATTTATTAGAAGCCTAGTTATGACTTCTAAGAAAGATGCAAATGTCATGTGGTGTTAAGCATAAACACCAGTCCACATCAATACAAAATAAAGCAAAACTGCCGAAAAAACCAGATCAAAGTGATTCCATGTGGAGGCTGTGTGACATCTATGGTATTGGTTCAACTGTTTATGATAAAAAGAAGCAAAGGGATAAAATATTGAAATTCTATACAGACAGTGATTCCGACAAGAAAATGAGCATCAGAAAAACTATGAAAGATTATAAGAGTACTGAGCATGGTCAAGTGATGATGGAATGGTTTCAACAATGTTGGAATGATGGAGTAAACCTGTTGGGCAACATGTTAATGGAACATGAGGGTGACTACAGTGAGGGATGGCTTCAATGGTTTAAGAAGCGTTATGGAATTTCTATGCGTAAAGTGGCAGAGAAAAATGGTCCACAATCCACAATGGAACTGCCAAGTATGTGAAAATATTTGTTAAGCTTGTAGCTGAGCAGCACATCAGTCCCAATCATGTATATAATGCAGATGAAACTTGATTAAACTAGTGATGCCCACCTAGAAGGTCATTAACAACAGAAGATGATGAAGAGCTGACACAATTCAAACAATCTAAGAACAGCATTTCCATCTTAGTGTGCTCAAATGCTGCAGGCACACATCCTGAGCCACTGGTGATCAGAAAAGCATTAAAATTTACCGAGTAATATACCATTCCAATAAAACTTGCTGGATTATCACTGAGATTATCTTAGAATGCTCTGAAAAGTTTTTTGTGCCAAAAGCAAGAGTACACTGCACATCTGTAGGCCTACCTGATAACTGCAAAATTCTTCTTATTCTGGACAACTGTTCAGCTCACCCCAAAGCTGAACTCTTATATAAGAAAATTGTTTAACAGTATATTTACCATCAAACTGTAAATCACTTATTCATCTCCAATAACAAGGAATACTGCACTCTGTGAAGGCTAAGTATCACTCATTTCATGAAATGTATGTTAGATGTGGTTAATACTGGCAAGTCTATAGAGATATTTATTAAAGAAATCAACTTAAAAGATGTGCTTTGGTTCATTGCTGGTGACTAGGAGAAGGTACAAGCAACAACACTAAAGAAATGCTGACATACGTTGTGGCCTGCCTTGATGTTTGATAATTCACGAGATAAAAATTTTGACAATGACTTTACAGGTTTTCATGCATTAAAGGAGAAAGAGGTTGTTCATGAGTTGCTTGAGAATGCAAAAAAGTGTGATGGGACCTGTTGCCAAGGATCTAGAAAGTAGGCTAAATGAAGAAAATTTGGCTATGGATGTTGACAAAGAAATGCCTGCTGTTTATCACCGTACTGAGTGTAAAATTACAGACATTGTTCTAAATCCTGATGAAAACAATGAAAGTGATGAAGATAACAGTGATGATGATGAAATAGATGTAGCTGAAAGACCTACTATTGGAAATTTAATTGAGTTGTTGGGTGACTTAATCAAAGTACTAGAACAAGGTACCTTTGTGATGGCGCAACAGCTAATGATAGTTTATTCGATGCATGAAAAATTACGCAAGGAAGAATCAAAGCACAGGAAACAACTTTGCTTGGATGAAATGTTTAAAAAGATAGCCCAGAAGAACCAATAAAGACCCGCCCTCACCTACTTCCACATATCGCAGAGTCATGATATTTTGTGTGTAGCATCGTACATATCTCTGTCCTAAAGGTGTAAAATTTCAGTCCTGTGTCTTAATTTGTTTTTCTCTTACAGAGCTGAACATGTGACAAAGTAGCATCGTGGACCAAGTTGAAGCCAAAGCTGTAATCCCGTATCTGTTCCTCAAGGGGGAAATCTCCTAAAGAAATCCACAAGGAGATGACTGCTGTACATAAGGATGAAGCCCCATCCTATGGCATTGTGAAACACTGGCAGAGACAGTTTAGGTGCGGTCAGACATCGGTAGAATCTGAGCCCATTCCAGGTCATCCCCATTCAGTCATTGATGAAAGCACAATCAGAAAAGTGGAGTCATTAATTGTGGAAGATCGCCGGATATCTGTGCGTGAATTGTCCCAGGAGGTGAAGATTAGTGTGGGCTCTGTTGAAATAGTCCTTCATGACTACTCCATTTACGGAAATTGAGTGCAAGATAGATTCCCCAATTATTGACTGGTTTCCAGAAGGCTGATGGACAACAGAAATCACAAGAGGTTATTAGCCCTGTTTCAAAAAAATGAGGAAGACTTTCTCTCGTCTAATCACTCAGGATGAAAGTTGGATACACCATTTCGACCCTGTAAGTAAAAAGCAGTCCATGGAGCGACATCATGGTTCCCCACCCCCAAGAAGGCAAGGGTCCAAGCACCAGCAGGAAAGATCTTGCTGGCAGTGTTTTGGTATGAGAAAGGTGTAATAATGACTGATTACCTGCCGAAAGGTAGAACAATTACAGGTGCCTATTATGCCAACTCACAAAATTATGGGAGAAAATCAAAACATGTAGGTATGGCATGCTGTCTCCATGCTGTGAGAATGCTTCAAGACAATGTCCCAGTTGACACTTCTGAAATTGCAACAACACAAGCGGCCACTTGTGGATATGAAATACTCCCCCTTCCAGCCTACCCACCTGATCTTGCACTGTCGGACTTCTTGTTTCCTTCATTTCTTTGGGGGACCCACTTCCGTGACAAGACACTCATTTCTGCAACAAAGTCATGATTCAAAGACCAACCTCACCACTTCTACAAAAACGGTATCTATAGCCTCATCCATCAATGGGGAAAATATTGTAAACCTGCTCGGTGGCTATGTAGAGAAGGACTAAAACCTGTGCCAAGAATCAACGGGCTAGCACCTCTGCAGCTAGGTCAGGGCGATTCTTTATTGAACCACCCTCGTATGTTGCAATGTTGAGACTTGCATCATACATATTTATGTAGACTACAGATAGCCCTAGACCAGTGCTTTTCAACCTTTTTTTTTAATAACGGCACCCCTAAGTAATTTATTTTATTTTGCGGCACCCCTACTCAATTTTCTGTCTGTTAGATTCGATTCTCTGTGTGTGTGTGTGTGTGTGTGTGTGTGTGTGTGTGTGTGTGTGTGTGTGTGTGTGTGTGTGTGTGTGTGTGTGTGTGTGATATTAAAAATATATGTTATGATATTTATTACAAAAATATAATTATAAAAATTACATTTTATAATACAAATTATATATATACAGTATATAATTTTATTCTTTATACAGAGGTACTAAGTAAACATCAATTATAGATCACCACAAAATTAAAAAAATACGGTACACTTTTTTTATAATGAAATAAACATAAATTAAAAAATGATAAGTTTAAGTATAAACCCAAATTGCGTGGCACCCCTGGAATGTTGTTGCGGCACCCCCGTTGAAAACCACTGCCCTAGACTATGAAATTACATTCACACCAGCATAAACTGCCGTTTCAATTACAAACTGAAAAACAGCTTATACAGTAGACTGTCAATATAACAGCCACCTCAAATAATGGTACATTGAGATCGTATGTATACATACAGTGCAGATGTCTTGCAGTGTTGAAAAAAGACAAACGGCAAGTCATGTGATTACCGTATTTGTTTACATTTGCCATTTTCAAAGTGAATTCTATACTAATAATCACAGATTATACCACTATTTTACATTTATTTTAAATTAAAAACTCCTCACTATGGCTCCTAGAGTTAACAAACCTCCTACAAAGAAGAAAAGAAGAAGCTTAGTGACAAACTTGATATAATCCAAACTATTAATTACATTAGGATCACTTGGAAAGTTAATTCATATACCCATTTGTATTGTGTCTGTAAATTGCATCTGCTCTCTGCTCGAGTTGCCTGTTTTGCTGGATGAAAAAACCCAGTTATTATTATCCATATGGTGCAAGGAAGCCTGAAGCTTATGCTGCACCAGCAAAAAAAATTCCCAAGTTACCCTGAGAGAGAGAGTCAAAAGTAAAAAGGAATCATCAAGAAAGAGAAGAATGATGATATCCACTTTAGTATCTATACCTAAGACCCACCAACTCAGCAACGGAGTGAAAAAAACCTATAAAAGTTCCTCACATCATCGACGGGATTCGAATCCGGGCCTTTTCCATCCGGTGTGGGGAGGACAGTAATGATACTACTGTGCTATCCACACAGATTAAAGTTGATATAATAAAGAAAATAGAACAGGGAGTAAGCAGGAGTGTATTAATGGCAATATATAACATTGGATTGTCAACATGTTTATGTTTTTTTATGTGCAGTTAATAAAATTGCATTCCTAATCTCTCTATTTCTTATTTGGCCTCATTATTTCTGCATTAAATACATTAAAAATAAAACTTTCTAGATAACAGAAAAATCAAAATAATGACACCTTGAATCTCCGAAGGTACCATTATTCTGAAAGTCTACTGTATATTGTTAAAGTTTCTTACTAGTTGTAGTTAGTATAAAGAAGTACATCTGTGAGAGAAAGAAAGAAAAAAAACTTTTTTTTGTAATGGCATGGAGAAATGTATTTCTATTATTTATTTTAAACCTAAAAGTTCATAGTATGAGTGATGGTCATTTTATACAGCTTTGCATTCCTCAATTCTGAACAGGATTTTTAAAAAACACCACTACTAAACTCTGCTTACTTTAGATCAATAACTCGTTAGCTAAAAGCAAACCTCCTACAATTCAGTCACTTCCCCCATAATATGAATTTATGGTCCCTAGTTCTGGAATCACTTATAACAGTGAAAAATTTGCCTTCATTCATTTTACTATACCTCTCACTGCCTTATAAGTCTCAATTAGGTTCCCAATGAAATGCCTGGTTAACAAGTTCTGTAACCCGCATAATCTCAAAGTCTTTCCTCATACAGTCACCCTTTTGCAGATCTCAGAGTTGCCTATCTTTGCACCAAAAAAGCTCGATGTCCTTTTTTTTAGGCAATACCTTCATATTTGGATACAGCATTCTAAGTGCAGTCTTACAACTGCCTTATATAATGAGATTATAACCTCCCTATCCCTACAGGCTATTGTTTGATATATCATCAATAAGACTTTGTGGTCTTCCCTGACTGCCCATCAATACTACTCAGGGAACTTCATATCTATCCATATCATAACTCCTAGATACCCTTCTTCGTTACTGTTTTTAATTCAATCCTACAAAGTTTACAATTTATTTTGGGGTTGCTATTCCCCAAGGAGAAGAACATGTATTTTGTTGTATTAAAACATAGCTGCCACTTTTCTCATCACTCTTAAAGCCTGGCCAAGTTATCCTGAAGGGCTGCTACTTAGCACTAATCATTAACCACTCTCCCACATCAGCAAATTTTGATTTCATGCCCTCTATCTCCTCATTGATGTTCTTTGTAAAAATCAGAAATAACAGTGGTCCAAGATCCAATATTTGGGAGACCTGACATCACACCACTCTGAAGTGTATCCATTAATCACAACAGTATGCCTCTTACCCTGCAGCCACTCTGTAATCCAACTCAGAATCTTGCCTGTAATTCCAACATGTTCCAGCTTATACAGTAACCTCTAATGAAGGACAAAGTCAAATGCCTTGCTAAAACCCAAATAAATTATGTCAAAATTATCCCCTACATCCCTCAGGATGTAACTGTGCCAAAATAGCTAACCAGATTAGTTAATCAAGAGAATACCTTAACAAAACCATGTTGTGTGTACATCAGAATTCTATTTCTATCTAAATGGCTCTGGATTACACTCCTAATAATTGCCTCCAAGATTTCCCCACTGAAGTCAGACTAACCAGTCTATAGTTGCCATCTATCTCCAAGAATTGCCTTTATATATTGTCAATATGTTGGCACTTCTCCGCAGAGCAATCTCTCCCTAGTCCAATGATGCACTCAAAATTAACATTAATGGCTCAATGCACACTCTCTGGCTATCTCCCTCAAAATTACCTATGAAAAGTCCTATTCAATTCGTCAGCAGCAACAACAACAGGTTAACACTTTCCAACACCTATTTCCCAAGGGTCTGATCTAGTTCATTTCCTTCTTCTTTGTATTTATATACATGAAAACCTCCTTGTTCCTGTTCTTTTCTCTCTTTTCTCATACTCAACCTTTGACATCACTTTAACATTTTCTGTGGTATTATTACAGATCAACTTGCAGCTGTTGTAGGTCTCAATACTTTTCTTCACTCTGTAACTTTCCTATGCCATATTTTTCTGCTCTATTAGACTAGTCAAGCTCCATGTTCATCCATCTTGGCATTCACCTCACATTTATATCTTCTTAATCATGAATATGTGGATTTATTTACTATTGCTTTAAAAGTATTCCATAAATCTATTCACCCTCCCACTGAAATCCGCACAGGTAATAAATGCAATGTAGCATCTTAAACTGTCAAGTCCCCTTTTCTAAAATTAAAACCTATACCTTTACCTTTAACAATTGCAATACTTTTCTTTATCTTCCAACTAATGATTGTGTGATCATTTCCTGTCAATGGTTCCTATACTATCAGCCCTATGATGTAATAGTAGTGGCATGTGATGCAAGAAAGCAAGTACATCAGGTTAGGTTGTATTTTTTGACTTATTTAACCTAACAACTTCCACAACAGATGGAAGTTTGTTCCAGCTGCTTTACCCAACTGCTGGCTAAAGGCAAATTTCCGCACATCTATTCTACATCTGTCTTTCCTTAATTTGAATTTATGTCCCCTTAGGTTCGTAATCTGAACAATTGAAAGAATCCCATCAGAATTCAGCATGCTCAACCCATTCAGGGCCTTATACACCTCAATCAGATCACCTCACAGGTACCTAGTCTCCAGCCCCTGCAATTTGCAGAACTTAAGCCTCTCTGGGCAAGAGGATCGCTCAAACAAATCTACATCCTTCCTAAAATGAGGCCTCCAGACTTTTACACAGTACTCAAGACGTGGCCTGACCATTGCCTTATACAGAGGAAGAGGGACAATCACCTCCTTTTCCCTGTTAGCAAAATCCTATATATCATTTTGTCAATGATATATAGGAATGACCTGCCCTGGCAGCCTGTCTGCATTGCTCAGAAAACTTCATATCTGCCTACACAATTACTCCCAGGTCTTTTTCATTTTCTACCACCTTAAGTGCAGTACCACACAGTTTTGGTACATTTCTCTGGGGTTACTTCTACCCATATGCAGTAATTTGCATTTGTCAAGGTTAAATTTCAGTTGCCACTTCTCAGCCCATCTGCCCAAATTTTCTAGATCCCATTGCAGTGGCACACTGCCATTACTGTCATTAACAACCCTGCCCTACTTTCTCTCCTAACTGTTTGACACAACTTAAAACCATAATTCAATCTTCTCAGGCTGTCCAGTCAGAATTCATAATAGAGAATCTCCTTATTGCTCTGTTGTAAGAAGCTGTTAAATAAACTTAGGGCTCACATCTGGTCAGTATGGGCTTTGCATACCCAGGGTCCTGAGCTGGATATCATCATTCTTCTCTTTCTTGGTGATTCCCTTCTACTTCTGACTCTTGTTTTCTCTCTCTCTCTCTCTCTCTCTCTCTCTCTCTCTCTCTCTCTCTCTCTCTCTGGTTTGATGGTGGAGCTAAAGTAAGATTTTCCTAGTGTGCTGCTAATAATTTTGATGTTTGAATAATTGAATTGAGGTGAGATTAGTTTCCTTTCTCGCTGTGCTGGGAGGGAATGTAAATTACATTTAAAGAATATCAAATAGCAATAACAGCAGTGTCAAGTTACTGATGACTGATTTGTAGGTAGTGCTTATTGCTAAAGTTGATAAGTTAATAGGATCGATCTTCGTGTCTACATTACATGAGATTACTTTGGATATTATTTTCTCCTACACTGCAGCATGGAGGGGAAAAGGACAAGAAAATCATTACAAACTGGGGGGAGGGGTGGATGAGCTTCTGCTTTTCCCCATCTACCCTCTAGATTTCCCAGGTTGAATTCAGATCAAATTAAGAAGTTAGAAGGTAAATATCTTAAGGGAAAAAATATTAAAGTGGTGAATACAGTGTCAAATTTGGATGGTTTGCAAGGAACAAATGATGATGCCCAGAAAATACTGTTCAGGTGGAGGTAGTTGGAGAAATTACAAGTGTGACAATTGAACAGGGGGGTGCAAATAAGTGACGAATTAGATGTTGATATTCAAGGTTTGGGAGAGGTTGGATTTGATGATTTCACAGATCTCAATGTAGATGGTGATTTTGATAGTTTATTTGGAGATATTACAAGAAGTAGTACAGGAACCAATGTTCTGAAAGTGACATCATTGTTTCAAATATTCAAGAACGTTTGTTGTTTGTTATTTGGTTTTTAGGAGCATTAGCAACTAAGCCCATATTGCACCGGAAATATGTGGTGGTCATTCCCTTGACCTTTCCGCAGCCTCCGTATTTGGTGGTGATGGGCTCGAACTCCGATCTAATCAAGAAGCGTGTGTATTGCACTGCTGCTCCTTCCCACCTGGCTAAGGAGGCGCCATATATTCAAGAACAGAGTTATATTATGACGTGTCAACTGTGTATGAGTTAATCACTAAGTTAAAGAAGCATGTAGTAAACTACACTACAAGTGAGTCGAGTAAAATAACAAAGATGGCATCAAACTTTATATTAGATAAGTGGGTGTACATTGAAGTTATTGCAACAGCTGTGCTGATTGATAATGAAAGACTAAAAGCAAAATTAGAAGAGATGGCAGTTAGAGTTGCCCTTTTTGATGAAATTGTGAGGGCCAATCCTTTCCTCCTGCTCAGAAAGAACAGCAAATTTGCATTGATAAGGTTAAAACATACAGTAGTGTAGTTAAGGAAGATATAAGTGATGGTAATGAAGGTGGTAAAATCGGTAATAGAGGTGGAGGGGGTAGGAAGTAATAAGCAGAAACAGGTGAACACTTTAATATTAAGAGCAGATGTTAATGCACAGCTTACGAGTAGAGAAAAGAAGTGGTACTAAATGTCTTAAAAGATGATTTTAAGGAAATTAAAGTGAGAAATCTGCGAACAATACGAAATAAAGGTGTTTTGATAGAAGCAGACAATAAAGAAGATTTGAACAAAATAATAGGTTCAGAGACTCTAGTTAGTAAAATTATGATAGGTTGAAAACAAATAATCTTTCCATACTGGTGTATGATATACCCAAGGATATTACGAGGGATGAAATAGTTGAAGACTTATATCTAAAGAATTTGAAGGACTATGGTTATGATCTCGAAGAGGTAAAGAATGGAGTTGTATTTAGATTTAATAGTGGAAACAAGTTAAATTTGACTAACTGGGTATTGGGGTGGCCCCAGAGTTGTTAAAATGTTTGTTTTTGAGAGACAGAATATTTTTGGGATTTTCTTCCTATAAGTTTAGAAAATTCACAGTTGTGACCAAATGTTTTAAATGTCTGGGATATGGCCACTCCGCCCAGTACTGTAGTCATAAAACAATGTCATGTGGTCATTGCGCTGAGGGGAGCCATGTTTATGCTGACTGTCAGCGCAAGGACCAACATCCAAATTGTGTTAACTGTAAGCATAGAGGTCGTGACTATAAACACTCTGTAAAAGATGTAAATTGTCCAGAATATGTTAAAGCTCTGGAATTAGCAAGTTCATTCATAAATAATGGATAATGATAATAACGATTGTATTAAACAGTTTTGATTGGCACATAATAGTAATAATAATCAGATATTAAACATAGTTCAGCTGTTTACAGGAGCCATATAGCATGAGCAGAGTTATAGACTGGTAGGCTTTCCTTAACTGCTAAATCAGTTTATGTTACTAGAGTGAGGCGAAGAGCAGCAATAGTTATTTTTAATAAGAATTTAAACATAACTGTGGTATCAGGATTGTGCACTCAAGATATTGTTTTTATTCATGTTGTTATGCCTGACATTTCATTTTATTTATTGTCATTGTATTGTTCTCCAACAGATAATACTGAATATTGCACTTCATGTATGGAAGGTACATTGGCACAGATAGGTTATGGCAATGTAGTATTGGCTTTTGACATAAATGCTAAATCCAATATGTGGTTCAGTGGTATGACTGATAACAGGGGAATATGTATGGAGGATTTTATAATATTAAATAATTTAGTTGCACTTAAAATGAATGTCAACAACCAACATGTACTTTTAGCAATGTACATGGACAATCGAACATTGATTTGACACTGGTTTCACCAGATTTTGTAAAGAGAGTGTGTCACTGGGTTGTTGATGAGAATGCAACAGTGACCATCGGGCTATATTATTTCATGTAAATGTGGGGGTATATAGTAAGACTTATTATATTAAAATCAATGAGCAGATGAGATTTGCATACAAAAAGATAGATTGGAAAAATTTAATGAATCCTTGCAATTAGTTTTTGGCAACAATAAGTATTTGGCTCTGAACACTATCAATGCCACAGAATATGCGTTTTATATTCAAAATGTACTTCTTGAAGCTTTGAAGTATGCAGCTAGGCATAGGAAAGCCACAGATAAGCAAGTACCATGGTGGTCTGAACAACTGAAAATTTTAAGGCGAGATGTTTTTTCAGCCAGGAAGCAATTTCAAAGATATAGGTCTCGTGATATAGAAGAGGCTAACTATTATAAGGAAATATATAGGTGTGAAAGGAGGGAATATCATAGGGCTATTTATCAGCATAAGTTAAGATCATGACAGAATTTGGTAAGAACTGCAGGAAATAGTAATCCCTTGGGGATTACTGTATAAGTTGACTATTAATAAAAAGATAGAGCAGGATATATTCCACACAGTAATAGTAGATGGTAGGGGGAAACAGTTAGTTGGGAGACAACTATTAAAGTTCTCATAGACAAACTGTTTCCTGAGAATTGTGTAAGTAATGATACTCTTGAACAGCATGAGATGAGAGCAGACAATAGAGATTATGTCAACGATGAGGATATCTCTCTTTTTACAGTAGAGGAGTTACTTGTAGTCAGTAAACAGATAAATGTTGATAAAACTCTGGGGATTGATTTAATTTAGAACACTATCAGTAAGTTATTAGAGATATATCCTCCAGTTTTGCTTAATAGGTATAACAAATGTTTATTGGAAGGCACATTTCCTGTTTTCTGGAAATGTGCCCTTCTGAAATTGTTGCAAAAACCAGGTAAAGAAAAAACAAGTCCCAAGAGCTTTCGGCCAATATTGCTGTTACCTAACCTAGGCAAGTTGTTTGACAGATTGATTTTCCAGTGATTAAGTGGCTTTATGAATTTGTTAGAAAGGCATTAGAAAAGGATGCATCTTTAAGTGTTAATGATATTTGTGAAGGTGTGGAATCTTGTTTGTCTAGTACCACCACGGTCTTTCAAGATGTCATGTATAAGCAGGTCCATGGCACAGCCACGAGTTTCCCTATTAGTGCCATTGTGGCCAATTTGGCCATGGAAGAAGGCCATGGAATCGAGGATCTTTAAGGATTTGGAATTTCCCATACATAAATGAAAAAGATATGTTGATGACACATTCACCATTATTCAGAAGGGGAGAGAAGATCAAACACTCAATGTGCTTAACAGCTTCTCCCCGTTTATCCAATTCACCTCAGAGGTGGAGACAGAGGGAACCCTACCATTTCTTGACGTGTTGGTGGTCAGAGAAGGATTTAGGCTTAAGACCAATGTTTTTAGGAAGCCTATGTGCCGGGGTCAGTATACCATTACAACTCGGCACAGACCAGCCAACACAAAAACAGTGTAATCAAGGCTTTAATTGAGAGGGTGGGGTCCCACTTTACCAACCTCAGAGGATAAAGATAATGAGATTATTAGTCACAGCAGACCTTAAGAAATGTGGTTACCCCCAGAGTGTCTTAGACAGATTCATTAGGGGAGTGATGTCTACCCTTAGTGAACCATCTATCCCTGTGGGCACTGCATACATTCCTTACTATCCGGGCCTTACGGAACGCATTGTGCGAATAGTTTCGGGGTGTCAAATACACTGTGTGCAACTACTGGGATGGAGGTTGCACACAGTGATATCAAGAGTTAAAGACCCCATACCAAAAGGAAGCCATCAGCGGGGTAGTTTATGAAATTAAATGCTCGGATTGTGAGGTATGTTATGTGGGAGAGACGGGGTGGCAACTTAAGCACCAGCTGAGGGAACACATGAATGCAATAAACACTGTAAATTACGGTAAGTCTGCTGTGGCAGAGCATTTCTGGGAGAAGCAACACCAGATCTCCCCGGAGGATGCTGTCATCACAGATCATGCAGAGGGGTTCTGGAACCATAAATGACTTCAGAGCTTACGCATTGGGGCAGCCAGTAATACCATTAATAGAGATAAGGGTGTATGTTTACACACTCTCTTTGAAACGGTTGTCTTGGGACACGATGAACGGTTTCGGGTAGTGCACTCCCGAGCCATTTCCGGTTCTGGTGTGCAAATGGGAAATACAAATCACATTCCTGGGGAACCATGTGATGAATGCCGTGGACCTGCTATTTAAGGATGTGGCATACAGCAAAATGTACGCTGTTGAGAAAGGAGACTGCTGTCTCCAAAAGATACAGCTGTTACGGTACATTTTAATTTTTAATATTCTTTAATATCTGTTTTCAGTCATATTTTAATTGTTTTTATTTATATATTTTAAATATTTTAAACTAGTTTTAATCATTTTATTGTAAATACAGTGTTTTTAGTTTCAGTATTAAAATATTTTCAAGTACTGGTTGGTGTGAAGTTTAATTATTTAATATGAGTTTTCCTGGCCTTGTAGGCCTATTTAGAGATAACTGAATAAGTGGTTTTTTCCTAGCATGGAGACTTCATTTTTGTTAACAGGGCATGGTTCTTTGAATAGTAAATTATATTATTTTGGTTTAAAGTCAAACCCTGTGTATGTGGTGATGAAGAAACTTGGTGCCATGTATTACATGATTGTTTGTTGTATGAGAATTACATAGCTGAATTAAAGAATGTAATTAGCGATTTGAGGTATGGAAATGAAAATAATTTTTTGTCAGATTATAATAAGTTTGTTGCTTTTCACAGGTTTGCTATTTCTGTATTTCTAAAAAGAAGACAGTTATCAGCCTGGATATTTGTAAACTAATAACTGTTCACTGTATAGATTTTTTTCTCTTCCCCCCCATCCTATTCTTGTCCCATTGTTTTTTTTTTTTATTTTATTTATTTATTATTATAAAGTATTTAGGGGGAAAGGGCTCATGCCACGAGGTAGAATGGCTAACATGTAGATTAGTGCAAATGCATCATTTTAACACAGCTAGCTACCAAAGTAGTTGAATTAATTAATTAAATTGGCATCATTTTGGTTATATCTGATATTGTGACTGCCTTCACAATAAGTTGCCATGGTATTGTACTACCTCGAAAAAATAACACTTCACCAGTGGAGAAGACTATTATTATTTATTCTCGGCAGATACCACACCACCCAGACGGCATGTTGCTTCTCTTCGGTGGGTGGGTAGGTACCCTGGTGTTGTAATAATGACAACCCATAACTGGGCTGTAACTATTGCAACACCAAGGTACATGCCCATCCACCGAAAAGAAGCCAACAAGCTTTGAAACAGTGCCGTCTGGGTGGTGGTATCCGCTGAGAATAAAGAACAAGAGTCTTCTCCACCGGTGAAGTGTTATTTGTTTGAGGTAGTACAATAACATGGCAACTCATTGTGAAGGCAGTCACAATATGAGATATAACCAAAACGATGCCAATTTAATTAATTAATTCAACTACTTTGGTAGATAGCTATGTTAAAATGATGCATTTGCACTAACCTACATGTTATTATTATTATTTAATTTTTATTTTTTTTGTTTGCTGGCACTGTGAAATTTAACCTAGTGCACGATAAATTGCCAGGGTGAGATTTGGGTAGGGAGTAGAGGGTTTTTTGTTTTTTTTTTCCTAACCACCCTGGTCTTCGTTTTTTTTTTTTTTTAGTATTTATTTATTATTATTATTATTATTTTTATTTATTTATTTATTTATTTATTTTTCTTCCTTTTGTTGTGTTTGCTGGCACTATGTAAGTAACTGAGTGTGGGGTTGTGGATCAGGATGGTGTCTTTTTTTTTTTTTTTTTCCCCCCTCCTCTGCTCACAGGAGTAGGAAAGTGATTCCTGAATGCCTGTGAGGGGAGGAGAGATTTATTATTTTATTCTATTATTAATATATAATTTTTTATTATTACTTATTATTTTATTTATTTATCATTTTTTATTTTTATTATTACTTATTTTATTTATTTATTATTTTTTATTTTTATTATTACTTATTATTTTATTTATTTATTTATTTATTATTTTTTATTTTTATTATTACTTATTATTTTATTTATTTATTTATTTATTATTTTTTATTTATTTTTGTGTGTTTTTATTATTTATTTTTGTGTGTTTTTATTATTTATTTTATTTATATATATATATATTTATTTATTTATTTTTATTTATTTATTTTTTTTGCTGGCTCCCAGGCTTGGACAACTTGGGGGCAGGATTGCTGACACCCTCTGGTCTAGCACTTCTACCGAAGGGTGCAGGAATTTTGTGCAGTCAGCACAGATAGTATAGTAGACCCAGGCCAGGCTCAACGTTCATAAAAGACAGGTAACAGTTATCAGGGTGGTGGCTGGGTATCCTGTATATAACATAAACTCACACTTACACATTACACAAACCTAACACTTTATTTATTTATTTTTCTTTACCAGGAGTGTTTTAGTATAACAAATTCAGTGATATTAGGTGGATTTGGACAAATGTCTAGAGGCCACCAAAGACTATAAAAAATAAAATCTCTCTCTTGAATATTTTGTTATTAAGCAGGATACAAAACAGATTTCTGCTTAAATATTTAAAGAAGCTCTGATCAAAGTTCTTATAGATCTTAAGATATTACTGCTATTTTAAAAATGAAACAGCTAATTTGTAATGAAATGAATTTTTATCTTGTATTCATAGAAATTTCACATAATAAAACAATAACAATAAACTAATGGAAATACAACAGAATAGTAAAGAAGATAATCAGGCGAATAATGGAATATATGTAAATGGGGAATTTGAATTCCAAGGCACTTACATTATATATATATAAATATATATTAGAAAAAAAAGGGGGAAAAAAAATTTTTTTTTTTTTTACCTTGTTCAGGATGCTGAAACCTAAATACATGATATTTTCCAAGGATAACTCTAGACCCAGTACGTAGCACTAATGGATCTGCTATTTCTCTTCCATTCACATAACACATAGAATTACTACAAGGACATAAATTTACAATACCTAGAATAAAAAAAAAAAAAGCTTCAGGTATTGCCTAGTCATTCTAATAAAATGGCAATAAATTACAGTATTATTATTATTATTAATATGAATTTTAAACATTTAAAAAATAATTAATACAGTACCTGATAGTATTTCATTTGGATAATAATAACACTGGTCCACTTTTTTTTTTTTTTTTTTGTCTTTTTTAATACAAATAAGTGAATTCATGATTAAAACTTTTAGATTTTTTTTTTTTTTTTTTTTTTTATGAAAACCTTAAACACAATTGGTATTAGAACCTATAGTACTTATTACTGTGCTTGGATTGGAGGCTGAGAAGATGAAAGAAGATATTTGTTAACATTAGATTTGAACTTCTATAGACCATAATTTTCAGGAAATACGTTTGAAGGAAGGCTGTTCCAAAAAACGGCAGTTGAATGATAAACGAGGAAGATGAAAAATTGGTTCTGTGAGTTTGAAGTTGGACAGTAAATGGATGTTGGCTGGTGGCAGCACGTGTTTGGATGGTTTTGAAAGAGAGAGAGACCAGGAATCAGAGAAGCCAATTCAGAAGAATAGTGCCCATGAAAGTATCTGTAGAAAAGGCATGCAGCAGAAACAGCACATCTATGACACAGCGAGTGGAGAGACTCTGTTAGAGACGAGTCATTAATTAACCTAACTGTCCTCTTCTGAATGGAAGTTAGAAGCCTGAGAGAGTTTTTGGGGGTACTACAAAACTATGTGGGAACAATATCCATTTGCAATTTGTACAGAGTGAACAGCTGTTTGGAAGAAAAGCAATGCCTAGAGCGAAAGAGAAAACCAAATTTTTTAGATACAGAGGAAGCAATATTTATAATGTGCTTGTGCCAAGACAGATTAGAAATCAGGGTAATCCCCAAAAGAGATATATCATCTTGCCTAGAAATCGCAGTGTCACCAAAGATAAGCATAGGAGCAGAATAATTCTTTTTTTGCAAGATATGACAAGACTGAGTTTTAGAAGGATTGAAATCAGTTAAGTTGTCTTTGCCACACTGGAGAATTACCTGGAGATTGGCATTTAAGGAATTGGTAGCGGATATTCGGGAAGTTGAAGCCGATTGAGCAGGGCAAGGTTTCTCAAACTGGAAAGTGGAATGCAATGTGCTATCATCAGCATAACTACGGATAAGATTTCCAGTCAATGGAAGAAGGTCATTAATATAAAAGAGGAAAAGAATGGGGGAAAGAACAAAACCTTGGGGGACACTAGCATTAGTGGAGAAGTTAGAAGACAGAGAGCCATCTACCATCACCCTCAGTGAGCGATCAGAGAAAAAACTCGATAACCAATTACAAAAACCAGTAGGCAAACCATAAGATGGAAATTTTTTTAGAAGACCTTTATGTCAAACATGATCAAAAGCCTTTGAGATGTCAAGAGCAACTGCTTGTGTTTCACCATTGAATTTTTCCATTGAATTTGTCCGTAAATGGGTAACATAAGCCAGAATATCACCAGTGCATCAACACTGACAGAATCCATACCAAGAAACCTTCAGACAGAAACTCTACACCCAGTATATAGCACTAATGGATCTGCTATTTCCCTTCCATTCACATAGAATTACTACAAAGACATAAATTTAGAATATCTAGAATAAAAAAAAAAAAAAAAAGCTTCAGGTATTGCCTAGTCATTCTAATGAGGAAAGTTTCTAGGTAGTTTAAGAGTTGGCGGTTAATTGATTTCTCTATGACTTTAGAAAGAATAGAAGTAATTGCAATGGGATGATAATTGGATGGGAGGGATTTGTCACCCTTTTTAGGAACTGGCTGGATATGAGCAATTTCCAAGCAGAAAGAAAAACACCTTTGGAATAAGAAAGTGAAAAAAGGCGGCAAAGAACAGGAGTAAGTTCAGGAGCACAGGTTTTGAGAACAAGTGGAAAAATACCATCGAGACTTGGAGCTTCTTAGCATCAAGAATTACTACAAGGACATAAATTTACAATACCCAGAATAAAAAAAAAAAAAAAAAGCTTCAGGTATTGCCTAGTCATTCTAATGACTAGGTAGTTTAAGGAAGGTTTCTAGGTAGTTTAAGAGATGGTGGTTAATTGATTTCTCTATGACTTTAGAAAGAATAGAAGTAATTGCAATGGGATGATAATTGGATGGGAGGGATTTGTCACCCTTTTTGGGAACTGGCTGGATAAGAGCAAATTTCCAAGCAGAAGGAAAAACACCTTTGGAATAAGAAAGTGAAAAAAGGTGGCAAAGAACAGGAGTAAGTTCAGGAGCACAGGTTTTGAGAACAAGTGGAAAAATACCATCGGGACCTGGAGCTTTCTTAGCATCAAGATTTGTCAAAATCCTTCTGACATCCTTTTGACAGAAAACCACAGAAGGCACTGAATGGAGCATGTTGGAAATAGTGGGAGGGATTTTACCAAGATCATTAATACATGAGTTGGAAGAAAAATGGAATGCTAGCAGGTCAGCTTTATCCTTGGTTGAAGTGACAACAGAACCATCTGGTTTTGACAGAGGTGGGAGTAGAGATGAACAAAAGTTGCAGCCAATAGCCTTGGCATGAGACCAGAATTCTAAGCTACCATTAGGGCAAGAAGCAAGTTTTCTACTCTTAGCATGTTCAAAATCTAGTAAGGACTGATTAATAACTGCTGTACAATTGTTGCGAGCTTGGATGTAGGCAAAAAATGAAACTGAAGAATTGGAAACAAGTCAATTACGATATGCAACATTCTTCTCTTGAACAGCCTTAGCACATTTATTGGAAAACCAAGGTTTAGATAAAGGACAAGATTTTAAAATGGAGTGTGGAATAAAGGATTTCATTCCTACAAGAATAATTTCACTGACACGATCTGAGTAAACGTTGACATCAGAAGTTTGAAACAGTAATCCGACCAAATAAAAAAAGAAAAGAAATCTCGCAAGTCATCCCATTTTACATTCTTGTAATGCCAAACAATACGAGGTTGGGAATAACCATGAGATAAAGGCTCCACTGGAGAAGAGGCAATCACCAAGTTGTAATCTGAGGGACCACTCACTTCGACTGTGTACTTAGAAGGGTTCTTTGTGAGAAAAAGATCAAGCATGTTGGTATATGGTTAGGATTGTCTGGTATTCTGGTAGGTAAATGAGCAATCTGTGCAAGGTGATTAGTAATTGCAAAAGCCTCAGCATCTCGACCAGCTGGGTCGGTATGACTAGGAAATGGAAGCCAGCTGGAGTTCGCTTCCATATCCTAGATTTCCATTAAAATCACCAAGGAAAAATAACCTCACTGTTAAGAAAGTTGGACTGGAGAAAGTCAAGTTGCAAAGAGAGGAAATCAAAGAGCTCCTAGTGATTAGTGGAGTTGGGAGAAGGGTAGGGACAACAGATGAATTTGACAGAATGTCGTAGTGAGATTTTAAGCCTGAGAAGATCCAAATTACCAAGTCTGTGACAGGGAATATCATAACGGACATATGCACAAGTACCACCTTTGAGGCGAAAGGAACCATACAGCGAATAATTTGGGCAACTGAGATGAGCAGTAGTTGAATCTACTGATAACTGAGATTCTGTCAGAAAAAGCACATGGGGTTTTGCAGACCGCAAGTGGAAATGGACTCGAGATTAGAACTGAGACCACGTATATTTGTGAAATGAACTAGGAAGTGTTTGGGAGGTTTGGATCTTTTCACAGGTAAGCTTACTCATTTAGTTTAATAATTCATGGTGTATTCAATAATAAGAAGAAGTGGGGGGGGGGGGGGATATGCTGTATGAAGTAATGAAATTTTTGGATATGGTGCAGATGGTGAGAATATACCCAGATCATTGATATAACTTGGCCTCGACAATGCCCCCCCCCCCCATATACACACTACTCGGACTCCCTCCAGTCACTATCTGGAGGAGTAGAGGTAGCAAGATTATACACTAGCTGATCTGTAAGCCTCCTAGAGAGTTACCAATAGGTTCATTCCAGTGTACCAGCTAGTGACTGGCCTGAGAAAACCATTTTAGAGATATATACCCTCGAAATTCAAGGAAGATTGGACCTCGCCATGATGTCCATCATAACCTCAAAAGTCATCAGTCATACTGCATGATAGAAGAGATGTGGAAGGGTTGACCGGAATTTAGCTCTGGAGACTAAACATTGGTTCCACCACTTCAAGCCTCCAATAAGCAGCGTGGTGGTGTTATTGCACCGGTTGATGGGAGTCATCTACCACTTAGTATTGCCTGGTAACACAGAGGGGGAGGCATTCCTCTATGTGGTGTGGGCGCCACACCTAACTCTCTGCTTACATTGGTTCACACCTGGGTGGTTACCCGCAGTGTGCTTGCGCATGGGAGTTATACCTAGGATTAATAACAGTCCCACCATCGTGAGTGCAAGCAGAGGATTTGGCTGTCATAGACCATCCAGACTTCGCCAAAATTGGGTCCACTTGATTTGAGTGTCACCCATATATCAGTTCCAACAGCATTTTAGACTCCCAGGAAGCAAAGTACAGCTGTCTAGCATATCTGAGACAGCTGTACTTTGACAACCTTAAGGACCAAACCTAAGCTCAAGGATCAACTCTGAACTTTTAATAAACAAGCAGACAGTTTTCGGTACAAGTACAAACAGCAATATATACATTGCTCAGTCATTTCACCAAATCAATACTTTTATTTTCATATATATGAATCTGCACTTATTTTTAAATTACTTTGGGCTCATCACATGAGTCTCTTTTTGAAAACCAATAGCAATCTTTCACCATTGCCTCATTACTTGGGTTTTTTTTTTTTTTTTTGTTCACAACCCTTATTATTGCATAAAGGCTGTGAACCCTTTAACCTGCTCCTCACTCACTGCACCAAAGTTTTGCGGAAAATATTCAAAAACACCTGTGCAAAAAATTTATGTTCATACTAGTTGTCGATACTCCTCTCATATTCTTTTGATTTATAAATGCCTAAATGGTTTGTCACTCCCTTCAATACTAATCAACCATCTACTTCCTTTCTGAAACAAACATTTCTGTGATCCCATACACGGTAATCTAAAAGGTTGAGATCCGATGGATGTGGTGAAAAATTCAGCACACAGCCCTGGCCAATTTCTCATGCTGGTAGTACATATTCAATAATGTTTGCAGAGGAATATTTTCTAAGAGGCACAAAAGTTAATTTTTCAAAATTCAGGAAATGCATGGTCCAAGCAGCTGGTCAAAAAGGAGTCATATGTATATAGAAAAATGATTTTGGATGTTACTTTTGACTGCTCCATATATACTTTCATAAACCCGTAAATGGGAATTTCTGTTTTGTCTGTGAACAAATTGTAACAATGCAAATGGGAATGTGCAGTTAACCAGTAGCAGAACCCAACTAGTTACCCGTGATTTTCAAGTTCAAGATGTTGAATTAACTGCACATATTTCTATACAGGCTACATGCATACATTACCTATAGTTCTTTAACCTTTTAAAATTATTGTTGATATAAAATTTTTCACTCAGAATGACCTTATAATTACCTCCTGAAGTTGTGGTACAAAGACAGAGTACCCTGTATGCAACAGTGGCAGGTGCACTTTGCTTGAAGAAACAAGTAGTTCTTTGATGCAACTTTTGCTTTCAGGTGAAAGATTAATCTTTTTTGGTCATATCCCTTTAATCCCAATAATCATATTTAGCCCTACTATCCTAGAGAGATTAAAATAATTTTGTGTGACCTGAGTATTGTCTAGTTATACAAATTTGTATAGTTGAACAACACCTTTGAATCATGATGAACTGTCAACTCACCAACTACAATATTTCACCTTTTATAGCAAGAATATCATATTGTTGTTGTTATGTTGTTTAATGGCACAAGGGCTGCTAAGGCCATATTGTGCCTTATTCTATTTAGTACTGCAGTTGAAATGTTAAAATCTGTTAAATAATCACGTCTGCTTCAAGAATGCAAAAAACTTAGTTAGATTTGCATTGTCTCTAATCAGATGAGATAATGTTAAAGGTTCTTCAAGACACGAAAGAGAAGTGAAATTTTGTTTTGAACATTAATGTAGGGGTTACAATTTAGTAGAAAATGCTTCACCGTAAGTATAGTCTGACAATATGTACAAATAGGCGGATCTTCCCCCATGAGCAGATAAATATGGGTTAGATGCGTGTGTCCAATACGCGTCCTAGCCAGGGTCACCTCCTCTTATCTATTTGATTTCATGCTTGATATCCACAACTGAGGTTCCCATTAGAATTGCAGCAGCTTACTTCTGCCCTGAGCCTGCAAAATCTGCAACCATTGTTCTTCACACACATTTTTTATGTATACGGCACTTGGTATCTAGAAGAGCATGCAGTGGTCAGATGTTTAGCATCTTGATCTGCATGTTCATTTCCTTTGATGCCTACACGACCTGTATCTAAATCAGTGACTGATTGGTTAGCAGCACGTAACACAATTATCTGTAACCTGATTTGCTTCAAGACAGGGTGGATTGGCTTGGATGAATTTTTTAATGCTGTTACTGCACTCAAAGAGTCATAATAGATCATTGTTTGCTTGCAGGACAGATTAGTTACATGATCTAGAGCTATCTTTATTGCAAAAGGTTTGGCAGAATAGACACTGCATTCCTTCTTTTGTACTAGTTTTTGAGCCATCAGTATATATATGAAAACACTGAGAATTTTTAGCTACATGTGCAGAATGGAGTTTCCTGATGGTAAGATCTGCTGCTTGTTTTTCTCCCCCATTGTTGAAAAGAGAGATCACAGACCAGTACATAACTAGACCATGGAGGTTCATAAGAGTTTGTTTCCTGAAAGATATTATCTATATGTAAGTTGCAGCATTCTATTAGCTGTAGTAGCCTTATTCCAACTGGCTTGTTTACATTAGGTTTGTTGTCATAAAAGGTAGTCCACTGGGGCTCGAATAAGTATGGCCAGGTAGGACGAAAGGGAAGACTCAGAATTTTTGCTGCATAGTTGAGTAGCAACGTTTTCCTTTGAAGATTGAGTGGAGGTTCGTGTGCCTCTATATACAGACTATGTACGGGGGGGGGGGGTCTGAATGCTCCTAAAGCAATCAATCCTTGGAGCACTGTGATGGATAATGTCTAGTCAAAGTAGTGCACTTTTCCTGGCTGAGTAACATAGTGGAGCTCCATAACCCAAGCAAGATCTAATTAAAACCCGATATAATCGAAGCAGAGTGTATCGGTCAGCACCCCATGTTGATGAAGGTTAAATTAAACATCCTCAGTACTCTGAGGATGTTTAATTTTTTTAAGCAAATGGTTCTCAGATATGTGAAGTGCTGTATGAAGTTTAATTTATTGTCTGGGATTAGACCAAGAAATCTGATATTATTGGAAAAAGGTATGGAGAGATTTTTAAGTTGTAATTCAGGCTCGGGACAGATCTTACGCTTTTTACAGAAATGAATACAGTTTGATTTTTGTGCTGAGAAGCAGTAGCCATTGTGAGACATCCACAGCTCTATTTTATTAATTGAGATCTGAAGCTGTCTCTCGATAGAATTCATATTTTTTCCTTTGCATGAAATCATAAGGTCGTCTGCATAGTGATATAATTCAACTGTGCTTGAAATATCCTGGATTATGTTGTTTATTTTAATTAAAAATATAGTAGGACTCAAAATAGATCCTTATAGAACGTCTTCCTCCTGTGTATGGATTTTAGAAAGAACATTTAGATAATGAACCTGAAAGGTTCTGCCCTGGAGAAAGCTTTGAATAAACAAGGGAAGCCTGCCTCATAGTTCAAAGGTGTGAAGATCCCGTAGAATACCGAAACTCCACGTTGTATCAAAGGCCTTTTCTAAATCGAGACTTACCATAACTAGGTGGTAATTTCTGACAAAAGCATTTCTGATGTTTGATTCTGCTTTAGTCATCATATTAAAAGCAGATCTGTTTTCCTGAAAGCCACATTGTTTTTTATGCAGGATGTAACGTGAACTCTAAAAACCAGCTGAGCCGTTTGAGAGCCAATTTTTCCAGTGTTTTCCCTAACCAATTAGTTAAGGAAATTGGATGATAGTTAACCGGATACGAGAGATCTTTTCCTGGTTTAGGAATGGCTAATACAAGTGAATGTCTCCAAGAATGAGGATAAACGTTTTCCTGAAAAATTCTGTTAAAGAATATTAGAAGAGTTTGTAAAGCTGTGTCATTCAAGTGTTTCAGCATAATATAAAAAATACCATCAGGGCCAGCCGTACTATTGGGTGCTCTGCTAAGAGATTCCTTTAACTCGGTTATTGTAAAAGGCTGATTATATGGAAGAGAGAGAGAGAGAGAGAGAGAGAGAGAGAGAGAGAGAGAGAGAGAAATTTAACTTTCACCTTTCTGAAGTTGGATTTGCCTCCAGATTAATCTAGTATCGGTGTTTTTTGTGATGGTGGAAGCAAACTGTATCCATGAATCTTGTTTGGCCTTTCTTCTTATTTGTCTTTCTTTAGCATTGAGTTTCTTATAGTTTATAAGGTTAATAGTAGTGGGATGCTTGCAGAAAATATTCCAAGCTTTATTCTTTTCCTTTTTTTGCTTTATTACATTCTTCAGTCCACCAGCAGTTTTTGAACTTGCGTGGACGACTGAGAAATAGCTTTATCAGCTGCTGCTAGTATCTGTTTTGTGATATGATCAGTAGCTTCATCTACTGATTGCTTCTGAATGAAGTGTCTAAAATGGTGCTTAAGGAAAATGTTATTCAGTTTGGCTTCGAGAATTTCCATCTTCTATGAATTTCCAGATAGTTTGAAATTTTCAAGTTGTTATGTTGTTGTTATTTGGTTTTTAGGAGCATTAGCAACTAAAGCCATATTGCTCCGAGAATATGCCGTGGTCATTCCTTGACCTTTCCACATCCTCCGTATTTGGTGGTGACGGGCTCGAACTCCGGTCTAATCAAGAAGCGTGTGCTACGCACTGCTGTTCCTTCCCACCTGGCTACGGAGGCGCGAAATTTTCAAGTGATTGGGAGATGATCATTATTATGTGAATTACTGCCCAATGTATACTTGGGTGCAGAGCAGGGGAGCAGATAGATAGATCTATGGCAGAAGTATTTCCTGTAAGGAAATGTGCACCTGTGTTCAGCAGAGCTAGAGTGTGCATTAATGTTTCTATTAGCTGTCCTCTCTTATCCATATGTAGACTTCTCTACAAAGGGTGGTGTCCATTAAAGTCACCCATCAAACAAATAGGAGGTGGTATCTGGGCAAGGAGCTCATCAAAGTCTCTGAGTATAAACGTTTGATTCGGTGGAAGATAAATAGAAACAAGTGATAAAATTATTCCAAGTTCTATGCGTACAGCAACAACTTCTAAATAAGTTTGCAAGGGGATTTAGATGAAGCATTAATGGATACTAAAACTGCTACACCTCCATGCACTGCAGTTGCTGCATTCCTGTCTCATCTGTACAAAGTATATTTTTTACATATGGTGTCACTTGTGGAGTTAAAAAGATTTCCTGTAAGCAAACGCCTGCAGCATTAAGATCTCATATTAGGTCACAGAGCTCATCTGTATTTGTACACAGTCCTCGACAATTCCACTATAAAATGCACTGCATTGTTTAGGCTCAGTGATAGGATGATCTGGTTGCTTTTTAGAGGCAGTAGTCTTATGGCGATCTTTTTTTTGGAAAGTTTGGATGTCCAGTGTCCATCTCTTCTTCAGCATAACTTTCTTCTTGTGTCGTTTCATCTATGTCCATTACTGCAGCATTACCTGTAGTAATGCTGCAGGTGGCAGGACCTGCCAGAGTAAATAGTAAATGTCTAAAATACTGGTGTACCTGGTCTCCCTCCACGAGGTATAGTGTGGGCAACGGTGGGCCTCATTTGAGACCCAACGGCTAAAAGACCAGATGAACAACGGTACAAAACATTACACGTCACAATATCCACACACTTTTAAACCTCTGGCCTCTACAGTGTTCTGTATAACACCACAATGTATATTACGCGGAGATGGGGGAAACCCCTGGTGCCGTTAGACCCTAAACACACTATACACTACTGCAGCATTAGTTTGGTTCTTAGCAGAGGATTCAGTTTTTGCCACCTTGGTCTCACTTTGGGACTTTATGCTACTAGTAGAGGGGATGGAAATAGGAGTATTACATGTCTGATCTTTAATGCTTTGCTTTACAGATGACTGAGGAACTGAAAGCAGAGCTATAGCCCGTTCAGCAAGTGCTTTGTCAGGTGGAATTGAGTCATTGGTTTGAGTCGCAACCAAGCAATATTTCTTTATCACATTAGCATATGTACAGGCTGGATTACCTTTCACTATTTGTTTTCTGGCTTCTTGATAAGTCACTTTACGTTCGCCTTTATATTTCTGTATTTTTTTTCCAAGTTTACATAAATCACAGTTTTTCGACAGGATGATCCCCCTTGCAATTTGGGCAAACTGAAGATGCTGCAGTACAATCTGTTTGAACATGTTCTTGGGAACTACCTTTTCGGCATGCATTGCTTCCTCGACATATTGTCTAAGAGTATCCAAATTTCTGGTACTTATAATAGCGAATTGGATTTGAAATATAGGGTCGGATATGACAATTTAAATAATCAGCTTTAACAGTATTTGGCAAGTTTGGAGTATTAAAAGTAAATATTATGCTGCATGTTGGAATGAGATTGACATCCCTACAAGTCAAAATTCTCTTAGCTTGAATGACCTTTTGATCTTGCAGTTCTTTCACAAGCTCCTCTTCCATTACATTCAACAGATCCCACTCAGAAATAACATTTTGGAACTATTTAGGGTTGTGTGGGGAGAGATTTTAACAGAATTCCCCACAATGTTGTGACCTTTAACAGCAATTCTGAGTGTTTGGACTGTGTCGTTTCGACAAGTAAATCTCCCAATTGTAATCTTTTGACCATTTTAGGAGATACAGCAGCATTTTCTAGAAATCTCTTTATCATAAATAGGGAGAGTTTGCTCACTGGTTGACTATTTAAGGAATGAATGATTAGGAAAGTTGGATACTCTGGTTGTTGATTTTCTTTTTTTAAGTGCTTATGATGTGTATTACATTGATCAGAGTTATACCAATCTGTGGTATTTGAGCTCGGAGGCTCTAATGCTGGATAATTTTTTTTATCCATATTGGTTCCCTTTCACCCGGGGGGATTAGCTTTTCCACACACGTTACTGGCCTCGCCATGGGGAGGCAGGAGCAGTGCCGCTTGTGGCCATCAAGCATAGAAGTTAGTACGGTTAGTAAACTAACAAGAGTAAAGAAAAAGGTACTTTACTTTTCCTGGCACTCTTTTTATAATTTTAAAAAGTAGAGCTAATTAACAGAAAGACTTATGAAATTAAATAAAACAAGGAAAAACTGAGTCGCTCTAGAAAATTGCTCTAGGAATCACAGTAAAGCAGCACAGAAGATCGCTTGGCACCCAGGGCCTATCCATATTGCCATCAGTTTATTTTGTAAGACTTTGTAAGAGACAAGTCATAAATCAACCTGATTGCCCTGTTTTGAATGGAGTCTGAGAGAAGTTTTTTGGGTACCACCCCCAGATATGGGAATAATAATCCATGGTGGGGCAAAATTGAAATTTGTAAAAATTGAGTACTTGTTAAGAAGAAAGGTAACACTGCGAGCAAAAATGAAAACAAAAAATTTGGTGCTGTTAGTCATCAAGTGCAGTGAGCTGCAAAATTTAATGGTGAAACATGGCCATAATATATCACAGGCAAAGCCAGCTCCAACAGTAAAAAGAAACCATGCCTGACTTTCACACGTAAAACAGCTGTGATTACAATAAAATAAAAAAAAAGTCATATACTGTTTAGAAATTTTTGAAAAATGACTCCACATACAGAAAAAATAGAAGTTAAAAATGATAAATATCCATCCTCTTATGCTACTGGGGACAAAAAAAAATAATAATAAATACATTTTTTGTTTATACTCCGGCACGACAACCAAGTCAGTAGAGTTTACAATAAATCGTCAACACAAATATCTATCGTATTTAGTAGTCACAGGCTTGAACCCCGGTCCATTCAAGGAACGCATGCTATGCACTCTCGCTCCTGACCACTCGGCTATGTCAGGCCTAATTAGACACACCACTTTGTCATTGACAACTATGGACCTTTCACAAGTTTATTAAGTTGTGGTAAGATGTGTTAGACTAAATTAGCCAAGTGGCCAGTTTTGGATCCAAACCATACATGAAGTGACATTACGTCGCTGAGCTGTTATTCCTGCATTCTTTGTTTACTACCATTTGCATTTTGCTGTTATAGGCATCACAATTCCTTTTCCTTTCTACAGTTGTATATAAATTTCATATACAATAGAAAAGTATAATAAAATTATTGTAAATTTTCTACAGAATTTGTCTAAGGATGAATTTTTTTTATTTCGTATGATGTGATCAATACACGAAGGAACCAGTTTTTTCTTGCTTCCTTCGTGTATCGTGGCCGGGATATCCAACCAACCGGTTGGTTCGGCACCATCGTGATATCCAGCCCGAGGCGGGAATCGAACCCGCGACCTTTGGGTTGCTAGGCAGGCACTTTACCTACCCGGCTAGCCCGGTCGGCTAAGGATGAATAATATAAGCCAAGATATTGCCAAAGTATTGGCACTGATGGAATCCATACTGGTAAATAAAATTAATTTTAGATGGTAGGTTTCACAACAGTATAAGGCAGCCCTGTCACTGGAGCTATATGATTTCAACTTTCCTCAAAAAAAAAAAATAATAATAATAATAATAAATAAATAAAACTTGCATGGAAATTTGTCTAGTCTATCCATTAATTGTTATGGAATTTCTCCCACTACTTGAGGTCAGATATAAGTAAATAAGGGCAAACACCATAAAAAAAAAAGACAAATGAAAGAGAAAATTGCAGTGCATTTTATTTGAAAATTTCTTGTGATATGTTTTATTTCTAATACTAAATGCAATGGACAATAATTGGATAGAAGTGATAAGTGCAATGGACAATAATTGGATAGAAGGGATTTGTCTTGCTTTTTTTAGGAACTGGCCGGAAACAGGAAAAAAACAATATAATAAGGAAGTGTTAAAAAGGCTACACAAAACAGGAGCAAGCTCTGGAAACACAGGTTTTGAGAACAAGTGAAGAAATGCCATCATGACATGGAGCTTTCTTGACATCAAGATTGTTCAAAATTCTTCTAACATCCTTTTGACAGAAGACCACAGGAGGCACTGAGTCGAGTGTACTGGGAATGGTAGAAGGTGATTTACCAAGATTGTCAATACAAAAGTTAGAAGAAAAGAAGGATGCTAGTAAGCCAGTGCCATCTTTCACTGTGGAGGCAAGAGAAGTATCAAGTTTCATCTGGTAACACAGAGGGGGTATCATTCCTCTTCAGAGTGTGGATGTCAATACCTTGATTCCTGCTCACTTTCGTTCACATCACTTCGGTGGTCATCTCCAGTATATTAAGTACAGTCTTTCAGGCCTTGCACATGGTGGTGGTGGTGGTGGGGAATACCCAGAATTACTATCAATCCCACCATTATGAAGGTACAAGTAGAGAATATGATTGTTATAGAATGACATGACCGAAATTCGGTCCATCTGACTAATGAGCATCACCTGAATATCAGTTTCATCAACATTTTAGACTCCCAGCTAGCAAGTCTGGAGGCCTCATTTCAAGAAGGATGTAGAGCTGCTGGAACGAGTACAGAGAAGGGCAACAAGATAAGTGAATGTAACAAAGGGTTGCTCTTACAAAGAAAGAGCTAAGTTTTGCAAATTACAGTGTTTGGAGACTAGGCACCGGCGAGGTGATCTGATAGAGGTGCATAAACCCTTGAATGGTTGGAGCATGCTCAATGCCGATGGGATTCTTCCTCTTGCTCAGAATAATCACCTGAGAGGGCATAAATTCAGAATGAAGACAGATGTAGGACAGATGTGCGGAAATTTGCCTTTAGCCAGCGGGTAGTTGGTTGGTGGAACAGACTTCCATCCCTTGTTGTGGAAGTTGATAGCCTAAATAAATTTAAGGCTCGGCTGGACAGGTATTTTAAATGAACAGAGGGGGGTGCTGCTGATGCTGCATAAGCTTGCTTTCTTGCATCAATATGCCTCTACTAATGCTAATACTCAAGGTGTGGCCTGACCATTGCCTTATACAAAGAGATAATCACCTCCTTATCCCTGCTAACAAAATTCCTGAATATCCTTGACAAGACCCCATGATCTCCTCAGAAAACATCATAGCTGACTGCATGATTACTCCTAGATCTTCTTTCATTCTCCACTACCCGAGTGTAGTACCACTCAGTTGGTACATTACTCTGGAGTTACTGTGCCATATGCAGTATTTGCATTTGTCCATGTTAATCTTCAGTTGCCACTTCTCAGCCTATCTGCCCAACTTTTCCAGATCCTGTTGCAGTAGCATTCTGCCATTACTGTCATTAACAACCCTACCAAAGGCTTTGTATCATCTGTAAACTTAGACATTAAGCCTGAAATATGTTGATCACTATCCTTGATAAATATAAAAAAACAACAATTGGCACAACACTGAACACTGGGGGACTCCACTAATAACATTAGTCCACAAAGAGCAGTGTCCATTGATTACCACTCTCTGTCTTCTCCCTCTCAACCATCATTTTATCCATTGTAGCACCTTTCTCTTAATGCAAACTGCTCCAATTTCTACAGTAGCCTCCCAGGTCCAACAGTATTAAACGCTTTCCAATCAAAGTATATGACATCAAAATTATTTTTTGCATCTCCAGTTCCTTTGTGACCACGTCATAGTATCCAATCAAATTGGTCACACAAGACTTCCCCTTAACAAAACCATGCCGTGTCTGAATTATTACTTCAGTCTCATCTAGTTGATCCTGCAATGTTTCTTTAACCAGTGACTCTTATTTCCTCATAAAAGAAGTTATACTAACAGGTCTGTATTTGCTCGTGTCATCCATTGTCCACCTTTTTGAATTTAAAATATATTTACACAGCTCCAGTCCACAAGGACCTCTCTTGAATCCAGAGAATCTCATAATTATGGCTAAGAGTTTGATTACTTCCTTTGCTTCCTCCGTTAATATCACTGTGCAGTTCCCATTCACCCCAGGGGCCTTTGTTATTTTTAATTTCCACAATTTCTCCTCCACTTTGCTCTCTCCCTGTTAGAGTCTGATAAGCTTCTGGCCTCCACTTCCTTAAAGAATTCCTCACATGTGAATGAAGAGGAAAAATAACCATCCAGTTTGTCAGCTACATGTGCAGGATCATCAACATTCGAACCATCGATATCAAGTGGACAAATCTGATTCATCCCCTTCCTTCTACAGTTCACATAACTAAAGAAGTCTTTGTTGTTTTTCTTTGCATCCTTTGCTAAAGATATCTCACAATCTGCCTTCACTTGCCTAACCTCCTTTGTGACTTGATAACACACTAGCTTATATCTACCATAGGCTTCTGTGTCACTTGTTACTTTATAAGCACCCATGTACTTTTTATCTCTGCCACGAGTCTGTCTCATTAGTTCATCAGACATACACATGGACCTAAACCTTGAACGGCATTTCTTAGTCGGTATAAAAACCCAAGTAGCATCCAAGACTAATTCTTTGAATGCTTGCTATTTAGAATTTGCTGTTGGAAATATCAGCAGTTTGTCCCGCTGTATAGAAATTAAAAACTGTCTGAGACCACTGTAGTCACCTTTACAAAAGCAAAAACCCTTCCCTTTACCCCTGATAGTAGTGACATCTTAATAAATCCCACATAAATACACTCTGATCACTGACACCTAGTGGTTCCTTTACCTGCATATTCTTAATGCATGAATAATCACTGCTGATTATCAGATCAAGAGTATTACTCCCTCTGGTTGCCTCTCGAACATGCTGCTGTAGAAAACAATCTAAATTCACAAAAGTCTTGCTAGCATGTGAATGTTATTTGTTATTGTTATTTGGTTTTTAGGAGCATTAGCAACTAAGGCCATATTGCTAAGGGATATGCGGTGGTCATTCCCTGACCTTTCCGCATCCTCCATATTTGGTGGTGACAGCATGTGAATGATCAACCCACAAGTTCCAGTCTATATCTGGGAAGTTAAAATTCCCCATTATAAGACAATCTGATTTACTGGCCCACTATTTCTTTGTATAATTGTTCATTGTACTCATTTGGCCTATAACACACTCCTACTCTCAACTTTGCTTTCCCAGTGCTTGTCACACCAAACTGACTCAGCATTGCACTGGCCAACAATGTCAACTGGATGCACTGCCTTAGATTTATGTTTCTTTACTAACAGCAAAACCTCCTCCTCCTTCCTTCTTATCCTGTCCATCCTTTCTTTACACATTCTACTCCCCAAATTCCAATTCTGAATTACTTATATCTATGTTACACCACATCTTTGATATCCCAACAATACCTGCCTTTGATGTCTTGACCAGCACTCCAAATTCATCAAATTTATTTACTATACTCCTAGCACTGGTGCACATGCACTTGTTCTTACTTACCCTAACACAGCCCATGTATTTACTTGTTTCATGATGGCTCCTAACAGTTCCTGAAATCCCCAGCAACCTGCTTTCCATGTTGCTGCTCATTGCAATAGAAGCAGTGCAGGAATCACTTCCATATCTGCCAGTGGCTATTGTTAATCTATTACTCGGTAAATCCCAGGCCTGAATTGATTGACATGGATCTCTTCATCATATGTTTGTTATTTGGTTTTTAGGAGCATTAGCAACTAAGGCCACATTGCTCTGGGGATATGCGGTGGTCATTCCCTGACCTTTCCGCATCCTTCGTATTTGGTGGTCACGGGCTCGAACCCCTTTCTAATCAAGCAGCAGTGCTATGCACTGCTGCTCCTGCCCACCTGGCTACAGAGGTGACTCTCATCATATACTGCCTCCAATCGTGTCTCGGGAGAATTGCAAACACTTTCCAAATTTAACCCTAACTCACAACTTTCTTTCAACATTGACCTATACTTGTTAAGTAAGTCTACAGATCTCCTACACTTAATGTCATTAATGCGAACATGCACAACAACATCACCTTTTGTGCCCTTAAAAGATATCTGCTCTACAACATCATGAACTTTTGCCTCTGGCACTCATACCCTAGTCCTATTCCAACTATCCTTTTTGCACAATATATTTCCCATTTACCTGACAATTGAGTCACCGACAATAACTAACTCCTGTGTGACTAGTGCATTCTACCCTATACCTCAAACTCATAGACGCCCATCAGAACACTGAGTTGCCACTTAATTCCTTGACACTCTCTGCACCTAGTATACACAAAGACATCCTACTTGATTAGTCATGTCCTGTTCCAGAAAGGTCTGCACACATTTCACATTTTTTTTAGACTGTGATGCATTGAAGAATTTTCCCCTTCAGTTCTCTCCTGAGCCACATCACTCCCACTAATTTGTACTCATTGCTTTGCTGCTCAAGTCTGCAGCATGATTTCTGTTTCAATACAATTTAATTAACAATGAAAATTAATAAGATTAATAAATTTAATTGATTAATTGACAATACTATACTAAGCTAACAGATTCCTAATACAGTGTTACATATTAAGCTATCTAGTTTTACATCATACTTTACGCTATCAAGTTCGATATATGGTTAGTTAGTTATTTGGTTTTTAGGAGCATTAGCAACTAAGGCCATATTGCTCCGGGATATACGGCGGTCATTCCCTGACCTTTCTGCATCCTCCGTATTTGGTGGTGACGGGCTCGAACCCCGGTCTAATCGAGAAACATGTGCTACGCACTGCTGCTCCTTCCCACCTGGCTACGGAGGCGTCAGTTCGATATATACATTACACTATTCTGTATTACACTATTCTAATGTACTACAACAATGGTGGCAAGTTTCGAATGGTACAAGGCTCTACGGATACTAAGTAGTAACCTACAAATTCTCTCTCTAAATTCAAAATAAACTAAGAAGCATGACTAAGATTATAGAGCTACTTCTAGAGTATAAATTAATATGACAAGTCAATAAAATGCAAAAATTCATCATAAACTTATCCGTTTGCTGGAGCTTAAAGATCTTCTCCCACATGTGGTTAACCTCATTCCCAACTCTCACATATGGTGTACATACAGAAAGAACATACAAAGCTCCTTGAACATGGCACGGCCTTTAAAATGCACCAGCATAATCACTACTCACATTCCCTCAAATCACCAGCTGACAAAGTAGAGTAGAGTAGAGGGAGCAAAACAATCCACTAGCTGATTCAGCTGCCTCCTAGAAATTTATCAACTGGTTTGGTATAGTGGACTATCCAGAAGCTGGTCTGTAAACACCTGTTTAGGGCTGCACTCCATCAAATGTAAGAAATATTAGGGCTCTCCATTAGATCCAATATTCCTTACATTTTGGGATTTTTAGATCTTTTCACAGATAAAACACATAAATTTAATTTGTTTTATTAGTCTGACTATATGTGATATACACAATAGAGAAAATAAAAGAGGGGGGAAGGAACATGTTTACTGCATAATGGAGGAGATGAGGGGGTGCTAGGGATCTACTCTGGAGACTTGGCATGGGTTTCATTATTTCAGGCCTTCAATAAGCAAATAAATTGGTGGTTATTTTTAAAATAATGATTCTATTTAAATAATTTTCAGCAATATTCATTAGAAAGAAATTATGATACAATAAAATGATTCATGTTTCCTCAAGAAGTTCACTTTAATGGGATTTTACTGTACTTTCTATTAGCAGTAATAAATTTATTGTAATCTCCGTCAGCTTGTGCAAGAAATTGAATATGTGAACCAATTTCAAAAATATGAATACTTCCGTCTTTGAATAATAGGTACCATCCACATGTTTCTTCAATCTAGCCTCAAAATTTAAATTACTCACATTCACAACTCATTTCCATAAAACCCCTTATCCAGACTGGCAATTACATAACAAATCTGAATTTATATCCAAGTATCTAAGGTATGCTTTTTAAATTCTAAAGTCATGGATGCAGGAGACTAATTAGGTGGAGGGCTCTGTCACATTGATTAGTTGTATCTAAATTTGGGAAAAGATATAGATGTTTAAAGACTGAGTTTTCATTAGTAAAGGCCTATACAACCATATAATAGTGCCACTGCTGGAGAAAGACATAGTGACCTACTCCAGGCTTTTTTCACCGGAAAGCTTTATGAACGAGAGCAACAAAAAATCGATAATGCTAGGAAAGGTCAGTGGAACAAGGAGAAGGGATCGGCAAAGAACACGCTGGCTCAACACCACCAAGAGTGACAACGCCATGAGCATGAAGGACTTGAAAGAAGCTGTTGAAGACCAGACAGCATAGAGGCAGCTCGCTTGTTCTGATGACTGATGTCATCAGTCATCAGAACAAGCTGTGAAATGTTAAATGATTTTTGTTCTGTATTTCTGAACATAGTTGCAGTTATAGATGCAGAAATACAAAAATTCCACCATTTTGAAAAAGGAAGGAGAGTACAGTGTTAGTGTGAATAATTTACATTGGTGTTAAGTACCGAGGTAACCTAAGTTGTCTTGCAGCTTATCATAACCTGTAGGCCTGTTTTAGTGATGAAAGAATTCCCCATCACACAGACTGACATAAGCCACAATACTGGGGTGAATACAAGTTTCTTCATTATTTCTTCATTTATAAGTTTCATGAATGAAAAATCAAGAATAACTAAAGAGAAACCACTATAACTTTGAGGCTAGCAGCAACTTCTTCAAATTTGATTCCTATTGTAGGAATCAAATATCATTATTATCATTATCATTAGTAGAGGCACATGATGCAAGAAAGCAAGCTTATGCAGCATCAGCTAAAAAAATAAACCCTCCCATTTCATTCCTCCATTCGTTCCAAATGCCTGTCCAGCTCAGCCTTAAATTTATTTAGGCTATTAGCTTCCACAACAAAAGATGAAAGCCTGTTCCACCAATCAACTACCCGCTGGCTAAAGGCAAATTTCCACACACAACTATCTTTCCTCAATTTGAAACTGTGCCCCATCAGGTTCTTAGTCTGAGCAAGACAAAGAATCCCATCAACATTCAGCTTGTTCAACCCATAATATAGAGCTTCCCAAGTGAAGCTGAAAAATGTGTTTTAAGAAAAAGTGAGTGACACTTAGGCAGAAATAACCTGCCAAATCAATCTGATCGAGAAAACATTTGAAGTGAATTTTTTAAATTTATTATTTTTTAAAGCCTAACGAATTGAAGCCTTATCTTCACAATTATTATAAAGTCCAATTCAACCCAATTAGCAGTCCAGAATTAAATACTTTATCTGACAATCTCAATGTTCAATTCTATTTAAAAAAACAAAAAAAAACCTACCTTCATGGTTTTCAAATATACAATGCTCATTCAATATATGAGATCCAGTAAGCTTAATATCTTGAGGAACATTTGCATCTGGTCGTCCAACTCTGAAAATATATTGTTAAAACATCAGTTTTCAATTCATGGTCTTTACAAATGTCAGAAAAACTTGTTGTTCAAAATTCGTTACTAAGAGGAATTTTTAAAATACCCATGTTTGTATAAAGTTTAAAAATATTTTATGAAAAATATTTCATATTAATTTAAAAAATGTAAATTATGTTTAATTACGAATTTAGACCTAGGAATTCTTTGAATTTAAAATGCATTTTATCAGATTGAACAATTAATATTTAATGCTACAGTAGACTGATTTTGAAAGAATATCTTGGAAAGCACTTATCTTGATGAGACTACCTTGTCTCATCAAGATAAGTGAAGCTCCAAGTGAGTCCATGAGTGAGATAGCAGAATCTCTTTCATACATGGAAGAAAGTTGGAAAATAAGCAATTAGGTTGATGAATGAGCAGTGATGTTTTTAGGGAAGAAATGCTCTTAATAATGGAGTATGGGTATGCTTGGGTAAGGCAAATTCACAAAATGCTATAAACGTTTGATGAAATCTACTGTTTTAAAAGACACTTGCATCACCACATAAGCATTACTCTAATGCCCTGGGAGAGATGACTCTTTTCAGCCACAGATGGCAACTCACATAGAGAAGACCACACAGAAATCAAAGTGTGCCTCCACATTAACTATCCTGAGATCGGCACCCATGGAAGAAATAAAAGTAGTGAATTTGCTAACAATGTGACTCCTAATGTGAGTGATGAATCTGGTAAGAGGAGAATCACAGATAACCAAGTCAAAAATGCACAATTCTCAGAAGCATAAACAATCTCATGAGGTTATGGTCACTGTAAAGAAGAAAACAAAAAAATGCCATTTTAAACATAACACTAAGAGTTAGTAAGCAAGAAAAATCAGCAGCAGAAATGGAATGTTCAAATATCAGTATAATTGAAATATATGAAACATGTGAGAAAGATACATAAGCAGAATGGTTGAGCCAAAGAAGAAAAGAAGAAGGAATAGAAAAATAGTGTAAGAAGGAATCATGGCACACACCCTGGTCTCTACTATTGGCAATGAAGACCCATGGGGCATCGTGTTCCGCATCGTCACCAATAGGCTGCCTAGAGGTGAGGTTCTTAATACAACTCTCAAACCGGATGGCTCTTCAACCTTTACCTGGTCTGACTCAATAAACAATATTCTTGATTCCATTTACCCTACTGAATTTTCAGCGATGTCACTGGAGCAACAGCAGTTCATCGACAGTAATCGAGCTTATCAGCCAGAGGCTACGGAACCGCCCTTCACTATGTTAGAGATGAATATGGCTCTGGCTAAAATGAAAGATGGCAAAACGCCAGATGCTGACTTACTCGAAGTCGACATAGCCAAGAAATTCGCTGAAAGCTACCTCACCACACTCTTGAGCCTCCTCAACAGATGCCTTGCTGAAGGAACTTTCCCTGTACCCTGGAAGACTGCTACTCTCAAGCTGATTCTGAAAAATCCAGATAAACCACCCCAACTTCCTGCCTCCTACCGACCAATTGCTCTGTTCTCTGTTTTGGCCAAGCTTCTAGAACAACTTCTGCTGTATCGCCTTTCCATCTGCTATACCGATAAGCAACTCAACTCACCTCACCATGTCAGTTTGGATTCAAGACAGGCTCCAGCACTGAAGATGCTATACACAACTTGATTACCCAGGCCACACATACAACTTCAAAGTATACTCTAGCCATCATGGTGGACTTTGCTGGTGCCTTCTATCGACTGTGGTGGCCCAGTGTTCTTCGGAGGCTTCGGCAGGCAAACACGTCCAAAAACCTATACAATAGTCTAAAATCCTATCTCAGCAATAGAAAATTACAAGTTGTAAGCAAATACCAGACTATGACAAGATGCGTTCACCAGGGTTGCCCCAGGGCTCTGTCCTTGGGCCATTCCTCTGATCCATTGTTCTGGACGAGTTCCTGGGGTTTCACCTGGGTGGAGCTAGACCCTTAGCCTTCGCTGATGATCTTGTTCTGGTGGTTCAAGGTGACACAAGAGTGGCACTGGAAGCAAAAGAAAATACAGCTCTGGAAAAGCTCCAAAACTGGGCAGCACTCCACAACCTCTCCATTTCTGGTGAGAAAACAAAATCGATTCTCCTCAAGGGAAAGCTACAAATATGCAGGCCTCCAACAATGAAGTTAAATAACATCCCTATACGTCTCTACACAGAAGTCAAATACCTAGGAATCTACATTGACACCAGACTTACCTTTCACCCTCATCTGAAGTACTTATCCACAAAAATCTGAAAGTATACAGCTACGATAAGAAGAGTCAGCAGAGCGGACTGGGGTTTGAAGCATAAAGCTTTGTCTCTCATCTATAAAGTGGCGTTTCTCCCAATTGTGTGTTATGGAGCCTCAGTTTGGTGTACAAAGGCCATCTCTGAAAAGAACAAGTGTAAACTTGACTCAATACAAAGATTCATGCTGTTGTCTATCTGCACGGCATGTCACACTGTCAGCACCCCTGCCCTACAGGTTATTACTGGATGCTTGCCACTCTATCTTGAGGTGATTAAACGGGGACTTTACCATCGATTAAAGAAGGGAATTCCGAAACAGTTGTTAAATCTTCAACTGCAGCTTACCAATGACCTGAAACATGAAAGAAAACGTATATTCGAACACCTTTAAGGACTTTGGCAACATTCATGGGAAACCACGCCCAAAGGAGAAATTACCAGAAGATTCCTCCCATCCATTGACATGACTTTCTCAAAGTCTCCTTCCTGGTTTTCACCTGGTCTGCAAGTTAAATTCCTGATCACAGGACATGGGCCCTTTCAACAGAAATTGACAGCAATGGGAATTGAAAGCAATCCATTCTGCCACTGTGGCGAAGAGGAGTCATGGGGGCATCTCATGTATGAGTGCCCTGCTTACGATGATTGTAGGCTCAAATTTTTTACTGAAATCCAGGATAACCCTCGTAACCATGAAACATACCTGCTTCAGAAGGAAACAACATACAAAGCTTTAACGAGTTACGCACAAGCTGTCTTTACCATCAGACGGGCAAAGTTTGCTGAACTTAGAGCTGCTCAGAACAACGACCTTCAAGTGCAAACACAAACTGGGGTCGGATAGCATTTTCCCAACTGATAAAAGAGTAAGACTGAAGATTAAAATACTATGCTGGCATCATGGTTGGCACTCCTTGAGAAGCTGACTCCCAGAGAGTGCTTGGCCTTTGGCACTCGCATAGTGGCTCCTGCCCCTGTGACTTTTGATACCTCTATCGATCCCCTATTTCTCCTTACTCGGGTGGACTGCCTTCTCTATCTGTCCACTTTAGCTTGTTCCTCACATTCAGACCCCCTTCCTCTTGTTCCCCAGGCCTTCTCTTCTCTTCCTTTTTTTTTTTTTTTTTTTAAACTTGGTCTTCGTCCAGGATGCTCAGGCGACCCTGGCCGAGACCAGCCAGAGAATAAAGGGCAGCCTGGCTACCTCCTAGCGGTGTGTGCAGGCAACGTGAGGTCCCACCAGGGGCCCCGTGGCCAAATGCCAGGACACCCAACGGAACCTAACACAATATGCCATATACAACAGACAACACTTTTCCGGCATTTACAGTAGTTCTGTATCTCTTCACAGCATACATATGGCGCAGATGTGAGAAATCACAGGTGGCACCTGACCCTAACACTATGCACTATGTACTCTTATCTGGTTATCAGCAGTGATCATTCATGTATTAAGAATTTGCAGATAAAGGAACCACTAGGTGGATCACAGTGTACTGATGCGGGATTTGCTTAAAGATATAATTACCATCAGGTGTAAAGGAAAGTGTTTTTGCTTCCGTAAAGGTGAGTACAGTGGTCTCGGGCAGTTTTTAAATTTTATACAGTGGGCTCAACTGATGATGTTGGATCAACAGCAAATTCTAAGTGGGAAGCATTCAAGGGATTAATAATGGAAGCTACTAAAAGTTTCATACCTATTAAGAAATACTGTTCAAGGTTTAAGGTAAATGGTTGTCAAATGAACTAATGAGACTCATGGCAGAGAAGAAAAATGCATGGGTTGGATATAAATTTTCAGGTGACACAGAAGCCTATGGCAGATATAAGCTAGTCTGCAATCAAGTCACAAAGGAGGTTAGGCAGGCGAAGGCAGATTACGAAAAATCTTTGGCAAAGGATGCTAAGAAAAATAGCAAGGATTTCTTTATTTATATAAACTCTAAAAGGAAGGGGATGAATCTGATTGGTCCACTTGATATCGATGGTTCGACCGTTGATGATCCTGCTCAGATAGCAAACAAACTGAATGAGTATTTTGCATCTACATTCACACATGAGGAGTTATTAAGGTTTGAAAATGCCAGAAGGTTATCAACTCATAGCAGGGTGCTTAATGATTTTAATAACTTAGAGCAAAGTGGAGGAGAAATTGTTGAAGTTAAACATAAGAAAGGCACACATAAGAAAGGATGGGATCTATCCAGTTATATTAAAGGAGGCGGCAAATCCTTAGCCATAATTATGAGAACATCCTTGGACTCACGGAAGGTCCCCACGGACAGGAGAGTGAAAATGTATCCCCAATTCACAAAGGGGGATCGAAGGGTGACACGATTAATTACAGACCAGTTAGTTCAACTTCTGTTCTGGGTAAAATGATAGAGTCACTGGTTAAAGATGCATTGCAGGATCATCTAGACAAGACTGCAGCAATAATTCAGACACAGCATGGGTTTGTTAAGGGAAAGTTTTGTCTGACAAATTTGATAGGATATTATGATGTGGTTACAAAAAGACTGGATGCAAAAAATAATTTTGATATCATATATTTGGATTTCAGGAAATCTTTTGACACTGTTGCAAATGGAAGACTACTGTGCAAATTGCATAAGAATGGTATTAAGGGTAAATTGCTACAATGGATAAAAGGATGGTTGAGTGGGAGAAGACAGAGGGTGGTAATAAATGTGTGTTGCTCTTCGTGGACTAATGTTATTAGTGGAGACCCACAGGGTTCGGTGTTGGGTCCACTGTTGTTTTGTATATTTATCAATGATATTGATGAAGGTATATCAGGCTTACTGTCAAAGTTGGCAGATGATACAAAGTTGGCAGGGTTGTTAATGGCAGTGTGCTACTGCAACAGAATCTAGAAAATTTGGGCAGATGGGCTGAGAAGTGGCAACTGAAGTTTAACCTTGAAAAATGCAAAGTACTGCGTATGGGTAGAAGTAACCCCAGAGAAATGTACCAACTGTGTGGTACTACACTTAAGGTGGTAGAAAATGAAAGAGACCTGGGAGTAATTGTGCAGTCAGATATGAAGTTTTCTGAGCAATGCAGACAGGTGGCCAGGGCAGATCATGGGGTTTTGTCAATAATATATAGAAATTTTGCTAGCAGGGAAAAGGAGGTGACTGTCCCTCTGTATAGGGCAATGGACTGTAAGTAGTACAAGTGGTATGTATACATGGGAGACTGTCAACAGGAGAGGGGGGGGGGAGTATGCTCTTATTTAAAGAGCACATAAAATCTAAGTCATTAACATAGGTAGCCAGTGCAGAATTGAATCAATTTGGTGTCACCTAAGCACTGCAAAAACAAAAATGAGAGTATGGGCGAGTTATAGATCTAATGGCTGATAAGAATAATAAATACCTATATAGACAGAGAAGGGAGGCAGGCAGGGATTTTATCTTTCCAGACATTGACTGAAACTTGTGGTTTGGTCACTCACTCGGTAGCAAAACTTTCCTGGACTTATTGGATGACTGTTTTAAACACCAGCATGTCAAACAACGAGAAACAGCAATATCCTTGATCTCTTTATGATTTATGGCAGTGGCGCTTCATGCAGTAAGCATCTGCAGATACGAGAACTACAATAGCATTAGCATAAGTAGAGGCAGACGATCCAAGAAAGCAAGCTTATGCACCATCAGCCAAAAAAAAAATCCTCCCATTTCACCCCTCCATTCGTTCCAAATGCCTGTCCAGCTCAGCTTTAAATTTATTTAGGCTAGCACAGAAGAACTTTCACAACAAAAGATGGAAATCTGTTCCACCAATCAACTACCAGCTGGCTAAAGGCAAATTTCCGCACATCTATTCTATAACCGTCTTTCCTCAATTTGAATCTGTGCCCCCTCAGGTTTTTAATCTGAGCAAGAGGAAGAATCCCATCAGCATTCAGCTTCTCAACCCATTCAAGGCCTTATAGACCTCAATCAGATCACCTCGCAAGTGCCTACTCTCCAGGTGCTGCAATTTGCAGGTCTTAAGCCTTTCTTGGTAAGAGCACCCCTTTCTTCCCCTCACCAATCTTTTGTTGCCCTTCTTTGTACTCGTTCTAGCAACCCTACAACCTTCCTAAATCCAGACCATTGCCTTGTATAATGGGATAATCACCTCCCTGTTCCTGCTAGCAAAATTCCTATATATCATTGACAAGACTCTGTGACCTGCACTGCTCAGCGAACTTCATATTTGACTGCACAATTACCTCCAGGTGTTTTTCACTTTCCACTTCCCTGAGTTTAGAACCACACAGTTGGTATATTTCTCTTGGGTTATTGCTACCCATATGCAGTACTTTTGCATTAAACTTCAGTTGCCACTTTTCAGCCCATTTGCGCAACTTCTCTAGATCCAGTTGGAATAGCATACTGTTTTTACTGTCGTTAACAATCCTGCAAATCTTTGTATCATCTGCAAAATTGGACATTAAACTTGATATACCTTCATCGATATCATTGATAAATATACAAAACAACAATGGGCCCAACACCGAACCCTGGGGAACTCCCTGAGAAACCCCAAGTTTGGTAGTGATCACAGTGTATTCTGATGGGATTTACTTAAAGATGTAACTACTGTCAAAATAAAGGCAAGGCTTTTCCTTTTGTACAGATGACTATAGCGATCTCAGTTTTTAAATTTGCTGCAGTGGAACTAACTGATGAAGTTACTAATGATGGTCCTTGAGGTTCCCACCAACATTCTCTCGTATATGCCAGACAAGCTGTACTTGCTACCTGGGAGTCTAAAATGCTGATGGAACTGATATTCGGATAACATTCAAATCAAGTGGACCCAATTTCAGCGAAGTCCGGATGGTTTGTGACAGCCAAATCCTCTGCTTGTACCTTCACGATGGTGTGACTGAGTAATCCTGGGTATAACCCCCAGGCCCAAAGACACTGGGGGTAACCACCCAGGTGTGAACCAATGTAAGCAGAGGGTGATCTTCTCTGGCTTAAAATCTCTCTACGACATTCAATCAAATTCATCTATTGTCCCTGCCGTTCTCCCAATTCCACTTTTCACTTGGAGCTCTTTGACTTCCTCTCTTTGCAACTTGATTATCTCCAGTCCAACTTTCTTAACAGTGAGGTAATTTTCCTTGGTGATTTTAATGTTCACAACTCCAGCTGGCTTCCGTTTTCTAGTCACACCAACCCAGCTGGTCAAGATGCTGAGACTTTTGCAATTACTAATTACCTTGCACAGAATTAATAATAACCTTGCACATTTACCTACCAGAATACCGGACAATCCTAACCATACAGCCAACATGCTTGATCTTTTTCTCACAAACCACCCTTATAAGTACACAGTTGAAGTGAGTGGTCCTTTAGGCACCTCAGATCACAATTTAGTGATTACCTCTTCTCCAAAGGAGTCTTTATCTCATGGTTATTCCCAACCTCGTATTGTTTGGCAATACAAGAATGCAAAATGGGATGACCTGTGAGACTTCTTTTCTTCTTTTCTTTGGTCTGATTACTCTTTCAAAACTTCTGATGTCAATGTTTGCTCAGATCATGTCAGTGAAATTATTCTTGCAGGAATGGAATCCTTCATTCCACATTCCACTTTAATATCTGTCCTTTATCTAAACTTTGGTTTTCTAATAAATGTGCTAAGGCTGTTCAAGAGAAGAATGTCGCATATCATAACTGGCTTCTTTCCAATTCTTCAGTTTCATTTTCTGCCTACATCAAAGCTCGCAACAATTGTAAAGCAGTTATTAATCAGTCCCAACTAGATTTTGAACAGGCTAAGAGTAGAAAACTTGCTTCTTGCCCTAATGATAGCCGAGCACTCTTGTCTCTTGCCAAAGCTATTGGCCACAACTTTTGCCCATCTCTGCTCCCACCTCTGTCAAAACCAGATGGTTCTGTTGTCACTTCAGCCAAGGATAAAATTGACCTGCTATCATCCCATTTTTCTTCAAACTCATGTATTAATGATCTTGGTAAAACACCTCCCACAATTCCCAACATGCTCTATTCTGGCTCCTGTGGCCTTCCACCAAAAGGATGTCAGAAAGATTTTGACGAACCTTGATGCTAAGAAAGCTCCAGGTCCCGATGGTATTTCTCCACTTGTTCTCAAAACCTGTGCTCCTGAACTTCTGTTCTTTTCTGCCTTTTTTCACTTTCTTATTCCAAAAGTGTTTTTCCTTCTGCTTGGAAATTTGCTCATATGCATCCAGTTCCTAAAAAGGGTGAAAATCCCTCCCATCCAATTATTTCCATTTTGTAATTACTTCTACTCTTTCTAAATTAATTGAGAAATCAATTAACTGCCAACTCTTAAACTACCTAGAAACCTTCTGTCTGATCAACGATTGCCAGTATGGATTCTGCCATTGTCGATCCACTGGTGATATTCTGGCTAATGTTACCCATTTATGGACAAATTCAATGGAAAAGTTCGGTGAAACACAAAAAGTTGCTCTTAACATCTCAAAGATCTTAACATCTCAGTGAGTTCGTGTTTGGCATAAAGGTCTTCTAAACAAGCTTCCATTTTATGGTTTGCCAACAGTTTTTTTGTAATTGGTTATCCAGTTTTCTCTCTGACTGCTCACTGAGGCTGATGGTAGATGGCTCTCTGTATTCTAACTTCTCCACTAATGCTGGTGTCCCCAAGGTTCAGTTCTTTCCCCCACTCTTTTCCTCTTGTATATTAATGACTCTCTTCCACTGACTGGAAATCCTATCCATAGTTTTGCCGATGATAGCACATTGCATTCCACTTTCCATTTTGAGAAACCTTGCCCTGCTCAATCAGCTTCAACTTCATGAATATCTGCTACTAATTCCTTTAATTCCGATCTCCAGATAATTCTTCAGTGGGACAAAGACAACTTAGTTGATTTCAGTCCTTCTGAAACTCAGTGTTGTCTTATATCTCTCAAAAAAGAATTCTTCTGCTCCTATGCTTATCTTTGGTGATACTCCAATTTCTAGGCAAAATGATATATCTCTTTTGGGGATTACACTGACTTCTAATCTCTCTTGGCACAAGCACATTACAAATATTGCTTCCTCTGAATCTAAAAACTTGGTTTTCTCTTTCACTCTCGGCGTTACTTTTCTTCCAAACAGCTGTTAACCCTGTACAAATTGGAAATCTGCCCTACCATGGAATATTGATACCTCATCTGGGGCGGTGCCCCCAAAACCTCTCTCAGGCTTCTAGATTCCATTTGACTTAAGAAGAGGGCAGTTAAGTTAATTAACGATTCATCTCTTACAGAGTCTCTTCACTCGCTGTCTCATAGAAGTATTGTTTCTGCTGCATGCCCTTTCTACAGATACTTCCATGGGCACTGTTCTTCTGAATTGGCTTCTATAATTCCCACTCTCTCTTTCAAAATCAGTCCAAACACATGCCGCCACCAGCCAATATCCATTTACTATCCAACTTCAAACTCACAGAACTAACTTTTCATCTTCCTCGTTTATTCATTCAACTGCCGTTTTCTGGAACAGCCTTCCTTTGTACGCATTTCCTTAAAAATTACAGTCTACAAAAGTTCAAGTATAATGTCAACAAATATCTTCTTTCATCTTCTCAACCTCCAACTGAAGCATGGTACTAAGTACTATAGGTTCTAATACCTCTCGTGTTTGGAGTTTTCATAAAAAAAAAAAAAAATAACTAACAGCATATACTTGGGAAGCATTCAGGAATATAATTTTATTTGAAGATATAACTACTGTCAACAAGCAAAAGGAATAGCATTGCTTTCGTAACGATGACTACAATTGTCTCAGACAGTTTTTAATTAGTTGAGTGGACCTAACTGATGATACTATCAACAGCAAATTCTAAATTAGAAATTCTAAATTCTAAATAAATATTTCAGGGATGTTACCTTAGAAACTACTATGCTTGTTATAGCAACTAGGGACACAGTTCAAGGCTTAGATCGAAATGGATGTCAGATAAACTGATGAGACTAGTGGCAGTGAAGAAAAATGCATGTGATGCATATACATCATCAGGAGATACAGGAGCCTACAGATGATATGAACTAGTCTGCAATCAAGTAACAAAGTAGGTTATGCACAACTATGAGAGAACATGAGAGGTCTCCAGAAAAGAATGAAAAGAAAAGCAGCAAAGACTTGTTTACTTATGTAAACACTAGAAGGAAGGGGATGAATCACATTGGTATGCTAAATATGAATGGTTTGATCATTGACGATTCTGCTCAGGTTGCTGAAAAAAACTTAAGCATTTTGCATCTGCATTCACACAGTGAGATAAATGATTTTGTGATAACCAAGGGGAAAATCGAAAAGAAAGATTTGAAGCTAAACAGAAATGGCACCTGAGTGGATGGGATCTAGGAAATTCTATTAAGGAATGCCGAAAAAGAGGGAAGCAAACCCTTAGCCATAATTATGAGAGCGTCTTTGGATGCAGAGGATGTCTCTGCCGACTGGAGATGTGCAAATGTATCCCAATTCACAAAGTGAGATCAAAGGGTGAAATGAATTACAGACCTGTTATCCTAACATCTGTTCCAGGGAATATAATGGTGTCTCTGGTTAAAAAAAGTAAGGCAGAACTCTCTAGACAAAAGAGTACAGTTATATTGCAGTTGCAGCACAGATTTGTTAAGAGGCACTCATGTCTGACCAACCTGATTGATACTATGATTCCATAACAAAGGAAATGATTGCAAAAAAATAATTTTGGCACAACATGCTTAGATTTTCAGGAAAGCTTTGCCACTGTCACATATAAAACACTGGTGTTCAGGTTGAAGCAGTGTGGAATTAGGAGCAAGGTTCCACTCTGGATAAAAGGACGGTTGGGTGGGAAAAGACATGGAGTAGTTAACAGTAGACTGTCTTCATGGACTAATGTTATTAGTGGACTCATCCATGGTACAGTGATAGGCCTACTGTTGTGTTCAACATTTATTAATGGTATTGTTGAAGGCAAGTCTTTGGCAAAAGTTTCAAATGATAAATGTGTGTCTCCTTAAGCAGAAACATGTTAGCTTGTACTTATTCAGGAGGGCCTTAATGTCTTCACTATTTTGACAACAATCACAGCAGTTCCATTGCAGAAATTTGAACATCGACATTACTTCCACACATCTGTGGGCTTTGCTTTCTTAGTCTGGATCTATCCTTTTTTGGGAAGTATGGATGCTGTCCAGTGTCCATACCTTCATCTGCAAAAAGTTTCATGACTGTGTCTTCATTTGCTTCCTTCATTTCTATCTACATTTTTTCATTTGTTGCAGGCGGTGAGTCAGGTTTCATGGTCTACTATTGATATGGGAGCAGCTGATTGAGTACGTTGTACTAGCTGCTGAGTGTTCAATAAGTAGCATGTGGGTACAAAAGATTCTTTTGGTGGGATTGTCATATCAGTTTGAGTTCCAACAGATTGCTTCTCTGCAGCCTTCTGAGCAAATGTAAATTATTGCTACTTATTGGGATTACCAGTTTTCTCGCCTCCTGATATTCAGCTCTGCTTTCATCATGCAGGGTGCTCACCTTGACAGTTGACACAAATTGGTTTGTTCACGCTGTACATTCATTGCTTTCGTGGTCCTGCCCTGCACAGCGCAGCGCAGCGCAGGCAGGCCATCTGCAAAGGACCATACTTTTACCATTTGAAACATTACACTGAGATGTATGAGATCTATGGCCTTACTGAGTAATGCATGTACCAGGCTGTTATTGAGTTATGAGATGGACAATTAAATATAAGGACAGAGTTTCTGGTTGATACTAAAATTCCAACCCTATGCACAAAATTATTTTAACTGTTATCACTCCCTGTGGCTTTAGTTCAGAGCAGATTTCCTCCTCGATAATCTCAAGGAGGTCCCACTCTGAGATGACATCTCTTGACAAATTTTGTGTTCTCTGTGGTGTCATAGTAATCAATATTCCTCCTAATGAAGTCACCTGCAGCAGATGCTCAGGGTGCCTATCATTTTTGGTTTCAATTAAGAGTCCCCAGCAAAAAAGCCTCAACTAATTTCAGTGAACCTGCTAACCTCTCTAAACCTTTCTGTACAAAAAAGGGTGACATTTTCCCAATGTTTCTCAGCTTGTGAATGTGTGATCAAGGATCTTGGAGTGGGACTTGACATTCCTTCAGTTCAGGATCTCTTTGCAGAGACAATGAACTAAAAGACTGTCAAGACATATCCTCAAACAGGCCTATGGGGCTGGGAAATTCCATATTCAAGAAAATTAATACTCAAACACCAGCCAAGTATTTAATAAATAGAATAAAATAAGATGATACAGTAAACTGGATTATTACAATAAATATTAAAAATATATACTAAAAATATATAAAATCAGTATGATAAACAAGTTAAAAACAAAATAGTAAAATCGTTAAAATAAGTTAAAATACCAAAAATCCGAAGCTTTCGGAGACAACTGTCTCCTTTCTCAACAGTGTACTGTTGCTACAATGACACATCCTTAAGTAACAGGTTGATCATCAGGAAGATCGTCAGTATTCTCTATTTGTGCACTGGAGACAGAAGTGACCCTGGAGCGTGCCATGTGGAACCAATCATCGCATCTGAGGACAATTGCCTCAAAAAGGGGGTGTAATCGTACACCCCTGTCCCTGTTAATGGTATAACAGGATGAACCGATTCACAAGCTCTCGAACCACTTGCGTTCCCAGAACCCATGCGCACGGTCAGTAATAACTGCATCCTCAGGGGAGATCCAATGCTGCTTCTCCCAAAAGTGTTCCACCACAGCAGACCTAGCATAGTTTGCAGTCTTGATGGCAGTCAAATGTTCCCTCAGATGGTCTTTTGGATGTCGCCCTGTCTTCCCCACATAACAATCCCCACAATCCGGGCACTTAATCTCATAGACTACACTACTGGTGGAATCCCGGGTTACGGGGTCTTTGACCCGAGACACCACTGTGTGCAACCTCTGCCCCGGAAGCTGCACACAGCGGGTCTAACACTTCCGCAGTGCCCGTGCCATGCGCTCTGAAAGGCCCGGATAGTAGGGAATGTAAGCAGTAGCCACTGAGGGAGGGGGTTCCCGGCGATTGGACCCTATAAACATATTTGTCCAAGATCCTCTGGGAGTAACCGCACTTACTAAGGTCTGCCGTGATCTTACTAAATTCCATTTCCCTGTCCTCGGTGGTACTGAAGTGGGACCACACCCTATTTATTAATGCCCTGGCTATGCTATCTTTATGTTGATAGGCCTGTGCTGAACTGTAATGGACATACTGACTACGACACATTGGTTTTCTATAAACTGTAGTCTTCACTCTAGCACCATCTCTAATAACCAGGACATCAAGAAACAGGAGGGTACCAGCTGTTTCCACCTTCGAGGTGAATTGTATAAATGGGGAGAAGCTATTAAGTAAGTTGAGTATTTCATCTTCCCTCCCCTTTTTTATAAGGGTAAATGTATCGTCAACATATCTCTTCCATTCGCACATGGGAAAATCTAACTGACAGAAAATCCTGGCTTCTAGTTCCTCCATAGCTATATTAGCCACTATGGCACTAATGGGGGAACCCATGGCCGTGTCATGGACCTGTTTATACATAACATTTTGAAAAAGCATAGTGGTACTAGCAAGGCAAAACTCCACCCCTTTACAAATGTCATCAATGCTTAACAAACACCTGGCACTAATAGCATGGCCCGGGTGCCAAGCGTTCCGTGGCCAAGTGATTATCGTGCGTCTCTGAAAGCGTTTTCTAAAAAGAGAATTTAAGCAATCAGTTTATATTTTTTAGTTTCAAACACCGTTTTCTTAATTTCTATATTATCACATATATATCTATTTCTATACTCTCTCTCACACTACAAGAAGTAGGCAGAAGCCCAGAAAGGAAAACCACCTTTCTGTTTCCTTTTCTATTAGTACTAACTACTAACTCAGCTGCTTAGTCACCTCGTGGCACTGCTCCTGCCTCCCCGTGGCAGGGCCGGAAACCTGGGTGGTAAAGCAAACCCCCAGGGCCAAAAGGAGCAAAACATGGATTTCGACAACTTTCCCCCAATCCAGACAGAAAATTCAATAGATTTGCACCATCCTGATGATGACACAAACACCAGAAAGAGACTGAAGACAGATGCTTGCAGAACAGAACATCCAACTTTCCTGATCTTGCATTCTTTAACAAATCAGGCCATAGGCAATCTATCTCCATTTCTCATATAGAAATATCTGGAAAGTGTAGCAGGTTCCCCGAAAATGGTGAGACGTCATAAATCTGGCGCCCTACTCGTTGAGACCACCAGCTCCAAACACTCTGAGTCCCTTCTGAAACTTTTCACATTTGATGGAATTCCAGTCAAGGTGTCACCACATGCTACACTCAATACCTCCAAAGGTGTCATCTCACAATGGGACCTAATGAATGTCTCAGAGCAGGGGATTATAAATGAATTGCAAGATCAGAAGGTCACACAGGCAAAAAGAATTATGCTGAAGAAGGATGGCGAACTTATCCCAACTCGCAGCATCATACTGACATTTAGTTCGCCAAACCTACCTACATCGGTGAAAGCCAGGTATCTCAACTGCCGCATTCACCAGTATATTCCAAATCCATTAAGATGTTATAAATGTCAGAAATTCGGAAACTCCCAAACGGTCTGTCGAGGTGATGCTGAATGCCCTAACTGTGGCATCTCGAAAGAGCATGCCCAAGCTGATTGTAAATCACAGTCCTCACTCTGCCCTAATTGCACTCAGCCTTCTCTAAATCATATGACGAATGGAAATATGAAAAGAAAATCCAGACGTATAAGGTAGAAAAAAAAAAAAAAGTCTCATTTTCAGAAGCAAGGAAACAAATACAGCAACCAAAACATACATATGCTGATGCTGCCAAAAGATTTCATACAATATCCGTTCAGACTGACACATCAATACCACCAAGCATTTCTATTTCTGAGTGGGCTCGATCTATACTCTCTTCCATACGACAGTCCTCAAAGCAACAGACTTCAACCAGATCTAGTAACACGCCAGTCACGATACCACCTGTTGCTGCTGCAACTTCCGTAAGACCTGCTCAAAGCGAAAATTCTGATCCAATTAATAAGCAGCATGCTGAATCTTCTTCTGCTGTGGACACAAATGAGGCTTGCAATCAAGAAGAAAATGAAACCATTCTGGAAATCCATCCAGAAGACAAAATAGAAACCAGACCTGTTTTTTCAAAGAGAGAGAAAATGTAAGCTGACCGCCTGAAACAGATTTCCAAAATGCAGGTAGACGCAGCTACTCCATTTAAATCCAAACAATGAAAAACATCATACAATGGAACTGCAGAGGCTTTCGCAGCAATATTGATGACATCCACGAAATAATTATGAACCACAATCCAATTGGAATCTGCTTACAAGAGACATATTTAACACCTCAGTTGTCTCCCTCGATAAAAAATTATACTCTCTTTCGGCAAGACAGACCTACAACCACTAATGCTCATGGAGGGGTAGCCATACTCGTGGACTCACGAGTCCCTTGTAAACGCATTCCGCTACAAACTGCCATTGAAGCTGTTGCCACGCGAATAGCGATTGGCATTAAGCTAACACTGGTTTCTATCTACCTTCCACCCGGTTATCCTTGTACTTTTCAAGAACTTCAAGATCTCATTCTGCAGTTGCCAACCCCTTTCTGTTTATTGAGCGACTTCAATGGATGCAATCCATTGTGGGGATCTCCCAACACAGACGCCCGAGGACAACTCATTGAAATGCTTGCCGACAGACAAAATCTAACCATATTAAATACAGGCTCACCAAATTATTTCCATCTCCCAAAAGGATCAGTCTCTGCAATAGATCTATCCATCTGCTCTCCGATCCTCTTCCCTAGTATTGAGTGGACTTCTCTGGATGATCCGCTCAATAGTGACCACTACCCAATTATCTGTAAAATACACACTTCACTCTGCATAACTTCAGAAACCAGCACAAAATGGAAATTTTTTAAGGCAGATTAGACAAAGTACACTTCCCATGTATCCTTCGGCAACCAGACCATTGAATATCATCCAATTGACAAAGCTGCCAACCATATTACAAAACAGATCCTAGTAGCTGCATCTATTGCTATTCCACAATCACAGTCAAGCATCCGTAAAAGCAGAAACTACTGGTGGAATGAGGACTGTAGGAATGCAAAAAAAAGGAAAAAACAGTGCATTGAATTTATTCCGCAAATACCCTACCACTGCTAACCTGATAAACTACAAAAAACTTAGAACTAAGGTCCACCATATTAGGAAGAAAGCAAAAAAAAGACTCTTGGATTCGACTCGCAATTGAAATAATAAAAATACTGATGTAAGAGTTATAGGGAAAAAAAATCAGGCATTTAAATGGAAAATTTCACCCATTGTCCTCCCCACTTATCGCCTGGAATGGGCTGGAACTGTCTACTCCTGCAGAGATTGCAGATGCCCTAGGCGCAGTATTTTCACAGTTATCTCAATCAACGGCATACAAATAATCATGTCAGAAGATTAAGACTTCAGCCAAAAATTCTCCCACCTGAATTTCAGAACCAAATCCTTTTTACCGTACAATCAACCAGTCACTATGCTAGAACTTCAAGAGGCTCTATCCACTGCTAGGAACAGTGCTGCTGGCCCTGATGGAATATATAACACAATGCAACAGCATCTAGATAATAAATAGCTATCTTCACTTCTGACATTCTATAATTGCATCTTCATGGAACATTCATTCCCGAGTTCCTAGCGTCACTCTTTTGTACTGGCAATACTCAAACCAGGGAAAGATCTCTCTATGCCTAATAATTATACACCCATTTCTCTCACCAGCTGCTTAAGTAAAACCCTAGAAAAAATAATACACCATAGACTAACATGGTACCTTGATTCCCAAATTGATATCTGATAATCAATTTGGTTTCAGGAAAAACCGATCATCACTGGATCTTATGATCAAAGCAGAAACAAATATTAGGAATGCATTTATTCAAAATAAGCATCTCGTCATGGCATGTCTCGATATAGAGAAAGCCTTTGACACCACTTGGCGTTTTGGCATCCTGAGAGATCATTCCCTAGATCTGAGAGGTCACTTTAGCATTAGCATTAGTAGAGGCATTTGATGCAAGAAAGCAAGCTTATGCAGCATCAGCCAAAAAAAAAAAAAAAAAAAAAATCCACTTCCACTTCACCCCTCTGTTCGTTCAAAATACCTGTCCAGCTGAGCCTTAAACTTATTTTAGGCTATCAACCTCCACCACAAGGGATGGAAGTCTGTTCCACCAACCAACCACCCGCTGGCTAAAGGCAAATTTCCGCATGTCTATCCTACATCTGTCTTTCCTCAATTTGAATTTATGCCCTCTCAGGTGATTTTTCTGAGCTAGAGGAAGAATCCCATCAGCATTGAGCATGCTTAAACCATTCAAGGCTTTATACACCTCTATCAGATCACCTCGCTGGTGCCTAGTCTCCAGACACTGTAATTTGCAAAACTTAAGCCTTTCTTCGTAAGAGCACCCCTTTGTTCCATTCACTAATCTTGTTGCCCTTCTCTGTACTCGTTCCAGCACCTCTACATCCTTCTTGAAATGAGGCCTCAGACCTGTATACAGTACTCTAGGTGTGGCCTGACCATCGCCTTATACAATGGAATAATCACCTCCTTATCCCTGCTGAAAAATTCCTGTATATCACTGACAATACTCCATGAGCTACTCTTGCAGCCCGTCTGCACTGCTCAGAGAACTTCATATCTGCCTGCACAACCACCCCCAAGTCCCGTTCATTCTCTACCACTGTCAGTGTAGTACCACAGAGTTGATACGTTGCTCTGGGATTGCTGTTTCCCATGTGTAGTACTTTACATTTGTCAATGTTAAACTTCATTTGCCACCTCTCAGCCCATCTGCTCAACCTTTCCAGATCCTGTTGCAGCAGCATAGTGTCAGTAGTGTCCTTGACAACCCTGCCAACCTTTGTATCGTCTGCAAACTTGGACATTAAGCCCGATATACCATCATCAATATCATTTATAAATACAGAACACAATAATGGACCCAACACTGAGGCCCTGAGGGACTCCACTAATAACATCAGTCCACGATGAGCAGTGTCCATTGATTACCACTCTCTGTCTTCTCCCCCTCAACCACCCCTTTATCCATAGCAGCAATTTGCCTCCAATGTCACACTGCTCCAATTTGTGTAGCAGTCTTCCATGTGCAACAGTATCAAAAGCCTTTCTAAGATCCAAGTATATAATATCAAAGTTATTCCCTGCATCCAGTTCTTTTGTGACTGCATCATAGTATCCAATCAAGTTGGTCAGGCAAGACTTCCCCTTAACAAAACCATGCTGTGTCTGAGCTATAACTGAAGTCTTGTTTAAATGATCCTGCAGTGCTTCTTTAACCAGTGCCTCCATTAATTTTCCTGGAACAGAAGTTAAGCTCACAGGTCTATAATTACTTGTGTCAGCCTTTGATCCTCCTTTGTGAATTGGGGTCACATTTGCACATTTCCAGTCTATGGGTACCTCCCCTGAGTCCAAGGAAGCTCTCATAATTATGGCTAAGGGTTTGCTTACTTCCTTTGCTGCCTCCTTTAATATAACTGGATAGATCCCATCCACCCCGGGTGCCTTTCTTGTGTTATCTTCAACAGTTTCTCCTCCACTTTACTCCCAGTTATTTCAAGATTCTGTAGCTTACTGCTAGAGTTGAATACACCTCTGGCATTCCCCTCGCTGAATAACTCCTCATGTGTGAATGTCGATGCAAAATATTCATTTAGTTTGTTAGCTACCTGAGCAGGATCATCAACACTTGACCCATCAATATCAAGTGGACCAATCTGATTCATCCCCTTCCTTCTAGAGTTTACATAAGTAAAGAACTCTTTGCTGTTTTTCTTTGCATCCCTTGCCAAGGATTTCTCGTAATCTGCCTTCGCCTGCCTAACCTCCTTTGTAACTTGGTTGCATATCAACTTGTACCTATCATAGGCTTCTGTGTCATGTGTTAATTTGTATGTATCCCATGCATTTTTCGTCTCTGCCATATGCCTCATTAGTTCATCTGAAATCCATTTTGGCCTAAACCTTGAACAATATTTCTTAGTTGGTATGTAAAGCCTAGTAGCTTCCAAGATAAGTTCTTTGAATGCTTCCCATTTTGAATTTGCTGTTGGTAACATCATCAGTTGGTCCCACTGTATAGAATTTAAATACTGTCTCAGTCCATCGTAGTCGCCTTTACGGAAGCAATAACCCTTCCCTTAACCCCTAATGGTAGTTACCTCTTTGAGTAAATCCCACTTCAGCACACTGTGATCACTGCCACCTAGTGGTTCATTTATCTGCAGATTCTTAATGCATGAAGAATCACTGCTGATAATCAAATCAAGAGTATTACTCCCTCTAGTTGCCTCCCGAACATGCTGATGTAGAAAACAATCAACCAATAAATCCACAAAAGCCCTGCTAGTGTGTGAGTAACCAGCCCCCAAATTCCAGTCAATATCTGGGAAATTAAAATCTCCCATTATAAGACACTCTGATTTACTGGCCCACTCTATTTCCCTGTACAGTTCCTTATTATACTCATCAGAGTCATTAGGCCTATAGCACACTCCTACTCTCAATTTTGATCTCCCAATGTTTATGTCACACCAAACTGACTCCACACTGCACTGTCCAGCGATGTCGACTGGCTTCACTTCCTTGGTTTTTATGTGTTTCTTAACTAATAGCATAACCCCTCCCCCCTTCCTATCCTGTCTATCCTTTCTGTAGACGTTGTACTCCCCAAATTGCAGTTCTGCATCCCTTATATCTGTGTGACACCACGTCTCTGATATCCCAACAATATCTGCCTTCGATGTTTTGAGCAATACCTCAAATTCATCAAATTTATTTACTAAACTCCTAGCATTGGTGTACACGCAAGTATACATGCACCTGTTCTTTTTCTTAGCTACCCTAACACAACCCATGTGTTTACTTGTACCGCAATGGCTCCCAGCAGTCTCTGAAATACCATGCATCTTGTTTTTCAGGCTTCTGCTCATTCTAATAGAAGCAGTGCAAGAATCTCTTTCACCTCTGCCAGTGGCTACTGTCAATCTATTGGTCTTTGTCTCCCCCCAAGCTAGCAGTTTTCCGACCCACCTAACACTGCCTCGATAGCATCAGCAAATATTCTTGCACCCTTTCTATTTAAGTGTATCCCATCCCTGTAGAAGCAATCTCTCCTGTTAACAAGTACAGTCCAGGCTGAAAAAAATTCTACCCCTTGAGCCTTGCACAATCTTTCCAGGGCCGAATTGATCGACAAGGCTCTCATCATATACTCCCTCCTATCGTGTCTGGGCAGAATTGCAGACACTTTCAAATTCAACCCTAATTCTCGGCTTTTGTTCAACAGTGACCTGTACTTGTTAAGTAATTCTGCCGGTCTCCTACTCTTAATATTATTAGTGCCAACGTGTACAACTATATCACCTTTTGTGCCCTTAAAAGATGATATTTGCTCTACAACGTCATCAACCTTTGCCCCTGGCAGACATACCCTGGTCCTGTTCCACCTATCTTTTTTACAAAGCATGTTCCCCGTTTCCCTGACAATAGAGTCACCAACAACTACTAGTTCCTTCGGGACCAGCGCATTCTGCCTTAGGGGTTGTCTCTGTGTCACGCGATGCCCAAGTGCAAGCTCTGGCGTTGATGTGGGCAGCTGAGAGCTTGATGGGACCCTCAATTTAGTTTCTTCGAGGGCATCCACCCTGTCCTTCAAGCTCTCATATAGGCCCACAAGAACGCCGAGTTGTTGCCTGATATCGATACACTCCTTGCATCGCGCACACACAAAGACACCCCCCTTGGCAGTATCATGTCCCGTACCCGATTGCTCTGCAAACATCAAGCAAACAGTGCATTTTATAAGGCTGTGAGTCAGAAGACAACTGCCCCCCTCAGTTCTGCTCTGAGCCACAGCACTTCCATTAGCTTGAGCCTTTTGCTTTGCTGCTCTGGTCTGAGTCATGATTCTATTAATTTATTAATTAATTATGTTATGTTATTAATTATATTACGTTTGTAATCTACGTCGTTATATGTATTTATTTAAACGTACAATTTAACTGCTAACGAAGTTCAACTAACGCTATCTAGTACGGTATATAACCTACGGTATCACAATGGCGGGAAAGTTTACGGTAGCGGTAGTTACGAACGGTAGTTACGAACACGTGGAAACCCTTACCGATACTTTTACAAGGCCGAGTAAACAATAAATACACCAAATTAATCAAAAAATCACAAAATAATGTTATACTACTAAATTTAAATCAAAAGTTTTAGAAAAACAATAATTTCAAATCAATAAATAAGAAAAATCCACTTAGCGGCTTTGAACACGACCGTCACTAGTAGCCTCGACTTACCTTACTTCATACAGAATCTCCTACAGCAGAGGACCTTTCAAGTTCGCTATCGGAAAGTCCTTTCCAAAACATATATACAAGAATAAGGAGTCCCTCAGGGCTCTGTTCTTAGTGCAACTTTGTTTGCAATAAGAATAAACCAATTGACCAAAATTATTCCCAATACAGTGAATTCATACATTTATGCTGATGACCTGATGGTCTCTTGCAGTTCACAAAACATGAGTTATATTGAGAGGCAACTTCAAACATGAATCAATAATATTGAACTATGGATGACACAGAATGGTTACCGACTGTCTTATCAGAAATCTAGTGTCATTCATTTTTGTAACAAACGAAAGATGCACCCAGATCCTGAAATACACTTAAGAAACCAACCTGTCACTGTTGTGAACAACGTTCGTCTTCTTGGTGTGATTTTTGACAATAAATTGAACTTTACAGAACATATTAAACATCTACGGACTGTTTGCAAGAAAAAAATGAACTTACTAAGAGTTATTTCTTCTACATTGTGGGGGTGCAGATCGTTGCACCTTACTTCACTTATATAGAGCCCTAATCAGATCTCGTCTTGATTATGGTGCCCCGGTGTATGATTCTGCCAGGGAAAGTGTGTTAGCATGTCTTGCCCCTATTCAACATTCTGCCCTCAGGATTGCTGTAGGTGCTTATAGAACATTGCCAGTACAAAGTCTTTATATTGAAACCCATGAACTTCCCCTCAGACTCAGGAGAAAGATGTTACTCCTAAACTATGCGGCCAAAATTCAAAGTATATCTACTCACCCCATTAGGCCAATACTTAATGATCCACAGTTTGCTATGCACTATAGAAACAAACCTAGAGCAGTTCAACCTACTGGCATCAGATTGCAGGCATTAGTGCAAACGTGGAATATACATCTTGACAAAGTCCCCCAAGATTCAAACAGTGCAGATCCTCCAAGGTCTTCTATTAAAGCATCCTGTGACAGCTATTTCCTAAACTGGGGAAAACATTCGCTTGCAAATATCAATATACAACAACTCCATGCTGCTCACACACAAAATTATCCACATTTTACAAAAGTATACACTAATGGATCAAAGTCTGAAAGTGGAGTCGGGGCTGGAGCCATCTTTCGCTATAATACCATCTCTGTTTCCTTGCCCACTGAATGCAGCAGTTACACAGCAGAATTATGTGCCATCAACCTTGCCTTAGAAAATATCCTCCATCTGTCCATCCAAAAAACTGTGATATATACAGACTCACAGAGTGCACTTATAGCCTTGCAAAATTCCTCCTCATCAACACATCCTGTAATAGCAACAATAAAATCTCAGCTGATGCATATCCAAGAACACCAGCAAGTAGTCATCTTTTGTTGGATTCCAGGCTGCATGGGGATATCAGGGAATGAAAAAGCGGATGCAGCAAAACAATCATCCAACATAGCATCGACAAATTACTACGTTCCACATATTGACTATAGATCCTATATAAGACAGGTATGCAAGAAACAGTGGACACTTCTATGGCAAGCTCAACTGCAGAACAAGCTTCTGCAAATAATATCTGAACTGCAGTTATGGGCTTCCAGTTTCCATGTAAACAGAAGGGAAGACATCCTCCTGTCTAGAGCGCAAATCGGTCACAGTCACCTCACCCATCTTTATCTACTCACAGGAGACGATCCTCCGAAGTGTACTCACTGCAACACTTTTCTCACAATCAAACACATTCTCATTGATTGTACACTATATACTGATGCCCGAAAAGCCTCATTCAGTATTCTACGAAATCTTCAAGAACCTTTATAACACTTCGTCATATTATAGGCAATGATGCAAATCTAGAATTTTTTCTGCTTCCTCAAAGAGATACAGCTATATGATCGCATCTGACATGATTTTATAATCACAATGTCTGAACTCCATACCCTTGATAGGCGCAATATGGCCCTAGTAGACCTTGCGCCAGAAATAACAATACCAATACCAATAGCATCATCTTGTTCTAAGGCTGATCTTACACAACAAACCCCATGTTTAATTGGGATACATGTGAACAACGTTACCACATCGAAGGAGATCATAAGATCATTATCCCCTATAATCTGATTTCTTACATACTCTACAAATTCTTTACTGTCCTTGACCACTAAACCGGAACATCCTACTATAGGCGAAATGATCCTAGCTAGAAATCTCGATAAGGCATAGGTGGGATTACCCACAAATGAAACTATTGGTCTCAACGGAACACTGACCTTGTGGGTCTTCGGGAGACCATAAAACCGAGGTATTCGGTATCCTGAAGCATGTATCCAATACACTTCTTTAGATATTTTACCTGCCTTATACCAACTTTGTATGATACCATTAACCTAGCTTTCCAAACTGGACAATGGATTATGCCGAGTAACTTTGTATGTATTGGTATCTTGTAGGAGATCCAGAGCTTTTGAGCAATAGCCTTCTTTACTCTATATAACTGTAGACCTACCTTTATCAGCAGGTAGTACAATGATATCGGTGTCTTGCCTCAATTGCTTCAGTGCTTTTTTATGTCTCTAACTAAGATTAAAATGTGCCATCTTGGACTTGCTTAGAACAGAAGCAATCCTAACATATATTTCATCGGCCTGGATTACAGGTAACTTATTAATAGCTTTCTCTACTCCCATAGCTATCTCTGCAATTGGTGGCTTGACAGGAACTAAAGCAAACTTGGGACCCAAGCTAAACACTTCTTCCTGATCTTTACTTAACTGTTTGCCACTTAAATTGTGGATAAAATTGCTGAAGTCCATTTTGCAAACCATCACCACTTCTTCTAGTAATCTACTGAATTTATTAATTTGCCTTTGTTTGTAAATGTCTGCTACCCTAGTTGCTTTATCGGTCACTAACCTCAAGACTAAAACACAATGTATCGATGTTAAATTGCTACAAATACATTCCAGGGTCAATGCAATATGTCTTCTAATACTTCTCAGGTCATTATGCAGTTTAGTAATCCAGACAGTTAGAACCTTTCTTTGATAGAGTTTGGTAACTTTCACTAGATAATCGTCCTTGAATGGCATTCTAGCATGAAATCCTCCTGGCACCAGCTCATGCATTTTGCATCGATGTGCAAATCTCAAATGTTGCCTTTGTTTAGCTTCTGTTATGCTAATTTTATGAAACTCGCGGATGTGTCGGAGCATAGCGTGGCCATAATTATTAACTATATCCTCAAACAGGCCTACGGGGCTGGGAAATTCCATATTCAAGAAAATTAATACTCAAACACCAGGCCAATATTTAAAAAAATAAGATGATACAGTAAACTGGATTATTACAATAAGTATTAAAAATATATACTAAAAATATATAAAATTGGGATGATAACAGTTAAAAACAAAATACTAAAATCGTTAAAATACCAGAAATCCGAAGCTTTTGGAGACAGCTGTCTCCTTTCTCAACAGTGTACTGTTGCTACAGTGACACATCCTTAAGTAACAGGTCCATGGCACTCATGTGACTCACCAAGAACATCATCAGTATTCTCTATTTGCACACCGGAGACGGAAGTGACCCGGGAGCGTGCCGTGTGGAACCGATCATCGCGTCTGAGGACAATCGCCTCAAAAAGGGGGTGTAATCGCCCACCCCTGTCCCTGTTAATGGTATGACAGGATGAACCAATTCGCAAGCTCTCGAGCCACTTGCATTCCCAGAACCCATGCGCACGGTCAGTAATGACAGCATCCTCATGGGAGATCCGATGCTGCTTCTCCCAAAAGTGTTCCGCCACAGCAGCCCTAGCATAGTTCGCAGTCTTGAGGGCGGTCAAATTTCCCCTAGACGGTCTTTTAAACGTCGCCCTGTCTCCCCCACAATCCGGACACTTAATCTAATAAACTACACTACTGGTGGAATCCAGGGTTACGGGGAGAGCTTGCTAATCGGTTCATCCTGTCATACCATTAACAGGGACAGCGGTGTGCACTTACACCACTTTTTTGAAGCGATTGTCCTCAGACGCGATGATCGGTTCCACGTGGCACGCTCCCGGGTCACTTCCGTCTCCTGTGCACAAATAGAGAATATTGACGATGTTCCTGGTGAGTCACATGAGTGCCATGGACCTGTTACTTGAGGATGTGTCATTTTAGCAACAGTACAGTGTTGAGAAAGGAGACAGCTGTCTCCGAAAGCTTCAGATTTCCGGTATTTTAACTTATTTTAACGATTTTAGTATTTTGTTTTTACCTGTTTTATCATACCAATTTTATATATTTTTAGTATATATTTTTAATACTTATTGTAATAGCCCAGTTTACTGTATCATCTTATTTTATTCTATTTTATTGATGATTTTCTTGAAGACTGTCAAGACAGACAATGCCAATGAACTGTCTGTTTCTCTGTTTTTGATTTTCTGTTGGAGACTGCATTGGGGCTCAGAAATCAAAACATTATCAGGATTGATGAGGGTTTTTTTTTTTTTTTTTTTAGTTTCAATGCCTAGGGTTCCTCACCCACTAAGGAGCCCAAATGGTATGTCCACTACCTAGCAAGCAATAAATGTGCTTGGGAGCAAGACACCAGGCCAACTCAAACACCATATCTAAACACCACTAGCTTGAATCCTGTCTCTCAGACCATGAGGGTGTAGGGTCATGTCATCAACAGTTGACACTTGCAGATGAACTCACTAGCTAATTGATCTTGGGCAAGCCATCCTAGGACTACCCACATTGTCTAATCAGGGACCAAAGTGGTGTCTTGAAGCTGGGCCCCTCAACAACTAGGATACCCCTTTCTGAGTTTTTCCATGTTTCAACACATGGCAAACATGTCAGATTCCTATGATGTTAGCCTGGAACCTAGGCTGTGGGCACTGTATCCCAGTGATGGTAATTCTGGAGGACCAGCGGTGCCACTGGGTGGTCCCCTCACAATGTACAGGTGCCCACACTGAGGGGCCTAATATTAGTAGTGATAATATTATTTCATGAAACAGTATAGAACTGCTGTGTGTGTGTGTGTGTGTGTGTGTACTCTTTTATGAAAATTTCAATTATAATTATCAACCAGTTACCTAAAATCACATTACAGTGATTTTTCTTAACTGAACTGCTGTTTTCATTACCTTGTCATCTTCATACACCTACAGTGTGTGAAGTTGATGGTGTAATAATGCCAGCAATTCAGTCACCGAAAAAGTGGTACAGGAAACACCACAAAATGTATGAGAATAATCTGTAGTCCTTTAAGGCAGCAGTTCCCAAACTACTGAGGTTTATGGACCCCCTTCAAAAATTAAAGCAAGTTTGCAGACTGCTATGTGTGTTTGTGTATACATGTATGAACACTGGATTTTCTGAAAAGAAAATTCAAAGTCTTATGTGTGAAACAACTCAACTTTATTCTTATTTTTATACAGATATATAATAACTTTATTTATCATCAATTTTCTAAGAATAATTTGAAATATGTACACAATTATATACAGGGTGTCTCAAAAATATCGGTACAAACATTTAGGGGAAGTAGGTAACATCTAAAGGAATGTGAATCGCATAGGAACCCATAACCGGAAACGTCACGAGAAAGTAGTAGCAGAGGAACAAGAAGCAGAAATGACACAAGACAGTAATTAGTGGCAAACATTTATTTGACATAATATTAACAGTGGAGTATGAGATGGATGCATTTCATGATGTTACAACAGATGCTCAAAGGTTCCACTGAGACGCGATGCATGCGTGACACCGACGCAGCATGGATTGGCAGACACAGTCGAACACACCTGGATTTCTTTGACAGTAGCAGCAGCGCAGATGAGTCTCGCCATTTCCGTCTCCACAGGCGATTCATACACGATAGATTTGAGGGCTCTCTGCAGAAAGAAATCAAGGCTCGATAAATCAGGTGAGCGTGGGGGCCAGGCAACGGGTCCACCACAGCCAATCCAACAATGCCCAAAACGCCTGTTCAAATGGTCACGAACACACCTTCCATAATGGGCAGGCACGCTGTCACGTTGAAACCAAATGTTGCATCTCACATTTGCTGGAACATCGTCAAGTAACCCTGGTAGAACTTGTTAAAGAAAAATCCAATATTTAGCAGACTTCATGCAGGATGGTAACAGGTATGGGCCGACTAAGCAGTAACCAACCATAGCTGCCCACACATTTATTGCAAAGGGATGTTGTGCCGCATGGGGGCACACACCGTGTGGGTTGTCGTGAGCCCACACGTGAGCATTGTGCTGATTGAATAAGCCTTCCCGAGCGAAATAAGCCTTATCCATGAACAAAACATCGAAAATTCAATTCTTGTTGAACACTTTCTTGGAGAAACCACTGCACAAAAAGCCACACATGCAGGATGATCTTGGGGGAGCAGTAACTGAACCCTTTGGAGATGAAAGGGATGTAAGGAATCGTGATGGCAGACACGCTGTACACTGCAATGAGACACTCCTAAGGCAGAGGCAACGGCACGTGTGCTGGTAGTAGGATTATTCTGGACAACATTCAACACACTTTCTTCCATGGTGGGAGTTCACATCGAACGTGGTCTGTCCGCACTACTCCTGTTACCTCTAAATGACCCATGATCACACAAATTTTGATGCACACGCGCAAAAAAACGGTGGTCCGGTACCTGTCTGTCTGGGAAGCGTTCTCCATAAATTCGTTGAGCGGCTCGTCCATTGCCCTCTGCTAATCCATACACTAGGTGCATGTCTGCCAACTCACAGTTCGTATATCGATGCATGCTCTTCGTGTGGCAACTACTGCTGAATGAGTAAACCAGAAATTTTCCCTCTCGCAAACTGATGAACAGCGCCGTCTACCGACTTACGGTGACTTTTCCGGTTATGGGTTCCTCTGCGATTCACATTCCTTTAGATGTTGCCTAACTCCCCTAAACATTTGTACCAATATTTTTGAGACACCCTGTATAATAATTGTATCGAAAATAAGTAATGTTTTATAACGAAATTCGTTGTGATTCTATTAGTATAATATCTATTAGCAAGTAAATAAACACATATTACTTGATATCTTCTGAACGTTTCGTGGACCCCCTGGAACTGGTATACGGACCCAGTTTGGGAAATGCTGCTTTAAGGAATTAAAAACAGATTATACTCTACACAGGTTTATTTACATCATTTTTCACTATTCGACATTTCAATTTATACTGGTGCACCATGCCACTAAAAGAACAACTAAGTTTCATGCTACCCAATGGATGGGTGGAGGAACTGAATCTTAATGTCTGATTTTTGGGCAATTCTGATTTTTGGATTGCCAGATTTCGGCAATCCAAAAATCAGTAAAACAATTTACTTAAAAAAGTAAATTGTTTTCTACACAAATCTAGATAATTACTTGGTCATATTCACTTTATTACTTATGTTAATGATTACTTTTCACTATTTCCTGAAAAAAAGAATTCTAATTTAATTTACAGTTTGTTATAATGCATTTTTTAATCTCAGCTAAATTTCAATGAAATGTAAAATTAACTAAAATCAAAATAACTTTTTACCTTGTAAAGCCATCCTTAATATAGTAGATCAAACATTCTGACATCAAAGGATCTTCATTTAAGTTAACTAAGTGAGGTGTCTAAATGGAAAAATATGAAACAGACAGGAATGAGTAAATAATAGATTAAACCAAAGTTAAAAATATGAAACATGGCTTTAGAAAATATTCTAAATATTTTTTAGAATTCACATTTTCTGACTTATCCTTATTAACCAGTATAAATAGCAAATGATGTGAAATAGCAAATGATGCAAGATAGCAAGCTCATATAGCATCAGCCCAAAAAAAAAAAAAAAAACATTTCACCCATCTGTACTCTCCAAGAATTTCTCTAGTTCTCCCTTGAATTTATTCAACTCAACCACTTCCACAATAACAGGTGGAAGCCTGTTCCGACAATCAACCACCGGCACACTGAAAGCAAACTTCTGCAAGTCTATCCTGTAATCATCCTTCATCAACATAAATTTATGCTCCCTCAGGTGTGTAGGCTCAGCAAATGGAAGAATACCATTAACATTAAATGGATTGAGTAACTTAGCTTACTCAACCCATTCAAGTCTTTAAGCACCTCAATGAGATCTCCCCCACAGATTGCAGTGCCTGGTTGAGACACTGCAATCTGTAGAACTGAAGCCCTTTTGTTCCCTTCACCAATCTGGTTGCCCTTCTCTGCACCTGTTCCAGCAGATTTACATCCTTCCTAAAATGAGGTGTCCAGACCTGCACGCAGTACTCAAGGTGCGGCATGACCATTGCCTGCTATCAAAGTTTCTGTATATCATTGACAAAACACCATGAGATGTCCTGGCAGCATGTCTGCACTGCTCAGAGAATTTCAGGTCCAACTGAACAATTATCCTCAGGTCTTTTTCATTCTCCACTATCAACTGTCTGGTACTCCCCTGAGTGTAGTACCAGACAGCTGATAAGTTACTCTGGGGTTACTGACCATATGCATTACTCTGGGATTACTACATATAACAACATATAAGTTACTCTGGGGTTACTACCCATATGTTAAACTTAAACAGCCATTTCTCAGCCAATAGACCCAATTTTCCTAGTACATATTGCAGTAGCTCACCCTGATGAATGTTGTTAACCTGCCACCATCTGTATCATCTGTAAACCAAGACATTAAGCCTGATATACCTTCATGAATATCATTGATAAACAATGAAAACAACAATGGACCCAGCACTGAACCATGGGGAACTCCACTAATAACATTAGTAGATGAAGAGCAATGCCCATTGATAACCACTCTGTCTTCTTCAGCTTAACCATCCCTTTATCCATAGCAGTAACTTGCTCCAGTTTGTACAGCAATTCTTTATGTGCAATACAGTCCATCCTCGTATAACACGTGTTTACACTACATGAATTCGATCATACACGATTTATAAATAGGGGAACGATATCTTATATAACATGAACCGAATTCGGTTATGAAGATTCGCCTTTGTATTTACAAGAAATGGCAGTCGAACGTGGAATCACCCCAACTGAACACAACACAACACGATAGGAATGAAGAGAAGATTCTGAAAATGTATTTGTTTTTTATATCAGTGAAGGGGAAACAAATTTAACCATAATAACATAAAAACCCACACAATTCCAGCTATCGGTATTTTGCAAATGCAATTATATCGAGTTTCCTACCAGTTTATAACAGATTCCACTAGCAGAAACGCAACTGGAAATTATTTTTATTGTTTTATGGTAGTAACCCCAGAAATGTGATTTAGTAAAATGTGAAGTGTTAATAGTGTGTCTCTGCCTTTACGGTGTTGTTTTTTCAGTTGCTACACACACGCATCTTTATGTGTATCAAGCGTGCTTCCTCATTTTGTAATTGTGCTTTGTTCCCTAAAAATGAGTAAAATACTTAAAAGGTGTGAAAAGGAAGCGGCCTGGTGAAGACACTGCAGATTCAGAGAGAAAAAGAAAAGCAATATCGATAAACAGAGGCGGACTGGATCAAAAATTCTTACCCGGGAAAATCTGTAGTGGCCTCATACTAGCGTTTATGGCCAAAATCACACCGGCCTTCAGCCCACTGGGGTTTCCCCAGTAAGGCTTATGGCCAGTACGCCTCTGTTGATAGAGAAAAACTATGAAATTGTGAAAAGCTTTGAGCGAAATGAGAGACCGTGTGATATTGCACGTGCTACAGGCCTAAATGAGGCAACGCCGAAAATTACAAAGATGCATAAAAACAACTTTCATAGCAGGAACAACTCAAAGTGTAATTAAAATCCATTATATTAATACACAAAGAATTGGAAGAGATGGAACGTCTGTTTCGATAGAAAATCAAACAAAAAGCAAGTTTGCTTATGATAGAAGCAAAAGCATTAGCAATATTTTATTATGTAATAGTTGCAATAAAATACGTAAGTATTTTATTACGATAATTTATTGTGTTTGGTAATGTTTTGGTTACAAATGTGTGTTAAATCTTGTGTGGTTGGCACCTAACCCTATTTTTCCCATAGGGCCTGTTGTTTATATTGCACAATTTTGCATTGCACGAGGGTTTCTAGGAACACAACTATCGTGCTATATGAGGACTGACTGTAGTATCAAAAGCCTGCCTGAAATTCAAGTATATGATGTCAAAATTATTTTTTGAATGCAGTTCCTTGGTCACTGCATCAGAGTAACCTACCAGATTTTTTAAACAAGACTGCCGCTTGACTAATGCATGCTATGATTGCATGCCTGTCCAATTGGTCCTGCATTACTTCTTTAACCAGTGATTCCATTATTTTTCCTGGAACAGAAATTAAGCTAACAGGTCTACAATTACTCATGTCACCTTTTGAACCTATGAATTGGAGATATATTCGCACTTTTACAGTCAATAGGGACCACCCCTGAATCCAAGACTCTCATAATTATGACTAAGGGTTTACTTACCTCCTTTTGCTGCCTCCCTTATTATAAAATAAAATAGATTCCATCTGCCATAAGTGTCTTTTTTTATGTCCATCCTCAACAATTTGTCGTCCACTTTCCTTTCAGCAAATCATTTCAGTTATCAATTGGATACTCTTTAGAGTATATGTATGAATGTAGATGCAAAATACCTATTCAATTTGTCTGCAAGTTGAGCAGGGTCATTCAACAGTTAACCCATACACATCAAGGCCCAATGTGATTCAACCCCTGCCTTTAACTGTTAATATAAGCACAAAAGTCTTTGCTGTGTATCTTTGAATTCTTTTCATAAGACTTCTCATAATCTACCTTAGCTCGCCTAACCTTCTTTCTGGCTTGATTACAGCTTATTTATATCTGCCATACACTTCTGTATCACCTGATAATTTATATGCATCCCAAGCACTTTTCTTCTCTGCCACGTTTCAATAGTTCATCTGACATCCATTTAAGTCTCAGCCTTGAATGGTATTTTTTAATTGGCCAAAAAGCATAGTACCTTTTTTGATTATTTCTCATTTAGAATTTGCTGTTGGTAACGTCATCAGCTGGTCCCACCTCACAGAATTTAAAAACTGTCCAAGACTGTACCACTCTTATGGAAGCAAAAGCCTTTTTCTCTTTACTATTGACAGTAGTTGTCCTTCATTAAATTCCACATTAGTACACTGTGATTACTGCCAACCAGTGGTGTATTCAGGCTGGAACATCATTCCGGTACTTTTTTCTAAATGTCGTAATAGAAAATCATTAAATTTATACACCTAATATTATGAAACAATGGCATAATCAAAGGGGAGGGAGAAATATCTATTTTATCCATTGCTACTAAAAATATCTATTAATAGTAACATTTAAAATTAATAGATTTCTTTAAAAATTTCTTTAAAAACAAAAATATAACTTTCTTACTAAAGTACAATGTGGTAGATAAAGAGCTCCAACAAATGAGATACACTGTGATGCGTGCAAACACTGCATTTTGATTCGCCATGAGCTGAACTCTAGAACTGGTTGTTCTATGAACCGTGAATCTGAAGTCTGATTCAGTTACTGTACAGTTGATGTGGCATTATCATATAGTCTTCTGGAGAACGAGCATTCTGGTACTATTTTTTTTTAGCAATACACCTCTGCCGCCAACCAGTCTTTTACCTGTCAATTCTTAATGCACGAAGAACCACTGCTGATAACCAGATCAGGAGTATTGCTTCCTCTAGTTGCCACTCTAACATGCTGCTGCTGCAGAAAACAGTTGTCCAATAAATCCACAAAAGTGTTGTTAGTGTGTGAGTGACCAACAAACAAATTCCAATCAACATCTGGAAAGTTAAAATCTCCCCCCCCCTCAATTATGAGACATTTTTATGTACTGGCCCACTCTATTTCTCTATATAGCTCTTTTGTATACTGATCACAGTCATTAGGCTTATAACACACTTCTGCTCTCAATTTTGTTTTCCCAGTGCCTATATCACACCAAACTGACTCAACATTGCACTCATCACCCAAGTCAACTGGATGCACTGCCTTAGATTTAATATTCTTCTTAACTAAGAGCATAAACCCTTCCACCTCTCCTGTCTTATCTGTTCTTCCTGGATTCATGCCTTGATAGCTTTCACAAATATTCTTCCACCCATTCTATTCAATGTATCCCATCCCTGTAAAAACAGTCTCTCCTGTTAATAAGCGCAGACCACCCTGAGAAAAATTCTAACCCATGAGCCTTACACATGCTCTTTAAGGTCGAATAGGATTGACAAGGCTCTCAACATTTACTTCCTCCTATCGTGTCTGGGCAGTTGTTGTTGTTATTTGGTTTTTAGGAGCATTAGCAACTAAGGCCATATTGCTCCAGGATATGCGGTGGTCATTCCCTGACCTTTCTGCATCCTCCGTATTTGGTGGTGACGGGCTCGAACCCCGGTCTAATCAAGAAGCGTGTGCTACGCACTGCTGCTCCTTCCCACCTGGCTACGGAGGTGCCTGTCTGGGCAGAATTGCAGACACTTTCAAATTCAATCCTAACTCAACTTTTTCCCAAAATTGCACTATACTTGTTAAGTAAGTTCTCAGATCTCTTACTCTTAATACTATTTATGCCAATATGTACAACAATATCATCTTTTGTGCCCTTAAAAGATGGTTTCTGCTCTACAACATCATCTACTTTTGTCCCTGGTAGACATACCTTGGTCCTATTCCATTAATCCCTCTTGCAAAACATATTTCCTGTTTCCCTGACAAGAGATTCACTGACAATAACTAGCTCAAAGAGTAATTGAAAATTACTGTTATTTCTAAGGAGCACCTTGGATACTCCTTCAAGACTATCACTACTACACAGCATTCAAAGCAAATTAAAAATTATACTAAAACAGTACCATGCACTAACACATGACAAACATTCAGCAAAGAATGACAGATAAGTTGGATATCGAATCAAATGTCTTTACCTGTGTACAAACTGTGTTGTTGTTGTTATTTGGTTTTTAGGAGCATTAGCAACTAAGGCCGTATTGCTCCGGGAAAATGCGGTGGTCATTCCGACCTTTCCGCAACCTCCGTATTTGGTAGTCACGGGCTTGAACCCCGGTCTAATCAAGAAGCATGTGCTACGCACTGCTTCTCCTGCCCACCTGGCTACAGAGGCGCCACAAACTGTGTAATGGAATTTGTATATATAAATGAAGCATTAAGGATCACAACATGTAAGCATGAACTGCACAAAGGACAGCAAATCTGGAGCATGGTAGGTTAAAATTAATGTTAATTTATATTAAAAATGTTAAATGTTAAAAACTTGTTTTTCTCATTCTTATTTTATAAATGCTTGTCTTTATTTATAAAAAACTTTCTTTAACCCTTCCATGAGATTTCCCAAAGAGGGGGGATTCGGCCTTCTTCCCCGAAGGCAGAATCTGCTATGGAATTTAGACTGCACAGGTGCAGTCTAAATTCCATAGCAGATTCTGCCTTTGAGCCACAGCATATCTTTGACTAGGCCAAAGTAAAATGTAGTGATCGACACTCCAAATGATATAGCTGAAAAAATATGAAAGATATTCAACCACTTATACACTTATTCTGCAGCTGACAGACGTGATGGAGAAATGTAAACTTTTTATCAAATAAAACCAATAAGAATTTTGTCTCATTTGTTACTGTAATTATATTTTCATCTTGAAATGGTCATATAGTATTAGGGTAAGAAATCTGAATTCACTCAAATGAAACTGACATATTACCAAAAATATCTGCAAAATTTGTCAAGGTCAATCAAACTGTAGCAGAATTTGCTCAGAAAAAAGTGGCATGGAATGATATTACAAAAAGTCCAGGGGCTCACATCTGGTGAGTATGGGCTTGGCACACCCAGGGTCCTGAGCTGGATATCATCATTCTTCTCTTTCTTGGTGATTTCCTTCGCACGCACGCGCTCTCTCTCTCTCTCTCTCTCAGGGTAATTTTTTTTTTTGCCTGGTGCAGCAAAAGCCTCACACTTCCTTGCCCCATACATCTAATAATGATAATAACTCTCAACTGCATTAAGGAACAAATTTAGAGAGCAGAATAAGTGAAATAGAGAAACCATATTCTCAAGAATTTTTTCACAGTGACTACTCAGGACACAGTGCACCAAGTGTTTATGGTTCTCTGCTTCATGTGGTTTATGGTGTATTACGTCTGAAGAAATGTGTTCATGGACCAAGCTGCTTACTGTGAAGGCTGAAGAACCCAAAATAAATAGGAAAACTGTCTACCTTTATAAGTTTTCCAATAACAAATTACAATAACTACAGTCTCTATGATAAAACTTGAAATACTCAAGTGAGATCTATCTGGCTGGCATTTTTTGATTATATTACTCATTTTATGGTTAAGTATAGTAAAATGAAATCAACAAGAAGAAAACTGACAAAGCAAAAAATAAAATAATATAAAATAATAAAAATGACAGGGGGAGGGATTCAATTTGATTTAAACTAAAGTGCTGTTAACACTCGGACAACAGTTTCATTCAGTCATATATATACAGGTTGGTTGGTTTTTTTTTTTTTTTTTTTTTAAGGAGCATTAACAACTAAGGCCATATTGCTCCGGGAATATGCGGTGGTCATTCCATGACCTTTCCGCATCCTCCGTATTTGGTGGTGACGGGCTCGAACCCCGGCCTAATCAAGAAGCGTCTGCTACGCACTGCTGCTCCTTCCCACCTGGCTACGGAGGCGCATATATACAGGTACTCCCTCACTTACGAACTTCCGACTTATGACAATTCATAGTTATGACTGTTGCATGTATTAAATAAAAAATATAAAAAAATCAGAAACTAAAAAAAAAAATTTTAAATTACAAAAAAAAAAAAATTTTAATTTGAGTCCAAACGATAAATGCACTTGCTTGATGACAAGGTACAACAATTACGGCATCCTGCGCTTAGTACTGCATCATTAAGCCTAGCTACTCTCAGTATGACTTAGTCTCCTGTTCTTCAAAGCTAGTGAACGTGATATTATCACTGTGTGATTCCCAATCTTTTTGTTATCTTGGCAAAGTACCCTTCAATTAATATGGCTAGCAAACATAAAACTGATTCACCATCTCCTGTCAAGAAGAAGAGAAAGACAATAAGCTTAGAGATGAAGCTGGAAATAATAACACAACATGAAAAAGGTAAATCTGTAAAATAACTGGCTCGTGACTTCACTCACTCGACTATATCCACCATCATTAGATTAGCATTAATTGAGGCATATGATGAAAGAAAGCAAGCTTATAAAGTATCAGCCAAAAAAAAAAACACACAACCTTCCCATTCCACTTGTCCGGTCACTCCAAATGTTTGTCTAGTTCAGCCTTCAATGTATTTAAGCTATCAACTTCCACAACAACAACAGTTGTGGAAGTCTATTCCAGCAATCAACTAATACTGGCTAAAAGCAAACTTCTGCACATATATTCTACAACGGTCTTTCTTCAATTTGAATCTCTGCCCCCTCAGGTTCTTAATCTAAGCAAGTGGAAGTATCCTATCAGCATTGAGCCTGCTCAAACCATTCAAGGCATTGTATACCTCAATCAGGTCACCTTGCAGGTGCCTAGTCTCCAGATGCTGCAACTTACAGAATTTAAGCCTTTTCTGGTAAAAGAATTCCTTTGTTCCTCTCATCAATACTTGTTTCCCTTCTCTGTACTCATTCTAGAAACTCTACAGCCTTCCTAAAACGAGGCCTCCAGACCTGTACACTGTACTCAAGGTGTGACATGACCGTTGCCTTACACAAAGGTATAATCACCTCCTTGTCTCTGCTAGCAAAATTCACATTTTCATTGAGAAAACCCCATGACCAGCTCTGGAAGCCTGTTTGCGCTGCTCAGACAACTTCATATCAGACTGCACAATTATGAACTTCCAACTTATGACAATTCATAGTTATGACTGTTGCATGTATCTTTTTCATTCTCCACTTCCGAGTGTAGTACCACGCAGTTATTACATTTCTCTTGGGTTACTGCTATCCATTTTCAGTACTTTTAATTTGCCAATATTAAACTTCAGTTGCCACTTCTCAGCACATCTACCTAACTTTTCTAGGTCCTGTTGCAGTAGCATACTGTCTTTACTATCATTAACAACCCTGAAAACCTTTGTAAAATTTGCAAACTTGGAAATTAAGCCTAATATATCTTCATCGATATCATTGATAAATACGTAAAACAACAATGGGCCCAGCACTAAATCTTGGGGGACTCCACTAATAACATTAGTCCACAAAGCGCAGTGTCAATTTATTACCACTCTCTGCCGTGTTCCACTCAACTTTCCCTTTATCCATTGCAGCAACAGTCCCTTAATGCCATACCTTTCCAATTTGTACAGCAGTCTTCCATGTGCAACAGTATCAAAACCTTTCCTGAAATCCAAGTATATGATATCAAAATTATTTTTTGCATCCAGTTCCTTTGTGACCACATCATAGTATACAATCAAATTGATCACACAAGACCCTCCCCCCCGTAACAAACCCATGCTGTGCTGAACTCTTACTGCAGTCTTGTCTAGGTGATCCTGCATCATTTCTTCAACCAGTGGTTCTATTATTTTCCCCAGAACAGAAGTTAAACTAACAGGTCTATAATTATTTGTGTCACTCTTTGAATTGGGGATACAGCTGCACATCTCCAGTCCACGGGGGACCTTCCCTAAAACTAAAGATGCACTCATAATTATGGCTAAGGGTTTGCTTACTTTCCTCGCTGCCTCCTTCAATATAACTGGATAGATTCCATCTGCCCCAGGTGCCTTTTTTATGTTTAACTTCAACAATTTCACCTACACTTTGCTCTCCATTATTACAAAATCATTCAGCTCCCTTTTAGAGCTTAGTAAACTTCTGTCGTCACCTTCCTTACAGAATTCCTCGTGTGTTAATGTATATGCAAAATACTCATTCAGTTTGTCAGCTATCTGAGCAGGATCATCAACAACAGTCAAACCACCAACCTCAAATGGACCAATCTGATTCATCATAAGTAAAGAAGTCTTTGCTGTTTTTCTTTGCATCCTTTGCCAAGGATTTCTTGTAATCAGCCTTCACTTGCCTAACCTCCTTTGTGACTTGATTACAGACTAGCTTATATCTGATTACAGACTAGCTTATATCTGCAATAGGCTTCAGAGTCACTTGCTAATTTATAGCCAGCCCATGCATTTTTCTTCTCTGCCATGAGCCTCATTAGTTCATCTGACATCTAGTTAGGCCTAAATCTTGAAAAGTATATCTTAGTTGGTATGAAAAGCCTAGTAGCTTCCAGATTAATTCCCTGAAGACCTCCCATTTAGAATGCACGGTGTTTAACATCATCAGTTGATCCCTCTGTATAGAATTCAAAAACTGCCTGAGACCACTGTAGTCCTTTACGAAAACAAAAACTCTTCCCTTTCCCCTTGATGGTAGTTACATCTTTTAAGTAAATCTCACATCAGTAGACTGTGATCACTGTCACCTAGTGGTTCCTTTATCTGCAAATTCCTAATGCATGAGTCATCACTGCTCGTAATCAGATCAAGAGTATTACACCCTCTGGTTTCTCCTTGAACATGTTACTGTGGAAAAAAATCCTCCAATAAATCCAAAAGTCTTGCTAGCATGCGAGTCACCAATCCACAAGTTCCAGTCAATATCTGGAAAGTTAAAATCCACCATTACAAGACATCCTGATTTACTGGCCCATTATATTTCTCTGCACAATTGTTTGTTGTACTCATCAGAGTCATTAGGCCTATAACACACTTCTACTCTCATTTTCCCTTTCCCAGTGTTTATGTCACACCTAAGTGACTCAACATCGCACTGTCCACCCATATCAACTGGATGCACTTCCTTAGATTTTGTGTTTCTTAACTAACAACATAACCCCTCCTCTCTTCCTACCCTGTCTACTCTTTCTGTACACATTGTACTACCCAAATTCCAATTATGCACTGCTTATATCAGATACCATGTCTCTGATATCACAATATCTGCCTTTGATGCCTTGATCAGCACTTCAAATTCATCAAATTTATTTACTATACTTTTAGCATTGGTGTACATGCAAGTATACATGCACCTGTTCTTAGTCTTAGTTAGCCTAACACAGCCCATGTATTTACTTGTTCCATGATGACTCTCAGCAGCTCTTGAAATCCCCAGCAACATGCTGTCTGGGTTGCTGCTCATTAAAATAGAAGCAGTTAAAGAATTGCTTTCGCCTCTGCCTGCAGCTACTGCTAATCTTTTAATCTGTAAATCTCTCCCAATCTAGTAGTTTTCCGACCCACTTACTGCAAGAATATTTACTGATGCCGTCGATGCCTCGACAGCATCAGTAAATATTCTTGCACTCTTTCTATTTAAGTGTATCTCATCCGTGTAGAAGCAGTATCTCCTGTTAGCAAGCACAGACCACGCGGTAAAAAATTCTACCCCATGAGCCTAGCACAATCTCTTCAGGGCCAAACTGATTGATAAGGCTCTTATCATGCACTCCCTTTTATTGTGTGTGGGCAGAATTGCAGACACTTTCAAATTCAACTCTGGTTCGTGACTTTTTTTTCAACACTGACCTGTACTTGTTAATTAAATCTGCAGATCTCTTACTCTTAAGGTCATTAGTGCCAATATGTACAAAAATATCACCTTTTATGCCCTTAAAAGATGATATCTGCTCTACAACATAATCAACTTTTGCCCCTGGCAGGCATACCCTGGTCCTGTTCCACCTATCCTTTTTGCATAATAATATTCCCCAACTCCCTGACAATAGAGTCACCAACAATAACTAATTCCTGTAGGACCAGCACATTCTGCCTTGGACATTGCCACTGTATTGCCTGATGCAGAGGAGTGAGCTCTGGTGTTGATTTAGGCAGCTGAGAGCTTTATGGGCTCCTCTTATTAATTTCCTCTAGGACATCTACCCTACACCTCAAACTCTGATAGATGCCCATCAGAATGCTGAGTTGGCACCTAAGTTCCTCACAGTCTCTGCACCTAGCACACAAAGACATCCTCTTTGGCTAGATCACGTCCTGTTCTAGATAGGCCCACAAACATATCACATTTCATGCATTTTTTTAGACTGTGATGCATTGGAGAATCACTCCCTTCGATTCTCATCCGAGCCATAGCACTATGGCTAATCTGTGAACGTTTGCTGCTCTAGTCTGGATCATGATTCCGTTTAAGTACAATTTAATTGACAATGAAATTTAACAAGATTAATAATTTTACTGATTAACCGATAATACTATACTAAGCTAACAGATTTCTAATACAGTGCTATGTGTTTCACTATCTAGTTTTACTTTAAACCTTATGCTATCTAGTTGGGGATATATGTTGTATCATAAAACAATGACAGCAAGTTACCATTTGTAACTTGCTGTCATTGTTTTATGATACATCTACGGACACTAAGTATTAACTTTCAAAATTGCTATCTAAATTTAAAATAAACCAAGGAGCTTGACTAGGCCTGTAAGCTACATATAGGAAATAATTTAATATAACAATTAAGTCAATAAAACGGATAATTTAATTAAAAACTTAGTGCTTCCCGGAGCTGCAAAATCTTGTCCAACACGTGGATACCCTTACCGATACTAAGTAATAACCTACAAAATCTCTATCTAAGTTCAAAATAAACTAGGTATCGTAACTAGGAATATAAAGCTACTTCTAGAAAATAAATTAATATGCCAATTTAAGTCAATAAAATGGCAAAAATTTAAGAAAAACTTCTCTATTAGCTGGAGCCATAAAAACTTTGCTCACACAGAGCTACTCCCAAAGCAATCATGAAGGACAAAGACAGAATCCGTGAAGCACTAAAAGCATCAGTGCCTATCAATCCAACAATAATAACAAAAAAAAATAACTGGACCTATTCATGAGATGGAAAATTTATTTGATGCATATACAGAGGACCAAACTCAGAAGCGTGTACCCCTGAGCTTATTAGCTATTCAGGCTAAAGCAAGAAGCCATTTTGAAACTTTAAAGTTACGTGCAGGAGATGACTACAAAGAAACATTTGTCACAAGTCATGGATGGTTCACTAGGTTTAGAAAATGTTACAATTTGCATAAGGAGAAAGTAAATGGGGAAGCAGCTAGTACGGATACAGAATCCGCTGAAGCTTTTAAGGAAGAGTTTAATCATATTGTTGAAGAAGGAGAATATTTACCGAGCAAATATTCAATGTGGATAAAACAAGCTTATTTTATGAAAAAAATGCCAGAACGTATGTACATCTACAAAGAAGTAAACAATGCTAGCATTTAAGGCATTCAAAGATTGGATAACACTACTTTTAGGAGGAAAGGTAGCAGGATAGAAGCTAAAACCATTGATGATTTATCATTGTGAAAATCCAAGGGATTTTAAAAATATCAATAAACATACCCTGCAAGTGTTTTATTGGCATAATAAAAAGGCATGGATGACCATACCATTGTTTGAAAATTGGTATGTAAATTGTTTCATCAGAGAAGTCAAGAATTATTGTCATGAAAAAGATATTCCAATTAAAATTTTGTTAACGTTGGATAATGCACAAGGATATCCAGTGCACCGGATGATCTTCACCCTGATGTTAAAGTAGTGTACCTTCCACCAAACACTACAATTATCTAGGCATTAGATCAAGGAATTATTGCTCCATTTAAAGCTTATTACCTTCGAAAGACGTTTTCTTAGGCTATTAATGCTTTTCAAAGAGGGCAGTCTCTGAGAGAATTTTGGAAGGCTTATAACGTTTTGCATTGCACAATGAACATAGCTGCAGCATGGAATGAAGTTACTAATAAATGCATGAGTGGCATAAGGAAGAATCTCATGAAAATTCATGTCCCTAGGTTTGATAAGGATAACACTATTACCAAAATTAGTAACAAAGTTGTAGAACTTGGACAGCAGCTGGAATTAGAAGTGGATGCAAACAATGTGGAGCAGTTTGTCGAAAACAGAAGAATTAACTAATGATGAGATGATTGAGCTGGAATTACAAGATATTAGAGAAGATGAAGAGAGAGAAAATGTAGAAGAAACACCAGAGCCTGCAAGGAAGTTTTCAGCGAAAAAGATGGCAAAGTCATTTGCCATAATTAATAAGAGAATGCAGATGTTGGAAGAAATGGATCCAAACGTTGAAAGATATTCAAATGTGTACAAAACTATTCAAGGTGCCCTTGCTTGCTACAGGAAGATCTACAATGAAAAGAAAAAGCAAAGTGTGCAGTCAACATTACACAAATTTTTCAAGAAAACTTCCACTGTTCCTTTGCCATCATCTGCTGAAAAGTCTAGCACCTCTCTCTCTCTCTCTCTCTCTCTCTCTCTCTCTCTCTCTCTCTCTCTCTCAACTCAATGAATAATTTTAATGTCTTTAATTGTGAAATTTTTACTTCCCTTATCTTATTAAATTTATTATTATTATTACTATTATTTTCTTATTAACCTTGGGAACCATACCCCTATATCACCATTATTATTTATATTTAACTTACGACCATTTCGACTTATGAAAGAAGCACCAGAATGGAACCCGTTGTAAGTCAGGGAGTATCTGTATATAAATGAACAGAACTATTGCTTGAGTGATAACAATTATTTCTTCATTCAATTGTGAAAATCATCTCATTATGCCCATCACTACTAGAGAGACAAAATATAATAACGTAACACTACTATAACAATGTAACATTGCTAAGCAATTCAACAGTTAAACAAAAGAAAATAAAATCTCACAGATATCATTACTAGATATTAAAAAAAAAAAAAAGAAGGCTCTCTTTCTTTCTCTCTCTGAATGTTAATAAGCTTGATCACATCCCTCTTCAATAGTATGACCTGTAACAACAACCATCCTTCATTGCTGATATAATTTCTCAGAGGGTGAAATAAAGTATGAACACATCATACAGTCAACATTGAATCATATAAGAGCATCATTACAATACCTTTAAGTTACAATACCTATAAGAGCATCATTACAATCATATAAGAGCATCATTACAATGTTATATTTATGATTGAATGATTAGACAAGAATAGCTTGAAGCTTGCCCAGTATGATTTCCAGATCTGAACTAAACTGGGAAGGGTCATTGTATAAACCATATAAAAAAGCACATACTGTCATTTGGGAAACTACAATGAACAAAAATTAAACATCAAGGCAGTAAGTAGTCATGTTAAGAGAACAATGGCACTATGCATAGTTCAGAAAATTTCATTTCTACACAGTGCTTAATTTTAATACAATTTGTTTGAAAAGATCAAGAAAAAAAGTGGCATGTCACATACAAATGAATTATAAAAAACATATATATACATTTTATTAAATAAACCAAAGGTACAACATATTTACAAAATTTCTGTTAATTCAGTTTTATCTCCTGGTTTATTTTAATAATCAAATTAGGAAATAAAAATTCTAATAACTACCTTCTTGGGAGAAAACACTCCCACTGTATCACCATCTTCTCTTAAGGCTACACCCATTTCTGCAAACACAGCTTCTCTTTAAAATAAAGAGTAAAAACAAAATATAATATAAAACCATAACATTAAATTGTCATCTCGATATTTTCAATTTCCTTAATTATTTAGGAAATTAAAGTCTTTCTTTTAAGTTATACTGAGTAACATATCATTTAGTTAAAACAAACAAAATTCCTGGCAAACATTTTAAAATTTAAAAAAAAAATATATATATATATATATATATATATATCTTGGCACTGGAACAGTTCTGATCCAGTGTCTTCAAGTTTATCTCAATAGAGGCTCTTTTAATTTTCATTCCCAAATTAAATAATGTCTTCAACTAAGAAAATTTACATGAAACTCAACTAACCATAAGTATCAATTTTTCAAACTTAATTCAAAGAGAACAAAACAACAAAAATTATATCTAGAAACATATTTTATTTATGTACTATCATATTTTAATTTTGTTGTTAAATAGATTGTACTTTTAACACAATTGCATTATATGTTTAATATATAATGCAAATATAATTGGTCACAATGTATCTCTCAGATACATACCAGGTTTCATATCGAAAAATTAAAGACTATGTTTAAAAATCACTCTAGTTTATTCATAAATAACATATACAAGAGTTTCAAATGTTTATACATTAAGAATTTTTTTATTTTTACATTAATTTTTTTTATATAAAAAATTATTTTTTGTCTTGTTTATGGAACATTGCTTTTTTTTTTAGGGCATGATGTACAAATCATTTTTGTGTGCTCTAAGCAGAGGTATTGCTTCCAATTCATGCAAGAATATCTTGTCAGTCTGGTTCTCTTTGTTTCTTGCCAACAAATTAGTGCACTGCTTGTGATTGCTCTCTCATTCTGCACTCGTAGAAGGCTCAGTACTCTGTAACCTTAGTTGAAGGAAAGTTACACCTCAAGGGACCTGGCTTCTCCGATGAAATTCCTCAGCCACTAATTCTGCAGAAAGTTGCTTGAGAAAGAGTCTGCAGCTCTTTACTTCTTTTTCATTTCCCCTGTAAATCACTTGGGCACTGATTCCATTAATATTTAGCATGGAGCAGAATATCACCATCGGGCAAAGACAACAAGCTCGTGCCACATTGTAAGTTGCACACATCTGATTCACTTGGTTACATTATAAAATGTTACAATTCCTGGTTTCAGGTGATCACCTGGTTCACGGTCAATGGCATCATCAAGATGCAAGGAGGAAATCAAGATGACATTCTTTGATTTCTTTGGTAGATAAGAAACAATTATTGCTGCTTCCTTGAAGCCAAATGATTTTTCAGGTCAGTTCTTGGCTGACACAAATTCAACTGGGAGTTGCAGTTTGTTCTTTTTTATCGTTCCAACATAAGAGTTTCAAAACCAAACTGACATCCATAAACCAATTATCAGCTGTAATGTTCCATCCAGTCCCATGAATAGATTCTGCCAATCTTTTTGAACAGTCCCGTGAATATATTCTGCATATATTTCAAGATTGTAAGAGTACAGCACCCTAGCATCTACTAAGGCATATATTTTGAGTCCATATTTATTGGGCTTTGTTACTGTTTGAAACAACATTTTCCTTTGAAGGCCTCTAATTTCTCACCAATAGTTAGATTCTAACCCGAAGAGTAACATGTCTTGCAGTTTTCCACAAATTCAGTGAAAATCTCTCTTATGGGGGTGAGACGATCATGTTTTCTTCTCTCATCCCTGGTTGTTCAATCATCGAACCTGATGAGGTACCTCAAGGATGGCAAAAATATAAGCAAATCCGACTTCTCCATTACTTTGGAAACAGAAGAGCTAACTACAACAGGATTTAGCAGTAAAAGGTATTTACTGCTAATACCTAAACTATCTCAAAACTTTCCATCTGATCAATATGAAATCCAGCAGTCTTGAGCAATTGGTGATATATTAGCTTATGTTATCCATCTATATTTAAAGACTACTATTTAAATGCACAAGGCATAATTCCACATGGATTTAAATTAACTATATAATATTGGTATAGATACACCATAGTTAACCCATAAAATTAAACTACGTACGTAGTGTAAAGAGATCATTTTAATTATATCTCATATTGTGGCTACCTTCACAATGAGATACCAGGTATTGCAATACTTCAAATAGTAGAGATGACTACTGTTACTTATTCTCAGTGGGTACCACCACCCAGACGGCACCGTTTCAAGGCTTGTTGGCCTATTATCGGTGAACATTATATAGTTATCCATCTAGAGAAAAATTGAATAGAATATTCAATGGAAATGTTTGGTGAAACTCGAGCAGTTGCTCTTCACATTTCTAAGGCTTTTGATCATGTTTGGCATAGAGGTGTTCTAAAAACAAGCTTCAATCTTATGGACTGTCAACTGTTTTAGGCAAATGGGTATCCAGTTTTCTCTCCAACTGCTCACTTTGGGTGATAGTAGGTGGCTTTCTGTCTTCTCACTTCTCTACTAATGATGGCGTTCCCCAAGGTTCAGTTCTTTCTCCCACTCTTTTCCTCTTATATATTAATGATCTTCTTCCACGAATGCAAATCCTATTCCTAGTTTTGTTGATGATAGCACATTGAATTCCATTTTACAGTTAGAAAAACCATGTTATCCATCTATGATCTATCCAATGGACAAATGGAAACTGAATATCCACCACAAATTCCTTATATTGCTGATCACCAGGTAATTTTCCAATGGGGCAAAGATAATTTAGTTAATTTCAACCTGTCTAAAACTCATCCTGTTTTATATCCCATAAAAAAAGTGTCTACTACTCCAATGCTTATCGTCAAAGACATTCAGATTTCTAGACACTGTTACATATCTCTATTAGGGATTACCCTGATTCCTAATCCCTCTTAGCATAAGCACATTACAAATATTGCTTCCTCTACATCTAAAAAACTAATTTTCTCTTTCGCTCAGCTTTATAAAAATAAAGCTGAACTATTCACTCTGTATAAATCTTAAATCTGCCCTACCAAGGAATATTGTTCCCACATGTGGGATGGTGCCCTCAAAATCTCCCTCAGCTTCTGGATTCCATTGAAAAGAGGGCAGTTAGGTTAATTAATGACCTGCTCTCACAAAGTCTCTCCACTCTGTCTCATAGACATTCTGTTTTTGCTGCATGCCTTTTCTATAGATACATCCATGGGTACTGTTCTTATGAGCTGTCTTCTATAATTCCCACTCTCTCCCATACCAATCTGATGTGCTTCAACCAGTCAGAATCCTTTTACTGTCCAACTTCAAACTCACAAAATCAACTTTTCTTCTTCCTCATTTATCCCTTCAACTTCTGTTTCTGAAACAATCTTCCTCCAAATGTATTTCCCAAAAATTACAATTTACAGAAATTCAAGTCTAATTTCAACAAGAATCTTCTGATTTCCCAACCTTCAACCCACACAGGGTACTAAGTACTATAGTTTCTAATACCTTTCATGTTTGGAGTTTTCATAAAACAACAAAAAAAAAAGCATCTTGCATTTAGCAAAGATAAACCACAATTGTCACTTCTCAGGCCATCTGCCTAATTTCTCTATATCATGCTGCAGTATCTTACCCTGATTCCTGTTGTTAACCACCATACCTTTGTATCATCAGCAAACTTAGACATTCAACCTGAGAAGACTTCAGCAATACTGGACTCAATACATCCCCAAGGGACTCCACTAATAACATTCATCTAAGAAGAGCAATATGCATTAAAAAATACCCTCTGTCTTCTGCCACTTAACCATAACTTTATCAAAAACAGTAACTTTCTCTCAATTGCACACATGTTTAAAAATATTTTAAATCCAATTCCTTTGTGACTGTGTCATAGCAGTTATTCAGATTGGTCAGACAACATTTCCTACTTAACAAATCCATGCTATGATGACTGAATAACTGCATTCCTGTCAATGTGATCCTGCATTATGTCTTTAATCACTTGCTCCATTATTTTCCCTGGAACAGAATAGAAGTCAGTCTTACAGGTCTGTAATTACTCACTTCACTCTTCGATCGTCCCTTTATGAATATGAGAGGCATTTGCACATCTCCAAACTGTATTTACTTCTGTAATAGTATTAGTATCAGTAGTGGCAAATGATGCAAGAAAGCTTAAAAAGCATCAGCCAAAAAAAAAATCAAAAAACTTCCCATATCACCTGTCCATCCCTGTCCATACAAAATATTTATTCAGTTTTTCAACAACCTGAACAGGATCATCAATAGTTGTGTCATTAATGTCTACTGGGTCAATGTGGTTTACCCCTTTTCTTCTAGTGTTAACGTAAGCAAACAATTCTTTGCCACTTTTCTTTGTGTTCTTAGCGAAAGACTTCTCATATCTGCCTCAGCTTCCCTAATCCCTGTTAGGAACTTAAATACAGACTATTTTATACTTACTATAGATTTATAATCATCCCATGCATTTTGCTTCTCTGCCATTAGTCTCATCAGTTCATCTGACATCCATTTATTTCTAATCCTCGAACATTATCACTTAATTCTTAGTTGGCATAAAAAGCTAATAGCTTCTATGATTACTTCACTGAGTGCTTCCCATTTAGAATTTGTAGGTGTTATCATCACACATTGGTCTCACTGAAAAGAATTTAAAAACTGCCTAAGTCCATTGTAGTTACCCTTACAAAAATACAATTTCATCCCTTTACTCTAGACAGTAGTCATATATTAAGTAATCTGGTGAGTATGGGCTTGGCACACCCAGGGTCCTGAGCTGGATATCATCATTCGTCTCTTTCTTGGTGATTCCCTGATACTTTTGTGTGTGTGTCTCTCTCTCTCTCTCTCTCTCTCTCTCTCTCTCTCTCTCTCTCTCTCTCTCTCTCTCTCTCTCATGTATAAAGGGTCACTGCTGATGATCAGATCAAAGTATTGCTTTCTGTTGTTGTTGTGTGTCTAAAGTGCTGCTAAAGCTGCTGTCTAAAGTAGAAATCCATGAAATCCAAAAACTTTCTGCTACTATGTGTTACCAAGTCACAATTTCCAGTCAATATGTGGAAAGTTAAAATAAGTTATTCAGATTTACTGGCCCACTATATTTTTCTATATAGTTTTTAATTATATAATATCGGTGTAAATACACCATAGTTAACCCATAAATTTCAACTACGTTTGTAGCGTAAAAGGCATCGTTTTAATTGTATCTCATAATGTGGTTGCCTTCATAACAAGATAGCTACTATTGAATTACTTCAAATAAATAACGCTTCTCTAGTAGAGAAGGCTACTGTTATTTATTTTCAGCGGTACCACCACCCAGACGATCGTTTTGAAGCTCATTGGCTTCGTCATCAGTGGGCGGGTAGGTACCCAGGTAATACAACAAGCCATCTCAGTTGCGAAGTTATATCCACATTATAAGAGATGCCAAAAGGGTGTGGTGGTAATGTATTTGGAAAATTAAATGCACTAGGCATAATCCTTATGGGTTTTGATAATTAACTATATAATATCGGTGTAAATACACCATAGTTAACCCATAAATTTCGTAAAAAGTAGCGTAAAAGGCATCGTTTTAATTGTATCTCATAATGTGGATATAACTTCGCAACTGAGATGGCTTGTTGTATTACCTGGGTACCTACCCCCCCCACCGATGACGAAGCCAATGAGCTTCGAAACGATCGTCTGGGTGGTGGTACCGCTGAAAATAAATAACAGTAGCCTTCTCTACTAGAGAAGCGTTATTTATTTGAAGTAATTCAATAGTAGCTATCTTGTTGTGAAGGCAACCACATTATGAGATACAATTAAAACGATGCCTTTTACGCTACAAACGTGGTTGAAATTTATGGGTTAACTATGGTGTATTTACACCGATATTATATAGTTAATTATCAAAACCCATGAGGATTATGCCTAGTGCATTTAATTTTCCAAATCGTTTTTAATATACTCATTGTAGTCATTTGGCCCCTAACGTTAATATGCCTACTTTCATTTCTGTTTTTCCAGAGCTTATTTCAAAACAGACTCAACTTTAAACTATCCACTCACGTCAACCTGATGCATTGCTATATACTCTAAGTATACAGCAGTGAATCCAGTCTAGTGAGATCTAGTGCCAGATGCATTGCTATATACTCTAAATATATAGCAGTGCATCTAGTAATAATATGCACTGCAAGTGCTTCTTAACCAAGAACTTAACTCCACTCCCCTGCCACCTATCCCATCTGTCCTTTGTTTATGGTTTGGCACTCTTTACTTGGTTTGTGTGCTCTCACCATTTGGCTCAGAAATTTGGATTTACAAGGTTGCCAAGAACATCCATGGTATAAATTAAATCTTACTCTGTTGGGGGCTGCTGAAATATCTTCAATCAAAAACAGCATTATTTCCTGTGGGTCTGCTGATATATCACCATACGAATGATGTTATTGAAGCAGTGTGCACAGTTTTCAAGCTGCAAGTCAATACCTTGGATTGTTTGGTTACAAAACATGTATGTGGTTAGAAGACATTATGGGCTATGTATGTGCATACCTCATTTGTTATTTTATATGCAGTATTTTTGGGTTATGAGATCCTTTTGTTTAGGTCATTTTCATGGTTCTCAAGATGGTAGAGATCTAGTGCCATAATCCTACTGTCTGTTGACTATTTAGGACATACCATTGGGATTACTCATGACCTGAACTTTGCAGTCCTCAACTCATAATTTTCACTCAAATAAAATAAATCTAAAACAAACACCCAGTAAGTGGGCCACAACTTGCCAGGGTTTGAACTGATTAAAACTCAATATCTATTCTGACAACTGGGTTGAAATCAGTCTCATTCTACTTCTCTTCATCAATTGATTTTCTTTCAAAAATCAGTTTTTAAAAGAATGCCAAACTCCAACCAACCTCCATTATCTCCCAATGGCAGATAAGGGAAGTGAATGTTACTATGCCCAAAACAAAGGGAAAAAGCTCTGAAAGTGCTTGAATCAGAGGATTAAGATGCAAGTCAACAGTGAACTAGGAGTAAGAGAGTAGATCTCCCTGAGGAAACACCACGAGATTTATGCTGTGTATGAAGTTGGATGAGTTTATGCCAGTACATAGCAAATGTATTAGTGCTGCTGAATGAACTGAAATAATAAAATTTAGGACCAGTATGGAAAAAGTGCTTCTATATCTCCGTTTTGAGAATGAGAAGCTTATGGCCAAATTAGAGCAGCAAAAAATAAGAGCCTGGGAAAACAAAATGCAAGGGTACTTCCAAGTCTTACACAAAAGACTTTCACTGATAATGAAAACATACCACCCAAAAAACACATAAGCCAGCATTGTAATCCTAAGAGCTACAAAACAGAATAATAATGCTATTAGTTATGCCATCAAAGAAAGAATGACCAGTGAGCTCAAAACCCATATAAAATAGTCAAGATGGAGACACTGAAAGAGATACAAAATACTAGCAAAAGCATCTTACATAGAGTAGGAGATCTGAAGGTTTAATTAACAAATACAGAGCAATTTTGAGAAAAAATTTGCAAGTTAGGACTGAAATTGAAAGCATTTATAATTCTACACAGACACGATTGGAGGGAGCAAATGATGAGGGCCTTATCAATCAATTTAGCCCTGGAGAAACTGTGCAAGCCATATGGGATAAAATTTTGCTCACTGTGGTCTGTGCTAGTTAGCAGGAGAGTCTGTTTCTACAGGAATGGGGTATGCATTAGCATTAGTAGTGACATATGATGCTAGAAAGTAAGCTTATACGGCATCAGCCAAAAAAAAAAAAAAAAAAAACCCACACCTTTCCATTTCACCTAACCTTTCACTCCAATAGTTTGTCCAGTTCTTCCTTAAATTTATTTAAGCTATCAACTTCCACAATGACAGATAGAAGTTTATTCAAGCAATCAACCACTCGCTGGCTAAAAGTAAATTTCCACACATATATTCTACGACTGGCTTTCCTCATTTTGCATTTAGGACCCCTCAAGTGCATAATATGAGCAAGATGAAAAATCCCATCAGCATTGAGCTTGCTCAAACCATCCAAGGCCTTATACACCTCAATCGGATCACCTCACAAGTAACTAGTCCAGACACTGCAATTTGCAGAACTTGAGCCTTTCTTTGTAAGAGCCTGTATGCAAGTACTCAAGATATGGCCTGACCATTGCCTTATACAAAGGCATAATCAATTCCTTATCCCTGCTATCAAAATTCCTGTATATCACTGACAAGACCCCATGAGTTGCTCTTGCAGCTTGTCTGCACTGCTCAGAAAACTTCATATCTGACAGCACAGTTACCCCCAAGTCTTTTTCATTCTCCACTAACCTAAGAGTAGTACTCCACAGTTGGTATGTTTCTCTGGGGTTACTGCTACCCATATATGTAGTACAAAGGGTACTAGGAAAGTTTTGCAATACAGCTTTGTTTATTTGATTTTTTCAAAGTAATTTCCTCTACATTCAATACACCTCTCCATCCTCCGAAACCAATCTTTAAACCAGTTCTGCCAAGTTTCACTAGGGAGTAAAGCACACTCGTTGTCCCAAGCCCGTAGAAAGTCCTCATCACTGGAAAACCGCCTCCCTTTTAGCTTCATTTTCACATGCGGGAACAGTGTAAAGTCGCAGGGAGCAAGGTCTGGGCTGTAGGGAGGGTGCTCGAGAAGTTTCAGTCCTGTCGTGGTCAAATATTCGGTGCAGGCTTTGGCGCGGTGAGCGGAGCATTTTCGTGATGGAGGTACCAGGTGTCCATTCTTGACTTTGGCTGCAGGTTCTTCATAGATCCAATGACTTTAGGCAGGCATTGTTCAGTATACCACTTAGCTGTGACTGTCTTCTGTGTGTCCAAAACGACACGTTCCACAATTCCACTCGATTTGAAAAATACAGCTATCATTTTCTTCTTTACAGATCGGGATTTTCTGACAATTACGGGTGTGTCGTCATCATCAAAGACCCAAACTTTGTTTTGAGCCTTGGTCGGCAGATCGTAATAGTACAGCCAAGTCTCGTCACCTGTCACGATGTTGTTCACATACCGAGATTGTCCCTTATCAAACTTTTTTAACATCTCCCGGCACCAAGTCACACGTCGTGTCATCTGCTCTTCAGTCAGTTGATGCGGCACCCAGAGAGAACAAAGTTTCTTCACGTGCAAATGATCTTGCAGAATCGACCGAATTGCTGGTGCATTTAGGCCCAAAGTATCCTCTATCTGTTGGTAGGCCACTCGCCTGTTTTCGTCAAGCATTTTCCTCACAGCAGTAACGTTTTCCTCCGTAACTGACGTTCGTGGCCTTCCCGGCCTCTCAGAATCCTCCAGAGTGAAATTTCCCCTTTGGAATTCTCTATACCACCTGAATATCATTGTACGATGTGGACAATCATCATCTAGTGCAAGAGTCATTTCTTCTAGGCACTGGTCTATGGTTAAACCACGCACAAAATTATACCGCAAAACTGTCCTTATCTCATTTCGTGACCACGATGCCATTGCAAGCACTTTACACTCTCACTACTAATGAATAACTGAGCCCATCGACTTGGCGCGGCGGCTACTATGCACGTATGAACATGTCTCAACATGCAGCAACAAGCAGCTTCCTGTGATTCATTGTTGCGTCGTATTGCAAAACTTTCCTAGTACCCTTTGTACTTTGCATTTGTCAATGTTAAACTTCAGTTGCCACCTCTCAGCCCATCTGCCTAACTTTTCTTGATCCTGTTGCAGTAGCATACTGTCATTAACAACCCTGCCAACCTTTGTATTGTCTGCAAACTTGGACATTAAGCCTGATATACCTTTACCAACATTCATCCACAAATATAGAAAACAACAATAGCTGCAACACAGAACCCTGGGAGATGCCATTAACAACATTAGTCTGCAAAGAAAAAGTGTCCACTGATTACCACTCTGTCTTCTCCCACTCAACCATCCCTTTATCTATAGCAGCAACTTGCCACTAATGCCAGACTGCTCCAATTTGTACAGCAGTCTTATATGTGCAACAGTATCATAAGCCTTTCCTGAAATCCAAGTATAAGGCAAAAATTATTTTTTGCATCCAGTTTCTTTGTAACCACATCGTAGTAATCCAATCAAATTGATCAGACAAGATTTCCCCTTAACTAAACCATGCTGTGTGTGTGAAGTGTAACAACAGCCTTGTCCAGATAAGCTTGCATTAATTCTTTAACCAGTGACTCCACTATTTTCCCTGGAGCAATGTTAAATTAACAGGTCTATAATTATTTGGGTCACCCTTTGATCTCCTTTTGTGAACTGGAGCTACGTTTGCACTCTCCAATCCATGGAAACCTCCCCTGAATCCAAGGATACTCTCATGATTATGGCTAAGGGTTTGCTTACCTTGTTCGCTGCCTCCATTAATATAACAACATAGATTCCATCCACCCCACGTGCCTTCCTTAAGATGTGATTCAACCCCTTCCTTCTACTGTTAATATAAGCATAGAAGTCTTCACTATTTTTTTTTTTTGCATTCTTCTCCAGACTTCTCATATTCTGCCTTAGCTTGCCTAACTTTCTTTGTGATTTGATTACAGACTAAATTATACCATACGTTTTTTGCATGGCATAAATTCTATATGGTGATACAGAAGCATATCTACTATATGCTTCTGTAACACCTGATAATTTATATGCATCGCTTGCATTTTTATTCTCTGCCATGTGTTTCAATAGCTCATCTGAACAATATTTTTTCATTGGCATGAAAAGCCTGGTAGCATCTTTGATTACTTCCTTGAATACTTCCCATTCAGAATTTGCTGCTAGTAACATCATCAGTTGGTACCATTGTACAGTATTTAAAAACTGTCTAAGATCACTGTAGTCACACTTATGAAAACAAAACTCTGTTACCCAGTGGTTCTTTTACCTACAGATTCTTAATGCATGAAAAATCACTGCTGATAACACTATCTGACAAATTTTTTTTTTTGTCATACCTCTGGAAGTATGACGTCGATAGTTGGTTATTCTGAACAAAATAATGTCCTGATTATGAAAATATCAATCTTTTCCTTCTGTCACATCTACATCAAAAGATATACACATTGTTTAAATTCCGTTTTTTTATACAATATCGGCATACATGGTTGTAATTATTACACACAGTATATGTTACTTAGACATGTTTCCCACTCAATGATTTCCTTTTATACTCCAGATCACTTTCCCGTTTAAGGAAGCAACAGTAATCTCCCATCATGGCAGAGGCCCAGCGACCTTGGTATCGTTTTTTCATTGCAGATGCATCCTGGTGGAAGCACTCTCCTTGTTCATCACTGACATCACTAAGTTTTCAGGAAAGAAATCCAAATGGGAATTAAGGAAATGCATTTTCAATGACATTCGGGCCCCCATGTTCTTGTAACATTTCAGCAAGTTTGTCACCAGTCACTCATAGTTTTCTTCTTCTCTCTTTCCAGGAAATCTGTATACCACAGCCTTAAAAGACCTCCATGCAGCCAGTTCAACATCATTCAGATTTCTTTGAAATTCTTCATCTTTTAGGAGCTTTCGTATTTGAGGACTTATGAAAATTCCTTCTTTCAGCTTTGCATGAGATAAATTTGGAAACATTTTCAGTAAATATGCAAATCCTTTGCTTTCTTTATCCAATGAAATTTTTAATCAGTCCAAAGTTTGATGTGTAAAGGGGGAAGAAAAACCTTTTGTGGATCAATCAATGGAACACAGCTTCTGCTGGAAATATATTCATCTGTCTTGTCCCATTGTTTTTCAACATAGTGTATGGCTGTTGCACGACTAGCCCACAAACACAGGAAACAACAGTATTTAGTGAAACCACCTTGCAACCCAAAAAGCGGTCCAATCACTTTGAGATCACCACAAATATTCCAACCATAGTCGTTGTAACATATAGCAGCAAGAATCTGGGACATACTACCGTAAGTTTCTTTCAGGCCAACAGCATGAACAAGAGGAATTGATGGTAAAGTATTTCCATTATGAAGCACTACTGCTTTCAAACTTAGCTTTGACACATCAATGAACAAACGCCATTCAGAGATATTGTGATCAATGTTCAGTTCGTGCATAAGATGTATTTGCAAACACACATGTTGTTTTCCATTGCAAAATATCTTGAAAACTCTTCATTTCGCTTACGATATATTGTAATGTTTGTATCTTTGGCAAGTAAGTTCCACTGTTGTAGTCTGCATCTGAGTAATTCAGCCTTCTCTTTAGATAAGCCCAAGTCTCTGATTAACTCGCTTAATTCTTCTTGTTCAATGTATTGTGGGGCCTTTTCTTTTTCTGGTTCACAGTCCAAATCATGTGAAAAACATGGTTCCATGACATCTAGTAAAACGATTTCTTCTGCACCTTCATCACCACTTCCAATACTCCAAGATTTTGGTGGCACAGGTACTGGCAGTTCTTTACTGTGTGGCACTGGCCTAATTGCTGATGGAATATTTGAATATTTGATGCAGTGCTTGCTCTTTTTGGAAATACCTTTTATTTTTGTCATGCAGAAACAGCAGTCGTCAAAATGATTCTTGGGCTCGCGCCACACCACAGGGGTGGCAAAAGATAATGCTCTCAGCTTGCTATATAACCACAGCCTTAAGTTCGTTGTACAAGTAATACAACAGATATGTGGGGCCCAATTTTTTTCTTGGTTACCAACCTTGCAGACAAAGTACAATGAATATGCAACTTTTGTGACATTGTATATTTTCTTCCTCTGAGTTTTTGGGGTTAAGTGTCCACAAACATAGCAGAAGTTGTCTGGGTGATTGATGCAAGTTCTGTGCTTTGTCTTCTCCATTTTAACAATACATTAACCTAAAATCAGTAAAAGCAATTGGTAACTTTCACCAATTGCTTTTACTGATCTAGCTGATATATATTGAACGGTTGAAAGATGTAATAAAATTTATAAAAATACTGACTTGTCTGGAAAAGTGCAACAAAATCAAAATATACTATATTGCAAGAACAGTAATGATGTACTTGCTTAACTTTTAGCCCAAGAAACAAAACCAACCAAAAGTTAATAAGTTTAAAAATTGTATTTCAAACAGTAATGATATCTTTGTACAGAATCCAGTTATCTATCTATATCTTAAAACTGACACATGATAGGAAATTTTTATGATTGATTTTAAATTTTATACATAAAATTTGACCAGAAACAACCATTGATTTTCTGCAGGTAAAAATCATGTTGGGTAGTGTAATTAGATGAAGGGTATTATTCCCTCTTTTTTCCTCTCTAACATGCTGCTGTAGAAAATTGTCATCCAATAAATCCACAAAAGTGTTACTGGTGTGTGAGTGATCAACTCACAAGTTCCCATCAACATCTGGAAAGTTAAAATCATCTATTATAAGACATTCTGATTTACTGGCCCGCTCCATATAATAATCATTGTACTCCTCAGAAGAGTCATCAGGCCTATAACACAATCCTACTCTCATTTTTGCTTTCCCAATGCTAATGTCACACCAAACTGACTCAACATTGCACTGGCCACCCATGTCAACAGGATGCACTGCCTTAGATTTTATATGCTTCTTAACTAAGAGCAAAACCCCTCCTATCCTGTTTGTCCTTTCCTAGCAGTTCAGGAGCCCTATACCCATGGGGACAGAGTTCGTGGATATCCATACTCTTACAAAGTTGTGTAAAACAGTACTGAAACCAACTGGGAAGCTGTCATAGTCAGAAATTAATCAATCACAGTTGCAAAGGTAAACTCACTATGTACCAGTCATGCAGCCTGTGCTCATGTAACCAGCCATCTTGGATTTGTTCATATCATCTCCCTCTTTTGTAGACCTGGAGAGGATATAAAACCAAGCATACTATATCTCCAATATGCCCATAAACCTGGACAAAGAATAATAATTTTCATGGATGCCAACTGTAGGTCCAGATTATGGCATGGCCATACTGATGACCAAACTGTTATCCACAATTGCCAACTGTTGGAAGACTTCATTGCAACAACTCCAATTGTGGTATTAAACAGATCAAATGATTTACCCACATTTAGTTCTAATCACATTGATATAATAATAGCAATAACTTCAATAGCACATAAGTTTACAGACTGGTGTGTCCATGAATCACTGACCATATCTGACCATAGAGCTATAACTTTCAACTTAGACAGATTCAACATCTCCCTTCATACTATGACATAATCAGATATAATATAAAGAAAGCAGATTGGGATACCTTTACAGCAGCAATAAATACCTCATGACGAGGAATCGCTGCAGAAGCCTTTAACTACCTAGAACCAGATGACCAGCAATGAAAATAACAGAAATCATAACCAAAGCATGTAATACCTCTATGAAAGAGTGTAAACTGAGAAAAAATGCAGTTCCTTGGTGGTGCCCTGAGCTGGAAAATCTCTGGTGAAGGGGCCACCAAGCCAGAAAAAATTTTCAAACTGCTAGATCAACCGGTCAGAATTTGAAGTAAATGCTATCAAAGAAATTTACAGAACCTATAGGAATGAATATACCTCCCTCATAAGAAAAAATAAACCTGGAAAGCACTTGTAGGAACTGTCAGAAATCCTGACCCATGGGAAGTAGTTTACCATATAGTTACTAACAAGCTACCAACAGGTAGCTTGGGAAATATAAACAAAAAACTTGGGAAACAGGAGAAATATAAACAAAAATGGATGGCAACCTTACTCATACTTGGGAAGACTCCATAAACAATAGATGCCCTATTCCCTACAGGAAACCAGTTTCTAACAGAAGAACAAAAAGAGATTTACAATAGAAACTAATCTGACAGCAGTGATGTCTCTGAACTCTCATTCTCCCCTGATGAGCTAAGGGCAGCCCTAGAAAGAACTAAGACCAATAAATGTCATGAAAATGACATTCCAGAGGTGAAGGTAATCAAAAGATTTTTCTGCACCCACCCAGGTCACCTAACTTCTCTCAATAACAATTGGCTTGCCAATGGTGTATATTGTTGTTGTTATTTGGTTTTTAGGAGCGTTAGCAACTGAGACCATATTGCTCCGGGGATATGCAGTGGTCATTCCCTGACCTTTCCACATCCTCCATATTTGGTGATCACAGGCTTGAACCCCGGTCTAAGCAAGAAGCATGTGCTACACACTGCCTCCTGCCCACCTGGCTACGGAGGCGGCAGTCAATGGTGTATACTCTACCTCTTGGAAGGAGACAAATCTCAGACGTATATTGAAAAACCTGGACAAGAATCCAACTGATCCTAAACCTTACTGAACAATAGCTTTGCTATCTGTGCTTGGTAAGATCATGGAAGGATTACTCGTATAAACTGAGGGCTCATTATCTGCAGGCAGACTTACAATTAGACAGACAGTATGGTTTTAAATCAGGCTCCTCCACTGAAAATTCCATGAATAACATAGTTACTACAGCTAATAGTATAGAGGAAAAGTACATGCTGGTTATATCCATAGACTTTACAGGCACAGTCAATGCACTGTGGTAGGGCAGCTTTCTCAGAAAGCTATACCATGCAAATGTACCTATAAACCTATATAATTGTATAAAAAGCTACCTGCAAAACAGACAAGTCATAGTAAGAATACAACATGAAGAAGTTTACATATGTCATAAAAGGATACCCCTAGGACTCAGTATTGGGTGCATTTTTTTGTAACTCAGTGCTGGATGAGCTCTTTTTTTTTTTTTTTTTTTTGTTGTTGGCGCATCGGCTTCTGTGGCCACCTCCCAAAGTTTTTGCATTTTACTCTGATCCAAGCCCGAGGCGGGATTCGAACCCACGACCTTTGGGTTGCCAGGCAGGCACTTTACCCACCTGGCTGGCCCAGTCGGCGATGAGCTCCTAAATACAAATCTTGTACAAGTTGAAACAATAGCCTTGGCCAATGACTTAGTCATGTTAATCAAAGCAAATTCCAGAGCAAATCTAGAACATCAAGCAAATCAAGCATTACAGAAACCTCAGTAATGGACAAAAATCCACCAACTCACTATTTCTTTAGAGAAGACAAAATCCATATTGCTCAAAGGTACATTGAAAAACAGGAGAACCCAAATCAGTCAATAATACCACAATTAAATTGGTAGAAGAACTAAAATACTTAGGGATAGTATTTTATAGCAAGCAATTATTCTAACCTAGTCTGATATACCTCACTAAAAAAAAAAAAAAAAAAAAAAAAAACTATGCAGCCATGATCTCCAGAACCAGTAAATCTGACTGAGGATTAAAAATAAAAAACCTGAATCTTATATATAAGGGAGGTCCCCATAGACTGCAGATGTGCAAATGTTTCCCCAATTAACAAAGGACGATCAAAGAATGACACGAGTAATTACAAACCAGTAAATCTAACTTCTGTTCAAGGGAAAATAAGAGTCACTGGTTAAGGAAGCACAGCAGGATCAACTAGACAAGACTGCAGTTATAGTTCAGAATCAGCATGGGTTTGTTAAGAAGCCTTATCTGACCAATCTGATTGGATACTGTGATGTGGTCACAAAGGAACTAGATGCAAAAAATAATTTTGATATCATATACTTGTATTTTAGGAAAGCTTTTGATACTTTTGTACACGGGACACTACTGTACAAATTGGAGCAGTATGGCATTAAAAGTAAGTTGCAACAGGATCTAGAAAAGTGGGACAGATGGCTGAGAGGTTCCAAGTGAAGTTTAACATTGACAAATGCAAAGTACTGCATATGGGTAGCAGTAACCCCAGAGTAACATACCAACTGTTGTGGAGAACTGCATCAGGGTAGTGGAGAATGAAAAAGACCTGAGGGTAATTGTACATTCAGATATGAAGTTTACTGAGAAGTTCAAATAAGCTGCAATAGCAGCCCATGGGGGGTCTTGTCAATGATATACAGGAATTTTGATAACAGGGATAGGGATGTGATTATCACCTTGTATAAGGCAATGATCAGGATACACCTTGAATACTGCTTACAGGCTTGGAGTCCTCATTTTAGAAAGTATGTAGAGCTGCTGGAACAAGTACAGAGAAGGGAAATAACATTGATGAGGAGAACAATGAGTTGCTCTTACCAAAAAAGGCTTAAGTTCTGAAAATTGCAGCATCTAGAGACTAGGCACCTGCAAGGTGATCTCATTGAGGTGTATAAGGCCTTGAATGGTTTGAGAAAACTCAATGCTGATGGAATTCTTACTCTTGCTCAGATTAAGCACCTGAGGGGACACAAATTGAAACTGAGGAAAGACAATTGTAGAATAGATGTGCAGAAATTGGCCTTTAGCCAGTGGGTGGTTGATTACTGGAACAAACATTCATCTGTTATTGTGGAAGTTCACAGCTTAAATAAATTCAAGTAGGAACTAGACAAACTTTAAGAACAGATGGATGGATGAAATGGGGAAGTTGGCTGATGCTGTATAAGCTTGCTTTATTTCATGCCTCTACTTTGCTTTATTATATGCCTCTACTAATGCCTATTGCTAATAAAGTTGTTTTCCTTCCAGTTACCTCTTATAGAGCTGTAATTTGGTAACTAGGACATATGAATTTGGAATTTGAAATAACTAGAAAATATCTACCCCAAGTAGTAATAGTAGTAGTGGCATGTGATGCAAGAAAGCAAGTGTATGAGTTTAGGCAGCATCAGCCAAAAAAAAAAAAAAAAATTTTCACACAACCATTCCCTCTAAATATTTGTCTAGTTCTTCCTTAAATTTATTTAACCTATCAACTTCCACAAGACAGATGGAAGTTTGTTCCAGCAATTCACCACCCACTGGCTAAAGGCAAATTTCTGCACATCCATTCTACATCTGTCTTTCCTTAATGTGAATTTATGCCCCCTTAGGTTTGTAATCTGAATAAGTGAAAGAATCCCTTCAGAATTCAGCGTGCTCAACCCATTCAAGGACTTATACACCTCAATCAGATCACTGCGCAGGTGCCTAGTCTCCAGCCACTACAATTTGCAGAACTTAAGCCTCTCTTTGAAAGAGAATCCCTTCATTCCCCTCACCAATCTTGTTGCCCTTCTCTGTACACGTTCAAGCAAATCTACAACCTTCCTAAAATGAGGCCTCCAAATCTGTACACAGTACTCAAGGCATGGCCTGACATAGAGGCACAATCACCTCCTTTTCCCTACTAGCAAAATTCCTATATATCACTGACAAAACCCCATGATCTGCCATGCAGCCTGTCTGCATTGCTCAGAAAACTTCATATCTGACTGCACAATTACTCCCTTTTTCGTTTTTCTTTTTCGTTTCGTCTTTTTCGTTTTCTACCACCTTAAGTGTAGTACCACACAGTTGGTACGTTTCTCTGGGGTTACTTCTACCCATATGCAGTACTTTGCATTTGTCAAGGTTAAACTTCAGTTGCCACTTCTCAGCCCATCTGCCGAAATTTTCTAGATCCTGTTGCAGTAGCACACTGCCATTAACAACCCTGCCAACCTTTATATCATCTGCAAACTTTGACACTAAGCCTGATATACCTTCATTAATATCACTGATAAATATACAAAACAAGAGTGGACCCAACACTGAATCCTGTGGGACTCCACTACTAACATTAGTCCACAAAGAGCAACACCCATTGATTACCACCCTCTATCTTCTCCCACTCAACCATCTTTTTATCCATTGTAGCAACTTACCCTTAATACCATTCTGCACCAATTTGTACAGTAGTCTTCCATGTGCAAAAGTGTCAAAAGCATTCCCGAAATCCAAGTATATGATATCAAAATTATTTTTTGCATCCAGTTCCTTTGTAACCACATCATAATATCTTATGAAATTTATCAGACAATACTTTCCCTTAACAAACCCATGCTGTGTCTGAATTATTTCTGCAATTTTGTCTATATGATTCTGCAATGCATCTTTAACCAGTGACTCCATTATTTTACCCGGAACAGAAGTTAAACAAATAACTGGTCTGTAATTACTCGTGTCACCCTTCGATCCCCTTTTGTGAATTGGGGATACATTTGCACGTCTCCAGTCCGTGTGGACCACCCGAGTCCAAGGATGCTCTCATAATTATGGCTAAGGGTTTACTTTCTTCCTTTGATATAACTGGATAGATCCCATCCGCTCCAAGTGCCTTTCTTATGTTTAACTTCAACAATTTCTCCTCCACTTTGCTCTCAGTTATTGCAAAATCATTAAGCATCCTGCTACAATCTGATAAACTTCTGCATTTTCAAACCTTAATAACTCCTCATGTGTGAATGTAGATGCAAAATACTCAATCAGTTTGTTTGCTATCTGAGCAGGATCATCAACAGGCGAACCATCGATATCAAGTGGACCAATCAGATTCATCCCTTTCCTTTTAGAGCTACTTTTAACCTTTTAGTCTGTGAATCCGCCCCCCCCCAAGCTAGCAGTTTTCCGACGCACCTAACATTGCCTCGATAGCATCAGCAAATATTCTTCCACCCTTTCTATTTAAGTGTATCCCATCCGTGTTGAAGCAGTATCTCCTGTCAGCAAGCACAGACCACGTGGTAAAAAATTCTACCCCATGAGCCTAGCACAATCTCTTCAGGGCCAAACTGATTGATAAGGCTCTCATTGTGCACTCCCTTTTATTGTGTCTGGGCAGAACTGCAGACACTTTCAAATTTAACCCTAACTCATGACTTTTTTGCAACATTGACCTGTACTTGTTAAGTAAATCTTCGGACCTCCTACTCAATGTCATTGGTGCCAACGTGTACAACAATATCAACTTTTGTGCCCTTAAAAGATGATATATGCTTTACAACGTCATCAACTTTTGCCCTTGGCAAACATACTCTGGTCCTATTCCATTTGTCCTTTTTACACAATATATTACCCATCTTCCTGACAATAGAGTCACCAACAATAATTAACTCCTGTGGGACCAGCGCATTCTGCCTTGGAGATTGCCGTGTTTTGCCTGATGCCCAGAAGTGAGCCCTGGCGCTGAGTTGGGCAGCTGAGAGCTTGACGAGCATCTCATATTAATTTCTTCGAGGGCATCTACCCTACACCTCAAGTTCTCATAGATACCCATTAGAACGCTGAGTTGACGCCCAATTTCTAGACACTCTCTGCACTTGGCACACACAAAGATATCCTCCTTGGCTAGATCATGTTCTGTTTCCAGAGAGTTCAGCAAACATTTCACAAGTTGCTCATGTTTTAGGCTGTGATGCGTTATGATATTTGCGGCATGATATTTTAAATTAATAAGATCAATAAATTTAATTAATTAATTATCAATACTACCCTATCTAATAGAATCCTAAATGCAGTGATGCGTATTGCGCTGTATAATTTTATGTTAGAGCTACCTAGCTACTACAATTAAAAATTTGAATTCCCTGCCACTCTATACAAAAACAATGGCTGCAAGATTCGAATGAAACAACGGTTTTACATATATTAAATAATAATCTACAAAAACTCTTATCTAAATTAAAAATAACCAGCGTAACTAGAACTATAAAACTACGTCTATTCTTAAAACTGCACAGTCTGGGTCTGGTTGAGGACCTAGCATTAGCATTAGTAGAGGCATATGATGCAAGAAAGCAAACTTATTCAGCATCAGCCAAAAAAAAAAAAAAAACACCACTCCCATTTCACCCCTCCATTCGTTCGAAATACCTGTCCAGTTGAGCCTTAAATTTGTTTAGGCTATCAACTACAACAAGTGATGGAAGTCGGTTCCACCATCCAACCACCCGCTGGCCAAAGCCAAATTTCCGCACATCTATCCGACATCCGTCCTTCCTCAATTTGAATTTATGCCCTCTGAGGTGATTATTCTGAGCAAGATGAAGAATCCCATTGGCATTGAGCATGCTCAAACCATTCAAAGCCTTATACACCTCTATCAGATCACCTCGCCAGTGCCTAGTCTCCAGACTCCGTAATTTGCAAAACTTAAGCCTTTCTTCGTAAGAGCAACCCTTTGTTCCATTCACTAATCTTGTTGCCCTTCTCTGTACCCGTTCCAGCAGCTCTACATCCTTCTTGAAATGAGGCCTCCAGACCTGTATACAGTACTCAAGATGTGGCCTAACCATTGCCTTATACAAGGGAATAATCACCTCCTTATCACTGCTAGAAAAATTCCTGTATATCATTGACAAGACACCATGAGCTACTCTTGCAGCTCGTCTGCATTGCTCAGAGAACTTCATATCTGCCTGCACAATTACCCCCAGGTCCTTTTCATTCTCCACCACCGTCAGTGTAGTCCCGCAGAGTTTCTACGTTGCTCTGTGGTTACTGTTTCCCATATGTAGTACTTTACATTTGTCAATGTTAAACTTCATTTGCCACCTCACAGCCCATCTGTTCAACCTTTCCAGATCCTGTTGCAGCAGCATAGCGTCAGTAGTGTCCTTAACAACCCTGCCAACCTTTGTATCATCTGCAAACTTGGACATTAAACTTGTTATACCATCATCAATATCATTCATAAACACTGAAAACAACAATGGACCCAACACTGAACCCTGAGGAACTCCACTAATAACATTAGTCCACGATGAGCAGTGTCCATTGATTACCACTCTGTCTTCTGCCACTCAACCATCCCCTTCTTATCCATAGCAGCAATTTGCCTCCAATGCCACACTGCTCCAATTTGTGCAGCAGTCTTCCATGTGCAACAGTATCAAAAGCCCTTCTGAGATCCAAATATATAATATCAAAGTTATTCCCTGCATCCAGTTCTTTTGTGACTACATCATAGTATCCAATCAAATTGGTCAGGCAAGACCTGCCCTTAACAAAACCATGCTGCGTCTGAGCTATAACTGAATTCTTGTCTAGATGATCCTGCAGTGCTGCTTTAACCAGTGCCTCCATTAATTTACCTGGAACAGAAGTTAAACTAACAGGTCTATAATTACTTGTGTCAGCCTTTGATCCTCCTTTGTGAATTGGGGTTACATTTGCACATCTCCAGTCTATGGGTACCTCCCCTGAGTCCAAAGAAGCTCTCATAATTATGGCTAGGGGTTTGCTTAGTTCCTTTGCTGCCTCCTTTAATATAACTGGATAGATCCCATCCACCCCAGGTGCCTTTTTTATGTTTATCCTCAACAATCTCTCCTCCACTTTCCTCTCAGTTATTACAAAATCATCTAGCTCAATGCCAATGTTTACTTTACCTACGTCATTCTCCTTCCTGAATAACTCCTCATGCGTGGATGTAGATGCCAAACACTCGTTTAGATTGTTAGCCACCTGAGCAGGATCCTCAACTGTTGAACCATCAATATCCAGTGGACCAATCTGATTCATCCCTTTCCTTCTTGAGTTTAAATAGGTAAAGAACTCTTTTCTGTTTTTCTTTGCATCCTTTGCCAAGGATTTTTCGTAGTCTGCCTTTGCCTGCCTAATCTCCTTTGTGACTTGGTTACAGACCAACTTATATCTATCATAGGCTTCCATGTCACCCATTAATCTATATGTATCCCATGCAATTTTCTTCTCTGCCACATGTCTCATTAGTTCATCTGACAACCATTTAGGCCTAAACCTTGAACAATATTTCTTAGTTGGTATAAAGCCTGGTAGCTTCCAAGATTAGTTCCTTGAATGCTTCCCATTTTGAGTTTGCTGTTGGTAACATCATCAGTTGGTCCCACTGTATAGAATTTAAATACTGTCTTAGACCATCATACTTGCCTTTACGAAAACAAAAACCCTTCCCTTTACCTCTGATGGTAGTTACCTCCTTGAGTTGTTGTTGTTGTTATTTGGTTTTTAGGAGCATTAGCAACTAAGGCCATATTGCTCTGGGATATGCGGTGGTCATTTCCTGACCTTTCCGCATCCTCCGTATTTGGTGGTGACGGGCTCGAACCCCGGTCTAATCAAGAAACATGTGTTACGCACTGCTGCTCCTTCCCACCTGGCTACGGAGGCGCCACCTCCTTGAGTAAATCCCACTTCAACACACTGTGATCACTGACACCTAGTGGTTCATTTATCTGCAGATTCTTAATGCATGAAGAATCACTACTGATAATCAGATCAAGAGTATTGCTCCCTCTTGTTGCCGCACGAACATGCTGATGTAGAAAACAATCATCCAATAAATCCACAAAAGCCTTGCTAGTGTGTGAGTGACCAACCCACAAATTCCAGTCAATATCTGGGAAATTAAAATCCCCCATTATAAGACTCTCTGATTTACTGGCCCACTCTATTTCCCTGTACAATATCTTATTATACTCATCAGAGTCATTAGGCCTATAGCACACTCCTACTCTCAATTTTGATTTCCCTATGCTTATGTCACACCAAACTGACTCGACACTGCCCTGTCCATCGATGTCGACTGGCTTCACTTCCTTGGATTTTATGTGTTTCTTAACTAGTAGCCTAACCCCTCCTCCCCTTCTGTCCTGTCTATCCTTTCTATACATATTGTATTCCCCAAATTCCAGTTCCGCATTCCTTATATCTGTGTGACACCACGTCTCTGATATCCCAACAATATCTGCCTTTGATGTTTTGAGCAATACCTCAAATTCATCAAATTTATTTACCAAACTCCTAGCATTGGTGTACACGCAGGTATACATGCACCTGTTTCTATTCCTAGCTACCCTAACACAACCCATGTGTTTACTTGTACCGCAATGACTCCCAGCAGTCTCTGAAATATCCTACATCTTGTTTTTCAGGCTTCTGCTCATTTCAATAGAAGCAGTGCAAGAATCACTTCCACCTCTGCCAGTGGCTACTGTTAATTTAGCAGTTTTCCGACCCTCCTAACATTGCCTCAACAGCATCAGCAAAAATTCTTGCATCCTTTCTATTTAAGTGTATCCCATCCCCGTAGAAGCAATCTCTCCTGTTAACAAGTACAGTCCAGGCTTAAAAAAAATTCTACCCCTTGAGCCTTGCACAATCCCTCCAGGGCCGAATTGATCGACAAGGCTCTCATCATATACTCCCTCCTATCGTGTCTGGGCAGAATTGCAGACACTTTCAAATTCAACCCTAATTCACGGCTTTTTTTCAACAGTGACCTGCACTTGCTAAGTAATTCCGCCGGTCTCCTACTCTTAATATCATTAGTGCCAACGTGTACAACTATATCACCTTTTGTGCCCTTAAAAGATGATATCTGCTCTACAACGTCATCAACCTTTGCCCTGGCAGACATACCCTGGTCCTATTCCACCTATCTTTTTTACAAAGCATGTTCCCCGTTTCCCTGACAATAGAGTCACCAACAACTGCTAGTTCCTGTAGGACCAGCGCATTCTGCCTAGGGAGCTGCCTCTGTGTTGCCTGATGACCAAGTGCAAGCTCTGGCGTTGACCTGTATCGTGCATGCGGAAATGTTGAGGACTGCGCACATACTCTATGAATGCCAATATATGAGGTCCAAAGGAGCATTCTAATAACTAAAATAGAACCCCTACCAATAACATCTATTCATTACAAAAGAGACATATTATAAAGCCTTAGCACAATACAGTCTTCCAATTCCGAACTGCTAAACAACAAACAATCCAAACAATACCAGTCACAAATATTTGCTGAGACCAGAAACAGTGTAAACTCCACAACTCTCTAAATACAGCCAACTCAAGAATCCCAGGAGAAATTGCCAACAGAAAAGCTGTATGAAATAGCACCATGATTGATCCCCACCATACTGACAAAATATATATTGCACTGCTCCTTTCCCAATACAGACAGCTCCTTGGAGCCTTTAGGTGACTCAAATTACACATGAACTGCCTATGAAACTGGACTTGGCATGCAGCCAGGGTTGCATCCAGCTGAACAGATATAGTAAGCTACATGACACGTAGGTAATGCTTTTATATTTAATTAATTTTTCCTATTACTTAATTAACTTAATTATTTCCTTCTATTATTAAGAATATAAGTTACTTAAATGGTGTGAATTAATTTTTATTTATAAAAACTTTGCACAAAATGTTTAAAAATATAAAAATAATAAAATTGTAAAAAGTATGAAAAATGTGTGAAAGGAACAAATTGCATGTTTCTTTCAGCTCCCATTACAAGACAAGACTGATGGTGAATGGGCTCCTCCCTCATGGATCCCCACAATCACACCCCTTCCATTCAGGTGGGCACCTCAATTACTGACCCCTCTCCATTCTGTCACCTCCCTCTTTCATCCCACACTCATACCATCTACCTTGCGCTCCACCTTTTTTTTTTTTTTTTTTTTTTTTTGTGGCTCTCGCTGGTAAGCTTAGGCAACACCAGGGTTTGCCCTGCCAGTGATTATTTCTCCCTACTGACTCAGTCTGACTGCTGTCTTGTCTATATGATCCTGCTGTGCTTCTTTAACCAGTGCTTCCATTAATTTTCCTGGAACAGAAGTTAAACTAACAGGTCTATAATTATTTGTGTAGCCCTTTGATCCTCCTTTGTGAATTGGGGTCACATTTGCACATCTCAAGTCCATGGGTACCTCTCCTGAGTCCAAGGAAGCTCTCATAATTATGGCAAAGGGTTTGCTTACTTCCTTTGCTGCCTCCTTTAATATAACTGGATAGATCCCATTCACCTCGGCTGCTTTTTTATGTTTATCTTCAACAATTTCTCCTCCACTTTCCTCTCAGTTATTACAAAGTTATCTACCTCACTGCCAGAGTTTAACCATCAATATCCAGTGGACCAATCCGATTCATCCCTTTCCTTCAAGAGCAGTGGTTTCAACCTTTTTTTAATAATGGCAACCCTAAATAATTTATTTTAATTTGCGGCACCCCTACTCAATTTTCTGCCTGTTAGATCCAATTCTTTCTCTCTGTGTGTATATATACAGTGCTTTTTTTGAGACGGTACGCAACGGTTCTGCATACCGGCACCTTTATTAACAGCGATGTGTGACATTTGGATGCACTGCACTTCAAAATTTGTAATATTCTGTAAATTTTTTTCACATGTTTACCTACTATTCAAGTAAGCTTAAAATTATTTAACTAAATTTGCATTTTTAGGGTCTATTGTTAAGATATTTCTATATAAAACTGTATAACCATTTTTATAATTCTAAATTACTCAGTCACACCTCTGTTTAACGAAGTCCTTTTATAGCGAATTATTTTGAAATCGTCTTAGAAGTTACATTTAAAATAGCATTAGTAGAGGCATTTGATGCAAGAAAGCAAGCTTATGCAGCATCAGCCAAAAAAAAAAAAAAAAAAACCACTTCCACTTCACCCCTCTGTTCGTTCAAAATACCTGTCCAGCTGAGCCTTAAATTTATTTAGGCTATCAACTTCCACAACAAGGGATGGAAGTATGTTCCACCAACCAACTACCCGAGGGTTAAAGGCAAATTTCCGCACATCTATCCTACATCTGTCTTTCCTCAATTTCAATTTATGCCCTCTCAAATGATTATTCTGGGCAAGAGGAAAAATTCCATCAGCATTGAGCATGCTCACACCATTCAAGGCTTTATTACACCTCAATCAGATCACCTTGCAGGTGCCTAGTCTCCAGACACTGTAAGTTGCAAAATTTAAGCCTTTCTTCATAAGAGAAACCCTTTGTTCCATTCACTAATCGTGTTGCCCTTCTCTGTACTCGTTCCAACAGTTCTACATCATTCTTAAAATGAGGCCTCCAGACCTATATACAGTACTCAAGGTGTGGCCTGACCATTGCCTTATATAAGGGGATAATCACCTCCTTATTACTGCTAGAAAAATTCCTGTATATCATTGACAAGACACCATGAGCTAGCTACTCTTGACGCCCGTCTGCACTGTTCAGAGAACTTCATATCTACCTGCACAATTACCCCCAGGTCCTTTTCATTATCTACCACTGTCAGTGTAGTACCACAGCGTTGATACGTCACTCTGGGGTTGCTGCTTCCCATATGTATTACTTTACATTTGTCAATGTTAAACTTCATCTGTCACCTCTCAGCCCATCTGCTCAACTTTTCCAAATCCTGTTGCAGCAGCGTACTGTCATTAGTGACCTTAACAACCCTGCCAACATTCATATCGTCTGCAAACTTGGACATTAAGCTTGATATACCATCATCAATATCATTTATAAATACAGAAAACAACAATGGACCCAACACTGAACCCTGAGGGACTCCACTAATAACATTAGTCCACGATGAGCAGTGTCCATTAATTACCACTCTCTGTCTTTTCCCCCTCAACCATCCCTTTATCCATAGCAGCAATTTGCCTCCAATGCCAAACTTCTCCAATTTGTGCAGCAGTCTTCCATGTGCGAAAGCCTTTCCAAATAAATCCAAATATATAAGTCAAAGTTATACCCTGCATCCAGTTCTTTTGTGACTGCATCATAGTATTCAATCAAATTGGTCAGGCAAGGCTTTCCCTTAACAAAACCATGCTGTGTCCGAGCTATAACTGAAGTTTTGTCTAGATGATCGTGCAGTGCTTATTTAACCAGTGCCTCCATTAATTTCCTGGAACAGAAGTTAAACTCACAGGTCTATAATTACTTGTGTCAGCCTTTGATCCTCTGTGAATTGGGATCACATTTGCACATCTGCAGTCTATGGGTACCTCCCCTGAATCCAAAGAAGCTCTCATAATTATGGCTAAGGGTTTGCTTACTTCCTTTGCTGCCTCCTTTAATATAACTGGATAGATCCCATCCACCCCGGGTGCCTTTTTTATGTTTATACTCAACAATTTCTCTTCCACAGTTATTCAGTTATTACAAAATCATCTAGCTCACTGCTAGAGTTTACTTCACCTCTGGAATTCCCCTTCCTGAATAACTCCTCATGTATACTTTCCGTTGAGTGAAGAAAATTTTCATATAGCGAACGGATTGGGAGAGAATTAACTCGGCACGCACTTTTTGCATTTCTGGCCTTTGGGCAATTTAGGCAATTAGCCCTGCTGGCAAATTAAGAGAGCTGAAGTATTCTACAACTTACTGGTACCTGGTAAAACCTATCTGACCACCTTTCCCACCTGTAGAGGAGTTGCGGTAGTCAAGAGTGAGCAGATCAAGGTGTATTCCCAATGGGCTCTGGCCCATCTTCTACTGCAGTGATGTCCAACCTTTTCCTGTACAGTGGCCATATTTAAAAAAATTCAAAGAAAATATTTGAAAATTTTATTAAATACAATACACAATTACATTTACTGAACAAAACATTTAATGAGAATTCTTTTCATAAATAACAAATTTTAAAATGCTGTTTTAGTTCACTTTCCTCTCGGTTGGACACCTCTGTGAATCAACTGTAAGTGCCCCATTCGAGAATTAGAAAAGTGATTTTCTTTTACCCCGACAAATAATCATCTGTTGTTTCGCGGAAGTGCATTATCCACATTTTTCAGTAAATTTTCCCTTTCTCTGTTTACATGGTCACAGAACCTGAATATCCGAATGACACCGATATTTTGGACATTACAAAAAAAAAGACAAGAAAAAATTCGAATTTAAGAACTAGTGACAATACCAATGACAAGAGATGGAAAACGAAAACAACGAAGGTATAAACCTTCTAAACATGAATTGTAATTTGGTGAAAGCAAAGTTAGAAAATTGTCAATTAGGTTACAGTTAAATGAAAGATATGCAATTCGTGGATTTCGGTGATACCTAAATTGATAAGAAGGTTTCGGAAGAATTGAAGAATTTGATGAACGAATGCTCGGAGTATGATACCAATTTCATCAAGTGAATGTGAACGAGGATTTTCACAAATGAATCTGATCGTCAGCCCAACCAGCCCTTCGTTGATGATAAAGTTTCTTCACTACTGTTTCTTAAAATTGTAGGCCCGCCACTGACCCAGCAAAATATGTCGATTCGTGGCTGCTTCGGAAACGTCATTCAACAACCGACATACAAAGAGGAAGAAAAGAGGTCGGCAACCTGCGGCTCATGAGCCACATGCAGCTCTTTTAGCATTAGTAGTAGAAAAGGCACATGATGCAAGAAAGCAAGTTATATAGCATCAGCCAAAAAAAAAAAAAAAAAAGAAAACCACCCTTATTTCACCCATCCGCTCGCTCCAAATGTTAGTCAAGTTCTGCCTTGAATCTATTTAAGCTATCAACTTCTACAACAACAGATGGAAGTTTGTTCCAGTAAACAACCACCCACTGGCTAAAGGCAAACTTCCGCACGTCTATTCTACATTTGTCTTTCCTCAATTTGAATTTATGCCCTCTCAGGCGATTATTTTGGGCAAGAGAACAATCCCATCAGCATTGAGCAAGCTCAAACCATTAAAGGCTTTATACACCTCAATCACGTAACACGTAACTGCAGTTCTTTAACTTTACAGCTCACATGAAGCACAATTTGAAATGGAGTTAAGAGGACTTAAAAATCAAGGCCATGTGGAGTGCAAATAAAATGCCTTAAAACTTGAAATTGAGGATTTGGAGAGGCAAAAGGCTTCCCCTGCAATTCTACCCAAATGGACAGTGAAAGATGAGTTTAAAATGCAGACAAAATTGTGTTCAATGCATGGAGTAGCTTACCAGATTCATGTATAAATTTGAAAATATTTGAGTTTGGACTTCTCTCAGTTTTTGGTTCAACGTATTTCTGCGAGAAAATATTTTTGAACATGAACTATATTAAAAATAAATCAAGAAACCGTCACCTGAACAATGAAAGCATGTTTACAGCTCAGCATGTTTAATGTTGAGAGACTCGCTCAAAAAGTTGAGCGAGTCTCTCAACATCAAAAGTCACATTAATTTGTACCTAATTGGATGGTTGTTACGTTTTTTCAGTATTAATAAATAATATTTCAAAATATATTTTTTTAATAAACACCTTCCCACTCTATTCCATTTCTTAAAAAACTCTCGACTCCCCAAACTCCTCCCAGCTTGGGCTGAGGTGTGGCTCTTTGGATTCTCTCTCTCTTTTTTTTTAATTAGATCAAAAATGGCTCTTCACTCAAAAAAGGTTGCCGACCCCTGGCGTAGGGTGCCGGATGAGAACTTAATAAAAATTTGGAATATTCTACAAAAACTTTATCATGAAATTATTTTTACTTATGTTATGATTTTTTACTTATTTTATGCACATTTTACTTATTTTTTTATATACTTGAATAATAAATTTATGCTTAATAAACTGTATGAATGTACTTATTTTGTTGTTATTATTCTAAAAACATTACTACTAAAGTAACAATATCAGAAAAAAAAAAAATATTTGGATTACATTTCATATCCTTTTAATTTTTAATTTTTCCTGATAGCAAAGAATGAGTACCGGCACCTATGTTTTTTTACAAAAAAAGCACTATATATATATATAATATTTATTATAATAATATAATTATAAAAAGTACATATACACAATATATAATTTTATTCTTTATATGGAGGTACTATGTAAACATCAATTACAGATCACCACAAAATTAAAAAGATACTGTACACTTTTTTTATAATGAATTAAATATATAAATTTTTCATTGATATTTAGCTAATTTTATAATGGTAATTACGATATCTGCCTTCAACACGTCACAAGGTATCGTGACTCACACGGAAATAGCCGATGGCGATTTACGTGTGAGTCATGATTTAATCTGTTGCAGAACCTGTGGAATGTATTCCAAGGTTGACCTGGTGACTAATCATAGCTCACCTGGGGATTCTTTTCTTTGAGATCGATGTAAGGAGTGCACCGATCTTAAATTACAATTTGGTGCACCGATGGAACAATTTGAGTCACTGAATAAATGGGTGCTTGCCCTCGAGAATAATGCATCTGGGAGCTCGTCAGGGACTCAAGACTCCAGCAATCTACCAAGTGATGCATTCCTGATTCAGGCCTCAAAACAGAAAACCCAAGTGCAAACTACTCTGGTTCAAATGGACTTTGTTTTATTAGGAGACTCTATTGTCAGGGAAACTGGGAATATTTTTTGTAATAAAGATAGGTGGAGTAGAACCAGGGTATGTCTACCGGGAGCAACTATTAATGATTTCACCAACAGATTGTCAGATTTTAAGGGGGGTTAAGAGAATATTATTATTCACGTGGGGACTAAAACGTACACGATCTGACGATTTGTTGGAAAAATACAGGACCATGCTGAGGAAATGCTGAGAGCTAGGCCACAATGTCTATGTGTCTGCAACTCTGCCCAGACACGATAAGAGGGATTATATGTTAAAAGCCTTGTGGATTAACTCAAGACTTGAAAGACTCTGCAAGGCTTTTGGGAGGCAATTTCTATCAGCTTGGCCCACACCTATAGGTAGAAGGAATTTGTTTTGTAGAAACGGGATACACTTAAACAAAGGTGGTGCAAAGGTTTTTGCCAGTATTATTGAGGATACCTTAAAGGTTCAGGGAAACTGCTAGTTGGGGGGGGGGGGTATGGGTAATACTAACACGTGTTTATCTGATAATATTGGTCAAAGTAACTCTTGGACATACCTCAAGAGTTCTTATCTATTTCCCCAATTGGACATATTATTTAGATATTCTGGATGCAGAAATGTCTCAAGTGAGCGGGTAGCTAATACCAGGGAAGAGAGCCTAAAAAACTTCAAGGGTTGTGTTAGGGTTGTTAAATATACAAGAACAGTAAGTCTTAATTATTTATATAGTAATGTTAGAAGGGTCATCAATAAAATGAAAGAATTCGAACTGCTGGTTAAAGCAAGTAACGCGGACATAATAGGGCTTACGGAAACGTGGTGCCACCAAGATGAGTTTCAGTACAGCTTGTATAATGTATTTAGGAAGGATAGGGTAGATAGAAGGGGTAGTGGGGTAATGCTTCTTATCAAAAGCAGCCTGTGTGTGATGATAGCTTTCTCGGATTCAGATGTTTCACGTGCTAGTATAGAGTCTGTATGGTGTGAGATAGTTGGAAACAAAGGTATAATGCGAGTAGTAGTAATCTACAGACCAGGTGATTGTGAAGATTATGACAAAAGCCTCTACATGCAAATGGAATGGGCAAGTAAGCGTCAATGTTTTATTATGGGTGATTTCAATTTGCATTTTAATTGATTGGGGAAAATGGGAAGGAAACTTGACATGGGGAACAAAATTTTTAAATCAACTAGATGACTGTTATTTGTATCAACATGTCAGAGAAAGTACTAGAGAAAAGAATAGCCTAGACCTCATCATCACCCATGAATCAGATGACATAACAGGGCTTACAGTAGAGGAACCAGTAGCAGTAAGTGATCACGGAGTTCTACGGTGGATGATGAAGAGAGAGAGGTAGCGGTAGTAAAAGGCAAAGTTTTTAATTGCAGAAAAAGAAATTACAATGCCTTAAGATGCCCTCCATGTATTACGATATCTACATATAATTAATATGAATGATATTAATAGGTAGATATCGCACAGAGAACGAATACAATTGAACTGTGGTATGCTTTTAAAACATTAATCACAGATGCCTTGAATGTGTATTTACCATTAAAAAAATACTCCACGAGGAGGGTTACAAGTTGGATGAATAGTGAAGTTGTCACATTACTTGAGCAGAAAAAGGTGGCATGGAAAAGTTACAGAGCAATAAAAAGTTCTGAAGTCTATAACAGCTACAAGATGATCTGTAACAGAGCCACAGAAAAGGTTCAACAGGAAAAGGCAGTTTATGAGAAATCACTAGGAAACAGAGCGGGGGGGTAGATAAGGAATTCTTCGAATATATAAATGCTAAGAAGAGCAGGAAAAACCAGATCGGACCTTTATGTAAGGGAAAGGGGATACTATTAAATACACCAGCTGCCATTGCAGATGAACTCAACAGTTATTTTGCATCGATATTTACAGAAGGAAAACCTTCTGTGGCAAAGGGAAATTGTGGGAGTGAAGTTGAAAAATAGGTAATTAATGATATTAAAATTTCGCAAGATTATTTAATGGAAAAATTTTCGAGCCTACAGGCCAGTAAGGCTCCTGGTGTTCATGGAATATACCCTATAATCTTAAGGTAGGCGGCAAGTGAGTGCACTGAACCATGGAGGCTAATTATGCGAGCATCACTAGACTCTGGGGAGATTCCGTTGGATTGGAAAAGTGCCAATGTATCTCCCATACATAAGAGTGATTCTAAGAGTGAAGTGGGAAATTATCTACATGTCAGTCTGACTTCAGTGGTAGGGAAAATCACGGAGGCAATGATCAAGGGTGGAATTCGAGATCATTTGGATCGAATTTAAATTCTCAAGGATACTCAAGGGAATAATTTCGACATTGTTTATTTAGATTTCAGTAAAGCTTTTGACTCAGTCCCACATGAGCGGTTGCTTTATAAGCTGGAACAGGTTGGAATCACTGGGAAAACCCTTAGATGGATATCAGGATGGCTTCAGGGCAGGAGGCAAGGGTTGTTATAAATGGCTATTCCTCAGATTGGGTTGATGTAAGAAGTGGGGTTCCCCAAGGATCAGTATTAGGACCACTGTTGTTTTTAATTTTCATAAACGACATTGATGAAAGGATAGAGGGCGTGATGTCTAAATTTGCAGATCATGTTAAAATTGGTAGAGTAGTTAATGATCACTGTTAAACTGAGCTTCTTCAGAGAGAGACCTAGATAGACTTCAGGAATGGTCAGTAAAATGGCAGCTATGCTTTATTCCAACAAAGTGTAAGGTATTACACCAGGGAAACAGTAATCCCAAAATAACTTATTCACTTGGTGGAGTTCAACTAAACCCAGTACTGGAGGAAAGAGACGTGGGTGTTATGATACGGTCAGACATGAAACTCTCTGAGTATTGTAAACAGGTTGCAAGGAAGGTCCATGATGTCCTATTGATGTTTGTTGTTTGTTATTTGGTTTTTAGGAGCATTAGCAACTAAGGCCATATTGCTCCGGGATATGCGGTGGTCATTCCCTGACCTTTCCGCATCCTCCGTATTTGGTGGTGACGGGCTCGAACCCCAGTCTAATCAAGAAGCGTGTGCTACGCACTGCTGCTCCTTCCCACCTGGCTACGAAGGCACCGTCCTATTGATGATCTATCAAACTTTTGCAAGTAGAGATAGGGACGTGATAATCCCATTATTTAAGACTTTTGTTAGACCACACTTGGAATACTGTGTTCAAGTATGGAGACCGCACCTAAAGAAAGAAAGACATCGCGCTTCTTGAAAGGGTGCAAAGACAGGTAACTCGCCTGGTGACTGGCAAAAGGGTGTCCTTATGAAGAAAGACTTCGAATATGTGAGTTGCAGAGTTTGGAAACTAGACACCTTAGAGGAGATTTGATTGAGGTGTTTAAGGTTCTGAGAGGCAACAGTAAAATGAATGAGGACAAAATTTTCAAGATTATAAATGATGCTAGAACCAGGGGACATAAATTCAAGTTGCGGGGGGGGGGGAGATGTTTATATTGGACTGAAGGAAGTTTTATTTTAGCCAGAGAGTTATAAATTACTGGAATAAGTGCCTACATGGGTGGTAAAGGCTGACAGTTTGGGGAAATTCATGTCTTAGGCTTTCTTGCACCATGCAGCCATTACGAATACTAATACTAAATTAAAAAATAATAATAAGTTTAAGTAACATAAACCCAAATGACGTGTCACCTCTGGAATGTTGTTGATGCACCCCGGCTGAAAACCACTCTTCAAGAGTTTACATAGGTAAAGAACTCTTTGCTGTTTTTCTTTGCATCCTTTGCCAAGGATTTCTCATAATCTGCCTTTGCCTGCCTAATCTCCTTTGTGACTTGGTTACAAACCAGCTTATATCTATCATAGGCTTCCATGTCACCCATTAATTTATATGTATCCCATGCATTTTTCTTCTCTGCCACATGTCTCATAGTTCATCTGACATCCATTTAGGCCTAAACCTTGAACAGTATTTCTTAGTTGGTATGTATAGCCATACCAAGTTGGTATGTATATGTATAGCTTCCAAGATAAATTCTTTGAATGCCTCCCTTTTTGAATTTGCTATTGGTAACATCATCAATTGGTCCCACTGTATAGAATTTAAATACTGTCTCAGACCACCTTAGTCACCTTTACGAAAGCAAAAACCCTTCACTTTACCCCTGATGGTAGTTACCTCTTTGAGTAAATCCCACTTCAGCACACTGTGATCACTGCCACCTAGTGGTTCCTTTATCTGCAGATTCTTGCATTAATTAATGCAACCAATGCAGTTACATTTTCGAAGAGTTAATAATGGCAGATAAGAATGAAAAAGCAACAATGTCTGGACACAGTACAAAGACTACAAATGTAAGAAAAGACTGAACTTGAAAATTAAATTAGACGTTTTGAAGTGAATCAATTCCAGTCAACGACAAGCAGATTTGTGCCATAATTTAGGACTGGCAAGTTTAACTTTAATTATAAAAAATAAAGAATTAATTTTAGCAGCAGGAAAGACAGCTGTTCCACTACAAGCAACTACGGTTAGGCCTGCTATTAGGATTGAAATGGAGAGACTTTAACTAATTCTATTGAAAATAATATCCAATTCAGTTAAGTTAAATATTATAAAAAAAGAGAGAGATTAGCCTATATGACGATTTGAAAAAAACTCACCTAAAAAAAAAAATGTGGAACCATTTAAAACTAGTAAGGGCTGGTTGAATAGATTTAAAATCCAGGGAAAAGCTGCAAGTGCAGGGGATTTAAAATTAAAACCCCTTTTAGTTTACCAGGAAGAGGGCCAAAGTACAACCCAAAATCGACACATTTTTCATGATTAAATTCATCAATTAAATTCATGATTTCAATTGGAATTTTAAGTTTAATTTTGATACGTAAGTAGTTACCACATAATAATATACATGTATAAATATTTGAATATTAAATATTTTGACCACCATTTGTGCATCTTTTCACTACCATTTATTATTCATTAGGAAATATCCAATGGCACCGACCACAACTCACAAATACATATATTACCTTATGAGAATGCGGCGCTCGCTTAGCATAGATTCATTTAGTGCTCTGTTTTTCTGGAACAAATTATCAACATTAAGCAGGGGGTCACCTGTAGTCATAATTCTCACAGCAGCTCAAACTTGTCTATGTAACATGAAGCCACACAGGTAACACTAATCAGTTTTCAAAATTATATTGCAACTTTGAAAACTCTCTCTCTCATTAGATAGTACGTGCTCACTTTGAACAACTTCATTACTAGTGTTCTAGTATCAACACTGCATGTTGTCACTAGAGAGCACCTGCTATCTAATGAGAGACTAGTTAGTCCTGTAATGGGCTGTCGCAGTAATCTCATACGTTAGACAAATACCAATTAACCTTTAAGAAAGCCATCTTTGGATGCCATCTGTTTGAAAGCAGTGCAATACCAGGGAAACCTATTATAATAGCAAGTCTGTAACAATTAAGACTACTGAAATTTAAATTATGCAGTTTAAACCTTGAAATCATCTTATAAACAAAGAAATGTCACTTTTCTGCATGGATTCTAAAGGAGTAATGCAATAGTTTATAGAAGTACCAGACTGCTATCTTAACATTTATGGATTGCAAAATGTTGATTGTTTTTTCCTTTTCTTTAATGTCCCAGATTTTAAAGAATTCTAAATTGTAAAGTGCCAGATTTTAGTTTATTGTACATCATTTTCCAACTGAATGGTCTAATTTTATTTTTCAATATAACTCTCCTGAACTTCAATACACCTGTTCCATTTTGTTGGCAATGAGGAAATAACAGACAAATAAAATTCTTTGTCCTGTCCAGAAAAGAATGCAAAAACAGCAGACTTTGGTTCATTATCATCAACAAAGTGACATCCACATACATTTTTCTTGAGGTGTCAAAAAAGGAAATAGTTACCGGGGGCTAGATCCGGCAGCCTGTAAGGTGGATGTGTAAGTTCTATAACATCAGTCTCTCAAAGCAGAAGCAACAGCATGTGACCTGTGCACTGATGCATTTTCCTGAAGAAGCAGTACACTTCTGGAAAGTTTTACACAGCATAGCATTTTTCCTTTATGACATCCCTTAGGTTGCAGTAGGGATGCATATAACTCCCCAGTGACTGTCTGCTTGTGTTCCAAGTAGTGAATGTACAAAATTCCCTCAGCATCCCAAAAATGGCGGCCATAATCTTGCCAACTAAAGGTTGTGTATGAAATTTTTTGGGTGGGCAAGAACCCTTATGCTTCCATTGCACTGATTCATGCTTGGATCAGGATCCTAGTGATGAACCCATGTTTCATCACCCATAACAATTCTGGAGATGAAAGTTTCAGGATCCCTTCCATAAAGCTCTAAATTCTCCTCAACACCATACTCTGAATTGCTGATGTACAGAGGTCAGAAATCTGGGGACCCACCTTCCACTGGCTTTAGTCATCCCCAAATGTTCATGTAGGATGGTTATAACTATTTCCTCAGATATGTCACATTCCCTAGAGATTTGGGACACCTTTATACATCTGTCATTCAGCACAAGAGTTTCCACAGCTTGGCACATTTCTGAAGTGGTTGCTGTCATAGGCCTGCCTGGACATGGATCATCTTAATGGGCACTCTACCCCACATGAATTGTTTTGACCAGAATTTCACCTGGTACTCTGAAAGTGTACTGTTGCCATACACAGCCACCATCCTTGCATGAATGGCCTTTGGCCCATTTTTTTCTTTAGTGAGAAACTTGATGATTGAATAGTGCTCCAATTTTAGCAAATCCGTAATTTCATACAGGTGTCTTCCTTCTTTCTATTACAGCAGCACAACCTAAAAACATAGTGAGACCACAATTAGTACAATTCAAGTTGAGATTTGTAGGAACATGATAAATCATAATCACTGAAATATAATTATCTATATAAACGTGAACCGATGTTCACATTTATTGAGGAATTGGTTCATTAAAATACAAGAATAAAAGTCTATGCTCAGCGTGAAGTAGGGGCAACAGATTTTGAGTTAGAGAGTTAAACAGAGTTATGTGGGTCAGCATCAGAGGAGATAACTTTATTCATAGTGAGTTCCCTGCCCGCCTGAAAGCTGATCATTACTTACAATTTTTGCAGAGGACATTGCCAACACTACCAGAAGGTGTTCCTTTAAGTGCACATGCCAATATGTTGTTTCAGCATTATGGAGCATCTCCACATTTTGAGCGACAAGTAAGAACATTCCAAAATGATCATTACCGGAATCACTGGATTGGTCGCAGATGTCCCATTTCTTGGCCACCAGGCTCTACCTGTCGGATTTTTATGTGTGAGGTCACATGAAACAAATTATTTACACCACAGAGGTTAACAACCAAGATGGCTTTTTTTAATCACATCCACAAAGCTGCTGATGCTATTAAAAACAAGACAGTGCTACTCACATGTGTATGGGATTCCTTCTCATACTGTGTTGAAACCTGTCTCCTGTCACACAACACTCATTTCAAACATTTTTTGTAATATTATTTTGATCATGCTTTGGTTTGATTGCAGTACTAATAAAATTCATTTACTCCTGCTGTACAACATTATTGAATTTCTGAGTGCTCTTCAATTAATAGCTAAATGTTAATCAACAAACATTTATTGTTCAGGATTTATTGATAATCATGTAATATTGCTCAGATACTTAGTAATAATTAAAACAAAAATGTTTTAACATAAATAAAATGTTTCTAATTAAAGTAAGGTTTTCATAATTATTTGTTATCATAAATTTACTATTATACACAAAACTAACTCAAAACCCACTGCTCCTACTTCAAACTGAGTGGAGACTTTTCTTTTTTTATTTTAATGAACCATTCCCTCAATAAATATCGACATTGACTTCAAGGATACCCTGCATACACAATTGGCATTTCAAAAGTTTGTGGCTAAAGTATGAAGGGTTAACTGAGGAGTCTGGTACATGTTACTTTTCAACATAGATCCATTTGGAGTGAATATACTTTTGCAACTGATGTTCATTACAATGATTCATTGATTACAGCTGCGAAGAAAAGTTTCTCCTTGGCCTCGAGGAATTCATCTGCTGCAGCAGTGATGTAAATGTCAGTGGAAAAATGGATGACAGTGAGGTATTTTTTTTTTTTTTTTTAAATTAGGAAATAGGTGAAAGTCCAATAATGTTAGATCTGGTGAATATGTGGGATGGCCCAAGATTTCAAAGCTGTACTCATGCAGTGCAGCCATAACAATGACTAACTTGTGAACAGGCATGTTATCCTGGTGGAGCAAAAATCCTCTGCTGATTTTTCCTCACCATTTGTGTTTCATGTTTTCATGAAAATGCCTCACAAGGTCTGTGTAATATGTCCCTATGACTTTCTGAAGATAATCCACTGGCAACACTCCATCAGCTCCCAGAAACTGATGCCATCACAAGGAATTAACTTAGCTTTATTTGGAGGAGGAGAAGAGCTGTGTTTCCACTGTTTGGACTGCTCCTTTGTCTCTGGCTGAAAGTAATGGACCATGCCTCATCTGTTGTCACAAATCTTGCAAAGAAATGATGCCAATGCTTACTTGCCTTGACAACTCTTGTGTACTTTTGATATGCTCTCAACAACTTTGGGATAAATTATGCAGACACCTTTTTCACAGCAAGAACCTCTGTTATTATGCAATACATGCATTCAGATGAGATGTCCATGATGCTGACAACTGTCGCTAATCAATCACTCATCACCAGATGATCCACGCTGTCAACAACTTCTGGAGTGAAGGAATTGAGGTTATCCAAAGCATGGTTGATCTTCCAGGTTCTCCCTGCCTTGTTTCAATTCTGCTGCCCACTTCTTAACCACAGAATAGGAAGGGGCATCCTTCGCTCAGTGTTGTAACCATATCCTTAATGAATTGCCTTTGGCAATAGTCCCTCTTTTCCCAAATACTGGATGACTGCAATTGTCCATCTTTCCTCATTCACACAACTTTGTTGACTTCAGAACCTGAAGTAATTAAAAAAAAAAAAAAAAAAAACAGACCATATTGAAACTGTATGAAACTTGGTGGGTTGCTATTTGAAGTACAGATTTCTGTGCTTAGTTCATTGAGTACAGATATTGTTAATACTTTACTACTACCTTTTCATACTCAGGCCATGAACTTTTACACCCCCACCTCTTATAATGAAAGACCACACACCTATCTCTCTGTAAGAATTTTTTTACTCAAAATAAGCATATCCCCCATATAGAGCACATCACATAACATGATGAACCAACAAAAATCCTGTCAATGTTGTCACATGCTGCATTCTTACCATTTTAAAAACACGCACAACCTTACCATTAATACCAGGCACACATCTGTTGATAACTGGTCACATCTTACCCAACTACTATGTCAGACACAACCAGAAATATGTTTGTAGACCTTCAAGGAGATATAAGTACAATCATGAAAGCAAGATGCCATGAGTGACAGAATTAACAGACTCATGCTGCAGAATGATAATTGGATGCCCAATAAGCAATCAGTCTGTGTGTGACATTTTAATGGCACTGAAGATCCCTAGGTCAACAATTGGTAATGTGAATGAAAGTGGACTGATGCTAAAACCATCACAAAATGACCCAGAAATCTTTCAAAGCTGACTGAATGACAAGAGAGCCCTGTAAAGAACTATATGCTTGGAACAAAGGTCAACATCACTGCAGCACATGCACACAAGTGTGAGATGATTAGGACACATGTCAGCACTAGTACTGTGTCCAGGACACTGCATGATATGGGTTACAACTGTTATGTAGCCATCCAAAAGCACTAATCACCCCAACTAATGCCAGATGCCATCTAGATATACTTGTGTGTACACCAATGGTAGGAGTTTGATAAATAAATTTGATGAATTTGAGGTATTGCTCAAAACATCAAAGGCAGATATTGTTGGGATATCTGAGATGTGTTGTCACACAAATATAAGGAATGCAGAACTGGAATCTGGGGAGTACAATGAGTACAGGAAGGATAGACAGTATAGGAAGGGAGCAGGGGTTATATTATTAGTCAAGAAACACATAAAATCTAAGGAAGTGAAGCCAGTCAGCATCGCTGAACAGTGCATTCTGACTCGAGAATGCACTGTTCAGCGAATGTAACTGGCTTCAGCGGGAGATCAAAACTGAGAGAAATAGTGTGCTATAGGCCTAATGACTCTGAGGAGTATAATAAGAAACTGTACAGGGAAATAGACTGGGCCAGTAAATCAGAGTCTTATAATGGGGGATTTTAATTTCCCAGATATCGACTGGAATTTGTGGATTGGTCACTCACACACTAGCAAAGCTTTGGTGGATTTATTGGATGATTGTTTTCTACATCAGCATGTTCGGGAGGCAACTAGAGGGAGGAATACTCTTGATTTGATTATCAGCAGTGATTCTTCATGCATTAAGAATCTGCACATAAATGAACCACTAGGTGGCAGTGATCACAGCGTGCTGAAGTGGGATTTACTCAAAGAAGTAACTACCATCAGGAATTGGTTTGTTTGTTATTTGGTTTTTAGGAGCATTAGCAACTAAGGCCATATTGCTCCGGGATATGCGGTGGTCATTCCCTGACCTTTCCGCATTCTCCGTATTTGGTGGTGACGGGCTCGAACCCTGGTCTAATCAAGAAGCGTGTGCTATGCACTGCAGCTCCTTCCCACCTGGCTACGGAGGCGCCTACCATCAGGAGTAAAGGGAAGGGTTTTTGCTTTCGTAAAGTGACTACGGTGGGACAGTAGTCACTTTACGTATGAGACAGTATTTAAATTTTATACAGTGGAACCAACTGATGATGTTACCAACAGCAAATTCAAAATGAGAAGCATTAAAAGAATTTATCTTGGAAGCTACTGGGCTTAACATACCAACTAAGAAATATTAGCATTAGCATTAGTACAGGCATATGATGCAAGAAAGCAAGCTTATTCAGCATCAGACAAAAAAAAAAAAAAAAAACAACACACCACTCCCATTTCACCCCTCCGTTCGCTCAAAATACCTGTCCAGTTGAGCATTAAATTTGTTTAGGCTATCAACTTCAACAACAAGTGATGGAAGTTGGTTCCACCAACCAACCACCCGCTGGCCAAAGGCAAATTTCTGCACATCTATCTGACATCCGTCCTTCCTCAATTTGAATTTATGCCCTCTGAGCTGATTATTCTGAGCAAGATGAAGAATCCCATTGGCATTGAGCATGCTCAAACCATTCAAAGCCTTATATTGTTCAAGGTTCAGGCCTAAATGGATATCAGATGAACTAATGAGACACATGGCAGAGAAGAAAAATGCATGGGATAAATATAAATTAATGGGTGACATGGAAGATTATGATAGATAAAAGCTGGTCTGTAACCAAGTCACAAAGGAGATTAGGCAGGCAAAGGAAGATTATGAGAAATCGTTGGTAAAGGATGCAAAGACAGGAAAAAAAAAAAAAAAAAAAAAAGAGTTCTTTACCTATGTAAACTCTAGAAGGAAAGGGATGAATCAGATTGGTGCCCTGGAAATTGACGGTTCAACTGCTGATGATTTTGCTCAGGTGGCTAACAAACTAAATGAGTATTTTGCATCTACATTCACACACGAAGAATTATTCAGGAAGGGGAATGGCAGAGGTGAAGTAAACTCTGGCAGCGAACTAGATAATTTTGTAATAACTGAGAGAAATGTGGAGGAGAAATTGTTAGGGATAAACAATAAAAAAGGCACCCAGGGTGAATGGGATCTATCCAGTTATATTAAAGGAGGCAGAAAAGGAAGTAAGCAAACCCTTAGCCATAATTATGAGAGCTTCTTTGGACTCGGGGGAGGTAACCATAGACTGGAGATATGCAAATGTGACCCCAATTCACAAAGGAGGATCAAAGGCTGACACAAGTAATTATAGACCTGAGAGTTTAACTTCAGTTCCAGGAAAATTAATGGAGGCACTGGTTAAAGAAGCACTGCAGGATCATCTAGACAAGACTTCAGTTATAGCTTGGACACAGCATGGTTTTGTTAAGGGAAAGTCTCGCCTGACCAATTTGATTGGATACTATGATGCAGTCACAAAAGAACTGTATGCAGGGATTAACTTTGATATTATATATTTGTATCTTAGAAAGGCTTTTGATACTGTTGCACATGGAAGACTGCTGAACAAATTGGAGCAGTGTGGCATTGGAGGCAAATTGCTGCTATGGATAAAGGGATGATTGAGGGGGTGAAGACAGAGAGTGGTAATCAATGGACACTGCTCTTCGTGGACTGTTATTAGTGGAGTCACTCAGAGTTCAGCGTTGGGTCTATTGTTGTGTTCTGCATTTATAAATAATATTGGTGATGGTATATCAAGTTTAATGTCCAAATTTACAGATGATACAAAGGTTGGCAGGGTTGTTAAGGACACTACTGACAGTATGCTGCTGCAACAGGATCTGGAAAAGTTGAGCAGATGGGCTGAGAGGTGGCAAATGAAGTTTAACATTGACAAATGTAAAGTACAACATAGGGGAAACAGTAACCCCAGAGCATTAGCATTAGTAGAGGCATATGATGCAAGAAGGCAAGCTTATGAAGCTTCAGCCAAAAAAAAAAAAGAGACCCTTCCACTTCACCCCTCCGTTCATTCGAAATACCTGTCCAGCTGAGCCTTAAATTTATTTAGGCTATCAACTTCCACAACAAGGGATGCAAGTCTGTTCCACCAACCAACTACCCGCTGACTAAAGGCAAATTTCCGCACATCTATCCTACATCTGTAGGATAGATGTGCGGAATTCAAATCTTTCCTCAATTTGAATTTATGCCCTCTCAGGTGATTATTCTGAGCAAGAGGCAGTATCCCATCAGCATTCAGCATGCTCAAACCATTCAAGGTTTGTACACCTCTATCAGATCACCTCGCCGGTGCCTAGTCTCCAGACACTGTAATTTGCAAAACTTAAGCCTTTCTTCGTAAGAGCAACCCTTCGTTCCGTTCACTAACCTTGCCCTTCTCCGTACTGATTCCAGCAGCTCTACATCCTTCTTGAAATGAGGCCTCCAGACCTGTATACAGTACTCAAGATGCGACCTGACCATTGCCTTATACAAAAGAATAATCACCTCCCTATCCCTGCTAGAAAAATTCCTGTATATCGTTGATAAGACACCATGAGCTACTCTTGCAGCCCGTCTGCACTGCTCAGAGAACTTCATATCGGCCTGCACAACTACCCCCAGGTCCTTTTCATTCTCTACAACTGTCAGTTGATATGTTGCTCTGGGGTTGCTGTTTCCCATATGTAGTATTAATACTACATATGGGAAATAAGACTCCACTAAAAAAATAAGACTCCACTAATAACATTAGTCCACGATGAGCAGTGTCCATTGATTACCACTCTCTGTATTCTCCCCCTCAACCATCCCTTTATCCATAGCAGCAATTTGCCTCCAATGCCAAACTTCTCCAATTTGTGCAGCAGTCTTCCATGTGCAACAATATCAAAAGCCTTTCTAAGATCCAAATATATAATATGAAAGTTATTCCCTGCATCCAATTCTTTTGCGACTACATCATAGTATCCAATCAAATTGGTCAGGCAAGACCTTCCCTTAAAAAAACCATGCTGTGTCTGAGCTATAACTGAATTCTTGTCAAGATGATCCTGCAGTGCTTCTTTAACCAGTGCTTCCATTAATTTTCCTGGAACAGAATTTAAACTCACAGGTCTATAATTACTTATGTCAGCCTTTGATCCTCCTTTGTGAATTGGGGTTACATTTGCACATCTCCAGTCTGTGGGTACCTCCCCTGAGTCCAAGGAAGCTCTCATAATTATGGCTAACGGATTGCTTACTTCCTTTTCTGCCTCCTTTAATATAACTGGATAGATCCGATCCACCACCAGGTGCCTTTCTTGTATTTATGTTCAACAATTTCTCCTCCACTTTACTCTCAATTATTACAAGATCATCTAGCTCACTGCCAATGTTTACTTCATCTATGGCATTCCCCTTCCTGAATAAATCCTCATTTGTGAATGTAGACGCAAAATATTGATTTAGTTTGTTAGCTACCTGAGCAGGATCATGAACAGTTGACCCATCGATATCAAGTGGACCAATCCGATTCATCCCCTTCCTTCTAGAGTTTACATAAGTAAAGAACTCTTTGCTGTTTTTCTTTGCATCCCTTGCCAAAGATTTCTCGTAATCTGCCTTTGCCTGCCTAACCTCCTTTGTAACTTGGTTACAGATCAACTTATATCTATCATAGGCTTCGGTGTAACATGTTAATTTATATATATCCCATGCATTTTTCTTCTCTGCCATATGTCTCATTAGTTCATCTGATATCCATTTAGGCCTGAACCTTGAACAATATTTCTTAGTTGGTATGTAAAGCCTAGTAGCTTCCAAGATAAGTTCTTTGAATGCTTCCCATTTGGGTTTGCTGTTGGTAACATCATCAGTTGGTCCAACTGTATAGAATTTAAATGCTGTCTCAGACCATCGCAGTTGCCTTTACGAAAGCAATAACCCTTCCCTTTATCCCTGATGGTAGTTAACTCCTTGAGTAAATCCCACTTCAGCACACTGTGTTCACTGCCACCTAGTGGTTCCTGTATCTGCAGATTCTTAATGCATGAAGAATCACTACTGATAATCAAATCAAGAGTATTGCTCCCTCTAGTTGCCTCCGGAACATGCTGATTTAGAAAACAATCATCTAATAAATCCACGCTAGTGTGTGTGAATGACCAGCCCCCAAATTCCAGACAATATCTGGGAAATTAAAATCCCCCATTATAAGACTCTTTGATTTACTGGCCCACTATTTCCCTGTACAGTTTCTTATTATACTCATCAGAGTCATTAGGCCCAAAGCACACTCCTACTCTCAATTTTGATCTCCCAATGCTTAGGTCACACCAAACTGACTCAACACTGCACTGTCCAGCGATGTCGAACACATAAAATTCACTTCCGTGGATTTTATGTGTTTCTTAACTAATAGCATAACCCCTCCTCCTCCTTTAGTATCTATCCTTTCTGTAGACGTTGTACTCCCCAAATTCCAGTTCTGCATCACTTATATCTGTGTGACACCACGTCTCTGATATCCCAACAATATCCGCCTTTGATGCTTTGAGCAATACCTCAAATTCATCAAATTTATTTACCAAACTCCTAGCATTGACGTACACGCAAATATACATGCACCTGTTTCTATTCTTAGCTACCCTAACACAACCAATACTTGTACCGCAATCACTCCCAGCAGTCTCTGAAATATCCTGAATCTTGTTTTTCAGGCTTCTACTCATTTCAATAGAAGCAGTGCAAGAATTACTTTCACCTCTGCCAGTGGCTACTGTTAATCTATTAGTCCTTGTATCCCCCCAATCTAGCAGTTTTCCGACCCACCTAACACTGCCTCGATAGCATCAGCAAATATTCTTGCACCCTTTCTATTTAAATGTATCCCATCCCTGTAGAAACAATCTCTCCTGTTAAAAAGTACAGACCAGGCTGAAAAAAAATTCTACCCCTTGAGCCTTGCAAAATCTTTCCGGGGCCGAATTGATCGACAAACTCTCATCAAATACTCCCTCCTATCGTGTCTGGGCAGAATTGCAGACACTTTCAACTTCAACCCTAATTCACGGCTTATTTTCAACAGTTACCTGTACTTGTTAAGTAATTCCGCCGGTCTCCTACTCTTAATATCATTAATGCCAACGTGTACAACTATATCACCTTTTGTGCCCTTAAAAGATGACATCCGCTGTACAACATCATCAACCTTTGCCCCTGGCAGACATACCCTGGTCCTGTTGCACCTATCCTTTTTACAAAGTATGTTTCCCGTTTCTCTGACAACACAGTCACTAACAATTAGTTCCTTTTCACTAACAACTATTAGTTCCTTTGGGACCAGCGCATTCTACCTTATGTGTTGGCGCTGTGTTGCGCGATGCCCAAGTGCAAGCTCTGGCATTGGTGTGGGCAGCTGAGAGCTTGTAAGGCCCCTCACTTTTAATCCTTCGAGGGCATCCACCCTGTCCTTCAAGCTCTCATATAGGCCCATAACAACGCTGAGTTGTCGGCTGATTTCCTTGCATTGGGCACATACAAAGACACCCCCCAATGGCAATATCATGTCCTGTTCCTGACTGCTCCACAAACATGAAGCAAATAGTGCATTTTAAAAGGCTGTGCTTCAGAGGGCAACTGTTCCCCTCAGTTCTCCTCTGAGCCACAGCGCTTCCATTAGCTTGAGCCTTTTGCTTCGCTGCTCTGGTCTGAGTCATGATTTCGATTTAATTTCAATAAAATCTCCATTTCAGTACAAAATTAAAACCCTAAACTTGTATCCCAACACAGTTATAACGCTATATTTATGTTTCAGTATCGAGTGTTATCTACGAAATCCCTTTATATAACTTCCGTATCAAGTTAAGTATTAATTATTTATTTTTGCTAATTATTTATGTTATGTAATCTAAGTCGTTATATGTATATAGTTAAGAGTACAATTTACTTGACAATGAAGTTCAACAAGATTAATAGATTTACTGATTAATTGACAATATTATATTATGTACTATACTATACTACGTATCAACTCTGTGGTACTACACTGACAGTGATAGAGAATGTAAAGGACCTGGGGGTAATTGTGCAGGCAGATATGAAGTTTTCTGAGCAGTGCAGACGGGTTGCAAGAGTGGCTCATGGTGTCTTGTCAATGATATACAGGAATTTTTCTAGCAGGGATAAGGAGGTGATTATTCCCTTGTATAAGGCAATGGTCAGGTCACACCCTGAGTACTGTATACAGGTCTGGAGGCCTCATTTCAAGAAGCATGTAGAGCTGCTGGAATGAGTACAGAGAAGTGCAACAAGATTAGTGAATGGAACAAAGGGTTGCTCTTATAAAGAAAGGCTTAAGTTTTGCAATTTACAGTGTCTGGAGACTAGGCACCTGTGAGGTAATCTGATAGAGGTGTATAAAGCCTTGAATGGTTTGAGCATGCTCAATGCCGATGGGATTCTTCCTCTAGCTCAGAATAATCACCTGAGAGGGCATAAATTTAAATTGAGGAAAGACAGATGTAGGATAGATGTATGGAAATTTGCCTTTAGATTATTTAAGGCTCAGTTGGACAGGTATTTCGAACGAACGGAGGGGTGAAATGGGAGTGGAGTTTTTTTTTGGCTGATGCTGCATAAGCTTGCTTTCTTGCATCATATGCCTCTTCTAATGCTAATGCTAGATTGATATAATGGCTGAAGTTCTTGGACTGTAGACCAATGTGCTCTGGAATGTCAAGTCATGATACATAGTCTCCTAATCTGATGGGTGTACCTTGGTTGTTGTTGTTGTTGTTGTTTGGTTTTTAGGAGCATTAGCAACTAAGGCCATATTGCTCCGGGGATATGCGGTGGTCATTCCCTGACCTTTCCACATCCTTCGTATTTGGTGGTCACGGGCTCGAACCTCAGTCTAATCAAGAAGCGTGTGCTATGCACTGCTGCTCCTGCCCACCTGGCTACAGAGGTGCCAGTGTACCTTCGGTGGGGCAGATACATGGATAAAGATACCTGTTGGACTTCATCATCCCAACAATGAAGTTTACTGGAGGCAGCATAACGGCCTCGGACCATTGTCCCATTTTGGTTGTTTTGTACAAAACCAGGAACATTGAGATTTATCTAGATGTCCTAGACAATAATCTGTTATTGTCTAGGACATCTAGACAATAACATTCCCAGATAATTTCTCTACATTCCTAAAAAATATCGTAGCAGTATGTCAGGGAAGGAGCATGCCTGTATCAGCAAGACAATGCACTATGTCATACTGCTCGCATTACAATGGACTAGTCTGAAGACATGAGCATCAAAAAGTTAGACTGACCAGCCCAGAGCCCCAACCTCTCAAGAACCTCTGGAATAAAGTGGATCATCTGGTGTGTGCGTGCGTGTGTGTGTGTGTGTGTGTGTGTGTGTGTGTGTGTGTGTGTGTGTGTGTGTGTGTGTGTGTGTGTGTGTGTGTGTGTGTGTGTACGAAAAGAGTGCCTTCAAAAAACAGAGATGAACTAGGTGCTATGCATTATTAGTTTTCCTGAAAATAAAGGTTATTCGTAGATATGTAGGGTTTGAATATTGATGGTACGGCAGTATGTGTGTGCTCACACACACATTCATAATTGTGTATATCTTATGATAATAAAATAATGGATAGCAACTGCGCAGTATCACACAAAATATTCAACTTCTAGCAAAAAAAAAAAAAAAAAAAAAAGCATCTGTTCGCATGATGCTACACATCTGCTTGAGTTTTAAAAGGTATGGATTTCAGATATCACAACTTTATACAACGGTTTCTTTCAGCTATAGTGATCTGAATAATGATCAGTCATTTTAATTAATTAAAGAACAGAAACTTAAAAAAAATTATGTTTGGCTAGAATCATCTTTGCTCTTGATTCTTTTTGAGGAAAGGATGTGAAGGTATGCTTTGTTAGTTACTAATGTAAAAACATGTTTGAAAAGTTTTCAGATATGGATTATTTCATTTTAAACAGATGGGCTTTGTCCCAAACCGTGAAGTAGGGAGAAGAGTATGGCTGCATTTTGTATTAATGGATGAGAGAAGAGAAAAACAGGAGAAACCAATTGTGAAGATTGAGGAAACGTTTTGGAAAGAAGTATAACCCAAATCTCTCTCCTTAGGTCAATACCATTCACTGGTTAATTTTGCATAAAAACAAATCAAATCATATGGCCTGAGAGTTATTATGATATGCTATGGCTTGAGAGTCGTTATGATATGCTTAGAAGTATATATGTCTGTTTTCCAGAATGAAAGCATACTTTCCCAACAGGAAACTAATAACTCATCTTAAACTTATTTGAAACTGCCTCTTAACTCAGCAATAGGCATAAAGCTTTAGGAAAAGTATCATGACTGATACACATGATCAAAATGCTAGATACAGAGTTTGGAACAAATCTATGAAAATCCCTCCCTTGTCTCTTTCTTTTCTCTATTTTGTTTTTTTCTTTAAATGATCTCCAGCAAGAAAGCTTGCCATCAACTAGCACCTGGCACAATGACTGAACCAAAGATATGAAACACAGAAAAATCTCTTGAGAACAGACTACTTTTTTTTCAGGGCATAATTTTCAAGAAATGCATACTAAGGAAGGCTGTCACTGGTTAAAGATGCATTGCAGGATCCTTTACACAACACTGAAGTAATAATTCAGACACAGCATGGGTATATTAAGAGAAAGTCTTGTCTGACAAGTTCGATTTGATACTATATATGGTTACAAAGGAACTGGATGCAAAAAATTATTTTGATATTATATACTTGGATTTTAGGAAGGCTTTTGATATTGTTGCACATGGAAGACTGCTATAAAATTGGAGCAGTATGGTATTAAGGGTAAGTTGCTACAATGGATAAAATGGTGGTTTAGTGGGAGTGGTAATCAATGGACACTGCTCTTCATGGACTAACGTTAATAGTGGAGTTCCCTGGGGTTCAGTGTTTGGCCCACTGTTGTTTTGTATATTTATCGATGATATTGATGAAGGTATGTGTGTCGAAGTTTGTAGATGATACAAAGGTTGGCAGGGTTACAAAGGTTAATGACAATAAGGGCAGTGTACTACCGCAACAGGATCTAGAAAATTTGGGCAAATGGGCTGAAAAAAGGCAAATGAAGTTTAACTTTGACAAATGCAAAGTACTGCATATGGGTAGGAGTAACCCCAGACAGTCAAGTCAAGACTACTACTCAGGATTTCTAAGAGGTATAAGCTGAAGTTTATAATGATTTAGGCACCAACATCGAGCCATGATGATGAAGAATTTGAAGAAATGTAAACCGAAATAGAGTCTTCTAGATGAACAGAAAACTAACTACACTATCATTAGGAAGGACTTCAATGCTAAGGTTGGAAAGAGACAAAACAGTGCAGAAAGGGGAACTATGGGAAATTTTGGAATTGGTGAAAGAAATGAAAGAAGTGAAAGACTTGTGGAATTTGCAAAATCTCCAGGAATGTCAGTAATGAATGAATACTTTTTTCAAGAAAAGGGTGAACACAAAGTGGACATGGAAGAGTCCAAATGGATTAACAACTAATGCAACTGACTTCATCCTCACTAACAGAAGATATATCGTGAATGATGTTACTGTCCTGAACAAGGTAAATGTTGGAAGTGATCACAGAATGGTAAAATGTACACTTGATATAGATGTAAGAAAAGAAAGGAAAAAACTGACTCGAGTAAATAATACAAAGGTCTTTGAGATAACATAAGAGGAGAAAAAGCAGTATATACTGGAACTTAAGAACAAGTTTGAGCTTTTGCAGACTGCTCAGCACCAAGATATCAATGAGGAATATTACAACTTTCTGAAAGTGATAAAGCCCAAGAAACGTATAGGTAAAAAGAAATCCAAAGAAGAAAAAAAATCAGTCAAGAAACACTTGTCATGATGAACCGAAGACGACAAATGAAGAGCAAGAAAAACACTGACAGAGAGAAAATTAAGTATACTGAGTTATGCAAAGCCATTAGAACGAGACACAGAGAGAGAACATAAGAAAATTTAACACAAGAAAAACAGAACAAGCATTAAGGGAAAACAAAAGATTTATATCAGTAGCCATGAGCAGTAATACAGAAAGACAAATGATACTGAAACTGAAGAATAGTGATGGTGTACTTATAAAAAGCAGAGAAGGCATAATTCAAATTGCAGAAGACTATTATAAAATATTATACATGGAAGAAGGGAATAATGCCAGCAGTGGGAAAGATGAATCCCAAATTAGTAACACATACAACATACCTGATATCATCCTGATGAGGTGGAATATGCATTGAAGAAAATAAAGAATCAGGAAACCCCAGAGGAAGATGAAGTTACTCTAGAGTTTTTCAAATTGGAAGGAAGAGACATGGCACAAAAACTGGCAAGACTCTTCACAAAATGCATTAGAAAAGGTGTGAAGCCTAAGGAGTGGAATAATGCAATCATAGTTTTGCTGCATAAGAAAGGAGATAAATCAGAAATTGGAAATTATAGACCAATTAGCTTGTTATCCCACATCTACAAGTTGTTCACAAGGGTCATTACTAACAGATTAGAAAGAATACTTGATGAGAATCAACTGAAAGAGCAAGCTGGCTTTAGGACAGGATTCTCAATTATGGTTCACCTTCACGTAATCACAGCTAATGGAGAAAACAAATGAATAAAAAACACCATTATGCCTGGCATATGTGGATTATGAAAAGGCATTTGACTCCATGCAGCATAAGGCAATGTTTCAGGCACTGGAAAGACAAGGCATAGATACCCCATATATTGTGATTTTGAAGAAAATATCTGAGAATGCTACCTCCTTTATTAGACTAGACAAAGACAGTAATAAATTTAAAATTGAGAAAGGAGTTCAAAAAGGAGACACAATATATCCGAAGTTGTTTACTGCTGCCCTTGAGGAAGCTTTCAGAAGATTAGTTTGGTCGCAGAAAGGAGTCAATGTGAATGGAGAGTACCTAAACCATTTACGATTTGCAGATGACATTGTGGTCATAAGCCATGATCCCAAAGAATTAGAGGAAAATCTTAATCAGTTATATAGAGTTAGTAAGGATTTTGGACTAAAGATGAATATCGCTAAAATAAAAGTAATGTTGAACAAGTATGCCACAGAAAGGGATATAACGATTGAAGGAGCAGTAATTGAAAAGGTGGAGTCGTATACTTATCTGGGATATCCAGAACTCCAGGATAATCCAGAACTGCAGAATATGTTAAACCCAGGAACAAAAGTGTAGTTAGTAGTGATCCTAACAATATAATAATATTAAAGCCTTTGCCTGACAGTTCAATAACTGGTGGTCAGGACATCAAAAACAAGGTCACTGACACAATAAGGAAAGAATACAGAAATATCAAGATTAAAAACATTAGATTGTTAAGAAACAATGGTGTTCTAGTCGAAACGACTAACTCTACAGATGCAAAAACCATTTGCAATTCCACAACGCTGACTGGTGTTGGTCTGGCTATGGATAAACCCCGTTTGCAACGCCCCACGGTTATGATATACAATATCCCCAAGGATTATTCCAAAGAGAACATTGTAGAGGATCTCTACATTAAAAACTTGAAAGACTTTGGCTTTAGCTTTGAAGAGGTGAGACAAGGAATCACGTTCAGATTCAGTTCTGGTGCAGGAAATAGTGTTACTAACTGGGTCATTGGATTAGCTCCAAAAATATACAAGTACATAATGCAAAATGACCGTATTTTTCTGGCGTTCTCCTCACACAGGTTTCGTCATTTTACAGTTGTTTTTAAATGTTTTCGGTGTCTGGGGTATGGACATTCAGCGCAAAACTGTTCGCACAAAACAGTCTCGTGTGGCCATTGTGCCAATGGAGGCCACGTCTTCTCAGAATGCACGCACAAAGAGGAGCCACCAAAATGTGTCAACTGTAAAAGGAGAAATCGAGATTTTCAACATTCTGTTCGTGACAGCTGCTGTCCCGAATACATAAGAGCGGTGGAATTGACAGAAAAAGAGAACACGATATGAGTAATACGGCTAATCTAAACTCTTTTGAGTGTAAATTATTCTTACCAGGGCATTAAAATCCTACAAATTAACGGCCAAAGAGCTAGAGCAGCTATGGACGAGATAAGAGTGGCGGCTTTTGAGAATCATTGTTTCTAGCATTTGTTTTCATGGGCAGCTTTTATACAATAAAAATAATCATCTCATTATTTTTATACTGTTTTAAAATACCAACCTCTGTACACGAATAGCTTCTGTTTTCTTCAATTTTTCTTCCCATGTTTCATTTAATTCAGCTATTAATTTCTCTGATTCTTGTAATTTCTCTATAACATTTTCTCCAGCAGGTGAGACTGGCTGCTTCCGCTTATTGGAGACATTCTCATTATTAACTTCATCTACATAAAACAAATATATAAATAGTATTTGAATTTGAAAATTTTAAAGGTATAAGAATAAGTCTTAATGCTGCTTTATATTAATAAGAATACTGCTTAATACAGAGAATGAAATACAATTCAACATTACAATAAGGTTAGCCACCACATTCAAATCTAAGTTTTTATTCAATAACAATAATACAAGGATGGTCCAAAAATTAAGGGAATGAAGGCTTGTGAGAAGACTTCTGATCATGCTGTTATGAAATAATATAACAATCACATTACATATGTACCATTTTTCAACATAGTCACCTTTTTTTATTAAGACATTTGTCTCATAGTGGGTGAGATTTCTACACTTTGCCCAAAAAAAAAAAAAAAAAAAGTTCAACTCTGATAGCCAATAACTCAATTTATACTGAATACGCATGTTATTTTGAAGATGCTGCTTTAAAAGCCCAAATAATTCAAGCATAAAGAGGTTTGACAAACCATTGCTCAATGATCGTGATATTGACTAGAACTAGATCATATCACTAGAATTTAGAACTAGATCCATTATTTCCAATGATCCTGACATTCTTATCTGTTTGGGTTGTAGATGGCCTGCCACTCCCTGTTTCAGCAAAATTGTTTCCACACCCCTTCAACAATTCATTACACCAAAAACAGACTTGTTTCTTTGATATCACTTTCTCTTCACAGACAGGCACAAGTTTGATATATTTCACTTGGTGTAGTTCCATCGGCACGTAAAAACTGAATTACCAAATACACTTCCATACCAGACTATATCTTCGGTATCACTGCCTACTATTTTACTTTATCTGTTACTATCTCTTTTCCGTTTTCAGAACCAAATTCACATCTCAATTGTCATATAATTCCATAATGATTTGATTAAACTCTTCTCACAAACACCTGTGTTACCTTACATTTTAGACAATCCCCATATGAAACTTTTGTTTATATTATTACTTAACTGATAAAAGAGAACCCTAAATACATTGCTCAAACTATTATGATTAAAACTTTATTTAAAATAAAAATAAATTAAATACAATGAAATGTAAATGATAAAAAAAATTCTAAGTGCAATTAAAGAGATAGTGATAGATAAAGCTGTTATGAACATATAAACTAAAAGGCATATACAAACATAAAAATATTTACTAGTAGCTTTCAAATGATAAAATGCCATCTTTCTTAACCATGAGAATCCCTTACAGGGCTTCCTACATTATAACATTCAGGCTATACTTCTGCAAATACCACAAAAGATATATGATTTCTGGCAGACTAAGAAAGGTATGCATAGGAAGCACACATTTGACAACGTTCCCACCATAAAAATTGATGACACCGACATCACAATTATGAGACATTCCTCTCTCTCCCTTTACTATTACACTAATGAAAATCGAGGCAAGTTTCTGAAAGGTTACAATCTCTGTTAATGCTGTGTACTGTGTTATATGGCAATCTCAGCACAGATTTTTTAAGGATCGATCTTTTCTGATGACTGATTAATTATTATGATATGGCATCACAAAGGAACTGGATGCAGAAAATAATTTCGTTAGCATATACTTAGTTTTCCATAATGCTTATGACACTGTTCCACATGAAAGATTGCTATACAAATTGGATTATGGGCAAGTGTGGGCAATTGCTATACAAATTGGATTATGGGCTATACAAATTGGATTATTGCAGTGTGGGATTATGGGCAAGTTACTGCTAAGAACAAAGGAACAGTTGAGTGGCAGGAGACAGAGAGAAGTCATTAATAGTCACCACTCTTCATAGACTAAGAGGAGAGGTAGACAGAGGGTTCATTGCTGCCCCTTAATTTTAGTATTTATTAATGACATTGTAAGGTGTATACTGTGCTATACAGCAATCCCAGCACAGATGTGTTAAGGGACAACATTGTTCTCACCAAGTTGATTAACTACTCTAACATAATCAGAAAGGAACTTGATGCAAAACAATTTTTATATCAATGCACCAATAAACACCAAAACAACAACAAAAACAACATAATTTTTATATCAATGCACCAATAAACACCAAAACAACATAATTTTTATATCACAGACTAATGATACAAAGGTTGACAGGGTGGTTAACGACAGAAATCAGGGTGTGCTACTGCAACAAGGTCTATAAAAAGCAGGCAGATGGACTGAGATGTGAAAATTGAAGTTTAAGATTGACAAATGCAAGGTACTGCATATAGGCAGCAGTAATCCCGTAAACAAACCAATTGCATGGTACCACACAAAGAAGACCTGGAAAATAAAAAGACAAAAAGAGAACAAAAATTACCTGGAGGTATTGCAGTTAAACATGAAGTTCTCTGAGCAGTGCAAAAAGGCTGCTGGCCAGCTCATGGAGTCCACTATATACAGGAATTTTACCAGCAAGGATAAAGAGGAAATTATTCTGCTGTATAAGACAATGGTTAGGCCACATCTTGAGTACAAACAGGTCTAGAAGTCTCATTTTAGGAAGAATATGGATCGCTTGGAACAAAGCGTAGAGAGAGAAACAAGATTAATCCAGAAGCACAAAAGGGGACTCTTACAGAGAAACACTTCAGTTGTGTAAATTGCAGTGTCTGTAAACTACAAAATGTGGCTATCAGATAATGAGACTGCACACAAAGTCACCACATACCAAGCACCACCTGGGAAACAATGGAACAGCAGTTGACCTTGAATCTTTCCTAGTTGTCGGCCAAAACATGTTCCAACACACTCATTTGCTGCTTAGCGAGACAAGTTTTCATTACTTTGTATTTTTGCAGTTTTCCTGAAACATGACAGACAAAAGAATCAAACAATAAATGAACCTCAAATTTTTAACAAAACTGAAGAAAACATCAACTTAAAGTTAACAGTTGTTATGCCGAGTTTATGGAGAAGATACTATGTCAAGAGCTTGCGTGTTTGAATAGCATAAAAGATTTTTAGAAGGAAGAGAGAATGTGGAAGACAATGAACAACTAGGCCATCCAGTATCCATGGAAACTGGTGAAAATATGGACAGGGTAAGGACACTGATTAGAAGTAATTGTTTTTTAAGAATTAGAATGATTGCATCAGAATTGAATATGAACAAAGAAACAGACAAATTTTAACTGAAAATTTAGGCATAAGTAAATGTCCTCTGGAGATAATAACTTCTGAAAATTGAAAGGACATCTTGATCTGTAGGTTGAATAGGGGATGTCACAACGTTTGGTGGCAGAAACATAACATTAATGTTTCTTTTTTTTTTTTTTCTTTTTTTTTTTTTTTTTTTGTTAGTTGTTGGCGCATCGGCTTCTGTGGCCATAATGCACCTCCTAAGGTTTTTGCACTACTCTGATCCAAGCCCGAGGCGGGATTCAAACCCACAACCTTTGGGCTGCCAGGCAGGCACTTTACCCACCCAGCTAGCCCGGTCGGCTATTAATGTTTCAATATCAGTGTTGTGTTGGGGGGGGGGGGAGAATCAGGTGCATTATCCAGGAGGAGTAGAATTTTAAAGGCCACACTTATCCTCCCACAATAAGCTTTCAATTCATGATGGAATTCATTGGGAAAATAGGATTCAAAGATAGCTACTGTAATCCAAGCTTTCTTGTTAGATCACCATACAACTGACAAACACTCCTTAGAATAACCCTTCAGTGCTTGTGGGTTTTTGGAGTGATAAATCATGAGGGGTTTTATTTTATGATCTCTAGATGCATCCCGTCCTAACAGCAATGTAAGGTGACCCCTGAAAGCTTTAAAACCCACAGCCATCTTTTCTTGCACTGAGACAAATGTTCTGCTTGGCACACACACACACACTTCTAAAAACAACCCTATTTTGTCCACGTTGAACACCTGCTGAGGAAAATTACTATGGTCTTCAACTGCCACTTGGAGTTTCAATGGAAAGTGCTCAGCAGCAATTGAATCAGCTGCTGTAGCCTCCCCATTAGCTTAAGGTTATAGAATCCATATCCTTAAAACATTCACACAACCCAGCACTTGTGACAAAGGTTTGCACTTTCAGATCGAGCTCAATAACATTCAGGTCTTCAAACAAATTTTTCGCTTTAGCCTGGATAATACTAGTTTATATACAAATAACACATTGATTTTGATGTTCAATCCATTGAGCCAAAATCCTTTCTAATTTTTCCATAAGTTGCAGCCTTATCAGTGCGTGATCTTACTAGTTACCATTCTCATTGCATTTTTACAATTATCTTTAATTTTCTCAGCTTGATTCCTTATTGTTTATAACATTTATTCAGAGATTCCTGTGACTATGTCGATTGGTTACATTCATACCTCTTAATTAATTACACCAAATTTTTCCTCAAGGTTTATAGATTTCCTTTGATTCTGCCACTGGCAGCACTTTAGCCACTGTATTTACAGTTTTCCATGGGATTCAATTTTAAGTTGGACTACAATGTAATACATCGTGCAAATTTAAGAAGACAAAATACTATTTGTGATGCTTCTGATTCCGCAACTGCAGAGAGACTGAACACTTACAACACAGCATGCTCACAGTGCATACACATGGTGGTTGAGTCATAATGATTGATTCGTAGATGTAGGTGCATTGTGATTAAGGGAAGTTTTTATTTTGATTTTTTCAAAATCATATTATAGCAAAAACATATAAAGTGAGTTTCAGAAGGATTGAAATCAACTAAGTTATCACTGCCCCACTGGAGAATTATCTGGAGATTGGCATTTAAGGAATTGGTAGTGGATATTCCAGAAGTTGAAGCTGTTTGAGCAGGGAAAGGTTTCCCAAACTGGAAGGTGGAATGCAACGTGTTATCATCAGGATTTGGATATGAGCCAATTACAATATGCGGAATTCTTCTCTTGAACAGCCTTAGCACATTTATTGGAAAATCAAGGTTTAGATAAAGGACGAAATTTTAAGGTGGAGTGTGGAATAAAGGATTCCATCCCTATAAGAATAATTTCACTGGCACAATCTGAGAAAATGTTGACATCAGAAGTTTGAAACAGTAATCCGACCAAGGAAAAGAAGAAAACAAATCACACAGATCGTCCCATTTTGCATTCTTGTAATGTCAAACAACACGAGTTGGAAATGGCCATGAGAGAAAGGCTCCATTGGAGAAGAGACCAACACCAAGTTGTGATCTGAGGTGCCTAGAAGACCATACAAAGATTTTGCTATCAGGGACAAGGAGGTGATTCTCCCATTATATAATGGCAATAGTTAGGGTGCATCATGAGTACTGCACACAGATATGGAAGCCTCATTTTAAGAAAGATGTGGATCTTTTGGAATGTGTGCAAAGAAAAGCAAAAAGATTAGTCAAGGACACAAAGGGGTATTTTATCATTTTATCATAAAAGACTTCAGTTCTGCAAACTGCAGCATGTGGAAACTAATTACATGCAAAGAGACCAAATTGGACTGTTTTAGGCCTTAAATGGATTATGCAAATTAAATGCAGATGGCATCCTAATTCTTGCACATACAACACACACACACATAATGAAATACAAATTTAATAAAAAAATAATGGTTTAGGTTAGATGTGTGAAAATGGAGGTGGGTAGTTTGAACAAATTTAAGGAAGAATTAGATAAATCAGGGGTGGACAAATGAGGTGGGTTTTTTTTTTTTTTTTTTTGGCTGATGCTATATAAGCATGCTTCCTTGCATTATTTTGTCACTAATTTTACTAATAACTAGTTATAGAGTTTGTCTTTAATTGGTATTCTAATTATCTGCACATATAGCAACTCAGCTCTAACAGAAAAAAAAAAAAAAAGTAATGAAGGAACTTAGTTGAAAACTCATTGAAACTGATGGCAAGTATAGCTGAACCTCCAAAATCAGGCACTTTTGTTCTGATATTTTCTGAAACTTGGAATTTCCAAGATTTTAAGATCGTATTCTATTCATCAATTTAAGATCGTATTATACTAATTTTGTAAGTTAAGAAAACTGTATTTCTATACAACTGCAACTTACTATATGTAACACTGTGCATATCCAAGAATGGAATAAGCAGTTCTATTTCTGTACCAGGACATTTTAATTAAACTTTTTTGTGTATATTTCCTTTTCATTCATTTAATTTAATTTAATATATTTTTCCATTAAATGTCCTACTTGCCAGTTCATTCCTGATTAAATTTTCATTGGGGGCATTGTGTGGTGGTATCATTGAAGCAATAATACCTGGCTTGCATTTTTGCTTCAGCCTTCACTGGATAAGTATTAATTTGTTAATGGTTTTCATAGCATAGGACCAGAGCCTTTCATACCAGTCCTTTGATGGGTTTAGAGGTTATTTAAATACCATCCTTTGATTGTTTTAGATGCCAGTACTGGGGACTCCTGGTGAGATGGGGCAGCAGAAGATGAAATCCTTTATTCCATCATAAATATTTTAACATACTCTACAATTTATCTTTTACAAAGGAGACAGGGTTGTCCTAGCAAGCATGTATACTCTCATAAGCGATTCCAAAACATCATTTCTATTTCAATGCAATGCAGTGTTTGCGAGTAGAATGTAATTCCTGCATATTTTTTCCCTTTACTCCCATATTTCTGATGTAAAGTTTCTAATTATCAAAATAATTTCCCACCCTAAATCTTCTAATGGAGGGTCACAAAGGGCGATCATAACATAAGGTCATCCTTTTTTATTCATAGAAAGAAATCTCTTTCATATTAAGAAACTTCTCTCCAACGCAGTGAATTGTTCTATTACATGAAGTGGAGCATGGAGAACTCTTATCATCCAATTGCTCTTCTTCTGGGTTTACTGGGTTTAGGCAAGGTCTATGAACGTATTCTTTCGCAGCAAATATTGCAACATACGCAAGAAAATTTGGGACTCTTAAACAAACAATATGGCTGTACTTCTGGTCATGGTACAGAGGATGGTAAAATTGGTTAGAAATTCAAATGCTAAATATGTTCTTGGCATTTTCGTTGATTTTGAAGGGGCTTTTGACAGTATCTCTTGGGATAGTGTGTTATTGATGCTTTGCCTCATAAAATGCTCCCATCAGCTTTATCACGTCATAGTGGATTATTTTAAGGATAGATATTTTATGGTTAAGTCTAGTTGGAATAAGGGGCTTAGAGGGGAACAGGTATCCTGTGTGTTATCAGACACTCAGCCTAAAACACTGATGGATCCAATATCTCTCTATTACAGAAGATTTAGGAGAAGTCCAGTTGGCCTGCCTCCCTAAAATCCACTCATGCACACCTTCTCGATGGTAAGCCCTGTTATGTCACTTAGGTGGCAACGAACGTGTAGAGTGGTTCTCTTCAAGACGCCTGGTCAGCATGAAGAGGAAAAGACCAAACCCTCCAGCATATGACAGCACGACGAAACAAATGGCCCTCAGTCCCCAGCAGCTTTCACTCTCCCTCTTATGGCAGCGAGAGGATCAGAGTGGAAGCAGAGGGTGCTAAGAATCTCTGGATACGACCAGGCTGCCATGCACGGAAACTGAACTTGGCCTGTTATAACGTAAGGTCACTTATCGGTGAAGACAGCATATTAGAGCTGGAAAAGGAATTAGAAAATGTGAATTGGAATATCATTGGTTTGGCTGAAACAAGAAGAAGAAATGAATCACTTATAAGTTTATCAAGTGGAAATCTGCTGTACACCAATGGAAACAGTGAAAGGAGTGAAGGTGGAGTTGGGTTTCTGGTCCATAAAGATTTTAAAAACAACATTTTGGAATTCAAAAGTACATCACCAAGAGTGTCAAGACTAATACTCAAGATTTCTAAGAGGTACAAGCTAAAGATTATAATGATTTATGCACCAACATCGAGCCATGATGATGAAGAGGTTGAAGAAATGTACACCGAAATTGAGAGTCTTCTAGATGAGCAGAAAACCCACTACACTATTATTATGGGAGACTTCAATGCTAAGGTTGGAAAAAGACAAAACAGTGCAGAAAGGGGAACTATAGGAAATTTTGGAATTGGTGAAAGAAATGAAAGAGGTGAAAGACTTGTGGAATTTGCAGAATCTCAAGGACTGTCAGTAATGAACACTTTTTTCAAGAAAAGGGTGAACAGAAAGTGCACATGGAAGAGTCCAAATGGGTTAACTACTAATGAAATCGACTTCATCCTCACTAACAGAAGATATATTATGAATGATGTTACCGCCCTGAATAAGGTAAATGTTAGAAGTGATCACAGAATGTTAAGATGAACACTTGATATAGATGTTGGAAAGGAAAGGAAAAAAACTGACTCGATTAAATAATATAAAAGGTCTTTGAGATAACAGAAGAGGAGAAAAAGCAGTATGTACTGGAACTGGCAGTATGCCCCGGGGGAAGATGAAGTTACTGTAGAGTTGTTAAAATTGGGAGGAAGAGACATAACACAAAAACTGGTAAGGCTCTTCAGAAAGTGCATTAGAAAAGGTGTGACGCCTAAGCAGTGGAATAATGCAATCATAGTTTTGCTGCATAAGAAAGGAGATAAATCAGAAATTGGAAATTATAGACCAATTAGAACAAGTTTGAGCTTCTGCAGACTGCTCAGGACCAAAATATCGACAAGGAATATTACAACTTTTTGAAAGTGATAAAGCCCAAGAAATCTATACGGAAAAAGAAATCCAAAGAAGAAAAAATTAGTCAAGAAACACTTGTCGTGATGAACCGAAGACGACAAATGAAAAGCAAGAAAAACACTGACAGGGAGAAAATTGAGAAAAATTGAGAAAAAAATAAAGCCATTAGAAAGAGACTCAGATAGGACATAAGAAGATTTAATACAAGTAAAGTAGAACAAGCATTAAGGGAAAACAAAGGATTTAAATCAGCAGTCATGAGCAGTAATACAGAAAGACAAATGATACTGAAACTGAAGAATAGCGATGGTGTACTTATAAACAGCAGAGAAGGCACAATTCAAATAGCAGAAGACTACTATAGAGAATTATACAAGGAGCAGGGGAATGATGCTAGCAGTGGGGAAGATGGATTGCAAAGTAGCAACACATACGACATACCCGATATTCTTCCTGATGAGGCAGAACATGCATTGAAGAAAATGAAGAATCAGAAAGCCCCGGGGGAAGATGAAGTTACTGTAGAGTTGTTAAAATTGGGAGGAAGAGACATAACACAAAAACTGGTAAGGCTCTTCAGAAAGTGCATTAGAAAAGGTGTGACGCCTAAGCAGTGGATAATGCAATCATAGTTTTGCTGCATAAGAAAGGAGATAAATCAGAAATTGGAAATTATAGACCAATTAGCTTGTTATCCCACATCTATAAGTTGTTCACAAGAGTCATTACTAACAGATTAGAATGTTGATCTGTTGATATGTTGATTGAGAAAGAATACTTTATGAGAATCAACCAAAAGAGCAAGCTGGCTTCGGGACAGGATTCTCAACTATGGATCACCTTCACGTAATATCACAGCTAATGGAGAAAGCAAATGAATATTAAACACCATTACGCCTGGCATTTTTGGATTATGAAAAGGCATTTGACTCCATACAGCAAAAGGCAATGTTTCGGGCACTGGAAAGACAAGGCATTGATACCCCATATATTATGATTTTGAAGAAAATATATGAGAGTGCTACCTCCTTTATTAGACTAGACAAAGACAGTAGGAAATTTAAAATTGAGAAAGGAGTTCGACAAGGAGACACAATATCTCCGAAGCTGTTTACTGCTGCCCTTGAGGAAGCTTTCAGAAGATTAGACTGGTCGCAGAAACGAGTCAATGTGAACCTAAACCATTTACGATTTGCAGATGACATTGTGGTCATAAGCCACGATCCCAAAGAATTAGAGGAAAATCTTAATCGGTTATGCACAGCTAGTAAGGATTTTGGACTAAAGATGAATATGGCTAAAACAAAAGTAATGATGAACAAGTATGCCACAGAAAGGGAAATAATGATTGAAGGAGCAGTAATTGAAAAGGTGGAGTCATATACTTATCTGGGACAAGTTATTAGCTGTAATAATGATAAATGGCTGGAAGTGAGGAGAAGAATAAATTTTGGATGGATAGCATTCAGGAAATAAAGTCACATACTGAAGAGCAATATCCCAGTTTGTCTGAAACTTAAAATAATGAACCAATGTATACTCCCCACTATGACTTATGGAAGTGAAACTTGGGCACTCACCAAAAGAATGGAAGTGAAGCTGAGAACTACACAGCGAAGAATGGAACGAATCATATTGGGAATCAGACTGTTAGATAAGAAGAGAAACACATGGATTAGGCAGCAAACTCAAGTAAAGGACATTCTTATCAAAACTAAAGGACTAAAATGGTCTTGGGTAGGACACATAGCTCGAAGACATGATGACAGATGGACTAAGAAAATAACAGAATGGTATCCAAGAGGACCTAGAAGAAAACCTGGAAGACAAAGGCGGAGATGGATAGATGAAAAAAATAGTTAGATCTGCTTTTACCAAAAACATATCCATCTGTTTTTGGGTCACTTATGTGGAAATTAGTTTTGGAGGATTGGTTATAGAAGGAATATAATCAGGTTCATATGATATAATCAGGTTCACAGCTACAAATCAAACATCTAATGAAATAATGAAAGTTTTAAGTGCTCAGTGTGACTTCCATAAATTAACAATATCTAAGTCAAAAACAAAAATATTGTTGCTAAAGGGGAACCTATCAGTTTGTCGGGAACATCAGTTGCTGCTAAATTGGTTGTTTTGTTTAAAGTCATTTAAGAATATTAAATATCTTGAAGTATTCATAGACAGAGGTCTTAGATTTGACACCCATATCAACTTTCTATCTAAAAATGTCAAAAGTTTGTTAACATGATAGCAAGGATTACTAGGAAGAACTGGAGTATTAGAGGTAGGCCTCTATCTCCTTTATGACTGTGTTTTCCTTCCTATTGTTTCTTAAGGTATCTCAGCTTGAATAGACTGTGTTAATTTTAAAAAATATACTTTCTGATTTACAGAGTAATGACTTCCAATGTTCGTCGTGAAGCTCCTTTTATCATTCATGATCTTCAGTTGGATTTGGTTAATGATCCTAAGAATGAAGCTAAGCAAATCTTAGATATCTTAATGACTCTGAAAGCATAGGTGGGCTAACTCAAATAAGGGTGAAATAACTTGTAGTTTCTTTTTTCCCTCTGTTGCTGATGTTCCACTAGAAAAATGCTTTGTGTCTAATCTACAAATTATGTTTTATTAACCAGTCATGGCTCATTTCTAGCAAAGATGAATCAGCTGGTTGTTTCAGAAAGGTCCAAAAATTCCCTTCTGAGATCCAAGTACTCATGACAATAATATAAAATATTACTCCATGTCTCCAGAGATTAAAGTCATGTTGCCCTTATTATCATGAGTACTTGGATCTCAGAAGGGAATTTTTATGTGATATGAGACCTTGAAGGACAGGGTGGATGCCCTCGAAGGAAATAAACTGAGGGGCCCATCAAGCTCTCAGCTGCCCACATCAACACCAGAGCTTGGACTTGGTCATCTTGCAACACAGAGGCAGCCCCCAAGGCAGAATGCGCTGGTCCAACAGGAACTAGTAGTTGTTGGTGACTCAATTGTCAGGGAAACGGGGAACATGCTTTGTAAAAAGGATAGGTGGAACAGGACCAGGGTATGTCTGCCAGGGGCAAAGGTTGATGACGTTGTAGAGCAGATATCATCTTTTAAGGGCACAAAAGGTGATATAGTTGTACACGTTGGCACTAACGATATTAAGAGTAGGAGACCAGCGGAATTGCTTAACAAGTACAGGTCACTGTTGAAAATAAGCCGTGAAGTAGGGTTGAATTTGAAAGTGTCTGCAATTCTGCCCAGACACGATAGGAGGGAGTATATGATGAGAGCCTTGTCGATCAATTCGGCCCAGGAAAGATTGTGCAAGGCTCAAGGGGTAGAATTTTTTTCAGCCTGGACTGTACTTGTTAACAGAAGAGATTGCTTCTACAGGGATGGGATACACTTAAATAGAAAGGGTGCAAGAATATTTGCTGATGCTATCGAGGCAGTGTTAGGTGGGTCGGAAAACTGCTAGCTTGGGGGGGAGACAAAGACTAATGGATTAACAGTAGCCACTGGCAGAGGTGAAAGAGATTCTTGCACTGCTTCTATTGGAATGAGCAGAAGCCTGAAAAACAAGATGCAGGATATTTCAGAGACTGCTGGAAGTCATTGCGGTACAAGTAAACACATGGGTTGTGTTAGGGTAGCTAAGAATAGAAACAGGTGCATGTATACTTGCGTGTACACTAATGCTAGGAGTTTAGTAAATAAATTTGATGAATTTGAGGTATTGCTCAAAACATCAAAGGCAGATATTGTTGGGATATCAGAGACGTGGTGTCACACAGATATAAGGAATGCAGAACTGGAATTTGGGGAGTACAACGTCTACAGAAAGGATAGACAGGATAGGAAGGGAGGAGGGGTTATGCTATTAGTTAAAAAACACATAAAATCCAAGGAAGTGAAGCCAGTTGACATCGCTGGACAGTGCAGTGTTGAGTCAGTTTGGTGTGACATAAGCATAGGTAAATCAAAATTGAGAGTAGGAGTGTGCTATAGGCCTAATGACTCTGATGAGTATAATAAGATGCTGTACAGGGAAATAGAATGGGCCAGTAAATCGGAGAGTCTTATAATGGGGGATTTTAATTTCCCAGATATTGACTGGAATTAGTGGGTTGGTCACTCACACACTAGCAAGGCTTTTGTGGATTTATTGGATGATTGTTTTCTACACCAGCATGTTCGGGAGGCAACTAGAGGGAGTAATACTCTTGATCTGATTATCAGTAGTGATTCTTCATGCATTAGGAATCTGCAGATAAATGAACCACTGGGTGGCAGTGATCACAGTGTGCTGAAGTGGGATTTACTCAAGGAGGTAACTACCATCAGAGGTAAAGGGAAGGGTTTTTGCTTTCGTAAAGGCGACTATGATGGTCTGAGACAGTATTTAAATTCTATACAGTGGGACCAACTGATGATGTTACCAACAGCAAATTCAAAATGGGAAGCATTCAAGGAACTAATCTTGGAAGCTACCAGGCTTTACATACCAACCAAGAAATATTGTTCAAGGTTCAGGCATAAATGGTTGTCAGATGAACTAATGAGACATATGGCAGAGAAGAAAAATGCATGGGATACATACAAATTAATGGGTGACGTGGAAGCCTATGATAGATATAAATTGGTCTGTAACCAAGTCACAAAGGAGATTAGGCAGGCAAAGGCAGATTATGAGAAATCCTTGGCAAAGGATGCAAAGAAAAACAGAAAAGAGTTCTTTACCTATTTAAACTCAAGAAGGAAAGGGATGAATCAGATTGGTCCACTGGATGTTGATGGTTCAACAGTTGAGGATCCAGCTCAGGTGGCTAACAATCTAAACGAGTATTTTGCATCTACATTCACACATGAGGAGTTATTCAGGAAGGGGAATGTCGTAGGTGAAGTAAACATTGGCAGTGAGCTAGATGATTTTCTAATAACTGAGAGGAAAGTGGAGGAGAAATTGTTGAGGATAAACATAAAAAAGGCACCCGGGGTGGATGGGATCTATCCAGTTATATTAAAGGAGGCAGCAAAGGAAGTAAGCAAACCCCTAGCCATAATTAAATAAATAAATAAATAAATAAATTTTCTGTTTATACTCCGGCACGACAACCAAGTCAGTAGAGTTTACAATAAATCGTCAATACAAATATTTATCGTATTTAGTAGTCACGGGCTTGAACCCCGGTCCACTCAAGGAACGCGTGCTATGCACTCTCGCTCCTGACCACTGGGCTACGTCAGGCCAATTATGAGAGCTTCATTGGACTCAGGGGAGGTACCCATGGACTGGAGATGTGCAAATGTAACCCCAATTCACAAAGGAGGATCAAAGGCTGACACAAGTAATTATAGACCTGTTAGTTTAACTTCGGTTCCAAGAAAATTAATGGAGGCACTGGTTAAAGAAGCACTGCAGGATCATCTGGACAAGAATTCAGTTATAGCTCAGACACAGCATGGGTTTGTTAAGGGCAGGTCTTGTCTGACCAATTTGATTGGATACTATGATGTAGTCACAAAAGAACTGGATGCAGGGAATAACTTTGATATTATATATTTGGATCTTAGAAAGGCTTTTGATACTGTTGCGCATGGAAGACTGCTGCACAAATTGGAGAAGTGTGGCATTCGAGGCAAATTGCTGCTATGGATAAAGGGATGGTTGAGTGGCAGAAGACAGAGAGTGGTAATCAATGGACACTGCTCAACGTGGACTAATGTTATTAGTGGAGTTCCTCAGGGTTCAGTGTTGGGTCCATTGTTGTTTTCTGTATTTATAAATGATATTGATGATGGTGTATCAGGCTTAATGTCCAAGTTTGCAGACGATACAAAGGTTGGCAGGGTTGTTAAGGACACTACTGATACTATGCTGCTGCAACAGGATCTGGAAAGGTTGAGCAGATGGGCTGAGAGGTGGCAAATGAAGTTTAACATTGACAAATGTAAAGTACTACATATGGGAAACAGTAACCCCAGATCAACGTATCAACTCTGTGGTACTACGCTGACAGTGGTAGAGAATGAAAAGGACCTGGGGGTAATTGTGCAGGCAGATATGAAGTTCTCTGAGCAGTGCAGACGAGCTGCAAGAGTAGCTCATGGTGTCTTGTCAATGATATACAGGAATTTTTCTAGCAGGGACAGGGATGTGATTATTCCCTTGTATAAGGCATTGGTCAGGCCACACCTTGAGTACTGTATACAGGTCTGGAGGCCTCATTTCAAGAAGGATGTAGAGCTGCTCGAACGAGTACAGAGAAGGGCAACAAGATTAGTGAATGGAACAAAGGGTTGCTCTTACGAAGAAAGGCTTAAGTTTTGCAAATTACAGAGCCTGGAGACTAGGCATCGCCGAGGTGATCTGATAGAGGTGTACAAGGCTTTGAATGGCTTGAGCATGCTCAATGCCGATGGGATTCTTCCTCTTGCTCAGAATAATCACCTGAGAGGGCATAAATTCAAATTGAAGAAGGACGGATGTCGGATAGATGTGCGGAAATTCGCCTTTAGCCAGCGGGCAATTGGTTTGTGGAATAGACTTCCATCGCTTGTTGTTGAAGTTGATAGCCTAAACAAATTTAAGGCTCAGCTGGACAGGTATTTCGAACGAATTGAGGGGTGAAATGGGAGTAGTGGTTGTTTTTTTTTTTTTTTTTTGGCTGATGCTGAATAAGCTTTCTTTCTTGCATCATATGCCTCTACTAATGCTAATGCTTGCTCAACCTCACTGTGGGCAACGGGGCTCAATTAATTAAGACAGAGCAAGTTTTCTTTTCAAAAATTTTCCAGGAAATTATTCCAGAGGTCTGTACTATTTGAACTTGAGGGAAAAATATTAGAGGGCTTATTGAACGATAACATGAATTCTGTATGACAGTTTAAGATGCTGAAATAAACTGTGCATTTGTGTGTGGTTGATTATTTCAGTCTTTTCTGGATCATCCTAATATAGCTTGGCTGAAATTGAAAATCCTGGGGTTTCCTGTTGTGGGTTATTTACACAACAGATGCTTGGAGCTTGGGTTACATTATAGCTTGTTCTTGAATTTTATAACTGATATTGATGGGCTGATATTAATCTGCACAGATCAGATCTTTTATTTATAGAGTAGGCAGGATGAGAGGCACTGTTCTGAAGTACTGACAGGATGCTTTTCACAACATGTGCAATATAGGATAATTTTTGTATTCTTGTGACTTCCTCAACTGATGATTGACTGTGCTTCCTTTTTAATGGATTAATGAAAAGGATTGTGGTATATGATGCAATTAGTTATGATACGTTTATTGAAACACTATTTGCTCATGGCATCAACCAATTTGGATGATAAGCAATCAATTTTCTGCACTTTTAGGACCAGTGAGGATTACTGAAGTTGTATTTGCCTTCATCTCATGTTAACTTCATAAGACCAGTGACTCCTTGTGCCACATGCTTTGTCTAGTAGTTCAGATTATATTTCTGACTTTATTTCTAATGTGTCATGTGATTTGTTATCTTGGACATGTGATATGTTGATTGAGAATGAGTACTTGAATTCTCTAAGCTTGTAATTTATGATCATTTGTATATAATATGGTATGTATCAATGTTATGACACGATATAATAAGATCATCAGCGTAGAGATATGAATCAACGGTGCTCGGAATTCATATTGCACATAAAGTGGCACTGAAAAACAGAGCTTTGTGGGACTCCTTCTTGTATATAAGTTTGGGAGAGAACCTGCCAGTAGCGAACTTGGATGGACCTGTGGAAACTGCATTATTTTCTGACAAGTCTGACATGAGACAATTCTAACCCACAAACATAATTATAAAGGACAACCTGCAAGTGACTTTTATATAATTAAAATGATTTGTTGTTAATGTTTTTATCTGATTAATGTCAAACTAAGAACTCTAAAAATACACTATATTTATTCATCATGGCAGCTTCATGAAGCAGCCATTATCCATTCATAATTCAACAAAAATCTTGACAAACTACTAATTTTCTTCATCTCTAGCTCCTCTATTTGTATTCTATAGAATACACTTCTTTCATATGTGCTTCCAAAAAACTACAGGTTGCACACATTGAAGTCTAATAGTAGCAAGTTTTTACTACCTTAACAACCTGCAACAGACACACAAGCATTACACTGAAGGTTTCAGTAACCTTTCATGTTTGGTTTGCCACAAATGAAAAAACAAAAAAAAAAATAAAATAAAATGTATGTTGCTTATCAGTTTTACCTCATTGTGATTCCTACATAAATTTAATTGCGTATCACTTATTGAGTGATTTTTTTTTTTTTTTTTTTTGTAATTTACGGAACAATAAAAAATATATAAAAACTAGAAAGGTTTCATCAGAAACAAAACTGATACTTCCATATAATATATGTGAGCCTACAACTCAAAAGTGAAAGCAACTTACCATCCACATCAATTCCCTCAGCCCGTAATAATGCTTTAAGGCGTTCAATTTCATCTTTGAGTTCCCGAATCAGTTTGGCATTAGCATCTTCATTAACAATAGCCTTACAAACTATCTGTTTAGCACGATCGGCATACCTATAAAAGATATTGAAACTGACATAACATCCAAATAATAATCCTAATCTAAAATTTTTAATATTAATTTAGTTAAACTGAAAACGGGTATAATGTTACAGAACATTAAATAAACTGCCAATCACATTCAATTAGTTTCTACAGTATATGAATAGAAAATTTAAATATTCTGTGATAAGTTCGAGTGTGTGTTAAATACAGGTCCCTGTAAAGGGCAAATACCGTGAGTGATGTGCAGTTTATGTAGGGTAATGTAGGGTTATGTTGTTCCATCTGGCCACTTAACCTAGGGGGCAGTGGAAAACCACTGTCACTACTTGCTGTACTATGCTGTGGCTTTGCCTGAGCATATCAGGGAGGGCCCTTAAAAAAAAAAGAGAGAAAGAGAGAGAAGTTTTTGTTGGAATAGAGTATAGGAGTGATAATTCGAGCTTTAGAGGATAGGTGAAAGTAATGATAGGAAGTAGGAAAGCTACCACCAGAGATTGGAAGAATAGGGGACAAAAGTAGCACCCCTGTAGAGGCAATCTCAACTCTCCACAGGGGGAATTAAGAGCAGCAAAAGTATTTAGAGTGGTAGTGTCCATCAGGCTTACACAATGCTGTTTCCTTTTCTCGGGCAATACTATGCTGCCTGAGAAAAAGAAACAGCATGGTGTCAGCAAAGGCAGTTTGGGGAGTGACCTGCTATCCACTGAATGCACAACACACTCACATCAACCAGCTATACTCCTATCATACTTACATGAACACATCATATTTTAAGGGTTTTTTTTTTTTGGTACATATATTCAGGATGCACAAAATGAGATAACAGACAACAATATGCACTGATACCCCATCTGCTCTCTTTCACTCATTCTTGCACCTAGACTAAACCACAACACACTAAATATGAACATCAAACACTGTCAATATATTAGAGAAGAGGACTATTCTTGAGCACCAAGAATAGTCATAATAACATAAATGTTGCTTCTACTGATGAGACAATCAAAATTAGTAAAGTATTAAAAATAAATTAAGTACACAGATGCTGATAGATAAAAAAATATATATAAACAAAAATAAATATATTATGTACAAATTAAAACTGAAAATCTGATTCATCCCCTTCATTCTAGAGTTTACATAAGTAAAGAACTCTCTGCTATTTTTCTTTGCATCCTTTGCCAAAGATTTCTCGTAATCTGCTTAACCTCCTTTGGGATTTCATTACAGACCAGCTTATATCTTCCAATAGGTTCTGTGTCACCTGTTAATGAATATATATATATATATATATCCCATGCATTTTTATTCTCTGTCACACGTCTCATTAGTTCAACCCCAGGGACTCACACCTTGGCACATCCAGGATCCTGAGCTGGATATCATCATTCTTCTCTTACTTGGTGATTCCTTTCTGCTTCTCTTTCTCCCTCTCAGGGTAACTTGGGAATTTTTCTTTTTGGCTGGTGCAGCATAAGCCTCAGGCTTCCTTGCAACATATGGATAATAATAACAATAATAAGTTCAGGCCTTAGGCAGAGCAGTCGGTTCAAAAAGTTGGAGACAGTCTCCCGAGGAAGAGGCACTGTCCCCCGTATGGCTACAACAGGAGAAGGGCAAGACCATCCAGCCCCACCAACTTGAAGTGCTTCCTGCGCAACTATGCTAGTGACCACCCAAGAAGGAAGAAGACACCAACGCATGAAGTGGAGCATCAAAATGTACGTACATCATGCAAGCATACTATGAACTAACCAGGCTAGAAACCGATATGACAAGTACAGGTCGCGACTACATACCAAGTGGTTGGAACGATTCCCAGATATTAAGGTCACCGAACAGCGATTAACGAAACAAAGAAGGACCATCATTATGAAGAACCTAATAGCTCCTGCCATCTTGGAAAAAATCAAGCAGGATGTGAGCGATTAACTACAAAGAACAAAGAATATGGTCAATATGGAACCAGAGGAGGAACAACATACTACGGAACCAGAGGAGGAAGAGCAAGAAGAAATACAACCCAGAGTAGCTGAAGTGAAAAGAGACGAAGTCATGATATCCAGAATAGAAGACGAGTGGAAATGAGCCCTAACAGAATTCGAAGGAACGGATCCCACAAGGAGAGGGCAAATAAAATCCTGTGGAGAGTAACAGACCACCGCAATCAGCAAATAATACCACATTACATTGACAACAATGGTGCAACGCTGGAGACGAAAGACTTCCAGAGGCCAAAACGTATGGTGCCAAAGAGCCTATATAGCAGCGTAGCAGCAATAGGTCTCCCAAAGAACACCTATAAGGAACTCCAGAAAGTCGCAATCCTGAACACCTGTAGGATAGTCAGACAGTTTCTCGACCAACAGTAACACCAGACATTACAACCATCCTGTGTACTTGTAGCAGTATCCGTCACGGGAGTGGAATCCCCCAATAGGGAAGAAATAATATAATAAAAGAGCAACAACAATAATAATAATAATCTCACATCCATTTAGGCCTAAACCTTGAACAATATATCTTAGTAGGTATGTAAAGCCTAGTAGCTTCCAAGATTAATTTTTCGAATGCTTCCCATTTAGAATTTGCTGTTGGTAACATCATCAATTAGTCCCACTGTATAGACTAAAAACTGATTAAGACCTCCATAGTCATTTTTACAAAAGCAAAATCCCTTCCCTTTACCCCCCGATGGTAGTTACGTCTTTGAGTAAATCCCACATGAGTATACTGTGATCATGCCAACTAGTCGCTCCTTTATCTGCAGATTCTTAATGCATGAAGAATCACTACAGATAACCAAATCAAGAGTATTACTCCCTCTGTTTCCTCCCGAACGTGCTGCTGTAGAAAACAATCACAAAAGCCTTGCTAGGGCGAATGATCAACCCACAAGTTCCAGTCAATATCTGAGAAATTAAAATCCCCCATTATAAGACAATCTGATTTACTAGCCCTTACAGCTGTTCTCCTTTCAGCTGTTCATTATACTCATCAGAGTCATTAGGCCTATAGCACATTCCTACTCTCAATTTTGCTTTCCCAGAGCTTATGTCACACTAAACTGACTCAACACTGCACTGTCCACCAATGTCAAATGGATGCACTTCCTTAGATTTTATGTATTTCTTAACTAATTGCATAACCCCTCCTCCCTTCCTACCCTGCCTATCCTTCCTGTACATATTGTACTCCCCAACTCCAATTATGCATTAATTATACGTGTGTGACACTACGTCTCTGATATCCCAACAATGCCTGCCTTTGATGTTTTGACCAGCACCTCGAATTCATCAAATTTATTTAGTATACTCCTAGCATTGGTGTACACGCAAGTATACGTGCACCTGTTCTTATTCTTAGCTACCCTAACACAGCCATGTATTTACTTGTTCTGCAATGACTCCAAGCAATATCTGAAATGTTGGTGTTGTTATTTGGTTTTTAGGAGCATTAGCAACTAAGGCCATATTGCTCCGGGAATATGCGGTGGTCATTCCCTGACCTTTCCGCATCCTCCGTATTTGGTGGTGACGGGCTCGAACCCCGGTCTAATCAAGAATTGTGTGCTACGCACTGTTGCTCCTTCCCAGCTACGGAGGCGCCTTCAAGTATCTGAAATACCCAGCAACTTGTTTTCAGGCTGCTGCTCATTCCAATAAAAGCAGTGCAAGAATCACTTTCACCTCTTCCGGTGGACACTGTTAATCTAATAGTCTGTGACTCCCCCCAAGCTAGCACTTTTCAACCCACATAACGCTGCCTCGATAGCATCACCAAATATTCTTACAATATTTATATTATATTATATTTACATGCACCCTTTCTATTTAAGTGTATTCCATCCCTGTACAAGCAATCTCGCCTGTTAACAAGCACAAACCAGGCTGGAAAAAATTCTACTCCATGAGCCTTGCAGAATATCTCTGGGCCGAATTGATTGACAACGCTCTAATCATATACTCCCTCCTATTGTATCTGGGAAGAATTGCACTTTCAAATTGAACCCTAACTGGCAACTTTTTTTAAACATTGACATGTACTTGCTAATTAAATCCACTGATTTTCTACTCTTAATATCATTGGTGCCAACATGTACAACAATAAACCTTTGTGCCCTTAAAAGATGATATCACCCTTTGTGCCCTTAAAAGATGATATCTGCTCTACAACATCATCAACTTTTGTCCCTGGCAGCCATACCCTGCTCCTGTTCCACCTATCCTTTTTTGCACAATATATTCCTGGTTTCCCTGGCAATAAAGTCACCGACAACAACGAGTCCCTGTAGACCAGTGCATTCTGCTTTGGGGATTGCCGCTGTGTTGCGTGATGTTCAAGTGCAAGCTCTGGCATTGATGCGGGCAGCTAATAGGTTGATGGACCCCTCAATCTACCCTGTTCTTCAAGCTCTCATAAAGGCCCATAACAACGCTGAGTTGGCACCTCATTTCCTCACAACATTGAGCACACACAAAGACATTCCCCTTGGCAATATCATGTCTCGTTCCTGATTGTTCCACAAACATCAAGCCGACTGGGCTAGCTGGGTGGGTAAAGTGCCTAACAACCTGAAGGTCGCGGGTTCGAATCCCGCCTCGGGCTTGGATCAACGTACTGCAAAAACCGTGGAAGGTGCATTATGGCCACAGAAGCTGATTCGCCAAAAACACCCCAAAAAAAAAAAAAAACCATCAAACAAACAGTACATTTCAAAAGGTTGTGATTCAGAGGACAACCCCCCCCCCTCAGTTCTCCCCTGAGCCACAGTACTCCCATTACCTTGAGCCTTTTTCTTTGCTGCTCTGGTCTTAGGTATGATTTTGATTCAGTTTTAATTCAATTCAAATATAAATTTAATACAATTAAAAATATTACAAAACTTCTATCCCAATGCATTAATAACACTCATCATCATCATCAGCCATTTTCAATCCACTGCAGGATAAAGGCCTCTCCAGCAACTTTACAGTTCCTTCTATTTTGTGCAATGGTCATCCATTTACTACCCACAAATTCAGAGTGGTGAATTTCATCTGCCAATCTCCATCATTGTCTTCCAGGTTTTCTTCTAGCTCGTCTTGGGTACCATTCGGTTATTTTCTTAGTCCATCTGTCATCATCTTCGAGCTATGTGTACTGCCCAAGACCATTTTAGTTCTTTTGTTTTGATAAGAATGTCCTTTACTTGAGTTTGCTGCCTAATCCATGTGTTTCTCTTCTTATCTAACAGTCTGATTCCCAATATGATTCGTTCCATTCTTCGCTGTGTAGTTCTCAGCTTCACTTCCATTCTTTTGGTGAGTGCCCAAGTTTCACTTCCATAAGTCATAGTGGGGAGTATACATTGGTTCATTATTTTAAGTTTCAGACAAACTGGGATATTGCTCTTCAGTATGTGACTTTATTTCCTGAATGCTATCCATCCAAAATTTATTCTTCTCCTCACTTCCAGCCATTTATCATTATTACAGCTAATAACTTGTCCCAGATAAGTATATGACTCCACCTTTTTAATTACTGCTCCTTCAATCATTATTTCCCTTTCTGTGGCATACTTGTTCATCATTACTTTTGTTTTAGCCATATTCATCTTTAGTCCAAAATCCTTACTAGCTGTGCATAACCGATTAAGATTTTCCTCTAATTCTTTGGGATCGTGGCTTATGACCACAATGTCATCTGCAAATCGTAAATGGTTTAGGTTCACATTGACTCGTTTCTGCGACCAGTCTAATCTTCTGAAAGCTTCCTCAAGGGCAGCAGTAAACAGCTTCGGAGATATTGTGTCTCCTTGTCGAACTCCTTTCTCAATTTTAAATTTCCTACTGTCTTTGTCTAGTCTAATAAAGGAGGTAGCACTCTCATATATTTTCTTCAAAATCATAATATATGGGGTATCAATGCCTTGTCTTTCCAGTGCCCGAAACATTGCCTTTTGCTGTATGGAGTCAAATGCCTTTTCATAATCCAAAAATGCCAGGCGTAATGGTGTTTAATATTCATTTGCTTTCTCCATTAGCTGTGATATTACGTGAAGGTGATCCATAGTTGAGAATCCTGTCCCGAAGCCAGCTTGCTCTTTTGGTTGATTCTCATAAAGTATTCTTTCTCAATCAACATATCAACAGATCAACATTCTAATCTGTTAGTAATGACTCTTGTGAACAACTTATAGATGTGGGATAACAAGCTAATTGGTCTATAATTTCCAATTTCTGATTTATCTCCTTTCTTATGCAGCAAAACTATGATTGCATTATTCCACTGCTTAGGCATCACACCTTTTCTAATGCACTTTCTGAAGAGCCTTACCAGTTTTTGTGTTATGTCTCTTCCTCCCAATTTTAACAACTCTACAGTAACTTCATCTTCCCCCGGGGCTTTCTGATTCTTCATTTTCTTCAATGCATGTTCTGCCTCATCAGGAAGAATATCGGGTATGTCGTATGTGTTGCTACTTTGCAATCCATCTTCCCCACTGCTAGCATCATTCCCCTGCTCCTTGTATAATTCTCTATAGTAGTCTTCTGCTATTTGAATTGTGCCTTCTCTGCTGTTTATAAGTACACCATCGCTATTCTTCAGTTTCAGTATCATTTGTCTTTCTGTATTACTGCTCATGACTGCTGATTTAAATCCTTTGTTTTCCCTTAATGCTTGTTCTACTTTACTTGTATTAAATCTTCTTATGTCCTATCTGAGTCTCTTTCTAATGGCTTTATTTTTTTCTCAATTTTTCTCAATTTTCTCCCTGTCAGTGTTTTTCTTGCTTTTCATTTGTCGTCTTCGGTTCATCACGACAAGTGTTTCTTGACTAATTTTTTCTTCTTTGGATTTCTTTTTCCCTATAGATTTCTTGGGCTTTATCACTTTCAAAAAGTTGTAATATTCCTTGTCGATATTTTGGTCCTGAGCAGTCTGCAGAAGCTCAAACTTGTTCTTAAGTTCCAGTACATACTGCTTTTTCTCCTTCTCTGTTATCTCAAAGACCTTTGTATTATTTAATCGAGTCAGTTTTTTTCCTTTCCTTTATCTACATCAAGTGTACATCTTACAATTCTGTGATCAGTTCCAACATTTACCTTATTCAGGACGGTAACATCATTCACAATATATTTTCTGTTAGTGAGGATGAAGTCGATTTCATTAGTTGTTAATCCATTTGGACTCTTCCATGTCCACTTTCTGTTCACCCTTTTCTTGAAAAAAGTTTTCATTACTGACAGTCCTTGAGATTCTGCAAATTCCACAAGTTTTTCACCTCTTTTATTTCTTTCACCAATTCCAAAATTTCTTATAGTTCCTCTTTCTACGCTATTTTGCCTTTTTCCAACCTTAGCATTGAAGTCCCCCATAATAATAGTGTAGTGGGTTTTCTGCTCATCTAGAAGACTTTCAATTTCGGTGTACATTTCTTCAACCTCTTCATCATCGTGGCTCGATGTTGGTGCATAAATCATTATAATCTTTAGCTTGTACCTCTTAGAAATCTTGAGTATTAGTCTTGACACCCTTACGGGATATATCCAGTTATATTAAAGGAGGCAGCAAAGGAAGTAAGCAAACCCTTAGCCATAATTTTGAGAGCTTCCTTGGACTCAGGAGAGGTTGCCATGGACTGGAGGTGTGCAAAAATATCACCAATTCACCACAGGGGTTCAAAAGGTGACACAAGTAACAATAGACCTATTAGTTTAACTTCTGTTCTGGGGAAAATAATGGAATCACTGGTTAAAGAAGCATTGTAGGATCATCTAGACAAGACTGCAGTAAAAGTTAAGACCCAGCATGGGTTTGTTAAAGGCAGGTTTTGTTTGACCAATTTTGATTGGATACTATGATGTGGTCACAAAAAAACTGGATGCAAAAAATAATTTTGATAACATATACTTCGATTTCAGGAAAGCTTTTGATTCTGTTGCACAGGGAAAACTGCTGTACAAATTGGAGTGGTATGGCATTAAGGGCAAGTTACTGCAATGGATAAAGGGATGGTTGAGTGGGAGATGCCAGAGAGTGGTAATAAATGGACACTGCTCTATGTGGACTAATGTTATTAGTGGAGTTCCACAGGGTTCGATGCTGGGCCCATTGTTGTTTTGTGTATTCATCAATGATATTGATGAAGGTATATCAAGTTTAATGTCCACGTTTGCAGATGATACAAAGGTTGGCAGGGTTAATGACAGTAAAGACAGTATGCTATTGCAACAGGATCCAGAAAAGTTAAGCAGATGGGCTGAGAAATGGCGACTAAAGTTTAACATTGACAAATGCAAAGTACTGCATATGGGTAGCAGTAACCCAAGAGAAATGTACCAACTGTGTGGTACTACACTCAGAGAGGTGGAGAATGAAAAGACACAGGGGTTATTGTGCAGTCAGATATGAAGTTCTCTGAGCAGTGCAGATGGGCTGCCAGAGCAGGTCATGGAGTTTTTTCAATGATATACAGGAATTTTGCTAGCAGAGACAAGGAGGTGATTATCCCTTTGTATAAGGCAATGGTCAGGCCACACCTTGAGTACTGCATACAGGTCTGGAGTCCTCATTTTAGGAAGGATGTAGAGTTGCTAGAACGAGTACAGAGAAGGGCAACAAGATTTGTGAGAGGAACAAAGGGGGTGCACTTACGAAGAAAGGGTTAAGTTCTGCAAGTTGCAGCATCTGGAGACTAGGTACCTGTGAGGTGATCTGATTGAGGTGTACAAAGACTTGAATGGTTTGAGCAGGCTCAATGCTGACGTGATACTTCTGCTTACTCAGATTAATAACTTGAGGGGGACATAAATTCAAATTAAGGAAAGACAGTTGTAGAATAAATGTGTGGAAGTTTGTCTTTAGCCAGTGGGTAGTTGATTGGCTGATTGCTGGAACAGACTTTCATCTGTTGTTGTAGTTGATAGCTTAAATAAATTTAAGTCTGAGCTGGAGAGGCATTTGGAATGAATGGCCGGGTGAAATGGGATGGTTTTTTTTTTTTTTTTTTTTGGCTGATGCTGCATAAGCTTGCTTTCTTGCATCACATGCCTCTACTAATGCTAATCTGACTCCAATGTTTAACCTGATACTGCTGATGAAAAGCATATACATTTTCCGAAGCTTCAATTATTTTTTACTGTGCTTTTATGGCTTTTATTTTTATCAATTTGAATTTTTTGGTCCCCACCAATTTTAACAATAGTAAATATTTATATAATTTTCAATATTCTTTTTTGTAATTCAATCTGGTTGGTGCAATCAAGTGAGAATATTTTGCTTAACAAATAAACAATTTTTTTTTTTTTTTTTGAAGAATATAATTTCATTGTATTGCAGATGGAAAATCTCCAGAAACTAACTTTTAAATGATTCTCAAAGTTATTATTATTATTACTAGCCATATAGTGCAAGGAACCTGAAATATGCGGTGGTCATTTCCTGACCTTTCTGCATCCTCCGTATTTGCTGGTCATGGGCTCGACCCCACCCCCAAATGTATCAGTTAACTAATTTGGATATATAACATACCTCAGTGTACTTAGGGTTTCATCATAATTTATATCAGCTGGACTTATTGCTGCAATCATAGCCGTTTTTGAATTGCCACCTGAAAGAAAAACAAAAAAATTACAGCACAGAAGGATATGCAATATCCTTGAATTAGAATAAATTCCAGAAGATGCATTTTAATCCTGCTGCTTCTTTAAAGAAATATATGCAAATTAATATTTAAAATGCAAATACATAATTACCCAAATTTTCTCTTAAAAGCCATGTTAATACAGAGTCTCTATATGGAATGAAATCTGCTTTCTTTTTCTTCTTCGTAGCCTGAAATATAAAAGTTAAATTTTCAATGGATAATTCTCTTTTGAGAAAGAACTTTGTGTCTTCTGCTATAAAGCAAAATATTTAGTATTTACACAGCCATCCATTCTGATTTAACAGACAAAATCTTAAAGATCATCAAGTAGTGCTTTCATCAAATCTTTTAATGTTATATTCTGGTAACAGAACCTATAAAAACAAACTTTTCAGAATGCATCTTATATTCTGATACATCAGCTCCCTATATTTGGCATGCTAATTTCAAAATTAATATTTTTTTTTGTATCAAGGATGTTACACAAATTAGAAAAGGTAAAACAAATTTCTCCTTATAATTTTAATTGTTTTTTCATATAACAATCTGTGTTTAAAATATATACAGTTGAAGCTGTATATTTAAGTCGAAGCTCTTCCCGTTTCACCCATCCATTCATTCCAAAAGTTTGTCTAGTTACCCTTGAATTTATTTAAGCTGGAAGTTGACAGCTTAAATAAATTCAAGACTAAACTAGACAAACTTTTGGAGTGAATGAATGGGTGAAACAGGAAAGGTACTTTTTTTTTTTTTTGTCTGATGCTATATAAGCTTGCTTTCTTGCATTATACGCCTCTGCTAATGCTAATGACGACCACCCCAGGGAAATGAGAAAAACAGTCGATATATCAATCGTTCATAAAATCAGCAACGAAACAAGCAAAACCTTGAACATTCAATATAATTGAATGTTCAAGGTTTGAACATTCATTCAATCTACTAATAAAATATATTATAATCTTATTTATATTATGTACTACAGCATTAAACAAGAAAATTATGACTGTAAATTTTACTTGATTTTAGAGTGCAGATTGTAAATTTCACTACATAGGCTGCATACATATCAAGACCTAACAAGAGAATTGTTTCATACTTTAAATTAATCTGTCAAAACACATTGTTTCAATGGTAGAGCATGTTTTAAATGGGAATTATGAAGGTGCACAATAGCACTAAATTCACTTTCACAGTTAGGCTGTACTCGAAAAAAAATCTACGTAGAAGTTCTAATCTTTGATGAGCATCTTTCACTGAAACATCTTGTTCATAAACAATAGGTTCCTCATCTTCATCACTAAAAATTTCAGATTATTCCATTCCATCTGCAATGAGTTCCTCTTCATTTGTACATTGTTGGAAAAGATTTTGCAGCTCCAGCAAACACTACGTTTTTGATAAATTTATGCTGTTTTATTGTCTTAACTGACATATTAATTTATTTTCTAGAAGTAGGTTTATAGTTCTGGTCACACTCCTTAGTTTACTTTGAAATTAGATAGAGATTTTATAGGTTAATATTTGGTATCTGTAGAATCTTTTACCATTCCAAACTAGCTGCCATTGTTGTAGTACATTATATCGATATGGACTAGTGTACCGTATATCTCGAACTTGATAGAGCAAGGCATAACATAAAAATAAATAGCATAATACATAGTATTTAATGTTAAGTATTAGGAGTCTGTTAGCTTAGTATAGTATTTTCAAGTATAAATTAAATTTATTAATCTTATTAATTTTCATTATTAATTAATTAAATCATATTTAAACAGAAATCATGCCCCATACTAGAGCAGCAAAGCAACATGCACAAAGTAGCGGGAGTGCTGTGGCTTGGGGCAGAACCGAAGGAGGCAATTCTCCAATGCATCACAGCCTAAAAAAATGTGCAACTTGTGAAATGTTTGCAGAACTTCCTGAAACAGGACATGATCTAGCCAAGGAGGATGTCTTTGTGTTAAAAAAATTTGGTGTCAACTCAGTGTTCCGATAGTTTGCACCTCAAACTATGACAGTTTGAGGTGCAAGGTAGATGCCCTCGAAGGCATTAACCCATTCACGCTCTAATGTCCAATGGGCAAAGTGATCGACCAGTGGGTCACTGCAGCTAATTATCATCGGATGACCCACGGGTGTCTCATTGTGCTACAAGTCTTATATTCAGTTTTGGCATTAAGCACCTGGAGTTTAAGCATTTTATCAGATTCACCAGTCCTCCATATATATTTATCTACCAAGTGTCAGCCTAGAATCAATATTTTTTATTTATTGAGGTTTTTGTGGAGTATATAAAACCATAGTAGTTGGAATAGAAAAAGGAACCAATAGTTGACAGTTTTTATTTCAAATATAATTATTTCTGTTTACAGTGAATTATGTTGAAGCATTCTAGACACAAAGCAGGTTGATTTTCACAATCTTGGCAAAATGTTTCAACTTTTTTTGCCTTCTGGTCTGCTTCTTTCTTTCCTTCTTTTTCAGAAATTTTCTCGTAACACTCCCTGCAACGTTTCCTAACTTTCCTTGCTTGACCTTCAATTTTACAAAAAGTATGAATTCTGCCAGGTGCCTTTGTTATTTTTGTAGTAGTCTCGCTATTCAATAAACTGTATATTATACTTTCTCAGAATTGAAGGATCAATAGACGATTATTAGTCCCAAATTTACTTTGTACCACCTGTGCATTGACTAGCATGGTACCAAAAATGATCTCCATTGCAGCTTTTTTATACCATTTTATGGTTTTACGCAGACTACTATAATATGGCGCCATTTGGTCAGATATATCCACTCCCTTCTTTGCTTGATTGTCGCTGATAATAACATCAGGTTCCTTGATTTTTTCTCTCTTTCTATTGTTCTTTCCTTCTCAATAATTTTACACTGATGAGTTTTGCATGTTGTTAGCATCATTACAGGTCTTTTATTGATCCATTTCATGATTTTCACTCCTTTGTTATTCGCAATTATGTCTCCCCGTTTCATTTTGTTTCCTCTAATATTCCTTGGTATTCCTTTTCAATTGCTTCTTAGAGCCCCACAGAGAAAGATTTTCTTTTCTAACAACTCTTGCACTAGAGGGAAACTGGTGTAAAAGTTATTCGAATAAAGAACACATCCTTCACTGAGCAGATTAGCCATCAGTTTCACTGAGACAGCATGGGAATGTCCTTTACCTTCCACTGAATCACCCTTTCTGGTATAAATAGAGATTTCGTGAGAATATCTCTAGGGCAAACATAATTTATAAAATTTGATCCCATATTTATGAGATTTGTTAGGGATATACTGGAAAAAGAGTAGCCTTCCACACCAGGGGATCGAACTTTCATCAATGAAAGTTTTTTCCTGGCTTTAAAAAGCCTTGAAAATTCCTACTGGCTTTATCTAATAAAATTCTGATTTTGTTGAGATGGTCTTGTCAATTGGCAGTTTCATTGTCAGAAAAATGTCACTATTTCAGCAGATCAAGGAAACAATCTCTACTCATAGATTTCCTAATCAGATTATTTTTTTTTGACCAGTGTAATCTTATATCTGGGACGTGAACAATTCCCATTATCAATAATATTCGAAGAAATTTTTCCAGTTCAGTGGTTGGTCTCCAATCAGCTTTCTTCTTTTTGGGTGTTTGTATATTATTAGCTGCTGACAATACTGTTTATGTCTGTTAGTTTCAGTCACCATCATCTGAAGGATATCGTCGGTTAGAAACAGTTTGTAAACGTGGTAAGGTTGGTTCACATCCGTAGATTTGAACGTGTAGATTTACATCAACAAGAATTTCAGCATCTTTATTATATTCATTAATTGAAATTTTAGTTTTTCCTACCTCTTGCCAAATAACATTTTCAGACTTGGATGCACTGGAGATTACTTGAGAATTTGGGTCATTATTTTCATCACTGATTTTATGATATTCATCACTTTCATCAGATTCTTCTGAGGTTTGGATCTTATCATCACTATCATTGTAATTGAAACGTAACTGGTGTATTCACTGAATACACCAGTTACATCACCGCTATAAAAACTGAATGTGACCCATTGACCACGTGAGGTACAAGAGTGCACAGTTAGTCGACCGACGTAGCACAGATAAGGTGTCAGTGGTTCAATAGGTAGTAAAATTCCAAGCTTGATGGGTAAAAGGAAGGATTTATCGGACTTTGATAAAGGACAGATTGTGAGTGCTCAAAGCTGTTGCCTCGATTTTCCAAGCGGCTAAACTGGTGGGCTGTTCAAGAGCTGCCATAGTTAAAGTGTACCATGACTGGCATCAAAATGGTCAAACAACGACCCGATGGCAAAACTGCAAAGGTCAGCGAAAGGTTGATGTTGGAGGTGAGCATTGGGTCTGATGATTCATACAGGCAAACAGGTGCAGCACTGTTGAAGAGTTGACTACCCAAAACCACATGGACCAACCCAGAACAATATCTGGCATGACCATGCATTGCACACTCGCACCTATGGGCTATACCAGCAGACGACCCCTACGGAATCCTCTCCTAACCAAGGTTCATAGGCTTAAAAGACTCGCCTGGTGCAAAAAGCATACAAGTTAGACATTAGAAGCCTGGAAGGTGGTGTGCTCTCGGATGAGTCATGTTATTTACTCCACAGCATGGATGGTTGTGTACGGACTTGGCATCAACATGAGGCTCTTGATCCATCATGCATGGTATCAAAAGTGCAAGCTGGTGGAGGCGGTTGTATGGTGTGGAGCATGTTTCACTGGCAGGAACTTGGACCCCTGGTGCATGTGGAACAATGTATCAATGGTCTCTGCTATCATCAACTGCTTTGCTGACTGTGTACACCCAGCTATGTTACACTTCTTCCCGAATGGCGATGGTGTCTTCCAAGATGACAATGCGCCGAGCCATCAGGCACTTGTTGTGCAGGAATGGTTTGAGGAACACAGTTCTGACTTCCAGCATATCGATTGGCCTCCGAACTCCACCGATATCAATCACATAGCATTTGTGGGACACAATAGAAAGGCATATCAGGCGTCTGGATACGCCAATCACCTCCATACCTGCACTGCTGACAGCATTACACACAGCTTGATTGACCATACCTCCCAAATGCTTCTGACATCTTGCTGAATCAATGCCAAATAGGATAGCTGCTGTACTAGGGAAAAAGGAGGTCCTACGAAGTATCAGGTAGGTGGTCATAATTCAGTGATCATTCATCGTATGTCTAAATCATCTAACTCTGACCACTCGTCGGATTGAGGGCAAAAGGAGTTCCTACAAAGTATTGGGTAGGTGGTCATAACTCAGTGATCACTCAGTGTATGTCTAAATCATCTAATTCTGAGCTGTCGTTGGATTCATCACTAAAGAAATATTGTGGATTCTCTTTTGTCCGCAAGTCCAACTCTGTTCTCGATGTACCTGGATGATTTTAATCATGTTTTTGAAGCTCTTTCAAAACAGGTACATCTGAATCATCACTATTACTTCTATTCATCAAACATTCGTCTTTAGCTCGTTTTCCCCAAAAAGAGGAGGGGTTCATTTCAAAACTTTTTAGAAATAGGTATCTATAAATACGAAATACAATAAACAAAAATTCGAAATGTCTAAAGAGTTTACCTCAATCTCTGGATTACAGTGATAAATGAAAATGTTCTCAACATGTACATGTATTTGAAATGAAGTCAATATGGAGGCAATAACTATTGTAAGTCTCACAGAGTACAAACAAATTGGAAAACAATGCTCGTGGCGGTACCAGGAAGTAATTCAAGCGTGCACATTGGTGACTTACTGGCACTTATCCCCATTCATTGACAATACTTAGCACCACAAGGTGGGGAGAACTACTGGTGGGTCGCTATCAAATTTTCACGAAAAACAAACGACAACCCATTTTTCTTGCACATACTGTGTTATTTGTCACTTAAATGAACCGAATTATGAAAAAAAACAGTCGTCATTTGAGAATTAAAGTCATGAGTCTATCTAGAGCAAAGTTTCCGCCCCCCCCCCTCAATTCACATTGAGGAAAGACAGTTGTAGAATAAATGTGTGGAAATTTGACTTTAGCCAGCAGGTGGTTGACTGCTGGAACAAACTTCCATCTGTTGTTGTGGAAGTTCACAGTTTAAATAAATTGAAGGTAGAACTAGACAAACATTTGGAGTTAATCGATGGGTGAAATAGGAAGGGGTTTTTTTTTTTTTTTTTTGGCTGAGGCTATATAAAGCTTGCTTTCTTGCATCATATGCCTCTACTAATGCTAATATGCAGCCACCTGGAAAGCAATGTGTCCAGGATTTTGAGACTGTTGGGGGCGGGATCCTCATGAAACAAGCAAATACCCTGCCAGTGTTAGGGGGTAACTAAGAGTAAGAACAGATACATGTTTACTTATGTATACACTAATGCTTACAGTAATAGTAAATAAATTTGAAGAATTTGGTAAAATCATCAAATGAAAAAATTGTAAGTATATCTGAGATGTGGTATCTCTCAGACAAAGGAATGCATAATTTGAAAATGGAGAATATAATGTGTACAAAAAAGACACAGAGGAGAGAGGGTAGGGTTATGGTCTTAATTAAGAAGCATATTAAATCTAAGATAGTGCTAACATTTGGTGTGGGTGGCCAGTACAATGTTGAGTCAGTTTTTTATGACATAAGCACCGGGAAAACAAATATGTGAGTAGGAGTGTGCTATAGCCTAATAACTGTAATCCAATGGCCTCCAAACTTTTTTTGGTCCCGCACCCTTATTTTACTTAAAAGGATTAGCTCACGCACATCCCGGGAAAAAAATTAAATATATAAGTTTAATATATTTTTTTATTTATAAATCACTTACATGGAAGGCATTATATCTAAAATCACATATAATGTTAAAAGATCACATAAAAAAATACAAAACATACAAAAAGATAAGAAATCATTAATGTAACAAGTGTAGTAAATATAATCCAATACTATCTGTTTTATTTATAAATAATTTAAATGGTATGCATTATATTGAGATTTTATTATCTAGATATAATGTATTATATATCAGTGTGGAAAACAGCCCTCACAATTTTATTGAGGATTATCTCGTACACCTCATGGATCATCTTACACACCCCTAGGGGTGCGTGCACCCCACTTTGGAGACTACTGCTGTAATCAATATAAAAAATATCTAAACCTCGCAAACACTTCCTCGTATATTTCTCAAATATACATAGTCCCAGTTCTAATCTCAAAGATGTCCATTTCCACTTAACCTCTGCCAAATCCTATGTACTTTTCTGTCAGAATCCCGGTAATCGATTGATTCTAACACTGCTCATCTCAGTTGTCCAAATTATTTGCTGCATGATTCCTTTTGCTTCAAAGGAGGTACTTGTGCATACGTCCCTGTCAGAGATTTAATAATTTCAAATCTCCTCTTTTTGATCATCTCTGGCTTAAAATCGCTCTACCACATTCTGTCAAATTCATGAGGTTACCTCCATCATTCTCCCAACTCCACTAATCACCTGGAACTCTTTCACTTCCTCACTTTAAAACTTGACTTTCTCCAGTCCAACTTTCCTAAGAGTAAAGAAATTTTCCTTAGTCCAACACCTTGCCGGTGGTTCGTGGGTTCTCCCTTCTTGGACCACTTTCGGTAGGTACTAACCACGGCTGACTATGAGCATCCCACCAGCCGTTCCGTTTTGGATATGCTCTGACCCAGTCGTCTGGCCATTACAATTTGGCTTTTGTCAAACTCACTTCAGTCCACTGTCTTTCCCATCTGAAGAATAAGAGTAACAATAATTAACAGAGCTCAGTATCGGGTGTTTTTTATATCGTTTCCCGACCCGTGCTGCGCCATAGTTCACCTGCAGTTGCTTCGATTTGCATAATGACTTGCTGGTCATAATGTTTTGGCTCATCAGTGAATATATATAAGTAAATAAATATGCCATATATATATATATATATATATATATATATATAGGTATATGCCGTATACCCTCTGGAATTCAATTAATAAGCCTCGTATGCACAGTATACTCTCTCTCTTCTTTTTTGTAACGTTCACAGAATGTTTCTGCTAATTTTACAACTTCAACATTGCAGATGATAATACCAACAGCAAATGCTAAATTTTAAGCCTTCAGGAAAATAATAATCGAAGCTATAAGGGCTATATACCAACTAAGATATACTCTTCAATGTTTATAGCTAAATGGATGTGATATGAACTAGTGAGACTTATGGCAGAAAATAAAAATGCATGGGATGGATATAAATTATCAAGTGATAGAGAAGCCTATGGTAGATATAAACTAGGCTACAATCATGTCACAAAAGACGTTAGGCAAGCTAATGCAGAGTTGAGAAGTGTTTGGAAAAGGATGCAAAGAAAAAAACAGCAAAGACTCCTTCAGTTATGTAAACACTAAAAGAAAGGGAATGAATCACGCCGATCCACTTCATATCGAGGATTTAACTGTTGATGATCCTGCTCAGGTTGCCAAAAAAGTGAAAGGATATTTTACATATACATTCACATAGGAGGAATTCTTTAGAGAAGGGGATGTGAAAATTATAGCAGGAAGCTAAATGATTTTGTGATAACTGAGAGGAAAGTGAAATTATCGAACCCAAACATAAAAAAGGCACCTGAAGCAGATTATTTTTCCAATTATATTAAGGTATGTAGAAATGGGTGACAGCCTCCGTAGCCAAATAGTCAGGAGCGGGAGTGCAGTAGCACGTGGTCTTTGAGCAGACCGGGGTTCAAGCCCTTGATTGCTAAATACAGTCGATCTGCCAACCCACACTGAACCAGCATTGCAGATTATGGTCCATTTCCCTCAACATGAATCATTGAGAAGGCTTCCATCCTGCAGTAGATTGATAATGGCTTCAGTTTACCTTTTTTATGTAGCAAAGGAGGGAATCAAACCCTTAACCAAAATTTTGAGAACATCTTTGAATATACATGGGAAGGGAGATGTGCAAATATATCCCTAATCCACAAACGATGATCAAAGGATGATATGAGTAATTACAGACCTGTTACATTAACTTCTGTTCCAAGGAAAATAATGGAGTCACCGGTTAAAGAAGTAATGCAGGACCATCTAGACAGGAGTGCATTTATACTTCAGTCAGTGCATGAATTTAAGGGGGTGATCTTGTCTGACCAATTTGATTGGATGCTATGATACAACAACAACAACAACAAGGAAACTGGATGCAAAAAAATAATTTTTATATCATATATTTGGATTTCAGGAAAGCTTTTCATACTGTTGTACATAAAAGACCGCTGTTCAAATTGGAGCAGTGTGGTATTAAGGGATGTTACCTATGGATAAAGGGATGGGAGTGGGAGAGAACAGGGAGTTCTCATCTCATTTCAATAGAAACTGCTCTTCTTGAACTAATGTTATTAGTGGAGTCCCCAGGTTCAGTGCTGGGCCCGTGGTTGTGGTTTTCTGTATTTATTAACGTCATTTATTTTATTTGATTATTAATAAATTTATCAAATCACAAACGATGTCAGGCAAGTGAAGGTAGATTATGAGAACTCTTTGGCAGAGGATGCAAAGAAAAACAGCAAAGACTTTTTTACTTATGTAAACTTAGAAGGAAGGGGATGAATCAGATTGGGCCACTTGATATTGATGGTCTGACTGTTGATAATCCTGCTCAGGTAGCTGACAAACTGAAAGAGCTGTAGGCAAGTGGTCAGGCGCACAGGTGCATAAGTACATGTGCCTTGAGTGACCGGGGTTCAAGCCTGTGATTGCTGAATACGGTGCTGTTTCTTGTATTCTGTCTATTTTGTGAACTCCTCTGACCGTTTGGTTGTCCCAGAGTATAAACAGAAAATTTATTTATTTATTTTGCATCTACATTCACATGACGAATTCTGTAGGGAAGTGGAGGCCAAAAGTTTATCAAACTATAACAGGGAGCTAAATGATTTTGTAATAACTGAGAGGAAAGTGGAGGAGAAATTGTTGAAGTTAAACATAAGAAAGGCACTTAGCTTGGATGGGATCTATTCAGTTATATTAAAGGAGGCAGCAAAGGAAGCAAGCAAATCTTTAGTCATGATTATGAGATCATCCTTCGATTCAGAGGCCTGAATGAACTGGAGATGTGCAAATGTATCACCAATTCACAAAGGGGGGATCAAAGGGTAACATGAGTAATTACAGACCTGTTTAGTTTAACTTCTGTTCAGGGAAAAATAATGGAGAAACTGGTTATATAAGCATTGCAGGATCATCTAGATAAGACTGCAGTTATAGTTCAGGAACAGCTTGGGTTTGTTAGGGGAGAAATCTTGTCTGACTATGATTGGGTACTATGACGTGGTCACAAAGAAACTGGATGTGAAAAAAAATTTAATATCATATATTTGGATTTCAGGAAAGCTTTTGATACTGTTGCACATGGAAGACTACTGTACAAACTGGAGCAGTATGGCACTATTGTTATTGGGTTTAATGACACAAGGGCTACTGAGGCCAAATTGTGTCTATTCATAGTTTAATAGCATGACCATATCCTTATATCTGTTAAATTGATAATAGTTGTAATATACAAGAGTATATTACAACTATTACAGGATTATAGTAATATTACAGAAGATAAGACATCAGTAATATTACAGAAGATAAGACATCAGTAATATTACAGAAGATAAGACATCAGTAATATTACAGAAGATAAGACATCAGTAATATTACAGAAGATAAGACATCAGTAATATTACAGAATTAAGAATTATAGTTATAATATTCTCTTGTATAGGCCAATACATTTTAAGTATATTAAAAGTTTTTCAATATTTGCATTTTTTCCCTAGGACATGAGATAAATCATGTGATATGTTAAGCTTGGAAACTGATTGAAAAGTGTTTGACCAGATGGTTGAATATAAGGGCCAATCAAGGAGAAAATGGCAGATCATAAACTGATTGTTACAGGATGAGCATTGAGGTGGGTTTTCTCCCAATAACAGGAAGAGATGGGTATGATGCGTATGTCCAAATCTGAGTCTTGCCAGTACCACTTCCTCTCATCTGTTTTGTCAGAAGCCTGAGAGCCACAGCTTTGGTTCTTGTCTTATCTGGTAAAGTTTGCTGTCAGTATTCTTTTCCAGATCTGTGACCAGTTGAGGACGTTTAGCGGCAAAGTCCACACTTTCATTTCCCAGAATGGCCAGGAATTCCAGCAAAAGCAGGAGAATACCTGAAAATGAATGTGTTTCAATGTAAGATGAGAAGAGGAGAAATTCTTCCTTATGACATAGATAGCACTGAGGGAATCAGTGTAAATTATTGCAGGTGAGATGGAAAGTTCAATAATCTTACTAAGTGCTAACTTGATGGCATAAAGTTCAGCAGTGAAGACACTGCATGCTAACGGTAGTGTGGCTGTAATTGTACATGAAGGGAAAACAGCTGCAGCAAATAGATCCCTGTGGTACTCATTCCTGAATATGGGATGTAGACAGTACATTCTGATAGCGGACCTGAAAAGAGTGGTTGCTTCTTGATTAGACCTGGGTTTGAGCCCGTCACCACCAAATACGGAGGATGCGGAAAGGTCAGGAATGACCACCGCATATTCCAGAGCAATATGGCCTTAGTTGCTAATGCTCCTAAAAAACCAAACAACAACAACAAGAGTGGTTGCATAGGAAATGTTCTGAAAAATATCAACTAAATCGATATTCCAACTCTGAAAATGTTTTCCTACAAAGATGTAATGGAGGATCGTGGGATTCAATATAAAGACTTTGCATTGGGGAAGTCCTGAATGCTGACAGCACAGTCCTCAGAGCACTGTGCTGGATGACATTTAGCTATTCTAATGTGCTTTTCCTGGCTGAGTCATATACGGGAGAACCATAATCTAAGCATTAACGGATCAGAGACTTGTACAGGTGAAGTAAGGAGTACCAAACAGCTCCCCATGACATGGATGAGACTGACTTACGCACGTTTAGCTGTTTTAGCAAGTAGTTCATAGATATGTGATAAGAGCTTTGAAGTTAAGTTTACTAACTAATATCATACCCAGAAATCTGATGCCGTTTACTACTGGTATCAGACTATTGTTTAGCTGTAATTCAGGAGAGCATGTTGCTTACAAAAGTGAGTGGTGGTAGACTTCTGTTCAGCTAGTCGATATCCGTTGCGTGAAATCCAGGATTCAATTCTGTTAATGGCAAGTTGGAGTTGACATTCAATGATGTTCATGCTTTGCAACTGGCAGGAGATGGTGAGGTAATCCGTGTACATATAAGCCTCCACAGTTTTGGGGATGTCTCTGGTTATGCTGTTGACTCAAATTGAAAATAATGTTGCACTGAGTATAGATCCCTGTGGTACTCCTTCCTGAATATGGGATGTAGACAGTACATTCTGATAGTGGACCTGAAAAGAGTGGTTGCATAGGAAATTCTGAATCATCTGAGGGAGATGACACCTTAGTCCTAGATGATAAAGGTCCATAATAATACCATGTTGCCAGGTAGCATCAAATGCTTTTTCAATATCTAAATTGACCATGACTAAATGTTGATTCATGACAAAGGCACTGCAAATATTCGATTCAGCTTTGATAAGTACATCAAGAGTGGATCTGTTCTTGCAAAAGCCACTCTGAAGATTTGTTAAAAAGTTCTCTGCTTCTAAGATCCAGGTAAGCCTTATATATACCATTTTTTCAAAAATTTTTCCCATGCAGCTTGTGAGTGATATTGGCCTATAACTTTTAACAAAAGAAGAGTCTTTGCATGGTTTTGGTATGGCAAGTATGAAAGAATAATGCCAGGAAAGTGCATAAGCACTTTCTGAGAGGGTCCAGTTAAAAAAGATCAGTGGGGTACGTAAGTCCTCTTCAAGTAATTGTTTTAGCATGATGTAATGTATGTCATCTGAGCCAGCAGCATTATTTGAGGATTTATTTAAGGATTCCTTGAGTTCTGTTAAATTAAACGGTTGATTGTATGGAAGTTAGAGCTGTGTGGAGAAGTTAATTTTTGGCATTCTGCATCTCCGTCTCCTTTCAGTGCATCAAGGATGCACTGAAAGGAGACGGAGTAGGAAGCAGAAGCAAATATGTAGAGAATGATTCTCCTAGCACATTGGCGATTTCCTTAAGTGCAGATAGATCTTTCCCATTCCAACAGAGAGGGGTGGGCAAGAAAATTTTCCATTTAGTGCTTTTATTCTTCTCCAAATGAGTCGTGGGTGAGTATCTTTGGTAATAGTTGAGGCAAATGAGATCCAGGAGTCTGGTTTGGCTTTTCACCTAATCTGCCTTGCTTTGAATACAAAAGCCAAATCAAAGCAAATCTGCCTTGCTTTGGCTTCTGTATTCGATTATGTTACTGGTCGTAGGAAACTTGTTCCAAGATTTTGTTCCAGAATTTGTTCCAAGCACGGTTTTTCTCACGCTTGGCATCAGAGCAATCTGTATTCCACCAGTTTTTATGGTGGGAGCACTTGTGAGGTCGTGACTTTGGAATTTAATTTTTTCTGCAGTTAGTATTTAACTGGTAATGTAGGTAGTTACGTCTTAAATTGGATGTTGCTGAACATAACTCCCATCTAACTGGACCTGGGTGGAGTAGCTCTCCCAGTTTACGTTCTTGAACTTCCAGGTGGATCGGTGCTCAAGAGTTGCAGTTACCAGTGTTTGTAATGAGCAAAGGATTGGAAAGTGATCACTGTTTAGAGGATCATTTATCACTGACCATGTCATGCTTGGAAGAACTGATAGTGAGCAGATTGACAAATCTATTGCAGAAGTAGATCCTGCAGTTAGGTGAATATAAGTGGGAGATCCAGAGTTTAGTATAGTTAGATTGTTATTATTCATGAATGTTTCGATTAATTTGCTTCTTGTGTCAATTGCAGGCGACCCCCATAATGGATGGTGGCTATTAAAGCCAACAAAAGGCAGATTGGAGATAGTAGCTGCATAACGAGATTGTGAAGATCTGTATTTGAAAATGGTTGAGAAGGGGAAATATATATAGAAGTTAGGGTTATTAATATACTGATTGAAATATGTGCTGCCACAGCTTCTAGACTACTTTGTAACCGAATTTGTCTGGATGGTACGTTTGATTTTACAAGCACAGCTACTCCTCCATGAGCGGGAAACTCCGAGATCCTGTCTTTTCTATACATTGTATAGTTTGCAAATTTTGGTGAAGCTTGAGATGATGAGAAGTTTCCTGTAGACATACTCCTATCAGATTGAACTGAATTAGTAAATCTCTTAGGTCATCAGAATTACTTCTTAGTCCTCTGCAGTTCCATTGTATGATATTAGACATTATTTAAGTTTAGTAGTGGCGGATTGGTCTGACTGTTTTTAAGAAGTGGAGCATTTCAGTCAGTCTTGATTTATTTTATCTGTTTTCAGGAAACAGGGGCATACAGAATCCATAGTGTCATTTGCATGGAATTCCAAAATGGGCTTCTCATTATCTAAATGTTCATCTACTTCCGTTGGTGAGAGTTTCCATTTGTTTTGAACCTGGATCAGATTTTAGTTTTTCTTTTTCAAATGGAACTGATGGAGTATCCTAGGGATGCTTATTGGAGTATTTGTTGCTGCGGTAATTTTCCTTGGAGGATTATCTTTCTTAACGGTTATAAGTGTAGATTTCAACCAGTTCGCTAGAGAGATGTTAGGCAGTATTTAAACTTCTGTTTGTGCTGCAGTAGAAACAAAGTTCCCAGTGCAAGCTGCATAGGAATGTCCATTAGTAAGCTCAACATAACTTGCCTATGTGCCTCAGAAAATGTGACTTTATTTTCAATTTTGTATTTTTGAATTTTCTTTCTTGTTATCCAAAGTTCACAGATTTTGGAAAAGACTGGGTGGCTTCCTTTGCAGTTCGGACAAACAGAGATTGTGATTGAGCAATCTTCTTGAAAATGCTCCTTATATCCGCCGTTGGGACATACGGCTTCACCTCTACATGCCTGCTACAAATGACCGTATTTCTGGAATTTGAAGCAGCGAACGGGATTCAGAATGTATGGGGTCAAATCCTACAATTTAAATAGCCAGCTTTAATTGAGGATGGTACGTCTGGCGTACTGAATATTAAAATGATGGATCTCGGTGGGGTGAGATTTCCACCTTTTTTAGTCATAATCCTTTTCACATTTATAACTTTTTGACTACTGAGTTCTTGGAGTAGCTCTTCTTCGGAGACTGTAATTAGATCCCACTCATTGGTCACACCCTTTGTTCTGTGCAGACTAAAAAATTGAATGGCAAATGCCTAAAAAACGGTACTCACCTTGTATAAATCTGCAATAAATTTATTGGTAAATGGTGGCCGAATTTAGTTTAGAAGAAGCATTAAAAAGAACTAAGGCAGAGAATGGGGCAAAAATATTTTTAATCAAATTTTAAAATGAGCACAAGGAAGTAGAAGTGCAGATCTCCAATCCTTGGTTGTCATAAAAAGGTTGAAGGACGCGAATGAAAGAATGAAATAAAAGAGAAGACCGGTGGTGCCAATAGTCGTTGCGAGAGACTTTCGTTAAATGAACCGTCATCAGTTGGCAAATGGAAGAAAAGTGAGCGCGTGTTGTATTTAAAGTTGGTCTATACTCTCGTGATGCTCTTTTTGACACGGGGGAACTTTAGCTGCGAGAGGTTCCAAGCCGGTGAGAGGTTGAAGGGAAGTTTTGCGTTAATAATATTGAGATCGGAATGGTGTCAGTACCATTCGATGGTGAGGGCTTCAAATTGAAGAATTCTGTAGCTCGATCTAAGTTTAATAATAGTGATGGCAGAGTCAACAAGGGGAGGTGTGGTTGTGGTTTTGAGCATGGCTTGTTAACTCAGTGCAGGACTGACTTGTCCTGAAACTGTTGAAGTGGTAGTATGCGCGGGTGTTGGAAATTGTGGAGGAACCGAATTTGGTGGTAGTGCTGCCGATGTAACAGGTGTCGCAGTTTGGTTGGCATTTTATGAGATATATTATATTATTGAGATCATTGATGGGATACTTGTATGTTTCTTTATAAGAATTAAATAGGGAACCTAGTTTATTATAAGTAGAGAAAGTGAAGGAGATGTCGGTATCTTTGAATGTACGTCGGAATTGTGCTGCGAGTTCACTATGGTAAGGGAGAACTATGCGAGTATTTGTCTTGTTACTGTATCTGATGGGGTTATAATGTTGTTTTTAACGGTGGATATTGTGTGTTGGATGAGCTGAGGGGGATAGCTCCTGGCTATGAATTTATCAGTAAGGTATTGAAGTTCATTGTGTAGATCGTTTTGTGAAGAGCTGAATTTGATAGCATTGTAGATTTGGTTGTATAGGACGGCTTTTTTGGTACTAAGGGGATGATGTGAAGTGAAATGTAGATATTTACCAGTGTGCATGTTTTTTCTGAAAATCTTGGTATTTAAATTTGTGTCTGTTGTATAAATAGTGAGATTAAGAAAATTAATTTGGTTGTCCGTTCCGATTTCGAGGGTAAGCTTTAGCCTGTCATGTATTGTATTGAATTTTAAAAAAAGATTGTCTATGGTTGTTCTGTTGCCTATTATTAAGACATCATCGGCGTAGCGGATGTATAATTTAATTTCAGAAGGGAAAGGTTGTAAAATTTGGTTTTCAATAGTGGCGAGATAAATTTCAGAAAGGGGAGCAGAAATGCCTAAACCCATTGGTAAACCAAATGTTTGTCGATAAATTTTATTATTAAATCTAAAATATCTAGCGTCTAGTAAAAGAGTAGTAAGTTCAAGGATGTGGTCGACTGAAAGAGAGGTGCGTTTCGTTAAAGTGTCATCAGCTGTTAGAAGTACGCGTAATGCTTGTAGGGTGAAAGGAATATGCACGTTAGTGTATAGGGATATGACGTCAAAAGAAGCTAATATGTCTTCGTCGGATATGGTGGTGTGGCTGATTTTTTGGAACGCTTGGTTTGTATTATTAATTTTGAATGTAGAGAATCGAGTGAGTGGGGATATAATTTTGACAAGGAAGGTGGATAAATTAGCAAAAGCTGATCTACTAAAAGAAACGATAGGTCTTAGTGGGTGGCCAGGTTTGTGTAACTTGGTTATTCCGAAAATGTGGGGCAGAATGTTGTTGCGAATACCTATCTGTTGTAAAGTAAAGAGGTTGATTTCTTTGTTCTGTCTGAGTTTTCTGAGAATTGTGTCAAGTTTATTTTTAAGTTTTGTAATGTTGTGGTTGCTGTCGTTTGTATATGTATCTTGGTCGGCTAAAATTAATTCCATTTTTTCTGTGTAGCTGTCCTTGTCCAGGATAACGATTGTGTCTCCTTTGTCAGCTTTTTGGATGATGATATCTGGGGTTTTGCTTAGTCTTTGTAAATCCGAGAGTTGTTGTTTTTTTATGTTAGGGAGAGATGTGAGTTTAGAATTTATTATCCTGTTAGACTGGTGTATAAGTCGCCACTTATCGGGATGTTGGTCGAGTTTAGACTGGAGTTCGATTATACAATCTTTTATTGGATAGTGTTGTTCTTTAATGTCAAAATTAAAGCTAAATTCTAGGCCGGAGAGAAAGATTTTGAAGAGAGGTTAACGGTGGAAATTTTGGGGGGGGGGGGGTTTGGATGTGAGTGTGTTCCATTTTTTGGTGTGTTTTTGTGTTATGTGTTGGATGGTGGCGTTGATATGTACATTGTTGTGGTTAGTATATTTGATCCAGGCGTCTGATGGCATATTTCTTTTGAGAAGGAATCGTAATTGATGAATGCAGTTTAAAAGTTGGTGTTTTTTGTTAAATCGTTTCTTAAGTTCTTCGCGTATGATCGCGATGGATGTGCGGTGTATGATATGTGGGTATTTTTTACAGTTATTTTTGGGAAAGATGCGGGCGAATTTGGGGATGACGTTGTGATATAAGCATTTTTGTAGGAAAGCTATGTGTAATTTGTTGGAGAAATATTTGATAAGCGCTTTGGAGAGTTGTATTTTTCTATCAGGCATGCGACACCTGTTACGTCGGCAGCACTACCACCAAATTCGGTTCCTCCACAACTTCCAACACCCGTGCATACTACAACTTTAACAGTTTCAGGACAAGTCAATCCTGCACTGAGTTAACAAGCCATGCTCAAAACCACAACCACACCCCCCTTGTTGACTCTGCCATCACTATTATTAAACTTAGATCGAGCTACAGAATTCTTCAATATGAAGCCCTCACCATCGAATGGTACCGACACCATTCCGATCTCAATATTATTAACGCAAAACTTCCCTTCAACCTCTCACCAGCTTGGAACCTCTCGCAGCTAAAGTTCCCCCGTGTCAAAAAGAGCATCACGAGAGTATAGACCAACTTTAAATACAACACGCGCTCACTTTTCTTCCATTTGCCAACTGATGACGGTTCATTTAACGAAAGTCTCTCGCAACGACTATTGGCACCACCGGTCTTCTCTTTTATTTCATTCTTTCATTCGCGTCCTTCAACCTTTTTATGACAACCAAGGATTGGAGATCTGCACTTCTACTTCCTTGCGCTCATTTTAAAATTTGTTTAAAAATATTTTTACCCCATTCTCTGCCTTAGTTCTTTTTAATGCTTCTTCTAAACTAAATTCGGCCACCATTTACCAATAAATTTATTGCAGATTTATACAAGGTGAGTACCGTTTTTTAGACATTTGCCATTCAATTTTTTAGTCAGTTTTGTCACGGTATTATAAGACTACTATAATTTCAGTAGCGGTTCTGTGGAGAACAACTGATACTTGGAGCCCACAAAATGATGCTGTGTTTAAGAGCCACTCAGAATGTTTTGAGGTGGCCGTTTCAATGAGGATATCTTTTCAATGAGGATGTCTTTTTGCCATTTTTGGTGATCCAGCAATTGATTCTAAACATTTTTGAATCAAGAATGGTGATAATTTGCCCAGAGGTTGGGAAGATAGAGAATAAATACCAAGAAATTTGGTAATGCAACATGATCTTGTGCTTCCCTTCAAAGCCTTTTGGGTTGGTTGATGTCAGGGTCGATGTCAGGAATTTCTGATCTTGAGCCCCGATGGCTCTAAAGTTGGATAACTGCTTGTATCCATATTGGCTCCTTTTGGCCCTGGAGTTTCATTTTCATTTCAGTTAGTTAGAGTATTGAATTAAAGAAAATGGTACTTTCCTTCTTCTGGGCTCTCTTCTTAGTGCTTTTAAGAAAGAACTATTTAACAGAAAACTTTAATAATACGAGAAAAAAGAAACAAGGAAAACTCTGTCGCTGTGAAGAAAAACACTCTATAAACACACAAGAATCATTTGGCCATGGAAACGCTTGCCACCCGGGGTCAGTATGGCATTAAGGGCAAGTTGCTGCTATGGATGAAGGGATGGTTGAGTAGGAGAAGACAGAATGCTAATCAATGGACACTGCTCTTCATGGACTAATGTTATTAGTGGACTTCCCAAGGTTCAATGTTGGGCGCATTGTTGTTTTTATATTTAACAATGATATTGATGAAGGTATATCAGGCTTAATGTCCAAGTTGGCAGACGATACGAAGGGTGGCAGAGTTGTAAATGGCAGTAAGACAGTAGATCTTACTGCCATTTACAACTTTTCTAGATCCTGCAACAGGATCTAGAAAAGTTGGGCAGATGGGCTGAGAGGAGGGGCAACTGAAGTTTAACACTAAGAAAAGCAAAGTACTGCAAATCGGTAGTATTAATCCAAGAGTAACATACCAACTGTGCAGTATTACACTCAGGATAATGGAGAATGAAAAAGACCTGGAAGTAACTGTGCAGTCAGATATGACGATTTCTGAGCAGTGCAGCACTTGAAGGAGTATAAATTCTAATTGAGAAAATACAGTTGTAAAATAGATGAGTGCAAATTTGCCTTTAGCAAGCAATAGGTTGAATCCTGGAAAAAACTTCCATCTGTCGTTGTGGAAGCTGATAGCTTAAATAAATTCAAGGAAGAACTGGACAAACATTTGGAGAAAATGAATGTCTGAAATCGGATTTTGTGGGTGTTTTTTTTTTTTTTTTTGGCTGATGCTTTATAGCATTAGTAAAGGCACATGATGCAAGAAAGCAAGCTTATATAGCATCAGTAAAAAAAACAAAAAAAAAAAACACACAAACCCTTCTCATTTCACCGATCCACTCGCTCCAAATGTTTGTCCAGTTCTGCCTTGAATCTGTTTAAGCTATCAACTTCCACTTCCACAATGACAGATGGAGGTTTGTTTCAGCAATCAACAACCCACTGGCTAAAGGCAAACTTCTGCACATTTATCCTACAACTGTCTTTCCTCAATTTGAATTTATGCCCTCTCAGGCAATTATTCTGAGCAAGAGAAAGAATCCCATCAGCACTGAACTGTTCAAACCATTCAAGGCATTATACACCTCAATCAGATCACCTCACAGGTAGCTAGTCTCCAGACACTGCAATTTGCAAAAGTAAAAGCCTTTTTTAAGAACAACCCTTTGTTCCATTCACTAATCATATTGCCTTTCTCTGTACTCGTGCCTAAAGCTCTCCATCCTTCTTAAAATTAGGCCTCCAGACCTGTATTCAGTACGCAACGTGAGGCCTGACCATTGCCTTATACAAGGGGATAATCACTTCCTTATCCCTGCTAAAAAAATTCCTGTATATCATTGACAAGACACCATGAGCTACTCATGCAAACAGTCTGCACTGCTCAGAACACTTCATATCTGCCTGCACAATTACCCCCAAGTCCTTTTCACTCTCTACCACTGTCAGCGTAGTACCGCACAGTTGATACATTACTCTGGGGTTACTGCTTCCCATATGCAGTACTTTACATTTGTCAATGTTAAACTTCAGTTCCCACCTCTCAGCCCATCGGCTCAACTTTTCTAGATCCTGTTGCAGCAGCATACTGTCATTAACAACCCTGCCAACCTTTGTATCATCTGCACACTTGGACATTAAGCCTGGTATATACCATCATCAATATCATTGATAAATACAGAAAACAACAATGGACTCAACCCTGGGAAACTCCACTAATAACATTAGTCCACGAAGAGCAGTGTCCATTGATTACCACTCTGTCTTCTCCCACTCAACCATCTCTTTATCCATAGCAGCAATTTACCTCCAATGCCACATTGCTCCAATTTGTGCAGCAGTCTTCCATGACAGTATCAAAAGCCTTTCTAAGATCCAAATATATGATATCAAAATTATTCTTTGGATCCAGTTCCTTTGTGACTACATCATAGTATCCAATCAACTTGGTCAGACAAGACTTTCCCCTTAACAAAACCATGCTGTGTCCAAGCTGTAACTAAAGTCTTGTCTAGATGATCTTATGGCATACCACGCTTACCGTCCTAAGTTCACTGATGACACAAATGTTGTGAGGATGGTTAATAAGAAGCATCAAAGCATACTACTCAAATAAGACCTAGAAATATCAGATTGATGAGCAGAAAACTGGCAATGAGGTTTAACATTAACAAATGCAAGGCACCACATATGGGTAGCAGTAATCCCAGATAACACATCAACTTGGTTGTATTGCTCAAGGTGATGGAGAGATAAAACATCTACTTGGTGGCACTGCTCAAGGTCAAAAGAGACCTATATTTAAGAAAGCTCATAAGGTTCTGTCAATAACATACAGGAATTTTTCCAATAGAGACAAGGAAGTGATTATACCATTGTATGGGGCAACGAATCTTGAATACTACATATAGGTCTGGAAGCCTCATTTTATTTCTCTTCTGGGCATGGTAAAAATATAACATTAGCACACATTGCTAATGTTATTATGCTAATGTTATTATGTTACAAACAAGGCATGAAATAATTCAGAATTGTATACTTTTTTTTAAAGATAATGTTATTTTCAATCTATTATGAACACAACTGTCAAAAATCCATTTTTACATTTAAAATGTATATTATTAATTAATTTATTAAAATAAACCCCTTTGATGCATTTTACATTTTACATGACTTTAGACATGTTTTTATAACTTTTTTTTTTTTTTTATTAATGCCCACATGTGGGTATCATCTTCACTGTTGGCAAGCAAAAAGTAAAAGTAAAAATAAACAAGAATTAAAAAACCCTCATGCTGTAGTGGTTGGATAACAGTGATAAATGTGAACAACATCTCATGCAAACAAGGCATCAGCACTGAAAGCCACTATGATCAAACTTGGAGCTAGTGCATTCAATAAGTGGAAAATAAAAAAGCCACTAATCCTAGATTCTCATTTTGGAACATTTGATAATACACAGAAAGAGGCTTAACAAATCCTAAAAATACATTTTCTTTTATTTTTTTATGACCAAACTTCTTTGATAACAAAACAATTAATGATACAGATTGAAAGTCAAAGCAATCATGAAGGAAAACTAAAATTCACACTGATGCCATTTCAAACAGATATTTTTATTTTCAAAGTCATATTGGTAAATAATCACAACCAAATGTGCCCAGAAGAGGGTTAGGATAGATGTGGAGCTGTTGGAATGGGTGAAGAAAAGAGCAACAAGATTAATCAAAAGCACAAAAGGGAACCCTTACCATGGAAGACTTCAGTTCTGCAGATTGTAGCAGAAAGGAAACTAGCCACCTGTGAAGTATCAAAGTCATTAAATGGATTGAGTAGATACAATAAATGCCAATGGCATCCTTACTCTTTCTCAGACAACACACATAGCAGATAAACTGAAAAAAACAAATGGGGGGAGGGGGGAAATAAAAAAAGCTGCTAATCTTAAATTCACATTTTAGAATGCTTGTTAATTAACCCCAAGGACTGATATCTGGTGAGTATGGACTAGACACACCCAGGGTCCTGATCTGGATATCATTATTCTTCTCTTTCTTGGTGATTCCCTTCTACTTCTGACTCTTGTTCTCCCTCTCTCTCCCCCCAGGATAACTCAGAATTTTTTTTGGGCTGGTGCAGCGGAAGCCTCAGACTTCCTCGCACCATATGGCTAATAATAATAACGTACAGGAAGAGGCTAACAAAGCCTAAAAACATTTTCTTTTATTTTTTTTATGGCCAAACTTCTTCGATGACAAAACAATTAATGATACAGATTGAAAGGGCATTCATTCTTACTGCTTAATGGCTTCAACTTCATCCCAGGTCAAAGATTGTTCATACCAATAATGAAGGAAAACTAAAATTCATATTGATGCCATTTCAAACAGATATTTTTTTTTCAAAGTCATATTGGTAATCACCACCAGTGTGCCCAGAAGAGGGTTAAGATAGATGTGGAGCTGCTGAAATGGGTGAAAAGAAGAGCAACAAGATTAATCAGAAGCACAAAAGGGTACTCTTACCATGGAAGACCAGTTCTGCAAATTGTAGCACTTGGAACCAAGTACCTGTGAGGTGTTAAAGTCATTAAATGGATTGAGTGGATACACTAAATACTGATGGCATCCTTACTCTTTCTCAGACAACAGACACAGGAGACACTAAAAAAAGGATGGTTTCAACACAGATGTGAGGAAATATGCTTTCAGCAAAAGAGTGGCTATAGCTTCCTTGCATCATTTGCCACTACTAATACTAAGCGTTTAAACTTAAATTAAAAACAACTCGTCAACTAATTCACATTCCAAAAAAAAATTTGCTACTGATGGGATGCACCGTAATACCGGTCCATTTATTTAGCATATGTGACTAATACTGACATGTAGATGCACAGTATCTTATGTACAGTGGCTCCAGAATGTTAGTTCAACTTTACCTGATACATACACTGAAATGAATACAGATCTCTATAAAAGGCCAGAAATGTGTGTAATGTCATGTTTGTGCAGGGTGTATGTTGTCATGTTGTTTAGTTGTTTGTAGCTATTTTGCCACCAAGAAGGCAATCACCTGGAAAGCCTGTCCAATGCCCGTCTACACCACGAAGAGGTGGCCCATGACTAACTCTGAATCATGGTGGATCTCAGGCACTACAATCATTGTCTATCCTAAAGGACAAAATCCTGCACCCACTGGAGGTAATATACCAGTGGGTGCCAGCAAAAACCCAGTACCCATAATTGCCCAAACTAAGGGTATCAAAAAAAAAGAAGGTAAAATAGAAAAATTATATTAATAATAAAAAATAATAAAATAAGTTAAAATTGTTAAAAAAATTTTTAAATAAATAAAAATTAAATAAAATTGGAAAAATAGTACAAGTTAAGATACATATATGCAAATATACATAAACCTAGAAATATTCATAATAAATTTAGATTTCTGGGACATCTTTCACAATAGATTTAGATAGTATTGTATAAATAAGTATTTTCATGTACATTAAGGTTAGTGAGTCAAAGTCAACAACAAAATGTTTAAGATTTCATAAGTTTTGAGTAAAAATAGGTCAAAGTTCAGAAGTCCAATAACTTACAGGTGTTGTTAACTTATATAATTTCTACATGTTTAATATGGTATTATTCAAGGGAAATCAAGAAGTAGTGAGAGAAACAGATGACCTTTATATATATTAAGCTTAGTTAATAAACATAAGTAATTCTTAACTATGCTTTAGGCTTCAAGCAGCCATGAAAGTACATGAACAGCATAAAATAAAAATACATCACAAAGAAGCACTAATATTGTTGATTTAACAAATAGCTGATTAAACTTAAAAGAAGAGATATGTACTGAAAAGTTTAATTATCAGGATTGCTAGCTAATTATGATCAGCAATTAATCTTTTCCTATGTTCAAACACTGCTTTAGCATAATTTTGAAGTGCCTGAAAGTTGATGGCATTTTCTAAAAATTTGGTCTCCTGTCCAGTTTTGATAATTCCTGTTATTTGGAAAAGTTGAGTTCTAAAATTTTCATAAAATTTACAAGACTATAATATGTGTTGTCAGTCTTCTAATTTACCACAGACACAAATTAGAGGGTGACAAATTAAAATAAGCTAACTTAAAGGACCCATGTCCAGTTAAAATATAATTTGTTATAAACTGGACGTGAACCATTTTATATTGTTCTTATTTACAAATATAATTGAAGGTACAAATTTCTTGGTAATTGCACCTTTAGAAGAGGCATGCCACCTTCCCTGCCATCTAGCTTTCAGTATCTTGAGATAACTTAGTTTTTCCTTCACCAATACTATTATTTTAGTGACAATAACTATTGTATTGCTTTAATCACAACACTTTATTCTCATATGATGCAAACAAATTATCTGATACAAATGTCATCTAAATTATATGATAATATTACAACTGATGTAAAACTGCAGAGTACACACAATTATACTATATTATACATCAGCTGAAACAAAAATGAAAGTTTTAAGTGTTTCACATTAATAAAGGTTATAAGCAACAAGTGAAAATATATTGAAACTTGTGTGTGAGAGTGTGTGTATATACATATATAAAACTGTACTTACAGCCTGCATAAGGAAAGCATGTGAAATGGGGGAAAAAAAGAAAAAGAAACTGAATTACAAGGTGAGCAATTAAAAATTTCTTTATAACTAATTTTAAGTTAAACATTTTAAAATGATAACTATTTGTAATTATCAATAAATCAGTGGAGAAATGACTCTACTGCATGAGTGGAATGGATATTGGATTTAGTGTTTCTGAGCTTGTTCGATATCATTGAAGGTCAAATCTAAGAATAGACAATAAAGAAAAACAATAATCATAATAATTAACTGCACAGCATACATGTTTTTCACTGGGTACAGTCTTGACTGAGGTATTTCTGAATATATGTTGGCAGAAACATTTCTGATATAACGCTTTTGTGGTCTAACAAAAGCCTTATATAATCCCATTATATAAGGCTTTTGTTAGACCACACTTGGAATACTGTGTTCCAAGTGTGGAGTATGGAGACCGCACCTAAACAAAGACATCGAGCTTCTTGAAAGGGTGCAAAGACGGGTAACTCACCTGGTGAGATCGGCAAAAGGGCATCCTTATGAAGAAAGACTTCGAATATGTGGGTTGCAGAGTTTGGAAACTAGACATCTTAGAGGAGATTTGATTAAGGTATTTAAGGCTCTGAGAGGCATCAGTAAAACAAATGAGGACGAAATTTTCAAGATTATAAATGATGCTAGAATTAGGGGACATAAATTCAAGTTACAGGGGGAAATGTTTAGATTGGACTGCAGGAAGTTTTATTTTAGCCAGTGAGTTATAAATTACTGGAATAAGTTGCCTACATCGGTGGTAGAGGCTGACAGTTTGGGGAAATTCAAAAGTCATCTGGATAGTACCTTCAGGTCAGGGAAGTGCATAGGATGATAGGTTTAATTTCCTTTTCTTTTATTAATTATCATTGTTTTATTTGAGGTTTTTTTTTTTTTTTTTTTTTTTTTTTTTGGCTGGTGCAGCATAAACCATGGGCTTTCTTGCACCATACAGCCATTACTAATACTTTCAGGCCAAAATACAATATTCAAGATATGGTCTGACCATTTAATTGCACAGTGGGATAATTACCTCTATTGGAAACATTACTATATATTTTTAGCATATAGAAATTACACTTGCATTATCAGTGTAAAATCTCCCAATTGATATCTTCATCTGGTCTTACCTACTGTTCAGCTGCAGACCCTTGCATTTACCAACACTACAGCTTAATGTAATAATCAATTTAAGTCTTATAGCAATACACTTTTTTTTTTTTTTTTTGGCTATTAACAACTGAACAAAATATTATCTGGAAATTTTAACATTAAAATTAGATACAGCAAACCCTAGGAAAGTATTCTAAGAGTCCTCATTCAAGATAATGGTCTACTTGGAACCATGCCCATTTATAATCACCCTATTTTCTTCTAGTTAACTATTCCCTCACTTATTATAGCAATCTAACACCAATTCTCTACCAACATATAAAAAAGACATTCATATAGGACTGTAAAAGGCTTTTTAAAATCCGAGTAAATTATGTCAGCTATCCCTTAATAAAAGTGGGATGCGGCTACCCCTGTATCCCACTTTTTCATAACTAGCTCATAATTCTTCACTACATTTTTCAGACAAGAAAAATCTAGTGAAGCTACCTGCAACTATCTTATAGCATCTGCAATCTATCTTATATCATCATGCATACCAAGATGGCCCTTTACTGTACTTAGGTTTTCTTTATATCTTCATACACATCACATTTTTATATCCTTATTTCTATGGGTCTGGTTCCTTGCTGATTCCTTAATTATTAATCTAGAATTTTTACTGCCATGGCAGTCAGAGCAGCTGGCCACTAGTTTTCAGGGTAATGACAAATAAAGATATTTATGACAAATATCTTTATTTGTCATAAATTCTTTTATTCCAAATCATTGTTACTTATATTATCATCCTCTACCTAATTAAAATTTTCTTCCTCTGTGAATACAGATGCAAAACACTTGTTCTACAAAATAACCATCTGCCTAGGAAGATCTCAATACTGTTTCTTCCTAGTAGCCAATAAATATGTAAAGGAACACTAGGCATCTTTCCAGGACTTCTGTGACATATCCTTGAACTATGCCTAAGCCTGTCTCACCAATGAAAAACTCAGCTATTAACCAATTTACATATTACACATTGAGCAGAGGTTCTAAATAATTTGTAGTTGTTCCAATTACATCTGTTTGTCGGTTGCAAATTTCAATTTAAAACTTAAGTAAAATACAGAGTGATTCAGGAGTAATAGTAAATATTTTGGGAGGTTATAGTATCGATTATTCTGAGTAAAAAAAGTTCATATAAACATGTGTCCAATTCTCAATGGATATGGAGATACAGCTGTTTGAAACTGGCATGCACAGCTCCTTGAATCAGATGTAACCAAGAAGCAGTTATAACCTGATGGCTGTTTGGTGTCAGAAGGATTGTTAAGGATGCAGCACATCTTCACACATGCTAAATATGCTGATAAGGTGTTTGTCTAAGGTTTTTGTGGTGGAAGTGCTACCCCTGCTTGTAGAGAATACCACTGAAGGTTTCCTAACTGCAGAATAACAGATTCAAGAACGTTTACTAGTGTTTACACCAAACTGCATGAGACTGGCACAGTTCCAAGCAATCTTATTTCTTCTGAACATGCAAATGAACAAAATCTGGATGAAATAGCACACATTCTTCAGTCGGTAGAACATAGTCCTACTATTAGCACATGAAGAATTTCTATGCATATCGGTTTTTCACAGACAACAGTATGGTGAACGTTATGTGAGAACAGCTTGTATCCATTTCATATACAGCAGGGGCAACACCTTCATCCAGGAGACAAAGCCCAGCAAATGGAATTTTGCCAGTGGGTAAATGCTAATCGCCAATTAATTCCATTAATACTGTTCAGCGATGAAACTATTTTCACCAGTGATGGTATCAACAACACCCATAACTCTCATAGGTGGTCAGACGAAAATCCACATGCCATTGTAGAAACAAATTTTCAACATCGCTTCTCTGTAAACGTGTGGTGAAGTATCATCGACAATCAGTTGATTGGGCCTGTTTTGTTACAAAATCATCTTACAGGGCCCATTTACCTAGAATTCCTGATGAACTTCCACTACTATTGGATGTTCCCTTGGCTACAAGGACTGGTATGTATTTTCAGCATGACAGAACTCTTGCACATTATACCCATCTGGTGATACAACATCTAAATCAAACTTTCCCTGAACAATGGAATCAGCTACGGTGGTCCGGTTCACTGGCCACCAGGGTCTCCAAAGACCTCACTCCATTAGATTTTTGTTTGTGGGGATGGATGAAAAGTGCAGTATACAAAAGAAAAGGTGAATACAAGAGACGAATTGCTCGTTCACATTTTGGATACTACTGCCATCATAAAGGAATGCCAAGATGACCTCCGCCTCCGTAGCCAGGTGGGAAGGAGCAGCAGTTTCTTGATTAGACCGGGGTTCGAGCCCGTCACCACCAAATACGGAGGATGCGGAAAGGTCAGGGAATGACCACCGCATATCCCGGAGCAATATGGCCTTAGTTGCTAATGCTCCTAAAAACCAAAATAGCTAACTAACTAACCAAGATGACCTCAGAAAAACAACACATCATATTACAAAGTGCATTGAGGTTGGAGATGAAATTTTCAAACATTTATTGTGAACTGTATAAAAAATTGTCAATGATTTGTGTTTTGTATCATTCAAAAAGTCAATAAATACAAACAATAAGTCATTTATCATTCTTTAATACCTCTCATAATGGCTTTGTGTGTGCCAGTTTCAAACAGCTGTATCTCCGTATCCATTGAGAATTGGACATATGTTTATATTAACTTTTTTACCCAGAATAATCGATACTATAACCTCCCAAAATATTTCACCCTGTAGAACTACATCCCAGAGCATTTCCTGTTTAACATTTATACTTCTTAGGAATTTCATTTGCTCTCACAGAATGGAACTGAAATCATATCAAAGTTCGACCTAATTCCCTTACAAAACTCTTCCCTTTACCCTACACAACTAATTTCCTCAAATATCTCCTATACAAAGTATCACTTTTCTTGCTCATTATGATACCTAACACAAAGGTTTCTGATAGCTGAAACTTTTGCAATGACCAAGTCAAGAATATTGTTATGTAGAAAGGATTCATCTGTGTGGGCTGAGAAGTGACTGTTAATAAGTGCAATTCCTATGCACAAGTTGCAAACTATGTCCATATAATTAGTCCCACAATAAGACAATGCACTGATTAGTCAGAGGCCTGATGGAACAAGCATGTGTTTACAGAGAGATTATATGAAAAATATTAACAATGTCAACGTTTATCATTGAATAAAATTTATTTTTTGCAATGTTCACCAAACTTTTTGATCAAATTTTGTGTATAAAATCCATCTGTTGCTATTTGTCACTCAGATGTGAACAGTGAAGTATCTACAGATAAGCAAGGATACTGTTCAGTTTATATTAAGCATGGGATGAAAAAACCAGTGCACTGTTTCGATATATTTTATTCATTGGTGAAACAGGTAGTTTTTATATTTTATTCTTTTACCCTCTGAGTATCAAAATATCTGCTTTGTGATTTTTAGTATAGGGTAAGGAAATTTGCTGAATTCATTCACAATTTACAAGTTATATATTGGTGAAACAGTTTCACCAAAGTTATTTGCTATTTTTTTTTATCTCACACCTAACATCAACTTGAAGAACCTTTGGGTAACATTCTTAAACTTTTCTTTATGAAGTGATCTTTCTACAATGAACTTATGCACAAAAAACTGGAAAGTAGTTTTCTCCCATAAATGTGCTATGTATAGGCTCATCACTTTGTATATGTTGTATATCTGATACCATTTTATAGTGCATATTATTACTGTAGCTAGTTGATATAAGGAACATTGTTCAATTCATTAATTAGTTCATAAATAGGGTGCAAAGTATTTACTTTGCTAATCCTAGGATTCCGCTATAGTGCATAAATAAACCAATAATTTCTTGTTGTATATTTAACACAGTTTCACTTTCACATATATTTTCCACATTATTTGTAGTCAGCTGGGGTTTTTTTGGTACATGGAAGATACAGATAGTGAGAAACAGATTAAAAACTTTGATTATCTCAAGCGTAAGCTATTTTAAGGTACAATGTTGTTTTAATTTGAAACTGTATGACATTTAATTCATTCTGTTTAAATCAAACTCTGATAACATTGGAGTGTGGCTTTTAAAAAGGAAACAGGTTAAATGTCAAAGGAACTAATAATGAAGTTAAAGCAATACAAAGATTTTCTTTTGAATAATTGCATACACAGCTTGAAGAATTTTATAAAGGTAAGAGGAATTTACTGGTTTACTTTAGCAAGTGACTTAACCACAACAGAATTAATTCACCTTACAATGCTTTTATAATCACTATTGTATCCAACTGCTCATAACCTAATGAGCCACAAACATTTAGTGATTCACAGGAGCCAATAAGATGGAGTGTAAAAAACTACCAAAAGTTTCAAGTGCTCACCAGAACCTCAAAGTAAAGCACATATCCAAAAGCAGTCCTCAAACTAACTTAAATTAGTAAAATCATGCTTCGAAGCAAATAAATAACTAGCACATAAAGTTATGTCAAAATGGCCAATGAGCCACCAGAGCCAGAGAACAATGAAGTTACATTGAAGCAACCTATCAGGACATAAGGCTAGGCTTTCTAGTGTGATACGCGCGCGCACACACACACACACACACACACACACACACACAAGTCAAAACATTATAACCCACCTATCGAATAGCATGTTGGGCCACCTTGCACTGTGATAACCACTTGCACCTGGTATAGAATCGACTCCACAAGGCTGCAGAAGGTGTCCTCGTGTATCCTGGACCAGCTGAACAGAAGGACATCCCAAAGTTCAGCAATCAACCAAGGCACTGGTATGGACCAGTGAATACTGCATTCCACCACATCCCAATAATATTCAATGGGATTGATGTTGGGAGAAATTGGTGTCCAGGGTAGCACACAAAATGCTTGGACATAATCCTTGAACCATTCCTATTCCTGCACAATGTGGGCCTTGTGACATGGGGCATTGTCCTGTTGAAAAATTCCAGTGACATCTGTATACATCTGAAACAACACCAAGGTAGGATGAGGGTGTGTTCAATGGGGATGACGGGACTCAGTGATCCATGAAAACATCCGGCAAAGCATGATACCACTGCCACAGAACTGTTTTTGTCCAACCATGCAGTGTTGTTGCAGCTGTTCACCTGCCTACTATCTATATACACATCCATCAGCATGATGAAGCTGGAACCTCAATTCAGACCAGGTGACTCTTTTCTGGTCATCTAATGTTGATGCCAACCGGCATCAACACCACTGCAGGCAGAGGTGTTGATGATGGTTGGTCAATGTGGGCACACAAACAGGTTGCCTACTCTAAGGGCCCTATGTGAAAGAGTGTCTGCTGGATGGTGTGCTTGGAAATGTTTCTCTATGAACCCTGGTTGCAGTCGGCCATTAACTGCAAGATCATGATCCATCTCTTGTCCCAGATAGCACATACCAACCACCATTCACTTCGACTATCAAACAGGGGTGGTCTTCCCTTCACAGTACATTGGATGGATTTACAGTGCTTGGGTGGTTGTGGTAGAACCACAACCACCCAAGCACTGTAAATCATTCCACATTCAAAGGTCCTTCCTTTTCCCCACTGCACAGGCTTCGTATTGACAAGCTGACAAGGCTACCCATGCTATCACTATATATGTTGTAACGGTTAGTGATGTCGCTCCTAGGTGTTATGAGATGTATCAGCTAGTGGAGACAAGGGTGGTAAAATGTTTTGGCTTAATGAGTGTATAAATATATCTTATAATATATAAGAATACAAGAATAGTATTAATATATAAAAATAATATAAGAATAGTATCTTATAAATATATAAGATACTATTAGTTGCTGCCATAATCAAGTTTACAAAAACTGTTAAGCAGACAAAATTTCAAAATTACTTTTTGTAATCTGATATTTTCACAAAATGTAAAAATCATAAAATATCACATTAAAATTTGCACAAGTAAAACTGTCTATATTTAGGAAGATACAAGAAGTTACAACCTTTAACCAACAATTAATGAGCAATCAGAGAATTGATTTTGACACTTTTATTTTGGCAGTGACTATACTTTGACCAGGGGTCAAAGTATAGTCACTGCCAGAATAAAGATAAGAAAACTGTTTAGTAGGTTTTTCAAGAAATTTATTCTCATAAAAATTTTCTTTTGAATAGATCTCATTAAAATTTTGATAGGATGGTTCTGTAATTTAATTTGTTAATGAATAAGAATAGGAATTCAATATTATCATTACTCACGATTTCTGCTAGAGCTGAAATAACTTTTCCTAAAGTGGTAAGGGATTTGTTGATATTAGCTCCTTCTTTCAATCTCGTTCCTTGTGCACCTGTAGAATCTGCCCTTTCACTACCTGCTAAATCCACTAAGCTAATTTTGCTTACCTGTAAAAATTTGAAACAACTGTTTTAATTTAATTTAAGAAGATTGCTAAATTTTATAAATGAATTTTAAAATTAATTATCTTAAGAATTAAAGCAACACAACAGATAGCTAAGGTCACTTACCATACAACAACTTAACCAAGCTAAAAAGCTGCTTTGGACAAGAGTCAGCAACTAAAGATAGTGCCATTTGGAGGGAACAAAGGGCAATACTGAATTAAGATTCAATGTGAAAATGAATTTTGTCTGAGTTCATAAATGAACACTACCACTGGAATGGCAGAGTTCCTTTATGGCTTGATCTGGCAATCAGTTTCAGCCTGGAAAGATTGTGCAATGCTCACAGGATACAATTTTTCACAGCAGGGTAATACTTGCTAATACAGAATAGAATGTTTTTCTACAGATGTGATAAATAAATACAGAAGAGGCTATTGCTGATGAAAAGGCTATTGATGATGTTATTGCTACTGCAGATCAAAAGGCCACTGCTGATGCTATTCAAGCTGGTAAGTGTTTTGACAACTGATAGTCATGTGGATATAAAACAATAATTTTATCTCAACTCAAGTTTATCAAAGGTTGAATAAATACTTCAAACTGTCCTGTTTGGATATCGAGTAACTGGAAAAATAGCAGGGGTAGTGCAAGACCTGCTGGTAATTCTTATAAAACTATATAAGTTGTAATTCTTACAACTAATGGAATTAGTTGCAAGGCTATGAAAAAAGAACAGGAAATTACTGAAGATTTACTCTGAAAATAATAGAACTAATCAAAACTTTTAGGAAAATTCCCTTGAGAACATTGCCATATGCAACTACATAATATTAGTAAATTAATAAGAGGAGTTTACCTCAATATCGTACGTGGAACACTTCCGTATGATACTCTCCAGAAATTAAAACGGAAAAAACGAAAAAAATCGCAACTTACCGGTACATAAAAGTAAAATATAAATAATTAAAGAAAAATATAAATAATCAATTTAACACAATACAAAAACAATTAAAATTCAAATTAACGCAATTAAAAGAATCTAACGAAAATATTCGAAACGATTTTCCTTCCTGAAGCTGACAATGCTTTTCGACCGACTGTCGTGATCACAGGAACGAAAATTCTCGTTCCTGTGATCACGACAGTCGGTCGAAAAGCATTGTCAGCTTCAGGAAGGAAAATCGTTTTGAATATTTTCGTTAGATTCTTTTAATTGCGTTAATTTGAATTTTAATTGTTTTTGTATTGTGTTAAATTGATTATTTATATTTTTCTTTAATTATTTATATTTTACTTTTATGTACCGGTAAGTTGCGATTTTTTTCGTTTTTTCGTTTTTTCCATTTTAATTTCTGGAGAGTATCATACGGAAGTGTTCCACGTACGATATTGAGGTAAACTCCTCTTATTAATTTACTAATATTATTATCAACGTAGAACATATTGAGTATTACATCTCTGATTCATACTATCTAAGCAACTACATAATATAATGGAATATGTTAGTGATACAAAAATCATAAGACAGACTTTCACTGCATGGATTTTTAAGGGGTAATCTTGTCTGAGCAATCTGATTGGATACTATAATGCAGTAACAAGGCAACTGGGTGAAAAAAAATAATTTCAATATCATATACATGGGTTTCAGGAAAGCTTTTCATACTATTGCACATAGAATAATGCTCTACACGTTGGAGCAATATGGCATAGAGTTAACGGACGCTGCTCTTCATGGACTAATGTTATTAGTGGAACTCCCCAGGATTCAGTGCTGGGGAGGAACACTAATTTTTCTAGATCTTGTTGCAGTATCATACCTCAATTACTGTCATTAACCACCCTGCTGACCTTTGTATCATCTGCAAAATTAGACATTAAGTCTGATATATCTTCATCAATATAATTAATAAATATAGAAAACTTAAGCAGATGGGCTTAGAAATAGTAGTGGAAGTTTAATTGACAAATGCAGTATGGCATTTGTCAATTAAACAAATGGCAGCACAATCACTTCCAGGTCTTTTTCATTTTCTACCACCCTAAGTGTAGATTTGATTTGATTTTTATGGTGCAAAGGCAACTAAGTCCATGATGCGCCAACCCTAAGCATAGTACTACACAGTTGGTACGTTTCTCTAGGGCTACTTCTACTCATATGCAGTACTTCGCATTTGTCAAACTCCAGTTGCCACTTCTCAGCCCATCTGCCCAAATTTTCTAGATCCTGTTACATTGGCACACTGCCATTAACAACCCTGCCAACTTTTGTATCATCTGCAAACTTTGACATTAAGCCTGATACACATTCATCAATATACGAAACAACAGTGGACCGAACAACGAAACCTGGGGGACTCCACTAATAACATTAGTCCACGAAGAGCAGCGTCCATTGATTACTACTCTCTGTCTTCCCCCACTCAATCATCCTTTTATCCAGTGGTGATATTCAGCCAGTATGCACCGGTACAGTCATACTGGTTGTTAAAATGTCTAAAAACTTCCGTACTGGTTGTTGAGTGGAGTCTGACAAGTTTACTCACCAAGAAAAAAAAAAAAAAGTCCCTGTTGATTTTGGCCTGCACTGAGTGGGGGAATGTTGTAGCATTGCCAATCACACCATAATGTATAATTTCAAGGCCAGTTCCCATAGGTTTGCTTTCTAAGGTTGGTAACTCTGGCGAGGTGTGAACTCCTTGTAGCAAAGGCAAAGAACGCCCACACGAGAACTATGGGAAATCTCAGCAAAGTTTACCCGTGAAACTAGTTTGCCATTACGGCATTTATATTGTTGCTCTCTAAGTAAACAGACAGTGGGTGTTAACGGTATGAAGTATAAGTCGAATGCCTTGAAGCCTTCCAGTTTCACTCTTTTCCACATCAGTAGTTTGATCTGATTTCAGGCACTGAGGTTGTGTGGGTGTTCTCCTTAATTCCAAAAGTTTACTCACAGCAATAAGTAATGCATGTGAAGTTTTACTTTGTGAGTAGTGTTTTTAAATTGCATTTATAATAAATTGTTTAAATCGTAACCCTTAGAATGGTTTTTATGTTTGGATAAATAGTTGGGATAAATCTTTTAACATTGCTACTTTACCCCAGAGGCTCACATCTGGTGAGTATGGGCTTGGCACACCCAGGGTCTTGAGCTAGATATCATCATTCTTCTCTTTCTTGGTGATTCCTTTCTACTTCTGACTCTCTCTCTTTCTCACTCAGGGTAACTTGGGAATTTTTTTTTTTTTTTTTTTTTTTGGCTGGTGCAGCATAAGCCTCAAGCTTCCTTGCACTATATGGCTAATAATAATAATAATATTAAAAGTTCAACAACAGAAATGGAACAAACAAGAGAGAGCTACGATACCATTGATATTGAACTATGACTTGGAAATTCGTCTAAAACTGTGCAACAATCAATACAGCCTGAAAGATTTTCTCATTCTGAGCAGAAGTTAGTACAAAATGCAATAAACAATTTGCATTTGTGGAATGAAAAGCAATTGGATTATTTCAAAAATAAGTATTAATGGCTTATTATTGCCAGTGATGTGAATGTGGGATGCCAATGGTGCTCAAAGGCTTTATCTTGAAGCACTTTCAGTGCTAAACACATATTTCATCAGAGTGGCAATCATGTTCTGTCAAAGCTCACAGTTCTAATAAAAATAATATGCAATCATCAATAAGAAAAAAAACTGAAACAACATCATGGGTCAGCTTCATACAAAAAAGCATTACATATAATCAAAACATCCGAAAAAAATATTATTTCAAACAGTATTGATATGGCTAATGAAAAATATTTAAACAGCACAACAAACATCTTTAATACCATTTATTCCATAATTAAAAGCAATAAACCATTCACTGACATGGAATATTTAATAGCTTTGCAAAAAAGAATAACATCGATTTGGGAGTATCTCTGCACTCTGGATTTATGGTCCCACTTGTGGCCAAACACATCTCAACTGAAATAAGAAAGTTTTTGGAAAACTGATAAGTCAACATAGTAAAATTTCATTTATTATTGACGAAGCTTCAACTATTTCACAAAAGAGCGTCTTAATAGTTTATTTAAAATGAGAAATTCAAAACTTTTAAGATAGTTTAACTGCTTTTGTTAGTCTTGTGGAGTTAAAAGGAACAACACCTGAAATAATTTACCAAACTTTGATATCAGTTTTGGAGAAGTATGGTTTAAATGAAAATTATTTATGCGAAAATCATATTGGATTTTGTGCAGATGGAGCCAGTGTGATGTTAGGAAAAAAGTCGGGAGTTTCTGCCAAAAGTTTGGAAAAATTTCCAAATGTTTGTACCTGGCATTGTCTCACCCACCGTATTCAGTTGTCTTTTGACAATGCAATAAGAGATGTAAAACAAGTAAACTACTTTTGGCATTTTCTTGATAAACTTTTATGTTTATTTTCATACTTCAAATAAGCATTAAAGAGAACTAAAAAATGAATAGCAAATGCTTAGAAAACGGTATTCACTTTGTATAAATCTGCAATAAATTTTTTGGTAGATGGTGGCTAAATTTAGGTTGGAAGAAGCATTAAAAAGAACTAAGGTGGGGAATGGGGTGAAAATATTTTAAACAGATTTTAAAATGAGCGCAAGGAAGTAGAAATGCAGACCTCCAATCCTTGGTTGTCATAAAGAGGTTAAAAGACGTAAATGAAAAAAAGAGAGAAGACCGGTGGTGCCAATAGTCGTTACGAGGGACTTTCGTTGAGTAAACCGTCATCAGTTGGCAAATGGAAGAGAAGTGAGTGCATGTTGTATTTAAAGTTTATCTAAACTCCCATGATGTCCTTTTTGACATGTGGGAACTTTAGCCGCGAGAGGTTCCAAGCCGGTGAAAGGTTGAAGGGAAGTTTAGCGTTAATAATGTTGAGATCAGAATGGTGTCGGTACCATTCGATGGTGAGGGCTTCATATTGAAAATTCTGTAGCTCGATCTAAGTTTAATAATAGTGATGGCAGAGTCAACAAGGGGGGTGTGGTTGTGGTTTTGAGCATGGGTTGTTAACTCAGTGCAGGACTGACTTGTTGAAGTGGTAGTATGCGCGGGTATTGGAAGTTGTGGAGGAACCGAATTTGGTGGTAGTGCTGCCGATGTAACAGGTGGCGCAGTTTGGTTGGCATTTTATGAGATATATTATATTGTTGAGATCACTGATTGGATATTTCTGTGTATCTTTATAAGAATTAAATAGGGAACCTAGTTTATTGTAAGTGGAGAAGGTGAGGGAGATGTCAGTATCTTTGAATGTACGTCGGAATTGTGCTGCGAGTTCACTATGGTAAGGGAGAACTATGCGAGTATTTGTCTTGTGACTGTGTCTGGTGGGGATATTAATACTGTTTTTAACAGTGGATATTGTGTGTTGGATGAGTTGAGGGGGTAGCTCCTGGCTATGAATTTATCAGTAAGGTATTGAAGTTCATTATGTAGATCGTTTTGTGAAGAGCTGAATTTGATAGCGTTGTAGATTTGGTTGTGTAGGACAGCTTTTTTGGTACAAAGGAGATGATGTGAAGTGAAATGTAGATATTTACCGGTGTGCGTGTTTTTTCTGAAAATCTTGATATTTAAATTTGTGTCTGTTGCATAAATAGTGAGATTAAGAAAATTAATCTGGTTGTCCATTGAGATTTCGAGGGTAAGGTTTAGCCTGTCATGTATTGTATTGAATTTTAAAAAAAGATTGTGTATGGTTGTTCTGTTGCCTATTATTAGGATATCATCGGCGTAGCAGATGTATAATTTAATTTCAGAGGGGAAAGTTTATAAAATTTGGTTTTCAATAGTGGCGAGATCAATTTCAGAAAGGGGGGCAGAAATGCCTAAACCCATTGGTAAACCAAATGTTTGTCGATAAATTTTATTGTTGAATCTAAAATATCTAACGTCTAATAAAAGAGTGGTAAGTTCAAGAATGTGGTCAACTGAAAGAGAGGTGCGTTTCGTTAAAGTGTCATCAGCTGTTAGAAGTACGCATAATGCTTGTAGGGTGAAAGGAATATGCACGTTAGTGTATAGGGATATGACGTCAAAAGAAGCTAATATGTCTTCGTCGGATATGGTGGTGTGGCTGATTTTTTGGAACGCTTGGTTTGTATTATTAATTTTGAATGTAGAGAATCAAGTGAGTGGGGATATAATTTTGACAAGGAAGGTGGATAAATTAGCAAAAGCTGATCTACTAAAAGAAACGATAGGTCTTAGTGGGTGGCCAGGTTTGTGTAACTTGGTTATTCCGAAAATGTGGGGCAGAATGTTTTTGCGAATACCTATCTGTTGTAATGTAAAGAGGTTGATTTCTTTGTTCTGTCTGAGTTTTCTGAGAATTGTGTCAAGTTTATTTTTAAGTTTTGTAATGTTGTGGTTGCTGTCATTTGTATATGTATCTTGGTCAGCTAAAATTAACTCCATTTTTTCTGTGTAGGTGTTCTGGTCCAGGATAACGATTGTGTCTCCTTTGTCAGCTTTTTTGGATGATGATATTTGGGGTTTTGCTTAGTCTTTGTAAATCCGAGAGTTGTTGTTTTTTTGTTAGGGAGAGATGTGAGTTTAGAATTTATTATCCTGTTAGACTGGTGTATAAGTCGCCACTTATCAGGATGTTGATCGAGTTTAGACTGTAGTTCGATTATACAATCTTTTATTGGATAGTGTTGTTCTTTAATGGCAAAATTGAAGCCAAATTCTAGGACGGAGAGTTCGGAAGGGGTGAAGGATTTTGAGGAGAGGTTAACAGTGGAGATTTGGGGGGGGGGGGTTGGATGTGAGTGTGTTCCATTTTTTGGTGTGTTTTTGTGCTATGTGTTGGATGGTGCAATGTTTTGTGCAATACCGCGCATACACAAATATCCCATCTATGATCTCAATAATATAATATCTCATAAAATGCCAACCAAACTGCGACACCTGTTACATCGGCAGCACTACCACCAAATTCGGTTCCTCCATAACTTCCAATACCCGCGCATACTACCACTTCAACAGTTTCAAGACAAGTCAATCCTGCACTGAGTTAACAATCCATGCTCAAACCCACAACCACACCCCCCTTGTTGACTCTGCCATCACTATTATTAAACTTAGATCGAGCTACAGAATTCTAGCTACCGACACCATTCCGACCTCAACACTATTAACGCTAAACTTCCCTTCAACCTTTCACCGGCTTGGAAAACCTCTCACGGCTAAAGTTCCCACGTGTCAAAAAGAGCATCATGGGAGTTTAGATAAACTTTAAATACAACACGCACTCACTTCTCTTCCATTTGCCAACTGATGACGGTTTATTCAACGAAAGTCCCTCGTAACGACTATTGGCACCATCGGTCTTCTCTCTGTTTTTTCATTTACGTCTTTTAACCTCTTTATGACAACCAAGGATTGGAGACCTGCATTTCTACTTCCTTGCACTCATTTTAAAATCTGTTTAAAATATTTAAAATATTTTCACCCCATTTCCCTCCTTAGTTCTTTTTAATGCTTCTTCCAACCTAAATTTAGTCACCATCTACCAAAAAATTTATTGCAGATTTATACAAGGTGAGTACCATTTTCTAAGCATTTGCTATTCGTTTTTTAGTCAGATTTATCACAGTATTATAAGATTACTATAATTTCACTAGCATCAAAGAGAATTAAATGATATTTCTAAAGAGTTTGGAACTAAAGTACTGAAAATAGGGAGAATATTTGGACCTCGATGGGCAGCCCGCAGTGCTAGAACTGTAAAAGCCATTTGAAAGTCCTATGAAACATTGTATGTTCACTTTAATAAAAATCATGAAGTGGGGAGGGTGAAACATTTCGAAAATGAAAATTTTTTTAAAGATTTTGCCTTAATTAATGACATCCTAGTGGAGATTTCAATACTCTCTACAGCTTTACAAGAAAGAAATATTTCTTTAATCAAAGCTGATAGATTAATTCAAACAATAAAATCAATTGAATATATGAAATGTAATAGAGGACCACATGAAAAAGAAGCAGAAGATATTATAAGAAGATATTATAAGAAGAAAAATAAGAAATATAATATACCATTCGAAGTAAAGCAAAAAATAATATCGATCGCCAGAGAAAAATTTCTTGATTGTCTAACACATTTTATAAGAATGCGATTACTGTTCGATGATGTAAATGAAAAATATAATGATCTTCTGAGCTATTTCAACCTATTAAACCCTAAAACTTGGCCAGGTCATGTTTCGGAAGCTCCATGGATTGAAAACAATAAAAAACAATAAATTAAAACAATTAAGTCAACTAATTATATACAATATTACAGTAAATGAATTTTGAGATTTCATTGATAGCAGAGATATCGTGTATAATAATGTGTCTGAGCCTGACAGTATTTTAATGGCTAAAAGAATCTTAAAAGTTATCACTGTTAATGCTGCGGAAGCTGAAAGAGGCTTTAGTACCATGAATAATATTATTGAAAATGAACAAAATTCTTTTACTATGAAAACAAGTCACCTAATAACCATCAATTTAATGGAAAAATTATTGGGAGAATTTGATGCAATTCCTTATGTCAAATCATGGCTCAGGCATGGACATCATATAGCAAACGATAATCATGTCAAAGAAAAGTCGAAAACAATTTCCCAAAACCAATCAATGATTTGGAAATTATTAGAATAATAGCAGTAGTAGTAGTGGCATGTGATGCAAGAAAGCAAGTGTATGAGCTTATGCAGCATCAGCCAAAAAAATCACACCGTTCCCTCCAAATGCATGTCCAGTTCCTCCTTAAATTTATTCAACCTATCAACTTCCACGACAGATGGAAGCTTGTTCCAGCAATTAACCACCCGCTGGCTAAAGGCAAATTTCCGCACATCTATTCTACATAAATGTCTTTTCTTAATTTGAATTTATGCCCCCTTAGGTTCGTAATCTGAACAAGTGGAAGGATCCCATCAGAATTCAGCATGCTCAACCCATTCAAGGCCTTATACACCTCAATCAGATCACTGCGCAGGTGCCTAGTCTCCAGCCACTGCAATTTGCAAAACTTTAGCCTCTCTTGGTAAGAGGATCACTTCATTCCCGTTTTGTACAACACTGTTAGCTAAAAATTATGTCTATTTCAATATTATTTATGTTAATAAAAATTTCTTTTTCTTGTCATTTACAGTTTGTTTTTCTTATTTTTGATTACCTGCATTCCCTATACATAATTTTATCTTAGAATACTAGTTGTTAAATAATTTGAATATCACCACCACTGCTTTTATCCATTGTAGCAACTTACCCTTAATACCATTCTGCTCCAATTTGTACAGTAGTCTTCCATGCACAACAGTGTCAAAACCTTTCCTGAAATCCAAGTATATAATATCAAAATTATTTTTTTCATCCAGTTCCTTGTTAACCACATCATAGTATCCAATCAAATTGGATACTATGCTGTGCCTGAACTATAACTGCAGTCTTGTCTAGATGATTCTGCAATGCATCTTTAACCAGTGACTCCATTATTTTCCCTGGAACAGAAGTTAAACTAACTGGTCTGTAATTACTCATGTCACCCTTAGATCCCCCCCTTTGTGAATTGGGGAAACATTTGCACATCTCCAGTCCATGCTGACCTCCCCTGAGTCCAAGGAAGCTCTCATAATTATGGCTAAGGGTTTGCCTACTTCCTTTGCCGTCTCCTTTAATATAACTGGATAGATCTCATCCACCCAAGTGCCTTTCTTATGTTTCACTTCAACAATTTCTCATCCACTTTGCTCTCAGTTATTACAAAATCATTAAGCACCCTGTTACAGTTTGATAAACTTCTGGCATTTTCCTCCCTTAATAACTCCTCATGTGTGAATGTAGATGCAAAATACTCATTCAAATTGTCAGCCATCTGAGCAGGATCATCAAAAGTAGAACCATCGATATCAAGTGGACCAATCTGTAAGGGTTCCATTCCAGAAACCTGTCCGCAAGTCAAAATTTTACATAATTCAGAAAGCATCCAAAATCTAAATATAAACCTAAGTCCATGAATTAAAAAAAAATCACTTTATTAATGTCTAATAGCATTTTAATATTACAATTTTATACTCATAATATATGCATCAAAATATTATTTAAAAAACAAAACATTTAAAGTATGTACACATAGAATCCTTATTTCTGGTGTGTGTGTGTGTGTGTGCGTGCGTGCGTGCGTGCGTGCGAGCGAGAGAGAGAGAGATGGTAAAACCACACCACTGACTAAGGCTATAGATGGCGGTACGAACGCAGCGTTAGAACATCTATATATTTTCAGTTCAACTATTGTTTTGTCAGTGGTGTGGTTTTGCCATGCGAGTACTACGCTTTCTGTTTTATTATTTTTCGCTGCATAAGGACCACCACTATGCAAATCTATTGCATCGACAGTTTGATCTTAGTATCATTCCGTTGTTGCATGGATTTGTTTAGCGTTCAAAATGCAGTGATTCCCTGACTATTATTGGCCTCGTGGTCTTCTGTCGAGATGGGGCATAATGGTCAGCCTATTTTATTTTATTTTATTAATTTTCAGTTTATTTGGTCAATATACTATTTTATTAATTTTCAGTTTATTTGGTCAATATACTATTTTATTAATTTTCAGTTAATTTGGTTAATTGGTCAATTATTTTATTAATTTTCAGTTTATTTGGTCAATAAGGGGGGGGCGCTAAATTTCTCTTAATTGGCTTAATTTCTAAATTATTTTAGGAACGTTGCTTCAACACTACCCTTTTCTTCTTTACCCCCCACCCATATTTTTCTGTTATTCTTATTTTATTTGGTTCAGTTCATTTTCACTCTACTGGTTTGCTGTGCTACTGGCAATATTCTATTTTAACTTAGCTTATTATACGCAACATGTAGTGGATTGTGCTTTTCTGCTGCCACTGATGTTAGCTTTTCCTATTATTTTTCTTATTTATTTTAATATATAATTTTTATTTCTCTACTTAATTTTCGGATTAATTTGATCATATATATATATATATATTTTTTTTTTTTTTTTTTTTTTTGGCTGATGCTGTATAAGATTGCTTTCTTGCATCATATGCCACTAGTAATACTAATACATAAAGCAATTACAAGATTTGTTTATATCTAGTCCTGTTATTTAACCCCCCCAAAGGATTCAGGCCAGAAATTATAAATGTTGACCACCATCACTCTTTTACAAGTGAACTTTGAATGGAAATGAAAAAACACTGACTAAATGCAACCTAACAAAAATTTCTGACATTAATTTTAATTAGCAATCAAGAAGAGCAGGGTACTTATACACTACACTTCATCAAAAAATTTCTTAAAGATTTGACACCCTTTAGATACCAAGATAGTACTTCTTAAATTAATTTTGAGATTTCGTTGATAACAGAGATATCGTGTATAATAATGTGCCTGAGCCTGACAGTATTTTAATGGCTAAAAGAATCTTAAAAGTTATCACTGTTAATGCTGCGGAAGCTGAAAGAGGCTTTAGTACCATGAATAATATTATTGAGAATGAACAAAATTCTCTTACTATGAAAACAACAAGTCACCTAATAACCATCAATTTAATGGAAAAATTATTGGGAGAATTTGATGCAATTCCTTATGTCAAATCATGGCTCAGGCAGGGACATCATAGAGCAAGCGATAATCATGTCAAAGAAAAGTCATCAAAAACAATTTCCCAAAACCAATCAATGATTTGGAAATTATTAGAATAATAGTAGTAGTGGCATGTGATGCAAGAAAGCAAGTGTATGAGCTTATACAGCATCAGCCAAAAAAAAAATAAATAATCACACCAATGTATGATTGCATATTCAGTTGGTTACAGGAACCAACTGAATAGGCAATCATACATTGCCATGCACAGTCAATTGTTTTTCTACTTAATTTTGGTTTTAATTTGCATTAAACAGATATTCTCTGTCTACGTTATCACTGGTTTTCAATCATATTAAATTATAGTTTGTGACCTTTTTTAAGTTTCTTCCAAAAGTCCTTATTGTTGTAAAAGGTACTGGGCAAAATTTATCCTAGATTTATCAATAAAATCAATAAATCTAAGAAGAACTAAAGCAGCACAGTCAATAAAGAAACACAGGCACAGAAGATAAATTCTGTGTCCACCTTAAACTGCATAAAAAAATAAAATAAATGCTGTAATTTCACAGACACATAAAGTGCATACAAATGGGAGGGGAGTGAACTCTACTCACTGAATTATTTTTTTAAAAAGATAACAACATAGAAGCATTCTGGAATATCTATTTTAAATTATTTTGTCATTAAAAAATTTGATTTGTCAACAGTGACAGAAACTGTCAAAATTCCATCAAATAAAAATATGCCTTTCTACATTATGCAAAAATTTTAAAAAGGTGTATGTTAATCATAACCAATTGTTTTTCTTTTTAAATCTTATCATTATAAGACCATTCTTTGGTATGCATTTGACCAAATAACAAAATTTCAAATAATATATTCATTGAAAGCTATGTTAAAACTTAGAAAGCAGTACTAAATACAAACATTTTAAATAAACAAGTGCTACTCATAATAGTTTAAAAAAAAAAAAACATATTATTACATACCCTTTCATCTATGTTCTCTTGATTTAGTAACAACGCTTCAAAGAATATTATAAAATGGCAGCTTTGTTAAACACAAAAAAAAAAAAAAAAAACACAATGCCAAATAGAAAACTCTTCATTCATCTTCCACTGTGCACAAGAGAAACAAGCATGAGCGTAATGGACTGTTTTTTGAAATATATATTGTTATAACATCTTTCTTTGACAAGCATTTGACCTAATAACAAAAAATTTAAAGGAACATGCTCCATTTGCAGCTACATTAAAAAATCAGTGCGAAACAGAAATCAGAAAAATTCATTTTGTTTCACAAAGAAAATGTAATGAGCATTATTCATAATGCACCATTTTATGAAAACTTATTATACCCTCTATCTTCAATGTTTACTTGATATGGTAATGTGCACATACTTTATATGTGTTGTCACAAATTTACTCTTTCAAATAACCTTTATGTATTTTCATACAGATTATATGCAAACACATAAAATTATATCAAACCCATTGGTTCCCCTCCCCCATTCTAATTCTAAAAAACAACCATTTGCTTAACAAAACAGCAATGATTTATTATTTCTTTTTTAAATGAGCAATATATACAATTTAATTTTTATTTTTAAAATTTCTTTCTTTTTCAGTTCTTTACACCAAAGAACAACTAGGATTGTCAAAAACTAAAATTATAATGGGATACAGTATTATAAATAAAATTATAACACTACATGAACTCTGGATATACTGTATAACAAACTGATATGAATTGATACAATCATTATGTTTCCAGAAGGAAGATAAGTTCTCATTTTGAACTAGCTCTACAAGCAACAGGATTGCCCAGTCACTCAAAGAACAACTTTCTCAAATCTGCCAACAGCATGCTATTCTAAAACAAACTGTTTTCTTTCAACTGAGAAATTCTTTTAGATTATCAGACATCAGAAGAGTAAAGTTTACATATATTAATGGAATATAGTAAATATAATAATAATCTTAAAGTTTACATACATTTTTTTTTTTTTGTTGTTGTTGTTGTTTTCATTATTTTCTTGACTGGAAAGGAATCATGCATATTTGTGCATGTAACCTCTTTTATTTGAATTTGTGCTTAACCTTTAACTGTGTGCTTATTTAACCTGACAGGACCAGCAAGAAAACATTTAATCCTGGTTGGAGATTATCAGTTAGCTGATTCTTTTTGTAATTAGTGATGTACATGATACATTTTTTTTCTATTTATATTGTTTTTCACTTCATGAAAGCTGAGTGGCGCTTAGAGCATAGATAATATCATTTGTGTTAATCCATTGTGTCCAGACAAGTACAATTTTTCATGTAGCAAAATACTGCTTTTCATCACAGTGGCATGTTTTTCACTAAATTAGATGTAAACCAGTAAATTAGCTAATCCCAGTGCATCTGCATTCCAGGAAGGCATCACAAAGTATCCTACGTTACCAAAAGATGCCAGAATGTTGAATGTTATTCTGATAGGTAGTGTGCATCATCTGTCGAAGCAGTAAAATTGATGCTTCGACAGAAGAGAGGCAAAGCTATAGACTGTCAAATTTTATAATTCTACGAGGAGGGGGAAGAAAGCTTACATAGCTGGATGAGTAGAATGTTATGTATGATATCAGCTGGAATATTATACAGTGGTCCATGGTAATTTTTATTTTCCCAAATACATTTAGAAGGCATCAATTTGCAAGTGATCTGAAGGTGATAATATGCAAAGGTTCCAGTTCATAACAAAAAATAAAAATGATAGTGATAAAAAAAATGGACACAAATGATGTCTTACAATTGTTTTGCTATTTCAATCATGCAGAATTTTCGTGTGGTGAAATCAAAAGAACCTTGGGAAAAAGAATTGAATGATTTTATGTTACTATTTCTTGTTTATAATATTCATCGCATAGATAGAAAAATTAATAGAAATTTATTTATTTTTTCATTGAAATATGTTAATGTCTAACCTTTCTTGTAAATAATGCTTTAATTTGTTGTATTGGAGTAATGCACAAGTTTAATGCCTCTACAAACTTATATTTGGCAGAGATTAAGTGTTTCATGTTTTTATTTTATGTTACCAACATTTTTCTGAAAATTTAAGTATAATTCATACACATTTTTCTTTCATTAAAACTAATGAGCATTTATAGGTCAAAAAGTATTTGCAAAATTTTCAATTATTATTAAAAAATGAACTGAAATTAATGAGCACTCCATCTACTGATAAAATTCCACCCATTAGTACACTAAAAGCACAATTCATTCAAAAGACTGAATAATTTTAACTGAATAATTTTTAAATTTTTCAGAAAACTGAATAATTTTTAAATTTTTAAATAACTGTTAAAATGTGGAGCCTGTAAGGGGACCAATATCACTTATGTTACAAAAGGAACTGATATGACTTGTGTTACAAAAGGGGATAAAGTTAAATGATATAAATGCCAGCTAAAGCTGGCATTTGTATCATTTAACTTTGTATTATTTTTTGTATCATTAAAATGATACAAAAAAAATAATAATAATTTCATAAACACTAACAACCCCAAGAAGGCCTTGTACTCCCAGACACTTTGTTTTCCAGGTTGCTACATGCCCCAATACAAGCAGTGCAGGGATCACTTTCACTCCTGCTTGCATCTGCTGTTAATCTATTAGTCTGTCTCCCCCACCCGAACAAGATAACTGTTTTATAATCTACCTAACACTGCCTCTATAGTATCGGCAAATATTCTTTCATCCCTTCTATTCAAGTATATCCCACCCACCCCTTTAAAAACATTCTCTCCTGTTAACAAGCAGTGACCAGGCTGAAAAAAATTCTACTCCACAAGCCACACACAGTTGCAGCCTCCATAGCCAGGTGGGCAGAAGCAGCAGTGCATAGCATATGCTTCTTGATTAGACCGGGGTTAGAGCCTGTGACCACCAAATACGGAGGACACAGAAAGGTCAAGGAATGACCACTGCATATCCCCGGAGCAATATGGTCTTAGTTGCTAATGCTCCTAAAAACCAAATAATAACAACAACAACAACAACACAGTTTCTACGGGGGTGAACTGATTGACAATACTCTCAACATGTACTCCCTCCTATCGTGTTTGAGAAGAATTGCAGACAATTTCATATGTAATCCTAACTCAACAACTCTTTCTCAACACTGCTTTATACCTATTAATTAAATCATCAGATCTCCTATTCTTAATATCATTAGTATCAACATGTACAACAATATCACCTTCTGTGCACTACTGTTCTGTTTTACAACATCATTAACTTTTACCCAGGAAGATATACCCTGGCCCTCCGGGTTATCCAGTTCACTGTCATCAGTTGTATGTGTGAACAAGAAATCAGTATCAAAGGTGTTGTAATTTGTTACTTTGTTAATAAAGTTATCATAGACTACTAAGTGTCTGAATTAGCAGTTAACTCTAAATGGAAATAACCCATCAAGTAAAAGATTCATTTAAGGTCAGGATTAGAGAACCCATGTTGTATTTAAGAGAATAAATAATGACACAATTTGGTCAAAAATGCCACAAAAACAAATTAAAAATAATCGTTACTTAAGCATTACCTCTAGAAACATAATAGTTCCTACTGCATTTATCACTTATCATATAAATACTAATCAACAGTACACACTTATAGCTAAAAACTAGATTTTGCTTCAAGATTTCAACAAGGCAGGTTAATAATAATAATAATGTGTGTGTGTGTGTGTGTGTGTGTGTGTGTGTGTGTGTGTGTGTGTGTGTGTGTGTGTGTGTGTGTTCAAAGATTTTTTTATGTGTAGCCATGTAAAGAATTTGGAAGCTTTCAGATTTTATATAAAATAATTAATGGAGAAACAAAGCAAATTGCTCTTAATTCAAGTTATAAACTAAGTTATTCTTAAATTACAAACAGTATTTTAAAAAAAAAACTTACTTTTTCTGCAGTAAGGTCTGTATCCTTGTCATGTTTTCTTTGTGTGAAGATAATTGTGAAGACAGCATGTGATCGACTACTAGTTTCATTCATGTTAGTAGCTGCCACCGTTCTGTTAAGTAAAATAAGACAATTGTTATATTACTGTTCAGCTGTTTTTATTTTTTTGATTTTCAACAATTTGATATTTTCTAACTTTAATCTAGAAATTAAAATGAAAATTATAGGTTGATTGATTTGGTAGTTGTTGGCGCATCGGCTTCTGTGGCCATATTGCACCTCCCAAGGTTTTTGCAGTACTTTGATCCAAGCCCGAGGCGGGAATCGAACCCGTGACCTTTGGGTTGCCGAAAATTATAGGCGGTGATAATGTTTGCATTATCGTGCAATGCATAAAATAACTAGCACAGTTTTGCAAATGCAAATCATTAACATACGCATTAAAAATCCAATAATCCTGCATCTCAGTCAGTCAGCCAGAACTTTACATAATGGCACCTCCAACACACAAACTGCTGTTGTGCAAGACAGAGATTTCAACACAGAATAACAGCAAAATAAATAACTGTTATGCTAAAACTTTGAAGTGAGCAGAGTAATACACAGCATATACAATAGAACAATGGTTACCCGTAATGTGTTATACAGAATAATTTGAAAGGCTGATTTTTCTTCTTCTATTTTTTTTTTATTAATGGTAGTATTTGAAACAAATGTTTATTATGCTGCAAAAGTATTACTGTCTGTTTTTTTTAAGTCGTATACCTGGTGAAATGGCGAATTAGGACTAATATGAGTGATAGAGTTTAGTCAATTGCTTCCATGAACCCAATTTTCCATGACGTATTTTGTTCTCTTCATTTCATATTATGTTTAGTTTAGCTACTGATTTGGTAAGAATAATTTTAACCCAAAATTGTACAATTTATTTATCTCAGTATTTCAAGCTAAAACGTCAGCAAAAAGAAACAGTACTGAAATAGACAGAAACCAGGAAAAATGCAATATAATTAAATTGATATTATTAAGGAACTTGAGAGATTTCGCAGCAAAAAAAAAGTCACAATAAATGAAACAAAAAGTAATTGAGCCTTGTTTTAAAAAATTATTTTAAATTCTTTTCCACATAAGATTTTCAGTAAAATACCTATTTGAATATACATACATATGTAAATGTGCAAATTTTTATGTATACATTATTATTATTATTATTATTTTTAATTAAATAAATTCATTTATTTTTTCATGGTATTTAAAGTTTTTTTTCTTTTACCTTAATACATATATTATAACAGAATTAATTTAATTTTATCTTACGTTCCATTATCTGGAAAATATTTTGCTATCCAGAAGAGGTCTGGCATTAATTATTCTGGAAAACTGATGTTCTACTGTATTTATATTTTGTGTACATATTGTGTATTATAGTTATAAGTTATTGTCTGGCTGTTTAGCTAACTAATTACTGCTATATTACTGTTGGCATTTGTGGCGAGCAGGCATGCCTATTACAGCTCTTCATAGCGACATTAAACAAGCATAGATAAGAGGAGGATTAAAGCAAGATTAGTGAAGTAGAGCAGGATTTCAGAGGTTTTTTAGTATATTGTAAAGTTTATTTTAATAAGTTTTTCCCCGTAATAGTTTGATTAATTTTTTGAAAGTTTGTTTTATTAATAATTAGTAAATTTCTACTAATTTACTATTAATTAGTAAATTTCCACCATAGCCTAGTGGTCAGGCGCGTGGGTGCATAAGTATACGTGCCTTGAGTGACCGGGGTTCAAGCCCTTGACTGCTGAATACGGTGCTGTTTCTTGTATTCTGTCTATCTTGTGAACTCCTCTGACCGTTTGGTCGTCCCAGAGTATAAACAGAAAATTTATTTTTATTTATTTTTAAAATTTCCTAACGGTTATTACAAGGTTCACCTTGAACACTTCGTCAGAGGGTACCATGACTCATACGGAAATAGCCGATGGCGATTCCCGGGTGAGTCATGAATTTATCCTTTGCAGAACCTGTGGCATGTATTCCAAGGTCGACCTAGTGGATAATCTTAGCTCACTTGGGGATTCTTTTCTTTGTCACCATTGTAAGGAGTGTACTGATCTTAAGTTACAATTTGGTGCATGCATTGCTAGAACAATTTGATCACTGAAAAAAACAGGTGTTTGCCCTCGAGAATAATGTAACTGGGAGTTCACCAGGGACTCAAGACTCTAGCAACCTACCAAGTGATACACTCCTGATTCGGGCCCCAGTACAGAATAACCAAGTGCAAACTACTCTGGTTCAAAAGGACTTAGTTCTATCAGGAGACTCCATTGTCAGGGAAACAGGAAATATTTTTTTATAATAAGGATAGGTGAACTAGAACCAGGGTATGTCTGCCAGGAGCAACTATTAATGATGTCACCAACAGACTGTCAGATTTTAAGGGGGGGAAAAGAGAATATTATTATTCATGTGGGGACCAATGACATTAAGCATACAGGATCTGATGATTTGTTACACAAATATAGGACCATGCTGAAGAAATGTCATAGTTAGGTCACAATGTCTATGTGTCTACAATTATATGCTGAAAGCCTTGTGGATTAACTCAAGACTTGAAAGAATCTGAAAGGCTTTTGAGGGGAAATTTCTATCAGCTTGGTTCCCACTTGTAGGAAGAAGGAATCTGTTTTGTAGAGAGGGGATACATTTAAACAAGTGGTGCAAAGGTTTTTGTCAGTATTATTGAGGATACCTTAAAGGTTCAGGGAAACTGCTAGTTTGGGGGGACAAGGGTAATATAGATACACGTTTATCTGATATTACTGGTCAAATTAACTCTCGCACACACCTCAAGAGAATTTTGTTACCGCAACAGAACATAGTAGTAAGATGTTCTGAGAGCAAAAGCATTTCAAATGAGTGGGTAGCAAATACCAGGGAAACGAGCTTAAATAACTTTAAGGGGTGTGTCAGGGCAGTTAACTACACAAGAACACTAAGTCTTGTTTATACAGTAATGTCAGAAGTGTCATCAATAAAATGAGTGAATTCGAACTGCTGGTTAGGACAAGTAACACTGACATAATAGGGCTTACAGAAACGTGGTACCACCCGGAGATAAGGGATGATCAGTTTCAATACGGTATGTATAATTTATTTAGGAAGGACAGGGAAGATAGAATGGATGATGGGGTCATGCTTCTTATCAAAAGTAGCCTGAGCACGATGAAAGCTTTCCCGGATTCAGATGTTTCATATGCTTGTATAGAATCTGTATGGTGTGAATTGGAAGCAAAGGTATAATGAGAGTGAGAGTAATCTATAGGCCAGGTGATTGTGAAGGTTATGATGAGAGCCTCTACATACAAATGGAATGGTCAAGTAAGCGCGAATGTCTTATTATTTATTATTATTATTAGCTACATAGTGCAAGGAAGCTTGAGGTTTATGCTGCACCAGCCAAAAAAAAATCCACGGGTTACCCTGAGAGAGAGAGAGAGAGAGAGAGAGAGAGAGAGAGAGAGAGAGAGAGAGAGAGAAGTGGAAGGGAATCACCAAGAAAGAGAAGAATGATGATATCCAGCTCAGGGCCCTAGGTGTGCCAAGCCCATACTCGCCAGATGTGAGCCCCTGGGGTTATGGGTGATTGCAATTTGCATCTAATTGATTGGAGCAAATGGGAAGGAAACAACATTGGGGACAAAATTTTTAAATCAACTAGATGATTGTTATTTGTATCATGTCAGAGAAAGTACTAGAGAAAAGAATAGCCTAGACCTCATCATCACCCATGAATCAGATGACATAACAGGGCTTACAGTAGCGGAACAAGTAGCAGGAAGTGATCATGGAGTTCTACGGTGGATGATGAAGAGAGAGAGAGGTAGCAGTAGTAAAAGGCAAAGTAATGAGTTTTAATTGCAGAAAAGGAAATTACAATGCCTTAAGATGCCCTCATGTATTACGATATCTACATATAATTAATATGAATGGTATTAATAGGTAGATATCGTTCTCTGTGCGATATCTACCTATTAACTGGGTAGATATCGCACAGGTGTGCAAAAATGTGTTATATGGGACTAAGAAAAAGTACAAAAAGGGGGTTACATTCCAAAAGCTAACAAAAATACACTATTTTGTTAACAAAAATACACCATTCTAGATTTCATGTATCTTCTGCTCTCTTTAAAAAATCAGTAATCTGGGTTTGTTTGCTTTTGCTTGATAAATATACCTGATTGTTATTTGTGTAACAATCAGGTATATTTATACCTGATTGTTATACAAATTTACTAAAAAAATACTAAACCTCTTTTTACACGATAGATACGTTCCTAAAAATTATGCGTAAAAAGAACTACTGACTCCATAGAAAAAGTAAAGATTGGTTCCAAACCTGAAATATAAGCAAAATAATGAAAAAAACAAACATTAAATTCGTTAGGATCATAAGATTTTTATTTACATTTCATGGAGAACACACATACGTATAATGAATTTTAATAACTTTAAAAAAAACATTCATTTCAGTTGTTTGCTAAGGATTCTATAAAAAAATTTTGTTATTCGCTATCAGTTTCTAACAATAAATGCAAAAGCTTTCGTTTTCGTGAGACTGTAATATCACTAGAACTACTAGATATGGTATTATTGTCATCGACTTCCGCCTGAACTTGTGGGATTCTTCTTGTCATGTCTTGAACAAAAGTACCACTGGTTGTTTCAATAGTTTTAGGCATGAACTCAGTTATTAATCGCTGATGCTTTAGATAAGTTGCGATATAATTCTGTGTATGAAGACATTAACAACTTAAGTTCATGTGAAAAAACTTCCCAGCACGTTCTTCACTTGGATCATGTCGGGCAAAATAATTGTCTAAATTACTGGCCAATTTAAGACCTCCTTTAATTATATCAGCAGTAGAAGTAGGATTATCTTGATCATTATCATTAACTTCTTCACTTTCAGGAGTCTCAGAAACAATCTCCACTATTTCGTCTTCGCTAAGCGGTTTATCAATTAACAATTCTTCGATATCTGCAGACGTAAGATCATCGAATCCTTCTCTGCCAATTTCACATTCCAAACTTATTATATTGGGGAATTCTGCAGTATGATTGAAGGGAACAGGAGCATTCTCTTTAACACATGCAGGCCAAATAGCATTCCAGCATGCATTCATAGTTTCTGGTCTCAATTCAGATAACGAAAATTGAACCTGATCAATACGATCCATAATTAAAATTTTCAAAACGAACTGAAATGTTCTTCTGACATAATATGTTTTAAAAGTCGCAATTATACCCTGATATAGAGGTTGTAGCAATGATGTGGTATTGGGCAGCAGAAAAAAAAAAAAATTACACATTTGGGTGTTCTGTGGCAGGATGACCGGGTGCATTATCAAGAATCAAAAGCACTTTAAATTCAAGGCACTTGTCATTCAAATAGCATCTAACTTCTGGCACAAAATGTTTGTGGAACCACTCAGTGAAAATATCAATGGTCACCCAGGCTTTTTTGTTGGCCATCCAACGAACTGCCAATTTTTGAAAATCTACGCCTTTCATTGGCCGTGGTCTTAAAGATCGATTTATGAGCAGTGGTTCTAAAGTGTTTGAACAAAATAGGAGTGTTATGTGATCCCTTGTTGCTTTGAATACACCAACAGTTTTTTGCATTTTTGATAAGTAAGTTCTGTTTGGCATTTTTTCCAAGAAAAGGCCAGTTTCATCCATATTCCAAACTTGTTCACGAGTGTAACCTCCATCGTCAATTATTTTAGCAAGTTTTTGTGGAAATGCTTTAGCAGCTGTTTCATCAGCAGAAGCCGTTTCACCTTTAATTTTTATATTATGAAGAGCATGTCTTTTAATAAACTTAGCCAGCCAACCATTGCTTGCATGAAATTCATATTTTTTCCTCGATTGAGATGAAGTATCTGGATGCAGTTTTTTAATCTGTTCATGAAATCTCAATGCTGATTGCTTGATGGAATTTCCGTCAACTGGCATTCTTTTTTCTACGTTATCTTCTATCCACATCACTAAAGCTTTTTCGGCCTTTTCTAGAACAACATCTCTTGTGTATGATGATAATTTTGCACTCGACTTTGTACCAGAACATACTGCTTTTCTAATAGCCTCTTCATTTTTCTTTATAGATCTGATAGTTGATTCACGGACTCCAAAATGCTTTACCCACAGCCATTGCACCTTTCCCAGTTTGAAGACTATCTAAATGAATTTTTATATCCAAGGCAACGGCTTTCCTTATTTTTTGGTTATCGGCAATATCATGTGAGGGCTGGATTAAATCTTCAGTTAATGAAATGAAAGTTTGACAATTACACACAATGTAGCTTACCATTTATTATTTCTTGGCAAAATTATTAATTTCATAACGCGATTTTTATTTTGATTTCACTTAAAAAGTGCAAATGCAAAAAATGCGGTAACTGTTGTCTACTCAAACACCAAATTCAAACTACTAAGAACTGCATTTTTATGCGCAGTCAGTTATGTAATTCAGGGAATTTAAAATTTAGAATTTTCTTAATTGAAATGTGAATGCAATTCTACAAAATTCTCAGAATTTTCTGGAATTAGGGATTTTTTCCTAACTTAGACTTTAGATAGGTCGTGTAAAAGTGAATAAAAATTATTTTTGATATCTCAATTTGCATAACTGCAAATTTGCATAAAAAAATTCGCATAAAAAGAGGTTTAGGTGTATTTGTGAATATTTTCTGACTGTTTGATCATATTTCCTGAATGAACTGACTCTGACCATACATTTTTCCACACGCGTTTAATGTTGATGGTTTTACTTGTTTTAGCGATAAAGTTATGATTCTAATACAGCCCACAATTGAGAAATATTTCCATGCCTCCATTACTTCAATACATTTGAATTCAATTTTTTTGCAAAATCCATTGTAACGATTTTCTGATGTAATGAGTTTAAAAGGTGGATATAATGCATTTATGTAATGGCTAAATGAAAGAACCCAGTATAACTGTGGCAATAGGAACATAACTTCAACTTTTGGATGACTTAAATCTTTTGTACGGCCTGGTGTGTTATTAAATAGTAATAAAACTTTGAAATTTAGATTTTTAGACAAGTTGAACAAGAACAAGTTCAATAGCACAAAATGTAACATGAGAATTTCCAAACAAAAATAAAATACAGGGATTTCTCAATATTTTTTTTTTTTTTTAATTGCAAGTCAACAGCGGGGATTCAAAAAGAGTGGAAATGTTGAAAAATTATATCCAACACATAACAGCAGCGTTTCCCCCGCACAAGCTCAAAAATACTCTGTTGTGCGAGGTTTACCGAAATTTTCTAACCGTGTGAGAGTAAAATCGTGTTATATAAGTGATCCAATGGCTACATACCATGTGGTGCGAGGATTTCTGCAATTTATCAATTGTGTTAGAGCAAAACCGTGTTGTAGATGTACCATGTTAGACAGGGGTTGCCTGTATTTTAGTATCACACTAAAAAGAATTACAATCTTAATATAAAAGGAGACATAAAACCATTAACTTTTTAATAAATTAATCTAATTTAAAGAAAGAATCCAAAGTTGTTTATGCAGTGTTTTTTCCTATATGCATTTTTAACTACAGCACAGACAACAAATGCAATGCAGGCCAACACATTCTCTATTATGCTCAATAAATTTTGGACATCTTTTTTAGATGGCAGTGTGTGTACTTCTTCACTTTTGCTGTCACTGGTAACAAAAACATCATTGTTTTGCTTGGTGCTCAGTAACTCTTCTGTTTTTGGCATTGCTGTGGTAGCAACTTCATCATTCACCTTCACAAACCTGCCAACAAAATTCATATGACTCCTTCAAATATCCCCATTTTCAATGTTGCTATCACATTCGTCTGCTGGACCATGTTTTTCAATGATATTCTCTCCAAAGAAGTAGTTGAAGCTCTTTCTGAAGCAGTTGATTATTACACTTGATGCAATACTGTCCCAAGAAATAACAAGATTACACATAGCATCCAAGCCATTCCAATTTGGATGCAAATTGTTCCCTGCTTCTACGTTGATTAAAAGAGAGCATACAGGGCCCAACTTATCAGGTGGGATCTGTATGCTCTCTTGAGGTTATAAATAATGATTCGATCCAGTGGCCACATAAAACTGGTGGAATGAGGAGGTAAAAACAACAGCCGTATATTTGTCAACTTAAGTGTCTTGGCAGAATGTGCTGTACCAAGGATCTAGAATCATCAAAATGTTCCTTTTTTTTCTGAAGCCATTCTTCTGTCCACTTTTGATAACCAAGACTAAAATTTTAACTGTCAGCCAAGCACTTCTATTGGCCTTATAATCACAGGGAAGTTGGGCAACTTTTTTGAAACATTTGAGATACTGCTAGAGTATCTCAATTCCTTGTCAGTGTTCATCCAGTTCACTCTAAAGTTTGAAGCAGATGGATCTCTCTCATTCTTGGATGTCCTGGTAAAACGTGTGAGCCCGCATCTAGAAACCTCGGTATATCATAAGCCAATGTGATGCAGACAGTTCGCAACTACAGATCTGGCAATGCTCCTAACCATCTCAACAGCACTGCCCGCACTCTATTCTCCAGGGCTTCAAGCCACTCCAGCACAGATGAAACCAGGTGCAATAAGATTTCCAGAGCGAGGACAGACTTGATCAATTGTGACTATCCAACCCACATATTGGACAAGTGATTATTACAAGCGCAGGAGCTCACAGTCCACCCGAGACTGCCATCAACTCGGGACAATGTGCTTACCACCTACATTCCCTGCTATACGGGCATTTTGGGCCAGATCTCAAAAATCCTCCGAGAATACCACATAAAATGCATGCAGCTGCCTGGTAGACACTTATGTTCTCTAGTTTCCAACATAAAGGCTCTGGTCACCCTTCTCTTACGCATAACCTGCAAAGATTGTGACAGCTGCTACATAGGAGAGAGAACTCGAGACGTCTTCAAGACAGCCTTGCAGAACACGAGAGATCAATTCGCCTTGCTGAGACCGACCAGTCCGCAATCGAGGAACACTTCTGGTCGACCCACCATGACCTCAATCCCAAGCGAATACAAAGACCAGTCCCGACACTTTCGTCACCGCCTCTGGTTAGAGTCACTTAATATATTGTGTAATTCAAAAGCCATGAACCGCTGCAAAGGCATGAGACTACACCCTATCTTGGAGACAACTGTTTTAAGTCTAGATAAGCGCTGGAAGAAAAACTACACACATCCATGCAACAACAACGAACACCAATCTAACAGTTTAATGCCCTACCTCGTGCCCTCGCACATCTCACTGCACACACAACTCTGTGTGTGTGTGTGTGTGTGTGTGTGTGTGTGTGTGTGTGTGTGTGTGTGTGTGTGTGTGTGTGTGTGTGTGTGTGTGTTAAAATAATTTTTATCTCAAAAGTTTCCATTCTGTTATAATTTGTTGACAAAGAGGCACGTTCAACCTGGAAAGCTCCAGGTTGAACAAGTTATATTTTACTGGATATATATGTTATTATTATTTCTTCTTTAAAACATCTTGGCTTGGAAAACTTACCAATCACAAGTGGGCATAGTTTGTACTACCATCTGAATTACAGAACAGTGAGTCTTTGTTTACTTAATTTTCCACCATGACAAGACTCTACTCAAACAGCAAATGTTTTGTTTGGCAGCAAATTACAAAATAAACCTGTCTCGTCAAGATTAAAAATATCCCCATATTTTTCAAGAATGGACTGTATAGAACACTGTATAGCGGTGTAAATTGAAGAGCCATAATCTGAGTCCTACCTGTATTTATTTAAAGCTAATGTAAAAAAATACATGAAGAAAATGAACGACTCTGTAGCCTTTTCTTTTTCGACTAATCCAGACTCGCGGCAAACATTTTACGAAACCAAGTTATTCCTGTTTTTAAATCTTTGGAGTCAGCCACTGCTGCATCTGAAGTAGGTAATTCCATGTTGCTGAGCTAGATAATTTGCCTTTTCTTGCAAAATCGGACCTGATATTTGCATATTAGATGCACAATTTGTTGGTACCACTCAAAAAGTTTTATTTCAAGTTCCTCGTGTTTTACACCATGAATTCTTTACCTGATTTTTTTTTTATCGCTGCTCCAGCGTCATGCACTTCAAGGTTTTCGGTTTTTCAGTATTGTAGATAAAGTAGGTAAAGGGAAATTTGTATTCCTTTGCAATATCTTTTACTTCGATCCACCCTATCAGCCTCTTGTATAATTTTCAGTTTAATTTCCAGGCTTAATTCTGTCCATTTACATTTTTTCACCATAACACTGCTAGATAAGGTTTAATATGAACAAACTTTATATTAATTTAAAGACACAAGTTCCAAAAAAAAAATGAGACATCAGCTCAGATAAAATAGCACTAAAAATAGATTATACTGTACTGTAGCAAAAGACTCTTTGAACTGCTGTTATGTAACAATTGTAACTAAACTTAATCCCATGGAGAGTGAGGAAGTGTATGTAAACAACTTAGAAAATCTTTTTTTATTCTTTTGTCAATTTAAGCTCATTTTTCACAATGACATTTTTCAGAGTGCATTTAAGTTGTAACTACCATAAAATATTTAAGGGCAAAGGTCTCATGCTATGAGGTTGAATGACTAACATATAGGATAGTGCAAAAGCATCATTTTAACGTAGCCATCTACCAAAGTAGTTAAATTAATTAATTATAATTGGCATTGTTTTGGTTATATATCTCATATTGTGAAAGCCTTCACAACAAGTTGCCATAGTATTGTACTACCTCAAATAAGTAACACTTCACCAGTGGAGAAGACTACTGTTATTTATTCTCAGCAGATACCACCAACCAGACTGCACTGTTTCAAAGCTTGTTGGCTTCTCCTCGGTGGGTGGATAGGTGCCTGGTGTTGCAATAGTGACAATCCAGTTATGAAGTATAACTTCATAATATAAGAGATGCACAATATGAGATATAATCAAAACGATACCAATTTAATTAATTAATTTAACTACTTTGGTAGATGACTACGTTAAAATGATGCTTTTGCACTAACCTATATGTTAGTCATTCTACCTCGTAGCATGAGGACTTTGCCCTTAAATATTTTATAGACTATATCACTGCACACCATCAGGCATCTCTCATATTGTGAAGTTATACTTCATAACTGGGTTATCACTATAGCAACACCAGGATACCTGCCCACCCACCGAAGAGAAGCCAACAAGATTTGAAATGGCGCAGTCTGGGTGGTGGTGGTATCCGCTGAGAATAAATAACAGTAGTCTTCTCCACTGGTGAAGTGTTACTTATTCGAGGTAGTACAATACCATGGCAACTCGTTGTGAAGGCTTTAACAATATGAGATATAACCAAAATGATGCCAATTTAATTAATTAATTTAACTACTTTGGTAGATGGCTACATTAAAATGATGCTTTTGCAATAACCTATATGTTATTGCTACCATAAACTGGTTTTATTTAGACAAAAGTAAATTCTAACAAGTCAGTTGTTTGTTTGTTTGTTTGTTATTTGGTTTTTAGGAGCATTAACAACTAAGGCCATATTGCTCCGGGATATGCGGTGGTCATTCCCTGACCTTTCCGCATTCTCCGTATTTGGTGGTGACGGGCTCGAACCCCGGTCTAATCAAGAAGCGTGTGCTATGCACTGCTGCTCCTTCCCACCTGGCTACGGAGGCGCCAACAAGTCAGTGCCGTCCTTCAGGAAGCAGAGAACTGCGTGCCCAGAGGCAATAACAGGGGCAATAATCTGACAGCTGTGCCAAGATTTGTATTAAACATACAAAATAACAATATCTATTTCTCACAGAGTGAAAACTAACTTTGTAGTACATATTAACCAAATTTTAAATTCCAAATTTTGTAATAAATGAATATATTTACATAGAAAAGCCTATCCTTTTCAGGAGAATTGGCATGTGCTTCATATAAACGAGTACTTTGTATAAACTGAGTTTGTACAGGAACTCCCCGACTTATGTAATACTCAACTTACGCAAATTCGACTTTACGTAAGTTTTAGCCGGCTGGTGCAAGCTTAAAAAAAATCGTGGAAACGTATTTTGCATCCAGTAGGAATAAATGGAGGTATCATGAAAATATCATAATGTGAACCCAATAACACATTGTTTTTTTTTTTGTAATTCTTTCCAAGTCCTTGGACAATTTGTACAATAGTCTTTCATGCGCAACAGTGTGAAAAGCTTTCCTGAAATCCAAATAGATGATATCAAAATTATTTTTTGCATCCAGTTCCTTTGTAACCACATCATAATATCCTATCAAATTTGTCAGACAAGACTTTCCCTTAACAAACCCATGCTGTGTCTGAATTATTGCTGCAGTCTTGTCTAGATGATCCTGCAATGCATCTTTAACCAGTGACTCCATTATTTTACCCGGACCAGAAGTTAAACGAACTGGTCTGTAATTACTCGTGTCACCCTTTGATCCCCCCTTTGTGAATTGGGGATACATTTGCACATCTCCGGTCCGTGGGAACCTCCCCCGAGTCCAAGGATACTCTCATAATTATGGCCAAGGGTTTGCTTAGTTGCTTTGCTGCCTCCTTTAATATAAATGGATAGATCCCATCCACCCCAGGTGCTTTTCTTATGTTTAACTTCAACAATTCTCCTCCACTTTGCTCTCAGTTATTACAAAATCATTAAGTATCATGCTACAATTTGATAACCTTCTGCCATTTCCAAACCTTAATAACTCCTCGTGTGTGAATGTAGATGCAAAATACTCATTCAGTTTGTTTGTGATATTTTTCTAAAGCACGTTTCTGGAGGTCACAACCAAAAAACAATAAAAACAATTTGCACTTTCTGGTTTATTGGGCTTTTCTGTTAGCACAGTCTATTATAAACGGGTAGTAAACATGATCTTATTGCATTTGCGATAATACCGATAACTGGAATTCTGTGGGTTTTTACGTTATGGTATTGTGGTGAAATGAGTTCCCCTTCATTGAAAGCTTCAATAATATAAAAAACAAATTTTCAGAAACTTCTCTTCATTCCTATTTACGTATTACAATGGTGGCAGGAAAGGGACAAACAGAAAGTGCAAGTGGTGGTAGTGCCAGGAAACGAAACAAAATTGATTTAGAAATGAAGATGAAAATTATTAAAAGTAAGAAGCAGGACAAAGTTTGTCATCTATTGCAAGGAAATTGGGTCTCACTGCTTCAACAGTGAATACTATTTTAAAGGACAGTGCACGTATAAAAGAACATGTCAAAGGGTGACACGAGTAATTACAGACCAGTTAGTTTTACCAGGAACAGAAGTTAGTTTAACTTCTGTTCCTGGTAAAATAATGGAGTCACTGGTTAAAGATGCATTGCAGGATCATCTAGACAAGACTGCAGCAATAATTCAGACACAGCATGGGTTTGTTGAGGGAAAGTCTTGTCTGACAAATTTGATAGGATATTATGATGTGGTTACAAAGGAACTGGATGCAAAAAATAATTTTGATATCATATATTTGGATTTCAGGAAAGCTTTTGACACTGTTGCGCATGGAAGACTATTGTACAAATTGGAGCAGAATGGTATTAAGGGTAAGTTGCTACAATGGATAAAAGGATGGTTAAGTGGGAAAAGACAGAGGGTGGTAATCAAGGGTGCTGCTCTTCTTGGACTAATGTTATTAGTGGGGTCCCACAGGGTTCGGTGTTAGGTCCACTGTTGTTTTGTATATTTATCAATGATATTGATGAAGGTATATCAGGCTTAATGTCAAAGTTTGCAGATGATACAAAGGTTGGCAGGGTTGTTAGTGACAGTAATGGCAGTGTGCTACTGCAACAGGATCTGGATAATTTGGGCAGATGGGCTAAGAAGTGGCAACTGAAGTTTAACCTTGACAAATGCAAAGTACTGCATATGGGTAGAAGTAACCCCAGAGAAATGTACCAACTGTGTGGTACTACACTTAAGGTTGTAGAAAATGAAAAAGACCTGGGAGTAATTGTGCAGGCAGATATGAAGTTTTCTGAGCAATGCAGACAGGCTGCCAGGGCAGGTCATGGGGTTTTGTCAATGATATATAGGAATTTTGCTAGCAGGGAAAAGGAGGTGATTATCCCTCTGTATAAGGCAATGGTCAGGCCACGCCTTGAGCCTTGAATACTGCGTACAGGTCTGGAGGCCTCATTTTAGGAAGGATGTAGATTTACTTGAGCGTGTACAGAGAAGGGCAACAAGACTGGTGAGGGGAATGAAGGGATCCTCTTATCAAGAGAGGCTTAAGTTCTGCAAATTGCAGTGGCTGGAGACTAGGCACCTGCGCGATGATCTGACTGAGGTGTATAAGGCCTTGAATGGGTTCAGCTGAATTCTGATGGGATCCTTCCACTTGTTCAGATTACGAACCTAAGGGGGCATAAATTCAAATTAAGAAAGGACAGATGTGGAATAGATGTGCGGAAATTTGCCTTTAGCCAGAGGGTGGTTAATTGCTGGAACAAACTTCCATCTGTCGTTGTGGAAGTTGATAGGTTGAATAAATTTAAGGAGGAACTGGACAGGCATTTGGAGGGAATGGTGTGATTTTTTTTTTTTTTTTTTGGCTGATACTGCATAAGCTCATACACTTGCTTTCTTGCATCACATGCCACTACTACTACTACTACTACCTCTTCTTTTGTTATTTCGTTATGTATTACATTATTTAAGCACTTTTTGATAACTCTGTTGAGAATTCTGTTCTTATTGAGTTTTTCTTTTATTGCCTCCAGTGCTTTAGTTCTGTTTTTATCATTATTGCATATTCTTATTGCTTGTGAAGTAATTATATTTACTTCACAAATAATAAACCTAAGTAATTGAGTGCCAATTGCTTAGGTGTATTAAAAAGTTATAGTCTTCTCTCTTATAAATATATACAGGGTGTTTCAGTTAAACGTTTCAGAACTTCTAAGAGGGGTAGGGTACATCCTGACAACTCGAAATCATATAGCAATGTGGGGTCGGAAATGCTTTCCTGAAGCGGTGTTGTACACAGAAGCACCATAAAGAAAAGAGACCGTAAGTGAGAAATCGTTTTAATAATACATGAAAAGAAGCAAAAGGTACATGGATTAAAGTAAGTGTTCGAAGTTTCTTCCATGGGCTACAATGCACGCCTCACATCTCCGACGCATGGACATCCGAACATTCTGGAATACTCCAGGTGAATTTCGAATTTCTTCGGCAGCTACTGCGATTCTTGCAACCAGCTCCTCAGCATTGTCAACAGGGGTGTCATAAACTGGCGATTTCATATGACCCCAGAAATAAAAATCAAGACAGGATAGGTCGGGTGACCGAGCAGGCCAACGCACGGGACCACCACGTCCGATCCACTGTTGACCAAATGTGACATCCAGGTAGTTACGAACATCTCCGCTATAATGGGCAGGGGCTCCATCGTGTTGGAACCACATTGTCTGTTGCGTCGATGCAGAAATCTGTTCATCTCTCAAAAGTTGTGGCAATACTTGCTGCAGAAAGATCAAGTAGATAGGTCCGGTTAGACGACACGGTAACAGGTAAGGTCCGATGAGGTGATCTCCCATAATACCGGCCCATACAGTGACCGAAAATCGAATCTGTGCTGCACGACGTCGTATTGCATGCGGGTTCTCGACCGCCCAGATATGGTCGTTATGCGTGTTGAAAATTCCTTCCCTTGTGAAGGATGCCTCATCGGAAAACAACACTTCAGCAGGAAAAAGGGGATTTGTAGCACATTTTCCAAGGTACCACTGTGCGAAAGCAATACGAGGTGCATAATCCTCCGGTTGCTGTGTCTGGACACGCTGCCTGGAGTATTCCAGAATGTTCGGATGTCCATGCGTCGGAGATGTGAGGCGTGCATTGTAGCCCGTGGAAGAAACTTCGAACACTTACTTTAATCCATGTACCTTTTGCTTCTTTTCATGTATTATTAAAACGATTTCTCACTTACGGTCTCTTTTCTTTATGGTGCTTCTGTGTACAACACCGCTTCAGGAAAGCATTTCCGACCCCACATTGCTATATGATTTCGAGTTGTCAGGATGTACCCTACCCCTCTTAGAAGTTCTGAAACGTTTAACTGAAACACCCTGTATACATACATACAGGTGTGTTAAAAAATAATTTTTTTTTTAAATATGAAGACGGAAGCGTAAATTACACAAAATGCCAAAACTAATAGGAGAAGGATAGCAGAAAAAGAAAGTATAGTAGGCATGAAAAAGAGAAAGAATGTGAAAATGCTATTTGTTATGATGAATTAAGCCATCTGAAAAGCCAATTAGAGATAAGGTAACTGTAAAACAAAAAATTATTAAGTAAAAATGATATGATTAAATTAAAATAAGGAATGGTAGATATCAGTGAGTAATTTTGGTTATAGGTACAAGAAAGGGACAGACAAATATAAAATTCAAATCTGATGTTAGCTAAAAGTGAAAATTGACACACGATCGGGTACAAAATCAGGGGACTACAACCGATCATGTATCAAGGACTGCGTTTTTATACTTGTCCATACCTGAGGATGATAAGCGAATTTAAGAATAAAACTAAGTGAGATCAAAAGTAGGTAATAGTATAACCCACAAAGTAGTCCCAATGCAGTGTATGCTTTATGGAAAATTAATTAAGGTGAATTAAGAAGTACAGTGGTAATAAAATAAGAAAAATAAAAATAAGTATTTATAGTGCAAACTAGATGGAAAAATAAGTGGTCATAAGCAAATGATGCAATTTAGAATAAATTTAATAAGAATATGTATATATAATTTAAGGAGAATATATATATAAAATTTACGATTTAAAATTTATGCTTGTGTAATGTACGCTCTCATCTTCACTTTTTTTTTTTTTTTTTTTTTTTTTAAACAGACCTATTAATTCCACCTTGCAAATATAAACTTTTGTATGCTTTGCTACTGCTTTGCGTGCTCAGGTGCATTTGTCATATCATCTTTATCTCTCCATTGCCACTTTTTAACCCAATATACATATTTCATATTCATTTAAGTTTTAGCCATCTGCTGCCTTGCACAATGTTATTCTTTAAATTAGCAGTAGAAAAATTAGCAATTCAAACCATTACTGAGGAATGACTTTTGTGTGCCAGAGCTCATTAATGAAAACTATTCCAATGCAAGTCAATGCAATGCATATATGGTCATGCCAATAGTCTTTCCTGTATGCTCCTTTACCTTGTAAAAGGTTTCTGCAGTTGTAATTGTCAGTTTGTTTGACAATTCCAAGGCCTGTTCTTGTTAAAATATGCAGATAGTCAATTTGTGATTCAACTTTTTGCATCTCCCCCTTCTGTTTCCATGTAATGTTACATATACAGGGTGTCTCAAAAATATTGGTACAAACGTTTAGGGGAGGTAGGTAACATCTAAAGGAATGTGAATCGCATGGGAACCCATAACCGGAAACGTCACGGGAAAGTAGTAGCAGAGGCACAAGAAGCAGAAATGACACGACAGTAATTAGTGGCAAACATTTATTTGACATAATATTAACAATGGAGTATGAGATGGATGCATTTCATGATGTTACAACATATGCTCCAAGGTTCCACCGTGAGACGCGATGCATGCGTGACACCGACGCAGCATGGATTGGCGGACATGGTTGAACATACCTGGAGTTTCTTTGACAGTAGCAGCAGCGCAGATGAGTCTTGCCACGAGATCCATTTCTCTCTCCACTGGCGATTCCTACACGATAGATTTGAGCCCCCCCCCCCATCCCCACATAAACAAATCAAGGCTCGATAAATCAGGTGAGCATGGGAGCCAGGCAACGGGTCCACCACGGCCAATCCATCGACGCCCAAAACGCCTGTTAAAATGGTCACGAACACACCTTCCACAATGGGCAGGCACCCCGTCATGTTGAAACCAAATGTTGCGTCTCACATTTGCTGGAACATCGTCAAGTAACCCTGGTAGAACTTGTTCAAGAAAGATCCGATATTTAGCGGAGTTCATGCGGGATGGTAACAGGTATGGGCCGACTAAGCAGTCACCGACCATACCTGCCCACACATTTATTGCAAAGCAATGTTGTGCAGCATGGGGACGCACACCGTGTGGGCCCTCTGCTAATCCATACACTAGGTGCATGTCTGCCAGCTCACAGTTCGTATATCGATGCATGCTCTTCGTGCAGTGACTACTGCTTGAATGAGTAAACCAGAAATTTTCCCTCTCGCGAACTGATGAACAGCGCCATGTACCGACTTACGGTGACATTTCCAGTTATGGGTTCCTATGCGATTCACATTCCTTTAGATGTTACCTACCTCCCCTAAACGTTTATACCAATATTTTTGAGACACCCTGTATGTTCCGTACGACCTTCAGAGTCTCCAAAACCCATAAGACTAAGTGCTACCATGTGACACCCAAATATTTGTCTGCATCTTACCTCCACTCCTTGCAGCATTTCACTTTAAAGTGAGTGAAATATATTATGTGGTTCAATTTATACCTATACAATACTATAGTAGCTTTCATATTATTATCATTATCACAGTTGATATTTTACAATTCGTAGGATTATCTTAATGTGCCCCAAGACTCTGGATTGCACAGGGATGAAAGTACTGGGACATCAAAAAAACACTCCAGTTTTAATTGAATATACTTCCAAAATCATGTGACAGTTCATTACATATTTGTCTCTCTTAATTCAACAGTCTTCAGATAATGAAGCCATGCAAAAACATTTTCAGCACATATAGCAGCAGCAATTAAAAATGTTCAATATCATCTCTGGAAATGTTCTGTCACCCCAACAAGAATTTTTTCAGTTTTCAAATTGCACAGATTGTAACTGTATTCCTGTAAACAATATCCAAAATAGGAAATCAGACTAAACTCCGTTTTGAAAATATGAGAGTGTCCAGCACAGTGTCTGATGCACGTAGTCAAGTCTTAATCCCCACAGAAAAAAAAAGAAATACAAACTCACATATACACTGAACGATAAATGAATTATGACCACCTAACGAATACCGTGTTCAGCCACCATTTGCACAGATAACAGCCACTATTCATCTAAGTATTGACTCCACTAAATGTCTGAAGATTTCCATAGGGATCTGCAGCCATGCTGTCTGTGAGGCTTTCCACAGTGCTGGAACAGATGATGACTGCATGTCGATATGCCTCACTTCCCATTCCAAATCATTCCACAGGTGTTCAATAGGATTGAGGTCAGATAAATTTGGAGGCCAATCAAGATGGGAGAAATCTTCATTGTGTTCATCCTATTTTCTAAAAACCATGTTAAACTGTCCATTGAGCCTCTAGATCCTTTGTGTTTTCCCACAATGTAAGACTTTGAAGCATGTTAGTTTCCTGCTGCTCTGGGACAACCTGACTGTGTGTGTTCTGCAAATTACATGCATATATTCAAGAGCAATATTTACAAGAGTATTACAGGTCTGAAGAACTATCTATGTGTCCAGAGATAGCATTAAAAAAAAAAAAAAAAAAAAAAAAAATTTGAATTTCAGTTTGTGAAATAGATATCAAAAGTTCATCAGTAAATTCAGACTTGATTTCAAGAAATCAGCAAGTAGTGAACTAATTTTGTCAGCCAAGACAAAAAGTATATTAGGAGGAATCCTAATTAAGTAAATTATGGATATATACACTCAATGATCATTGAACTGTGACCACCTACCTAACAGAGTGTTGGGCCACCATTTGCAAAGATAACAACCACAATTCAAGGGCACAAAAGGTAAAATCGTTGGACACGTTGGCACTAATGGTGATCTGCAAATTTACTTAACATGTTTGAAAAAAAATTCGCGAATTTCAAAGTGTCTGTAATCCTGGCCAGACATGATAGGAGGGAGTATATAATGAGAGCCTTATCAATCAATTCAGCCCAGGAGAGAGAGAGAGATTGTGCAAGGCTCATGGGGTAGAATTTTTCTCAGTGTATTCTGTGCTTGTTAACAGGAGAGACTGCTTCTACAGGGATAGGATACACTTAAATAGAAAGCATGCAAGAATATTGTTGATGCTATCGAAGCAATGTTGGGTGGGTCAGAAAACTGCTGGCTTCGGAAGATTCACAGACTAGTAGATTAAGAGTAGCCACAGGCAGAAGTGGAAGTGATTCTTGCACTGCTTCTATTGGAATGAGCCTGGAAAGCAACTTGCTTTCCAGCAACTTGTTTCATGACTACTGGCAGTCATGAAACAAGTCAACTTGCTTCCCAGTAACTTGTTTCATGACTGCTGGCAGTCATGAAACAAGTAAATACATGGGCTGTGTTAGAGAAACTAAGAGTAAGAATAGGTGCATGTATGCCTGCATGTACACCAATGCTAGGAGTATAGTAAATAAATTTGATGAATTTGAAGTGCTGGTCAAGACATCAAAGGTGGATATTGTTGGGATATAAGAGACATGGTGTCACACAGATATAAGGAATGCAGAATTGGAATTTGGAGAGTACAATGTGTATAGAAAGTATAGACACAATAGGAAGGGAGGAGGGGTTGTTGTTAGTTAAGAAACATAAAATCTAAGGAAGTGCATCCAGTTGACATGGGTGGACAGTGCAGTGTTGAGTCAGTTTGGTTTTCGACATAAGCACTGGGAAAGCAAAAATGAGGGTAGGAGTTTGTTATAGGAATAATGACTCTGATGAGTACAATGAAAAATTATACAGAAAAATAGATTGGGCCAATAAATCAGAGTGCCTTATAATGGGAGATTTTAATTTCCCAGATAATGACAGAAACTTGTGGGTTGGTCACTCACACACTAGCAAGACTTTTCTGAATTTATTGGATGATTGTTTTCTATAGCAGCATGTTAGAGAGGCAACCAGAGGGAGTAACACTCTTGATCTGATTATCAGCAGTGTTTATTCATGCATTAAGAATCTGCAGATAAATGAACCACTAGGTGGCAGTGATTGATCACAGTGTGCTGATGTGGGATTTATATAAAGATGTAGCTACCATCAGGAGTAAGGGAAGGGTTCTTACTTTCGTAAAGATGACTATGATGACTATAGCGGTCTCTGATATTTTTTAAATTGTATACAGTGGGATCAACTGATGATGTTACTAACAGCAAATTTTCTAAATGTTTTAGGCCAAAGTAGATGTCAGATGAACTAATAAGACTCGTGGTAGAGAAGAAAAATGCACGGGATGCATATAAATTATCAGGCGACATAGAAGCCTATGGTAGCTATAAGCTAGTCTGTAATCAAGTCACAAAGGAAGTTAGGCAAGTGAAGGCAGATTATGAGAAGTCTTTAGCAAAGGACGCAAAGAAAAACAGCAAAGATTTCTTTACTTATATAAACTCTAAAAGGAAGGGGATGAATCAGACTGGTCCATTTGATATCAATGGTTTGACAGTAGTTGATTCTCAGATAACTGCCAAACTAAATGAGTATTTTGCATCTACATTTGCACATGAGGAGTTATTCAAGGAGAAGGAAAGGTGTTTATCAAACTCTAACAGGGAGTTAAATGATTTTGTAATAACTGACAGCAAAGTGGAGGAGAAATTGTTGAAGCTAAACATAAGAAAGGCACCTGGAGTGGATGGGATCTATCCAGTTATATTAACAGAGGCTGCAAAGGAAGTAAGCAAACCCTTAGCCATAATTATGAGAGCATCCTTAGAGTCGAGGAAGGTCCCCATGGACTGGAGACGTGCAAATGTATCCCCAATTCAAAAAGGGGGGGGGTGCAAAGGGTGACACAATTAATTATAGACCTGTTAGTTTAACTTCTGTTCCAGGAAAAATACTGGAGTCACTGGTTAAAGAAGCATTGCAGGATCATCTAGACAAGACTATAGTAATAATTCAGACATAGCATGAGTTTGTTAAGGGGAAGTCTTGTCTGACAAATTTGATTGGATACTATAATTTGGTCACAAAGGAACTGGATGCAAAAAATAATTGTGAAATCAGGAAAGAATCTGATACTGTTGCACATGGAAGATTACTGTACAAATCAGAAGTGTGGCATTAAGGGCAAATTGCTACAATGGATAAAAGGATTGTTGAGAGAGAGAGAAAATCAACGGACACTGCTCTTCATGGAATAATGTTATTAGTGGAGTCCCCCAGGGTTCGGTGTTGGACCCATTGTTGTTTTCGGTATTTATCCATATATTGGTGAAGGTCTATCAGGGTTAACATCTAAGTTTGTACATGTTACGAGATCTGAAGGGTTGTTAATGACAGTAATGATAATAATACTGTCAATATCTTTATTGCCAGATGTGAGACCATATGTTTCAAACTTGTTAACCAGTTTATTTATTGCAGAACTGCTTGGAGCTTACCTGCACTCAAATTTTACTCAAAATTCATGCTGAATTAACTAACATTAGAAGTTTGATAAAACAATTTTACTGAGAACACATGATGCTCTACTGTGTATGCCATCTGAAAAGCTTCTCTGAGCTCAACCATATTTTGTAAAGTTACTCCCTGTGGAAGTAACTTCATGAAAGACTATTGAGTTCAGGGACACTAAACACATTGATGTAGGTCATGTATTTCAATAAACATATGTAATTAAAACTGGAATATCTTTCTGGAAGGATCCTATATATGCAAAAAGACCTACCAGTGCATATAAGTTATACTTCTTATTTCAAAGCAACTGATATTGCTGTTTGTTGTTTGGTTTTTAGGAGCATTAGCAACTAGGGCCATATTGCTCCAGGGATAAGCAGTGGTCATTCCCTGGCCTTTCCGCATCCTCCAGTATTTGGTAGTCACAGGCTCGAACCCCGGTCTAATCAAGAAGAATGTGCTACGCACTGCTGCTCCTGCCCACCTGGCTACGGAGGCACCTCAGCAACTGAGAAGAGGGGGGAGGAGTTTACATATGCAACTCCATTACAATACTATAAAATAATTTTCAATTGTTTCAATTCCCTGAACTTACAATAAGGGAATTTCTAAATTAAAAAATAATAATAATAATAACAAAAACAAAAAAAAAATCTTCCTCTACTCTAAATATACCTAACACTTTCACATCATGGAATGAATAAACTAACCCAAGGTGAGGCTAGTGGATTTTGCCTCTTTTCTTTTTGTACAGTTCAGAAAGATTTTGCAAGCACTCTGTGGTCATCAAATCTGTACACTTTATTCTAAGATCTACACTTTATTCCATTAACATTTTGTACTAATTTTAAAAATCTTCTAATATACGGTTAGGCACAAAGTCAAAATATAACACTGTGCAAAATCTATCAGCAATACAGATTACAGTGGGTAAAATAGGCATTTTATGTACCTAAAATATCACCTGCTATTTCAGGTATCATAATCCAATAAACATAAAATACATAAAAGAAGTGTAAATTGCTTAATTTTGATATTGAAATGATTAGTATCATGTATTTTTTCCATTAATATATCTATGTCTTCACATTCAAATTATAAAGTGGTCCACTAAATTCTCTTCTTCATGTGGCATACACAGGAAAACAGATTCTATGAACCTGTTTTCTGGGTTGCAGGATTTCACTACTCACACCTCATGCTTCATCCACACTTGCCCATGAGGAGTCAGGTGCTCAATCATTCACAAAATCTAAATTTGCTCAGCAATTGTCAGTTATATGCATCCACATTTTTATTTTATTTTATTTGTTATTATTATTTTTATTTACTGTATTAGGCAGTCTGGGATCAGGGATCGCCTAATATGTTAAAGCAATCAGTTTAACAAAACCATATTTGCTGTTACGTTACATTTGATTGCAGTTCAATAAATGCAATTTTGCTGGAATTTGTTAGTCTATTTTGTGTATTAGTAAAGACCTGCCAGTGCAAATAAGTCCTTGTAAAGCCAATAAGTGAATCTACTGCTATATAAATTTAATGCAAAACTTATATGAGGTGTTAAAAAAAAAGAGATATTTATAATGCTGGAAAAGTTCTTTATAAACTGCCAAAAAGAAAGAAAAAAATTATATAGAATAAATCTTAGCATAAAAGTCAGAACTGTTACCAAAAAAATAACTTAACCTACATATGTTTTTTTGCACTCACATGTCGGCTTATAGATACCTCTGCCTTACTTTGTGGGGTGACAGACCCATAACAGACAGTACCAGTAACATAAGAGACAGTACCAGTACCAGCAGAACCAGCATGGGATTGCCCTGCTGCATGTTTTTATTGCCGAAATCATGCTTTTTAAAAACTATAATGTAATTTATTTATCCCTATAGTTATTGTCTACTTAAGAGGAGTTCCCAAAGAGAGGTCAACCTATGTAAGTTTAATAATGCAGTTTTATTTTTCAATAATAAAAATATTATTTTTATTATCGAAAAAATATATATATGAAAATAAATAAATAAAATAAATTACCTAGCTTTGTTTCCTTCATCCATCAGGTCATGAATATCCTGGTATGAAGTAACAGCCAATTTGGAAAGGTCTTCCACATATGGTCCCAGAAGTGGATGTTCCCTCACTCTAAGGTTGTTTTTATTTTTTGGATTAAGAAGATCTCTTACACGTTCACAGTAGATTTCCATGTAACTTACCTGGAAATAAAAAGTTAAACTCAGAATGCAAAACAACAGAAACAGCTTGATCAGTTTTATATTTTATGTTATGCAAAAAAATGATGATCATATACAATAAAATGTATATGATCTTCATAGATTGTAGTATATAACTTGTAGCAAGTTGTATAATCAGACATCCAGCCTGCTACAAATCTCCTTGCAATCCCCTATGCCATAATCACTGCAACTTCATTATTATCATAATTCTCATTCTTATTAACCCAGCAGTGATGGTTCAGAGCTTTACATGCCCACCTGAAAAATATCTCATGTGAGTTTATCACTAATTTGAAATTAATGGCTCTTGCTCTATACAGTATCCTAAATATACATTATTTATTTGAGTGGTTTTGGAAGTAATATGTATTGTTTACACATATTAAGTTAAATGGAAAAACATAATTCATGTCAGTGTATTAGTTTGAATTTTTATCCTTTTAAATGGTTTAGTTTAATGTTTATATTTATAGAATTTTTTTTTAAGAGAAATAATAAGATTTGATTTTTTGAAAATAACCAGGGAAAAAAAAGCATTTTTAAATTTAAATTATTAATTAAAAAAACAAATAATTAGATTTAATAAATATTTCAATCATTAGGAAAATGTCACACAATAGTACATGTATATTGCAAGAGATGTGCATGTACGTGTGTGTATGCGCGTGCGTTAAGATTGGGGTTAATAACAAAATATCTAACACACTCAGTTATCACACATCTGGTTAATTATACACCCAGTAATAGATACATTCCATAATGGTACCAAGTGTCGGTTATACATATAAAACTTACATATGCATATGTCAATATGAGTGAGCTACACCTCACATCACTTTCCTCCACAGGCAGTCAGATCACATCTTTGCTGTAAAACTTCTGGCATATGCTTGCCATAATGGGTAACAGATAATAGACAGTTCTCTTCAAACAATCGAGAGTTTTAAATATCTATGAGAATCTGACAACTCCTATGGTGATGGTGATTACAGTAATTTTAATCCTCTTAATGTAAGTTTTGGGTGGTATCAAAGATGCAAGATCCATACAAGACTGTATAATATAAAACTGATAGAAGTAGTTAGTGCATACTCAGAAGCAGTTGTGGTTCCCCAGCTGGTGTTCTGAAATTATTGAGATAGGGTGATGGATACAATGATAATTAAACATTGAGCATGAACAAAACAGGATTATTCTGGGGAAGCCCTTGCATATATATACATTGCAACTGAGGGGAAGAAACTGAAGTAAGGTCAAACTGCAAAAGCTTTACCTTACTAATAGGCAGTAATAAAAATGGTGACTTCAAATAAAAGCCATTTTTAGTGTATCATAGTGTATCATGATTATAAAGCACGGTCATTCGGGAAGAGGCAAAGTTTTACGGGCTCCAGCAAATAGAAAAGTTTTGCTTATTTATTGACTTAAATTGGCATATTAATTTATTTTTTAGAGTTGCTTTATATTCCTAGTAACAATACTTTAGTTTAATTTGAATTTAGTCAGAGATTTTGTAGGTTATTACTTAATATCGGTAAGGGTATCAAATCCACGTGTTGATCAGGTTTTGCAGCTCCCGCGAACGCAAAGTTTTTAATTATACTTAGCCACTTTATTGACTTAATTGTTAGACTAACTTATTTCTATAAGTAGCTTACAGACCTAGTCAAGCTCCATGGTTTATTTTGAATATAGACAGCATGATTGGGAAAGTAAATAATACCTCGTGTCCGGAGATTCACCATTCGTAACTTGCTGTCATTGTTATAAGATACAACACGTGCACCAAACTAGATAGCCTAAGGCCTAATGGAAAACTGGTGCCTCCGTAGCCAGGTGGGAAGGAGCAGTAGTGAGCAGCACATGCTTCTTGATTAGACCGGGGTTCGAGCCCGTCACCACCAAATACAGAGGATGCGGAAAGGTCAGGGAATGACCACTGCATATTCACGGAGCAATATGGCCTTAGTTGCTAATGTCCCTAAAAACCAAAAAACAAACAAACAAACAATGGAAAACTAGATAGCGAGTATAGTAGTATCAATTTATCAGTGCCGACCGGGCTAGCCGGGTAGGTAAAGTTCCTGCCTGGCAACCCAAAGGTCGCAGGTTCGATTCCCGCCTCGGGCTGGATATCACGATGGTGCCAAACCAACTGGTTGGTTGGATATCCCGGCCACGATACACGAAGGAAGCAAGAAAAAAACTGGTTCCTTCGTGTATTGTTCACATCATACGAAATAAATAAATAAATAAATAAAATTAATCAGTAAAATTTATTAATCTCATTAAATTTCATTCTCAATTGAATTCTACTTTAACTAAATAAATATAGCGACCTAGTTTTTACAAATGTAACATCATAAATTAATACATATAAATTGACAAGGGAAAAGAAAGTCACAGAACATAACTCGGAGATAACATTCGATACCGAAATACATGTATGTGTGTGTATATATACACACACACACACACGTCCTCTGAATTGTCCTCTGAATCACAGTCTATTGAGATGCACTGCTTGTTTGATGTTTGTGGAGCAATCAGGAATGGGATATGATATTGCCAATGGGAATGTCTTTGTGTGTGTGCACGTGCGATGTAAGGAGTGCAAGGAAATCAGGCGCCAACTCAGCATTGTTATGGGCTTATATGAGAGCTTGAAGAACAGGGTGGATGATCTCGAAGGATTTAAATTGAGGGGCCCATCAAGCTCTCAGCCGCCCACATCAATGCCACAGCTTGCACTTGAACAACAAGCAAGACAGCAGCAAACCACAAGGCAGAATGCGCTGGTCCCAAAAGAACTAGTTGTTGTAGGTGACTCTATTGTAAGGGAAACAGGGAATATATTGTGCAAAAAAGATAGATGGAACAGGACCAGGGTATGCATGCCAGGGTTAATGACGTTGTAGAGTAGATATCATCTTTTAAGGGCACAAAGGGTGATATTGTTGTACACATTGGCACTAATGATATTAAGGGTAGAAGACCCGAGGAATTACTTAACAAGTACAAGTCAATGCTGAAAAAAAAAAAAAACAGCCATGAGTTAGGATTCAATTTTAAAGTGTCTGCAATTCTGCCCAAACACAATAGGAAGAAATATATGATGAGAGCCTTGTCGATTAATTCGGCCCTGGAGAGATTGTGCAAGGTTCAAGGGGTAGAATTTTTCTCAGCCTGGTCTGTGCTTGTTAACAGGAGAGACTGCTTCTCCACGGATGGAATACACTTAAATAGAAAAGGTGCAAGAATATTTGCTGATGCTATCGAGGCAGAGTTAGATGGGTCGGAAAATTGCTAGCTTGGGGGAATACACAGACTAATAGATTAACAGTAGCCGCTGGCAGAGGTAAAAGTGATTCTTGTTGTTGTTGTTATTTGGTTTTTAGGAGCATTAGCAACTAAGGCCATATTGCTCCGGGATATGCGGTGGTCATTCCCTGACCTTTCCACATCCTCCGTATTTGGTGGTGACGGACTCGAACCCCAGTCTAATCAAGAAGCAAGTGCTAAGCACCACTGCTCCTTCCCACCTGGCTACGGAGGCGCCTAGTGATTCTTGCACTACTTCTATTGAAATGCAATTGAGCAGCAGCCTGGAAAGCAAGGCAATGGGAATTTTCAGGACTACTGGGAGTCATAGTGGAACAAGTAAATACATGGGCTGTGTTAGGGTAACTAAGAGTAGAAACAGGTGCATGTATACTTGCATGTACACTAATGCTAGAAGTATAGTTAATAAATTTGATGAGCTTAAAGTGCTAGTCAAGACATCAGAGGCAGATATTCTTGTGATATCAGAGACATTAGCATTAGTAGAGGCATTTGATGCAAGAAAGCAAGCTTATGCAGCATCAGCCAAAGGGAAAAAAAAAAAAAAAAAATGAAAAACCACTTCCATTTCACCCCTCTGTTCATTCGAAATACCTGTCGAGCTGAGCCTTAAACTTATTTAGGCTATCAACTTCCACGACAAGGGATTGAAGTCTGTTCCACCAACCAACCACCCGCTGGCAAAAGGCAAATTTCTGCACGTCTATCCTACATCTGTCTTTCCTCAATTTGAATTTATGCCCTCTCAGATGATTATTCTGAGCAAAAGGAAGAATCCCATCAGCCTTGAGCATGGTGTCATGGTGTCACACAGACATGAGCAGAACTGGAATTTGGGGAGTACAATGTGTACAGAAAGAAACACATTTGGCGTGACATAAGCACTGGGAAAGGAAAAATGAGAGTAGGTGTGTGTTATAGGCCAAATGAATCTGATGAGTATAATGAGCAATTGTGCAGAGAGAGTGGGCCAGTAAACCAAAGTGTCGTATAATGGTGGATTTTAAATTCCCAGAGATTGACTGGAATTTGTCAGTTGGTCACTCACACACTAGAAAGGCTTTTGTAGATTTATTGGAAGATTGTTTTCTACAGCAGAATGTTCGGGAGGCAACTAAAGGGAGCAATACTCTTGATCCGATTATGAGTAGTGATTCTTCATTCATCAGGAATCTGCAGATAAAGGAACCACTAGGTGGCAGTGATCACAGTGTGCTGAAGTGGAATTTACTCAAAGAGGTAACTACCATCAAGGGGAAAAGGAAGGGTTTTTGCTTCCATAAAGGTGACTACGGTGGTCTAAGACAGTATTTAAATTCTACACGGTGGATCCAACAGATGATGTTACCAACAGCAAATTCAAAATAGGAAGCATTCAAAGAATTAATCTTGGAAGCTACTAGGCTTCTCATACAAACAAAGAAATATTGTTCAAGATTTAGGCCTAGATGAATGTCAGATGAACTAATTAGACATGTGACAGAGAAGAAAAATGCATGAGATAAATATAAATTAATATGTGACACAGAAGCCTATGATATATATAAGATGGTCTGTAACAAAGTTACGAAGGAGAAAGCAGACTACGAGAAATCTTTGGCAATGGATGCAAAGAAAAACAGCAATGAGTTCTTTACTTATGTAAACGAAGGAAGGGGATGAATCAGATTGGTTGTGAATCAGATTGGTAGGGGATGAATCAGAATCTCGTGTGTGAATATTTTGCATCTACATTCACACATGAGAAGTTATTCAGGGAGGGAAATGCCACAGGTGTATTCAACTCTGGCAGTAAGCTAAATAATCTTGAAATAACTGAGAGTAAAGTGGAGGAGAAATTGTTGAAGATAAACATAAGAAAGGCAGTTGGGGTGGTTGGAATCTATCCAGTTATATTAAAAGAGGTGGCAAAGCAAGTAAGCACACCCTTAGCCATAATTATGAGCGCTTCCCTGGACTCAGGGGAGGTATCCAAGGACTGGAGATGATGTGCAAATGTGACCCCAATCTACAAAGGAGGATCAAAGGGTTACTGTTACTATTGTTTGGTTTTTAGGAGCATTAGCAACTAAGGCCATATTGCTCCGGGATATGTGGTGGTCATTCTCTGACCTTTCCGCATCCTCCGTATTTGGTGGTGACGGGCTCGAACCCCAGTCTAATCAAAAAGCGTGTGCTACGCACTGCTGCTCCTTCCCACCTGGCTACGGAGGTGCCGAGAATCAAAGGGAGACACAGGTCATTACAGACCTGTTAGTTTACCTTCTGTTCCAGGGAAATTAATGAAGGCACTGGTTAAAGCAGCATTGCAGGATCATCTAGACAAGACTTCGGTTATAGCTTGGACACAGCATGGGTTTGTTAAGAGGAAGTCTTGTCTGACTAATTTGATTGGATACTATGATGCAGTCACAAAGGAACTGGATGCAAAGAATAACTTTGATATCATATATTTGGATCTTAGAAAGGCCTTTGATACTGTTGCACAAATTGGAGCAGTGTGGCATTGGAGGCAAATTGCTGCGATGGATAAATGCCAGAGATAAATGGATGGTTGAGTGGGAGAAGACAGAGAGTGGTAATCAATGGACACTGCTCTTTGTGGACTAATGTTATTAGTGGAGTCCCTCAGGGTTCAATGTTGGGTCCATTGTTGTTTCTGTATTTATAAATGATATTGATGATGGTATATCAAGCTTAATGTCCAAGTTTGCAGACGATACAAAGGTTGGCAGAGTTGTTAATGACACTAATGACAGTACTCTGCTGCAACAGGAACTAGAAAAGTTGAGCAGATAGGCTGAGAGGTAGAAAATGAAGTTTAATATTGACAAATGTAAAATACTACATATGGGAAGCAGTAATCCCAGAGTAACGTATCAACTCTGTGGTACCACAATGACAGTGGTAGAGAATGAAAAGGACCTGGAGGTAATTGTGAAGGCAGATATGCAGTTTACTGAGCAGTGCAGATGGTCTGGAAGAGTAGCTCATGGTGTCTTGTCAATGATATACAGGAATTTTTCTAGCAGTGATAAGGAGGTGATTATCACCTTGTATAAGGCAATGGTCAGACCACACCTTGAGTACTGTATACAGGTCTGGAGGCCTCATTTTAAGAAGGATGTAGAGCTGATGGAACGAATACAGAGAAGGGAAACAACAAGATTAGTGAATGGAACAAAGGGTTGTGCTTACGAAGAAAGTCTTAAGTTTTGAAAATTACACGGTCTAGAGACTGGGCACCTGCGTGGTGATCTGATTGAGGTGTATAAAGTCTTGAATGGTTTGAGCATGCTCAATGCTGATGAGATTCTTCCTCTTGCTCAGAATAATCACCTGAGAGGGCATAAATTCAAATTGAAGAAAGGCGGTTGTAGGATAGATGTGTGGAAGTTTGCCTTCAGCCAGCAGGTGGTTGATTGGTGGAACAAACTTCCATCTGTCATAGAAGTTGATAGCTTAAATAGATTCAAGGCAGAACTTTACAAACATTTGGAGCAAGAGGATGGGTGAAATAAGGGTCTTTTTTTTTTTTCTTTTGGCTGATGCTATATAAGCGTGCATTCTTGCATCGTGTGCCTTTGCTAAAGCTAATACTAATAACATCCTTATGGCAGTGAGAAACACTGCTGCAAGCTGGAAAGATATCAGGAAATCTACAGGTAGTTTGAAGAAGCTTTGCCTGCACTTTGTCCCAAAATACAAAAAAACACAAGAAAATGTCAAGTGGAAATTTAAGTCATAGCAAAGCAACTTAACCTGGAAGTACACAGATTCAACAAGCACATTGACAAACTCATCAGTTGTATGGCGCACCTGAAATGGAGAGAGAAACAACACCTGCATTGCATCTCAGACAGGGTTATAGGAACAAAATATGTCAGGACCATTATATACTCCCCACTACTTTATGCAGCTGAAATCTGAGCATCAGATTTCAGCTGCATAAAGTAGCGATCATAAAACCTATCTGGACAGCGGAATATTGGCTCCTCAAATGGGTAACCTACAAGCACAGGTTACCACCCCTTGTTCATACAACTGAAATGGCCCAGACCCTGGGAATCCCCAGGCTGCCCTCTCTCATTAATGAAAAAGATTGATAATCACAGTAAAGATGTTGACTGGTCGGATCACATCTCCTTCATTCTGGGATCTCTGTGGCTGGAGGATTCCACCTGCCCAGCTCAGAGCCACCCCAACTATTTGCCCTCTTCATTCACACCTCCACCTATCAGATTGTTTCCTACCATACCAGATGCTTGGATGAATCCAGGACATTTATGCCGACCTCAACAAATTTGCCATCAACCGATGATATAGACGTGGGATACTCGGCCCAACACCCTCCATGGACCGCGAACTGTCAGCTGCATCTGACAATCGCCAAACTCCTTAACTAATTCATGGAATAGCAACCACAGCACCACCAGCTCTTAACAAAGCGTTGCAACCCATCGCAATCATCTAGATGGAAATGAAACTGCCCCAGTTGGAGACCCCTGTGAATTAATTAGTGAGCATAATGGGAAACGAGCCTGACACTGCTCTTGTTGTGAACAGTGAACCCATGTACTGTGAAGACAACGGTCACTACTGTAAATTGTATGTGTATTTGTCATTTTGTTTTATCCCTGTATCATTTAATCTTATTTTTGTTCCTGAATGTCTTATGTTATTTAATGTTTTTAATGTTTTTGTAACACCTTTTATCTGTAAACCCCTGGTCTTTTGGCTGTGAAGGGAAAGTTGCAATACTTAACCTTGTAAACAGTTACAATCAAATGTTGCAAGACTCTCTCTCTCTCTCTCTCTCTCTCTCTCTCTCTCTCTCTCTCTCCACTAAAGATGTGAATGAGTCACTTAAGTCTCACAGAGATCTGACAACCAACAATTTGATTGGGTTGCAGGTGCAAATGCAAATGAAAAAAAAATAATAAATAATGAAATTTCCAGTACCCCTTCAAAGCAGCTGTACCTCAAAAGTTAAGAGAAACCATAATGAAGTTGAGAGAGAGAGAAGGACTAACAGATGATTCCAATCCTAACATTGACAGAAGCTATAATGTTGTGAAGGCGATATCACCTTCACAACATCACGGTGATATCATCACTTGGTATAAGATTCTTTGCTTTAAGAGTCTTACAATTAAGAAGACAGAAAAAATTGTAGTTGCATGGAAAAATATGAAAATGCTGCAAAAGTTGCATGACATTTTGAGAAATTTTTTGGACAAAAACCACCCACAACAAAGACCATAAAGCAAATTGTAAGGAAGTTTGATGAAGTGGAAACAGTGCACAAGCTACCAAATGCTGGTTGACCTTGTATCTCAGAGGTATCTACTAATTTGTAACTTGTAAGAGAGGATATCAAAAGAAGTCCAAAAAAATCTCAAAGAAAGCAAAGTTTGTAAATTAAAATACCTAAAACAAGCTTAAACAGAATTATACCATGTTGCTACAAAGTTTGAATGAGGATGACCCAAATAAGCTGGAATTTGCTGAACAATTTGGGACGTGTTACAAACCTAGATATTAATGCAATGTTTTGTGGACTAATGAAGCTACATTTAAACTAAATGGAACAGTTAAACACCATAACTGTGTTTATTACTCTCTTAACAACCCCAATTTATTCGGTAACAAGGATCCAAATGCTCCTGGCTTGAGAGTCTAGGCTGGAATTTGGATAGGAGGCATTTTTGGAACTTCTTGCTTTGAGGGAAATGGGAGATAAGTACAAGTAAAGCCCCGCTATTCGCGAGGGTTACGTTCCTGAGAAATGCCGCGAATACTGAGTTATGGCTCCCATAGTAATAAAGGGGTTCCGTTCCAAAGTATGAAATATATAAGAAAAACTAGTCTAAAACTTTGTCTATGTATGTTTTATATATGTTCCTTCCTAATATAACTATGTACATAGACAGTACGTTGAAATGCAAGCATATGGCATCGAAATGAAAATAAGAAACAATTTAATATTAAATGTAATATTTATTAGAAATTTCAAATAAATCTTTCAAACCAGTGCCTTTGCTAGCTAAAAAACTTATCCCGCCAGTGCTATCACCAGTTTCGCTAAAGTGTTGATAAAGGAGTTTTGCCTTTTCACGAATGATGAGTGAACTTAACGGAATTTTATTTTGAGTTTGGTCTTCTATCCACAGATTTAAAGCATTCTCCATTTTTTCTAATTCACCATCACGAGATACAGAGCAAATTTTTGAAGCAATTAGCGCGTTTTCACGGACACTACAGCGGATTTTTTCTTCCGATTTTTAGATTGACCGTACTGTTGACTCATTGATTTTATAATGTTTTGCCACTGAGGAGACACTTTCACCATTAGAAATTGTCTAATAACTCAATTTTATTCACTAATGTCATCACCTTCTTTGATCTTTTCACATTTCCCTTTTTATTTGTAGCCATATTTTTGTACGGGTTAGAAAGAACTTGTCCACAATAAAGTCACTTTCTTCCGTTAACACACTCGAAAAAGTCTGTTTTATACTGCAAAACGGTAGATTTATCACTTTTGTAAGCATATCAATTTATAAATTGATAAATTTATTCAAATTATAAGCATATAAATTAAAAGCAAATGACGAAACCTTCCATGACAAGCGCATAACATATACTGAACAAGGATTAGCGAGATGCATCCACGCTCGCGATTTTGTCACTCCTCTCCCCCCCAACCACTGATCGCTGTTTTAAACGGAAAAGATAATTTTAGCCACACCGATGTTTTTTTATGGCGGAAAATGTTCACGGCGCTTTAAAATTCACATTTGTTTAGGTTTCATTTTATGTTAAATCGGCGATCGCGAATATTTGTGGTACCTGTATTCGCGGTCTCACGAATACAGATACCGCGAATAGCGGGAGTTTACTGTATTTAGCATTAGCAGCTCAGCCTTAAATTTATTAAGGCTATCAACTTCCACAACAAAGGATAGAAGTCTGTTCCACCAACCAACTACCCACTGGCTAAAGACAAGCTTACACACATCTATCTTTCCTCAATTTGAATTTATGCCCTCTCAGGTGATTATTCTGAGCAAGAGGAAGAATCATGAGCATTGAGCATGCTCAAACCATTCAAGACTTTATACACCTCAATCAGATCACCTTGCAGGTGCTTAATCTCCAGACACTGTAATTTGCAAAATTTAAGCCTTTCATCTTAAGAGCAACCCTTTGTTCCATTCACTAATCTTGTTGCCGTTTCTGTACTCGTTCAAACAGCTCTACATCCTTCTTATCATGAGGCCTCCAGACCTGAATACAGTACTCAAAGTATGGCCTGACAATTGTTTTATAAAAGGGGATAAACACCTCCTTATCACTGCTAGAAACATTCCTGTATATCATTGACAAGACACTATGAGCTACACTTGCAGACCTTCTCCACTGCTCAGAAAAGTTCATATCTGCCTGCACAATTACCCCCAGGTCCTATTCATTCTCTACCACTGTTAGTGTAGTACCACAGATTTGATACATCACTCTGGGGTTGCTGCTTCCCATAAGGCACCTCCATAGCCAGGTGAACAGGAGCAGCAGTGCGTAGCACACGCTTCTTGATTAGACCGGAGTTCAAGCCCGTGACCACCAAATACGGAGGATGCAGAAAGGTCAGGGAATGACCACCGGATATCCCCGGGGCAATGTGGCCTTAGTTGCTAATGCTCCTAACAAACCTACCAACATAGCGTCCCATATGTAGTATTTTACATTTGTCAATGTGAAACTTCATTTGCCGCCTCTTGGCCCATCTGCTCAACTTTTCTAGATCCTGTTGCAGCAGCGTGCTGCCATTAGTGTCCTTAACAACCCTGCCAACCTTCATATCATCTGCAAACTTGGATATTAAGCTTGATATACAATCATCAATGTCATTTATAAATACAGAAAACAACAATGGACCCAACACTGAACCCTGAGGGACTCCACTAATAACATTAGTCCACGAAGAGCAGTGTCCATTGATTACCACTCTCTGTCTTCTCCCACTAAACCATCCCTTTATCCATCGCAGCAAGTTGCCTGCTATGCCACATTGCTCCAATTTGTTCAGCAGTCTTCCATGTACAACAGTATCAAAAGTCTTTCTAAGATCCAAATATATGATATCAAAGTTCTTCCCTGCATCCAGTTCCTTTGTGACCACATCATAGTATCCAATCAAATTGGTTAGGCAAGACTTTGCCTTAAAAAAACCATGATGTGCCCAAGCTATAACTGAAGTCTTGTCTAGATGATCCTGCAGTCCTTCTTTAACCAGTGCCTCCATTAATTTTCCAGGAACAGAAGTTAAACTAACAGGTCTATAATTACTTGTGTAGCCCTTTGATTCTAATTTGTGAATTGTAGTCGCATTTGCACGTCTCCAGTCCATGGGTACTTCCCTTGAGTCCAAGGAAGCTCTCATAATTATGGCTAAGGGTTTGCTTACTTCCTTTGCTGCCTCCTTTAATATAACTGGATACATCCCAGCTACCTTTATGGTTCCTTTATCTGCACTTAAGGCAAGAAGAATCCCTACTGATAACCATATCAAGAGTATTACTCCCTCTAATTGCCTCCTGAACATGCTGATGTAGAAAACAATCATCCAATAAATCCACAAAAGCCTTGTTAGTGTGTGAGTGACCAACCCACAAAGTCCAGTCAATATGTGGGAAATTAAAATCCCCCATTATATGACTCTCTGATTTACTGGCCCACTCTATTTCCCTGTACAGTTTCTTATTATACTCATCAGAGTCATTAGGCCTAGAACACACTACTACTCTTAATTTTGATCTCCCAATGCTTATATCATACCAAACTGACTCGACACTGCACTGTCCAGCGATGTTGACTGGCTTCACTTATTTGGATTTTATGTGTTTCTTAAGTAATAGCATAACCCCTCCTCCCTTCCTGTCCTGAATATCCTTTCTGTACACATTTTACTCCCCAAATTCCAGTTCTGCATTCCTTATATCTTTGTGGCGCCACGTCTCTGATATCCCAACAATATCTTCCTTTGATGTTTTCAGCAATACCTCAAATTCATCAAATTTATTTACCAAACTCCTAGCATTGGTGTACATGCAAGTATGCATGCACCTCTTCCTATTCTTAGCTATCCTAACACAACCCATGTGTTTATTTGTACCGAAATGACTCCCAGCAGTCTCTGAAATACCCTGCATGTTGTTTTTCAGGCCGCTGCCCATTCCAATAGAAGCAGTGCAAGAATCACTTTCACCTGTGCCAGTGGCTACTGTTAATCTATTAGTCCTTGTATCCCCCCCCAAGCTAGCAGTTTTCCGACCCACCTAACACTGCCTTGATAGCATCAGCAAATATTCTTGCACCCTTTCTATTTAAGTGTATCCCAACCCTGTAGAAGCAGTCTCTCCTGTTAACAAGTACAGACCAGGCTGAAAAAAATTCTACCCCTTGAGCCTTGCACAATCTTTCCAAGGCAGAATTGATCGACGAGGCTCTCATCATATACTCCCTCCTATCGCGTCTGGGCAGAATTGCAGACACTCAAATTCAACCCTAATTCACGGCTTTTTTTCAACTGTGACCTGTACTTGTTAAGCAATTCTGCCGGTCTCCTACTGTTAATATCATTAGCACCAACATGTACAACAATATCACCTTTTGTGCCGCTAAAAGATGATATCCACTCTACAACGTCATCAACTGTTGCCCCTGGCATACATACCCTGGTCCCATTCCACCTATCCTTTTTTCATAGCATGGTTCCTGTTTCCCTGACAATAGAGTCACCAACAACTGCTAGTTCCTGTGGGACCAACATAGTGGCAATCCTTGGGGATTGCCGCTGTGTTGCGTGATGATCAAGTGCAAGCTCTGACGTTGATGTGGGCAGCTAAGAGCTTGATGTGCCTCTTAATTTAGATCCTTCGAGGGCATCCACCCTATCCTTTAAGCTCTCGTATAAGCCCATAACAACACCTGGGACGTGTTATGGGCCTATTTCCTCACACTCCTTACATCATGCACACACAAAGACATCCCCCTTGGCAATATCATATCCCCTACCTGTTTGTCCACAAACATCAAACAAACAGCACATTTTAAATGGCTGTGGTTCAGAGGACAACTGCCCCCCCCCCCTCAGTTCTCTCCTAAGCTACAGCACTCCATTTAGCTTGAGCCTTTTGCTTTGCTGCTCTGGTCTGAGTCATGATTTCGATTCAATTTCAGTACAAAATTATAACCCTAAACTTGTATCTCAACGAAATTGTAACACTATATATCTATATTTTTTTTTTCAGTATCAAGTATTATCTTCCAGTTTCTTTATATAACTTCTATATCAAGATATGTATTAATTAATTATATTATGTTTGTAAAAGCTAAGTCGTTATATGTATTTAGTTAAAAAGTACAATTTAATTGACAATGAAGTTCAACAAGATTAATAAATTTTACTGATTAATTGATAATATTATATACACCTTATACACATTTTTTTTACATGAATTCGGAGTTATGCGAATTGGGATATCAAAAATAATTTTTTTACACGATTTTTATTCACTTTTACGTGACCAACCAAAGTTAGGAAAAAATCTGTAATTCAAGAAAATTATGAGAATTTTGTAGAATTGCATTCTCGTTTCAATTAAGAAATTTCTAAAAATTCTAAACTCCCAGAATTAAATAACTGACTGCGCATAAACAAAAAACAAAAAAAGCAGTTATTTGCAGTTTGAATTTGGTTTCTTGTATAAACTTAGAAAATTCTTACGAATTTCATTTATTGGGAATTCCCCAAATTATATAACTGACTGTGCATAAAAAATCAGCTCTTAGCAGTTTAAATTTGGTGTTTGAGTAGACAACACAGTTATCGCATTTTTTGCATTTGTATATTTTAAGTGAAGTCAAAATAAAAATTGCATTATAAAATTAATAATTTTGCCAAGAAATAATAAATGGTAAGCTACATTGTATGTAATTTTCGAACTTTCATTTCACTAACCAAAGATTTTAATCCAGCCCTCACATGATATTGCCGATAACCAAAAAAATAAGGAAAGCCGTTTCCTTGGATATAAAAATTCATTTAGATAGTCTTCAAACTGGGGAAGATGCGATGGCTGTGGGTAAGCATTTTTCAGTCCATGAATCAACTATCAGATCTATAAAGAAAAATGAAGAGGCTATTAGAAAAGCGGTCTGTTCTGGTACAAAATCGAGTGCAGAATTATCATCATACACATGACATTTGTCCTAGAAAAGGCGGAAAAAGCTTTAGTGATGTGGAGAGAAGATAACGTAGAAAAAAGAATGCCAGTTGACGGAAATTCCATCAAGCAATCAGCATTGAGATTTTATGAACAGATTAAAAAACTGCATCCAGATACTTCATCTCAATCGAGGAAAAAATATGAATTTCATGGCATTGGAGGCAAATTATTGCTATGGATAAAGGGATGGTTGAGTAGCAGAAGACAGAGAGTGGTAATTAATGGACTGCTCATCGTGGACTAATGTTATTAGTGGAATCAATCAGGGTTCAGTGTTGAGTCCATTATTGTTTTCTGTATTTATAAATGATATTGATGATGGTATAACAAGCTTAATGTCCAAGTTTGCAGACGATACGAAGGTTGGCAGGGTTGTCAAGAACACTACTGACACTATGCTACTGCAACAGGATGTGGAAAGGTTGAGCAGATGGGCTGAGAGGTGGCAAATGAAGTTTAACATTGACAAATGTAAAGTACTACATATGGGAAACAGCAACCCCAGAGCAACGTATCAACTCTGTAGTACTACACTGACAGTGGTAGAGAATGAAAGGGACCTGTGGGTGGTTGTGCAGGCAGATATGAAGTTCTCTGAGCAGTGCAGACGGGCTGCAAGAGTAGCTCATAGTGTATTGTCGATGATATATAGGAATTTTTCTAGCAGGGATAAGGAGGTGTTTATTCTCTTGTATAAGGCAATGGTCAGGCCACACCTAGAGTACTGTATACAGGTCTGGAGGCCTCATTTCAGGAGAGATGTGGAGCTGCTGGAGCGAGTACAGAGAAGGGCAACAAGATTAGTGAATGGAACAAAGGGGTGCTCTTACGAAGAAAGGCTTAAGTTTTGCAAATTGCAGTGTCTGGGCCTAGGCACCAGCGAGGTGATCTGGTAGAGGCGTATAAAGCCTTGAATGGTTTGAGCATGCTCAATGCTGATGGGATTCTTCGTCTTGCTCAGAATAATCACCTGAGAGGGCATAAATTCAAATTGAGAAAAGACAGATGTACGATAGACGTGAGGAAATTTGCCTGTAGCCAGCGGGTGGTTGGTTGGTGGAATAGATTTCTATCCCTTGTCGTGGAAGTTGATAGCCTAAATAAGTTTAAGGCTCAGCTGGACAGGTACAGTAATACCCCGACTTACGCTACCCCGACTTACGCGAACTCGGAGTTACGCGGTTCTTGATTTTTTTCGTTTGGCAACGCTGCCGCCCACTATCTTCAAGGTCGTTTTTCATATGTTATCCATATACGGTGCGACGGCGGAGAATGAGAGCGAAAGATGAACAAAATTCAACTTTGTTGCTTTTATGTTTTTTATATCAGTGAAGGGGAAACACATTTCACCATAATAACGTAAAAACCAACACAATTCCAGCTATCGGTATAATCGCAAATGCAATTAGATCGAGTTTACTACCAGTTTATAACAGATTTCACTAGCAGAAACGCAACTGGATTTTTATTGTTTTATGGTAGTAACCCCTAGAAATGTGAGGTGTTAATAGTGTATCTCTGCCTTTATGGTGTTGTTTATTCAGTTGCTACATGCGCGCAGCTTTGTTTATGCGTATCCAGCGTGCCTCCTCGTTTTGTAATTGTGCTTTATTCCCTAAAAATGAGTAAAATACTTAATTAAAAGGTGTGAAAAGGAAGCGTCCTGGTGAAGACACTGCAGAATCAGAGAGAAAAAGAAAAGCAATTATAAAGCAATAAACAGAGGCGGTCTGGGTCAAAGATTCTTACCCGGGAAAATTTATAGTGGCCTCATACTATGGTTTATGGCCAAAATCACACTGGCCCACCGGGGTTTCCCCGGTAAGGCTTATGGCCAGTCCACCTCTGTCGATGGAGAAAAAATATGAAATTGTGAAACGCTTTGAGCGAAATGAAAGACCATGTGATATTGCACGTGCTACAGGCCTAAATGAAGCAACGGCGAAAAACACATGACAATTGCAAACTTGACAGTTGAAAATTGAAAAGGGCTCAATTGTAAAGGGCTTAAAAATTTTAGAAAACATAGCCTCCAACGAAGAACGCGTTATAGCTACAAAGCAAGGAATAAAAAAAATTATTAGCTTGCTACGAAGAAATTCTGCGTGAAAAAAAGAACGCGCTGTGTCGTCAGACGAATTTGTTAGATTTTATGAAGCCATCGACATCGAAATAACTTTTTTACGTAAGTCATTTGTTTTTTTTAATACATATTTTGTATTAATATGTATAAATAACTGCAATTTTATTAATATTTTTCTTCTAAACTAGTGTTTTTGTTAGTCCTTGGTCCCAATTAAGCAAAATTTATATGTATTTATATGCAAAGTTGTACCCCGACTTACGCGAATTCGACTTACGCGATTTTCGTCGGACCCACCTATCGCGTAACTTCGGGGTATTACTGTATTTCAAACGAACAGAGAGGTGAAGTGGAAGTGGTTATTTTTTTATTTATTTATTTATTTTTTATTTTTTTTTTTTATTTTTTTTTTTGGCTGATGCTGCATAAGCTTGCTTTCTTGCATCAAATGCCTCTACTAATGCTAATAATATAAAAATTAAAGGTGAAACGGCTTCTGCTGATGAAATAGCTGCTAAAGCATTTCCACAAAAACTTGCTAAATAATTGAAGATGGAGGTTACACTTGTGAAGAAGTTTTGAATATGGATGAAACTCGCCTTTTCTGGAAAAAAAAAAATGCCAAACAGAACTTACATATCAAAAATGCAAAAAACTGTTGGTGGGTTCAAAGCAGCAAAGGATCGCATAACACTTCTATTTTGTTCTAACGCTTTAGGAGATCGGATGTTAAAACCACTGCTCATAAATTGATCATTAAGACCATGGCCAATGAAAGGCGCAGATTTTCAAAAATTGCCAGTTCGTTGAAGGGCCAACAAAAAAGCTTGGGTGACCATTGATATTTTCACTGAGTGGTTCCACAAACATTTTGTGCCAGAAGTTAGACCCTATTTGAATGACAAGTGCCTCGAATTTAAAGTGCTTTTGATTCTTGATAATGCACCCGGTCATCCTGCCATTGAACACCCAAATGTGCAATTTTGTTTTCTGCCGCACAATACCACATCATTGCTACAACCTCTAGATCAGGGTATAATTGCAACTTTTAAAACATTATGTCAGACGAACATTTCAGTTCATTTTGAACAAGCTAAATGATGATGAAACACTGTCAGTTATGGATGTGTGGAAAAAATTTCAATTATGGATTGTATTGATCAGGTTCGATTTTCATTATCTGAATTGAGACCAGAATCTATGAATGCATGCTGGAATGCTATTTGGCCCACATGTGTTAAAGAGAATGCTTCTGTTCCCTTCAATCATACTGCAGAATTCCCCAATATAATAAGTTTGGAATGTGAAATTGGCAGAGAAGGATTCGATGATATTACATCGGCAGATATCGAAGAATTGTTAATTGATAAACCTCTTAGCGAAGACGAAATAGTGGAGATTGTTTCTGAGACTCCTGAAAGCGAAGAAGTTAATGATAATGATCAAAATAATCCTACTGTTACTGTTGATATAACTAAAAAATGAATAGCAAATGCTTAGAAAACGGTACTCACCTTGTATAAATCTGCAATAAATTTTTTTGGTAGATGGTGGCTAAATTTAGGTTGGAAGAAGCATTAAAAAGAACTAAGGCGGGGAATGGGGTGAAAATATTTTAAACAGATTTTAAAATGAGCGCAAGGAAGTAGAAATGCAGATCTCCAATCCTTGGTTGTCATAAAGAGGTTAAAAGACGTAAATGAAAAAAAGAGAGAAGACCGGTGGTGCCAATAGTCGTTACGAGGGACTTTCGTAAGTAAACAGTCATCAGTTGGCAAATGGAAGAGAAGTGAGCGCGTGTTGTATTTAAAAGTATATCTAAACTCCCATGATGCTCTTTTTGACACGTGGGAACTTTAGAGACGAGAGGTTCCAAGACGGTGAAAGGTTGAAGGGAAGTTTAGCGTTAATAATGTTGAGATTGGAATGGTGTCGGTACCATTCGATGGTGAGGGCTTCATATTGAAGAATTCTGCAGCTCAATCTAAGTTTAATAATAGTGATGGCAGAGTCAACAAGGAGGGTGTGTTTGTGAGTTTGAGCATGGGTTGTTAACTCGGTGCAGGATTGACTTGTCTTGAAACTGTTGAAGTGGTAGTATGTGCGGGTATTAGAAGTTGTGGAGGAACCGAATTTGGTGGTAGTGCTGCCGATTTAACAGGTGTCGCAGTTTGGTTGGCATTTTATGAGATATATTTTGAGATCATTGATGGGATATTTGTGTGTATCTTTATAAGAATTAAATAGGGAACCTAGTTTATTGTAAGTGGAGAAGGTGAGGGAGATGTCGGTATATTTGAATGTACGTCTGAATTGTGCTGCGAATCCACTATGGTAAGGGAGAACTATGCGAGTATTTGTCTTGTGACTGTGTATGGTGGGGTTATTAATACTGTTTTTAACGGTGGAAATTGTGTGTTGGATGAGTTGAGGGGGGTAGCACCTGGCTATGAATTTATCAGTAAGGTATTGAAGTTCATTGTGTAGATCGTTTTGTGAAGAGGTGAATTTGATAGCGTTGTAGATTTGGTTGTGTAGGACGGCTTTTTTGGTACAAAGCGGATGATGTGAAGTGAAAAGTAGATATTTACCGGTGTGCGTGTTTTTTCTGAAAATCTTGGTATTTAAATTTGTGTCTGTTGTATAAATAGTGAGATTAAAAAAAATTAATCTGGTTGTCCATTGCGATTTTGAGGGAAAGGTTTAGCCTGCCATGTATTGTATAGAATTTTAAAAAAAATATTGTCTATGGTTGTTCTGTTGCCTATTATTAGGATATCATCGGTGTAGCGGATGTATAATTTAATTTTAGAGGGGAAAGGTTGTAAAATTTGGTTTTCAATAGTGGCGAGATAAATTTCAGAAAGGAGGGCAGAAATGCCTAAACCCATTGGTAAACCAAATGTTTGTCGATAAATTTTATTGTTGAATCTAAAATATCTAGCGTCTAGTAAAAGAGTGGTAAGTTCAAGGATGTGGTCTTCTGAAAGAGAGGTACGTTTCATTAAAGTGTCATTAGCTATTAGACGCACGCGTAATGCTTGTAGGGTGAAAGGGATATGCACATTAGTGTGTAGGGATATGACGTCAAAAGAAGCTAATACGTCTTTGTCGGATATGGTGGTATTGCTGATTTTTTGGAATGCTTGGTTGATATTATTAATTTTGAATGTAGAGAATCGAGTGAGTGGGGATATAATTTTGACAAGGAAGGTGGATAAATTAGCAAAAGCTGATCTACTAAAAGAAACGATAGGTCTTAGTGGGTGGCCAGGTTTGTGTAACTTGGTTATTCCGAACATGTGGGACAGAATGTTGTTGCGAATACCTATCTGTTGTAATGTAAAGAGGTTGATTTCTTTGTTCTGTCTGAGTTTTCTGAGAATTGTGTCAAGTTTATTTTTAAGTTTTGTAATGTTGTGGTTCCTGTCATTTGTATATGTATCTTGGTAGGCTAAAATTAACTCCATTTTTTCTGTGTAGGTGTTCTTGTCCAGGATAACGATTGTGTCTCCTTTGTCAGCTTTTTGGGTGATGATATTTGGGGTTTTGCTTAGTCTTTGTAAATCCGAGAGTTGTTTTTTTATGTTAGGGAGAGATGTGAGTTTAGAATTTATTATCCTATTAGACTGGTGTATAATATCCCGATAAGTGCAACACCACTTATCGGGATGTTGATCGAGTTTAGACTGGAGTTCGATTATACAATCTTTTATTGGATAGTGTTGTTCTTTAATGGCAAAATTGAAGCCAAATTCTAGGCCGGAGGGTTCGGAAGGGGTGAAGGATTTTGAGGATAGGTTAACTGTGGAGATTTTTGGGGGGGCGGGGTTTTGGATGTGAGTGTGTTCCATTTTTTGGTGTGTTTTTGTGCTATGTGTTAAATGGTGGCGTTGATATGTATATTGTTGTAGTTAATATATTCAATCCAGGCGTCCGGTGGCATGTCTCTTTTGAGAAACAATCGTAATTGGTGTATACAGTTTAAGTGTTGGTGTTTTTTGTTAAATCTTTTCTTAAGTTCTTCACGTATGATCGCGATAGACGTGCGGTGTATGATATGTGGGTATTCTTTACAGTTATTTTTGGGGAAAATGCGGACGAATTTGGGGAGAGCGTTGTGATATAAGCATTTTTGTAGGAAAGCTATGTGTAATTTGCTGGAGAAATATTTGCTAAGCACTTTGGAGAGTTGTATTTTCCTATCAGGCATGTCTAAGGGCATCAGAGATGAGATTAGAAATATATAAAAGGTATTGACCCGTTGCAGATAAGGTGTTGATCATGACGTTAAAATATCTTATAAGTTTGACAATAGTGAAATTATAGTAACCTTATAATACCGTGATAAATCTGACTGGAAAATGAATAGCAAATGCTTAGAAAACTATACTCACCTTGTATAAATCTGCAATAAATTTTTTTGGTAGATGGTGGTTAAATTTAGGTTGGAAGCAGCATTAAAAAGAACTGAGGAGGGGAATGGGGTGAAAATATTTTAAATAGATTTTAAAATGAGCGCAATGAATTAGAAATGCAGATCTCCAATCCTTGGTTGTCATAATGAGGTTAAAAGTTGTAAATGAAAAAAAGAGAGAAGACCGGTGGTGCCAATAGTCGTTACGAGGGACTTTCGTAAGTAAACCGCAATCAGTTCACAAATGGAAGAGAAGTCAACACGTGTTGTATTTAAAAGTTTATCTAAACTCCCATGATGCTCTTTTTGACACGTGGGAACTTTAGCCGCGAAAAGTTGAAGGGAAGTTTAGCGTTAATAATGTTGAGATCGGAATGGTGTCGGTACCATTCGATGGTGAGGGCTTCATATTGAAGAATTCTGTAGCTCGATCCAAGTTTAATAATAGTGATGACAGAGTGAACAAGGGGGGTATGGTTGTGAGTTTGAGCATGGGTTGTTAACTCAGTGCAGGATTGACTTGTCTTGAAACTGTTGAAGTGGTAGTATGCGCGGGTATTAGAAGTTGTGGAGGAACCTAATTTGGTGGTATTGCTGCCGATGTAACAGGTGTCGCAGTTTGGTTGGCATTTTATGAGATATATGGTTATTGAGATCATTGATGGGATATTTGTGTGTATCTTTATAAGAATTAAATAGGGAACCTAGTTTATTGTAAGTGGAGAAGGTGAGGGAGATGTCGGTATCTTTGAATATACGCCTGAATTGTGCTGCGAGTTCACTATGGTAAGGGAGAACTATGCGAGTATTTCTCTTGTGGCTGTTTCTGGGGGGGTTATTAATACTGTTTTTAACGGTGGATATTGTGTGTGTTGGATGAGTTGAGGGGGGTAGCTCCTGGCTATGAATTTATCAATAAGGTATTGAAGTTCATTGTGTAGATCGTTTAGACCATTCCGATCTCAACATTATTAACGCTAAACTTCCCTTCAATCTTTCACCGGCTTGGAACCTCTCGCGGCTAAAGTTCCCACGTGTCAAAAAGAGCATCATGGGAGTTTAGATAAACTTTTAAATACAACACGCGCTCACTTCTCTTCCATTTGCCAACTGATGACGGTTTACTTATGAAAGTCCCTCGTAACGACTATTGGCACCACCGGTCTTCTCTCTTTTTTTCATTTACGTCTTTTAACCTCTTTATGACAACCAAGGATTGGAGATCTGCATTTCTACTTCCTTGCGCTCATTTTAAAATCTGTTTAAAATATTTAAAATATTTTCACCCCATTCCCCTCCTTAGTTCTTTTTAATGATTCTTCCAACCTACATTTAACCACCATCTACCAAAAAAATTTATTGCATATTTATACAAGGTGAGTACCGTTTTCTGAGCATTTGCTATTCATTTTTTAGTCAGATTTATCACGGTATTATAAGGTTACTATAATTTCACTGTTGATATAATTAAAGAAGTTCTTAAACTGGCCAGTAATTTAGGCAATTATTTTGCCCGACATGATCCAAATGAAGAACGTGCTGGGAAGTTTTCACATGAGCTTAAGTTGTTAATGTCTTCATACACAGAATTATTTTGTGACTTATCTAAAGCATTAACACAGCGATTAATAACTGAGTTCATGCCTAAAACTACTGAAACAACCAGTGGTACTTTTGTTCAAAACATGACAAGAAGAATTCCACAAGTTGAGGCGGAAGTCGATGACAATAATACCATATCTAGTAGTTCTAGTGATATTACAGTCTCACGAAAACGAAAGCTTTCGCGTTTATTGTCAGAAACTGATAGCGAATAACAAAATTTTTTTATAGAATCCTTAGCAAACAACTGAAATGAATGTTTTTTTTTAAAGTTATTAAAATTCATTATATGTATGTGTGTTCTCCATGAAATGTAAATAAAAATCTTATGATCCTAACAAATTTAATATTTGTTTTTTTCATTATTTTGCTTATATTTAAGATTTGGAACCAATCTTCACTTTTGCTATGGAGTCAGTAGTTCTTTTTATGCGTAATTTTCAGGAACGTACCTATCGCGTAAAAAGAGGTTTAGGTGTACTATACAATACTAAGCTAACGCTATCTAGTTCAGAATATAACTGTTGTATTGTATAACAATGGCGGCAATAGTTTCTGTAGATTTACGAATGGTAAATCTACGGACACTTAAATATTAATTAACTTACAAAATCTCGCTGTCTCAATTCAGAATAAACCAAGGAGCTTGACTAGGTCTATAAGCTACTTATAGAAAAAAATTTAATATAACAATTAGTCAATAAAGCAGCTAAATATAGCTAAAAAAATTCCCGTTCGCCGGCTCTGCAAAATTTGTAAAACAAGTGGATTGGATACCCTTACCGATACTACAAAATCTCTATCTAAGTTAAAATTTAAACTAAGTATCATAACTAGGAATATAAAGCTGCTCTAGAAATTATGTTAATATGCCAATTTAAGCCAATTTAAGTTAATAAAACAGAAAAAACTTCTCTATTTTCCTGAGCCATAAAAACTTCGCCTGCACAACGCTACTTTCATTCCCACCCATTCCCAAGTAAGCTACCTAAGTACTAACTACCCTCGTTCCCAAAGAAGCTATCTAAGATTGCTATAAGACAAAATCATCCATTAATGCAGTCCAAAATCAATTTTTAGCACTTTTTTTTTTATGCGGGATGGAATACCAGCTCATTATGCAAAAACTGTCTGCAAATTGCTAGACAAAAAGTTCCCAGATCAATGGATCAGATTGTGGTGTTCCACTTAATGGTCACGGCACCCCCAGATTTAAAACCCGGTAACTAGTTCTTGTGGGAATTCTTAGAGGATAAAATATTTAATAATAAGTACAGGTCTCTGTTGGAGCTTCAGCAGTTAATACTTTGAGAATATAAGAACATTTCTGAGGAACTGCTGTGTGTTACTCTGTGCCCAAAAGATTACAATTTTGTTAATATCAAAATGGTGGCCATATTGAACAGATGTTGTAAAAATTTTTTTTTGATTCTCCTTTAAGTTTATGTAAGCACTTTCTATTGTGCTAGCATTAATTAAAATATATACACTAAGTGATCACTGAATTATGACCACCTACTTCATATGTCCTCCTTTTGCCCTCAGTATAGTAGCTTTCCGACATGGCATTGATTCAACAAGAAGTCAGAAGATTTCAGGAGGTATGACCAACCAAGCTGTGTGTGTAATACAGTCAGCAATGCAGGTATGGAGGTGATTGGTTTATTCAGACGCCTGATATGCCCTTCCATAGTGTCCCGCAAGTGCTCTATGGAATTGATATCGGCAGAGTTCGGAGGCCAATCAATATGCTGGAAGTCAAAACAGTGTTCCTCAAGCCATTCCTGCACAAGTGCCCGATGGCTTGGCACACTGTCATCTTGGAATACACCATTGCCATTCGGGAAAAAGTGTAACACAGCAGGGTGTACACAGTCAGCAAGCAGATGACGATAGTGGAGACCACTGATACATTGTTCCACATGCACCAGAGGTCCAAGTTGCTGTCAGTGAAACATGCCCCACACCATACAACTGCCTCCACCAGCCTGCACTTTTGATACAATATATGATGAATCAAGAGCCTCGTGTTGTTGACGCCAAATCTGTACACGATACATCCACAGTGTGGAGTAAATAACGTGACTCATCCGACCAGCACACCTTCCAGTCTTCTAACGTCCAATTTGCATGCTCTTTGTAGCAGGTGAGTCTTTTACAGGGATGAATCTTGGTTAGGAGAGGATGCCGTAGGGGTCGTCTGCTGGTACAGCCCTTACGTGCGAGCGTGCGATCCATGGTCATGCCAAATATTGTTCCGGATTGGTCCATGTTGTATTGGGTAGTCAGCTCTTCAACAGTGCTGCGCCTGTTCGCCTGTACAAGTCGCTGGACCCAGTGCTCACCTCTAACATCAACCTTTCGCTGACCTTTGCAGTTTTGCCATTGGGTTTGACCATTTTGACGCCAGTCCTGGTAGACTTTAACTATGCTGGTTCTTGAACACCCCACCAGATCAGCAGTTTGAGAAATCAAGGCACCAGCTCGTCGAGCACCCACAATCTGTCCTTTATCAAAGTTCGATAGATCCTTGCTTTTACCCATCATGCTCGCGATTTTACTACCTACTGAACCATTGATACCTTATCTATGCTATGTAAGTCAACTAACTGTGCACTCTTGTACCTCATGTGGTCAACAGGTCGCATTCAGTTTTCATAGGGGTGGTCATAACTCAGTGATCAGTCAGTGTATATTTAAAATACTGTTGTTATTTAGAGTCAAACATGTTTCCTTACTTATGGGTCATCCTGTATTATTTTTTCTTGTACCAAAATGCACAACTCAAACTATTTTTTGCCTTTGTTACAAACGTACTGAATGTTGAACCAGTGCAACATGCATTGGCTCATGTGACCTTTGTTTAGTTCATACACCATCCATTCTTTGTGTTTTAAGGTCACTTGTTTTGCCAGCAGATATCAAGAACACAGAGGTCATTAATTTTATTCAATACTCTTCCAATATTACAACATTTCAAAATAATTTATGAGTTCAATGAAGAAACAAAAGAGAAATGTGGAGCCTTTATAAATAGGAAACACAGAATGAAGTCACTGAAGGCTGAAGTGTTTGTTTTATTAAGACATAAGGAAAGACTGAATCTACTAAATAAGTTTACTCTTATAGCTAAGGGCCACATTTGCATAACAGATCAACTGGCAACTGTGAATTGTAGAGCATAACCGATGGTTCATCCATTAATCTTATAACCATTATTATAAAAAGAGTGCAAGTATGTTCCAACCAATCAACAATTTTGCAACCACATCATAAACATATAATTAATTATGAAGAGAGAGAGAGAGAGAGAGAGAGAGAGAGAGAGAGAGAGCACATGCAGACAGAAAATACAAAATACATCACATTACATGATGAATGTACTTCCAAGTAAGAAGATATGAAATCTATCAAGGTGACTCAAGTCTCTTTAACACATCTTGATTCTAGTTCTCATAGTTGCAGAATCAAAGGAATGGGAAGATACAACAAACTACCAAAAGTGGAGTCAGCAGATATCAGATTCTAGAACTGCAGCTTATCCAAAAGCTAGTATGCTTTTTGAAGATTCCTAAGCACACTGACCACTTTGATCACAGTTTCAACATAACTGTACATTTTCTCGCCCGGACCCGCATAGGACATAGCCATTTGACTCATTCATTTTTGCTGAGGGCTGATGACCCTCCTATGTGTGTGTGTCCTGTGGCACAATTTTAACGATCAGACACCTTTTAATTGACTGTCCAGATTTTAGCAGCACCCGTTTTACCGCTTTTAATCATCTGACTGAGCCTTATACACTCAGTCAGATTTTATCCGACAGTGACAACGTGTCTGCTGTTTTTAGCTATTTTAAATCAATAGAGGTTTTTAATTGTATTTAAAATTTATGTTATTATTATCTCTTTGATTTATTTTTAGATATTTGTTATTATATATCTGGACATGGTGACCTAATTATGGCCCATGGTGTGTCCTGTGGCACAATTTTAACGATCAGACACCTTTTAATTGACTGTCCAGATTTTAGCAGCACCCGTTTTACCGCTTTTAATCATCTGACTGAGCCTTATACACTCAGTCAGATTTTATCCGACAGTGACAACGTGTCTGCTGTTTTTAGCTATTTTAAATCAATAGAGGTTTTTAATTGTATTTAAAATTTATGTTATTATTATCTCTTTGATTTATTTTTAGATATTTGTTATTATATATCTGGACATGGTGGCCTAATTAATTTGGCCACCGAAAGCTTAAATTTTTAGATATTACCTGGCCTTGGCACATTGTAGCCTTAGTTGCTAATGTGCCAAAAAATCCAAACAAACAAACAAACTGTACATTTATGAGACAATTTGCATGTTATGTGGGCTGAAAAACCCGAAATAATATCCTGGCATTCCTATGATCTGAGAGGATAAATGTCAAATAAATTTGTCTTTTTTGGTTACATGGCTAGTGTTATAATGGCCAAATGCAAAGAAATCACTAGCTGCTGAATTCTTTTACTTATACATGCATTGCACTTTATTTCCTGTATACATTACATAGAGTGCTGATTCTCAGCAAAATATAATTTAATAAAAGATATTGAAATCCATCTTCAAGCAAGAATTTTAGGATCTACAAAATGCTAAAAGATCACTAGATTCTGGAAGAGAACTCAGCAGTAACACAATGATATTATGCCATTGCAACAAAACCTAGAAAAATTAGGCAGATGACCTGAGAAATGGAAATTAAGATTTAACATTGATAAATACAAGGTACTTGGATACTAATAATGCCAAAATAACATACCAACTGGGTGATACCAGGTACAAGATGATGAAGAATGAAAAAGATCTAGCAGTAATTGTACAGTCTGACATGAAGCTCTCTGAGAAGTAAAAATATGCGGCTAGGACAGCTCATGTGGCTCTGTCAGATATATACAGGAACTATTCCAGCAGGGACAAGAATATATGATTATCCCATCGTATAAGGCAATGCAGCATGTTCAGTGTTGCAATACAGATCAGAAAGCCTCATTTTAGAAAGAATGTGTGATAATCACAATAGAGATTAGTCATATTCTTACCTCAGTTCCCAAGTGCCTAGTTTCCAGATGTAGCAATTTGATATTGCTGCATCTGGAAACTAAGCACTTGTGAGGATACTTGATAGAAGTGTTTAAGGCTTTAAAAAGACTGAGTAAACTAAATGCTGATTACATCTTTACTCTTTCTTGGATGCACACAAAGGAACATAAATTAAATTGAAAAAGAATGTTTGGAGTACAGATGTGTGAAATTTTGTTTTCAGTCAGAGTAGTTGGCTACTCTTTTCGGTGGGAACAGAACTTCCATCTAGCATTGTGGAATTGAGTGCTTGATATAAATTTAACTAACGATTATATAAATTATTAGAGGAGTTTTATAAACGATGTGAGTAGTGTTTTTTAGTTGATGTAGTAGTAGTAGTGGCATGTGATGCAAGAAAGAAAGTGTATGAGTTTATGCAGCATAAGCCAAAAAAAAAAAAAAACACACCATTCCCTCCAAATGCCTGTCCATTTCCTCCTTAATTTTATTCAACCTATCAACTTCCACAATAACAGATGGAAGTTTGTTCCAGCAATTAACCACCCGCTGGCTAAAGGCAAATTTCCGCACATCTATTCTACATCTGTCCTTTCTTAATTTGAATTTATGCCCCATTAGGCTCGTAATCTGAACAACTGGAGGTATCCCATCAAAATTCAGCATGCTCAACCCATTCAAGGCCTTATACACCTTAATCAGATCACCACGCAGGCGCCTACCCTCCAGGCACTGCAATTTTCAGAACTTAGGCCTTTCTAAGAGCATCCCTTCATTCCCCTCACCAATCTTGCCCTTCTCTGAACATGCTCAAGCAAATCTACATCCTTCATAAAATGAGGCCTCCAGACCTGTACGCAGTACTCAAAGCATGGCCTGACCATTGCCTTATACAGAGGGACAATCATCTCCTTTTCCCTGCTAGGAAAATTCCTATATATCATTGACAAAACCCCATGACCTGCCCTGGCAGCCTGTCTGCATTGCTCAGAAAACTTCGTATCTGACTGAACAATTACTCCCAGGTCTTTTTCATTTTCTACCACCTTAAGTGTAGTACCACACAGTTGGTACGTTTCTCTGGGGTTACTTCTAACCATAGGCAGTACTTTGCTTTGTCAAGGTTAAACTTCAGTTGCCACTTCTTAGCCCATCTGCCCAAATTATCTAGATCCTGTTGCAGTAGCACACTGCCATTACTGTCACTAACAACCCTGCCAACCTTTGTATCATCTGCAAACTTCGACATTAAGCCTGATATACCTTCATCAATAACACTGATAAATATACAAAACAACAGTGGACCCAACACCGAAACCTGTGGGACTCCACTAATTACATTAGTCCACGAAGAGCAGCACCCACTGATTACCACCCTCTGTCTTCTCCCACTTAACCATCCTTTTATCCATTGTAGCAACTTACCCTTAATACCATTCTGCTCCAATTTGTACAATAGTCTTCCATGCGCAACAGTGTCAAAAGCTTTCCTGAAATCAAAATATATGATATGAAAATTATTTTTTGCATCCAGTTCCTTTGTAACCACATCATAATATCCTATCAAATTTGTCAGACAAGACTTTCCCTTAACAAACATATGCTGTGTCTGAATTATTGTTGCAGTCCTGTCCAGATGATCCTGCAATGCATCTTTAACCAGTGACTCCATTATTTTACCGGGAACATAAGTTAAACTAACTGGTCTGTAATTACTTGTGTCACCCTTCGATCCCCCTTTGTGAATTGGGGATACATTTGCACATCTCCAGTCCGTGGGAACCTCCCCCGAGTCCAAGGATGCTCTCATAATTATGGCTAAGGGTTTGCTTAGTTGCTTTGCTGCCTCCTTTAATATAACTGGATGGATCGCATCCACCACAGGTGCTTTTCTTATGTTTAACTTCAACAATTTCTCCTCCACTTTGCTCTCAGTTATTACAAAATCATTCAGCATCCTGCTACAATTTGATAACCTTCTGCCATTTTCAAACCTTAATAATTCCTCATGTGGGAATGTAGAGGCAAAATACTCATTCAGTTTGTTTGCTTTCTGAGCAGGATCATCGATGTCAAGTGGACCAATCAGATTCATCCCCTTCCTTTTAGAGTTTATATAAGTAAAGAAATCCTTGCTGTTTTTCTTAGCATCTTTTGCCCAGGATTTCTCGTAATCTGCCTTCACCTGCCTCACCTCCTTTGTAACCTGATTGCAGACTAGCTTATATCTGCCATGGGCTTCTGAGTCGCTTGATAATTTATATGCATCCCATGCATTTTTCTTCTCTGTTACGAGTCTCATTAGTTCATTAGATAAGCATTTAGGCCTAAACCGTGAACAATATTTCTTAATAGGTATGAAACTTTTAGTAGCATCCACGACTGATTCCTTGAATGCTTCCCACTTAAAATTTACTGTTGGTAACATCGTCAGTTGATCCCACTGTACAGAATTTAAAAACTTTCTGAGACCACTTTACTCACCTTTACGGAAGCAAAAACCCTTTCCTTTACCCCTGATTAAATCTTTAAGGTAATTAAATCTTTAAGTAAATCCCACATCAGTACACTGTGATCACTGCCACCTAGTGGTTCCTTTATCTGCAAATTCTTAATACACGAATGATCTTTGCTGATAACCAGATCAAGAGTATTACTCTCTCTGGTTGCCTCATGAACATGCTGCTGCAGAGAACAATCATCCAATAAATCCACAAAAGTCTGGCTAGTGTGTAAGTGACGAACCCACAAGTTCCAGTCAATATCTGGGAAGTTGAAACCCCCCATTATAAGACATTCTGATTTACTAGCCCACTCTATTTCTCTGTACAATTGTTCATTGTACTCATTTGAGTCATTAGGCCTATAACACACTCCTACTCTTATTTTTGCTTTCGCAGTGCTTATGTCACACCAAACTGACTCAAAAGTGCACTGTTCATCTATATCAACTGGGTGCACTTCTTTTGATTTTATGTTTTTCTTAATTAACAGCATAACACCTCCTCCCTTTCTATCCTGTCTATCCTTTCTGTACACATTGTACTGCCCAAATTCCAGTTCTGCATTCCTTATATCTGTGTGACACCATGTTTCTGCTATCCCAACAATATCCGCCTTTGATGTCTTGACCAACACTTACTTCAAATTCATCAAATTTATTTACTATACTTCTAGCACTAGTATACATGCAAGCATGCATGCTCCTATTCCTACTTACCCTAACACATCCCATACACCCACCTATTTCACGATGACTGCCATCCGTCCCTGAAACCCCAACACCCCTCGCTCCAGGTCGCTACTTATTCTAATAGAAGTTGTGCAAGAATCACCTTCACCTCTGCCTACGGCTACTGTTAAACTATTAGTCCTTGTATCCCCCCAAGCTAGCAGTTTTCCGACCCACCTAACACAGGGCGCCTCCGTAGCCAGGTGGGAAGGAGCAGCATTGCGTAGCACACACTTCTTGATTAGACCAAGGTTCGAGCCCGTCACCACAAAATACGGGGGACACGGAAAGTTCAGGGAATGACCACCACATATTCACGGAGCAATATGGCCTTAGTTGCTAATGCTCCTAAAAACCAAATAACAAACAAACAAACAACAACACAACACTGCCTCGATAGCATCAGCAAATATTCTTGCTCCCTTTCTATTTAAGTGTATTCCAACCCTGTAGAAGCAGTCCCTCCTGTTAACAAGTACAGACCAGGCTGAAAAAAATTCTATCCCTTGAGCCTTGCACAATCTTTCCAGGGTCGAATTGATCGACAAGGCTCTCATCATATACTCCCTTCTATTGTGTCTCGGCAGAATTGCAGACACTTTCAAATTCAACCCTAATTCCCGGGTTTTTTTTCAACAGTGACCTCACTTGTTAAGTAATTCTGCCGGTCTCCTACTCTTAATCTCATTAGTGCCAATGTGTACAACTATATCACCTTTTGTGCCCTTAAAAGATGATATCCGCTCTACGTCATCAACCTCTGCCCCTGGCAGACATTACCCTGGTCCTGTTCCACCTATCCTTTTTGCAAAGCATGTTCCCCGTTTCCCTGACAATAGTCACCAAAAACTACTAGTTCCTGTGGGACCAGTGCATTCTGCCTTGGGGGTTGCCGCTGTGTCGCGTGATGACCAAGTGCAAACTCTGGTGTTGATGTGGGCAGCTGAGAGCTTGATGGGGCCCTCAATTTAGATCCTTCGAGGGCATCCACCCTGTCCTTCAAGCTCTCATATAGGCCCATAAAATGCTGAGTTGTCGCCTGATTTCCTTACACTCCTTACATCGCTCACACACAAAGACATCCCCCATGGCAATATCATGTTCCGTTCCAGAAAGTTCGACAAACATTTCACGAGTTGCACATTTTTTTAGGCTGTGATGCGTTGGAGAATCGCCCCCACCCCCTCAGTTCTCCCCCGAGTCACAGCACTCTTGCCACTTTGTGCCCGTTGCTTTGCTGCTCTAGTTTTGGGCATATTTTAAATTAATAAGATCAATAAATTTAATAAATTAAATGTCAATACTACGCTATCTAATAGAAACAGTAAAGCGTATTACGCTATATAATTATATCTCAATTAACAAACCATTTAAAGTATTCATGTGTGAGAAAGGAATCAAATGGATGGGTGCACCAAATCATAATTTAACAATGAATGAAGCATAATGACAAGTGTGATAGCAAATGAGATTTTGCCATTATATGTTGATTAAAAGCTTAACTTTACACTGAAATTTAGTATAATAAGCACATATAAATTTGTGTTTTGAATATATGCAATAAAATATATTTTTACCCAAAAGTTTTCATCTAAAACATGAATGCATGCATCTTATAATCAGTGCATCTTATCATCAGGAAAATATGGTATTTTTAATTCATTTTTCTTATTTATTCCTGAATTTTAAAGTGAAAGAAAATGAAAATTACTACTTCCATATATTAAAAAAGTGCAGTAGAATTTTTGTAAAAAAGTGTTTTTTTTTTTTTTTTAAATAACTTTCAGCAATATACATTAAAATGAAATTCAGTACAACAAAATGATTTGCACACCCCTGTGAAGTTCATTGTGATAATATGATTTAATTGTATTTTAAGCTGAGAAAATGTGAGATTACATATTTTACACTTTCTCAAAGACTACCTTGATCACAGGTCTTTTTATGATTTACTGTCTATTATGTATATTATGATTATAATTTAGTGTCTATAATGTATATTATGATTATAATTTAATGTCTATTATGATTTACTGTTTATTATCTGAAAATGTCAGTGTGGCATTAAAGGAAAGTTACTGCTGTGGATAAAGGGATGGTTGAGTGGGAGAAAACAAAGAGTGGCTATCATGTACATAGCTATTCACAGACTAACATTGTTAGTGAATTCCCACATTGTTGTTTTCTGTATTTATTAGTGATATTGATGAGGGTACATCAGGCTCAATGTCTAAGTTTTCAGATGATACAAAGGTTGCCAGGGTAGTTAACAACAGTAATGAAGGTATGCTGCTGCAACAAGATCTAGAAAAATTAGGCAGATGGACTGAGAAATGGCAATTGAAGTTTGACATTGACAAATGCAAAGTACTGCAAAGCAGTGATCCCAGAATAACATATCAACTGTGTGATACTACACTCAGAGTACTGGAAAATGAAAAACAGCTGGGAATAATTGCAGTCTGATATGAAGTTCTCTGAGCAGCGCAGATAGGCTGCCAGGACAGCTTCTGGATTTTTGTCAATGATATACAGGAACTTTCTAGAAAGGATAAGGAGGTGATTATCTCACTATATAACACAATGGTCAGACCACATGTTGAGTACTGCATACAGGTCTAGAGGCCTCATTTTAGAAAGGATATAGATCTGCTAGAACGGGTACAGAGAAGGGCAATGAGACTGTTGAGAGGAACAAAGGGGTACTCTTACCAAGAAAGGCTTAGATTCTGCAAATTGCAGCATCTGGAGACTAGATACCTGCGAGGTGATCTGAGTGAGATGTTATAGGCTTTGAATGGTTTGAGTAAACTCAATGTTGATAAGATTCTTCCTCCTGCTTAGACTATGCACATGAGAATGCATAAATTCAAACTGAAGAAAGATGGTTGCAGAACAGATGTGTAGACGTTTGTCTTCAGCCAACATCTACACATCTGGTGGCTGATTGCTGAAACAAGCAACCAGCCACCAGATGTGTCAAATGGGTAGTTTGAATAAATTCAAGGAAGAACTACGCAAACTATTGGAGGGGATGGATAGGTGAAATGGTTTTTTTTTTTTTTTTTTTTTTTTTGGCTGATGCTGTATAAGTATAAACTTGCTTTCTTATATCATTTGCCCCCAATAAAATCTCACAAAAAAAATTGAGGCATTTAAAGACAGAGAGGGCCACAGGACAAGAAGAAGACAGAATAAATAAATCCAATATAATTACTAAGGGCCATTATAAGGGAGTTTTCAAAATATATTTGTTCGCAACACATATTCATGTGTTAATAACAAATTTAACTTATATTGAAACATAACAGAAGACAGGGTGAAGGGCTTTTGTACTTTCTAGTGTATTTCAAGAACATTCTAAGATTTTTTTTTTTTTTTTTTTTTACCAGCATGTGTATTTTAGGAGCTTCATTTTAAATACTTTAAATAAATCTGAAACATGTACTATAAACTGCATAATTTGTTTGCCAAATGCTTACAAATGATGGCCAGGATGTATCACAAGAGCAGAAAACAACAATCATAAGAAAGCACTTGTTAATGCACTACAAATGATGGGGGAGAGGAGGCAAAGACCATAGAAAAGATTGGGAAGGTGATGTAAAATATATTCATAGACTGACTTAATGAAAATTGAAAATTTGAAAATGTCTGCAATTCTGCCCAGACACGATAGGATGGAGTATATGATGAGAGCCTTGTCAATCAATCTGGCCCTTGAGAGAATAGTGCAAGGCTCACGGGTAGAATTTTTTTAGCATAGTCTGTACTTATTAACAGGAGAGACTGCTTCTACAGGGATAAGATACACTTAAATAGAAAGGGTGCAAGAATATTAGCTGATGCTATCGAGGCAGTGTTAGGTGGGTCAGAAAACTGCTAGCTTGGGGGGGGGACCCAGACTAAAAGGTTAACAGCAGCCGCAGGCAGAGGCAAAAGTGATTCTTGCACTGCTTCTATTGTAATCAACAACAGCCTAGAGAGCAAGTTACTGGGGATTTCAAGATCTGCTGGGAGTCATCAGGGAACAAGTAAATAAATGGGCTGTGTTAGGCTAACCTAACTAAGAATAAGAACAGGTGCATGTATACTTGTGTACATGCACCTGTTCTTATTCTCTATCACCTGTAGAGAGCAAGCTGGGGATTTTGAGATCTGCTGGGAGTCATCAGGAAACAAGTAAATAAATGGGCTGTGTTAGGGTAACTAAGAATAAGAACAGGTGCATGTATACTTGCATGTACACCAAACTAGAAGTATAGTAAATAAATTTGATGAATTCAAAGTGCTGATCAAGACATCAAAGGCAGATATTGTTGGGATATCAGAGACGTGGTGCCACATAGATATAAGCAGTGCAGAATTGGAATTCGGGGAGTACACTATGTACAGAAAGGATAGACAGGACAGGAACGGAGGAGGGGTTATCCTGTTAGTTAAAAAACATATAAAATCTAAGGAAGTGCATCCAGTTGACATGGGTGGACAGTGCAATTTTGAGTCTGTTGGAAAGGGAAAATGAGAGCAGAGTGTGTTATAGACCTAATGACTCTGATGAGTACAACAAACAGTTGTGCAGAGAAATAGAATGGACCAGTAAATCAGAATGTCTTGTAATGGGGGATTTTAACTTTCCAGATATTGACTGGAACTTGTGGGTTGGTAACTCGCATGCTAGCAAGAATTTTATGGATTTATTGGACGACTGTTTTCTACAGCAACATGTTCGAGATGCAACTAGAGGGAGTAATACTCTTGATCTGATTATCAGCAGTGATTATTCATGCATTAAGAATTTGCAGATAAAGAACCACTAGGTGACAATGATCACAGTGTACTGATGTGGGATTTACTTAAAGATGTAACTATCATCAAGGGTAAAGGGAAGGGTATTTTGCATCTACAGGAGAGGAAAGCCAGAAGTTTATCAGACTCTAACAGGGAGATAAGTGATTTTGTAATAACAGATAGCAAAGTGGAGGAGAAATTGTTGAAGTTAACCATAAAAAAGGCACTTGGGGCAGATGGAATCTATCCAGTTATATTGAAGGATGCAGCGAGGGAAGTAAGCAAACCCTTAGCCATAATTATGAGAGTACCCTTAGAGTCAGGGAAGATCCCCATGGATTGGACATGTGCAAATGTATTCCCAATTCACAAAGGGATGTAAAGGGTGACACAAATAATTACAGACCTGTTAGTTTAACTTCTGTTCCCGGGAAAATAATGGAGTCACTGGTTAAAGAGGTGATACAGAATCACCTAGACAAGATTGCAGTAATAGTTCAGACACAGCATGGGCTTTTTTAAGGGGAAGCCTTGTCTGACCAATTTGATTAGATACTAATCAAAGGAACCAAAGGAACCTTTGTGGTCCCAAAGGAACTGGATGCAAAAAATAATTTTGATATCATATACTTGAATTTCAGGAAATCTTTTGATACTGTTGCACAGGGAAGACTGCTGTACAAATTGGAGTGGTATAGCATTAAGGGAAAGCTGCTGCAATGGATAAAGGGATGGTTGAGAGGGAGAAAGCAGAGTGATAATAAATGGACACTGCTCTACGTGGAATAATGTTATTAGTGGAGTTCCCAGGGTTTGGTGCTGGGCCCATTGTTGTTTTGTGCATTTATCATTGATTTCGATGAAGGTATATCAGGCTTAATGTTCAAGTTTTCAGATGATACAAAGGTTGGTAGGGTTGTTAATGATAGTAAAGACAGTGCAACAGTAACCCAAGAGAAACATACCAACTGTGTGGTACTACACTCAGGGAGGTGGAGAATGAAAATGACCTGGGGGTAATTGTGCAGGCAGATATGAAGTTTTCTGAGCAGTGCAGACGGTCTGCAAGAGTAGCTCATGGTGTCTTGTCAATGATATATAGAAATTTTGCTAGCATAGACAAGGAGGTGATTGTGCCTTTGTATAAGGCAATGGTCAGGCCAAACCTTGAGTACTGTGTACAGGTCTGGAGGCCTAATTTTAGGAAGGAAGTAGAGTTGCTAGAACAAGTACATAGAAGGGCGACGTGATTGGTGAGAGGAACAAAGGGGTGCACTTAAGAAGAAAGGCTTAAGTTTTGCCAGTTGTAGCATCTGGAGACAAGGCACCTGCGAGGTGATCTGACTGAGATGTATAAGGCCCTGAATGCTGACGGCATACTTCCACTTGCTCAGATTAAGAACCTGGGGGCATAAATTCAAATTGAGGAAAGACAGTTGTAGAATAGAATAGAATAGAATAGAATAGTTGTAGTCTGTTCCAGCAATCAACTACCAGCAGGTAATTGATTGCTGGAACAGACCTCTGTATGTTGTTGTGGAAGTTGATAGCTTAAATAATTTAAGGCTGAACTAGATAAACATTTGGAGTGATCAGATGGGTGAAATGCGAAGGGTTTTTTTTTTTTTTTTTTTTGGCTGAAGCTGTATAAGTTTGCCTTATTGCATCGTATTCCTCACCTAATCCTAATGAAAATTAGAGAAAGAACCTGTACCAAAGTTTCTATAATTCCTTCACAGAACATCACTAATTCTGACTAGATGAGCTTTCTTCTGAAGTCTCGAGCTGGATATTCATTCTTCTCTTTCTTGGTGACTCCCTTCTGCTTCTCTCTCTCTCTCTCTCTCTCTCTCTCTCTGGGTAACTCAAATTTTGTTTTCGCTGGTGCAGCATAAGCCTCAGGCTTCTTTGCACCGTATGGCTAATAATAATAACTCCACACATATCTACACAGACCATATTCATTTACCCATGCACACAGAATAATTATTGTTATAAATAATTATATTAAAAAATTACTGAAAAAGAAATAAAAAAAACATGTAAAATTCTGCCTGTTGGGGGAAAACAATTTAATCCACTTGAAAATAACAAGTCTGCTGTAATAATCATTCCTTATTATTTTTAATCTAGTAGATTTTATAAAAAGAATTAAATAAAAAATTCTTACTTCAACAGAATAAAGCACATCGTGCCTACTGTCATCTTTAATTTTGCGAAAGAGATCTTTACATATATGTGGAATAATACCCTCTTGGCCCTCTTCTTGTTTGCCCATCATTGTATAACTTTTGCCAGCACCAGTCTGGCCATAAGCAAATATACATACATTGTACCTATCAAAAAGAAAAAAACTCTTTATTTACATTTGAATTATAGTACTTCAGTGATAAAAATAATTATAATGTAAATTTTATAACATGAGAAACGTATTTCTTTTAATGTTATAAAACTAGTGCAGTATTTCTACTCCACTAATTTTATAACATGGTTTCAGTTATAAATGTGATAAGGCTATCACATTTACAAAGTAAGTCTTGCACATACCTCAAGAGTTCTTACCTATTACCCCAACTGGACATATTATAGCAGGTAGCTAATGCCAGGGAGGAGAGCCTAAAAAACTTCAAGGGTTGTGTTAGGGTTGTTAAATAAACAAGAACAGTAATTCTTAATAATCAAGAGTAGGAGACCGGCAGAATTGCTTAACAAGTACAGGTCACTGATGAAAAAAAGCAGTGAAATAGGGTTGAATTTGAAAGTGTCTGCAATTCTGCCCAGACACGATAGGAGGGAGTATATGATGAGAGCCTTGTCGATCAATTCGGCCCTGGAAGGATTGTGCAAGGCTCAAGGGGTAGAATTTTTTTCAGCCTGGACTGTACTTGTTAACAGGAGAGATTGCTTCTACAGGGATGGGATACACTTAAATAGAAAGGGTGCAAGAATATTTGCTGATGCTATCAAGGCAGTGTTAGGTGGGTCGGAAAACTGCTAGCTTGGGGGGAGACAAAGACGAATAGATTAACAGTAGCTACTGGCAGAGGTGAAAGAGATTCTTGCACTGCTTCTATTGGAATGAGCAGAAGCCTGAAAAACAAGATGCAGGATATTTCAGAGACTGCCGGGAGTCATTGCGGTACAAGTAAACACATGGGTTGTGTTAGGGTAGCTAAGAATAGAAATAGGTGAATGTATACTTGCGTGTACACCAATGCTAGGAGTTTAGTAAATAAATTTGATGAATTTGAGGTATTGCTCAAAACATCAAAGGCAGATATGGTTGGGATATCAGAGACGTGGTGTCACACAGATATAAGGAATGCAGAACTGGAATTTGGGGAGTACAACGTCCAAGGAAGTGAAGCCAGTGGACATCGCTGGACAGTGCAGTGTCGAGTCAGTTTGGTGTAACATAAGCATTGGGAGATCAAAATTGAGAGTAGGAGTGTGCTATAGGCCTAATGACTCTGATGAGTATAATCAGAAACTGTACAGGGAAATAGAGTGGGCCAGTAAATCAGAGAGTCTTATAATGGGAGATTTTAATTACCCGGATATTGACTGGAATTTGGGGGCTGGTCACTCACACACTAGCAAGGCTTTTGTGGATTTATTGGATGATTGTTTTCTACATCAGCATGTTCGGGAGGCAACTAGAGGGAGTAATACTCGTGATTTGATTATCAGTAGTGATTGTTCATGCATTAAGAATCTGCAGATAAATGAACCACTAAGTGGCAGTGATCAGTGTTCTGAAGTGGGATTTACTCAAAGAGGTAACTACCATTAGGGGTAAAGGGAAGGGGTATTGCTTTCATAAAGGCGACTACAATGGACTGAGACAGTATTTAAATTCTATACAATGGGATCAACTGATGATGTTACCAACAGCAAATTCAAAATGGGAAGCATTCAAAGAACTTATCTTGGAATGCTACTAGGCTTTACATACCAACTAAGAAATATTGTTCAAGGTTTAGGCCTAAATGGATGTCAGATGAAATGATGAGGCATATGGCAGAGAAGAAACATGCATGGCATACATACAAATTAACACATGACACAGAAGCCTATGATAGATACAAGTTGATCTGTAACCAAGTTACAAAGGATGTTAGGCAGGCAAAGGCAGATTACGAGAAATCTTTGGCAAGGGATGCAAAGAAAAACAGCAAAGAGTTCTTTACTTATGTAAACTCTAGAAGGAAGGGGATGAATCAGATTGGTCCACTTGATATCGATGGGTCAACTGTTGATGATCCTGCTCAGGTAGCTAACAAACTAAATGAATATTTTGCATCGACATTCACACATGAGGAGTTATTCAGCAAGGGGAATGCCAGAGGTGTATTCAACTCTGGAAGTAAGCTAGATAATCTTGTAATAACTGAGAGTAAAGTGGAGGAGAAATTGTTGAAGATAAACACAAGAAAGGCACCCGGGGTGGATGGGATCTATCCAGTTATATTAAAGGAGGCAGCAAAGGAAGTAAGCAAACCCTTAGCCATAATTATGACAGATTCCTTGGACTCAGGGGAGGTACCCACAGACTGGAGATGTGCAAATGTGACCCCAATTCACAAAGGAGGATCAAAGGCTGACACAAGTAATTATACACCTGTGAGTTTAACTTCTGTTCCAGGAAAATTAATGGATGCACTAGTTAAAGAAGCACTGCAGGATCATTTAGACAAGACTTCAGTTATAGCTCGGACACAGCATGGTTTTGTTAAGGGGAAGTCTTGCCTGACCAATTTGATTGGATACTATGATGCAGTCACAAAGGAACTGGATGCAGGGAATAACTTTGATATTATATACTTGGATCTTAGAAAGGCTTTTGATACTGTTCCACATGGAAGACTGCTGCACAAATTGGAGCAGTGTGACATTGGAGGCAAATTGCTGCTGTGGATAAAGGGGTGGCTGAGGGGGAGAAGAAAGAGAGTGGTAATCAATGGATACTGCTCGTCGTGGACTAATGTTATTAGTGGAGTCCCTCAGCGCTCAGTGTTGGGTCCATTATTGTTTTCTGTATTCATAAATGATATTGATGATGGAATATCAAGCTTAATGTCGAAGTTTGCAGACGATACAAAGGTAGGCAGGGTTGTCAAGGACACTACTGACACTATGCTGCTGCAACAGGATCTGGAAAGGTTGAGCAGATGGGCTGAGAGGTGGCAAATGAAGTTTAACATTGACAAATGTAAAGTACTACACACGGGAAACAGCAACTCCAGAGCAACGTATCAACTCTGTGGTACTACACTGACATGAGGTAGAGAATGAAAGGGACCTGGGGGTGGTTGTGCAGGCAGATATGAAGTTCTCTGAGCAGTGCAGACGGGCTGCAAGAGTAGCCCATGGTGTATTGTCAATGATATATAGGAATTTTTCTAGCAGGGATAAGGAGGTGATTATTCCCTTGTATAAGGCAATGGTCAGGCCACACCTATAGTACAGTATACAGGTCTGGAGGCCTCATTTCAAGAAGGATGTAGAGCTGCTGGAACAAGTACAGAGAAGGGCAACAAGATTAGTGAATGGAACAAAGGGGTGCTCTTATGAAGAAAGGCTTTAGTTTTGCAAATTACAGTGTCTGAAGACTAGGCACCAGTGAGGTGATCTGATAGAGGTGTATAAAGTCTTGAATGGTTTGAGCATGCTCAGTGCTGATGGGATTCTTCCTCTCGCTCAAAATAATCACCTGAGAGGGCATAAATTCAAATTGAGGAAAGACAGATGTAGGATAGACTTGCAGAAATTTGCCTTTAGCCAGCGGGTGGTTGGTTGGTGGAACAGACTTCCATCCCTTGTCGTGGAAGTTAATAGACTAAATAAGTTTAAGGCTCAGTATTTTGAACGAACAGAGGGGTGAAGTGGAAGTGGTTTTTTTTTTTTTTTTTGGCTGATGCTGCATAAGCTTGCTTTCTTGCATCAAATGCCTCTACTAATGCTAATACTAGTAATGTTAGAAGTGTCGTCAATAAAATGAGCGAATTCGAACTGCTGATTAAAACAAGTAACGCAGACATAATAGGGCTTATGAAGACGTGATGCCACCCAGAAATTGGGAATGATGAGTTTCAGTACAGCTTCTATAATGTATTTAGGAAGGATAGGGCAGATAGAAAGGGTGGTGGTGTAATGCTTCTTATCAGAAGTAGCCTGAGTGCGACGATAGCTATCCTGGATTCAGACGTTTCACAAGCTAGTATAGAATCTGTATGGTGTGAGATAGTTGGAAACAAAGGTACAATGTGAGTAGGAGTAATCTACAGACCAGGTGATTGTGAAGATTATGACGAAAGCCTCTACATGGCAAGTAAGCGTCAATGCCTTATTATGGGTGATTTCAATTTGCCTCTAATTGATTGGAGTAAATGGGAAGGAAACTCGACATGGGGAACAAAATTTTTAAATCAACTAGATGACTTATTTATATCAACATGTCAGAGAAAGTACTAGAGAAAAGAATAACCTAAACCTCATCATCACCCATGAATCAGATGACATAACAGGGCTGAGAGAAGAGGAACCAGTAGTAGGAAGTGATCACGGAGTTCTACGGTGGATGGTGATGAGAGAGGTAGCAGCAGTAAAAGGCAAAGGAATGGGTTTTAATTTCAGAAAATGAAATTACGATGCCTTAAAGTACTACATGGCCTCTATTAACTGGGTAGATATCGCACAGAGAATGAATACATTTGAACTGTGGTATGCTTTTAAAACATTAATCAGATGCCTTGAATGCATATTTACCATTAAAAAAAAAAAAAATACTCCACGAGGAGGGTTCCAAGTTGGATGAATAGTGAAGTTGCCACATTACTCGAGCAGAAAAAGGTGGCATGGAAAGGTTACAGAGCAATAAAAAGTACTGAAGTCTATAACAGCTACAAGATGATCTGTAATAGAGCCACAGAAAAGGCTCTATTACAGATCATTTATTACAGGCAAAGGCAGTTTATGAGAAATCACTAGCAAACAGAGCAAAGAGGGAGAATAAGGAATTCTTCACATATACAGGGTGTTTCAGTTAAACGTTTCAGAACTTCTAAGAGGGGTAGGGTACATCCTGACAACTCGAAATCATATAGCAATGTGGGGTCGGAAATGCTTTCCTGAAGCGGTGTGGTACACAGAAGCACCATAAAGAAAAGAGACCGTAAGTGAGAAATCGTTTTAATAATACATGAAAAGAAGCAAAAAGGTACATGGATTAAAGTAAGTGTTCGAAGTTTCTTCCACGGGCTACAATGCACACCTCACTTCTCCGACGCATGGACATCCGAACATTCTGGAATACTCCAGGCGAATTTTGAATTTCTTGAACAAGAACGCCAAGTTAGTAGGATGGATGATTACACGAAAGCAGAGTTAGCCGATATGCATTTGGCGTACGGGGCTGCAAATTGTAGTGGGCCAGCCGCACAGTGTTTGTACGCGGAACGATATCCGACGAGGCGTATTCCCAGTCATAATTTCTTTGCAAGACTGCACCAGAGGTTAGCTGAGAGAGGTTCATTTGAAAGAGCTGACAGGGACAGGGTAAGAACAGCACGAACTCCAGCCGTCGAACAGAATGTGCTGCAGCATGTACAGGGGAATCCAAGAACGAGTACACGAAGTCTAGCAAACGCAGTCGGGGTTTCCCATTGCAGCGTCTGGAGGATTCTCCGAGAACAAGACATGCATCCGTTTCACGTGCAGCGTGTCCAGACACAGCAACCGGAGGATTATGCACCTCGTATTGCTTTCGCACAGTGGTACCTTGGAAAATGTGCTACAAATCCCCTTTTTCCTGCTGAAGTGTTGTTTTCCGATGAGGCATCCTTCACAAGGGAAGGAATTTTCAACACGCATAACGACCATATCTGGGCGGTCGAGAACCCGCATGCAATATGACGTCGTGCAGCACAGATTCGATTTTCAGTCAATGTATGGGCCGGTATTATGGGAGATCACCTCATCGGACCTAACCTGTTACCGTGTCGTCTAACCGGCCTATCTACTTGATCTTTCTGCAGCAAGTATTGCCACAACGTTTGAGAGATGAACAGATTTCTGCATCAACGCAACAGATAATGTGGTTCCAACACGATGGTGCCCCTGCCCATTATAGCGGAGATGTTCGTAACTACCTGGATGTCACATTTGGTCAACAGTGGATCGGACGTGGTGGTCCCGTGCGTTGGCCTGCTCAGTCACCCGACCTATCATGTCTTGATTTTTATTTCTGGGGTCATATGAAATCGCTAGTTTATGACACCCCTGTTGACAATGCTGAGGAGCTGGTTGCAAGAATCGCAGTAGCTGCCGAAGAAATTCGAAATTCGCCTGGAGTATTCCAGAATGTTCAGATGTCCATGCGTCGGAGATGTGAGGCGTGCATTGTAGCCCGTGGAAGAAACTTCGAACACTTACTTTAATCCATGTACCTTTTGCTTCTTTTCATGTATTATTAAAACGATTTCTCACTTACGGTCTCTTTTCTTTATGGTGCTTCTGTGTACAACACCGCTTCAGGAAAGCATTTCCGACCCCACATTGCTATATGATTTCGAGTTGTCAGGATGTACCCTACCCCTCTTAGAAGTTCTGAAACGTTTAACTGAAACACCCTGTATAAATCCCAAGAAGAGCAGGACAAACCAGATCAGACATTTGTGTAAGGGAAAGGGGATAGTATTAAATATACCAGCTGCCGGTGCAGATGAACTCAACAGTTATTTTGCATCGATATTTACAAATGAAAAACCTTTTGTGGCATTGGGAAATTGTGGTAGCGAAGTTCAAAAATATGTAATTAATGATATTGAAATTTCACAAGATTATTTAATGAAAAAACTTTCAAGCCTACAGGCCAGTAAGGCTCCTGGAGTTGATGGAATATACCCTATAATCTTAAGGGAGGCGGAAAGTGAGTGCATTGAACCATTGAGGCTAATTATGCAAGCATCACTAGACTCTGGGGAGATTCCCTTGGATTGGAAAAGTGCCAATGTATCTCCCATACATAAGGGTGGCTCTAAGAGTGAAGTGGGAAATTATCGACCGGTCAGTCTGACTTCAGTGGTAGGGAAAATCATGGATGTGATGATCAAGGGTGGAATTCAGGATCATTTGGATCAAATTGAAATTCTCAAGGATACTCAGCATGGTTTTATAAAGGGAAAATCATGTTTAACAAATCTGGTTCGCTATTTTGAAAGGGTCACTCACAAGCTGGATTTAGGGAATAATTTCGACATTGTTTATTTAGATTTCAGCATAGCTTTTGACTCAGTTCCACCTGAGCGTTTGCTTTATAAGCTGGAACAGGTTGGAACCACTGGGAAAATCCTTAGATGGATAGCAGGATGGCTTCAGAGCAGGAGGCAGAGGGTTGTGATAAATGGCTACTCCTCAGATTGAGTTGATGTAAGAAGTGGGGTTCCCCAAGGATCAGTATTAGGACCACTGTTGTTTTTAATTTTCATAAACAACATTGATGAAGGGATAGAGGGCGTGATGTCTAAATTTGCAGATGATGTTAAAATTGGTAGAGTAGTTAATGATCACTGTCAAAATGAGCTCCTTCAGAGAGACATAGATAGACTTCAGGAATGGTCAGAAAAATGGCAGCTATGCTTTAATCCAACAAAGTGTAAGATATTACACCTGGGAAACAGTAATCCCAAAATAACTTACTCACTTGGTGGAGTTCAACTAAACCCAGTACTAGAGTAAAGGGACTTGAGTATTACGATATGGTCAGACATGAAATTCTCTGAGCATTATAAACAGGTTGCAAGGAAGGCCCATGGTGTCCTATCGATGATCTATCAAACTTTTGCAAGTAGAGATAGGGACGTGATATCCCATTATATAAGGCTTTTGTTAGACCACATTGGAATACTGTGTTCAAGTATGGAGACCACACCTAAAGAAAGACATCAAGCTTCTTGAAAGGGTGCAAAAACAGCTAACTCACCTGGTGAGATCGGCAAATTTCCTTTATTTCCTTTTCTTTTATTAATTATTATTATTTATTTTTTTATCATTGTTTTATTCAGGGTTTTTTTTTTTTTTTTTGGCTGGTGCAGCATAAGCCATAGGCTTTCTTGCACTATGCAGCCATTACTAATACTAGTACAACTCAAAATCTCAAATTTTCATATAAATCTTAAAATATTATGATCAAAATATGAGAAAAAGTCAGGGAAATTCAAGTTCGGATTTAAAAAAAAAAAAAACCACCCATTTAGCTTCAATTTCTCTCATGCTGTTTCATTGTACATTGAAGTGAGGTAATCAGAAAATAATTTTTTTGGATAACATGAGTGCTGCTACTACAGGTATTTGTTATCTTTATTGCAATATCATGTCAAAATAAAGAATAAATTATAATGTACACCAATTCAAATTATTTCTTGCATTTTATCCCAAAGAAAATGAATGCATACAACATAAACCACTTACCAGCTGTTGCATTTTTTTGCACACCTGCTAATGGATTAATAAGAATAACTGGGTTCAAATACCCGAAACGACATCTAATTAAACTATATTATAATATAAAAATAAGGTTTATGTTATTTTATTTATTTATTTTTTTTTATTCTAGTGACCCCACAAAAATCATGTCGAAGTTAATGTTGAAAAAAAAAATAAGAAAAGTTGATGCTGTGTCGTGCTTTGTAATGAAAGGTGGCAAATTAATTACTTTTTTGCTCTGCTCAATGATACTTGCAATCGGTCTTATTTGCAATGAAGCCTTGTCAGTGTTCAAGGAATATAATGCAAAACATCACTACACCTCAAAACATGCCTCAAATTATGATAAATTTCAGGAATCTTTGCAGCAGAACAAACTCCAAGAACTAACCCAAACTTTTCAAAGTCAACAACAGGAGATTAGAATTCTTACTCATCAAAATTTATCTGCATTTAGAGCTAGTTTTCAAGCCTCCCAAATTATACAAGGCAATTCAGAACTCTCTGAACAAACTTTTGCAATGTGTTGAAAGAATAAGTAATAAAAAAAAAAAAAAAAATCTCCAAGACCTGGATGAAAAATTTTCTTCTTCAGTTAAAGTACCTTGAACTTTTCCTAGTCTGCTATTCAAATTGCTACCTTAGACAATTTAGAAGTAGTTTTCAAACTGTGGGACAAAAAGACATTTCAAATAAGGAATAGAACAGCAATACATATTTTTCTGATGGGAACTTGTAATGAATTCCATCCTCTGTTTTCCAATAAGCAAAATTCCTATCTCTTCAAAGTATTGACTAACTTGTGAATGCAGAATTCCTTGTGAAAATCCTCAACACCAACTGGAAGACAGGCTACTTGTTGATTGACTATAGATGCTGTAACAATATTAAAAAACAGCAACTCTACATTAAAAAAATTTTCAGGGGCTCCACTAAATGAAAATTCTCCTAACAGTGGATGAGTCATTAGCATTAGTAGTGGCATATGATGCAAGAAAGCAAACTTAAACAACATCAGCCAAAAAAAAAAAAAAAAAAAAAAAAAAACGCTTCCCATTTCACCAATCCATACCCTCCAATAGTTTGTTCAGTTCTTCCTTGAATTTAGGCTATCAACTTCCAGAACAACAAAGGGAAGTTTGTTCCAGAAGTCAACTACTTGCTGGCTAAAGGAAAACTTCAGCAATCTACTATGCAACTGTACTTCCTCATAGAATCACATCAACATTGAGCTGGTCGATCTCATTGAGGTGTAAACAGGTTGCAAGGAAGGCCCATGGTGTCCTATCGATGATCTATCTATATATATACCTTATACACCTCAATGAGATCACCTTGTAGGTGCCTAATCTCCAGAGACTGCAATTTGCAGAACCGAAGCCTTCCTTGGTAGGAGCACCTCCTTTGTTCCCCTCACTAATCTTGTTGCCCTTTTCTGTACTTCTTCCAGCAGCTCTACATCCTTCCTAAAATGAGGCCTCCAGACCTGTATACAGTACTCAAGGTGTGGCCTGACCATTGCCTTATACAAAGGGATAATCACCTCATCCCTGCTAGCAAAATTCCTGCATATCATTAACAAAACCCCATGCGTTGTCCTAGTAGGTTGTATGCACTCAGAGAACTTCATATCTGGCTGCAAAATTACCCCAAGTCTTTTTCATTTTCCATTTTCCTGATAAAAGTACCACGCAGTTGATACATTGCTCTGGTTACTGCTACCCATATGCAGTACTTTGCATTTGGATGCAAATTCATGTTAAACTTCAATTTCCATTTCTCAGCCCATCTGCCTAACATTTTGCAGTACCATACTATCATTAACCACCCTGCCAACTTTTAGATCATCTGCAAACTTGGACATTAAGCTTATATGCCTTCATCAACATTGATGACCTGCCTTCATCAAGAGAGAACACCTGTCACATGGTAGTACAGCTTTGCTGACTTAAATCTATTAGATTAAAGTCAGAAAAACAGGCCTAAAGCAACTATGTCAAAATCTCATAAATATTGAGTTGCTCTTGCATTCCTAGTTGCTAAAACTAGTAGTTGTTGGTGACTCAATTGTCAGGGAAACGGGGAACATGCTATGTAAAAAGGATAGGTGGAACAGGACCAGAGTATGTCTGCCAGGGGCAAAAGTTGATGACACTGTAGAGCAGATATCATCTTTTAAGGGCACAAAAGGTGATATAGTTGTACACATTGGCACTAATAATATTAAGAGCAGGAACCGGCGGAATTACTTAACAAGTACAGGTCACTGTTGAAAAAAAGCCATGAATTAGAGTTGAATTTGGAAGTGTCTGCAATTCTGCCCAGACACGATAGGAGGGAGTATATGATGAGAGCCATGTCAATCAATGCGGACCTGGAAGGATTGTGCAAGGGGTACAATTATTTTTTTCAGCCTGGTCTGTACTTGTTAACAGGAGAAACTGCTTCTATAGAGATGGGATACACTTAAATAGAAAGGATACACTCAAATATTCTTAAATGCAAGAATATTTGCTGATGCTATTGAGGCAGTGTTAGGTGGGTTGGAAAACTGCTAGCTTGGGGTTTTTTTTTTTTTTTTTGATTTGGTAGTTGTTGGCGCATCGGCTTCTGTGGCCATATTGCACCTCCCAAGGTTTTTGCAGTACTTTGATCCAAGCCCGAGGCGGAAATCGAACCGCGACCTTTGGGTTGCCGGGCAGGTACTTTACCCACTCGGCTAGCCCGGTCGGCAGCTTGGGGGGACTACAAGGACTAATAGATTAACAGTAGCCACTGGCACAGGTGAAAGTGATTCTTGCACTGCTTCTATTGGAATGAGCAGCAGCCTGGAAAACAAGATGCAGGATATTTCAGAGAATGCTGGGAGTCATTGCGGTACAAGTAAACACATGGGTTGTGTCAGGGTAGTTAAGAATAGGAACAAGTGCATGTATACTTGCGTGTACACCAATGCTAAGAGTTTTGTAAATAAATTTGATGAATTGCAGGTATTGCTCAAAACATCAAGGGCAGATATTGTTGGGATATCAGAGACGTGATGTCACAAAGATATAAGGAATGCAGAACTGGAATTTGGGGAGTACAATGTGTACAGAAAGGCTAGACAGGACAGGAAGTGAGGAGGGGTTATGCTATTAGTTAAGAAATACATAAATCCAAGGAAGTGAAGCAAGTCGACATCGCTGGACAGTGCAGTGTCGAGTCAGTTTGGTGTGAAAATAAGCATTGGGAGATCAAAATTGATCTTAGGAGTGTGCTATAGGCCTAATGACTCTGATTAGTTAATAAGAAACTATACAGGGAAATAGAGTGGGCCAGTAAATCAGAGAGTCTTATAATGGGGGATTTTAATTTCCCAGATATTGACTGGAATTTGTGGGTTGGTCACTCACAAACTAGCAAGGCTTTTGTGGATTTATTGGATGATTGTTTTCTACATCAGCATGTTCGGGAGACAACTAGAGGTAGTAATACTCTTGATCTGATTATGAGCAGTGATTATTCATGCATTAAGAATTTACAGATAAAGGAACCACTGGGTGACAGTGATCATAATGTACTGATGTGGGATTTACTTAAATATGTAACTACCATCAAGGGTAAAGGAAAGGGCTTCTGCTTTAGTAGAGATGATTACAGGGGTCTGAGACAGTTTTTAAATTCAATACAGTGGGATCAACTGATGATGTTACCAACGTTGAATTCTAAATGGGAAGCCTTCGGGGACTTAATCTTGGAGGCTACTAGGCTTTTCATTCAAAATAAGAAAATACTGTTCAAGTTTTAGGCCTAAATGGATGTCAGATAAATTAATGAGGCTCGTGGCAGTGAAGAAAAATGTATGGGATGCATATAAATTATCAGGCGACACAGAAGCCTACGGCAGATATAAGCTAGTATGTAATCAAGTCACAAAGGAGGTTAGGCAGGTAAAGGAGGCAAAGAAAAACAGCAAAGACTTCTTTACTTATGTGAACTCTAGAAGGAAAAAAATGAATCAGATTGTACCACGTAACCTAGATGGGGTTGACTACTGATGATCATGCTCAGGTAGCCAATAAACTGAATGAGTATTTTGCATCTACATTCGCACATGAGGAGTTATTCAAGGAGGGAAAATGCCAGAATTTTATCAAACTAACAGATAGCTAAGTGATTTTGTAATAACTGAGAGCAAAGTGGAGGAAAAATTGTTGAAGTTAAACATAACGAAGGCATCTGGGAAGGAGGGGATTTATTCAGTTATATTAAAGGAGGCAGCAAAGGAAGTGAGCAAACCCTTAGCCATAATTATGAGAGCTTCCTTGGAGTCAGGGGAGGTCACCATGGACTGGAGGTGCGCAAGTGTATCACCAATTCACAAAGGGGTTCAAAAGGTGACACAAGTAACTATAGACCTGGCAACTGAAGTTTATAACTTGTGTTCCAGGGAAAATAATGGAGTCACTGGTTAAAGATACATTGCAGGATCACCTAGACAAGACTGCAGTAATAGTTAAGACATAGCATGGGTTTGTTAAGGGGAGGCCTTGTTTGACCAATCTGATTGGATACTATGATGTGGTCACAAAGGAACTGGATGCAAAAAATAATTTTGATATCATATACTTGGATTTTGGGAAAGCTTTTGATACTGCTGCACATCGAAGAAGAATGTACAAATTGGAATGGTATGGCATTAAGGGTGAGTTGCTACAATGGATAAAGGGATGGTTGAGTGGGAGATGACAGAGAGTGGTGGTAATGAATAGATTCCGCTCTTCGTGAACGAATGTTATTAGTGGAGTTCCCCAGCATTTGGTGCTGGGCCCATTGTTGTTTTGTGTATTCATCAATGATATTGTTGAAGGAATATCAGGCTTAATGGCCAAGTTTGCAAATGATACAAAGGTTGCCAGGGTTGTTAATGACAGTAAAAAAAAAAAGGGTAAAGTGCAGCCATTATCAACCCACTGCAGGGCAGAAGCCTCCTCAACAATTCATGCTAAGAGAAATGGATCAGAATCTGCTACACTGGTCCAGTGCGGGTTGGCAGATCGACCGTATTCAGCAGTCAGGGGCTTGAACCCCCAGTCTGCTCAAAGAGTGTGTGCTACTGCACTCCAGCTCCTGACCACTCAGCTACGGAGGCCTTCCATAAAGACAGTATGCTACTACCAACTGGATCTAGATAAGTTGGGCAAGTGGGCTGAGAAGTGGCAACTGAAGTTTAACATTGACAAATGCAAAGTACTGCATATGTGTAGCAATAACCCAAGAGAAACAAACCAACTGTGTGCTGCTACACTCAGGGAAGTGGAAAGTGAAAAAGACCTGGGGAGTAATTGTGCAGTCAGATGTGAAGTTCACTGAGCAGTGCAGCCGGGCAGCCAGCACAGGTCATGCAGTCTTATCAATGATATATAGGAATTTTGCTAACAGGGACAGGGAGGTGATTATCCTGTTGTATAAGGCAATGGTCAGGGCTTTAAATTCAAATTGAGGAAAGACAGTTGTAGAATAGATGTACAGAAATTTGCCTTTAGCCAGTGGGTAGTTGATTTGTGGAACAGACTTCCATCTGTTGTTGTCAAAGTTAATAGCCTAAATAAATTTAAGGCTGTGCTGGACAGGCATTTGGAACGAATGGAGGGTTTTTTTTTTTGGTTTTTTTTTTTGGCTGATACTGCATAAGCTTCCTTTCTTGCATCGTATGCCTCTACTAATGCAAATGCTAATGCTAAATAAGATACTGAGTTTTAGATGGATTAAAGTTAACTAATTTTTGTTTACCTGTTGTAGAATTACCTAGAAAATGGCATTTAAAGAAATGTTGGTGATGGACATTTGGAAGTTAAAATTATCTGAAATGCTGCAATACAATTTTACCTAACTCACTGAAACGAATTCTGTCCTTTCAGGACAGAATTCATGGGATACCTGTTTCCTGAATAATGTGACGCTGTCACCCCTCTCGCTAGTGGGTGAACTCGCCACTTGGCACGTATATACGTACACTGCATCACTACATTCACGTAGACAGTAATTCAATGTCCATATGGATAAACGTCGTGAATTAACCGACTTTTAAAGTATGATAGTGGGTGCCTGATGCATGGGTCACTCTGTTGTGGAGGTGGTACAGATATTGCACTATCCCCGTTCAACAGTATCAAGAGTGTATCAGGAATGCACCATTTCTGGAATAACATCTCACTGTGGACAGCGCTTCGGGCTATCCCACTAACACCACAACACAGGACCTACACCCCAACTGGACGAAAGAACATCGGCACTGGACCTTGGATGATTGGAGATGGGTCTCCTGATCCGATGAGTCCCATTTACAGTTATTTCGAGTGGATGGGAGGGTGTGTATCTAATGGAAACCACACAAAGCTATGCACCTGTCATGTCAACAAGGAACTGTTCAGGCAGGTGGAACACTTTGGTGAAATAGTGGACTCAATTCCTTGCCGCGTAGTCACACGGCAAAGAATTGAAGGTAGGCCTACCCATTACTAGGTAGGTATCCCATGATTTCTGTTCACTCAGTGTACTTCTAAAACAGATTCTCAATTCATTTAATCTTTAAATCATTAGTACTCACCAATCTTAGCAACAGACAGACATACTTGGGTTCTAGTCCATCTGCCATTTTTTACAAAAAATATTCCTCGTTTATTAAAAGATTCTGTTGTAATATTAAACATGAACCAGAGGATTTGGCATGTAATGATCCTTTCTTTAAGTCAGATCAGTCAGAAGTGCTTGAAACGAAATATGACTGGACACTTGAATACCTGCCAAGCCCTCAGTTTTAATCCTTTCCAAAGCATCTACCCGATTCCTCAGAAACTCTATTTTGCCTATCAATACTCCAAGCTTTACTTAAATTTGCTGCATTCTCTACATTTGGCACATAATGCATTGCCATCATTTACAGTTACAGAACTGTAAAATGAAGAACAGATCAAATTAGCCAACAGACTACAGTCATTATAAACCAGCAAACTATCATCCACCATCTTCCGATTCCCCTCTGTTCCCTTCTTAGCAAATCTTATTTCTAGCCATAATTACATTTCTAAGTAGGTTTTTTTTTTTTTTTTAGGAGCATTAGCAAATAAGGCCATATTGCTCCGGGGATATGCGGTGGTCATTCCCTGACCTTTCCACATCCTCCGTATTTGGTAGTCACGGCTCGAACCCCGGTCTAATCAAGAAGCGTGTGCTACGAACTGCTGCTCCTGCCCACCTGGCTATGGAGGCGCCTTCTAAGTAGGATTTTTGATTTATCTAGTTACTTTTAGCTTGTTAAATAGTGTTCTACAACCATGGAATTCTTGCTCACGAAATTCACACCAAAATTACCATAATAACAGCAGTATGTATAATAAATTATAATTATTTAAATACTTATATAAAAATCAAAATAATCTAATTAAAACACTGTAATTAGAACTCTTAAAACTATTCCTTTACTGTATTTACTACTATATTTACAATATTAATTTTAAAAAAATAAATCCTCAATCCTGTTACACCTACAGAGTTCTACCAAAAATACTGAAGAAATACTGGTGTTTTTTTTTTTTTTTTTTAATGAAAATCCTAAACATGAATAGTTGTTTGTTTGTTATTTGCTTTTTAGGAGCATTAGCAACTAAGGCCATATTGCTCCGGGATATGCGGTGGTCATTCCCTGACCTTTCCGCATCCTCCGTATTTGGTGGTGACGGGCTCGAACCCTGGTCTAATCAAGAAGCGTGTGCTACGCACTTCTGCTCCTTCCCACCTGGCTATGGAGGCGCCTAAACATGAATAGTATTAGAATCTATTATATTTAGTGCAGTATATGTATGGCTGAAGGCTGAGAAGACAGAAGAAACTTGTTAGCATTAAGTTAACAAAAAGTTGGTTCTGTGAGCTTGGAGTTGGACATCAACTGGATGCTGACTGTCTATAGCACAAGTTCCAATTGGTTTGTAAGAGTGTGAGCGAATTAAAGTTGCCATTTCAGAAGAACAGTGCAAATGAAAGTATTTATACAAACAGAAAATCTATGAGACAGAAAGTGTGAGACTTCATAAGAGATGGATCATTAATTAACCTGACACTCTTTTGAATGGGTCAAGAGGCTTGAGAGAGATTTTTGGGGACACCACCCAAGCATATTAAAAAAATACAAATTATAATTGACATTTAGCTATAGTAATAGTAATTGTGGAATGTGATGCAAGAAAGCAAGCGTATGAACTTATGTAGCATCAGCCAAAAAATAAAAATAATAAAAATTCACACAATCATTCCCTCTAAATGTTTGTCCAATTTCTCCTTAAATTTATTTAATCCATCAACTTCCACAAAGGCAGATGGAAGTTTGTTCCAGCAATTAACTATCCACTGGCTAAGGGCAAATTTCCACACATCTATTCTACAAGCTGTCTTTCCTCAATTTGAATTTATGTCCCCTTAGGTTCATAATCTGAACAAGTGAAGAATCCCATCAGAATTCAGCATGCTCAACCCATTCAATGCCTTATACACCTCAAATCAGGTCACCTCGCAGGTGCCTAGTCTCCAGCCACTGCAATTTGCAGAACTTAAGCCTCTCTTGGTAAGAGGATCCCTTCATTCCCCTGAACAATCTTATTGCCCTTCTCTGTACACGCTCAAGCAAATCTACATCCTTCCTAAAATGTGGCCTCCAGACCTGTATGCAGTACTCAAGGCATGGCCAGACCATTGCCTTATACATAGGGACAACCACCTCCTTTATCCTGCTAGCAATATTCCTGTATATCATTGACAAAACCCCATGACCACCTCTTCCAGCCTGTCTCCATTGTCCAGAAAACTTGATATCTGACTGCACAATTACTCCCATATCTTTTTCATTTTTACCACCGTAAGTGTAGTACAACACAGTTGGTACGTTCCTCTGGGGTTACTTCTTTTTTTTTTTTTTTTTTTTTTTTTGATTTGGTAGTTGTTGGGGCATCGGCTTCTATGGCTATATTGCACCTCCCAAGGTTTTTGCAGTACTTTGATCCAAGCCCGAGGCGATAATCGAACCCGCAACCTTTGGGTTGCCGGGCAGGTACTTTAGCCACTCGGCTAGCCCGGTCGGCGGGGTTACTTCTACCCATATGCAGTACTTTGCATTTGTCAATGTTAAACTTCAGTTGCCACTTCTCAGCCCATCTTCCCAAATTTTCTAGATCCCGTTGCAGTAGCACACTGCCATTACTGTCATTAACAACCTTCCCAACCTTTCTATCATCTGCAAACTTCGACATTAAGCCTGACATACCTTCATCAATATCATTGATAAATAAAAAAAAACAACATTGGACCCAACATCGAAATCTGTGGGACTCCACTAACAACATTAGTCCACGAAGAGCAGCGTCCATTGATTACAACCCTCTTGTCTTCTCCCACTCAACCATCCTTTTATCCATTGTAGCAACTTACCCTTGCTGCCTTAATACCATTCTGCTCCAATTTGTACAGTACTCTTCCATGTGCGACAGTGTCAAAATCTTTCCTGAAATCCAAGTATATGATATTAAAATTATTTTTTTGCATCCAGTTCCTTTGTAACCACATCATAATACCCAATCAAATATGTCAGACAAGACTTTCCCTTAACAAACCTATGCTGTGTCTGAATTATTGCTGCAGTCTTGTCTAGATGATCCTGCAATGCATCTTTAACCAGTGACTCAATTATTTTACCAGGAACAGAAGTTAAACTAACTGGTCTGTAATTACTGGTGTCACCCTTCAATCCCACTTTGTGAATTGGGGATACATTTGCACATCTCCAGTCTGTGGGCCTCCCCTGAGTCCAAGGATGCCCTCATAATATGGCTAAGGGTTTGCTTAGTTCCTTTGCTGCCTCCTTTAATATAACTGGATAGATCACATCCACCCCAGGTGCCTTTCTTATGTTTAACTTCAACAATTTCTCCTCCACTTTGCTCTCAGTTATTACAAAAATCATTAAGCACCGTGCTACAATTTGATAATCTTCTGGCATTTTCAATCCTTAATAACTCGTCACGTGTGAATGTAGATGCAAAATAAGATACTCATTCAGTTTGTTTGTTATCTGAGCAAGATCATCAACAGTTGAATCATCGATATCAAGTGGTCCAACCTGATTCATCTCCTTCCTTTTAGAGTTTATATAAGTAAAGAAATCCTTGCAGTTTTTCTTAGCATCCTTTGCCAAAAATTTCTCATAATCAGCCTTCTCCTGCCTAACCTCCTTTGTGACTTGATTACAGACTAGCTTATATCTGCCATAAGCTTCTGTGTCGCCTGATAATTTATATGCATCCCATGCATTTTTCTTTTCTGCCATAAATCTCATTAGTTCATTTGACATCATTTAGGCCTAAACCTTGAACAATATTTCTTAATAGGTAAGAAACGTTTAGTAACTTCCACGATTAATTCCTTGAATGCTTCCCACTTAGAATTTGCTGTTGGTAACATCATCAGTTGGTCCCACTGTACAGAATTTAAAACCTGTCTGAGACCACTGTAGTCACCTTTACTGAAGCAAAAACCCTTTCCTTTACCTCCGATGGTAATTATATCTTTAAGTAAATCCCACATTAGTACACTGTGATCATTGTCACCTAGTGTTTCCTTTATCTGCAAATTCTTAATACACGAATGATCACTGCTGATAACCAGATTAAGACTATTACCCTCTCTGGTTGCCTCTCGAACATGCTGATGCAGAAAACAATCATCCAATAAATCCACAAAAGTGTTACTAGTGTGCGAGTGACCAATGTACAAGTTCCAGTCAATATCTGGAAAGTTAAAATCCCCCATTATAAGACATTATGATTTACTGGCCCACTATTTTTCTGTACAATTGTTCGCTGTACTCATTCGATTCATTAGGCCTATAACACACTCCTAGTCTTATTTTCCTTTCGCAATACTTATGTCACACCAAACCAACTCAACAGTGCACTGTCCATCTATATCAACTGGATGCACTTCTTTTGATTTTATGTTTTTCTTAATTAACAGCATAACCCCTCCTCCCTTCCTATCCTGTCTATACTTTCTGTACACATTGTGCTCCCCAAATTCCAATTCTGCATTCCTAATATCAGTGTGACACCACATCTCTGATATCCCAACAATATCCAACTTTAATGTCTTGACCAGCACTTCAAATTCATCAAATTTATTTACTATACTTCTAGCATTGGTATTCATGCAAGTATACATGCACCTATTCTTATTCTTAGTTACCCTAACACATCCCATATACCCACCTGTTTCACGATGACTGCCATCAGTTCCGGAAACCCCCAGCACCCCTCGCTCCAGGCCGCTGCTTATTCTAATAAGTAGTGCAAGAATCACCTTCACCGCTGTCTATGGCCACTTTTAACCTTTTAGTCTGTGAATCTGCCCCCAAACTAGCAGTTTTCCGACCCACCTAACACTGCCTAGATAGCATCAGCAAATATTCTTGCACCCTTTCTATTTAAGTGTATTCCATCCCTGTAGAAGCAGTCTCTCCTGTTAACAAGCACAGATCACGCTGAAAAAAATTCTACCCCATGAGCCTTGCACATTCCCTTCAGGGCCAAATTGATTGACAAGGCTCTCATCATGTACTCCTTCCTATCGTGTCTGGGCCGAATTGCAGACACTTTCAAATTTAATCCTAACTCGCGATGTTTTTGCAATACTGACGTGTTAAGTAAATCTGCAGATCTCCTACTCTTAATGTCATTGGTCCCAACGTGTACAACAATATCACCCTTTGTGCCCTTAAAAGATGATATATGTTTCACAACATCATCAACTTTTGATGATGTTGTGTATAGATCTCTTTCTTTTAAGTTATCAGTATAATGCTGAAGCTTGAGGCAAACTCATCTTGTGCTGCAAAGATTGCTCAACCTAACTGCAGGTGTGTGGGATGCTGGTAATATATCTCTGATAAAAAAAAAAAAAAAAAAAAAAAAATCCTACTAGCAGAGAAATAATGGCTAGTCACTGATGATACTTTTAGTATCATCCAATGATAGCCAGACTAATAATGAAAATTGTCAACTATACAGAAAGACCATTAACCATTTCAGAAGTACGTGCATATGTACTTCAGAAACATGAAAGATCTAATGCATCCAAACATATATATACATATTACGTAGGTTGTTTAAAATAACATGTCGAATAATTGTCTTTAAATCTTCACACATGCTGCCATCTCTTATCAGTGTTCCCAACTAATAGCAGAAACAGTTTTAACAGATAATAGGAGGAAAACAGCTTTGAAAATCAGTAGAAGAAACTGCAAATGTTAGCCTCGGTTGTCAGATTTGTGGCCAAAAACGGAAATTCTCTGGAATTTAAATGAAAAGTTAATGAAATTGAATCAAATGATAAACTTAATAGCTATTAAAAGAGGTAGATGAAATTTAAAAATAAATAACTACTACAAAAAAAAACGGTTTTTTCTAGGTGTTCAGTAGGCTGAACACCTACTGGAAAAAAAAAATAAATAAAATAAAAAAAATGATGAAACTTTGCCTGTGGCCAGTTATAATTTTGGGTGCACCCAACTCAAACAGACCACATCATAATCAGATCATGTAATACAAATAAATGTGTTTATACTAACCCCAGAAATTTCAAATTTCTATGATACCACAAAATACACTGAAATTCTTATACCTCTAAATTACTGTAGCTGTAAATTCCTCTGTTTCTGTGCAGTCATCTCAGAGAACAAAAAAAATTATTCATTTTATTTATTTATGTACTTTGAAAAATTTACTGAGAAACAGATCAAAGATACTAAGTGAATGCTCAGAATTATCTGGTGATTATCAAAGATGTTAGGTGAATGCTCGAGATTATCAGGTGAACTCTGAGTTTCAACTGTATATTAGTATTAGTAATAGTAACAGTGCAAGGGAGCCACAGGCTTTATTGCATTGATAAAAAAAAAAAAAAAAACAGTAGCTAAGAAAATGCAAATTATGCACGTCCCTCCTCACATAGATAACTATCCAGTTGACCTTTAAATTTGTTAAAACTGTCAGCCTCAACTACCTGCAGAGGCAATTTGTTCCAGTAATCAACGACTTCCTGGCTAAAAGAAAACTTTCTACAATCCAGTCTAAACTTTTTCCCCTGTAATTTCAATTTATGTTTATGAATTTATTTATATATAATAAACTCTTTCAAATTTGCCACCCTCAGGGAGAGAGATATACACAGTTATTGAGCAGTTTTGGAGAAGCAGATTTCAATGAATATTGAGCACTAACATTTGAACTTATTTATATGTGTAAATATTTATAACGACTAAATGGTAAATGGTATTAGCATAAAAACATAAATAACAATAAACACAATCATACAAATATTACCATGTACTCCAATGTCAATTTTAAATGCAAGCTGAATACAGTATTAGACAGAATATCAAAGAATGTGCTTCAGGGAAAAAATACTTTCACATTGGAGGACCTGAAAAAAATAACTATTCTCCTTAATGAAAATTATAATGAGGTATGTGCAATCTTTATCAATTTACATGACATTTTGATTTTAATAACGTAGCATGGAAAAGTTCAAATGAATTTCTTGCATGTAGTAACAAAGAACGCTAAGTTTCATTTTTGCTGTCATTATAACTATAGCTCTGCAAAAAATAGGTAGTTCAAGGCCAGTCACTAAGCCTTCTATTCCACAGCACTACAGAATATAAATAGCAATAAAAGAGAGAAATTCAAAGAATAAATTCAAATACAGCTAAAGTTATATGGCCTCAGAGAAATTATAAAATGTTTGAGGGACCACTTGACCTTTCATCTGATTTTGCAGGCAACAGGAGTTAAACTGCATAGATAATGCAATGGTTTTAATTTTCAAAGCAAAACAAACTTATTTTTGTAATAAGTTGCTCTGGTATCATTGTACTACTTTCAAACAAATGGTCTTATAAAAGATTAACCTGGCCATTTGTTTAAAAAATGAGACACTGCTATGCCAGCCTGTTTCAGGACTAACTGATTCCTCATCAGATAGCAAGTGATCTTTAGTGAGAACTCAGACAAAAACATAGCTTTAGCTATATTCCAACTTTGAAAGTTGTTTTATCTATGTGTTGTCACTAAAGACTCCCAGACATCTCATAAGTGACCAATTAAACGTGGAACCAGCTGTACTAACAGTGTCATCTTTTAAACAAATAGCCAATTAACCATTCAGAGAAGCATCTGTTTTAAAGTAGTGCAATACCAAGGCAACTCGTTGCAATGGCCAGTTCCTTCTTTTTTCTTAATTATAATTAAGAAAAACTTCTTTGCAATGAATTTGCCATTGCATTATCTATGTAATTTAAATCCTGCTGGCCACAAAAACAGATTAATAGACTAGATAGTCCTACAAGCATCATATAAAGAGAGAAATGTCACCCGTTTTCTTTTTACATGGAATCTGAAAGACAAATGTGTTTCATTTGAGTGCCAGGTTGCTTTTTTAAAATTTCTGTATTGTAAATATTGATTTTTTTTTTTTTAACTGTTTTTTAAAAAACAGTTTTTCTTTGGTTTCATCAGTTTGTGGCAAGAATTATTTTATAATATGCTTATTCCTGATGCACAAGGCCTTTTATTCCAATGAACTATTTGCATCACCATCACTAGTGATAATATAAGCATTAGCATTTCTGCTAGCTTGGTTGCAAAAGGAAGCTGAGATGGGTTATGAACAGTTAAGCTGCATGCAAAGATAAATAACTTTACTCCATAGGTGAACTTAAAACGAGATTTGTGGAAAGTAGGGCAAAAAAAAAAAAAAAAAAAAAGTTCAGTGACTGGTTAAATCAGAAAATTAAAAAGATAAAACAAATTTCACTGAATGGAGGAGGGGGAGTAATAATGCAAAATAGAAGAGATTTTAAATTATGAGGAAGTAATAATGCAAAACAGAAAAGATTTTAGATTATGAATACTCTGAAAAGAGCAGATATGTACATATATTGCCATCAACATTAAACGGAAGGACAGAGCATATGAAATATGTGACACACAAGACAAGTGACAGTCAAGTGCCACTTGTCTTGTGTGTCACCACATTGTAATTTTCTTAAAATCTTAAAAAATGAAAAATTCCACTTACCCTTCAAATGCATGTAATAACATTTCTTCTCCAATATCTTTATATACCACTGACTGAGATGCAAATGACAGATCTGTAGGCTGTAAAGATTAAAATTAGTGTGGATCAATATTTATTGGTTTCAAGAATAATAATAAACAACAATGAGGAAAAATTTTACCCTGGCAATGATACATAGGAACCCTTTCAGTACTCATTGCTAAAAAAAAAAAAATTCCTGCTCAAAAAGTGTGTCCATCCAGTCTTGGTGGATGGTTAACTTTAAACAGGGTGCAAAAAATCCACTCAAATGATATTCTCAAAGCCAATTTTATTATCATTCCACAACATTGAAACTTCCTAGTAATCAACTGATAGAACAGCCATTCAGAATTCGACTGAAGTTGAATACAGCTAAGTAACAGATTAAAACTTTGCTATCAGGGATAAGGAAGTGATTATTCTGTTTTATAAGGCAATGGTTAGGCCACATCTTGAGTAGTAGTAGTAGTAATAATGGAGGCATGTGATGCAAGAAAGCAAGCATTCAGCCAAAAAAAAAAAAAAAAAAAATTTCACACATCCATTCCCTCTAAAAGTTTATCCAGTTCCTCCTTGAATTTATTTAAGCTATCAACTTCCACAATGACAGATGGAAGTTTGTTCCAGCAATTAACCACCCACTTGCTAAAGGCAAATTTCCACACATTTGTTCTACAACTCTCTTTCCTCAATTTGAATTTATTACCCCTCAGGTGTATAATCTAAGCAAGCGGAAGAATCCCATCAGAGTTCAGATGGACCTTTATGTAGAAAAGGTCTGGAGGGCTCATTTTAGGAAGGATGTAGATCAGCTGAAACAGGTGTAGAGAAGGGCAAAAGATTGTGAAGGAAACAAAAGGGTAGTCTTACAAAGTCAGGCTTCAGTTCTGCAAACTGCAGCATCTGGAGACTAAGCAACTGCAAATAGATTTGATCAATGTGTTTAAGATTTTGAATGGATAGAGTAAACAATGCTAATGGAATGCTTCCTCTTGTTCAGACTACACACATGAGAGGGCAGCATAAATTCAAACTGAGGAAGGATGGTTGCAGGACATACATGAGAAGATTTGCCTTCAGCCAGCAGGTGGTTGATTGTTGGAACAAACTTCCATCTGGAGTTGTGGAAGTCAGCAGCTTGAAGAAATTCAAGGAAGAGCTAGATAAATTATTGGAAAAGATGGACAGGTGTGATGTGAGAGGAGTTTATTTATTTATTTATTATTTTTTATTTTTTGGCTGATACTTTATAAGCTTGCTTTCTTGCATTATATTCCACTACTACTACTAATAATAATAATAATAATATTAATAATAACATTGCACTCACTCTGTGTGCAATGCAGTGCTTTAATCTAACACTTAGAATTAGTTATTCCTATGTATGTCTTTCTCCCAAGAAACAAGATCATTATATTTCAATATCAGGTATTATACTGCAAAATTTAAGAATAAATTTGTCAGGTAATAGCATAAATAATACAGCTTGTTTCATGTTCCAAAGAAACTGTTACAAAGTCTCACCCAAAATCACTAAAATATTCTTGGATTCTTTGATCAACTAGGAAGAAGTAGTAGTGGTTCATGGCATAAGAAAGTGGTGGCTGAAACCTGAGTTTTGAAATTTTCTAGTCTCAAAAATCGTTACCTATAATTTTTACTACAGGTAATGTTTTTAAATTTAAAACTAAACTATATTTATAAAGCTGCTATAATGACATAATTCTGCAAGTCTCATCCATATAAAGGCACACAATAAAAAATGAAGTGTCTAACAGAGTATTCAGTGAGCTAGGAAGTTGAAAATATTCAACAACAAAACCTATTTGCATGGCTCTGACAATATCAAATTCATGGAGATATCAAATTCTTAGTCTGCAGTCAGCTACACCAAGAGTGTGAGATCACAGTATTACATTACTGCACTCAGTATATCAGCATACTAAACTTGTGTGTAGGAGTAAACAATAGATTAGAATAGAGTACAAAGTAAAATAATTTATAATTACAAATTAACTTTATTTGATTTTAAAAAAAAAGTGATTGTGCAAACCAGCAGCTTAGCCAAAAGCTGACATTACTATAGATCAGTGGTTCCCAAACTGTGCGCTGCAGAGAACTCACAGGGGCGCCACAGGATATTTAAAATTTTCGAGGGAAGCACAGCGATACTCAACATCTGTCGGACACCGCGCAAATTACTAGCAAGAGGTAGTTCACAGTTTCAACATTACTTATTAAGTTGTTTGGACCTAACTACTTAATAAATAGAACTGTTAGGTATTTCTTTCAGCCTAGGGGCACCAAGGAAAAATTACTGAGAAGCTAAGGGTGCTGTGAAAAAATTACTGAAACACTAGGACGTCGTGAACTGAGAAAGTTGGGGAACCTCTGCTACAGACATTAATTTAATATAAAAATAAAATACATGATATACATTAACAAAAGCAATAAACAATATTATATTTGAGTTTTGATATTTTATATGTGTATATTTTAAATGCTTAATGCTTTTAATCTAGTACTATTTATCCCTTTTATCAGCATGGAAGCTTTTCAAGAGTTCAAAAGGCACACATAACTAAGATATGAATATTAGGGATTAAAAGTAACCACACTTTTGCTATGTGTTTAACTGGAAGTTTTTCTCCTATCCACCACTTGGCTGCTCGCTTTTACTCAATACAGGTGACCCCCCGCTTAATGCTGATAGTTCGTTCCGGGAAAAGAGAGTGCTAAGTGAATAGGCGCTAAGCGAGCGCCATATTCCCATAAGGTAACATATGTATTTGTGAGTTGCGGTCTATTCCATAGGATATTTTCTAATCAATAATAAATGGTAGTGAAAATATGTACCAATGTCGATTAAAATTATTTAATATTCAAAATTTTGTACATATAAAATATTCTACATTATATACACATATAATTATGAGGTAATTAACTAACGAAAATCATGAATTTATTAATTCGATGGCCCTGTGCTCTCGAATTTTCGTATCTTTGGACTAAAAAATGTGTCAATTTTGGGTTGAGCTTTGGCCCTCTTCCTCTCATTGTACAACATCATGTAGGGATTCATTTCTTTCTTCAAATTTCTTATTACCTAGGCACTTCGTTCCATGTCAGGGTCGTTCTCCCAGAAATAATCACACATTTTTTCGAAGTGTTCAAAAGCTTCACTAAGTCCTTTTGCAGTCAGCGACTTCATCGGTTCTTCATCTATAGTATCTTGATCATCATCTCCCTCAATAGCAAGCTCTTGTTCTTTTATAATTTCCATTATTTCTTCATTAGAGAGGCCATCCCTGTCGTTGTCGATCATCTCTTGTACGATGTCTTCGTTAATTTCGTGTAATCCTGCTTCTTTTCCGAGCTCAACAATTTGTGTTTTAACATTTTCAACGGAATCATCAGGTTCCTGGGAATGCTTTATGCAATTTTTCCAAACTTTCCTCCACACTCCATTCATGGTTTTCTGAGTCACTTCATCCCAGGCACTTGAAATGTTGTAGATGGTGGTTTTAATGTTATAGGATTTCCAAAACTCCTTTAAGCTCGGTACATTTTCAGTGTTGATGGCTTTAATAGCTTGGGAAAAGGTGTTCCTTATGTAGTGCGCTTTAAATGTTGCAATTACTCCTTGGTCCATTGGTTGGATCAGAGACATAGTGTTTGGAGGCATGTAAAAAACTTTTATGTGATTGTTCAAGTCTTCTAAGCTCTCTTTGCTTGGGTGTCCTGGCGCATTGTCCATGATTAGAATAGCTTTATAACCAATGTTATTTTTCGCACAATATTTTTCCACTGCAGGACAGAAGAACTCAGCATACCAATCAATGAAAAGCGGCCTGGTTGGGTAACCAGGCCGCTTTTCATTGCTTTTTTATTAGCCTTCCAGATTACAGGTAGGTTTGATTCAGTTAAACCTTTAAGAGCCCTTGGATTTTCGGAATGGTAAACTAAAAGGGGTTTTAATTTAAAATCCCTGGCAGCGTTACCACCCAACAACAAAGTTAACCGATCCTTCGCCGCTTTGAAGCCTGGCATGTTTTTTTCTTCTTTCGATATGAAACTTCTTTTAGGCATTCATTTCCAAAAAAGACCTGTTTCATCTATGTTAAAAACTTGTTGAGCAGTATAACATCCCTCTTCAATAATTTTAACAAATTCTTTTTTGAAAGTTTCGGCTCCTTGTTGATCTGCACTTGCAGCTTCTCCCTGTATTGCTACATTGTGCAGGTTATAGCGTTTTCTAAATCTATCAAACCAGCCCTTACTAGCGTTAAATGGTTCCACATTTTTTTCGGGGTGAGCTTTCTTTAAATCTTCATATAGGCTCTTCGCTTTTTCTTTAATAATAATTGAACTTAATGGAATTCTATGTTGAATGTTGTCTTCAATAAAATTATGTAGAAGTTTCTCCATTTCAATCATAATAGCCAGCCTAGCCCTGGTCAATTTAGTTGCCTGCAGGGGATAAGCTGTTTTTCCAGCTGCTAAAATTGATTATTTTTTATGATTGTTCTTACAGTTGAACCTGCCAGTCCTAAATTATTGCACACATCCACTTGTCTTTGACCGGAATAAATTCTCTTCAAAACGTCTAATTTAATTTTCAAACTCAATGTTTTTCTTACCTTTCTAATCTTTGCACCATGTCCAGACATTGTTGCTTTTTCATTCTTATCCGCCATAACTCTCTGCAAATGTAAATGCGTTGCACTAATTGTGATACGATGTTCGAGTACAGTAAACTGTCTGCATGTCTAACACTGTATGCACTGAATGATATCTAGAATTCCTCTGGCAAGTGAGCTGAAGACGGTGACAAATGTTTTATTTATCTGAAAAGTTCGATTTTACCGTGCAGTAAAATCAAATGGTTGTTTATTGCAGGAAAAGTACTGTAAATCAATTATGGTGTGACTCATGGAGAATGTTTATGGAATTTCCAAAACAGTAAAACAAACAAATTTTATGTACTTCGGGTGACCACAAGGTCAGAGGAATTCAGAAGACAAGAGAATACTGTACTGTACAAGAAACAGCACCGCATTTAGCACTCATGGGATTGATTGTGTGAAACACATTTCGCAAGTTATAGTTCCCACAGTAAAACAAAAGAAGAGATAGGGAGTAAATCTATTTTTAGTATCTTTCTATTACAGGTGAGAACAGAAAATGCAGACTTCGTAACAACATATGACACTGGATGGTAAATTTTTTCAACTTGTGTACTAAAAAAGAATTTCTCCCTTGAAACTATCCACACCAAGAAAATAAGAGCATATTGAAAGTTTCAATTTTGTACATAGAGTAGAAATTATAAAAATAATTACTGTAGTTAATTTCATGGTGGCTATTTTCTCCTTTTGCCAAAAAAAAAAAAAAAAGAAGGGCTCAAAACAGACTGGACTGAAGACGGATTTGCCAAAAATTCAATCTGTATGCTGTTTTACTAGCATACAGTTTTGACAGCGTTATAGTCAGATATGGGTTATAATGTAAGAACAGTGTTATAGCGAATCAGTGTAAAGCGAACCGCGTTATAACAGGGGCCTGCTGTACATTGGCTAAGGGAAAGAAAGCCAACACGAGAACCACAGCAAACTTCAGGAAACTTTTACCAGACAAACTTGTTTCCTGCTACCGCAGTTTCCCCCTGCATTCTTGGTAAACAGATGGTGTGTGTTATCGGTAGTGACAGTAGAAATCGATAATGATGTATTGATTAGCTTTTTCTCATTATTAAAAGCAGATTATTAAAGTTTATGAGTGTAATGCCTTCGTGGCTGAAATTTATTTATGGGTACACCCTCAAGGCTGCTTCTGTCTTAGGGTGTTTATTCTCCCGCCTCTCCACTGTTTTAAAATAAGAAAATGACTTCTACAGATGGTGCATGTTATCCGTAGTGGCAGTAGAAGAAGTTTTCCTATTTTAAACCAGGGGGAAGGGAGGGAATAAACACCCTAAGACTGAGGCAGTCTGGAGGGTGTATACATAAGTAGATTTCAGCCCACTCATGAACTCCAATAATCTGCTTTTAATAATGAGAAAAAACTAATCAATACATCATTATCGACTTCTACTGCCATTACCAATAACATGCACCATCTGCTTACCAAGAATGTAGGGAGAAACTGCGGTAGCGGAAAATGAGTTTGCCCGGTAAGTTTCCCAAAGTTTGTTGTGGTTCTCACGTTGGCTTTCTTTACCTTAGCCAATACATTATTCACTGGTAAATGTAAACTTGTTAAGAGAGACCACCCACTCTTTGATGACAGACCAGTATGTCTTAAAATAGTAGCCACTATGTTGGCTTGAGTTTTAGATAAACATCAAATTCAGCTTTTTTGGAAAAGCTATTTATATTAAAATGATAAAAGCAATTTATACTGACTTTAAAATTGCACAATGTTCTTAATGAGGACCAAAAGTTTGTTTGTCTGTCAATGGGGAAAAGGTGTCACCATCAGAAAAACTGAGGGCAGAAATACATACAATTTACAAACAGAGAGACTTGATCAACTCTTACAGTTATGATAACACAATTTCAAGTTTAAGTGTAATACTGATGTATACATTTTTGAAATTGTGAGCACCAATGATAGGGGCGCCTCCGTAGCCAGGTGGGAAGAGCAGCAGCAGTGCATAGCACACGCTTCTTGATTAGACCGGGGTTCGAGCCCGTCACCACCAAATACGGAGAATGCGGAAAGGTCAGGGAATGACCACCGCATATTCTGGAGCAATATGGCCTTACTTGCTAATGCTCCTAAAAACCAAAACAAAAGCACCAATGAAATAAATATTATTATTAAACAAAAATTCAAATATACAGCAGTACTGAAGTATATATGTTAAGAATCTATAATTTTCAGTTGTTAATATAGTAACAGCTACTTAATATAGTAATATCAAGTAGCTGTTCAAATAATTTTGTAGAGCTCTCTCTCTCTCTCTCTCTCTCTCTCTCTCTCTCTCTCTCTCTCTCTCTCTCTCTCTACAGGAGGTAATAAACCAAAATGACATGGCATTTTTGTGAAATTCAGGTATCCCAGAAGACAAATGAAAATTATTTGGTGTTACAGGCTTTATTAATTAATTTCTTTTGAAGCTAGAAAGCTTCTTGGTAGTGATGTTAGGATTAGCACAAATAATCTTGTAAGTGGTACTACTGTATAATTTACTATTAAGTGTCTCCTGAAAGAATTTCTCATGTATAATGCTGTAGTTGTTCATTGCTGTATCTATTGGGAATCGGGATAAAAGTCTTTATATAGATATATTCTTTTTTTTTTTTTTTAACTGTTGTTTATGCAATACCATTTTATAACTTTCATATTTAGCAATAAGTATAAATTTAAATCCATAAGACATTACCTCTTTCTCAATTTGTGAGGTACAATGATACCTAAGTTTTCTCCTATTATGTGTGTATAGTAGGGACAACATATTTGACATATTTTTTTTTTAATTAAAACCCCAAGCATGAAAGATATTAGAACCTATAATACTTAGTACCATGAGTGGGTTGAAGGTTGAGAAAACTGATGATTCTTTCTGACATTAGACTTGAATTTCTGTAGATTGTAATTTTCAGGAAATATATGTGAAGGAAAGATGTTTCAGAAAATAGAAGTTGAAGAGATAAATGAGGAAAAAGAAAAGTTGATTCCGTGAATTTGAAGTTGGACAGTAAATGAATGCTTACTGGTTGTGGCACATGTTCAGACTGGTTTAGAAGAGGGTGGGGGGGGATTACACAGGGTGTCTCAAAAATATGAGACATGTTTGTACCAGTAATAACCCTGGTACAAACATTTAGGGGAAGTAGGTAACATCTAAAGGAATGTGAATCGCATAGGAACCCAGAACCGGAAACGTCACGGGAAAGTAGTAGCAGAGGCACAAGAAGCAGAAATGACACAAGACAGTAATTAGTGGCAAACATTTATTTGACATAATATTAACAATGGAGTACGAGATGGATGCATTTCATGATATTACAACAGATGCTCGAAAGTTCCACCATGAGATGCGATGCATGCATGACACTGACGCAGCATGGATTGGCAGACACGGTCGAACACACCTGGAGTTTCTTTGACAGTAGCAGCAGCACAGACGAGTCTCGCCATGAGATCCATTTCCGTCTCCACAGGCGATTCATACACGATAGATTTGAGGGCCACCCCACAGAAAGAAATCAAGGCTCGATAAATCAGGTGTGCGTGTGGGCCAGGCAATGTGTCCACCATGGCCAATCCATCGACGACCAAAACACCTGTTCAAATGGTCACAAACACACCTTCCATAATGGGCAGGCGCCCCGTCATATTGAAACCAAATGTTGCATCTCACATTTGCTGGAACATCGTCAAATAACCCTGGTAGAACTTGTTCAAGAAAGATCTGATATTTAGCGGAGTACATGCGGGATGGTAAAAAGTATGGGCCGACGCAGTCACCGACCATACCTGCCCAAACATTTATTGCGAAGTGATGTTGTGCCGCACGGGGGCGCACACCGTGTGGGTTGTCGTGAGCCCACACATGAGCATTGTGCTGATTGAATAAGCCTTCCCAAATGAAATAAGCCTCATCCATGAACAAAACATGTTCAAGTCTTGGACACTTTCTTGGAGAAACCACTGCGCAAAAGCCACACGTGCAGGTGATCTTGAGGGAGCAGTAACTGAACCCTTTGGAGATGAAAGGGGTGTAAGGAATCATCGTGCCAGACACGCTGTACACTGCAACGAGACACTCCTAAGGCAGAGGCAATGGCACGTGTTCTGGTAGTAGGATTATTCTGGATGGCATTCAACACACTTTCTTCCATGGAGGGAGTTGGCATCGAACGTGGTCTGCCCGCACTACTCCTGTTACCTCTAAATGACCCATAATCGCACAAATTTTGATGCTCACGCACAAACAAACGGTGGTCCGTTACATGTCTGTCTGGGAGCATTCTCCATAAATCCGTTCAGCGGTTCCATTTCCCTCTGCTAATCCATACGCTAGATGCATGTCTGCCAGCTCACAGTTCGTATATCGATGCATGCTCTTCGTGCAGCAACTACTGCTTGAATGAGTAAACCAGAAATTTTCCCTCTCACGAACTGATGAACAGCGCCGTGTACCGACCTACGGTGACATTTCCGGTTATGGGTTCCTATGCGATTCACATTCCTTTAGATGTTACCTACCTCCCCTAAATGTTTGTACCAATATTTTTGGGACATCCTGTAGATGCCAATTCAGAAGAACAGTGCCCATGGAAGCATCTATAGAAAAGGCATGCAACAGAAACAGAATATCAATGAGACTACAGTTGAGTGACTTTGTATGAGATTAACCTGATTGCCTCATCTGTACGGAGCTTAAAGTGTGAGGTTTTGGGTGCATCACCTCAAATGTGGGAACAATATTCCATTGTATGGAAGATTTCAGATTTATTCAGAGTGAGCAGTTGTTTAGAAGAAAAAGTAATGCCAGAAGTAAAAGAGAAAACCCAGTTTTTTAGAAGCAGAGGAAGCAATATTTGTGATATGCTTATGCCAAGAGTGATTGGTAGTCACAATAATCCCTAACAGAGACATATAGCAGAAAGAAAACATCAGAATAATAAAAATGTGTAAAATGGTGGCATAGAACAGGAGAACTCAGGGTGCCTCTGTAGCCAGGTGGGCAGGAGCAGCAGTGCATAGCACATGCTTCTTGATTAGACCAGGGTTCGAGCCCATGACCACCAAATACGGAGGATCCAGAAAGGTCAGGGAATGACCACTGCACATCCCCGGAGCAATATGGCCTTAGTTGCTAATTCTCCTAAAAAAAACAAATAACGAGAGCTTAGGAGCACAGGTTCTGAGAACAAGTGGAGAAATAACATCAGGATCTGGAGCTTTCTTGGCATTAAGATTGTTCAAAATTCTTCTGGCATTCTTTTGTTGGAAAACCACATGAAGCATTGAGTGGAATGTACTGGGAATGGCAGGAGGAGGTAACATAGTGGGAAGAATGGCAAGATCATCAGTACAAGAGTTAGAAAAGTAGAAAAGACTTAAGTAGATTTTTTGTTTATCTAAGAACCATATGGCAATAGAACCACAAGGTTTTAATCAGAGGTGGGAGTAGGTAGATGGGAAAAAGTTGCAGCCAATAGCTCTGACAAGAGAAGAGAATGCTCAACTACCAGTTGGACAAGAAGCAAGTTTTCTAATTGTAACCTGTTCAAAATCTAGGACTGATTAACAACAGCTTTACAATTATTGCAAGATTTAGTGTAGGCAGAAAATGAACCTGGCAATTTGGATGCAAGCCAATTGCAAAATGCAACATTCTTAACTTGAACAGCCTTGGCACTTTTATTGGAAAACCAAGGTTTATATAAAGAATGAGATTTTAAGGTGGACTGTGGACTAAAGGATTTCATCCCTACAATAATAATTTCACTGACACGATCTGAGCAAACGTCGAACCAGTAATCCAACCAAGAAAAAGAACAGTAATCTTGTAGCTCATCCCATTTCATATTCTTATAATGCCTAAAAACATGAGGTTGAGAATGGCCAAGAAGAACAGCTCCACTGGAGAAGACATCATTACCAAATTTTGATCTGAGGTGTCTAGATAACAATTATTGAACATATTATTGAACAACACCTCGACTGTGTATTTTGAACAATTGTTTGAGAGAAAAGATCAAGAGTATTAGGTGTGTGGTGAAGACTGTCTGTTATTCTGGTCTGGTCAGTAAAGGAATAATCTGTGTGAGTTCACAAGCTGGGTCCATGTGATTAGAAAACTGAAGACAGATGGAGGTTTGAACATTAAAATCACCAAAGAAACCAAATCCACTTTTGTTAAAAAAGTTGAACTGAAGAAAGTCAAGCTTCAGAGAAAAGGAGTCAAAGAGTTCTGAGTGATTATTGGATTTGGTAGAACAACAGATACAACATATGAATTTAATATAATGGGGCAGAGATTTTAAGCCAGGAAAAATTAAAAAGAAGAGATTCTTTTTAATTTTTCCAAATAATTCCAAATTACTAAGTCTTTGACAGGAAATTTCAGAGCAGACATATACATAAGTAATACCTTTGAGGCAAAAGGAATCACACAGTTAATAAAGAGAACAACTGAGATGAGCAGTGGCAGTTGAATCAACCAATAATTGGGATTCTGTCAGAAAAACTAAGTGGGGTTTTGCAGAAAGTAAGTGGAAATGGAAATCATTGATGTCGGAACTGAAACCACTTATATTTGTGAAATGAACGAGGAAGTGTTTGGGAGGTTTAGTTCTTTTAGCAGATAAGTTTGTTCTATTAGTTTGACTACCCAGCTCCTTGACAATGCCCTCCTTCCGTTTACATGCTACTCAGACTCCCTTCAGTCACTATCTCACACAGTAGAGACAGCTTGATTATATAATAGCTGATCTGGATGATTCCTAGAGATTTAAAAATAAGTTTGGTTTGGTGGACTATCTAGCAACCATCCTGCAAACACTGTTTTAGTGCTGTGCCCTTGAAATGTAAGGAAGGTTGGATCTAGCCATGATACCAGACAAAGTCAAAAGACATCAATCGTACTTCGTGATGGAAGAGACAGCAGCTGACAGAGCTTTTCTCTGGAGACTAAACACTGGTTTCACCACTCCAATAAGCAAAAGTGGTGGTACTGCACCACTTGTGCCTGACAATACAGAGGGGAGGCATTGCTCTGTGTGACGGGGACATCGCACCTTGTTCCCTGCTTACACTGGTCACACTTGGATGGTCACCTCCAGTACACTAGGTGCAGTGTCTCAGAACTTGCACATGGGGAAGAGGGGAACATATACCCAGAGTTACCAACAGTTCCACCATACTGAAGGTTCAAGCACAGGATTTGGTTGTCACAGAATGATCAGACCTCACCAAAATTTGACTCGCTTGACTCACAAGTGTCACCTGAATATCAATTCCATGAGCATTTTAATCTCCCTGGTAGCAAATGCTAGCTTGTCATACTTGAGAGAATGTCTGCAACAATTCTGAAGGATTTCATATTCTTGTTCTAGTATATTCTTGTTTATTAAAACACAGTAATATCCTACTGTGTTTATTACATATTCAGTAGGATATCAAATCATAAGCTATTTTATGGCCACCTGCTATAGATTTTTAGGCTAAGGTAAAGAAAGCCTGCACGAGAACGACGAGAAACGTTGGATAACTTACGCGGAAAATTAGTTTCCCGACACTGGACTCTAGCGCTGCTCACTCGGTAAACAGGCAGTTGGTGTTATCGGTCTGGAGCAGAAATCGAGAAGGATATATTGACTGACAGGTAGGCGGGGCAAACGATGAAATGATTGGTGGTGGGCGCGACAGACGACAAACTACTGTGTAGTCATTGGTTGGCATTATGATGTGTATTTACCAATAAAGAACGGTGCATAATAGTTTTGTAATGAATGGTGAATAGGTAATAGTAGCGATGAATCTTTTAATATGCTGACTGACGTTATGATACATATGTATCCGCACAAGTGTCTTTAAAAATAAAAGTAAAGTAATAAAAAATGAATATTTTGTTAATAAACAATTTATGTGCTAGTCCACCCATGATTCTAAAGAAAAAGGTTATGTTACCCCCTCCATTTTGGGAGGGGTTCAAGCTCCCATGGGATTCAAGTTGAGGTAACTTGACCTTTTTTCACCATTATTACGAAATACTGTAGTGGTGAAAAAAGGTTAGGGCATTTGCGATTAGGACAAGTTACCATTAGTGCTGCTAAAGTGATACTAAACCGATGTTATCGCGTGTTGTGTTCGCACACCAATCAGCACATCGTTTGCCACGCCTACCTGTCAATCAATATATCGTTCTCGACTTTGCTCCAGACCGATAACATCTACCACCTGTTTACTGAGTTGCAGTGCTTGAGTGTCGTATCGGGAAACTAATTTTCCGCATAAGTTATCCAACATTTCTCATTGTTCTCGTGCAGGCCTTCCTTACCTTCTCTGATTTTTATTTATTTTTATTTTATTAATAACAAGATACACAACAGGTAACCATTAACAGGGTATCTGATAGCAGAACAATGAGCAGAGTTGATAACAATAAAAAATCGAACAGATGCATGCTAGTAATCCATAGTTGAGCACTGATAGGCCTAATAGGAATACTGACATGATTTATAGGCAATACACAGTCCAATTTCCTAATAATTTGTCTAAACTCAATTTTATCCGAATGCACGTTTTGGAATTTAATAAAGAGATATTCCAAGTCACACTCATTAAACTACCAGTTCCTTATTTAAACTTAAAAATATCTAAAAGTGGAAAGCATTTCTAGCTTATCTATAAGACTAAGTTTACAATGTCTTTAGCTCAAACAATATATAGTAGATGCTTTTGATATTGCTATTTGGATTATCTCATTCAATTAGCAGCAGTTCCATATCATCCTTGATTCTGTTAACATTACACTAGCCAACACGATTTTTACCTTCAAGAACTTAAATGCTATTTTTAACCAATTTTTATGAATAGATTTCGAAAACCACCATGACGGTTTCACATCACGTCATAGTTATTAAATATAGAGCGAGTTACGTTTTAACAAAATATGCCATTTTGCATAATCTAGCCAGTAATGTATGACGTACTGATTTATTTTAACATATATAAGCGTTTTCTCTTAATTTTAGCAATCGATTCTGGCTTGGGTTTTATTGTGATAAACATAATCAGACTTCTACCTATGGTTCTTAGGTTCAAATTCCGATGCAACAATTTACAAGTTGAAGAGAGCACACGTAGCATTTTTGGTGAGGATTTTTGTAGGCTGTGCCAAGGTTTTCCAAGTATTAACTAATTGTGACATGTTCTCAGGGTTGTAAATCTAACCTTCAAACATAAAAAGACCCTCAAGAGTAGGAGGGTGCTGCCCTCCTACTCTTGAGGGCCCTCCTACCACTTCACAAGATGTCGACTATCAGCCAGTAAGTTCAGGTAGTGAGGTACATTTAATCAAACAAGATGAGTTACATGATTTGGTTCAAGACTTAAATTTGCCGAAAGAACAAACTGAACTGTTAAGTTCTAGGTTATAGCAGTGGAATATACTCACAGCAGAACAAAGATTTCAATGTTTCGAAAAAGACACTAAAAGTTTTCGAAATATTCTGCTACAGAGGACAGTATGTGTTTTTGCAAAGACATTATTGGACTTCTGAAAACATTAGGCGTCATGCATAAGTCAGATAAATGGTGTTTATTCCGAAATGTCTCGAAATTAAGTTTAAAAGCAGTTTTGCTTCATAATGACGACAAATTTCCATCAGTTCTTGTGTTTCGTTCAGTTGGACAAAGTCATGAAAGCAAGGCTAAGGTTCTACATGCTATAAAATACCAGGATTGTGGTATGCAGTGATCATAAAGTTATTGGTTTGCTTGTTGGTTTGCAGGGGGGTTCACAAAACGTTTTTTCTGTTTGTGGGACAGCCATGTGACAGAAGAACATTATTTTGTGCAACGTTGGGACAAGAGGACAAGTTCATACCAGGAGAACATAATTAAAATATATTCCTTTAGTGCGATGAAACAAGTCCTTCTTCCACCCCTGCACATCAAACTTGGATTGATGAAAAATTTCGTGAAGGGACTAGACAAAAAAAAAAGGTAACGAATTTGCACGTTTCCTAATTTAACATATGAACTTTCCAAAATTAAGAAAGGAATTTTGTTAGGATCCAAAATTAGGAAACTCCTGAAAGACGATGTGTTTGAAACCCAGTTAAAGGAGGTTGAATTGGCAGCTTGGCGATCATTTAAGGTGGAAGTACATGGTTTTTTGAGTAATAGGAAAGAAGAAAACGTTGGTGTCCAATTTAGTCGAGTGTTACAAAAACATGGGCTGTCGAATGTCGTTGAAAATTCATTTTCTTCATTTGCATCTCAAATTTTTCTCCGAAAATCTGGGAGATGTGAGTCATCACTCACATCTCCCAGATTTTCTCCCAGAATAAGGGGAGCGGTTTCATCAAGATATTTTTCAAGATGGAAAAGTGGTGCCAAGGATGCTGGGATCCTGTAGTGATGAGGGATTACTGGTGGTTCCTTGTGTGGGAGAGTAAGCAGAAATACAAGAGAAAATCCCTTAGTAGCAAACATTTTTAAGGTATATTACAGGTATGCTCATTATATATTATTGAAATATAACTATTTTGCAATGACGATGATTTATGATATTTTTTCCAAAGTTAAATTAGTTATAGAGAATGTATAATATTTTTTTACACTTGTATTACAAACTTGAATTATACGTATATATCTCTTTATTTTAACATTAAACATTGGTACATCTTCTGATGTAGATGTGATATTTTCATTACGGAGGTATGACAAAATATTTTTTTTGGCTAGTGTTATTGGACATTATTGTTTCATACTGTTTAGCAATGTACTATTGATTACTGGTTAATAATATCCATAAATCACTATTTATATCAAATTTAATCAATTATCATTAAACTAAGTGCATGTTATTAGTAACTAATTATTTAAATTTCCACATTTCTTTGAACTGTAACTAGTAACTGCAACTGATTATTAATATCAAATCCACAGAGGACAGCAGCAAGCTCAAGAAAAGGCCATGACTCCAGGGGCTCACATTTGGTGAGTATGGGCTTGGCATTCCTAGGGTCCTGAGATGGATGATATCATCATTCTTCTCTTTCTTGGTGATTCCTTTCTACTTCTCTCTCTCTCTCTCTCTCTCTCTCTCTCTCTCTCTCTCTCTCTCTCTCTCTCTCTCTCTCTCTCAGAGTAACTTGGAAATTTGAGCATAAGCCTCAGACTTCCTTAAACCATATGGCTAATAATGATAATGACACAGATTGGATCAGGATTAAATGTCTACAGTAAGTAGCAGATGTGTAAACATGAAAAAGTGTGTGCTCATCTTTGTTTCAATTTTAGTGATGCAAGAAACCATGCTTATACAGCTTAGACACACAAAAAAAAAAAAAAAAAAACCTTTACAATTTCACCTATCCATCCCAACAAATCATTTATCTAATTCATCCTTAAATTAATCAAGTAATCCACTTCTATAACAACAGATATAAGTTTGTTCCAGCAATAAACAACCCACTGGCTAAAAGCAAACTTCCGCAAATATATTTAAATTTATGCTCCCCCCCCCCATGTGTATATTTGGGCAAGTGAAGAATACCATCAGCAGTGAGCTTGGTCAATCCATTTAAAGCCTTAAACACCTCAATAAGATCACCTCGCAGGTGCCTGGACTTCAGATACTGCAATTTCAGAACAGAAGTCTTTCTTAGTAAGAGAAAGACTTCTCACCACTTTGTTTCCTTCACCAATCTCACTGCCCTTCTCTGTATCTGTTCCAGCAGCTCTACATCCTTTCTAAAATAAGGGCTTCCAGACGTGTATGCAGTACTCAAGATGGACTCACCACTGCATTATATACAATGGAATAATAATAACCTCCTCATCCCTGCTAACAAAATTCCTGTATATTATTGACAAAACTGCATCAACTGTCTGAATGGTCTGTCTGCACTGCTCAGAGAATTTCATATCTGACTGCACATTTAACCCCATGTTTTCCTCCTTTTCCACTACCCTGAGTGTAGTACCATACAGTTGGTACATTTACTATAGGATTACTGCAATCCACATGCAGTACTTTGCATTTTTCAATGTTGAATTCCAAATGCCATTTCTCAGACCATCTGCTTAATTTTTCTAGTTCTTATTACTGTAGCATAATATCATTACTGTCATTAACCACCCTGCCAACCTTTGTATCATCTGCAAAGTTAGACATTAAGCCTGATGTACCTTCATCAATATCATTAATAAATACAGAAAACAACAACAAAAAAAGTCTTGCCTGACCAATTTGATTGGATAATACAATGCAGTCACAAAAGAACTGGATGCAGGGAATAACTTTGATATTATATATTTGGATCTTAGAAAGGTTTTTGATACTGTTGCACATAGAATACTGCTTCACAAATTGGAGCAGTGTGGCATTGGAGACAAACTGCTGCTATGGATAAAGGGATGGTTGAGGGGGAGAAGACAGAGAGTGGTAATCAATGGACACTGCTCATCGTGGACTAATGTTATTAGTGGAATCCCTCAGGGTTCAATGTTGGGTCCATTATTGTTTTCTGTATTTATAAATGATATTGATGATGCTATATATCAAGCTTAATGTCCAAGTTTGCAGACGATACAAAGGTTGGCAGGGCTGCTAAGGCTACTACTGATGCTATGCTGCTGCAACAGGATCTGGAAAGGTTGAGCAGATGGGCTGAGAGGTGGCAAATGAAGTTTAACATTGACAAATGAAAAGTACTATATATGGGAAACAGTAACCCCAGAGCAACGTATCAACTCTGTAGTACTACACTGACAGTGGAAGAGAATAAAAGAAACCTGGGGGTAATTGTGCAGGCAGATATGAAGTTTTCTGAGCAGTGCAGATGGGCTGCAAGAGTAGCTCATGGTGTCTTGTCAATGATATACAGGAATTTTTCTAGCAGGGATAAGGAGGTGATTATTCCCTTGTATAAGGCAATGGTCAGGCCACACCTTGAGTACAGTATACACGTCTGGAGGCCTCATTTCAAGAAAGATGTAGAGCTGCTGGAACAAGTACAGAGAAGGGCAACAAGATTAGTGAATGGAACAAAGGGTTGCTCTTACGAAGAAAGGCTTAAGTTTTGCAAATTACAGTGTCTGGAGACTAGGCACCGGCAAGGTGATCTGATAGAGGTGTAAAGCCTTGAATGGTTTGAGTATGCTCAATGCCGATGGGATTCTTCCTCTTGCTCAGAATAACCACCTGAGAGGGAATAAATTCAAACTGAGGAAAGACAGATGTAGGATAGATGTGTAGCAATTTGCCTTTAGCTAGAGGGTAGTTAGTTGGTGGAGCAGACTTCCAACCCTTGTTGTGGAAGTTGATAGCCTAAATAAATTTAAGGCTCAGCTGGACATGTATTTCAAATGAACGGAGAGGTGAAATGGGAGTGGTTTTTTTTTTTTTTTTTTTTTTTTTTGGCTGATGCTGCATAAGCTTGCTTTGTTGCATCGCATGCCTCTAATAATGCTAATGCTAAGGCTAAAATTGCTCACGTAGCTAACAAACTAAATGAATATTTTGCATTGACAGTCACACATGAGGAGTTATTCAGGGAGGGGCATGCCAGAGGTGTATTCAACTCTGGCAGTAAGCTAGAGAATCTTGTAATAACTGAGAGTAAAGTGGAGGAGAAATTGTTGAAGATAAATGCAAGAAAGGCACCTGGGGTGGATGGAATATATCCAGTTATATTAAAGGAGGCGGCAAAGGAAGTAAGCAAACCCTTAGCCATAATTATGAGAGTTTACCTGGATTCAGGGGAGGAACCCATGGACTGGAGATGTGCAAATGTGACCCCAATCCACAAAGGAGGATCAAAGGGAGACACAGGTAATTAAAGACCTGTTAGTTTAACTTCTGTTTCAGGGAAATTAATGGAGGCACTGGTTAAAGACGCATTGCAGGATCATCTAGACAAGACTCCAGTTACAGCTCAGCCACAGCATGGGTTTGTTAAGGGGAAGTCTTGTCTGACTAATTTGATTGGATAATTTGATGTAGTCACAAAGGAACTGGATGCAAAGAATAACTTTGATATCATATATTTGGATCTTAGAAAAGCCTTTGATACTGTTGCACATGGAAGACTGCTGCACAAATTGGAGCAGTGTGCCTGCTATAGATAAAGGGATGGTTGAGTGGGAGAATACAGAGAGTGGTAATCAATGGACACTACTCTTTGTGGACTAATGTTATTAGTGGAGTCCCTCAGGGTTCAGTGTTGGGTCCATTGTTGTTTTCTGTATTTATAAATGATATTGATGATGATATATCAGGCTGAATGTCCAAGTTTGCAGATGATATGACGGTTGGCAGGGTTGTTAATGAACTAATGACAGTATACTGCTGGAACAGGATGTAGAAAAGTTGAGCAGATAGGCTGAGAGGTGGCAAATGAAGTTTAACATTGACAAATGTAAAGTACTACATATGGGAAGCAGTAATCCCAGAGTAACATATCAACTCTGTGGTACCACACTGACAGTGGTAGAGAATGAAAAGGACCTGGAGGTAATTGTGCAGGCAGATATGAAGTTTTCTGAGCAGTGCAGATGGTCTGCAAGAGTAGCTCATGGTGTCTTGTCAATGATATACAGGAATTTTTCTAGCAGGGGTAAGGGAGGTGATTATCCCCTTGTATAAGGCAATGGTCAGACCACACCTTGAGTACTGTACACAGGTCTGGAGGCCTAATTTAAGAAGGATGGAGAGCTGTTGGAAAGAGTACTGAGAATGGCAACAAGTTTATTGAATGGAAGAAAGGGTTGCTCTTATGAAGAAAGGCTTAAGTTTTGCAGATTACAGTGTCTAGAGACTAGGCACCCTGCAAGGTGATCATTGAGGTGTATAAAGCTTTGAATGGTTTGAGCATGCTCAATGTGGATGGGATTCTTCCTCTTGCTCAGAATAATCGCCTGAGAGGGCATAAAATCAAATTGAGGAAAGACTGTTGTAGGATAGATGTGTGGAAGTTTGCCTTTAGGGTGGTTGATTTGTTGAACAAACTTCCATCTGTTGTTGTAGAAGTTGATAGCTTAAATAGATTCAAGGCAGAACTCGTCAAACATTTGGACCAAGTGGATAGGTGAAATAAGGGGGTTTTCTTTTTTTTTCGGCTGATGCTATATAAGCTTGTTTCTTGCATCATGTGCCTTTGCTAATGCTAATATAGTCTTGATTGGGGGGGGGGGGTCACTGAAATGTTTGCCATGGAGTACCTTCTTATAATTATGGCTAGAATAATAGGATAGATCCCACTCACCCTCATCACCTTCTTCATGTTGAGCTTCAACAATCTGTCTTCCACTTTCCTCTCAGTTATAAAAAAAACATTTAGCTCCCTGTTATATTCTGAAAAACCTCTGGAATTCCCAGAGGTTTTTCAGAATATAACAGAATATATCCTGCCACCTGGGCAGGATCACCAACAGTTAAACCTCTTCATCAAGCGAACCAATGAGATTCAAACCCTTCCTTCTACTGTTAATATACATAGAGGTCTTTTAGGAAATTGCTTGGCATTCTTTGCCATAGATTTCTTGTAATCTGCTTTAGCTTGTCTAACATTCTTTATCGATTGATATTTGTATGTATGCCATGCTTTTTTCTTCCTGGTAGTAGTAGTAGTAGTAGTGGTGGCATGTGATGCAATAAAGCAAATGTATGAGCTTATGCAGCATCAGCCAACAAAAAAAAAAAAAAAACACACCATTTCCTCCAAATGCCTGTCCAGTTCCTCCTTAGATTTATTCAACCTATCAACTTCCACAACAACAGATGGAAGTTTGTTCCAGCAATTAACCACCCGCTGGCTAAAGGCAAATTTCCGCACATCTATTCTACATCTGTCCTTTCTTAATTGGAATTTATGCCCCCTTAGGTTCGTAATCTAAACGAGTGGAAGGATCCTATCAGAATTCAGCGTGTGCTCAACCCATTCAAGGCCTTATAGACCTCAATCAGATCACCGCGCAGGTGACTAGTCTCCAGCCATTGCAATTTGCAGAGCTTAAGCCACTCTCGGTAAGACGATCCCTTCATTCCCCTCACCAATCTTGTTGCCCTTCTCTGTACACATTAAAGCAAATCTACATCCTTCCTAAAATGAGGCCTCCAGACCTGTATGCAGTACTCAATGCGTGGCTTGACCATTGCCTTATACAGAGGGACAATCACCTCCTTTTCCCTGATAGCAAAATTCCTATATATCATTGACAAAACCCCATGACCTGCCCTGGCAGCCTGTCTGCATTGCTCAGAAAACTTCATATCTGACTGCACAATTACTCCCAGGTCTTTTTCATTTTCTACCACCTTAAGTGTAATACCACACAGTTGGTACCTTTCTCTGGGGTTACTTCTACCCATATGCAGTACTTTGCATTTGTCAAGGTTAAACTTCAGTTGCCACTTCTTAGCCCATCTGCCCAAATTATCTAGATCCTGTTGCAGTAGCACACTGCCATTACTGTCACTAACAACCCTGCCAACCTTTGTATCATCTGCAAACTTCGATATTAAGCTTGATATACCTTCATCAATATCACTGATAAATATACAAAACAACAGTGGACCCAACACCAAACCCTGTGGGACTTCACTAATAACATCAGTCCATGAAGAGCAGCACCCATTAATTACCATCCTCTGTCTTCTCCCACTCAACCATCCTTTTATCCATTGTAGCAACTTATCCTTAATACCATTCTGCTCCAATTTGTACAATAGTCTTACATGCGCAACAGTGTCAAAAGCTTTCCTGAAATTTAAATATATGATATCAAAATTATTTTTTTCATCCAGTTCCTTTGTAACCACATCATAATACCCAAACAAATTTGTCAGACAAGACTTTCCCTTAACAAACCCGTGCTGTGTCTGAATTATTGCTGCAGGCTTGTCTAGATGATCCTGCAATGCATCTTTAACCAGGGACTCCATTATTTTACCCGGAACAGTAGTTAAACTAACTGGTCTGTAATTACTCATGTCACCCTTCGATCCCCCTTTGTGAATTGGGGATATATTTGCACATCTCCCGTCCATGGAGCCTCTCCCGAGTCCAAGGATGCTCTCATAATTATGGCTAAGGGTTTTCTGCCTCCTTTAATATAACTGGATAGATTGCATCCACCCCAGGTGCTTTTCTTATGTTTAACTTCAACAATTTCTCCTCCACTCTGCTCTCAGTTATTACAAAATTATTAAGCATCCTGCTACAATTTGATAACCTTTTGGCATTTTCAAACCTTAATAACTCCTCATGTGTGAATGTAGATGCAAAATACTCATTCAGTTTGTTTGCTATCTGAGCAGGATCATCAACAGTCAAACTATCGATATCAAGTGGACCAATCAGATTCATCCCCTTCCTTTTAGAGTTTATATAAGTAAAAAAATCCTTGCTGTTTTTCTTAGCATCTTTTGCCAAAGATTTCTCGAAATCTGCCTTCGCCTGCCTAACCTCCTTTGTGACCTGATTACAGACTAGCTTATATCTGCCATAGGCTTCTGAGTCGCTTGATAATTTATATGCATCCCATGCATTTTTCTCTGTTTTGAGTCTCATTAGTTCATTAGATAACCATTTAGGCCTAAACCTTGAACAATATTTCTTAATAGGTATGAAACTTTTAGTAGCATCCACGATTAATTCCTTGAATGCTTCCCACTTAGAATTTACTGTTGGTAACATTGTCAGTTGATCCCACTGTACAGAATTTAAAAACTTTCTGAGACCACTGTACTCACCTTTACAGAAGCAAAAACCCTTTCCTTTACCCCTCATGGTAATTATATCTTTAAGTAAATCCCACATCAGTACACTGTGATCACTGCCACCTAGTGGTTCCTTTATCTGGAAAATCTTAATACACGAATGATCACTGCTGATAACCAGATCAAGAGTATTACTCTCTCTGGTTGCCTCTCGAACATGCCGCTGCAGAAAATAATTATCCAATAAATTCATAAAAGTCTGACTAGTGTGTGAGTGACCAACCCACAAGTTTCAGTCAATATCTGGGAAGTTAAAATCCCCCATTATAAGATATTCTGATTTACTAGTCCACTCTATTTCTCTGTACAACTGTTCATTGTACTCATTTGAGTCATTAGGCCTATAACACACTCCTACTCTTATTTTTGCTTTCGCAGTGCTTATGTCACACCAAACTGACTCAACAGTGCACTGTTCATCTATATCAACTGGGTGCACTTCCTTTTGATTTTATATTTTTCTTAATTAACAGCATAACACCTCCTCCCTTTCTATCTTGTCTATCCTTTCTGTACACATTGTACTTCCCATATTCCAGTTCTGCATTCCTTATATCTGTGTGACACCACGTCTCTGCTATCCCAACAATATCTGCCTTTGATGTCTTGACCAATGCTTCATATTCATCAAATTTACTATACTTCTAGCATTGGTGTACATGCAAGCATACATGCTCCTATTCCTATTTCTAGTTACCCTAACACATCCCATATACCCACCTATTTCACGATAACTGTCTCATCAGTTCATCTGACATTCATTTAGGTCTAATCCTAGAATGGTAATTTTCAGTTAGTATGAAAAGCCTGGTATATTCTTCGATTACTTCCCTTAATGCTTCCCATTTAGCATTTGCTGTTGGCAACATCAACACAGTCCCACTATATACAATTTAAAAACTGTCTGATACCATTGTAGTCACCCTTAAGGATGCAAAAGCTCTTACCTTTATCCTTGACAGTATTCGTCTTTAAGTGAGTCCCAAATCAGCACACTCTGAACACTGACATCCAGAGGGTTTTATACCTTCAAGTGTTATTAATGCATGACGAGGTACTACTGATAATCAGATCAAGAGTATTGCTTGCTCTTGTTGCTTCTCTAACATACTGTAATAAACAGTCATCCAATAACCCACAAGTCTTGCTAGTGTGTGAGTGACCAACCCATCAGTTCCAGCCATTATCTGTCAAGTTAAAATCACCCATTAGATGACATTCTAAGTTACTGACCAGCTCTATTCCTCTGTATAGTTATTTGTAATAGCTATACATTATGGTCATTAGACCTATAACACACTCCTACTTTCATTTTTGCTTTCCCAGTGCTTATGTCACACCAAACTGACTCAACATTGCACTGGCCACCCATGTCGACTGAATGTACTGCCATAGACTTAATGTTTCTTAACTAAGAGCATGTTCCCAACTCCCTGCTCTCCAATCTGTCCATTCTGTACACAATCTACTCTCCACATTCAAAGCGTGCATTCCTTTATCTGAGTGACATCACGTTTCTGATATCACCACAATGCCTGCATTTGATGACTTAATCACTACTTCAAATTCATCAAATTTATTTACTACCCTACTAGCATTAGTGTACATGCAAGTATACATGCATCTGTTCTTATTCTTAGGGTAGCACAGTTGGTTGGATCACCATCCTCCCCACACTGGGTGGAAAAAACATGAGTTCAAATCCTGTTGATGACGGGAGTTATTTTTTAAAGGTCTTTTTCACAATGTGGCTGAGTTAGTTGATCTCAGGCGAGGATAGCATGGTTTTTTCCCTAGAAACTCTGGTTTTTTGTCCAGCAAACAGAAAATCAACCTCAGAACACACGCAATTTACAGACAATATACACAGAGCAACATGGCCTAAGTTGGCAATGCTCCTAAAACCCAATAACAATAACTCTTAGTTACCTTAACACAGCCCATGTATTCGCTTGTTTCATGATGACTCTTAGCCAGCAGTTTTCTGACCCACCTAACAGTGCCTCTATCTTTCCTGTTAACAAGCACAGACCACGCTAAGAAAATTTATATCCCATGAACCTTGCACAATTGCTCCAGGGCTGTACTGACTGATACGGCTCTCAACATATACTCCCTCCTATCATGTCTGGCAGAATTGCAGATTTCAAATTTAACCCTAATTCGTGACATTTCTCAATATTGCTCTATACTTATTAAGTAAGTCTGCAGATCTTCTACTCCTAATGTCATTAGTGCCAATGTGTATAAAAATATCACCTTTTGTGCCCTTGAAAGATGATATCTACTCAACAATGTTATCTACTCTCACCCTATCAGAATATGGCAGGATATATATTCTGATGTGGAATATGACAGGATATATCAGACATATGCTGTCATATTCCACCTATCCTTCTCCTTGCACATATTTCCCATTTCCCTGACATTAGAGTTACCGACAATATGTAGTTCCTATGGGACCAGTGCATCCTGCCTTCAGAATTGCTGCTGTGTTGCTTGATTCACAAGTGTGGGCTCTGGCATTGAGTAAGGTAGCCGAGAGCTTGATCAGTCTCCCATTTTAATTCCTTTGAGGGCATCACCCTACCCTTTGAGTTGTCAAAAATACCCATCAGAATGCTGATTTGGCACCTAATTTATTTATACTCAGCATTCTGATGGACGTTTTTGAGTGATTAAATTGAATTTAAACAGAAATCTTTCCCAAGCTACTTTGGGCCTGTTGCTCTGCAGCTCTAGTCTGGGGAAAGATTTCCATTTAACTTCAATTAAATTTTGCAATGATACACCAAGCTAATATATTCCAAAATGCAATAATAACTACTCTATTCACTAGTTATGCAGATGTAATACTTATTACTCTATCAAGCATATGTACTGCTATCAAGTTTGTGTTACATTCATTACACTATAATCTTAAGTTTGTGAAGTTAGAAATTAATTAAGCACTACAGTATAAGTTATGAGATACGATATTTGTGCTAAATCACTGATAGAAAGGTTCTGCATATATTAAGTTGTAACTTGAATAATCTCTAGCTAAATTTCAAATTAAATTAATATTACTAGGACTATAAAGCTATTTCCTGAATTCAATTTAATATGTTAATTAAATCAAAACGGCAAAATTTTTAAAAAACTTATCTGTTTCTAGGAGCTCAAAATCCTTCGACTTGCACAACTCACACTCTTGGACTAGCCTTCTGCAACTGTTCACAGCTGGTGTGATACTGGTTGAAGCAGAAGTATGGGAAAATGGCCATTTCTGCCTTAATTCCTTGCTATGAACCAAACAGAATACCTCTCAAAATTTAATGTGTGAATGTAGCTCTAATGGTCTAGTGGTAAAATGTCACTCAACCCTGTAATGCACCGGATGAAACATGCTCTGCAACCAAAACTGCAGGAATCATGGTCTTGGCAGAGAGAGAGAGAAAGAGATGGAAATTTAACATTGAGAGGCATTCCCTGAGGATCTTGAGATCAAAATTATAGCACCCAAAACAACAAGATACGTTCAACCATTCAAAGTATATTTCTTTTAACAATACAAATTATCTGCAAAATGCTTTCTACATTACGTAAGATCAGGAGCATAACCATAACAACAGAACCTTCATTATGCAAATACAAACTGTCATTTTCCAACACATTTCAAAATGTGTTGGAAATCAACTTCTAAAAAATTTGAGAAAAATTCATAGTTTGATCTTGGTGAGATACCTATCACTATCTTAAAACTTTTTTTTATTTTTATTTCCAAATGATGTGAAATAAACCGATCAAATAAAAATTACAGTGCTATTTTAAAATGATGAATAATTAAAATGGTATAGCATTTCCAAATATCTTGCTTCAACCTATATATAACTGTGCTTGAGAAAGACCAAGAAACAGAGCTCATACACTTCTTAATATATTCTATTTGCAACTCAGAGCATACATTCCAATCTAATTTGACTGTGGTCTATCGTAGCCTTCAGTTGCCAGAATGCTTTTTGAATTATACACCATTTCGATGACCGACTCTAATCAATAAATACATTCTTAAACATTACAATATTTGTTACTATTCTACTTCTATTATTCCCTTTATAGTAAAGATTTAAATTGATTTCCAATCCACCAATGCTCAAGTTTAAATATTAAAACATTACGTGTAATATCCTTCCTTTACAATTTCTTTTATTAAGAGACCTTTGTTATGCTGGTATACAGCACACAGTAGCAAACAATAACTTTTTACATACTGATGGGTGCTGAGTCTCAACAAAGTACCTATCAATATGTAAAGAAAATAGTTATAAAATACAAAATCAGTGTCTTCATTCATTAATTTTGTCAACTTTTAGTGCATATAAGTAATAAAATTTACCTGTTATTACTATCTTATAGACATTGCTGGTTCTATTCTAATTATTATATGATGCAATTCATAATTTTAGTATGGCATATAATTTCCACATCATCATAAAAGTATTTTATTAATTAAGGATCATATAATACCTAAATGAAATACAATAGCATTTAGATACAACTGGCAATTTAATCTATGTAGGTTACATATACAAGAGGTGTTTGAAAAGTTTGTGACCTGAGTATGAAGGGTTTATTTGAGGAATCTGGTAACATGTTACTTTTCAACATAGTCCCATTTGGAGTCAATAGTCAATACACTTTTGCCACTGATTCTGCAATTCAGTGGATCCAGCTGCAAAAAAAGTTTTATCTTAGACTTCCAGGAATGCATCCATTGCAGCAATGATGTCAGCATCAGTGAGGAAAATGGATGCCAGCTAGATATTTTTGCAAATTAAGAAATAGCTGAAAGAAAGTCAAATGTGCTAGGATGGGAAGAGGAGGGTTATGCTCTTAGTTAAGAAGCACATAAAATGTAAAGCAGAGCATCCTGTGGATATGGGTGGTCAGTATTTTGTAGAGACATATAGAGTGGACCAGTAAATCAGATTAACTAGATCTCGTGGGTTTGTCAATCACACAGTAACAAGATCTTGTGGATTAATGGGATGCTTATTTCCTACACCAGCATGTTAGAGAGGCAACAAAAGGAAGCAATATTCTTTATCTGATTATCAGCATTGGCCCTTCATGCATTAAGAATCTGCAGATAAAAGACCCACTATATGATGGTATTCACAATGTACTGATGTGACATTTAATTATAATAATAATTTTCTGTTTATACTCCAGAATGTACACAATCAGAGGAGTTTACATGTTAGAGAGAATACAAGCAGCAGCAAAATATTTAGTAGTTTTTGAGTGAGCAGGGATCAAGCCCCAGTCACTCAGGCACCCTCACATCTGACCACTCAGCTACAGTGGGCTTCTTAAAGATGCAACTACTGTAAAAAGTAAGGGAAAGGGCTGCTGCTTTCATAAATATGACTACGGTAATGTCAGAGTGTTTTTAAATTCTGTGCAGTGGGAACAACTGATGAAGTTATTGATAGCAAATGGGAAACATTCAGATATGTTATCGGAGAACCTACTAGGCTATTTACACCAACTGAGAGGGATAGACCTAAGGCATAGACCTAAGTGGATGTCAGATGAACTTAAAAAGAGATTTGTGTTGGCAAAAAAAATTTATAGGCAATATAAATTATCAGGTGATACAGATAACTACAGTAGATACAAACTAGTCTGCAATTAAGTCACAAAGGAGGTTTGGCAGGTGAAGGCAGATTACGAGAAATCCTTGGAAAAAGATGCTAAGAAAAACAGCAAGGATTTCTTTACTTATATAAACTCTAAAAGGAAGGGGATGAATCTGATTGGTCCACTTGACATCGATGGTTCGATTGTTGATGATCCTCCTCAGATAGGAAACAAACTGAATGAGTATTTTGCATCTACATTCACACGTGAGGAATTATTAAGGTTTGAAAATGGCAGAAGGTTATCAAATTGTAGCAAGATACTTAATGATTTTGTAATAACTGAGAGCAAAGTGGAAGAGAAATTGTTGAAGTTAAACGTAAGAAAAGCACCTGGGGTGGATGGGATCTATCCAGTTATATTAAAGGAGGCTGCAAAGCAACTAAGCAAACCCTTAGCCATAATTATGAAAGTATCCTTGGACTCAGGGGAGGTTCCCACGGACTGGAGATGTGCAAATGTATGCCCAATTCACAAAGGGGGATCGAAGGGTGACACGAGTAATTACAGACCAGTTAGTTTAACTTCTGTTCCGGGTAAAATAATGGAGTCACTGGTTAAAGATGCATTACAGGATCATCTAGACAAGACTGCAGCAATAATTCAGACACAGCATGGGTTTGTTAAGGGAAAGTCTTGTCTGACAAATTTGACAGGATATTATGACGTGGTTACAAAGGAACTGGATGCAAAAAATAATTTTGATATCATATATTTGGATTTCAGGAAAGCTTTTGACACTGTTGCGCATGGAAGACTATTGTACAAATTGGAGCAGAATGGTATTAAGGGTAAGTTGCTACAGTGGATAAAAGGATGGTTAAGTGGGAAAAGACAGAGGGTGGTAATCAATGGGTGCTGCTCTTCTTGGACTAATGTTATTAGTGGTGTCCCACAGAGTTCGGTGTTAGGTCCACTGTTGTTTTGTATATTTATCAATGATATTGATGAAGGTATATAAGGCTTAATATCGAAGTTTGCAGATGATACAAAGGTTGGCAGGGTTGTTAATGACAGTAATTGCAGTGTGCTACTGCAACAGGATCTAAATAATTTGGGCAGATGGGCTAAGAAGTGGCAACTGAAGTTTAACCTTGACAAATGCAAAGTACTGCATATGGGTAGAAGTAACCCCAGAGAAACGTACCAACTGTGTGGTACTACACTTAAGGTGGTAGAAAATGAAAAAGACCTGGGAGTAATTGTGCAGGAAGATATGAAGATTTCTGAGTAATGCAGACAGGCTGCCAGGGTAGGTCATGGGGTTTTGTAAATGATATATAGGAATTTTTCTAGCAGGGAAAAGGAGGCGATTATCCCTCTGTATAAGGCAATGGTCAGGCCACGCCTTGAGTACTGTGTACAGGTCTGGAGGCCTCATTTTAGGAAGGATGTAGATTTACTTGAGTGTGTACAGAGAAGGGCAACAAGATTGGTGAGGGGAATGAAGGGATCCTCTTATCAAGAGAGGCTTAAGTTCTGCAAATTGCAGTGGCTGGAGACTAGGCACCTGCGCGGTGATCTGATTGGGGTATATAAGGCCTTGAGTGGGTTGAGCACGCTGAATTCTGATGGGATCCTTCCACTTGTTCAGATTACGAACCTAAGGGGGCATAAATTCAAATTAAGAAAAGACAGATGTAGAATAGATGTGCGGAAATTTGCCTTTAGCCAGCGGGTGGTTAATTGCTGGAACAAACTTCCATCTGTTGTTGTGGAAGTTGATAGGTTGAATAAATTTAAGGAGGAACTGGACAGGAATTTGGAGAGAATGGTGTGATTTTTTTTTTTTTTTTTTTTTGTTGGCTGATGCTGCATAAGCTCATACATTTGCTTTCTTGCATCACATGCCACTACTGCAATAAAAAGCAGAAAAGATTTCTTCACTTTTATAAACAGAAGGAAGGAAGAGGTTGAATCACATTGATCGACTAGATATGAAGGGATTAACTGTTGATGATTCTGATAAACGTTACCAGCAAACTGAAAGGATATTCTGCATCTAAATTCACACATAAGAAATTTTTTATGGATGGGGAAGCCAGAAGAAATAAAAATTCTGGCAGGAAGCTAAAAGATTTTGTGATAACTGAGAGGAAAGTGTAGAAGAAATTGTTTGAAGCTATGCATAAAAATAATACAAATGGATAGATCCCATCCACCTGGGGTGGATGGGATCTATCCATTTATATTAACCAGTATACGGTCCTCTCCTCTGGGTAAATATCTACCCAGATCATATTTCAATCCATAAATTCTTTAATTTTTTACACTAATTACAGTGCTGAAACTCAGTATAGCTGAAACCAGAACTGTTTTCTTGAACTTTCCCACTTAAAATTTCAGAAGTTTCTATTGATTTTCACGCAAATGGCAAAAATATGACACCAAATGAGCATTTTTTTAGGCCTTTTTCGATTACTTTTTTTACTCCATAACTTAACTAGCCTTGGACCAGTATAACGCAATACTCTATTCATTTTCTTCTATTAGAGAGCGAGCGAACATACACTGTTATTTGCAAAAGGAGAAGGTCTACCGTGAGAACGCTTTCCGCTTGTTTGTTGTTGTTCGCGCATCGGCTTCTGTGGCCATAATGCACCTCCCAAAGTTTTTGCATTTTACTCTGATCCAAGCCCAAGGCGAGATTCGAACCCACGACCTTTGGGTTGCCAGGCAGGCACTTTACCTGCCTGGCTAGCCCAGTCGGCATGCTTTCCGCCAACATGTCAGAGCTCTAAGTTGGTACAGCTTTATGGAGAAGGCAAAAAAAAAATGCTTGTTGCCGTAAGAAACAATGAAAGAATCTGCAATATTTGTTTTTGAAAAAGAAGAAAGACCATATTCCTTTCTTCAATGTGTTTTGTATCTACTAACACAAAATCAAGGAAATTCATCTATTGATAGCTACATTATAAGGGAGAAACTTCGAAAGCTGGTATGCAAATGAAGAAGAAAAAAACACCCGCTATGAATAATGGATTGTTTCTTGAAATGTGTATTCTTCACAAAACTGCAATATTTTCCAACAATACAAAGCTAACGGTTAACTACATTTAACAGGCTGGTCAAAAAGTATTCTTAGAAAATATTTCAATATATTTAACCCCAGGGGCTAACATCTGGTGACTATGGGTTTAGTACACCCAAAGTCCTGAGCTGGATATCATCATTCTTTTCTTTCTTGGTGATTCCCTTCTACTTTTGTGTCTCTCTCTCTCTCTCTCTCTCTCTCAGGGTAACTCAGGAAATTTTTTTTTTTTGGCTGGTGCAACGTGTCAGGCTTCCTTGCGCCATAAAGCTAATAATAATATTTCCTTGGTGTGCTGTATGAACACTGTGAGAACGCTTTCCGGCAATGCGTCAGTTTCAAGGGAGAAATTCTTTTTCAGTGCACAATACACCAAAAAAATTCACCATGCAGTGTGTATGCTGTTACGAAGTCTGCATTTTGTGAAAAGATATACCCTATCGAAATTTTTTTTTTCCCTAATGGGCTAACCGGAATAAAATCTGACTTATCAGAACTTCAGTATCCTAAGATGAAGCTCAATTATTACAACTTCAGCATCTGTGATGAAACTTCCTGCACACCGATATTGTTGGCTACAGCAATTACGTAAAACAACAAAGCAAAACATTACAGAGATATAATGTAAAATATTGTTAGAAAGTGAAAATGCAAAGTACTGTTAGAACGAGAAAATGCATGCGCATTGTGTATCAGTTTTATGTCAGATTTGTTATTTCAAACAAATCTTTCAAATGCTGGTTTGAAAGATTTGTTTGAAATTTCTAATAAATATTACATTTAATATTAAATTGTTTCTTATTTTTATTTCGATGCAATATACTTGCATTTCACTATGTACATAGTCATAATATGAAGGTACATATAATACATACATAGACAAAATTTTAGACTAGTTTTTCTTATATATTTCATACTTTGGAACGGAACCCCTTTATTACTATGGGAGCCATAACTCAGTATTCGCGTTTTTGTTATTCACGACATTTCTCAGGAACGTAACCCCCGCGAATAGCGGGGGTTTACTGTATAGTGTTTTATTTACAGTTTATGCCACTACCAGAACCTAAATAAAAAGCAATATACTTCTTCACTGGAGCAGTGACTTTTATTTAGAGTATTGCAATACTAGGAAAACTCATGGAAAGGTGTCTCCACAATACAGACTGATGCATTCACTATGCTGAAACCCCAATTTGCTCTAAGTTATGTCCAGAAAGAAGCTATGTCTAACATATAAAATGGCTTGCATAGCTTGAGGCTTTTGTCCTAGACTTCACTTTAGCTGTCTATTGTGAACTTCTTAACACACCAAAAGATCATATGTGAATGCAAATGTAAACGGTCTTCTAAAATTAAATTTAAGTTAATTCTAGTAAATAATATGTGAGAGAGAGAGAGAGAGAGAGACTTTTTTATTATTATTTTTTTTATTGTATTAAAATGTTTATTGTATTTTGTCTTTCCAGAATTCAGCAGAAGATACACAGACTAATATTTGCTTATATACAGTTCATTTATGCACAAGCTTGCTTGTACACAATCAACTGTATTAGCAGTGGCAACATTTGCCACTGCTAATATACCGTACTTCTAATATTCATTCACAGCAAATGTATACTGTATGGAATACTAGGAAATTTGCCTATGAACTTTAAAATATTTTATGCCATTTAAAAACCTAGACATTCACCTAATTCATGTGTCAAATGAATCCATTATACTTTAAAGCTACTAAAACAGACATGATTATTGTGTGTGGGTAAGTGAGTTTGTACACACATAAGAATATGATTAATTCAGAAAAGAATGAAGTAGCAGAAATGCACAAATTTAAAAACAACTGTCAATTGTTCAAATTCAAAAAGATAATGAATAAAATCTGTATTGAAAAGTAAAGATTCCTATGTACGAAAAAAAAACATGAAAAAGTTATATTTTATTTAAACAAAATAAAACTGCTTTACTTACATCATGGGACCAATATGAATAATCATAATTAAAACTCTTTGCAGCATCCTTAGTCCCTAAAGGAACTTTAGGGTTAACGATAGCTGTAAGAGAAAAACAAACAATTGATGACTCAAGTAGCTTTATCAGGATGCAATAAAGATTTCTTAAATACAAATTTGTTATACAGCTAAAAGCAATGTAAATACAAATAATAATAAATAAAAATAATAAAATAATTTGAGCTCTGGAAATTAAATTTTGCACATGATTTTTCATGCACAATTACATCATACAAGAACATATTTGATATTACTACAAGGTGATTAAAATCAAATTAAACTTCACTTTTTTACCAAATGAAAGTACTAAGGTAAATATAGTAAATTTTGCTTGCAAGGAAATACTGCTACCTGTACATAAGCAAAAAAAAAAAAATTAAATTAAACTAAGTTAAAAAAATTAATTAACAACTGCAAATTAAGAAGAAATTGAGATTTTCTTCAAGACAAGAAACTAACAGAATAATGCCATAATGGCACTAGAAAATAAAACTAGTAAATTAGTTTTGTTTACTAGTGCCATTATGGCATTATTCTGTTAATATTTATTAAATCATAAAAACTAGTATTTATAGTTTCACTAAATAGATACTAGTATTTCATGAACTTCAAGCACTGATTAATCTATGTCATCAAATGAGGATATGTAGGGATATCAGATTTGGCACTCAGACATAAAGGACGTATAAACTGAATATGGTGAGTACAACATAAACAGGAAGGACAAGCAGCACAAAATGGAGGGAATTAAGTACTTCATTAAGAAGCATATAGAATCTAAGACAGTGCACTCAGTTGATGTGGATGGCCAATGCAATGTAGAATCAGTTTGGTCTAATATAACACTGCCAAAAATGAGAGGAGTCTGATATATGGCAAATGACTGTGATGAGTTTAATGATCAACAACACAGAAACAGAATGGGCCAGCATATTGAAATGTCTTATAATGGGGGATTTTAATTTTCCAGATATTAACTGGAACTTCAGGGTTGGTCACTCACACCACAGTAGCAGACATTTTCTGAATTTACAGGATGACTGTTTTCTACATCAACACGTTAGAGACATGACAAGAGAAAGCAATAATCTTGATCCAGTTCTCAGCAGTGACTCTTCATGCATCAAGAATATGTAGATAAAGGAACCATGTGGCAAAGATCATATTATATTGATATAAGATCAACTTAAGGGATATAACTACTGTCAAAGGTAAAGAGAAGGGATTTTGCTATCGTAAAGATGACTACAATGGCCTTAAACAGTTTTAAATTCCCTTCAGAGGCACCAATTGATGATGTTACCGAATGCAAATTCTAAACAGAAGGCATTCAGGGAGATAGTCAAACAAGATACTAAGCTTTTTATACCATCTAAAAGATACTGTTCGAGGTTTAGACCTAAATGGATGCTAGATGAACTAATGAGACTAATGGCATAAAAGAAAAATGCATGGAATGATTATAAATTATCAGGGGACACAAAAACGTAAAATAAACACAAACTAGACTGCAATCAATTCACTAAGGGAGTTACGCAAGCTAAAGCAGATTATAAAAAGTGCTTAGATAAGGATGCAAACAGAAGTAGCAAAGAAATTTCTGCTTATGTTAACACTAGAAGGAAAGGGATAATATAACATAACTAGTGAACCACACTGGCCCACTAGTTATGAATGGCATAACTGTTGATGATCCCGTTCAGGTTGCTGACAAAATGAATAGATATTTTGCATCTGTATTCATAAGTGAAAGAGTTTTTTGGAATGGGAATACCAGAAGCATATAAATTATAACTCAGAGCTAAATGGGTCCTAGAGCCTGTCACAGACATTCTCTCAGCTAGGCCAGACAAGCTGTGCTTGCAACCTGGGAGTCTAAAACGCTGATGGAACTGATATTTGGGTAACTAATTGGATCCACTCAAGTAAGGTGAACCCAATTTTGACGAAGTCCAGATGGTCTGTGACAGCTAAATCCTCTGCTTGCAACTTCACAATGGTGGGACTGTTAATAATCCTGGGTATAACTCCCATGCGCAAGCATACTGTGGGTGACCACCAAGGTGTGAATCAACGTAAGCAGGGGTCGTCGTGTGGCGCCCACACCACACGGAGGAATGCCGCCCCTCCGTGTTACCAGGCAATACTAGGTGGTATGACTCTCATCAACCAGTGCAATACCACTACTTTGCTTACTGGAGGCTTGAAGTGGCGGAACCCATATTTAGTCTCCAGAGCTAAGTTCCGGTCAACTCTTCCATCTTGCAATATGATTGATTCTTTTGAGGTTATGATGAACACCATGGTGGGATGCAAACTTCCTTACATTTCGAGGGTACAGCCTAAAACGATATTCGCAGGCCAGCCGCTAGCTAGTACACCAGACCGAATCTATTGGTAACTCTCTAGGAGGCTTCCAGATCAGCAAGTGTATAATCTTGCTGTCTCTACTCCGCCAGATAGTCACTTGAGGGAGTTTGAGTAGTGTGTATGCGGGGGGGCATTGTCTAAGCCACGCTATATCAAGGATCTGGTATATTCTGCCCATGTGTAGGCCATATCCACAAATTTCATTACTTCATACAGCATACCCACCCACCTTTTCATACTATTGAATACACCATGAATTGTCAAACTAATAGAGCAAACTTACCGGCAAAAAGATCTAAACCTCCCAAATACTTCCTAGTTCATTTCAGAAATATACGTGGTCTCTGTTATAATCTCAATGATGTCCATTACAGTTTGCCAAACCCCGTGTACTTTTTCTCACAGAATCTCAGTTATCGGTTAATTCAATCACTGCTCATCTCAGTTGCCCTAATTATTCGCTGTATGATTCCTTTCGCCTCAAAGGTGGTACTTGTGCAAATGTCCGTTCTGATATTCCCTGTCAGAGACTTGGTAATTTGGAATCTCCTCTTTTCGATCTTCCCTGGCTTAAAATCTCCCTACCTCATTCTGTCAGATTCATCTGTTGTCTGTACTGTTCTCCCAATTCCACTAGTCACTTGGAACTCTTTGACTTCCTCTCTTTGCAACTTGACTTTCTCCAGTCCAACTTTCCTAACAGTGAGGTAACTTTCCTTGGTGATTTTAATATTCACAACTCCAGCTGGCTTCCATTCTTTAGTCACACAGACCCAGCTGGATGAGATGCTGAGGCTTTTGCAATGACCTCGCATTGCAAAAGTATTCTGTTAGGTAAATGAACAGATTGTTCATTTACCTAACAGAATACCAGACAATCCTGCTCATACAGCCAATACTCTTGATCTTTTTCTCACAAACAACTCTTCTAAGTACACAGTCAAAGTGAGTGGTCCTTTAGGCACTTCAGATCACAACTTGGTGATTGTCTCTTCTCCAATGGAGCCTTTATCTCTTGGCTATTCCATATCTCGTGTTGTTTGGCATTACAAGAATGCAAAATGGGACGATCTGCGAGATTTCTTTTCTTCTTTTCCTTGGTCAGATTATTTTTTCAAAATTTCTGATGTCAACGTTTGCTCAGATCGTGTCAGTGATATTAGTCTTGTAGTTACGGAATCCTTTATTCCACATTCCACCTTAAAATCACATCCCTTATCTAAACCTTGGTTTTCCAAAAAATGTGCTAAGGCTGTTCAAGAGAAGAACATTGCATATCGTAATTGGCTTGTTTCCAAATCTTTAGTTTCATTTTCTGCCTACCTCAGAGCTCACAAAAATTTTAAAGCAGTTATTAATCAGTCCAAACTAGATTTTGAACAGGCTAAGAGTAGAAAACTTGCTTCTTGCCCTAATGGTAGCCGAGCATTCTAGTCTCTTGCCAAAGCTATTGACCACAACTTTTGCCCTTCTCTGCTCCCACCTCTGTCAAAACCAGATGGTTCTGTTGTCACTTCAGCCAAGGATAAAGTTGACCTGCTAGCATCCCATTTTTCTTCCAACTCATACACATTAATGACCTTGGTAAAAACACCTCCCACCATTCCCAGCAAGCTCCATTCAATGCTCCTGTAGTCTTCTGTCAAAAGGATGTCAGAAGGATTTTGACAAATCTTGACACTAAGAAAGCTTCAGGTCCTGATGGTATTTCTTCACTTGTTCTCAAAACCTGTGCTCCTAAACTTGCTCCTGTTCTTTGCCGCCTTTTTTTTACTTTCTTATTCCAAAGGTGTTTTTCCTTCTGCTTGGAAATTAGCTCATATCCAGCCAGTTCCTAAAAAGGGTGACAAATCAATCCCATCCAATTATCGTCCCATTGCAATTACTTCTACTCTTTCTAAAGAAATGGAGAAATCAATTAACCGTCAACTCTTAAACTATCTAGAAACCTTCTGTCTAATCAATAATCACCAGTATGGATTCCATCAGTGTCAATCCACTGGTGATATTCTGGCTTACATTACCCATTTATGGACAAATTCAATGGAAACGTTCGGGAAAACACAAGCAGTTGCTCTTGACATCTCGAAGACTTTCGATCATGTTTGACATAAAGGACTTCTAAACAAGCTTCCATCTTATGGTGTGTGCCAACTTTTTTTTGTAATTGGTTATCCAGTTTTCTCTCTGACCACTCACTGAGGGTGATGGTAGATGGCTCTCTGTCTTCTAACTTCTCCACTCATGCTGGTGTCCCCCAAGGTTCAGTTCTTTCCCCCCAACTCTTTTCCTCTTGTATATTAATGACCTTCTTCCATTGACCAGAAATCCCATCCATATTTTTGCTGATGATAGCACATTGCATTCTACTTTCCTGTTTGAGAAACCTTGCCCTGCTCAATCAGCTTCAACTTCTCGAAAATCTGCTACCAATTCCTTAAATGCCAATCTTCAGGTAATTCTTTAGTGGGGCAAAGACAGCTTAGTTTATTTCAACCCTTCTAAAACTCAGTCTTGTCTTATATCTCGCAAAAAGGATTCTTCTGCTCCTATGCTTATCTTTAGTGACACTCCGATTTCTAGGAAAAATTATATCTCTTTTGGGGATTACCCTGACTTCTAATCTCTCTTGGCACAAGCACATTTCAAATATTGCTTCCTATGAATCTAAAAAACTTGGTTTTCTCTTTCAATCTCTGCATTACTTTTCTTCCACACAGCTGTTCACTCTGTACAAATAGCAAATCCGCCCTACCATGGAATATTGTTCCTACATCTGGGGCGGTGCCCCCAAAACCTCTTCAGGGTTCTAGATTCCATTCAGAAGAGGGCAGTTAGGTTAATTAATGACTCATCTCTAACAGAGTCTCTCCACCCTCTGTCTCATAGATGTACTGTTTCTGCTGCATGCGTTTTCTACAAATACCTCCATGAGCACTGTTCTTCTGAACTGGCTTCTATAATTCTCTCTCTCTTAAAACAGTCCAAACATGTACCACCACCAGCCAACATCCATTTACTGTCCAACTTCAAATTCACAGAACCAACTTTTCATCTTCCTCGTTTATTCGTTCAACTGCCATTTTCTGGAACAACTTTCCTTCATATGTATTTCCTGAAAATTACAGTCTACAGAAGCTCAAGTCTAATGTCAAGAAGTATCATCTTTTGTCTTCTCAACCTCCAACCCATGCACAGTACTAAGTACTATAGTTTCTAATACCTCTCATGTTTGGGGTTTTTAAAAAAAAAAAAATGATTTTGTGACAATTGATGCTTTAGGTGAGGTCCTTACAGACTGAAAATGTGTAAATGTCTCACATATTCACAAGGGGGAATCAAAGGGCAAAGGGAATAATTAGAGACCTGAAAGCCTGACCTAAATTCCAGAGAAAATAATGGAGTCAGTGGTTAATAAAGTATTGCAGGATCATCTTGAGAAATAGAGTTATACAAAAATTCAACACACATTTGTTAGGGGAAGATCTTGTCTGACTAATCTAATTAGCTGCTATGATGCAGCAACAAAGGAACTCAATGCAAAAAAATAATTTTACATTATACACTTGGATTTCAGTAAAGCTTTTGACATGGTTCCACATGAAAGACTACTATACAAATTAGAGTAGTGTAGAACAGCTATGGATAAGGGGTGGTTGAGTGGCGAAGGCAGAAGATGGTTATAAATGGGCACTGCTCTTGTACCAATATTATCTGTGGAGCCCTTGGCATTTGGTGCTGGGCCCCTTACTGTTTTCAATATTATTAGCAATATTGATATAGGCACATTAAATTTATTGTCTAAGTTTGAAAAAGATACAAAAGTTGACAAAGTGGTTAATGACAAGAATCAAGGCATACTCCTGAAACAAAATCAGAAAAACTGGACATGTGGACTGACAAGTGACAACTGAAGTTTAACACTGAAAATAAATTTGATACAGGATACAAAGTACTGCATAATCAGCAGTATTCTCCGAATAACACAAAAACTAGATAGAACCAAATTCAAGGTAGTGAAGAACAAACGAGACTTAGGGGTAATTGTTCACTGTGACACAAAGTCTCTGAACAGTTCAGACTGACTGCTAAGGCAGCTCATAGGATTTTGTCAATGATACAGAGGAATTTTGCCAGCAAGGACAATGAGGTAATTACATTCTATTATACAGTGTGTCTGGCAGAATTATTACCAATAAAAAATGTATATATTCTATGCATTATATAGATTTTATATATTATGCATTATATGCATTTTATATATTATGCATTATATGCATTTTATATATTATGCATTATATGCATTTTATATATTATGCATTATATACATGCAATGGTGATAGAATCATGATTTTTTTTAATCACAGATGTACAAACTTCCAAAATGTATTAGATCCCCACCAACAGAAATCAAAGTGGTATTCCATCTGTCACCGGGTGTTTTGCAGATTCACAAGCAGCAATTATTCACTGCGTAGCTCAGTCACATCCTGCACTGGTGTTTGGTACAACAAGGTATTTTATGTACACCCATAAACAGAAATCTAAAGCAGTCAAATCTGGAGACCTAGGAAGCCATGATGGGACCTGCTCTTCCATCTCTCTGTAAATTCTCTGTAATCAATTCAACTCTCTGTAAACTGTTCATTTAAGTAGGCTACAATGTATAGATTGTAGCAATGTGGTGGGACTCTATCTTGCTGGAAAAAAAGTATCCTTGTGGTATTCAAGGGATTGCATAATTTCACAGCATGTTGAGTTATGTTGTTTCTGTTAATGTGACTTCTGTGAAGAAGAATGCCCAATTATGGAATCCAGAATCATGGCACATTCACCACACGTTCACTTTCAGGCTGTCAAACTTGTGTTCCATTACCACAATGTGGGTTTTCACTTCACCAGATTCAACAGTTGTGTTGATGCACCAGACCAGAAATGCAAAAGTGGCTCCATCAGAGAAGGCAACACAATGGAGAAATGTAATGTCATCATATATCCGTGATAACATTTCCTGAGCAAATGTGCTCCATTTAGGTTTGTCACATTTTAAGCACTAAGCTATAGTATTTTGTGCACAATATCATGTATGGTAGATCATGGATTACACAGTTTGCAATTAGCCATTCAAATGGATTTGCAGGGTCAACACTGAAAAGCTTCCTCGACTGCTTTAACTCAATCTGCATCCACTGCCTGGTTGCCATTTCCTTACTTCCTCAACATAGAGCCTGTTTCCAACAATTTTTTATTCCATTTCACTATGCTATGACATTCAGTTGGAATTTGTCTGTATTCCTGCCTGAATTTACTTTGCACAGTAACAGAAAACTTTAATTCAGCAAGTCAAAAGCTACACAACTTTCTGTTGCATGGTGAATTGTGCCATTTCGATACTAAGTGTCATGCTTGCACAACACAGAATGCATGTTCAATTGCTCTTCTGGCTACACAAATTTAGCGGGCTTGTGCACCTGCAAAAAAAAAAAAACACTTATTCTATCATTATTAGCCTACAAAACACATACATTTTTTATTGGTAGTAAATCTACCAGACACCCTATATAAGGCAATGGTTAGGATGCATCTTGAGTATTGCACGCAAGTCTGGAAGGCTCATTTTAAAAAAGAATATGAATCTGCTGGAAAAGGTGCAGAGAAGAGCAACAAAATTTGCCAAAACACAAAAGTGTATGTACCCTTACCATAAAAAACTTCAGCTCTGCATATTGAGGTGCTTGGAAACTAGGCACTTGTAAAAAAGACTTGACTGGAGTTGTTAAGGCTTTAAATAGATAAAAGCTAATGGCACTATTACTCTTTTTCTCACAATACACATAAACAGATATAAATTTAAATTTAAAAAAAGATGATTCCAGGAGAAAATGTACAAAAATTTACTTTCAGCCAGACTGCCATTCGTTGAGGGAATAAACCACAATATGGTGTTGTGAAGTGGATACTTGAAATAAATTTAAAGAAGTACATAAATTATTACAGAGAGAGAGAGAATGGATAGATGAGCTGGGGTTTTCTTTGTTTTTCACTAATGCTGCATAAGCTTGCTTTCTGCATCATTTACCACTACTAATATTAATAAGCCTACAAAGAAGAATGCTATTTCTGTTGTATCAGGTATCAACAAAAAAAAAAAAAAAAATTTAATATGCACTTTTTGCTATTTTATTGACTTAACTATCATATTATTTCATACTCTATAAGTAGTTTTATTATCCTAGTCACGCTTGTTATTTTTATTTTAACTAGAAATTTTGCAGGTTACTACTTAATATATGCAGAACTATTGTTTCATTCGAATCTTGCCACCATTGTTACAGTATAGTATGAGAGGTGCGGGAATTCATATTGTTAGATGTGGTAATCTAAAGTTCGAATCAATTAGGTTGGCGTTAGGTGGATAATTTTGTTATATATATATTATAATTAACTTATAACTCTAAATCACTCATCGGGCATATATCTTTGTGTTTAGCTAGGGATATAACTAAATTAACATTGTGGTCATTACAGTATAGTGTAAGATATACATTGCAAACTTATTAGCACAAGGTATAAGGTAAAACTAGATCGCGTAATACATATCCCTGCATTTAGGAATCTATTAGATTAGTGTAGTATTGACAATTAATTAATTAAATTTATTAATTTTCATTGTTAATTTATTGTATTCAAACAGAAGTCATGCCCAGACTACAGCAGCTAAGCAACAAGCTCAAGATAGCAGTAGTAGCTTGGGAGAGAACTGAAGGGGACAATTCTTCAATGCATCACAGCCAAAAAAAAATGTGCAACTTGTGAAATGTTTGTGGAAATTTCTGAAAAGGGACATGATCTAGCCAAGGAGGATGTCTTTGTGTGTGCTAGGTGTAGAGAATGTCAAGAAATTAGGCATTCTGATGGGCGTCTATGAGAGTTTGAAGAATCAGGTAGATGCCCCTCAAAGGTATTAAAGTAGGGGACTCAGCTGCCTAACTCAATGCTGGAGCTCACTCTTGTGCATCACGCAACACAGCGGCAATCTTCTAGGCAGAATGCACTGGTCCCATAGGAGCAGGGTATGTCTGCCAGAGTCAAAAGTTGATGACATAGAGCAGATATCATCTTTTAAGGGCACAAAGGTGATATTGTTGTACACGTTAGCACTAACAACTTTAAAAGCAGACTTACTTAAGTCTTACAAGTACAGGTCAATGTTGAGAAACAGTCACGAGTTAGGGTTAAATTTGAAAGTGTCTGCAAGTCTGACAAGACACAAAAGGAGGGAGTATATGATGAGAGCGTTGTCAATCAATTCGGCCCTGGAGAGATTGCGCAAGACTCATGGGGTAGAATTTTTCTCAGCAGTAGAATTCTTTGGATTCACTTAAATAGAAAAGGTGCAAGAATATTTGTTGATGTTAACGAGGCAGTGTTAGATAGGTCGGAAAACTGCTAGCTTGGGGGATTCATAGACTAACACAGGCAGAGATGAAAGTGATTTTTGCACTGCTTCTATTAGAATGAGCAGCAGCCTAGAAAGCAAAGTGCTGGGGGATTTCAGGGATTGGTGGGAGTCATCATGGAACAAGTAAATACATGGGCTGTGTTAGGGTAACTAATAGTAAGAACAAGTGCATGTAAAATTGCATGTAATCTATGCTAGGAGTATAGCAAATAACTTTGATGAATTTGAATTGCTGGTCAATGCATCAAAGGGGGATATTGTTGGAATATCAGAGACATGGTTACACACAGATATAAGCAGTGTAGATTTGTAATATGGGGAGTATAATGTGTACAGAAAGAACAGACAGGATAGGAAGTTAGGAGAGGTTATGGTCTTAGTTAAGAAACACAAAATCTAAAAGTGATTCCAGTTGACATAAATAGACAGTACAATGTTGCATCAGTTTGGTGTGGCATAAGCAACAGAAAGCAAAAATAAGAGTAAGAGTGTGTTACAGGTCTAGTGACTCTGATGGGTACAAGAAACAATTGTACAGAGAGAGTGGGCCAGAAAATCAGAATGTCTTATAATGGGGGATTTTAACTTTAAGTTCTGCTGTTGGTCCCACTTGCTGATGTTACCAACAGCAAGTTCTAAATGGGAAGAATTCAAGGAATTGATCTCGAAAGCTACTAGGCTTTTCATACCAAGTAAGAAATACTGTTTAAGGTTTGGGCTTAAATGGATGTCAGATGAACTTATCAGACTTGTGGCAGAGAACAAAAATGCATGGGATGCATAATTATCAAGAGCTACAGAAGCCTATGGTAGATATAAACTAGTCTGAAATGAAGTCACAAATAGAGGTTAAGCAAACAAAGGCAGATTATGAGAAATCTTTGGCAAAGGATGCAAATAAAAACAGCAAAGGTTGCTTTACTAATATATAAACTCTAGAAGGAAGAGGATGAATCAGATTGGTCTACTTTAGAAATAGCATTAGTAGAGGCATTTGACGCAAGAAAGCAAGCTTATGCAGCATCAGCAAAAAAAAAAATAATAAATAAAGTAAAATAAAAAATAACCACTTCCACTTCACCCCACTATTCGTTCAAAATACCTGTCCAGCTGAGCCCTAAATTTATTTAGGCTATCAACTTCCACGACAAGGGATGGAAGTCTGTTCCACCTACCAACCACCCGCTAGCTAAAAGCAAATTTCCGCACATCTATCCTACATCTGTCTTTCCTCAATTTGAATTTATGCCCTCTCAGGTGATTATTCTGAGCAAGAGGAAGAAGCCCATCAGCACTGAGCATGCTCAAACCATTCAAGGCTTTGTACACCTCTATCAGATCACCTCGCTGGTGCCTAGTCTCCAGACACTGTAATTTGGAAAACTTAAGCCTTTCTTCGTAAGAGCACCCCTTTGTTCCATTCACTAATCTTGTTGCCCTTCTCTGTACTCGTTCCAGCAGATTTACATCCTTCTTGAAATGAGGCCTCCAGGCCTGTATACAGTACTCTAGGTGTGGCCTTACCACTGCCTTATACAAGGGAATAATCACCTCCTTATCCCTGCTAGAAAAATTCCGAAATATATCATTGACAATACACCATGAGCTACTCTTGCAGCCCGTCTGCACTGCTCAGAGAACTTCATATCTGCCTGCACAACCACCCCCAGGTCCCTTTCATTCTCTACCACTGTCAGTGTAGTACCACAGAGTTGATATGTTGCTCTGGGGTTGCTGTTTCCCAAATGTAGTACTTTACATTTGTCAATGTTAAACTTCATTTGCCACCTCTCAGCCCATCTGCTCAACTTTTCTAGATCCTGTTGCAGCAGCGTACTGTCATTAGTGTCATTAACAACCCTGCCGACCTTCTTATCGTCTGCAAACTTGGAAATTAAGCCTGATATACCATCATCAATATCATTTAAAAATACAGAAAACAATAAAGGACCCAGTACTGAACACTGAGGGACTCCACTAATAACATTAGTCCACGGTGAGCAGTGTCCATTGATTACCACTCTCTGTCTTCTACCCCTCAACCACCCCTTTATCCATAGTAGCAATTTGCTTCCAATGCCACACTGCTCCCATTTGTGCAGCAGTCTTCCATGTGCAACAGTATCAAAAGCCTTTCTAAGATCCAAATATATAATATCAAAGTTATTCCCTACATCCAGTTCTTTTGTGACTGCATCATAGTATCCAATCAAATTGGCCAAGCAAGATTTGCCCTTAACAAAACCATGCTGTGTCCGAGCTATAAACGAAGTCTTGTCTAGATGATCCTGCAGTGCTTCTTTAACCAGTGCCTCCATTAATTTTCCGGGAACAGAAGTTAAACTCACAGGTCTAATTACTTGTGTCAGCCTTTGATCCTCCTTTGTAAATTGGGGTCACATTTGCACATCTCCAGTCCATGGATACCTCCCCTGAGTCCAAGGAAGCTCTCATAATTATGGCTAAGGGTTTGCTTACTTCCTTTGCTGCCTCCTTTAATATAACTGGATAGATCCCATCCACCACAGGTGCCTTTCTTGTGTTTATCTTCAACAATTTCTCCTCCACTTTACTCACAGTTATTACAAGATTCTCTAGCTTACTGCCAAAGTTGAATACACCTCTGGCATTCCCCCTCGCTGAATAACTCCTCATGTGTGAATGTGGATGCAAAATATTCATTTAGTTTGTTAGCTACCTGAGCAGGATCATCAACAGTTGACCCATCGATATCAAGTGGACCAATCTGATACATCCCCTTCCTTCTAGAGTTTACATAAGTAAAGAACTCTTTGCTGTTTTTCTTCGCATCCCTTGCCAAGGATTTCTCATAATCTGCCTTCGCCTGCCTAACCTCCTTTGTAACTTGGTTACAGATCAACTTGTATCTATCATAGGCTTCTGTGTCACGTGTTAATTTGTATGTATCCCATGCATTTTTCTTCTCTGCCATATGCCTCATTAGTTCATCTGACATCCATTTAGGCCTAAACCTTGAACAATATTTCTTAGTTGGTATGTAAAGCCTAGTAGCTTCCAAGATAAGTTCTTTGAATGTTTCCCATTTTGAATTTGCTGTTGGTAACATCATCAGTTGATCCCATTGTATAGAATTTAAATACTGTTTCAGTCCATTGTAGTCGACTTTATGAAAGCAATACCCCTTCCCTTTACCCCTAATGGTAGTTACCTCTTTGAGTAAATCCCACTTCAGAACACTGATCACTGCCACTTAGTGGTTCATTTATCTGCAGATTCTTAATGCATGAACAATCACTACTGATAATCAAATCACGAGTATTACTCCCTCTAGTTGCCTCCCGAACATGCTGATGTAGAAAACAATCATCCAATAAATCCACAAAAGCCTTGCTAGTGTGTGAGTGACCAGCCCCCAAATTCCAGTCAATATCTGGGAAATTAAAATCCCCCATTATAAGACACTCTGATTTACTGGCCCACTCTATTTCTCTGTACAGTTTCTTATTATACTCATCAGAGATATTAGGCCTATAGCCTAATGTCTCTGATGAGTATAATAAGACCAATTTTTAAAAGAAAAATTTCTTTGTCACAAATTTGAATAGGTCTCTTATTTCAAGGAATAACATCGTCTCACTTTTGAAAAGCTAACTACATGCTTCAAAAAAGTATTTGCAAGTGGTAATAACTGTTGACTTAAAATTTATGACTTACAAATACATCGTGATGCAATAATTTTGTTTCTTTTCTAATATGGGCTGACCATGGTCCAATTATTAGTGTTTGTTTGACCACAAGTAAGGAGACTGCCAGTTTGTGCAAGTACACTCCCACAAAAAAATGCAAAGATCATTGTGACTGAAAATCTGGCTAGCAATCATAATGAATTTGTAAACTCTTCTGGCCTTGGCCATCAAGAGAATAAAGAGAAATTTATTTAAATTTTTTTCATTTGGTCACATAGTGACTAAAATATCAGAAACCTTCCTTCGTCATGTGACTGCCAACTATTAACAGCCTACACACATTTGCATGAGATGAAGCAACCAGAAGGTATTAGGACAAATGTTGCACTATTCTTGCTGCAGTGAAACTGCCTTTTCCAACCAAGAATGGAAGTACAACCATGGTTGGAGCAGCAAGTTCGGGTACAATTTTTTTTATATATAATTTGAACTGGGAATATTCATTACACTGTAATGCTGTACTACCTAAAAATACCTCTGATACAATACTGTACAGTAGTTTTGTACCAGAAAACACTGGATAGAAAAAAAATTTTAAAAACTGCATTAAAAAAAATTGTTTGTCTCATGACTACTTACCACTAATTTATTTGTAAATTTTAATAACACTGGTCAACATATAAAAATGTTATGAAAATGAAAATACCCAATCTTGACTAATTTTATTCCGCTGAACACGAAAATCACATTAAAATTTGTTGATTGGTTCTTTTTTTTTTTCAAATTACAATTGGGGTCTGATATTAGCTAGTTACTCTACATTATCAACTACAGCTCTCGGCAAAACACATGGCAATACTGCAGTTTCAGTACCACCACTCTCTTATGTGATGGGCAACTGTCACCTCACTCTGCATCACATGATAAGTTGTTGTTGCTTCAAATGCACCTTCAACTCTGTTGCAGTAATCCTTGAATACAGCTAGGTACTGGGTGATTTGATCTCAGTTAACGGTTGTTCTCTGTGAGATTCCTACTTTTTGCACAGTATTTGTGTCATGTAAGATTAATATGCCCCATAATTGGGAAAATAGTCTGGATGACTTCTGTTACATATGTAGAGAAATCATGTTAGCTTCAGGAACGTATCCCTTAACTAGAGCCATAAAAAAGGCCTAGTTCTTGTACTCTGGGTGTAAAGTAAGTGATCAGGACAAGAACTGGGCTCCACACATATGCTGCACAAACTGTTCATCAAAACTCAACGCATGGGTGAATCAAAAGAGATGTTTTTAAGCCTTTCACAGCACCCATGATACGGAGGGAACCAACAAATTATGTCACAGACTGTTATTTCTGTATGATGCCTCCTTTAAAAAAGGGATGACAATGAAGAAAAAGTGCACAGTGATGTACCCAAATATACCATCTGCAATTCATCCTGTGCCTCACGGTGAAGTACTACCTATTCCTGAACCACCCGACCATGTTTCTTTTCACTCTGATGAAGATACTGATGAAGATCAACTTGATATACACAAAGAAGAACAGCAGCCATCTCTGTTAAGGGTTCCACCATTTTGGTCCAGACACCATTTTACCCTTCTGAACCACATAAGATCACAGAAAGTGAGCTTAATGACCTCTTCGGGGATCTCAAACTGCCGAAGGATCAGGCAGAGCTTTTGGCCTGAACTCACTATTTCGTAAGGATGTTGATGGTCTAATGGCAGCAATGAACATGAGGCACGTTCAAGAAGAATGGCAAATATTTAAAGACGCTACTACGGTTATCCTTGAGGCTTTATTATTACACAATGGAAATATGCTGCCTTCAATGCCTTTTGCATATGTCGTCCACAAAAAAGAAACATATGCAAACATACTGTAGAAGCAGTCTGCCCTGTTGTTAACAGGAGAGACTGCTTCTACAGGGATGGGATACAGTTAAATAGAAAGGGTGCAAGAATATTTGCTGATGCTGTCAAGGCAGTGTTGGTGGGTCGGAAAACTACTAGTTTGGGGGGATTCAAGGACTAATAGATTAACAGTAGCCACTGGCAGAAGTGAAAGTGATTCTTGCACTGCTTCTATTGAAATGAGCAGTAGCCTGGAAAACAAGATACAGGATATTTCAGAGACTGCTGGGAGTCATTGCGGAACAAGTAAACACATGGGTTGTGTTAAGGCACCTAAGAAAAAGAACATGTGCATGTATACTGGCATGTACACCAATGCTAGGAGTTTGGTAAATAAATTTGATGAATTTCAGGTATTGCTCAAAACATCAAAGGCAGATATTGTTGGAATATCAGAAACGTGATGTCACAGAGATATAAGGAATGCAGAACTGCAATTTGGGGAATACAATGTGTATAGAAGGGATAGACAGGACAGGAGAGGAGAAGGGGTTATGCTATTAGTTAAGAAACACATAAAATCCAAGGAAGTGAAGCCAGTCGACATTGATGGACAGGGCAGAGTCAAGTCAGTTTGGTGTGACATAAGCATAGGGAAATCAAAATTGAGAGTAGGAGTGTGCTATAGGCCTAATGACTCTGATGAGTATAATAAGATATTGAACAGGGAAATACAGTGGGCCGTAAATCAGAGAGTCTTATAATGGGGGATTTTAATTTCCCAGATATTGACTGGAATTTGTGGGTTGGTCAGTCATACACTAGCAAGGCTTTTGTGGATTTATTGGATGATTGTTTTCTACATCAGCATGTTCAGGAGGCAACTAGTGGGAGCAATACTCTTGATCTGATTATCAGTAGTGATTCTTCATGCATTAAGAATCTGCAGATACAGGAACCACTAGGTGGCAGTGATCACAGTGTGCTGAAGTGGGATTTACTCAAGGAGGTAACTACCATCAGAGGTAAAGGGAAGGGTTTTTGCTTTCGTAAAGGTGACTATGATGGTCTGAGACATTATTTAAATTCTATAAAGTGGGACCAACTGATGATGTTACCAACAGCAAATTCAAAATGGGAAGCATTCAAAGAACTAATCTTGGAAGCTACTAGGTTTTACATACCAACTAAGAAATATTGTTCAAGGTTCAGGCCTAAATGGATGTCAGATGAACTAATGAGACATATGGCAGAGAAGAAAAATGCATGGGATACATACAAATTAATGGGTGACATGGAAGCCTATGATAGATATAAGTTGGTCTGTAACCAAGTCACAAAGGAGATTAGGCAGGCAAAGGCAGATTATGAGAAATCCATGGCAAAGGATGCAAAGAAAAACAGAAAAGAGTTCTTTACCTATTTAAACTCAAGAAGGAAAGGGATAAATCAGATTGGTCCACTGGAGGCTGATGGTTCAACAGTTGAGGATCCTGCTCAGGTGGCTAACAAACTAAACGAATATTTTGCATCTACATTCACACATGAGGAGTTATTCAGGAAGGGGAATGTCGTAGGTGAAGTAAACATTGGCAGTGAGCTAGATGATTTTGTAATAACTGAGACGAAAGTGGAGGAGAAATTGTTGAGGATAAATATAAAAAAGGCACCTGGGGTGGATGGGATCTATCCAGTTATATTAAAGGAGGCAGCAAAGTTATTAAGCAATCCCCTAGCCATAATTATGAGAGGTTCTTTGGACTCAGGGGAGGTACCCATAGACAGGAGATGTGCAAATGTAACTCCAATTCACAAAGGAGGATCAAAGGCTGACACAAGTAATTATAGACCTGTTAGTTTAACTTCTGTTCCAGGAAAATTAATGGAGGCACTGGTTACAGAAGCACTGCAGGCTCATCTTAACAAGAATTCAGTTATAGCTCAGACAGCATGGTTTTATTAAGGGAAGGTCTTGCCTGACCAATTTGATTGGATACTATGATGTAGTCACAAAAGAACTGGATGCAGGGAATAACTTTGATATTATATATATGGATCTTAGAAAGGCGTTTGATACTGTGGCACATGGAAGACTGCTGCACAAATTGGAGCAGTGTGGCATTGGAGGCAAATTGCTGCTATGGATAAGGGGATGGTTGAGTGGCAGAAGACAGAGAGTGGTAATCAATGGACACTGCTCAACGTGGACTAATGTTATTAGTGGAGTTTCTCAGGGTTCAGTGTTGGGTCCATTGTTGTTTTCTGCATTTATAAATGATATTAATGATGGTATATCAAGCTTAATGTCCAAGTTTGCATACGATACAAAGTTGGCAGGGTTGTTAAGAACACTACTGATGCTATGCTGCTGCAGCAGGATCTGGAAAGGTTGAGCAGATGGACTGAGAGGTGGCAAATGAAGTTTAACATTGACAAATGTAAAGTACTACATATGGGAAACAGTAACCCCAGAGCAACATATCAACTCTGCAGTACTACACTGACAGTGGTAGAGAATGAAAAGGACCTGGGGGTAATTGTGCAGGGAGATATGAAGTTCTCTGAGCAGTGCATACGAGCTGCAAGAGTAGCTCATGGTGTCTTGTCAATGATATACAGGAATTTTTCTAGCAGGGATAAGAAGGTGATTATTCCCTTGTATAAGGCAATGGTCAGGCCACACCTTGAGTACTGTATACAGGCCTGGAGGCCTCATTTCAAGAAGAAGATTGTAGAGCTGCTGGAACGAGTACAGAGAAGGGCAACAAGATTAGTGTTTGGAACAAAGGGTTGCTCTTACGAAGAAAGGCTTAAGTTTTGCAAATTACAGCGTCTGGAGACTAGGCACCGGCGAGGTGATCTGATAGAGGTGTATAAGGCCTTGAATGGTACGGGCATGCTCAATGCCGATGGGATTCTTCCTCTTGCTCAGAATAATCACCTGAGAGGGCATAAATTCAAATTGAGGAAAGACGGTTGTAGGATAGATGTGCAGAAATTTGTCTTTAGCCAGCGGGTAGTTGGTTGGTGGAACAGACTTCCATCACTTGTTGTTGAAGTTGATAGCCTAAACAAATTTAAGGCTCAGCTGGACAGGTATTTCGAACGAATGGAGGGGTGAAATGGGTGGTTTTTTTTTTTTTTTTTTTGGCCGATGCTGAATAAGCTTGCTTGCTTTCTTGCATCATATGCCTCTACTAATGCTAATACTCTTAGGTGTACACTATCAGAAGTATGAGTGGCAGATATGTGGTGATTTAAATGTAATCGCCATTTTATTAGGACTACAACAATGCCTAAGTATTGTTGCTTTCTCTGCGAGTGGGATAGTTATGGCAAGAAGAGGAGTTGGCCTCAACAAAAATCATTAACATCTGAAATAAACAATGTAGCACTTGAACTTCTGGGAGATGCAAATAAAGTTTTACTTCCTCCACTCCACATCAAACTGGGACTCATGAAAAATATCGTGAAGGCTTTGGAAGTGAATGGTCCTGCATTCACATACTTGCAAGAGAAATTCCCAAGAATTAGAACAGAGAAGATTAAGACAGGCATTTTCATTGGTCCACAAATAAGGCTACTTTTCAAAAACGAACAGTTTGAATGTGTCCTTAGTAATAGTGAGAAATCATCGTGGAAAAAGCCTTTCAAAATGTTTCGACTGGTTTTCTAGGAAATGTTAAAACTGCCAACTACAGGCAGTTTGTGGAAGATCTCATTACTTCTTAGGAAAAACTGGGGTGCAACATATCATTGAAAATGAATTTATTTCACTCACACCTGAATTTCTTCCCACCAAGCTGTCATGCCATCGCCAACGAACATGGTGAGCACTTCCATCAAGACATCGCAATGATGGAATAAAGATACAAAAGCAAATAGAGTGCAGCCATATTAGCCGATTATTGTTGGATGGTGAAAAGGGATGCTTCTGAAGCTGAATACCTGCAAAAGGTGAAAAGGTCCTGTGTTTGATACACATATGTTTATAGCTACATCTTACTTCCGTATAAATAAAAAATGCCTTGTATAAACATAAAAAAACTACTTTTGAAAACAAGAGCCAATCTTCTATTTTAAGCACTATTTCCATGCTCAGCACCCCAAAATCTATAAAGTAAACTTACTTTCATGCCTGTAACAAGATACCACCCAAAATTTGCTGTTAAGTATAATTCAAAGCAAGATTTCTTTTAAAAAATACATATAAAATGTGCAGTTCTAAAAAATTATTCAAAAATTTTCAGATAGCTCGTGAAGGTCTGAAATTCCTTAAAAATGTTTCTGACACCTATGCAGGTCCCAAAATTCTTTAAAGCTGCAAGATCATCCACCAATGCTTGTTGAGGACGAAAAATTATACCTTATCTATATTATAACCTGGTTGAAGTCATTTGAACTAATAACAGTAAAACTTTTAAGCAAATAATTATCTGTTTAAATGTTCAATTTTGAAATTTCTACTTTTGAAGAGATATGTCAAAATTAACTTTCAAAACCTACTTTTAAATATTTTATTAATTTAAATTATTTAATGAAAATTACTTGTTTATTATGAGTGAATGTACATCAGCAGTTAACACCAATGACAAAAAATTTTCAAAAGTTTAACATAACAGCAAAATTAATACAAACTGCACCTATTTTGGACACTATTTTTCCCCACATATATAAATTTATTTTAACTGCATGAACAATGTATAAAAAGATATAACACACTTATTGGCCCAATTATAAAAAATATCACATTATATATAATGCATATCACTTTGTAAATGCAATTACATCAATTATTCTGTTAGCATAACATAATGCTTCAGTTTCAAATAAGCAATTTTACCCACTTAAATGAGCTACATAATTGATAATTATAATGACTCACTATCTAACTAGAAATGTTAATTGCCACTAGGAAAAAGAGCAATTTCTCTCTATTACCATGAACACTACAAAAACTTGCAGAAAGCTATTATAGTTCCTATCTGCCTGTAGTCAGATGGTCTACAGTCTGAAAATCCACATTATTGATTTTCATCACCAGCAGAGAGAGGGTAGCCTTCCTGGTGCCAAATACATGTACACACTAGACAAGTAATACCAGCAGTGAATTTCACTTAACTTAGTTTACTTCACTTAGTTTAATGCATAATATATTTGAGAGCAAAACAAATATTTAAATGGAGCATGTACACTAAAGAACTTATGAAATATTAAATATTTTAATTCTTTAGTAATTACCATGTGTTACCATTCTCTAACATAAGATGAAGTCATTATATATCAGATCCATCATTTTTAAAGACTTTGTTACATGTTATAGAATAATTCAATAATAATATTATTCGATATATAATGTTGAACTATATTAAACTTCAAGCTTCTGTTACTTTTTTTTTTTTTAATTCAACTATTTACTTAAAAATTACAAAATAATTAATGCCACTTTGGTCTTTTCAAGACTATTAGGATTTCAAAGTTTTTTTCAAAATTTATTTCAAATGCACTGAAATGCACAAAATTTTAATACTCATGTTGCTAACTCTTTATCCTAAGTGATTATTGCTTTCACCATTTCTGCATTTTATTATTAAAAAAGAATAAGGAATATTTCAAATGAATCTTTCAAAAATATGTAGTTTACCACTGTTATAAACCATTAATAATCATTAGATCGTGTAGGAGAGCTTTATAAATAACCAGAACTAGAAACAAAGGCATAATTCTAAGCTTTGTATCATCAGAAGCAGTCAGTTTCCCACAATAGCATTACTATGAGTTAAAAGTAGAACAAAAGTGGTGGGGCTATACCTGTTAGGTGCAATCATGCTATACCTCTGGGAAAATGATAAATAAAATTTCAAATACCATGACAAGCAAAAATTTGTCTATGTTTAGGAATATACAAAATATCACAAGTTTTTAGCTTCAGCCAACAATTAACATGGCCTCATAATTTGGAATTACACCACAGATGTAGTGCCACAACTGCAGAGTTAATATCTAATTTTGTTAATTTTATAAATTTAATTTTGATAATTTTCAAAGTTACTTTCGGTGATGTTTTGTAAATATAATTCTTACTTTGCAAAGCAAATTCTGGTAAGTTACATTCTTTTCAGTATCTTGTAAGTTTAAATTAAGTTCAGTAGTTGATAAAGTTTTGTTTATTTGATTAATTATTGTTATTTTGTGAAGTTATTTCTGTAATATTCTTGTAAATTTAATTCTCACCTTAATAATGGTTGCTACAAGGTCCCTTTAAAATACTTTGTCTGTGGAATCATGACTGGAATGGCCACAGGCAATTCAGGTGTAAATCACAAATTCATCGCTTATAGCATATGGAATCTATTCCAACGATAACCTAGTCAGTAATCCTAGCTAAACTAATCCTTATTTTTTTTATTCCCAATGAAAGGAGTGTACCAATCTTATATTACAACTTCGTGCGTTACTAGATAAAATTCGGTAACCAAAGAAATAGATAACTGAGAGAAATAAAATTGGAGACTTAACAGAACTGAATTATCTAGTGAACTGCCAGATGATGCACCTTCCATTCGGACCTCAGAACAGAATAATGCATATTGCTCTGGTTCAAGGGGGTTTAGTTTTATTGGGAGATTACATTGTCAGAGAAATGGACAAAGTGTTTTGCAATAAGGATATTGCAATAAGGACTAGTACTGGGGCAGGTCTGACAGGAACAACAACTGATGTTACTAACAGATTAGTAATCAGAGAATTATTATTCATGTGGGAACCAATAATATTAAATGCACACAAACTGACAATATGTTGAATAAATACAGGACCATACCTAAAAACAGCCACAAATTAACTGAAAATGTAAACATGCCTACAATTTTGCCCGGGCATTATAGGAGGGACTATACGCTAAAAGCATTGTTGATTAACTCATGAGAAGGGAAATTTTTATCAGTGTGACCTCACTTGTAGTTATAATTAAACTATTCTGTAGAGATGCAATAAATTTGAACACAGGTGGTGCAAGGGTCTTTGCCAATATCACTGAGGAGGCCTTAAGAGTTCAGAAACCAGCTAGATGGGAGAGGGGGAGGAATAATACGATACATGTTTATCTAAATGAGATGGATCAAAGTAACACTTTTAAATGCCTCAAGAGTTCTTGTCTGTTGTGGTGACAACCAATACTAGAAGACGTGATGAAGGTAGCGATGCCTTAAACAAAGCTAAAGATAGAGAAACAAGTTTAAAATAATTTCAGGGACATGTAAAATTAGTAAACTATACAAGAACACAGCTTAATGTCAGGAGCATTGTCAATAAAATGAGCCAATTTGAACTCCCAGTCAGAACAACTAACGACATAACAGGGCTAACAGAAATATGGCATCATGCAGAAACAGGGGAAGACAAGTTTCTCTATGACACTTACAATGTATTTATGAAGGATATGGAAAATAGTAAAGATGAAAGTACAGCACTTCTTATCAACAGCATTCTAAATGTGACACGGAAGCTTTCCCAGATTCATAAATTACGCATGCTAGTACAAAATCCGATGGTGTGAAGTAAATGGATGCAAAGGTAAAATAAGAGTGGGATATGCTAGAGAATAGAATATTGTACAGTATGATGAAAGCCTTTACATGCAGATGGAATAGGAGCCGACATTAACTGTTGGCTGAAGATAAAAATCTGTGATTTTCTATATAACTTCCAAAATATACGATAAAAATTCAAAAACAAAATGAAAATTCAAAAAACTTCAAGATAATTCAATATAAAAATTTGAATTTTTATTTATTGTTTTCCCACAGTTATAATGCAAACACACCTAGCAGGTGTGCTTGCATTACAACAAGTACAGCGCCACAACTTTTTAATGCTGGCAGGCAAAACTGGCTGCTGCTAATGCTACAAAGCTTAGAATTATATGTTTGTTTCTGGTTCAAGTTATTTATAAAAAACTCTCCCATGATCTAATGATTTGTAACAGTTGAAAAGTAGGTCTTTTCAAAGGATTCATTTGAGATATTCATTATTCATTGTGAATAATAACAAAACATTATATATTTTGTTATTATTCAAAATATTTCCTTCTAATTCAAATTATTTATAAAACTCTCCCATATGATCTAATAATTATTAATGGTTTCTAACAGTCATAATCTACATCTTTTTAAAAGATTCATTATCATTTTTAATAATAAATGTGGAAACATAGGTGATAATCACTCTGGGTAGAGAGTTAAGGGCATGCATTATATTGAAATTTTACCCACCTTATGGTGCACCAAATTTGAAATAAATTTTGAAAAAATTTGAAAATGAAGCAAATAATTGAATCTAATACATGTATTTTTAAAATTCTTCTACAACTATTTATACATATAATAAACAGAAATATGTGCATATACATGTTTCAAATTTCACACATTTAATAGTTTTTTAAACTGGAAAATGGAAGAGGCTAATAGCATCAGCTTTATATTTTTTGGTTATAAAAGTCTTTTTTTAATTTAAAACTGAATTTTTTTTTTTTTTTTGGTTTTTGGAAAATAAAAAAGGTATAAAAAACAGGGCATTTTTTAAATATTTAATTCTTTATTAAAAACTAAAAAATATGCATACAGCAATTACTGCACTCCATTTTCATCTTTTATTAAAGATGAAATATTGGCATACTCAAAGAAGATTTCAAAAATCTCAGAACTTCTTTTAGCAGCAAGGTGTGTAGGTAAATCAAGAAATGGAAATTAGCGAGAAAATAAGCACCCCAACCTGTGGTGTAGAACAAGAGTTGTAATATGTCTAATTTCTTAAAGTGTTACAGATTATTCTCAGATGTTTATGATACTTTCTGTACCACTTCTTCAATGAATGCCTGGAGGCATTCAGGAGAGCATTTCAGGCATTCACTGAAGAAGCAGTACAGAAAGTACTAAGAAACATCTGACAATAATCTGTAATCTTTTTAAGAATTTAAAGGCAGATTATGCTCTATGCAAGTTAAAGTGCTTATTTTCTCACTAATTTTAGTGTTCCAGAATTCAAAAAAAACCATAAATGCTTTCCAGAAATTAAAAAACAAAGTTTACACCTTATCATTTGTAAACAAGAAAGGGAAATTAATTTAATGTCCTTGTGTTTAGCAAAGTAGAGTATCAGGGTAACTGATGCTCTACTGTACAAAGTACAGTAGAGCATCAGTTACCCTGAATAATTAATATCAGACCTCTTCTAGAAAGCCAAATTTTCCGGATAATTGAATGTAAGGTAAGATTAAATAAATTCTGTTATAATGTATTAAAGTAAAAGAAAAAAAGGCTTTAAATAGCGTGAAAAAAAATTAATTTATTTCATTTAAAAAAAATAATAATATACATCAAAATTTGCACATTTACATATGTATGTATATTTGGATAGATATTTTACTGCAAATTTTATGTAGAAAAAAAATTTACAGTAATTTTTTAAATAATGTTCGATTGTTTTTTTGTTTCATTTGTTCTGACCATTTTTCGATGCTAAAGATTTATGTTAAGGAACTTGAGATATAAATCTCTCAAGTTCCTTAACGATATCAATTTGGTTATATTGTATTCTTTCTGGTTTTCAACCCATTTCAGTGCTGTTTCTAATGTTGTTGTTGTTGTTGTTGTTATTTGGTTTTTAGGAGCATTAGCAACTAAGGCCATATTGCTCCGGGGATATGCGGTAGTCATTACCTGACCTTTCTGCATCCTCTGTATTTTGTGATCACGGGCTCGAACCCAGGTCTAATCAAGAAGCGTGTGTTACGCACAGCTGCTCCTGCCAACCTGGCTACAGAGGCGCCACTGTTTCTAATGCCGTAATAGCTTTGCTGCTTGTTGGCCCTGAATTTTCTTCAATGGGAACTTCCTCTTCTTCTCTATAATCACCAGAAATTTCTTCTTTCAAATGAGCAGAAACAATGTCGCCATCTGATAACATTTGAAACCCTTGATCGGGGAGCATCTGATAAAAACCATGTCTTTTTCGTCACAATCCTCGCATCCAGGAATGATTGAAAGAATTTTAACAATTTCTTCCTTTGGAAGAGTGAGTTCGGTCGAATATTCTCGATACATAGTGTTCCCGAATCACCCTCTGGCCACAGTTTTCGCCATCCACAGGCAAATGTTAGTTCAGAAACATCATTCCACACCTCAGCAATCATAAAAACTGACTCCAAAATGTTCAAATTTTTATAAAACAAAATGATGCCTTCCAAATCTTCATTGGAAAAAAGCAAACCTTAGAAAATAACCTTTTTCTGTAAAACCTTTTAATAGTCTCAATAATGGCTTGGCCTAAAGGCTGAATGAGAGAAGACACATTTGGTGGGAAAAATAAAAATTGAAAATTTGGATCAATACTGTTAATGTCATTCTCACAAGGATGGGAAGGTACATCATCTAATACACTAGAAGTAAAACCTTGCCAATTTTTTTTTGTGGTTTTCAGTCTTTTCTTTTAACTTCAGGAATAAAAAAAATTTATAAACCAGTCTCGGAAAACAGAAACATCCATTTTTCCAATTTTTACAAGCTATTTTCTGATTTTTATACAAAACAGGAAAGATTTTTAAATGCTCTCGGTTTTTTCAACTTACTGATAACGAGCATGGGCAATCTGTGCATCCCAGCAGTATTTGCACACATAGCAATTGTAACTCTCTCTTTTCTCATCTTAAAACCTGGGGCAGGCATTTTCTCAGTAATGATTTCCATAATAGGACCATCTCGTCACATTATAAACGTTTTCATTCTTGTAATTTGCTATAACTGAAGCAAACTTACTTTTAAAGGAAGTCGATGTGGATTCATCTGTAGAAAGTTTCTCGCCTTGAATATCAAGTTCACGTATACCATGTCTCAATATAAAGTTTTTCAGCCAATCTGTGCTTGCCTTAAAATCTTCATTACCTCTTAATTTTTGATTAAAATCTAATGCTTTTTCACACAACATTGGTCCAGTCACTGGCTCACCTAAACTTTGCATCTGAAGAAGCCACAAATAAAGTGCACTCTAAAGTGATATTTAGGGTTTCAACATCTTTTTTCTGCTAGATCCTCCTTCACTATCCATAGTCAACACAAATTCTGATTTAGCATTAGAATTTTCGTTGACATTTTACCATAAAAAACTAGGAAAAAATAATAAATCGCACAGTTCCGGGCCGATATTATTCTTACCAAGTCTGGAGCTAAACTAAACATACAGTAATATGAAATGAAGAGAACAAAATATGTCATGGAAAATTGGGTTCGTGGAAGCGAATGAGTAAACTCTTATCACTCATGGTTTCCAAGAAAACTCATTAGTCCTAATCCAACTTTTCACCAGATATACAACGTAAAAAAACAGACAGAAATACTCTCACAACATAATAAGCATTTATCTCAAATACTACTATTAATAAAAAAAAAAAAAAAAAATGAGCCTTTAAAATTATTCCGGATAACAGATGTTCTACTGTACTGCAATAATTGTGTTTCATTCATGTGCAGTGAAAAATGAAAAAGACCTGGGGGTAATTGTGCAGTCGAATATGAAGTTCGTTCAGCAGTGCAGATGGGGTACCAGGGCAGATTATGGAGTTTTGTCACTGATATACAGCAGGCCCCCGTTATAACGCGGTTCGCTTTACGCTGATTCGCTATAACGCTGTTCTTATATTATAACCCGTATCTGACTATAACGCTGTCACAGATCACTATAACGCTCTTTTACAGATTACATTTTTGACATATTTAACGAAATCGTTTCGTTTGATGGAGTCGATAGCTTGAAAATGAATAGCAAAACAGCATTAAAACGTTTCCCACGCCGACTTGAGAAATTTTCCCACGCTCAGTGAAATTTTCTCGCACGCTAATTTAATTGCAGTACAGTGACTTGTTACGTAGTTCCGAGATCAACATTTTAAAAAATGATCAAATATATTGCTTGTAATATTTGCGTTATATGCATTTATACGAAGTCTAGTCATCACTCAGTACAGTATTAGACATCGTGCGTAACGGAAAGTTTACTTGAACATTGTATCATAAGTAATTCACGCAGTTACATTTTCGAAGAGCTAATAATGACCGATAGGAATAAAAAAGCAACAACGTCTGGGCGCAGTATGAAGACTATAAATGTAAGAAAAAGACTGAATTTGAAAATTAAATTAGACGTTTTTAAGTGATTCGATTCCGGTCAATGACAAGCGGATGTGTGCCATAATTTAGGATTTGCAACTTTAACTGTAAGAACAATTATAAAAAAATTAAAGAATTAATTTTAGCAGCGGGAAAGATAGCTGTTCCACTGCAAGCAACTACGACTAGGCCGGCTATTAGGATTGAAATGGAAAGACTTTAATTTTATTGAAGATAATATTCCATGCAGAATTCAGTTAAGTTAAATATTAAAAAAAAAAAAAAAAAAAAAAAAAAAAGAGAGAGAGAGAGAGAAAGAGATTAGCCAATATGATGATCTGAAGAAAACTCGGCTAAAAAAAAAAAAAAAAAAAATGTGGAACCATTTAATTAAATCTGGTAAGGGCTGGTAGAATAGATTTAAAATCCAGGGAGAAGCCTAGTGCAGATCAAGGAGCCGAAACTTTCAAAAAAGAACTTGTTAAAATTATTGAAAAGGGGTATTATGTGTTATACTTCTCAACAAGTTTTTAACATAGATGAAGCAGGACTTTTGTGGAAACGAATGCCTAAAAGAAGTTTCATATTGAAAAAAGAAAAAACATGCCAAGTTTCAAAGCGGCGAAGGATCAGTTGACTTTATTGTTGGGTGGTAACGCTGCGGGGGATTTAAAATTAATACCCCTTTTAGTTTATTTGGAAGAGGGGCAAAGTTCAACTCAAAATCCACACATTTTTCATTATTAAATTCATCCATTAAATCAATTAAATTCATTATTTTAATTGGAATTTTAAGTTTACTTTTGATACGCAAGTAGTTACCACATAATTATACATATGTAACGCAGAATATTTTATATGTGCAAATATTTGAATATTAAATATTTTGACCGACATTTGTGCATCTTTTCATTACTGTTTATTATTGATTAGGAAATATCCTATGGCACCGACCGCAGCTCATAAATACATATGTTACCTTATGGGAAAGCGGCGCTCGCTTAGCGCGGATTCACTTAGCGCTCTGTTTTTCCGGAACGAATGATCAGCGTTAAGCGGGGGTCACCTGTATAGAAATTTTGCTAACAGGGACAGGGTGGTGATTATCCTGTTATACAAGGCAATGGTCAGGCCACACCTAGAGTACTGTGTACAGATCTGGAGGCCTCATTTTAGGAAGGATGTAGAGTTGCTAGAATGAGTACAAAGAAGGACAACAAGATTGGTGAGGGCAACAATGGGGTGGTCTTACCAAGAAAGGCTTAAGTTCTGCAAATTGCAGCACCTGGAGAGTGATCTGAATGAGGTTTATAAGGCCTTGAATTGCTTCAGCAAGCTGAATGCTGATGGAATTCTTCCTCTTGCTCAGATTAAGAACCTGAGGGGACACAGGTTCAAATTGAGGAAAGACAGTTATAGAACAGATGTGCAGCAATTTGCCTTTAGCCAGCATGTAGTTGATTGGTGGAACAGACTTCCATCTATCGTTGTGGAAGTTGATAGCCTAAATAAATTTAAGGCTGAGCTGGACAGGCATTTGGAACGAATGGAGGGGTGAAATGGGAGGATTTTTTTTTTTTTTTTTGCTGATGCTGCATAAGCTTGCTTTCTTGCATCGCATGCCTCTACTAATGCTAATGCTAATGTTCAGGTGGAAACTTTCACTGGTCCATACATGTTCATTCATTCATGTGTGAATGTCTCTGCAAAAGATCACAGCAATGATTACATTTTGCATAAAACTGTGCTGTGCATGTGCAATTTTCTATGATAAGCTGCCAAACCCCAAGGAGTTTTGCATAAAACATAAAATGTATAAAAGCTTAAAAGGATAAAGATAAAAGTTGTTCATTTATGCATACATCACACATTAAAATATTCAGGGTACATGACATCTCTGAACAACAGGGTACATGACATCTCTGAACAACAGAAGGATGATATTCAGGTATATGACTGATTTTGGTCATAGTAAACCCTCAATTTTATGAACTAATAGAGGGATGGGGTGGTCCATTACTGCCAAATGTCTATCAAATTGAAAGTTATTTTTCAAGAACATTCACACCCCATTTAAATTTAAACAGTTACTCTGAATATGTATATATTAAAAACACTGAAATAAAGTTAAACAGTAAAAGATATGCTTATATTTATCTTGATTTTATTGGTTGATACATAGTACATAATTAGTAGGAGATAATGTAACTGTATATTGGTCCACGGGTACCAGTCATTTTTTTTTATTTTTTTTTTTTGTCCGTTAAATCCTAAGCTGATTAAATTGAGGCCTGTAAAATTGAGGGTTTACTATATTTATTACTAGAAGAGGAGAAAGTTATTTCTTTAATTGCTGGATAAGTCATATGTGTTTGATAAGAGGGAAGGAGAGCAAGAGAGGTTTATAAGCTAAAAGATATTAATAAGAATGGAAACCTAAAATTATAGAGGAAAGTTCTGCAACTTTAGGTTTCCATTCTTTATTAATGTCTATTAATTAAGGAATTTTAGATAAACCGCAGCATTAATATAATGCTGAATATTATTTGTTTTGCATTTACCAGAATAAGACTGAACCACTAACACAGTTCACTTTGTCTGTAGTGTTGACATATGATTCTAACAGAGAGAACTGCTCAATTTTCCTAATGTAAAAGTTGACTGTGTATGCACAAATGTTTTAAATATTTTATTATATGCTAGTAGCACAACTGGTAAGGTCAATCACTTGTATGCATGTTACTGTCATGTATATCAACTCTTAATTTCATAAAGAAGAAAATAATAACTCATTACCTTCTGTCTTGTATCATGTCATATTTTAGGTTCACTCAATAAATGGGCAGCAGAGACAATACTTATTCCAGTTATGGCGAGCAAAATAATCTGTACATATTTGGTGTGAATTGGGAAACCTTGATGGTAATTTATTTTTGTGTATGGTATGCTGAGTTGCTAATAGAAATCTAGTTTAATAACAGAACAAACTACAGTATTATCAGCTTTAAAAATAAAAACTGATGGTCATTATTTGTGTGTACATATTGGAAATGACCTCTCAATCCTTTTATTTAATATTGGAAATGAATCTGAATTTCAATCTGAAAATTTTAAAATATACTTGTACATATTATTCCCTAATTATAGAATTTTTCATGAAATCTCGATTGCCGAATGTCTCAATTCCAACTGCATGTTTTTGCAGAGAACATGCACTCAGAATTGAGACATTCTGTCAATTTCAACTGCATGTTCTCACACAGAATGCGTAGTTGGAATTGAGACATTCGGCAAGCAGGAGGCTGGCAATAGCCTATATATGATCTGAGGATGGGTTCTGGCAAGATTCCCAAAGCATTGCCTTTAATGTATAGTGATTTAGTTAATAGCTAAATAAACTATCTTAATATTCACGTGGTATAAGAGTGGTCATTATAGTAATATAGATTCCATGGAAAACCATCATGTAATGTTCTTCTCCAAGTATATTGGAGAATTTTTATTATAAATTCCCCTTGTTAGAATACAAATGAAACAGTGTAGCTAATTGCACAAAAGGAAATATAACACACTGCTAAGAGAGCTTCTCAAAAATACGTCACTAACTTGAAACAAATATACTTTTGTAAAGATAAATTTAATAAAGTACTGTTCTCTATCTGATTACTTTGTTCTAAATAACAATGCAGAGTCTTACAAAGTAACTTCTGAGGAGAAAAAAGAAAAGAAACTACTCACATGTAGTATTTCCTCCCATAGAAATGACACATTTGCAGTCTCTAGAAATTTCCCTGTTATTGAAGGGTCTTACCCTCACTGCCACTTTAACAGACGTCATTTTGTGAAGTGAAGGATCCAAGCTAAAACAAAAAAAAAATTAATAACAAACTCAAAAAACAAAATAAATAAAAAGAAAAGAAATATTGAAAACATTCACAAAACACAACTCACTGCCTTTACCCATGAGGTAAGAAATCGTTTTGGAGAATGGGGAAACCACACGCATTTGCATACAAACTATATATTTAATTACTATGAGGCAAACATACATTTTCTGAAATTACTGAGACTTCATTATAGAAATAGAATAGATTTTTTGTTAAAGACACCCTAAACATAAAAGGTACCAGAACCTACAGTACATAGTGCATGGGTTGAAGGCAGAGAAGACAGATAATACTTGTTAGCATTAGACAAATTTCAGCTGATTATAATTTTTAGGAAATACATGTGAAAGAAGGTTTTTCCAGAAATAAGAAGTAGAAGGTAGAGAAGAAGAAAAAATACATTAGAAGAAGTAATATCAATAGGGAAAAGAAAAAGCTGGTTCTTTAAGTTTGGAGTTGGACAGTGAGTTGTGGCTGAATGGTTGTGGCATGTGTTAGAGGACTGGGTAAAGAAGGGCATGGGAGAATTACAGATGCCAATCCAGAAGAACAGTGCCAATAGAAATATCTATACAAAAGGCATTTAACAGAAACTGAATGTCTATAAGACAAAGAGTAGAGAGACTTTGTATGAGATGGGACATTAATTAACCTGACTTTCCCATTTTGTATAGAATAAAGTTTGAGAGAGAGAGAGGTTTTGGATCTGTACAAATTTCATGGAATATTCTACAATATTCCATGGCAGGGCAAATTTGAGATTTGTACAGACTGAGCAGTTATTTAGAAGAAAGCCAACACTGAGAGCAAAAATATAAATAAAAAATAACAGTTTCTAAGATGCAGATGGAACAATATTTGTGATAAGTATATGCCAAGAAAGATTAGAAGTCAGGGTAACCCCTAATAGAGATATGTGATATTGTCTAGAAATCTGAGTGTCACTGATGATGAGCATAGGAGCAATACTCTTTTTTGTAAGAAATAAGACAGCACTGAGATTTAGAAGGAATGAACTAAATTTTCTTTGTCCTTCCCTGTCATAAAATTACCCGGAAATGGTGGCAAATCCAGGTATCATCGTAAGGGGGTGCATGGCAACCGGGTTTTTGAGAGTTTTTTTTAGAATGTCTCCTGTATTCTTTTTCTTTAATTTCAAATTTTTTGTTAAGGGGGGCATATGCCCCTTCTGCCCACCCCTGAATATGCCCCTGTCCGGAGATCACATATGAATGGCAGATATTTCAGAAGTTGAAGCTTTGTGCAGAGCAAGGTTTCTCAAACTTTAAGGTGGAATGTAGAGAACTCTCATTAGCAAAACTATAGGTAAGTTTCCAGTCAGTGAAGAAGATCATTAAAAGTGTGGAAGAAAGCATGATCTCAAATTCAGGAAATGCCAGCATTGGTGGAGAAACCAACAAATGGAAAGCAAGTAATAAAAACACTTCCAGAGCAATGTGAGTAGAGAATACTAATCCAAAAAATTTAAGAATAAGCCATCACTGTGGGGGGGGGGGCAACATCTTGAATTACATTTATTTATTTCTTCTCATATAAAAGCTTACCTATTACCAGAGTGTAATAAACATGGTCATCACAGCAGCTAAGAAATCAAGCTTGGCAATTATTTTATAGGTCACTCTGGCATCTCTGAGGCTTTGTTTTATGATTGTTAATCTACATTTTGCAATGACTGTCATGACTTTCAACACAGGTACAGAATCTTCTTCAAATACAAATAAAAACTAATGACAAAATTAAAATTAAACAATGAACACTTAGTATGGATGCTAAGCTAATAACAGCATTATTTTATGGAGTGAATATTAATGGATGAAAGAACATGTTGAACAATCCCAATTGACCACATTTGGCTTCCATTAGAACATTGTGAAAATTAAAGTTCTTGACACGCATTTCATTAGTTTCTTATTCAGCATTAATACAGCAAACTTTATCCCTTTTTAACTGATCAGGGAAAATGTAAATATTTAAACACTGTTCATTCATGAAAACACCATACTGTTTATCTTATGGAACTTTGTTCGCTTACACAATTGTGGCAAGTTTGGCATTTGTAACTTGGGGAGTGACCTAGCAATATAACACAATATAACATCTCTTGCACCTTATCGATTTCTAATGCTTTAGTACACTGGTAATAATTAGGCTATCGCTTATAATTAATTTAACATATAGATAAATTTAATTACACAAAGAAATTCAAAAAAATTAAATTTTCACAGTTCAATTACAAATGGACCACCCAATATGACAGTGCAAGATTGACTGACCTCAGCGTATTTAGAAAGCAGGCATTACTCCCCCCCCTCTGTTCTCTACCCCTTTTATCCCACTCTCTTCTTATCTCCCCATTATCTCCTTTCCAATAAAAGGAGATTTTTTTTGGGGCTCTTCTTGGATGCATAGACTACCCCAGAGTTTGCCCTGCCAGAGCTCTCTTCTCTCCTAATGTGTCCTGGCCAACCTCCCTGGGGCAGTAACTATGGATATTAGTGGCTCTCGACAGGCCCCTAGGTTAAGCAGCCAGAGGAACAACACTCACACTAATACTTCATGAAACACACACTTACACACACCCTGGCCTTATGCAGATGTATTCTACACAGGGTAAAAATGAGGAGTTGGGGGAGACCCCCAGTACCACCAGACAAAAAAACACTTGTCACTATGATCGATATCTAATCAGGAAATGACCTATCTAATTATTATTATTTACCTGTGCATTTGTAGTGCACGGCATTCTCAAGGTTGAATAAATATCACTATGTAATTATTTACCTGCGTTTACATAGGTCACTTTGGAAAAGACCTTTTGCTTCAGGTTTCATAATGCATGAGGAATACTGTTGCATCCGAAAGAGCAGGACTAAAATATTTAACTGAAATATTTACAAAGTACACAAAATATTTAAAATATTTACAAAATACTAAACTACTTACATATATACAATATTCATGTATATATGTAATTCATTAAAATACAAAAAAGGTTACAATGGAACATTAAATGTCAGACAGCGAAGCACATGCACAAAGTTAGTGAACGTTATGGAGGCAATTGTCAATAATTAATTGCATTCGTAATGACGTAATTGGCTTGAATAACTATCACTAGGAGGAAAACTTTTTTAATGTATAGTGAGATAATAAGTTGTCCTTAGACACAACTAACCAAAAGAGTAGGTTCAATTTAAAATAGCACCTGCCAAAACTGGATATTCTAGTATTCAGCATTTTGGATACCACATATTTTCTGCCAATGCTTCTTTATATCCTTTCCAGCTATTATCAGAGATACAGATAATTTAAGCAGATTATCACGAATGTGTATGGTATAATGCACATCTTTAATAATAAACTCGACTTGCCTAATAAGAGATTATCACAAATGTGCATAGTATAATGCACATCCATAATAAACTCCACTTGCCATGATGCAAGAAAGCAAGTTTATATAGCATCAGTAGGCGCCTCCGTAGCCAGGTGGGAAGAAGCAGTAGTGTGTATCACATGCTTCTTGATTAGACCGGGGTTCGAGCCCGTCACCACCAAATACGGAGGATGCAGAAAGGTCAGGGAATGACCACCGCATATCCCGGAGCAATATGGCCCTAGTTGCTAATGCTCCTAAAAACTAAAACAACATATATAGCATCAGCCAAAAAAAAAAAAAAAAAAAAAACACCCTTATTTCACCCATCCACTTGCTCCAAATGTTTGTCAAGTTCTGCCTTGAATCTATTTAAGCTATCAACTTCTACGACAGATGGAAGTTTGTTCCAGCAATCAACCACCCGCTGGCTAAAGGGCAAACTTCCACACATCTATCCTACAACCGTCTTTCCTCAATTTTAATTTATGCTCTCTCAGGCGATTATTCTGAGCAAGGGGAAGAATCCCATCAGCATTGAGCATGCTCAAACCATTCAAGGCTTTATACAACTAAATCAGATCACCTCGCAGGTGCCTAGTCTACAAGCACTGTAATCTGCAAAACTTAAGCCTTTCTTTGTAAGAGCAACCCTTTGTTCCATTCACTAATCTTGTTGCCCTTCTCTGTACTCATTCCAACAGCTCTACATCCTTCTTAAAATGAGGCCTCCACACCTGTATACAGTATTCAAGGTGTGGTCTGACCACTGCCTTATACAAGGGAATAATCACCTCCTTATCCCAACTAGAAAAATTCCTATGTATCACTGACAAGACACCATGAGCTATTCTTGCAGACCGTCTGCACAGCTCAGAAAACTTCATATCTGCCTTCACAATTACCCCCAGGTTCTTTTCTTTCTCTACCACTGTCAGTGTGGTACCACAGAGTTGATACGTTATTCTGGGATTACTGCTTCCCATATGTAGTACTTTACATTTGTCAATGTTAAACTTCATTTGCCACCTCTCTGCCCATCTGCTCAACTTTTCTAGATCCTGTAGCAGCAGTGTGCTGTCATTAACAACCCTGCCAAACTTCGTATCATCTGCAAACTTGGACATTAAGCCTGATATACCATCATCAATATCATTTATAAATACAGAAAACAACAATGGACCCAACACTGAACCCTGAGGGACTCCACTAATAACATTAGTCCATGAAGAGCAGTGTCCATTGATTACCACTCTCTGTCTTCTCCCACTCAACCATCCCTTTATCCATAGCAGCAATTTGCCTCCAATGCTACACTGTTCCAAATTGTGCAGCAGTCTTCCATGTGCAGCAGTATCAAAGGCTTTTCTAAGATCCAAATATATGATATTAAAGTTATTCTTTGCATCCAGTTCCTTTGCGACTACATCATAGTATCCAATAAAATTAGTCAGACAAGACTTTCCCGTAACAAACCCATGCTGTGTCAGAGCTATAACTGAAGTCTTGTCTAAATGATCCTGCAATGCTCCTTTAACCAGTGCCTCCATTAATTTCCCTGGAACAGAAGTTAAACTAACAGGTCTATAATTACCTGTGTCACCCTTTGATCCTCCTTTGTGGATTGGGGTCACATTTGCACATCTCCAGTCCATGGGTACCTCCCCTGAGTCCAGGGAAGCTCTCATAATTATGCCTAAGGGTTTGCTTACTTCCTTTGCCGTCTCTTTTAATATAACTGGATAGATTCCATCCACCCCAGGTGCCTTTCTTGTGTTTATCTTCAACAATTTTTCCTCCACTTTACTCTCAGTTATTACAAAATTATCTAGCTTACTGCCAGAGTTGAGTACACCTCTGGCATTCCCCTCCCTGAATAACTCCTCATGTGCAAATGTTGATGCAAAATATTCATTTAGTTTATTAGCTACCTGAGCAGGATCATCAACAGTTGAACCATCAATATCAAGTGGACCAATCTGATTCATCCCCTTCCTTCTAGAGTTTACATAAGTAAAGAACTCTTTGCTGTTTTCCTTTGCATCCTTTGCCAAAGATTTCTTGTAATCAGCCTTCGCCTTCCGAACCTCCTTTGTAACTTGTTATATGTCAGGAGTAATACCGTGCCATTCTACAAGATCACATATTTGATGATGAACATGGGTCTCTTGTGAGTTGGACTTGCAGGAAATATTCTAAAATTGGCTTCAAATTATGGCACAAGTCTGCATTAGAACATTGCATGACAGACTACAATTACTGGTTATTTGGTAGTAAATCATTAAATGTCATACAACATTTGGAACTCACTGCATTGAAGAATAACCAAAGAACGAGTCCAAACAGGGCTGGCGCTAGCATTTGTGTCCCCTGAGGCAAAACCTTGTAAAGGAGCTTAATTCATATCGTATCTTAACACACATATTATGCAGTAGTGCATCTAGCAGCACCTATTTTAGGCGGTGCCTAAAATAGGCAATTGCCTCACTTGTGCACCCCTAGAGCCCGGGCCTGAGTCCAAAGCATGAAAAACTACTTCAGACCAAATTATTAATTACACAACAGCACTTTTATTATTATTAGTTGTACTAGTAGTATAGGCAAATAATAAAAGGAAACAAGCTAATACAGCATCAGAAAAAGAATAAAAACCTAACCACCTCATCTATCCATCCCATCCAATAACATGTCTAATTCTTCCTTAAATTTATTCAAACAATCTGCTTCCACAACACCAGATGATAGTTTGTTCCAGCAATCACTCACTGGTTAAAAGCAGATTGTCATACATTTATCCTGCAGTCACCATTTTTTCAATTTGAGTTTATGTCCTATGTGATTTTCCTGAGAAAGAGTTAGAATACCATCATCGTTTACTCAATCCATTTAAAGCCTTAAACACTTCAGTGTTTAAGGCTTTAAATGGATTGAGTAAACTTCCCATCATGGAAACAAGTACCTAGTTTCCAAGTGCTGCAATTTGCAGAACTGAAGTCTTCTGTGAAAAGTTATCCCTTTGTATTTTTGACCAATCTTTTTGCTCTTCTCTACACCTGTTCCAAGAGATCCAAATCTTTCTTAAACTGAGGCTTCCACACATGCATGCAGTACTCAAGACATGCCCTAAGCATTTTGACATTGTTAAGCACAACTGTGGGCAAAATTCTATACCAGCATTCAATCTCATAATCAATGACACAAGCTTCTGCTCAGCCATTAAAACCTGGAATTTTTGCATTAATACACTTACATTTTTACATTAATACACTATGACTCAGCAGCTTTGTAATCATTCCCACCTTCAAGAGGTTTGGGACATCACAACAACTGTAATGCAATAAATTAAGCTTCTGTGCATGGTAGGAGGAAGTGGGTTGTAGGAGCAAAGGTTTTTCGGCATGGTGTCACAAATAGTTTTAAATAACACTATTTTGTAAAACTGTGCCCCTTATTCACTCCTTCAATTCATTCCATATTGAGATCATATCAACTAATGCTGACATTATAAAAATAACAGAAAGATAGTGCCATCATCAATGCAGACAGGCTGCCAGGGCAAGTCATGGGGTTTTGTCAATGATATATAGGAATTTTGCTAGCAGGGAGAAGGAGGTGATTCTCCCTCTGTATAAGGCAATGGTCAGGCCTCGCCTTGAGCACTGCGTACAGGTCTGAAGGCCTCATTTTAGGAAGGATGTAGATTTGCTTGAGCGTGTACAGAGAAGGGCAACAAGATTGGTGAGGGGAATGAAGGGATCCTCTTACCAAGAGAGGCTTAAGTTCTGCAAATTGCAGTGTCTGGAGACTAGGCACCTGTGCTGTGATCTGACTGAGGTGTATAAGGCCTTGAATGGGTTGAGCACGCTGAATTCTGATGGGATCCTTCCACTTGTTCAGATTACGAACCTAAGAGGTAATAAATTCAAATTAAGAAAAGACAGACGTAGAATAGATGTGCAGAAATTTGCCTTTAGCCAGCGGGTGGTTAATTGCTGGAACAAACTTCCATCTGTCGTTGTGGAAGTTGATAGGTTGAATAAATTTAAGGAGGAACTGGACAGGCATTTGGAGGGAATGGTGTGTTTTTTTTTTTTTTGGCTGATGCTGCATAAGCTCATACACCTGCTTTCTTGCATCACATGCCACTACTACTACTATCACAAGACAGAGGATGACAAATTTTGTTACACTGAGTACAGTGTGTTCAGGATTTTTTTTTTTTTTGATTTGGTAGTTGTTGGCGCATCGGCTTCTGTGGCCATATTGCACCTCCCAAGGTTTTTGCAGTACTTTGATCCAAGCCCGAGGCGGGAATCGAACCCGAGACCTTTGGGTTGCCGGGCAGGTACTTTACCCACTCGGCTAGCCCGGTCGGCCTGTGTTCAGGAGAAATGAAGATTGACAAGATTGGGTCGGGGGAGGGGGGATTATGCTGCTTAAAAACAAGACCCTTCATCATCATCATCAGCCATTTTCAATCCACTGCAGGAGGAAGGCCTCTCCAGCAACTTTCCAGTTCATTCTGTTTTGTGCAATAGCCATCCATTTACTATCCACAAACACATGAATTTCATCTGTCCATCTCTGCTGTTGTCTTCCAAGGTTTTCTTCTAGCTCCTCTTGGGTACCATTCTGTTATTTTCTTAGTCCATCTGTCATCATGTCATTGAGCTATGTGTCCTGCCCAAGACCATTTTAGTTCTTCAGTTTTGATAAGAATGTCCTTTACTTCAGTTTGTTGCCTAATCCATGTGTTTCTCTTCTTATCTAACAGTCTGATTCCCAATATAATTTGTTCCATTCTTCGCTGTTTGTTTTTCTGCTTCTCTTCCATTCTTTTGGTGAGTGCTGCCCAAGTTTCACTTCCATAAGTCATGGTGGGGAGTATACATTGGTTCATTATTTTACGTTTCAGACAAATTGGGCTATTGCTCCTCAGTATGTGACTATATTTTTTCAATGCTATCCATACAAAATTTATTTTTCTCTTGACTTCCAGCCATTTCTCATTATTACAGCTAATGACTTGTCCTAGATAAGTACATGACTCCACCTTTTCAATTACTGCTCCATCAATCATTATATCCCTTTCTATGGCATACTTGTTCATTAGCATTAGCATTAGTAGAGGCATTTGATGCAAGAAAGCAAGCTTATGCAGCATCAGCCAAAAAAAAACCACTTCCACTTCACCCCTCTGTTCATTCAAAATACCTGTCCAGCTGAGCCTTAAACTTATTTAGGCTATCAACCTCCACCACAAGGGATGGCAGTCTGTTCCACCAACCACCCGCTGGCTAAAGGCAAATTTCCGCACGTCTATCCTACATCTGTCTTTCCTCAATTTGAATTTATGCCCTCTCAGGTGATTTTTCTGAGCTAGAGGAAGAATCCCATCAGCATTGAGCATGCTTAAACCATTCAAGGCTTTATACACCTCTATCAGATCACCTCGCTGGTGCCTAGTCTCCAGACACTGTAATTTGCAAAACTTAAGCCTTTCTTCGTAAGAGCACCCCTTTGTTCCATTCACTAATCTTGTTGCCCTTCTCTGTACTCGTTCCAGCAGCTCTACATCCTTCTTGAAATGAGGCCTCCAGACCTGTATACAGTACTCTAGGTGTGGCCTGACCATTGCCTTATACAATGGAATAATCACCTCCTTATCCCTGCTGGAAAAATTCCTGTATATCATTGACAATACTCCATGAGCTACTCTTGCAGCCCGTCTGCACTGCTCAGAGAACTTCATATCTGCCTGCACAATCACCCCCAAGTCCCTTTCATTCTCTACCACTGTCAGTGTAGTACCACAGAGTTGATACGTTGCTCTGGGGTTGCTGTTTCCCATGTGTAGTACTTTACATTTGTCAATGTTAAACTTCATTTGCCACCTCTCAGCCCATCTGCTCAACCTTTCCAGATCCTGTTGCAGCAGCACAGTGTCAGTAGTGTCCTTGACAACCCTGCCAACCTTTGTATCATCTGCAAACTTGGACATTAAGCTTGATATACCATCATCAATATCATTTATAAATACAGGAAACAACAATGGACCCAACACTGAGCCCTGAGGGACTCCACTAATAACATTAGTCCACGATGAGCAGTGTCCATTGATTACCACTCTCTGTCTTCTCCCCCTCAACCACCCCTTTATCCATAGCAGCAATTTGCCTCCAATGTCACACTGCTCCAATTTGTGTAGCAGTCTTCCATGTGCAACAGTATCAAAAGCCTTTCTAAGATCCAAGTATATAATATCAAAGTTATTCCCTGCATCCAGTTCTTTTGTGACTGCATCATAGTATCCAATCACGTTTGTCAGGCAAGACTTCCCCTTAACAAAACCATGCTGTGTCTGAGCTATAACTGAAGTCTTGTCTAAATGATCCTGCAGTGCTTCTTTAACCAGTGCCTCCATTAATTTTCCTGGAACAGAAGTTAAGCTCACAGGTCTATAATTACTTGTGTCAGCCTTTGATCCTCCTTTGTGAATTGGGGTCACATTTGCACATTTCCAGTCTATGGGTACCTCCCCTGAGTCCAAGGAAGCTCTCATAATTACGGCTAAGGGTTTGCTTACCTCCTTTGCTGCCTCCTTTAATATAACTGGATAGATCCCATCCACCCCGGGTGCCTTTCTTGTGTTTATCTTCAACAGTTTCTCCTCTACTTTACTCCCAGTTATTTCAAGATTCTCTAGCTTACTGCTAGAGTTGAATACACCTCTGGCATTCCCCTTGCTGAATAACTCCTCATGTGTGAATGTCGATGCAAAATATTCATTTAGTTTGTTAGCTACCTGAGCAGGATCATCAACAGCTGACCCATCAATATCAAGTGGACCAATCTGATTCATCCCCTTCCTTCTAGAGTTTACATAAGTAAAGAACTCTTTGCTGTTTTTCTTTGCATCCCTTGCCAAGGATTTCTCGTAATCTGCCTTCGCCTGCCTAACCTCCTTTGTAACCTGGTTGCATATCAACTTGTATCTATCATAGGCTTCTGTGTCATGTGTTAATTTGTAAGTATCCCATGCATTTTTCTTCTCTGCCATATGCCTCATTAGTTCATCTGACATCCATTTTGGCCTAAACCTTGAACAATACTTCTTAGTTGGTATGTAAAGCCTAGTAGCTTCCAAGATAAGTTCTTTGAATGCTTCCCATTTTGAATTTGCTGTTGGTAACATCATCAGTTGGTCCCACTGTATAGAATTTAAATACTGTCTCAGTCCATCGTAGTCGCCTTTACGGAAGCAATAACCCTTCCCTTTACCCCTAATGGTAGTTACCTCTTTCAGTAAATCCCACTTCAGCACACTGTGATCACTGCCACCTAGTGGTTCATTTATCTGCAGATTCTTAATGCATGAAGAATCACTGCTGATAATCAAATCAAGAGTATTACTCCCTCTAGTTGCCTCCCGAACATGCTGATGTAGAAAACAATCATCCAATAAATCCACAAAAGCCCTGCTAGTGTGTGAGTAACCAGCCCCCAAATTCCAGTCAATATCTGGGAAATTAAAATCTCCCATTATAAGACTCTCTGATTTACTGGCCCACTCTATTTCCCTGTACAGTTCCTTATTATACTCATCAGAGTCATTAGGCCTATAGCACACTCCTACTCTCAATTTTGATCTCCCAATGCTTATGTCACACCAAACTGACTCAACACTGCACTGTCCAGCGATGTCGACTGGCTTCACTTCCTTGGTTTTTATGTGTTTCTTAACTAATAGCATAACCCTTCCCCCCTTCCTATCCTGTCTATCCTTTCTGTAGACGTTGTACTCCCCAAATTGCAGTTCTGCATCCCTTATATCTGTGTGACACCACGTCTCTGATATCCCAACAATATCTGCCTTTGATGTTTTGAGCAATACCTCAAATTCATCAAATTTATTTACTAAACTCCTAGCATTGGTGTACACGCAAGTATACCTGCACCTGTTTCTATTCTTAGCTACCTTAACACAACCCATGTGTTTACTTGTACCGCAATGGCTCCCAGCAGTCTCTGAAATACCATGCATCTTGTTTTTCAGGCTTCTGCTCATTCTAATAGAAGCAGTGCAAGAATCTCTTTCACCTCTGCCAGTGGCTACTGTCAATCTGCTGGTCTTTGTCTCCCCCCAAGCTAGCAGTTTTCCGACCCACCTAACACTGCCTCGATAGCATCAGCAAATATTCTTGCACCCTTTCTATTTAAGTGTATCCCATCCCTGTAGAAGCAATCTCTCCTGTTAACAAGTACAGTCCAGGCTGAAAAAAATTCTACCCCTTGAGCCTTGCACAATCTTTCCAGGGCCGAATTGGTCGACAAGGCTCTCATCATATACTCCCTCCTATCGTGTCTGGGCAGAATTGCAGACACTTTCAAATTCAACCCTAATTCTCGGCTTTTGTTCAACAGTGACCTGTACTTGTTAAGTAATTCTGCCGGTCTCCTACTCTTAATATTATTAGTGCCAACGTGTACAACTATATCACCTTTTGTGCCCTTAAAAGATGATATTCGCTCTACAACGTCATCAACCTTTGCCCCTGGCAGACATACCCTGGTCCTGTCATCATTACTTTTGTTTTAGCCATATTCATCTTTAGTCCAAAATTCTTACTAACTCTGCATAACTGATTAAGATTTTTCTTTAATTCTTTGGGATCTTGGCTTATGACCACAATGTCATCAGAAAATTGTAAATGGTTTAGGTACTCTCCATTCACATTGACACCTTTCTGCGACCAGTCTAATCTTCTGAAATCTTCCTGAAGGGCAGCAATAAACAACTTCGGAGATAGTGTCTCCTTGTCAAACTCCTTTCTCAATTTTAAATTTGCTACTGTCTTTGTCTAGTCTAATAAAGGAGGTAGCATTCTCATATATTTTCTTCAAAATCATAATATATGGAGTATCTATGCCTTGTCTTTCCAGTGCCCGAAACATTGCCGTATTATCAAATGCCTTCTCATAATCCACAAATGCCAGTCATAATGGTGATTTCTATTGATTTGCTTTCTCCATTAGCTGTGATATTACATGAAGGTGATCCATAGTTTAGAATCCTGTCCTAAAGCCAGCTTGTTCTTTCGATTGATTCTCATCAAGTATTCCTTCTAACCTGTTAGTAATGACCCTTGTGAACAACTTGCAGATGTGGGATAACAAGCTAATTGGTCTATAATTTCCAATTTCTGATTTATCTCCTTTCTTATGCAGCAAAACTATGGTTGCATTATTCCATTCCTTAGGCATCAACACCTTTTCTAATGCATTTTGTGACGAGTCTTGCCAGATTTTGTGTCATGTCTCTTCCTCCCAATTTTAACAACTCTACAGTAACTTCATCTTCCCCTGGGGCTTTCTTGTTCTTCATTTTCTTCAACGCATGTTCTACCTCATCAGAAAGTATAACACCATCGCTATTCTTCAGTTTCAGTATCATTTGTCTTTCGGTATTCTGCTCATGGCTGCTGATTTAAATCCTGTGTTTTCCCTTAATGCTTGTTCTACTTTCTTGTGTTAAATTTTCTTATGTCCTCCCTCAGTCTCTTTCTAATGGCTTTGCATAACTCAGTATACTTAATTTTCTCCTTGTCAGTGTTTTTCTTGCTCTTCATTTGTCATCTTCGGTTCATCATGACAAGTGTTTCTTGACTAATTTTTTCTTCTTTGGATTTCTTTTTACCTATAGGTTTCTTGGGCTTTATCACTTTCAGAAAGTTGTAATATTCCTCGTCGATATCTTGATCCTGAGCAGTCTGCAGAAGCTCAAACTTGTTCTTAAGTTCCAATAACTAGTTTCAAATAAAACTATTTTGTAAAACCATGCTCCTAATTCACTCCATATGAGATCATTTTAACTAATGCTGACATTATAAAAATAATAAAAACAGTGCCATCAGAAGACAGAGGATGAAATTGTTACACTAAGTACAGTGTGTTCTGGAGAAATGATGAGTGATGAGACGGGTTGGGAGGGGGATTATGCTGCTTGAATACAACAAGACCCTTACCACAGCCTAACCAAATCCAGGTGGATGTTCAGACCATTTAATGTGAGTGACTAGCGGTAAGGCACCTCCGTAGCCAGGTGGGCAGGAGAGCAGTGCGTAGCACACGCTTCTTGATTAGACCGGGGTTCAAGCCCGTGACCACCAAATAAGGAGGATGTGGAAAGGTCAGGAAATGTCCACCGTATATCCCCGGAGCAATATGGCCTTAGCTTCTAATGCTCCTAAAAACCAAATGACAAACAAACAAAAACAAACTAGCGGATGAGAGAGGGGATGGGTTACAGGCCAAATGATTCCAAAGAGTACAATAAAAATATCTTTAGGCAATTTGAATATACAAGCCAGAGAGAGAGTACATCATTATGAGTAACTTTAATTTCTCTCTTATTAGTATTAGCAAATGATACAAAAAAGCAAGCTTATAAAGTATGAGCCAAAAAAAAAAAAAAAAAAAACCTTCCACATCACCTATCCATCATCCCTGTCAATATTTTGTCTAGTTCTTCCTTGAATTTATTCAACTACCACTTTCACAACGGATGGAACCACCCATTGGCTGAAGGCAGACTAATCTGCAACCAACCTTTCTCAATTTGAATTTATGTCCCCTCATGTGCATAGTCTAAGCAAGAGGAAGAATCCCATCAGCATTGAGTTTCTTGAGCCATTCAAAGCCTTAAACACCTCGATGAGTTCAGCGTGCGGGGACTAGACACCTGTGAGGTGTCTAGTCTCCGCATGCTGCGATTTGTAGCACCCTTTGTTCCCCTTGCCAATCTCATTGCCCTGCTCTGTACCCAGCAGCTCTATATTATTCCTAAAATTAGGCCTCCAGCCCTGTATGCAGTACTCAAGGTGTGGCCTGACCATTTCTTTTTACAATGTGATAATCACATTGATTACCTAAAGATACTCTTGTAACTATGGCTAGGGGATTGCTTACTTCCTTTTCTGCCTCCCTTAATATAATTGTATAGATCCTATCCTATCCACCCTAGGCACCTTTTTTTTTATGTTAAGGTTCAACAATTTGACTTGCATTTTCCTCTCAGTTATCACAAAATCATTTAGCTTCCTGTTAGATTATAATGAACTTCTATCATTCCCTTCCCTAAAGGACTCCTCATACATGAATGTAGATTCAAAATACCTATTCAATTTGTCAGCAACATGAGCAGGATCATCAGGAGTTAAACCATCAATATTAAGTTGGCTAATGTGATTCAACACTTCATTGTACTGTTAATATAAATAAAGTCTTCGTTGCTTTTCTTGTCATTCTTTGCCACAGACTTCTCGTAATCTGCCTTAGCTTGGCTAACCGCCTTTGTGACATGATTACAGACTAGTTTATATCTACTATAGGCCTCTGTATCATGTGATAATTAATATGCATCCCACAAATTTTTCTTCTCTGCCACAAGTCTCATCAGTTCATCTGAAATCCATTTAGGCCTAAAGCCTGGAACAGTATTTCTTAGTTGGTATGAAAAGTCTGGTAGCTTCTTATGATTATTTCCTCAAATGCTTCCATTTAGAATTTGATGTTGGTAATATCATCAGATGGTCCCACTGTATAGAATTTATAAACTGTCTGTGACCAATGCAGTCACTCTTACAAATGCAAAAGTCCTTCCCTTTACCCTTGACAGTAGTTATGTCTTTAAATTTAGAAATCATTTATATGCAATAAATATAGTGGTCGTTTCTTGAATCAACTAGGTGACTACTATTTATTTCAACACATTAGAGAAAACACAAGGGCAATCAAATAATATTCACCTAGTTCTCATCAAGGATCTATGCAATATCAAAAATGACTGTTCAAGCAGGTAGTAATTATAATAAAATAAAATCTGTTAAAGTTGAATCCAAAGAAATTTTGGTTGTCAAAGGAAAGAGTAAGAACTTTTAATTGCAGAAAAGGGGACTACAGTGGACATAGATATTTCTTGGGCTCTATTAAGTAAAGCTATTACTATGTAATAGCTTTACTTTACTTTAGTACAATTATACTAATGCATTATGGGAAGTGTTTAAGGGATTCATCCTTGAGGCCACAAACACATTCATTCCAGTTCAAAAGTATTACAAAAGAAAGATGCCAAAATGGACAACAAGAGAGCAGAAACGTTGAATTCGGTAAAAGAAGAGGGCATGAGATAGTTACAGGAAATCGCATGATACTGTCTCAACTTATAAGCAAATATGTAATAAAATCACTGATGAGGTAAGACTTGAAAAAGAGCTGAGAATGAAAAATGACTGGCAAAGAGAGCTAAGAACAGGAATTAAAAAAAAAAAAAAAAAAGTCCTACTCATATATAAATGCAAAAAAAACAGAGTAAATTAGATGCCCCCACCCTTACAAGATCAAAGTGGTGTGTAATCAACAATCCAGTTGAAATACTGGCCAAGTTGAATAGGTATTTTGTGTCAATCTTTAGTAATGAAATTATGGGGAACAGTGAAGTTAAGTTGAACCACTATAAAATAAATAATATAATAAAAATCAAAGAAGAAGAGCCTGTCTGAAAAGTTACCAAAGCTGAGAAGCTGTAGTGCTCCTGGAATGAATGGCATACAACTAGTTGTACCAAAAATATAGCAGCAAATGAATGGAACCAATGAGATCATCATTAGATTCAGAGATTATTCCCAAGTGCCAACAGCTTCCCTATCCCTCAATCAATAAGGAAGGAGTAAAGAGGCGATGAGAAACCAGGGAGTTTGACTTCTGTAGTTAGTAAATTATGGCATCTAGGTTAAATATGCAATACAGGACTATCTTGACAAGCATGGCATTCTAATAGGTCTCAGCATGGTTTTATGATGGATCTTGCCTGACAAAGCTGGTAAATTACTATGATGAGATTATAAAGTAGCTACATGCAGGAAACAACTCTGACATTATATATCTGGATTTTAGTAATCCTGTAGATATAGTTCCTGTGAGAGGAACTATATCAACAGGGTACAAATTAGAGCAGGTCAAGATAACCAATTTGATATAACAATTAACCAATTGTTATATCAAATTATCTTATATAAGTAGATTATAGACCTTAGTTTATTCTAAATTGAGATAGCGAGATTTGGAAGCAAATCAATACTTACGAGTCCGTAGAAGTACCGTTCGTGAATTCCCGCCATTTTTACACGATAGCATAAGTTTAGTGTAGTATAGTGCATAATATAATATTGTCAATTAATCAGTAAATCTATTAATCTTGATAAACTTTATTGTCAATTAAATTGTACTTTTAACTCATATATATAAACGACTTAACTGTAACAAATAATTAATACATAACTATAGTGGTACACGTGATACGGAAGTTGTATAAAGGGAACTCGTAGAAAACACTCGATACCAAAAAAATAAATATAGCGTTATAACTGTTTGGGATATAACTTAAGGATTTAATTTTGTTCTGAAATTGAAATTTTCTCGAATTAAATCGGAATCATGACTCAGACCAGAGCAGCAAAGCAAAAGGCTCAAGCTAATGGGAGTGCTGTGGCTCAGGGGAGAACTGAGGGGGGCAGTTGCCCTCTGAATCACAGTCTTTTAAAATGCACTGTTTGCTTGATGTTTGCGGAGCAGTCGGGTACGGGACATGATACTGCCAAGGGGGATGTCTTTGTGTGTGCACGATGTAAGGAGTGCAAGGAAATCAGGCGACAACTCAGCGTTGTTATGGGCCTTTATGAGAGCTTGAAGGACAGGGTGGATGCCCACGAAAGAAATAAATTGAGGGGCCCATCAAGCTCTCAGCTGCCCACAACAACGCCAGAGCTTGCACTTGGTCATCATGCAACACAGAGGTAGCCCCCTAGGCAGAATGCGCTGGTCCCACAGGAACTAGTAGTTGTTGGTGACTCTATTGTCAGGTAAACGGGGAACATGCTTTGTAAAAAGGATAGGTGGAATAGGACCAGAGTATGTCTACCAGAGGCAATGGTTGATGACATTGTAGAGCGGATATCATCTTTTAAGGGCACAAAAGGTGATATAGTTGTACACATTGGCACTAATGATATTAAGAGAAGGAGACCGGCAGAATTACTTAGCAAGTACAGGTCACTGTTGAAACAAAGCAGTGAATTAGGGTTGAATTTGAAAGTGTCTGCAATTCTGCCCAGACATAATAGGAGGGAGTATATGATGAGAGCCTTGTCGATCAATTCAGCCCTGGAGGGATGGTGCAAGGCTCAAGGGGTAGAATGTTTTTCAGCCTGGTCTGTACTTGTTAACAGGAGAGACTGCTTCTACAGGGATGGGATACACTTAAATAGAAAGGGTGCAAGAATTTTTGCTGATGCTGTTGAGGCAGTGTTAGTGGGTCGGAAAACTGCTAGTTGGGGGGGATACAAGGACTAATAGATTAACAGTAGCCACTGGCAGAGGTGGAAGTGATTCTTGCACTGCTTCTATTGAAACGAGCAGAAGCCTGAAAAACAAGATGCAGGATATTTCAGAGACTGCTGGGAGTCATTGCGGTACAAGTAAACACATGAGTTGTGTTAAGGTAGCTAAGAATAGAAACAGGTGCATGCATACTTGCGTGTACACCAATGCTAGAAGTTTGGTAAATAAATTTGATGAATTTGATGTATTGCTCAAAACATCAAAGGCAGATATTGTTGGGATATCAGAGACGTGGTGTCACACAGATATAAGGAATGCGGAACTGGAATTTGGGGAATACAATGTGTATAGAAAGGATAGACAGGACAGGAGGGGAGGAGGGGTTATGCTATTAGTTAAGAAACACATAAAATCCAAGGAAGTGAAGCCAGTCGACATCGATGGACAGGGCAGTGTCGAGTCAGTTTGGTGTGACATAAGCATAGGGAAATCAAAATTGAGAGTAGGAGTGTGCTATAGGCCTAATGACTCTGATGAGTATAATAAGATATTGTACAGGGAAATGGAGTGGGCCAGTAAATCAGAGAGTCTTATAATGGGGGATTTTAATTTCCCAGATATTGACTGGAATTTGTGGGTTGGTCACTCACACACTAGCCAGGCTTTTGTGGATTTATTGGATGATTGTTTTCTACATCAGCATGTTCGTGAGGCAACAAGAGGGAGCAATACTCTTGATCTGATTATCAGTAGTGATTCTTCATGCATTAAGAATCTGCAGATAAATGAACCACTAGGTGGCAGTGATCACAGTGTGTTGAAGTGGGATTTACTCAAGGAGGTAACTACCATCAGAGGTAAAGGGAAGGGTTTTTGTTTTCGTAAAGGCGACTATGATGGTCTGATACAGTATTTAAATTCTATACAGTGGGACCAACTGATGATGTTACCAACAGCAAACTCAATATGGGAAGCATTCAAGGAACTAATCTTGGAAGCTACCAGGCTTTACATACCAACTAAGAAATACTGTTCAAGGTTTAGGCCTAAATGGTTGTCAGATGAACTAATGAGACATGTGGCAGAGAAGAAAAATGCATGGGATACATACAAATTAATGGGAGACAATAAAACCTAGGATAGATATAAGTTGGTCTGTAACCAAGTCACAAAGGAGATTAGGCAGGCAAAGGCAGACTACGAAAAATCTTTGGCAAAGGATGCAAAGAAAAACAGAAAAGAGTTCTTTACCTATTTAAACTCAAGAAGGAAAGGGATGAATCAGATTGGTCCACTGGATATTGATGGTTCAACAGTTGAGGATCCTGCTCAAGTGGCTAACAATCTAAACGAGAATTTTGCATCTACATTCACGCATGAGGAGTTATTCAGGAAGGAGAATGACGTAGGTAAAGTAAACATTGGCAGTGAGCTAGATGATTTTGTAATAACTGAGAGGAAAGTGGAGGAGAGATTGTTGAGGATAAACATAAAAAAGGCACCTGGGGTGGATGGGATCTATCCAGTTATATTAAAGGAGGCAGCAAAGGAAGTAAGCAAACCCCTAGCCATAATTATGAGAGCTTCATTGGACTCAGGGGAGGTACCCATAGACTGGAGATGTGCAAATGTAACCCCAATTCACAAAGGAGGATCAAAGGCTGACACAAGTAATTATAGACCTATTAGTTTAACTTCTGTTCCAGGAAAATTAATGGACTGCAGGATCACCTAGACAAAATTCAGTTATAGCTCAGATGCAGCATGGTTTTGTTAAGGGCAGGTCTTGCCTGACCAATCTGATTGGATACTATGATGTAGTCACAAAAGAACTGGATGCAGGGAATAACTTTCATATTATATATTTGGATCTTAGAAGGGCTTTTGATACTGTTGCACATGGAAGACTGCTGCACAAATTGGAGCAGTGTGGCATTGGAGGCAAATTGCTGCTATGGATAAGGGGATGGTTGAGTGGCAGAAGGCAGAGAGTGGTAATCAATGGACACTACTCAACGTGGACTAATGTTATTAGTGGAGTTCCTCAGGGTTCAGTGTTCGGTCCGTTGTTGTTTTCGGTGTTTATGAATGATATTGATGATGGTATATCAAGTTTAATGTCCAAGTTTGCAGATGATACAAAGGTTGGCAGGGTTGTTAAGGACACTACTGACGCTATGCTGCTGCAACAGGATCTGGAAAGGTTGAACAGATGAGCTGAGAGGTGGCAAATGAAGTTTAACATTGACAAATGTAAAGTACTACATATGGGCAACAGCAACCCCAGAGCAACGTATCAATTCTGTGGTACTACACTGACAGTGGTAGAGAATGAAAGGGACCTGGGGTGGTTGTGCAGGCAGATATGAAGTTCTCTGAGCAGTGCAGACGGGCTGCAAGAGTAGCTCATGGTGTATTGTCAATGATATATAGGAATTTTTCTAGCAGGGATAAGGAGGTGATTATTCCCTTGTATAAGGCAATGGTTAGGCCACATCTTGAGTACTGTATACAGGTCTGGAGGCCTGATTTCAAGAAGGATGTAGAGCTGCTGGAATGGGTACAGAGAAGGGCAACAAGATTAGTGAATAGAACAAAGGGTTGCTCTTACGAAGAAAGGCTTAAGTTTTGCAAATTACAGAGTCTGGAGACTAGGCACCGGCGAGGTGATCTGATAGAGGTGTATAAGGCTTTGAATGGTTTGAGCATGCTCAATGCCAATGGGATTCTTCCTCTTGCTCAGAATAATCACCTCAGAGGGCATAAATTCAAACTGAGGAAGGACGGATGTCGGATAGATGTGCGGAAATTTGCCTTTGGCCAGCGGGTGGTTGGTTGGTGGAACCGACTTCCATCACTTGTTGTTGAAGTTGATAGCCTAAACAAATTTAAGGCTCAACTGGACAGGTATTTCGAATGAACGGAGGGGTGAAATGGGAGTGGTGTGTTTTTTTTTTTTGGCTGATGCTGAATAAGCTTGCTTTCTTGCATCATATGCCTCTACTAATGCTAATGCTAACGGCGAAAATCAACTGGTGGATTAAGGGTTGACTGATGAACAGGAAAAAGAAGATGGTCATAAATGGGTATCCTTCAAAGTCAATTGGAATAGCAAATGGGGTCCCACAAGGCTCATTACTCAGCCCTCTCTTGTTTCTTATCTTGCTAAATGATACTGAAAAGGGAATACAGGAGACTATAAAATTTGCTGATTATTTAAAGGTTGACAGGGTGGTTTATGATTGAAGCCAGGCTATGCTGCTACAAAAGGATTTGAAATGTCTGCAAGTATACTCTGAAAAATAGCAGCTAAAGTTTAATGCTACCAAATGTAAGGTATTGCACTTGGGAAACAAAAATGTAGGAGTAGCAGAGGTGTATTGCTAAAAAAAAAATAGTACAGGAACGCTTGTCATAAAAAAAATAGTACCGGAACACTCGTTCTCCAGAAGACTACGATAACGCCACATCAACTGTACAGTAACTGAATCAGACTTCAGACTCATGGTTCATTGAACAACCAGTTCTAGCATTCAGCTCATGAATCAAAATGCAGGGTTCGCAGTATATCTCATTCGTTGGATCGCTTTATCTAACACACTGTACTTTAGTAAAAAAACATTCAAGTTTCATTGAGAAATTCATATTTTTGTTTTTAAATAAATTTTTAAAGAAATCTATTAATTTTAAAGATTACTATTAATATATATTTTTAGTAGCAATGGATAAAATAGATATTTCTCCCTCCCCTTTAATTATGCCATTGTTTCATGATATTAGGTGTATAAATTTAATGATTTTCTATTATGACATTTAGAAAAAAAGTACCAGAACATCGTTCCGGCATGAATACACCACTGAGGAATGGTTCATAGACTAGGTAGGAAGGAATTAAAGGTGTTCGGGCTAACGAAGACTTAGGCATTATGATACAGAAAGACATGAAATTCAACATGTGTAAACAGAGGGGAAGAAGAGCACACATATATATATATTATGATTTATTGGAATTCTACAAGTAGAGAAGAGATTATTCCTTTCTATAAGACAAGCTGAATTGCTGTTAAATAAGTGATGAAATGATATCAGAGAAGCATCTATCGATAAAGCTAACAAGGCTGAGAGAGCATAAAAGTCCAAGGGCAGGTGATAGATACTCTTATACTGAAATAGGCAGCAAGTGTAGTCTGAAATTGTATTATTTTATTTTTATTCTATATTTTTTATTTTTATTTTTTTACTGGTCTTTGGCTTCCATGCACTACACTAAATAGCCACATTATTAGTTACATGAAATAGGGTGCTTCAGTATCATATGTGCAATTCAGTGAAAGGATGGGATGTGACATGGGTGCTTCAAAATTCAGTACAAAAATGGGCAAGATAAAAGATTTAAGTAACTGATTGTGCCATGGTATTCAGCGATAAACAGGCCCACTTGAGTACAGGCAACCCCCGTATAACACAGTACTTCTACAACATGGTTTCATTCATGACTGATAAATTGCGGCAATCCTCGCACAACATGGTACTTATATAACACAGTTTTGCTCTAACACAGTTAGAAAATTTCGGGAAACCTCGCATAACAAGTATTTTTGAGCTTTTGTGCAGAGGAAACCCTGCTATTATGTTGGATGTCATTTTTCAAAGTTTCCACTCTTTTTGAATTCCCGCTGTTAACGTGCTAGTCAAGAAAAATGATTGAGAAGTCCCTGTATTTTAATTTGCTGAGAAATCCCCATGTTACATTCTGTGCTATTGAACTTGTGGAAAAATCTAGATTTCAAAGTTTTATTACTATTGGATAAAGTGCCAGGCCATCCAAAAGATTTAAGTCATCCAAATGTTGAAGTTATGTTCTTACCACCACAGTTGTACTAGGTTAATACAACTTCTTTCATTCAGCCATTAGATTAAGGAATTATATCCACCTTTAAAACTCATTACATCAGAAAATCGTTACAATTGATTTCACAAAAAAATTGATTCCAAATGTATGGAAGTAATGGAGGCATGGAAACATTTCTCAATTGTGGACTGTATCAGAATCATAGCTTTATTTCTGAAAGAAGTAAAACCATCAATGTTAAATGTGTAGCCAGAGTCAGTTCATTCAGGAAATATGGCTGAACCGGCCGAAAATGGAATCGGTGCAATAGTAGAACTTGCTATGTTGGTAGGAGGGGAAGGTTTTGATGATGTGACTGTTGAAGCCCTCGTGGGTAGCACAGTTGATAGAATCGTCCTCCTCCCCACACCCACTAGAAAATATCAGAGTTTGAATCCCGTCAATGAGGGAGAAGAATTTTTATGGGTCTTTTTCACAACGTGGCTGAGTTAGTTGGACTCAGGCGAGAGTGACAGTTTTTTCTCCCAGAATCTTTGGTTTTTCGTCCAGCAAAACGAAAATTCTACCTCGGGACACACAATTTATAGACAATATACACAGAGTAACATGGCCTTAGTTGCCTATGCTCCTAAAAAAATTTTAAAAAGATATGAATACTGAAACCATTCAAGAATTACTGATAGAAAAGAGGCTGGTGAAGCAGATGTGGTGGAAATAGCATCGGAGGTAAAATCAATTCAAATCAAATTCAAATCAATTCAAAACCAAATCAATTCAGAAGATGATAGCGCAGATGAAAATTTTAAAACTTCCAAATTTTACACTAAAAAACATATGGGAAGGCATAAAGTTAGCCGAGCAATTAGAATCTTATTTTTTGAATGCAGATTCTTGAATGAAAGGAGCACAAAGTTCAAAAGGGAGCTTCAAAAATGCTTAGTTCCATACAATGAAATTCACAAATATTTTATCAAACAAACCCAGATTATTGATTTTTTAAAGAGAGTAGAAGTTATACGAAATCTATAATGGTTATTTTTGTTAACATTTTGTTAATGAAATAGTGTATTTTTTTTTTTGCTTTTGGAACGTAACCCCCCCCTTTGTACTTTTTCTTAGTTCCATACAACATGGTTTCGCACAACACGACATTTTATAGGAACCTAACTACCGTGTCATATGAGGGTTACCTGTATTCAGAAAGCACAAGCCTGCTAGGGGTTACATATATAACTGTCTCAGGGTGCATCAAGATGGATCCAATAACCAAATAAATGTAGCCAATAGCAATCCTATTGTCAGAAAAAGCTTGTTGATGCGAGATGCCAACAGAGACTGACAAGATTTATACGGAATAACAGAATGGCTACAGCCATTCAAATAACAACCCAGTATAGCAGTGGTAACCAAAGAGTAATTTCAGAATGTACAACTCACTATACCCCATCTATGAAGGAATAGTTAAGATAGACTCAGAAACAGCAACCTTAGGCAGTGGAGGATTGAAAAAAAAATGTTGGTCTGACAAAGCACAATTTCTGTAGTATCATACTGATTGGAGGACAGAATATGGCAGAAACAGCATGAGTCCATGGACTCATCCTGCTCGTGTCAACAATGCAGGGTGGTGGTGGCAGTGAAATGAGGCAAGAAGTGTTTTCATAGTATACACTGAGCCCCTTGATACTAGTGTAACAATGTTTAGATGACACAAATTTTATGAAAATCCACCCACTAGGAGTCAAGTTATTGCATACCGACAGACAGTTGTTTTCACCACAGAAAACATGGTGAAAACAACAAACACTTAATGCATGTATGCTAACAAATGCCTAAAAAAAATAGATCACAAAGTGAAAAATGAGTTGCATGTATTTTTTTTATTAATAAAAAAGTTGTTGCCTTTTTCTGTGCACTAATTATTAAGGAAATATTTTAAAAACTATTTGAGATCCCTTTTCAGTTTACAGGCCAGATCAAATAGCCCTCATAGTCTCCTCCCTTTGATTGGCCTTGCTGCATGATATAAGGATAGCAAGAAAAGCATGGAATTATACTACTGACAATGCAACTGCAAACCATTTTGCATTAGCTGGATTTCCAATAAGAAGTACTGTTATAGAATGTGCGGAGGATTTACATGTTCCTTTATATTTACGTGTTTGGTCCTTGAAGCTGCCACAGACATTCTCTCAGGTATGACAAGCTGGGCATGCTACCTGGGAGTCTACCTAGGAATAATGGAACTGATATTCAGGTGAGACTCAAGTTAAGCAGACAATTTCAGTGAAGTCCAGTCGTTCTGTGAAACCAAATCATCTGCTTGCACCTTCGTGATGGTGGGATTGTTAGTAACCCTGGGTATAATCCTCGCATGCAAGTCCTGAAATACGGCACTTAGTATATTGGAAGTGACCATCCAAGTGTGAACCAACCTAAACAGGGATTGAGGTGTGGTGTTTATTGATCAATCAGTACTTCAAATTCATCAAATTTATTTGCAGTACTCCAAGAATTAGCGTATATGCAAGCATACATGCCCGTGTTCTTATTCTTAGTTACCCTAATACAGACCATGTTTTTATTTGTTCCATGATGACCCACAGCAGGGCCTGAAATCTCCAACACCTTGCATTCCAGGCTGCTGCAATTTTCCAATAGAAAGGCTTCAGTTCTTTTTTTTTTTTTTTTTTTTTTTTTGATTTGGTAGTTGTTGGTGCATCAGCTTCTGTGGCCATATTGCATCTCCCAAGGTTTTTGCAGTACTTTGATCCAAGCCCGAGGCCAGAATCGAACCCGCGACCTTTGGGTTGCCGGGCAGGTACTTTACCCACTCGGCTAGCCCGGTCGGCGCTTCAGTTCTGCAAACTGCAGCATCTGGAGACTCGGCACCTGTGAGGTGATCTGATTGAGGTGTTTAAAGCTTTAAATGGATTAAGCAAGCTCAATGCTGATGACATTCTTCCTCTTGCTCAGACTACACAAATGAGAGGCATAAATTCAAATTGAGGAAGGTTGGTTGCAAGACAGATGTATGAAGGTTTGCCTTCAGCTAGTGGATGGTTGATTGTTGGGGAAAACTTTGATCTGTTGTTGTGGAAGTGAGTAGTTTAAATAAATGTATGGAAGAACTAGACAAATTATTGGAGGGGACAGACAGGCAATGTGGGAGGGGGTTTTTTTGCCTGGTGTTTTATAAACTCATTTCTTGCATCACATGCCACTACTACTACTAATAATAATAAAAATAATAATAATAATAATAATAATTCAAAGAGAGGAATGTTTCTATTCTAAATTTTTTACTGTTTTCAACTTCTTCAGAAACACTGCTAGATGTGAACATATATGAAACTTGTGTTAAGGATATTTAAAAAATTGAAGTAAAATAATATACACATGTCAGAATTATTCGACAATTGTTCTGTTCTTACACAAAACAATAACACACACACACACACACACACACACGCACGCACACACGCACACACGCACGTCTTTATCTTCAAATTTTCCATGAAATTGCTAAGAATGCTTTTTTTACTAGCAGAAATATCACATGGAATTTAGATTCATTTGTCACGACATGTAAAATGAAAATAATAAACAATAATATATAAAATAAAATATAATATTCATAGTATTCCATTCCCACAAGTTAACCATTCACTGTTTATAATTTAGCCAGAATCACTGCCTTTGCTATACCGGGAGGCAATTTATTCCAGTGTGTGACAACCCACTAACCAGAAGTGAACTTCACGAGATGCAGTCTTCTGTTATTCACTGAGATTTTATATTTTTGCCACCTATTTCTTGTCTCATGTACAAGCGAGAACAGACCTGTTTCACTCATTCTACTCAGCACTTTATTAAAAGTCAATCAGATCTTCCCCATGATATATATCCTCACTAACATCACTAATAAATACAAAAAACAGCACTCATCACTAATCTGAACACTCTTCAGATTCCATTAACATTCTCCAGAATTTCTATCTTTTTTTGAAGTGCAGTCTCCTGACCAGAATATAATATTCCAAATATGGTCTAACCATCATCTTGTATAAAGGGATAACAATATTCTTCTTCCTACTAGAAAATGTCCTATGAATCATAGATAGGACACCATGCGTCTTTCTAAATGCCTGGAAAATTTTCATGTCAGATTGAACTGTAACATGTCTTCTCTTCTTGAACCACTTTTAGCACTTCTCCACTAGCTTATATTGACTGCACAATTTCTTTTCTAACACCGCATACAGTGAGTTTCCTCACTGTAACTTGTCCCAAGCCAGGATAAAGAAGGGTGATGGTGTTGTGCCTGAGTAAAGAGAAGGGTTTCTCAATCTCAGGAAGTAAGGGAGACCAATATCCAACTTCCCAATGCATCCATTGAGTATGTGTGGTCACCTCAAGGCAAATCCTCCACCACGTTAAGAAGCTGCATGCTAATCCGTTGCATTCTGAATTGAACTGATTAAATGTAAACAAAGAGAGAGAAAAAAACCAGCCAGGTGTTACAGCAGCAATAAAACTGGTCCGGATTTAGGACTAAGACTTATGTTACATGGAATATGAGGAGTTAATGCAAAGAACATGGAATCGGCAAAGGAAATCCTGAAGACTAAAGTGCAATATCTGGCTGTGACTGATAACCAACAAAAAGGGAAAGGACATTGAAACTCTGGACGATGGCATGATGCTCCTCCATAGTGGTGTCCCTAAGACAGAGTGGTAGAGTAGGGGTAGGTTTAATTGTTACTCAGAGCATGAATACCATCTGTGGCTGAGAATATGTCAGCAAAGGTATCGACAATAGTGAACATCAGGTTAATGCAGACCAAAATAACTTTGACTGTGACACATACTCCCAATGGGGGGGAGGGGGGCTTAGAGTGGAACAGGCATTCTGTGCTATCAGAAACTCAGTCTAAAACACTAATGGATCCAATATCTTTCTATCTTAGAAGATTTAGGAGAAGTCCGATTTGCCTGCCTCCCTAAAATCCCTCATGCACACCTTCTCGATGGCAAGCCCTGTTACGTCACTTAGGTGACAACGAACATGTAGAGTGATTCTCTTCAAGATGCCTGGTCAGCGTGAAGAGGAAAAGACCAAACCCTCCAGCACATGACAGCACAATGAAACAAATCCCTCAGTCCCCAGCAGCTTTCACTCCCCATCTTACGGCAGCGAGAGGATCACAGTGGAAGCAGAGGGTGTTAAGGACCTCTAGGTATGACCAGGCTGCCATTTTGTTGTTGTTGTTATTTGTTATTTGGTTTTTAGAAGCATTAGCAACTAAGGCCATATTGCTCAGGGAATAATGTGGTGGTCATTCCCTGACCTTTCCGCATCCTCCGTATTTGGTGGTCACAGGCTCGAACCCATGTCTAATCAAGAAACATGTGTTACGGACTGCTGCTCCTGCCCACGGAAGCGCCTAGGCTACCATGCACAGAAACTGAACTTGGCCTGTTAAAACATAAGATAGCTCATCGGTGAAGATAGGATATTATAGCTGGAAAAGGAATTAGAATATGTGAATTGGAATATAATCAGTTTGGCTGAAACAAGAAGAAGAAATGAATGACATAAGTTTATCAAGTGGAAATCTGCTGTACACCAATGGAAACAGTGAAAGGAGCAAAGGTGGAGTTGGCTTTCTGGTCCATAAAGATATAAAAAACAACATTTTGGATTTCAAAATTAGATCAAGGGTGTCAAAAGACTACTACTCAGGATTTCTAAGAGGTACAAGCTAAAGGTTATAATGATTTATGCACCAACATCGAGCCATGATAATGAAGAGGTTGAAGAAATATACACTGAAATTGAGAGTCTTCTAGATGAGCAGAAAACCCACTACACTATCATTATGGGAGACTTCAATGCAAAGGTTGGAAAGAGACAAAACAGCGCAGAAAGGGAACTATAGGAAATTCTGGAATTGGTGAGAGAAATGAGAGGTGAAAGACTTGTGAAATTTGCAGAATCTCAAGGACTGTCAGTAATGAACACTCTTTTAAAGAAAAGGGTGAACAGAAGGTGGACATGGAAGAGTCCAAATGGATTAACAACTAATGAAATCGACTTCATCATCACTAACAGAAGATATATCGTGAATGATGTTACCGTCCCAAACAAGGTAAATGTTGGAAGAGATCATAAAATGGTAAGATGTAAGAAAAGAAAGGAAAAAACTGACTCAAGTAAATAATACGAAGGTATCTGAGATAACATAGGAGGAGAAAAAGCGGTATGTACAAAGGGTACTAGGAAAGTTTTGCAATATGACGCAACAATGAATCACAGGAAGCTGCTTGTTGCTGCATGTTGAGACATGTTCATACGTGCATAGTAGCCGCCGCGCCAAGTCGATGGGCTCAGTTATTCATTAGTAGTGAGAGTGTAAAGTGCTTGCGATGGCATCGTGGTCACGAAATGAGATAAGGACAGTTTTGCGGTATAATTTCGTGCGTGGTTTAACCATAGACCAGTGCTTAGAAGAAATGACTCTTGCACTAGATGATGATTGTCCACATCGTACAACGATATTCAGGTGGTATAGAGAATTCCAAAGGGGAAATTTCACTCTGGAGGATTCTGAGAGGCCGGGAAGGCCACGAACGTCAGTTATGGAGGAAAACGTTACTGCTGTGAGGAAAATGCTTGACGAAAACAGGCGAGTGACCTACCAACAGATAGAGGATACTTTGGGCCTAAATTCACCAGCAATTCGTTCGATTCTGCAAGATCATTTGCACGTGAAGAAACTTCGTTCTCTCTGGGTGCCACATCAACTGACTGAAGAGCAGATGACATGACGTGTGACTTGGTGCCGGGAGATGTTAAAAAAGTTTGATAAGGGACAATCTCGGTATGTGAACAACATCGTGACAGGTGACGAGACTTGGCTGTACTATTACGATCTGCCGACCAAGGCTCAAAACAAACTTTGGGTCTTTGATGATGACGACACACCCGTAATTGTCAGAAAATCCCGATCTGTAAAGAAGAAAATGATAGCTGTATTTTTCAAATCGAGTGGAATTGTGGAACATGTCGTTTTGGACACGCAGAAGACAGTCACAGCTAAGTGGTATACTGAACAATGCCTGCCTAAAGTCATTGGATCTATGAAGAACCTGCGGCCAAAGTCAAGAATGGACACCTGGTACCTCCATCACGATAATGCTGCAGCTCGCCGCGCCAAAGCCTGCACCGAATATTTGACCACGACAGGACTGAAACTTCTCGAGCACCCTCCCTACAGTCCAGACCTTGCTCCCTGCGACTTTGCACTGTTCCCGCATGTGAAAATGAAGCTAAAAGGGAGGCGGTTTTCCAGTGATGAGGACCTTCTACGGGCTTGGGACAACGAGTGTGCTTTACTCCCTAGTGAAACTTGGCAGAACTGGTTTAAAGATTGGTTTCGGAGGATGGAGAGGTGTATTGAATGTAGAGGAAATTACTTTGAAAAAATTAAATAAACAAAGCTGTATTGCAAAACTTTCCTAGTACCCTTTGTACTAGAACTGAAGAACAAGTTTGAGCTTCTGCAGACAGCTCAGGACCAAGATAGACAAGGAATATTACAACTTTCTGAAAGTGATAAAGCCCAAGAAACCTATAGGTAAAAAGAAATCCAAAGAAGAAAAATTAGTCAAGAAACATTTGTTGTAATGAACGAAGACGACAAATGAAGAGCAAGATAAACACTGACAAGGAGAAAATTGAGTATACTGAGTTATGCAAAGCCATTAGAAAGAGACAGAGAGGACATAAGATTTAACACAAGAAAAGTAGAACAAGCATTAAGGGAAAACAAAGAACTTAAAATCAGCAGCCATGAGCAGTAATACAGAAAGACAAATGACACTGAAACTGAAGAATAGTGATGGTGTACTTATAAATAGCAGAGAAGGCATAATTAAAATAGCAGAAGACTACTACTAAAGAGAATTATACAAGGAGCAAGGGAATGATGCCAGCAGTGGGTAAGATGGATCGCAAATTTGTAACACATACGGCATACCCAATATCCTTCCCGATGAGGTAGAACATGTGTTGAAGAAAATGAAGAATCAGAAAGTCCCGAGGGAAGATGAAGTTACTGTAGAGTTATTAAAATTGGGAGGAAGAAACATGGCACAAAAACTGGCAAGACTCTTCACAAAATACATTAGAAAAGGTGTGATGCCTAAGGAGTGGAATAATGCGACCATAGTTTTGCTGCATAAGAAAGGAGATAAATCAGAAATTGGAAATTATAGACCAATTAGCTTGTTATCCCACATCTACAAGTTGTTCACAAGGGTCATTACTAACAGATTAGAAGGAATACTTGATAAGAATCAACCGAAAGAGCAAGCTGGCTTTAGGACAGGATTCTCAACAACGGATCACCTTCACGTAATATCACAGCTAATGGAGAAAGAAAATCAATAGAAATCACCATTATGACTGGCATTTGTGGATTATGAGAAGGCATTTGACACCATACGGCAATGTTTCGGGCACTGGAAAGACAAGGCATAGATACTCCATATATTATGATTTTGAAGAAAATATATGAGAATGCTACTTCCTTTATTAGACTAGACAAAGACAGTAGCAAATTTAAAATTGAGAAAGGAGTTTGACAAGGAGACAATATTTCCGAAGTTATTTATTGCTGCCCTTGAGGAAGATTTTCAGAAGATTAGACTGGTCGCAGAAAGGTGTCAATGTGAATGGAGAGTACCTAAACCATTTACAATTTTCTGATGACATTGTGGTCATAAGCCAAGATCCCAAAGAATTAAAGAAAAATCTTAATCAGTTATGCAGAGTTAGTAAGAATTTTGGACTAAAGATGAATATGGCTAAAACGAAAGTAATGATGAATAAGTATGCCATAGAAAGGGATATCCTCATTGAAGGAGCAGAATTGAAAAGGTGGAGTCATATACTTATCTGGGACAAGTCATTAGCTGTAATAATGATAAATGGGTGGAATTCAAGAGAAGAATAAATTTTTGATTTATAGCAATCAGGAAATATAGTCCCATACTGAGAAGCAATAACCCAATTTGTTTGAAATGTAAAATAATGAACCACCATGACTTATGGAAATGAAACTTGGGCGCTCACCAAAAGAATGGAAGAGAAGCAGAAAAACAAACAGTGAAGAATGGAACTAATTATATTGGGAATCAGACTGTTAGATAAGAAGAGAAACACATGGATTAGGCATCAAACTCAAGTAAAGTACATTTTTATCAAAACTAAAGAACTAAAACTGTCTTGGGCAGGACACGTAGCTCGAAGACATGACAGATGGACTAAGAAAATAACAGTATGGTACCCAAGAGAAGCTAGAAGAAAACCTGGAAGACAACGATGAAGATCGACAGATGCAATTCATGAGTTTGTGGGTAGGAAATGGATGGCCATTGCACAAAACAGAAGGAACTGGAAAGTTGCTGGAGAGGCCTTCATCCTGCAGTGGATTGAAAATGGCTGATGATGATGATGACTCCCAATGAAGATGAATGCACTGATGTGAAGGATGAGTATTATGAGCAGCTGCAAAGAACACTTGACAAGCTGGCAAAAGATAAAATCCAACTCTCCCATTCATGTCACCAAAGACATGAATGGGAGAGTTGGAAAGGTAATGGAGAGGTGGGGGAGTGTTATTGGCAGAGAAAGGAGAGAACAGCGAGAGTCTTTTGCAGATCTGCATCACTAATGATCTCATCATAACCAACACTGAGTTTATTCACAAAGATATAAACATAAGTACATTAGAGCAGAACCGTCGAGGATTGTGAGATTCATCATTATTGACTACATATGGTAAAGAAGAATAAAATGAAGTTTGTCCGGAACACCGTTTTTAAGAGAAGACCAAAAATAGGCAGTGACCATCTCCTGCCAATCATGGAGTTAGTGTTTGAATTCCCTATGAAGAAGATCAAGAAATTGAGAAGGAAGACGACCTGAACTAAGATCAAACCCAAAGCTGAAGCAGACACCCAACAGAAATACCAGAAGGGGGTCACTCAGACTGAGAGAGGTCAAGCACTGGAGATGGTCTGAGGACCTGGAAGTGAGTTTGAAGGTGGTGTAACCCTCTTTAGGACAACTCTATTTGATGCTGCAGCCAAAGTCTGTGGTAGTTTTCAGTCAGCCCACGGAAGAAACAAACAGCATGGTGAAATGAATCTGTGAAAGCTGAGGTGGACAAAATCATCAAGGACCAACAGAAATTATAAAGCATAAATGGCACAAAGACAAAAGGCCAAGCAGGCAGTCATAGCAGCAAAGTCAAAGTCATGGAGCAAGTTCAGGGAATTCCTAGAAACAGCACAGGAAAAAAATTAGAAACTTTTCTACAGGGTCCTCAAAAATATAGAGGACAAATGTCCCCTGAAGTTCATCAAATCAAAGGAAGGTTCAGTTCTAATTGAGGAGGGTAAAATTATGAATAGGTGGAAGCAGCTTTTTCAAAAATTTCCACCATTTCAGGGGATGAAGATCATGATAATAGGGATCCAGCTTATGTGATGATATTGTAGATAGAGTCAGCAAGGAGAACAATATCAGTCTGTCAAAGATGAGTGCAGCTACACAAAAGATAAGAGCTGGAAAGGCAGAGTAAGAAGATACCAGAAGACTGGGATTTATCATTCATTGTGCCCATCCTTAAAAAGGGTGACAACTGGAAATACCAAAATCATCAAGGCATTTCCTTGCTTAGCATTCTGGGAAAGATGTATTCTCAAATAGTAGAAACGAAACAAGGCTGAGGAAAAAGGTGGAAGGGCAGCTGGAAAGGTCCAACACAGGTTCAGACAGGGAAGAGGCACACAAAATCTTATCTTTACGCCCCGGCAGATTATTGAGAAATCCACTGAGTATTACTCAGAAGTGGATCTTTGCTACCTTGACCTTGAGAAAGCATTTGACAAGGTTCCATGGTATGAGGAATGGAGTGTTGGAGAAGAAAAATGTTAGCAGAAGCTTAGTAGCTGCCATAGGAGTTACTATAAGTGATGCCGTAAATATATGAGAACTGGCAACTCAAAATCAGAAGAATTCTTGACAGCATCAGGTGTAAGGAAAGGAGACAATCTCTCCCAGTATCTCTTCCTTGTAATCATGGATGAAATCATTAGGAATGCAAGGCACATACCAGGCCTGGCCTTTCTGGTTGGGAAATTGGACGATGAGGCCTGTTGCTATCTCTGAAATTGCTTTCGCCAATGATGTGGCTTTGATAACCAAGTCATAGGAAAATCTTCAACATATCCTGAACATGTAGAAAGAAGCTATGGCAAAAAGAGGAATGGCCATTAGCTTTGGTAAGATCAAGCATATGGTAATTTCCCGCAAACCTGTATGCCATCTGATCACCTCAGATGGGAAAAACATTGAACAGGTTCGGCACTTCAGCGAAATGGCAATAGGGTCTGAAATGTATAGACCATATTAAATACAAAGATGATCAAGTATTTGGGATCTATCATCAGCGAGGATGGCCAGAAAAAGATGAAAAGATAAATGCAAGGATTGCAGCCTTGGAACACCTACCATGCCATAAACTGAGGGCTTATCAGCAAGGAAGAGGTGAGCAAGAGAAGTTAGCTGTGTACAAGTCCACCTATGTACCAACCTTGACATACAGCTATGAGTCAGTCTCTCCTCTAAGTATCAGAGCCAACTGCAAGCTGCTGAGATGGGGTAACTTCACAGAGTGGAACAAGACACCATCACAGAGTGCCCACAATCAAACTATACAGACTGCATGAATGTAATTCCACTTCAAATGCAAATATGAGAGCCCAAACTTCAATGGTGTGGCCATGTCATCAGAATGGACAACCAGTTTACACATTTGGACTGAAGCCAAACCAGGGGGAAAAGTCACAGTTGAAATGGGAAGATAACATCCATAATAATATTATTATTATTAGCCATACGGTGCAAGGAAGCCTGCAGCTTATGCTGCTCCAGCCAAAAAAAATTCCCGAGTTACCCTGAGAGAGAGAGAGAGAGAGAGAGAGAGAGAGAGAGAGAGAGAGAGAGAGAGAGAGAGAGAGAGAGAGAGAGAGAGAGAGAGAGAGAGAGAGAGAGAAATGAATCACCAAGAAAAAGAAGAATGATGATATCCAGCTCATGACCCTGGGTGTGCCAAGCCTATACTCACCAGATGTGAGCCCATAGCCTGGCTAAGGGGGGGGAGTGGTCTGGAGACAGGTCAGAACCACTGCTTATGACAGGAAAAAATGGTGACCTCTCTGTGAAATCTCAACACAGCTGGTACAAGAAGAGCGACTAAGTAAAGTAAAGTAAAGTACACTATTTCTTTTCCCGGTGCCTCCGTAGCCAGGTAGGAAGGAGCAGTAGTGCATAGCACATGCTTCTTGATTAGACCGGGGTTCGAGCCTGTCACCACCAAATACAGAGGATGCGGAAAGGTCAGCGAATGACCACCACATATCCCGGCGCAATATGGCCTTAGTTGCTAATGCTCCTAAAAAGCAAATAACAATAACATTTCTTTCCCCGAATGTATAAGCTTACATTCAGAAGAATTAAAGTTTAGTTGCCAATTTTAGGTGCATAAGCATATTTATATTAGTATTAATAGTGGCAAATGATACAGGAAATCAAGCTTATAAACCATCAGCCATGTGGCTTTGATAACCAAGTCATAGGAAAAAAATAAATAAATAAAATCCCATTTCAACTGTCCATCCTCTTCTCCAATAGTTTGTCTAGTTCTTCCTAATTTATTCAAACAACCACTTCCACAAAAACAGAGGGAAGCTTGTTCCAGCAATCAACCACTTATTAGCTGAGAGGCAACTTCTGCTTATCTATTCTGCAACCATCATTCCTCAATTTGAATTTATGCCCCCTCATGTGCATAGTCTAAGCAAGAGGAAAAATCCCATCAGCATTGAGTTTGCTCAAGCCACAAAAAGCCATAAACACACCAATCAGATCAGCTCGCAGGGGCCTAGTCTCCAATTTACAGAAATGAAGCCTTTCTTGGTAAAAGCACCAATTTGTTCTCCTCAACAGTCTCATTGCTCTTCTCTGTACCATTCCAGCAGATCTGGAAAGGGTACTCAGTCATTTTCAATCCACTGCAGGATGAAGGCCTCTCCAGCAACTTTCCAGTTCCTTCTGTTTTGTGCAATGGCCCTCCAATTACTGCCCCTGAACTCTTTGAATTTCATCTGTCCATCTCCGTTATTGTCTTCCTGGTTTTCTTTTAGCTCCTCTTGGGTACCATTCTGTTATTTTCTTAGTCCATCTGTCGTCATCAAACTATGTGTCATGCCCAGGTCCATTTCAGTCTTTAGTGTTGATAAGAATGTCCTTTACTTGAGTTTGCTGCCCAATCCATGTGTTTCTCTTCTTATCCAACAGTCTAATTCCTAATATAATTCATTCCATTCTTTGCTGTGTAGTTTTCAGCTTCTCTTCCATTCTTTTGGTGACTGCCCAAATTTCACTTAGATAAGTCATGGTTCGGAGTATGAATTGATTCATTATTTTAAGTTTCAGGCAAATTGAGATATTGCTCCTCAATATTTCCTGAATGCTATCCATTTAAAATTTTTTCTTTTCTTGACTTCCAGCCATTTATCATTGTTACAGCTAATTGCTTGTTCAAGATAAGTACATCAATCCACGTTTTCAATTTCTACTCCTTCAAGGTTTATATCCCTTTCTGTGACATACTTGTTCATCATTACTTTTATTTTAACGATATTCATCTTTAGTCTGAAATCCATACTAACTCTGCATAACAGATTAAGATTTTTCTCTAATTCTTTGGAATCATGGCTTATATCACAATGTCATCTACAAATCATAAATGGTTTAGGTACTCTCCATTCACATTGGCTCCTTTCTGCAACCAGTCCAATCTTCTGAAAGCTTCTTCATGGGCAGCAGTAAGCAACTTCGGAGATATTGTCTCCTTGTTGAACTTCTTTCTCACAATTTTAAATTTGCTACTGTCTTTGTCGAGTCTAATAAAGGAAGTAGCTTTCTCATATATTTTCTTCAAAATCCTAATGTACAGGCTATCTATGCCTTGTCTTTCCAGTGCCCGAAACATTGCCTTATGCTTTATGGAGTCAAATGCCTTTTCATAATCCACAAATGCCAGGCATAATGGCATTTTATATTCATTTGCTTTCTTCATTAGCTGTGATATTACGTGAAGATGATCCATAGTTGAGAATGCTCCCCTAAAGCCAGCTTGCTCTTTTGGTTTATTCTCATCAAGTATTATTTCTAATCTGTTAGTAATGACCCTTGTAAACAATTTGTATATGTGGGACAGGCTAATTGGTCTAAAATTTCCAATTTCTGATTTGTCTCCTTTCTTATGTAGCAAAATTATGATTGCATTATTCCACTCCTTAGGCATCATGCCTTTCCTAATAAATTTTGTAAAGAGTCTTGCCAGTTTCTGTGTCATGTTTCTTCACCCCAATTTTAACAACTCTACAGTAACTTTATCTTCACGTGGGGCTTTCTGATTCTACATTTTCTTCAATGCATGTTCTACCTCATCATGAAGGACATTGGGTATGTCGTATATGTTGCAAATTTGTGGTCCATCTTCCCCACTGATGGGATCGTTCCCTTTGCTCCTTATATAATACTTTATAATAATCTTCAGCTATTTGAATTATGCCTTCTCTGTTATTTATAAGTACACCATCACTGTTCTTCAGCTTCAGTATCATTTGTCTTTCTGTATTACTGCTCATGGCTGCTGATTTAAATCCTTTGTTTTCCCTTAATGCTTGTTCTTTTCTTGTGTTAAATCTTCTTATGTCCTCTTTCAGTCTCTTTCTAATGGCTTGCATAGCGTAGTATACTCAATTTTGTCCATTTCAGTGTTTATCTTGCTCTTCATTTGTCATCTTTGGTTCATCGTGACAAGTGTTTCTTGACTAATATTTTCTTATTTGGGTTTCTTTTTACCTATAGGTTTCTTGGGCTTTATCACTTTCAGAAAGTTGTAATATTCCTCATTGATATCTTGGTCCTGAGCAGTCTTCAGAAGATCAAACTTGTTCTTAAGTTTCAGTACATACTGCTGCTTTTTCTCCTCTTTTGTTATCTCAAAGACCTTCATACTATTTACTCAAGTCAGTTTTTTTCCTTTCTTTTCTTACATCTATATAAATTGTGCATCTTACCATTCTATGATCACTTCCAACATTTACCTTGTTCAGGAAAATAACATCATTCACAAAATATCTTCTGTTAGTGAGGATTAAATCAATTTCATTAGTTGTTAATCCATTTGGGCTCTTCCATGTCCACTTTCTGTTCACCCTTTTCTTGACAAAAATTCTGCAAATTCCACAAGACTTTCCCATCTTTCATTTCATTCACCAATTCCAAAATTTCCTATAGTTTCTGTTTCTGTGCTGTTCTGTCTCTTTCCAAACTAAGCATTGAAGTCCACCATTATGATGGTGTAGTGAGTTTTCAGTTCGTCTAGAAGTCTCTCAATTTTAGTGTACATTTCTTCAACCTCTTCATCATCGTGGCTCGATGTTGGTGCATATATCATTATAACCTTCAGTTTGTACCTCTTAGAAGTCCTGAGTAGTAGTCTTGACAGCCTAGGTGATGTACTTTAGAATTCCAAAATGTTGTTTTTAATATTTTTATGGACCAAAAAACCAACTCCACCTGCACTGTTTTCACTGTTTCCATTGGCGTACAGCAGGTTTCCACTTGATAAACTTGATTTATTCCTTCTTCTTCTTCTTGTTTCAGCCAAGCAGATGATATTCCAATTCACATTTTCTTTTCCAGCTCTAATATCCTATCTTCACCGATGAGCGATCTTACGTTGTAACAGGCCAAATGCAGTTCAAGTAGCCAGAGATTCTTTGCACCCTTTGCTTCAACTATGATCCTCTAGCTGCTGTATGAGGAAGAGTGAAAGCCTCTGGGGACTGAGGGCCATTTCTTTTATTGTGTTGTCATATTTAATAAATATGACATGCCCTGACCACTGCCTTTTACAATGGAATTATCACCCCCTCCCTATTCCTGCTAGCAAACTTCCTGTATATATATATATATATATATATATCATTCACAAAATCCTATGAGCATTCCTGGCAGCCTGTTACCACTGTTCAGAGAACTTCGTCTCAGACTACATAATTACCCCCAGGTTCTTTTTCATTTTCCACTTCCCTGAGTGTAATACTATACAGTTGGTACTTTATTCTGGGGGTTACTGCTACCCGTATACAGTAATTTGCATTTGCCAATGTTAAACTTCAACTGCCATTTCTCAACCCAACTGTCTAATTTTTCCATATCTTGTTGTAGCAAGCATACCTTGATTATTGTCATTAACCACCCTGCCAACCTTGATATCATTTGAAAATTTAAATGTCAACCCATCCACTTATCAAATCCATTCTGAGACTGCAGTATAAATGCATTCCTGTTCAGATGAGCCTGTATTGCTTTAACCAGTGATTCCATTATTTTCCCTGGAACCAATGTTAAGCTTACAGGTCTGTAATTACTTATGTCACCCTTGGTCCAATTTTTATGAATTGGGGATACATCCACATATCTCCAGTCCACAAGGAACTCCCCTGAATCTAAAGATGCTCTCATAATTATGGCAAAAGAGTTGCTTGCCACCTTTACTATCTCTCATAATATAACTGGATAGATCCCCTCAACCCCTTATTTTTAAAGACATTTTAAAGTTCTTCCTGCAGTCTAATGGCACTCTCATTAGCATTTCCAATGGTTTCATACACTTGCATGCAGCCTTTCTAACTGAATACATGGGCTCTGAATCCTATCAAAATTTACTTCACTTCTTGCTGAGATGTCTGATTCAATAGTTACTCCCCAATCAGTTAACAAATTTTCAAGGAAGTGCTTGTCAATTTTTCTAGTGCCTATTCTGTGAGCAGAATTCCTACATCCTCCCCTTAATTTGCTGCCTCCCTTAATATAATTGGATAGATTCCATTTCACCACAGGTGCCTTTTTTATGTCCACATCCTCAACAATTTCTCCTCAACTTTCCTTTCAGTTATCACAGTCATTTAGCTCCTCATTAGAGTTTATCCTAAAAATTTTCTCCACTACTTTCCTTTCAGTCATCACAGTCATTTAGTTTCTTGTCAGAGTTTGATAAACTTCTGGCATCCTCTCCCTTAAAGAATTCTTCATGTGTGAATAAAGATGCAAAATACCTATTCAATTTGTCCACAACATGAGCAGGGTCAACAGTTAACTCATAGACATCTTCAACTCCTTCCCTCTATTGTTAATATTTGTAAAATAATAAGAGGAGTTTACCTCAATACAGCACGTAGAACACTTCCGTATGATACTCTCCAGAAATTAAAACGAAAAAATCAAAAAAGTTACATTAGAGTAACAAATAATTTAAAAAACAATTAAAAATTAATTTAACACAATTAACGAAAAAATTGCAAAAACGATTTTCCTTCCTGAAGCTGACAACGCTTTTCGGCCATATGTCGTGATCACAGGAATGAAAATTACCGAATAGGGGTGAGTATGAAACTTAAATAGGGATTATTTGTCTCTGTACATGTGTGTAAAAGCCCACGAATCAGAGATGAGATATGGCCGACGAACATTAACAGAATTTTCGTGTAATTTAATTTCTACAGTTTCTGCAATTAATAGTCGCGTATAATTTTACAAATATTGATATCAACATAGAACATATTGAGCATTACAGCTCTGGTTCATACTATCTCTACTGTTAATATAAGCATAGAAGCTTTGTTGTTTTTCTTGGTATTCTTTGCCAGAGACTTCTCATAATCTGCCTTAGCTTGCCTAACTTCCTTTGTGGCTTGGTTACAGACCAATTTTAAAAGATTTTGCTGTAAGACCTTTTGGGGGGGGAGGGAGAGAGAGAGAGACCAAGAAACTGGTAGCAGTGACGTTTTCAGCTTTTATAGAGGAAGAGGTGTCAATTTCAAAGCCATCAAAATTTAAAGGAATCTTTTTCCTAGGGTTGTAATAAAAGCCACAGCAGACTAAAAAAGGATCAAGAGGGAGGGGGATGCAGCTAGAAAGTATCAGAAAAGCTGGGGTTGACACAGTTCTACATGGCTTCAGAATGACAAGAAGAAAGATAACTGAAAATATCCAAATTTGAATTGTACTGTGAGGAGCCAGGATCCAGCAGCATAAGTAATTATGCTGCTGGATAATTAAAGTTTCATTGGAAGGAAGACTGCACAATAAAAAGTTTTTAAAGTTTTATTATTTAATCCCCACACAATCTTAGAGATTCCAGTTATTTGGGAATAAAATTTTCTGACTTTGTCAGAGAGATAAGAGACGTGGAGAAGAAAGTAAGTCTGTTGTCAATCAGTAATCTAAGGAATTCATAAGTTGAGACCAAAAGAATGGAACAGCAGTCTTTTACAAGAGGAGGAGGAGGGCGAGTAGGAGAAAGGCTGCCTTTTAAAATCATCAGGGAAGTTAATTTATTCAAAACAGACCAATTATGAAATCGACTAAGAATATTGTTAGCATTTTGTTCCAAGGAACTGCCTAGAATTGGCTAAAAAAAATAAAAAAAAAAAAAAAAAAAAAATAGTAGAACAAGATCATGAGCATAAGCTAAAAATAAATAATCTGGAAATTGTCTGATTAACCAATCATTCATGATGAAATTCCAAAACAGGGATCCAAGCATGGACCTTTGCAGACATTGACAATCAACTTGACAAGAGACAGAATGTAACTGTGAGGGAAGAGACAAATCATTGAGAAAAATAATGCCGACTAAGCACAAAAAAGATTTAAGAGACATTGTATGCAGTGAAGACCTTTGAGGGCACTCTCCCAACAAAGGGAGTCGAAAGCACCCCCAAAGTCAATGAAGACAGCAAGGTATATTTACAATAATTTGCTGAGTGAACATAGCACATAATGATATCACATCTTGGAAGGAAGTGAGTTAAAATGAAAAAGGATACAATTTCTTTCTACTGTTATCACTTGTTCCACAATATCTCAGCTCATTTCATTGATTTTATGCCTCACCGTATAATCTTAAAGAAAAATGCATTCTAATTCTTAAACTGAGATTCGCTATCATAAATTGAAAATTTATTCTCCAATCATGACTTTTTGCATTAAAAAAAAAAAAAGACACATCTTTGTCTCTTAATTCTCCGAAAGTTGCTAAAAATGCTTTTTCTACTAGCTAACTTCCAAATTGAACTCATTTGCATCACTATCATAATTCATCTTGATGTAGAAGATGGCTTGCATGGCAACCTGCAATTCCACACAAAGTACACAATAAACTTTCCAATAAATGCCTAATAAACTTTAAGATTAAAAATCTGCTGCACTCGTCATAAAATACAGCAGATAGTAAGCTCTGGATTTTAATAAACCCTCATCCCCATCATATACGTTTTAAGACTGGAGATTTTATGATGGAGGGAAAGCACATGAAACTCGGATGGTTGCAAGAACCACATGGAATGGTGCCAGATGAAAGACCACTTCAAGAGAAAAGCATACTCTAGCAGGATTATATAAATACGCACTATTATACAATTTTTAATAAAGTTTACCTTTATCATCTTATCCCTATCCAATTTAATCCAAAGAAATAATAGTAGTAGTAGTAGTGGCAAATGATGCAAGAAAGCAAGCTTCTATAGCATCAGCAAAAAAAAAAAAAAAACACTTCACCCATCCTTCCAGAATTTGTCTAGTTCTTCCTTGAATTTACTCAAACTACCCACTTCCAAAATAACAGATAGAAGCCTATTCCAAAAATCAACCACCCACTGGCTGAAGGCAAATTACCACACAACTATCCTGCAACCAACCTTCCTCAACTTGAATTTATGCTCTATCAGCAAGAGGAAGCAATAAATGTCATTAACATTTTGCTTACTCAATCTATTCGAGGCTTTAAACACCTCAAGCAGATTCCCCCACAGGTACCTAGTTTCCAGCCACTGCAATTTGCAGAACTGAACCCTTTCTAGATAAAAGCACCATTTTGTTTCCTTCACCAATCTGGTTGCCCTGCTCTGCACCCATTCCAGCAGATCAACATCCTTCCTAAAGTGAGGTCACCAGATCTGTATACAGTACCAAAGATGTGGCCTAACCATGACCTTGTACAAAGGGGTAATCACCTCCTTATCCCTGCTAACAAAGTTTCTGTATATCATTGACAAAACTCCATGAGCTGTCCTGGCAGCATGTTACATTGCTCAGAAAATTTCATATCTGACTGCACAATTACCCCCAGGTCTTTTTCATTTTCCACAGTTGATAAGTTACTATGTGGTACTACACAGTTGATGTTACTTGGGAATCACTGCTACCCATATGCAGTATCTTGCATTTGTCAATGTTAAACTTCAAACTGCCATTTCTCAGTCCATCAACCCAATTTTCCTAGATCTTGTTGCAGTAGCTCACCTGATTACTGTCATCAACCACCCTTCCAACTTTTGTATCTGCAAACTTAAGACATTAAGCCTGATATACCTTCACTATCATTAATAAATATTGAAAACAATAATGGGCCTAGCAATGAACACCGGGGGGGGGGGGGGGGGGGGGGGGGACCTGAACTAATAACATCAGTCCACAAAGAGCAGTGCCCGTTGATAACCACTCTCTGCCTTCTTACACTTAACCATCCCTTTACCCATAGGAGTAACTTGCCCTTAATGTCACATTGCTCCAGTCTGTACAGCAGCCTTTTTTGTGTGCAACAGTATAAAAAGCCTTCCTGAATTATTTTTGCATCATAGTATCTAATCAGATTGGTTAGACAAGACCACTCCTTATCAAATCAATGCTGTGATTGCAGTATAATTGCATTCCTGTTCCAATGATCTTACATTACTTCTTTAACCAGTGGCTCCATTATTTTACCTGAAACAGTAGTTAAGCTGACAGATCTGCAATTACTCATATCACCTTTTGATCCCACTTTATGAATTGGAGATATATTCGTACTTCTCCAGTCCATAGGGACCTCCTCTGAATCCAAGGATGCTCTCATAATTATGGCTAAGGGTTTGCTACCTACTTTGCTGCTTCCCTTAATATGACTGGATTGATCCCATCCATCCTAGGTGCCTTTTTTATGTTCAGCTTCAACAATTTCTCTTCCACTTTCTTTTCACTTATCACAAAGTCATTTAGCTCCCCATTGGAGTTTCATAAACTTCTGGCATCCCCTCCCCTAAAGAATTCATCATGTATGAATGTAGATGAAAATACATATTTAATTTGTCAGCAAACTGAGCAGGGTCATCAACAGTTAACCCATTGACATCAAAGTGGTTCAATGTGATTCAACCTCTTCTTTCAACTGTTAATAGAAGCATAGAAATCACTGCTCTTCTTTGCAAGGCTTCTCATAATATAGCTTAGCTTGCCTAACCTCCTTTTTGACTTGATTATAGACTAATTTATATGTACCATAGGCTTCTATATCAGCTGATAATTTATATGCATCCCATGCACTTTTATTCTCTGTCAAGAGTCTCAATAGTTCATCTGGCAACCATTTAGGTCTAAGCCTTGAACAGTATTTCTTTGTTGGTATCAGTAATTTTATAATAATTGATAACTATTTCTAAAAGAATTTCACCTATACTACTAGCCTAGACTAATAATAAAAGACCAATGGCAGGAAAACACTGCTTAGCATTTTTTTTTTTTTTCTTTTAACTTTAACAGCATAATAATGGTAGGCAGCTAATGTTCATTATTCCTTTGAAAATTCAAAATTATCTAATGGGCTAATTATCCAGAGGTTGGAAGCTACTGTCATAATATGTAATGTGCTCGTTTAATTTAACTGGTTTCAGGGGCATTTTATCGTGTGATTTTTAAATATAGATACTACACATGTGGGAGAATAATATGAGTATTTATGAGTATTAAAAAATCATAAAAACATGCTATGTTAATTACTCTGTGTTAAATTTAACTTTTACTCTTTAAAAATCCATTTTTCTGGCTTTAGACAGCATGTCACATATGACTGATGAGCATGCCACTTTTAGTGTTATTTTAAATATCATTTCACTATACTTATAATTTCATTAATTTCCTGCATTATCAACAAAGTATTTTAAATATCGCTCTTCTGCTGCTGAAGAACAGAAATATCAACAAATGCATTTAGTAAATATTGTGAAATACAAAACTGACAAAAATTAATTTTGCTTAATAGCACATCCAACTGTTTCAAATTACACAAGCTTTTACTATCACCTGAAATTCAACTCTAAGATTTCAACTTAAATATCAAGATGTTTTCTTTCATTTCAGTAGCTCAGAAGGCTAATATTTTACAGAAAGAGAAATGACTATGATATTTGCTGTCTTATTAAGTAAATAGTTCTGAAAAGGCTTTATATAACTAATAAACAAAGAATAAACTTTTACAACTTATTTTTTTTTGTTAAAAAGGGCCATCTATCCCCAAGGAAGAAGTATCTCACCATACAAGCAAAGCAACTGTAATAGCATGGTCATATAGACAATATTACGATAGTAAATAATTACGAAGTAGTTTGGGGCAAAAGTTTTGGCAAAACAGTATTACAACTTATTACAAGCACAATTATAATTTCTCATAACCATTATATTCATAAATTTCTAAGTACACTTACTAATGAATGATACAAATCAATTCTGTATCCAACACTACTAGCTAATCAACCAAAAGAAAAGAACCATTGTGCAATTCTGTAATTATTTACAACAGAATAATATTTATTTTGGCTTTTTGCAATAATGGAATGCTTTAACAAGTTATATTTGGCATAATTTATTATTAGTATTAACTTGCAACTTATTATACATTATAACATATTATCAAAATTACATAGATGATTGCCCTAAACCATACTGGAATCAAAATTGATGATCAGCTGGTACTGTGCAGTATTAGACACATATCAGCCTATACATATACGTATAGGCTAAGATGCAAATGGGTATTTTAGGAGGATGAGATCAATCATTTCAGCTCATATTCTAGAAAGGAATAAACCGATGGAAGCAACAAGGTCAAAGAAGGGTTCAATAAGGATTACCATCTGTCCATAAATTTAACAACCGTAAAGAGTTCAAACTGGATATGTCCATAAATACATTTAGGTATCCCAGTCACTTTGAGGATAGTAATATACAATTATTTCCAAAACTGTCAGTGATGATAAGTCAGTGTTTTCTCAAAAATGTAGTGTAATATGTTCCTTCCTATTAACTAATTCAAGTGTCTGTAAAAATATTTCAGGAAAAAAAAATAATAAAAAAAAAAAAAAATATATATATATATATATATTTTTTTTTTTTTAGATTTGAGTATTCCTATTTTGAAGTGATTGGAACCATTCTTTTAAGCAAATGATAAATGAACACTGTGGTAGATTGGTTAATTCATGCACCCACCAATAATCCCAACAACCCCAAATAGCATAGGGAAAGTCCCCCCAAATTCCAAGAAGGAGGGGACTTTCACTATGCTACCTCCAGGTCCTAGTGTCATGCATAGGTGATGCACTGCTTTAAGTCATGTATTTAATCAAATATCAATGCAGCACCTATAATATATATATATATATAGTTTTTTTTATTTTGTATTTTTTGGCATTAAACTTCATGGAACTGTCATCGCAATCATATAAAAATATTAAGTTTATTTATCTGTAACTATTTTTCCTACTATCTGCAAAAATCAGAGGCTTGCAACTGTTGACCTAATCCACTACAAAAGGCTGGTCCCTTATTCTCCTGCCCTGTGTAAAATGACAATTACACATAAACAAGTACATCAAGCACAGCCCAACAGAACTGACTGGATGTAATATCAGAAGACTGATATTACATCCAACAAAAGGAGGATGTAACATCAGAAGACTTTCTTCCAGAGATGGTGGCAACATGCTCTGTTAAGAAGACAAGTGTAGGACAACTATCATTTATCTGCTTGAGACAAAAATATAAAATACAGCAGTTAAGTTACTGTCACTCAAAAACATAAAACAATGTATTGGCAACCATACTGCAACTAATGGAATTAAAGATAAATGAACTGAAGATTTTGCTACAAGTTATCCAAGTCATAAACAAATAAAGTGGTACAGTTATGATTTCTAGAATCAAAATAAACATAAAAACTGCATAAAATTTTAATTCATTTAAGTTTAAATAAATTAAAATTACAGTATTGATTCCAGTTCTTGTGTGGAATTAAAATAAATGAAGTTCTAATTAATGGTTCTGAAATATGTGCGGTTGACTTTTATGTCTCCTATGATTTGAGCTCGCTCTCTCTCTCTCTCTCTCTCTCTCTCTCTCTCTCTCGCACGTGCACACACACACATTAGAGAAGCCCTTTCCCCCACAGCTGCTTCTGTCAATGTTTTTATACTTTAAATAAAAGTATAATGCATACAAAAATGAAAACAGACATTTAAAATTTTGGATTGAGAAAAACAAAGCAAGAAACTATTTATACACAATCCTATCATGTTATCAATTGCTGAACAAAGTATTTGACCTCAACAGAATATCATCCAAAACCTGACCTTCTACTTTGAGTGAAGAGGTAATAAAATTAATTTTGCACCTAATATCTATCTGCACTTACTTAAGTGCATGGAACAAAAATGTTCTTTGCACTAAAGCACCAGACCTTATTTCTCACTTTCTGATTGACTTGATCAAGAATCACAAAAATTTATTTGAAAATTTTGCATTTTTTTTTTTATACAGTGTTTACAAAAGAATCATACAAATTCATTCCTTAATAACTTTATTATTTCACCATTTTAACTAACTCTAGCATTGCCAATACACCTTAACACTGATGTGATCATGTGGTAAAATGCCAAACATATGACTCATACCTGAAAAAATACAAAAATTATTCAGGAATGACTCTGTATAATTCTTTGATATACACTCTGAATAACAGTGCTTTTTTTTTCCTTCTTCTTCTTTTGCAGACTGCCAATAAGATTGCTGTTAACCTGTCTGAGAATTATATTCTACATAAAATTTAACAACCCTCTCTGATTTTTGAGAAAAGGTGAAATACTATTAACTCTGAGTAACAGGAAAAACACAACACTAAGGACTACACCTGGATTTAATACAGGTTTAAATTCTACAGTTTGTTGTGTGCATGTGTGTGGTTCAAATATGATAAACTATACCAAGTACATCAGTCTCATTCTCATGCAAATATGATAGGTAATACAACTGTTAAATGATGCAATTAACAGTCCCATTGATCACTATTAAAAGCTAGCCCTATCATCTCTAAATCACAGATAACCACTCCAAATTTGATATTCATTCACAAATTCTCAAAGCTTCATTCCAGTAATTCTCATTTATAACAAGCATGCATAGCAAGACAACTGTTTCTTTTGTTATCAACTAAATAATGCACAAAACATAATAAAACTACAAATATCAAGTTTACTGATGATCATAAATAATAACCAAATAAAATTTAGTTTATCTTTATATAAAATTATCTTACTGCAAAAACAATGTTGAAAATAAATTTTCATATGAATATATGCAATCACACAAATTTAAAATCAAGTGCTTTCTTTGCCTTTTTAATATATTTTAAGTAGCAGTATAATAACAGAAGCCACTAAAGTAAAGTGATCAGAAATTTAACAGTCAACATATATCAACACACATGTATTTATAGAAGCCATGCTATCACTTATAGCACAGCTGCTATAAATCATTTACAAAATATACTTTCATGTAATATACATAACCTAATAAGTAGGCCTATAGCTAATCACAGTACAGAATTAAGAATCTTTATACTGTTATTAGGAAACAGAAAAAAAACATGACACCCAAGTACAGCTGTGTTTCATATGCTGACTAAGATATCCCAGAAACAATATGGTCAACAAGAAACACAGCTCCTAACCTACATAAGAACAAAAGAAAATGTACAATTACCAATTTAAGTATGTGTCAAAAAAGAAAAAGGAAAGCTTAACACATGTACAACTTTATAAATCAAAAACAAATAAAGAGAATAGTTCTACCTGAAAGTGGATAATATTTCTAAGCACAAGCACGCTTTAAAGAGATATCACAGATTTTCTACAAAATGGTGGTTGAAAGGAAAAAAATAAAAATAAACTCCAAATCTGTTCTTTAACACTCCTCTTCTTCCAACTCTGTCCTTTTGCATATCCAAGGCACACCCATAATTCTAGCACAAAACACTCAAATAGTGTCCTAAAGAGATCTACACAACCTGGACTACATTAGATGTGTTCTTGAAGCCAAAAGCCTCAATATGTCTGCCTCTGCAGAAGTCCTTTCCTCAGAAGTTTTACGTCATGCCTATTACGTAGTGATTCCACCTTTAGCGTCATTTGCAGAGAGCTGGCCAATGCACACTGCTTCCCCCAGACACTCTGCAGATCAATAATGTAAAAGATGAATGACATTCTCCCTACCCTGCTTGTTCCAGTGGATGCTAGGAAAAGACAGCTAAATAACAGCTGAAATCACTCAGAAAAGGAGGGAAGGGGGAAATTAATCATCATTATAAAGAAATTAACTCTACATTTGCAATTAAATAGCTGGGTTTTTTTTTAATATTATAGAGCATGTATGTTTTTAACCCAAAAACAAGTGATAATAAAAAATAAAACTTGCAAATCAACATTTATAATGTACTAAGCTGCAGTGTGTTACTAGAAATCATTAATGTATTTTTTCCAATGACATGGTCATAAAAGACAAAGCCACTCTTCTTAAGCATAGGAAATATTCAGTTTTAATAATAAATAGTTTCAGGCAAATATTTAAACCAGGGCTATACATGTTTATCTAATAATTACATATATTTATTAAACAAATGTATATGACAAGTTTTACAGTTTACAGAATTCCAGATTTCATATTCCAATGACATAATTATATATTTAAAATACAACCAAAGCCAATGTTCTAAATTAATACAAGTACTTTTGCAGCTGATTTATTATAACTTAATATTTTGTGAAAAAGACATTACATGGTGTTTTATTTATTATTATTTTTTTATGAAAACCCCAAATAAAGGTTGTTGTTGTTTTGGTTTTTAGGAGCATTAGCAACTAAGGCCATATTGCTCCGGGATATGCGGTGGTCATTCCCTGACCTTTCTGCATCCTCTGTATTTGGTGGTGATGGGCTCGAACCCCGGTATAATCAAGAAGCGTGTGCTACGCACTGCTGCTCCTTCCCACCTGGCTACGGAGGCACCCCAAATAAAGGTATTGGAACCTAGAGTACTTAGCACCATGCATGCATTGAAGGTTTAAAAAACAGAAGGGTTTGTTAAGGTTGAAAGGTAGAGAGAAAAGAAAATATTAATTAACCAAGTTAATTATATTTTAAGTATATTTCATTGTGCTAAACTGCAGTTACAGATCAATTTATGTATTTATGTATAGAAATGTAATTTTTAAACCCTGCTCAATTGATCTATTAACTATAATTCTGAAATGTTTCTGCCACTCATCAGCCTAAAGTGAAGAACTCTGAAACTATACAAATAACTAAAATATCAAAAACATTAATTTTTAATATAATGGGCACTGATTTGTGTGCATGTGGATGGGCTCTAGGGAGTGCTGAAGAAGCAAAATCAGCCCTCTCCATAACCACCAGTGTAAATATGTGCACAATTAAATGTAAAGGATCATCTGCTTAGAAATAAGATTAACATACCAATGCAAAATTACCATACTTCTGAAACAAAAAAGTACTAAGATTTACATTTACCACATACATGAAATGCTATTCAGATAGCAAATTGTTTGAAGCCTTTCTAACTTCTTTTCTTCAGTTTCATATTACATTATAGTTCTCTCTTTTTGTTTCATTATAAACTCAATTCTGACATTATAAAAATTACAATTTATCATTAAAAATTACAGTTGGAGGCATTCTAACAAGATCTTAAGTCTACTAGAAAATAAATGATTCTTAATAAATATTTAAGATGGATATTAATTAAAATATACATTTTAATGTAATACAAAAATGTAGTCTATTACAAAAAAAACTCTACTTATCATTAATGAATGTTTAAAAAAATCCTAAAATTGTAAATATAAATTGATATATTTAAATTAACATTTTAATATCAGTTTTCTACTCTCCATAACCTGTAAATTACTGCATTTTCTGGGGTGGAGGACCCCCCCCCCACAAGTTATACATACAGAAACGTGAATTTTTTTTTGAAAAAAGAAAGTGTAGGGAACAGAACAGAAATTTTTATTTTACAAAAAAAAAAATCCATACAAGTACTAGAAGTGAATTTCAAATTTATTAATAAATGAAAAGCAGTAAAGAAAGAAGATTATTAAAGTTATCGTACCAATACTGGGCTATATTTGATTTGTGTTCACTAATTTAATGAAATCTGTTGAATTCATTAATGGAGCCTACTGAAACATTTCATTTGCTTTAAAAATTCCTTCAAATACATCCAATACCTATTTCTCATTATTCAATTCTTTCCCTTCTTCAGTCACCAGTATATTTTAATGGCTGGTGCATTACTTAAAAAAACTTGTGAAATATAGTGGATACAAACAAAACTGGAACAACCAACTTTAACCAAAAACATCACTATATTAATCTCCTTTCATTCAGCTATCTGGTTCTTATGTATTTATAGCATCTGTCAATCATCTATTGTTCTCACTTTTCCTTCAGAGATGACTTCTTTAAATGATTTATTAAAAGCAGTATCCAAGGCCACAGGGTGCAATCACAAGGTACCATCATAAAAAGGGAAGTCACGACTGCCCGAAAAAAACTTTTTTTTTGCCTTCTCCAAACTTTCATGACTACTCCATTACTTAGCCCTTTTCATTTACCTCAAAAATTTTGAAATTTTTGACTGGATTGAGAATCGACTTTCTTTTAAAAATACTTTAACCACTGGGAGCAATTTTGAGCTGTCCAACATTACAGCTAATGATCTATGATGTTGTGGTGTTATTGTGGTTTCATGGACTGTACGTGAAGACTGATTGAGGTATTTCCCTTTACTGTTAACTACTGTACTTTTGGGACTGTTCAGGTTTGAGGAAAAAGTTGACTTCTTCATTGTGACCATAATTCCTGGTTTAGACATCTATTTCCTGGATTGGACTTCTCGTTTTGAATCTTCATAGTGGACTTACAAGTGTCAACTGGATCCTTGGAGATCATCACAACCTTATGTTGGACTTTACAGTGACAGATACCTTCATGGTATTGCATTGTAATATGGACATTACATTGAGGATGAACTGAACACTATGAGAAAATCTGAGATAATCATACATCAATATTTTTAGAGGTACAGCAATGTAAATAGATTGCAGGGCTGCTGGTTATTATTGTTATATTTGGTTTTTAGAAGCATTAGCAACTAAGGCCATATTGCTCCAGGATATGCAGTGGTCATTCCCTGACCTTTCCGCATCCTCCGTATTTGGTGGTGACAGGCTCGAACCCTGGTCTAATCAAGAAGCGTGTGCTACGCACTGCTGCTCCTTGCAGGGCTGCTGGGAAAGCTGACTGAGACTGCATAGTAAAATAATTAAAAAAAAAAAAAAATATATATATATATATATATATGTGTGTGTGTGTGTGTGTGTGTGTGTGTGTGTGTGTGTGTGTGTGTGTGTGTGTGAAGACTGAGGTATTTCTCAATATTTGATTCTTTGATACACAGGGTATCTCAAAAATACACAGCATAACTTCAGGAATGAGTTCCTCATATGTAGACAATAAAAATATTTTATATTAACATAGTTCCGGAAATGCTTGGTTTCTAAGTTTGAAGGTCTGTCTATGACACTTAACTGTTCACATCACCTTATAGAAATTGTTCAAAATGTCCACCTTCTGCCTGAATACAGGCCTCACATCAACAGCTCATGGACTCGCAAAGAAGATGCCAAATTCCTGGCATGTTTCATATTGTCTCACAACCTGCCATAATTTGATTGCGGAGAGTTTCCACATCAGCTACCGGAGTCGAATACACCAATGACTTTAAATGGCCCCACAAGAAGAAATCTAGTGGGTTTAAATCAGATGAGCATGGAGGCCAGGCAGTTGGTCCACCCCTCTACTTCAGGAGTCGTAGATCTTGGTCGTCCTCTTTGTGAACATGGGACCTTTACACCTCGTAAAGGTGTAAAGGTCCCATGTTCACAAAGGCAGCGATGGATACCTTCAAACGTTTTCCTGTCTGGACATCTTCGTTTTTGGGAACCTTTCGTGGTACAAACGACCAGCCTCCAGAGCACTGCCATCCGCCAAACCATACATAAAGTGCATATCTGCTTGCTCCTGATTTGAGTACATGGTCGGAATGGAAAACCACCAGATTCTGTCCATACCTTGTGATGAAGGAAATCGCCTGCGGGAGATAAGACATTCCAGTTAATAACTCGGGAACCAAGCATTTCTGGAACTATGTTGATATAAAATATTTTTATTGTCTACATATGAGGAACTCATTCCTGAAGTTATGCCGTGTATTTTTGAGACAACCTGTATGTATACACACACCAATGAGCCAAAAAATTATGACCACCTACCTAATATGATGTTGGTCCTCCATGGGCAGCCAAAACAGCTCGTAACCCAGCGAGGCATGGACGCTACAAGATTTCTAAATGTGTCTTGTGGTATCTGGTACCAACACATAACCAGCAAATCCCTTAACTCAGGCGCCTCCGTAGCCAGGAGCAGCAGTGCGTAGCACACGCTTCTTGATTAGACCGGGGTTCGAGCCCATGACCACCAAATACGGAGGATGAGGAGAGGTCAGGGAATGACCACCGCATATCACCGGAGCAATATGGCCTTGGTTGCTAATGCTCCTAAAAACCAAATAACAAACATAACCCTTAACTCATGTAAGGTCCGTGGTTGAGATGCCACAGATCGGAGTTGCTGTTCCAACACAAACCACAGATGCTCGGTGGGATTGATGTCTGGGGAATTTGGAGGCCAGGGCAATAACTGGAAGTCTTCCTCATGTTCCGCGAACCAGTCTCGAACAATCCGGGCAGTGTGGCATGGCGCATTATCCTGCTGAAAGACTGCACCGCCAGAGGGGAAGACAACTGCCATGAAAGGGTGTACCTGGTCAGCAAAGATGTTTAGGTAGGTGGTAGATGTCAGAGTGCCCGACACATGGATGACTGGACCCAGGGTATCCCAGCAGAACATCACCCAAAGCATGACACTGCCACCACCGGCTTGTTTTCATCCCATGGTGCATCCAGGTGCCATCACTTCCCCAGGTAAACGATGCATGTGTACCCAGCTGTCCACGTGGTGCAACAAGAAATGTGATTCATCTGACCGGATGACTGACCTTCTTCCAAGCACTCAGGGTCCAGTTTCGATGCTCGCATCACCATTGTTGATGTGGTCTCCTGCGAACCATGGTTAGCATCGGCACTCAAAGCAACCTGCTGCTATGCAGCCCCATTTTCAGCAAGCAGGGTACGATGTACTGTGTGTTGTGACACATTATTCCCATCACCAGCATTCCAGTTACCTGCGAGTTGCACCACATCACTCTTCTGTTGCCACATACCATCCGGGAAAGCCTTTGCTCACCTTGAGCATCAATGAGCCGTGGTCATCCAACCCCTCATCAGCGGTTCTTGCGTTTCCCATCCTCAGACCACTTTCAGTAGGTACTAACCACAGCTGACCATGAGCATCCCACTAGTCGTGCCATTTTGGATATGCTCTGACCCAGTCATCTGGCCATTACAATTTGGCCTTTGTCAAACTCGCTTAAGTCCTCTGCCTTTCCCATCTGAAGAACAAGCGTAACACTGATTAATGGAACTAAGTATCAGGTTTTTTTTATACCATGTTCCAAACCATGCACGCACCGTAGTTCAACTGCATTTGCTTCGATTTGAATAACACCTCGCTGGTCATAATGTTTTGGCTCATCGGTATATATACAGGGTGATTCACTACCAGTGCGACAAACTTGCAGGAGGTGTAGGGGGCACAAAGATGAATCGGAATCACATAGCATTGCAGGGTCCGAAATGCCTTCGTCATGCAGTAGAGGACGTTGAACAGGAGGTCGCGTGAACAGCGATCCCACTGGAAGTCAGCATTTGCGAACCGTTTCTGTTGAAGAAACCAAGTAGCAAAAGTCCTCCAGAGTGGATAATCCGCAGGCTCCAATGAGTGGACATGTTGCAGACGGTATGAACTCATTTCGTTTGTTGACAGTATCCTCCATACAGTGGATTGGGAAATACCCAATCGTTGGCCTATCGCTCAAGTACTCATACTTGGATTGCCTTCTGCAAGACGTAGGACATTCTCCTCATTGTCTGGCGTCCTCGTCGTTCACTCTCTCGCTTCATGGTACCTCTCGTGAAACAACCAGTCTCACGTAACTTTCTGTGCACACGTGTGAAAATCGTATGATGAGGAGCACGCCTGTGCGGGAAATGTTCCTGGTACAAGCGCAGAGCGGCTTGTACCAGGAAGCTTGTACCTTACAGTCCGCAGCTCCATACGCGAGGTGCATGTCAGCCAGTTCAACGTTTGAATACTCGTCCATCCTACTGCCTCGGGAACCGGTTCGCAAATGCTGACTTCCAGTGGGATCGCTGTTCATGCGACCTCCTGTTCAACGTCCTCTACCGCAAGACGAAGACATTTCGGACCCTGCAATGCTATGTGATTCCGATTCATCTTTGTGCCCCCTACACCTCCTGCAAGTTTGTCGCACTTGTAGTGTAGTGAATCACTGTGTGTGTGTGTGTGTGTGTGTGTGTGTGTGTGTGTGTGTGTGTGTGTGTGTGTGTGTGTGTGTGTGTCCTGATAGAATCTATCCCCCTGCTCTTCACTTAAATTACCTAAATTTTCTGGAAAATAGTTCAGAGGAACCTAGTTTTCTAAACTGCTCCAGAGTATTACTCATCATCTGGGTGTTTACTGTTTCCCAAAAAAATTGTGCATTACATTTGTAAAGCCAGTTCAAACATCTCTTTACAGTTTTGTTCATGGATTCTTCAAATACAAGTCTAGCAGCAGCTTTTAGATTAGAGGTTCAACAAAAAATTCTTTGTTTTTTTTTTTTGTATGTATAGCATTAGTAGAGGTATATGATGCAAAAAAGCAAGCTTATACAGCAACGGTCAAAAAAAAAATAACAAAAATTTCCCATTTCATCCATCCATTTGTTCCAAAAGTTTGTCCAGTTCTTCCTTGAATTTATTTAAGCTATCAACTTCCACAGCGACACATGGAAATTTGTTCCAGCAATCAACCACCCACTGGCTGAAGGCAAATTTCTGCACATCTATGCTACAGCTATCGTTCATCAATTTGAATTTATGCCCCCTCAGCTGCGTAATCTCAGCAAGAGGGAGAATAACATTGGCATTGAGCTTGCTCAAACCATTCAAGGCCTTACACACCTCAATCAGCCCACCTCGCAGGTGCCTTCTCCAAACACTACAATTTGTATGTTAAGCCTTTCTTGGTAAGAGAAACCGTTTTTTCCGGTCAGCAATCTCAATGCCCTTCTTGTACTTGTTCCAGCAGCTCTACGTTCTTCCTAAAATGAGGATTCCAGACCTGTATGCGGTATTCAAGGTGTGGCCTGACCATTGCTATATACAAAGGGATAATCAACCTCCTTATCCCTGCTAGCAAAATTCCTGTATATCATTGACAAGACCCATTAGCTGCTCTGGCAGCCTGTCTGCACTGGTCATGGGAATCTTGTGCTAAACATTGAACAATTTCCTTCTTTATTTGAGGCTTGGATGAACTGCTTCATTAAACCTAACTTTACATGCAAGAGGAAGTAACAATACTTTGTTTCAATCTACTAGTGGCTCACATTAACCATTCTTTGATCTTGCCATTGGAGATTATCTTGGCAGCCACATTTCCCTTTCCCAATGTTCACTTCTTGCTCAACTATTCCACTTGAACAGAAAGCAAAGCATTTTAGTGCTAAGTTGTTTGCCTGAATAGCAGACCAACAATTAAAAGCTCCATACACTAGCCAAACATGATCCTTGGGCTGAACATTTTCCAAAAGCAGCTTAACATTTTTAATTTTCTTTTGTGTGTTAAACAGGCTATAGGAATAACTGTACATTTGTTTTCATTGTGAAGGGGAACTCCTTCAAAGTTTTGCTTCAACAAGTTTGAGTGAATAAATAGCCTCCACTCAACTGATTGCTAGAAAACTCCATAAAAGTTCATAACTTCAGAAATGTTGTTGCAATATATCATGGGCCTTCTTCAAAAAAATGGGAGGACCAAATCTTTTTCATGATGTCTATACCATGAAAAAGCTGTTCCTGGAGCCAGCAGATTCTTGTATTTCAGTCTTGACCCTAAAAGTTCTGCAAACCATTTGGGTAGATTTAAATCTTTCACAAGATTGTCAAATTCATTTTGTGTAAACAGCTGTAGTCCAGAGTTGATTATTTCTTTGTCACAATAGTTTATATCACAAATGTTAGATTCAAATCTGATGGCACATGATCAAAGACAACTGTGTAGGCGGTACTGGTAGCTCACGTCCATTAAAGATGAAGTAACATTGTTGAGGTAAACAATGTTTGTTCTTCACATCATAACCTACCACACGTTCTTCACATCATAACCTGTTACACATTTGCAAAACAAAGGCAGCAGTATCAGCAGTCATTAATATGATCCCAGGGTTCTCTCCACACTATGGAAATGTGGTGGCTTCCTTTTTATATTCCCACAACTGTAAGCCTCCCACACATGTACGGCACACTTTATGGGCCCAACTGTTATTCTGGTCACCTAATTTAATTTCAAAATACAGTAGAACCCGGATAAGTTTTCCAAGGGAGTGGAGGTTTATAACTTCTTACAAGCAAACACTTTTTGGAAGGAAAAATAACCCAAAGGTATGAAATACACAAACATAAGTTAAAGATCATTTTTAAGTACTATTTCAGAATTTATACATATTTTACTCTGCCTATGGGAACCATTTTCAAACTGAGGATTTCTAATTGCTTAATATTTTGTTCATTAAACTCATTACCAAGTTGTAAGTGAGCTCCTTTTGGAATTTCAACATACCTTAAAAGGTCACAATTACAATAAGACAGAGCAACAATCCACTAATTCAGAACTGTTCACAACCATTAGAACTTAATGCTTAACGTGGTTGACGTATTCTAACATGGTCGACATAACCAATTATGGATATCAATGAAAACAATTGCAATATGTCACTTCCATTATATCAAATTGTTTATACTGTACTAATAAGGTTTTAGCACTGAAAGCCTGACTACAGAAAATTCACTAATCGAACAAATTAGTGCGTAGTATCATTTTTATCATCATCCATTTTCAATCCACTGTAGGATGAAGGCCTCTCCAGCAACTTTCCAGTAACTTTTGTTTTGTGCAATGGCCATCCATTTATAACCCATGAACTCTTGAATTGCTTCTGTCCATCTTCATCATTGTCTTCCAGGTTTTCTTTTAGCTCCTCTTGGGTACCATTCTGTTATTTTCTTAGGCCATCTGTCATCATGTCTTTGAGCTGTGTCCTGCCCAATTCCATTTCAGTTTTTTAGTTTTGATAAGAATGTCCTATAGAGTATTTTAGGGCAAGAGCCCCATGCTATATGACAGAATAACTAACGTATAATTGGAGCAGAATGGTATTAAGGGTAAGTTGCTACAATGGATAAAAGGATGGTTAAGTGAGAGCAGACAGAGGGTGGTAATCAATGGGTGCTGCTCTTCTTGGACTAATGTTATTAGTGGAGTCCCACAGGGTTCAGTGTTGGGTCCACTGTTGTTTTGTATATTTATCAATGATATTGATGAAGCTATATCAGGCTTAATGTCGAAGTTTGCAGATGATACAAAGGTTGGCAGGGTTGTTAATGACAGTAATGGCAGTGTGCTACTGCAACAGGATCTAGATAATTTGGGCAGATGGGCTAAGAAGTGGCAACTGAAGTTTAACCTTGACAAATGCAAAGTACTGCATATGGGTAGAAGTAACCCCAGAGAAACGTACCAACTGTGTGGTACGACACTTAAGGTGGTAGAAAATGAAAAAGACCTGGGAGTAACTGTGCAGGCAGATATGAAGTTTTCTGAGCAATGCAGACAGGCTGCCAGGGCAGGTCATGGGGTTTTGTCAATGATATATAGGAATTTTGCTAGCAGGGAAAAGGAAGTGACTATCCCTCTGTATAAGGTAATGGTCAGGCCACGCCTTGAGTACTGCGTACAGGTCTGGAGGCCTCATTTTAGGAAGGATGTAGATTTACTTGAGCGTGTACAGAGAAGGGCAACAAGACTGGTGAGGGGAATGAAGGGATCCTCTTATCAAGAGAGGCTTAAGTTCTGCAAATTGCAGTGGCTGGAGACTAGGCACCTGTGCAGCGATCTGATTGAGGTGTATAAGGCCTTGAATGGGTTCAGCACGCTGAATTCTGATGGGATCCTTCCACTTGTTCAGATTACGAACCTAAGGGGGCATAAATTCAAATTAAGAAAGGACAGATGTAGAATAGATGTGCGGAAATTTGCCTTTAGCCAGTGGGTGGTTAATTGCTGGAACAAACTTCCATCTGTCGTTGTGGAAGTTGATAGGTTGAATAAATTTAAGGAGGAACTGCACAGGCATTTGGAGGGAATGGTGTGATTTTTTTTTTTTTTTGGCTGATGCTGCATAAGCTCATACATTTGCTTTCTTGCATCACATGCCACTACTATTACTAGTGCAATAGCATCAGTTTAATTCATAGCCATCTACCAAAGTAGTTGAACTGGCATCGTTTTAATTATATCTCATATTGTTTTTTTTTTTTTTTTTTTTTTTTTGATTTGGTAGTTGTTGGCGCATCGGCTTCTGTGGCCATATTGCACCTCCCAAGGTTTTTGCAGTACTTTGATCCAAGCCCGAGGCGGGAATCGAACCCGCGACCTTTGGGTTGCCGGGCAGGTACTTTACCCACTCGGCCAGCCCGGTCGGCTATCTCATATTGTGAATACCTTCACAACGAGCTGTCATGGTATTGTACTACCTCAAATAAGTAACAGTAGTCTTCTTCACCAGTGAAGAAGACTACTGTTACTTATTATTGGCGGATACCACCGCCCAGATGGCACCGTTTCAGAGTTTATTGACCACCAGGCATCTCTGATATTATGGAGTTATACTTAATAACTGGGTTGTCACTATTGCAACCCTAGGTACCTGTCCACCCACCGATTAGAAGCCAATAAACTCTGAAACGGTGCCATCTGGGCGGTGGTATCCGCCAATAATAAGTAACAGTAGTCTTCTTCACTGGTGAAGAAGACTACTGTTACTTATTACTCGGCGAAATGCCACCACCCAGATGGCATAATTTCGAAGCTTATTGGCTTATCATCGGTGGGTGGGCAAGTACCTTGGTTTGCAATAGTGACAACCCAGTTATTAAGTATAACTCCATAATATCAGAGATGCCTGGTGGTCTGCAGTAGTATACACTATTGAGTATTTTAGGCCATTTATCATAATTAAAATGATGCTAATTCAACTACTTTGGTAGATGGTAAACTGATGCTATTGCACTAACCTATATGTTAGTTATTCTACCACGTAGCATGAGGCTCTTGCCCTAAAATACTCTATAGTCGATACTACTGCACACCATCAGGCATCTCTCATATTGTAGAGTTATACTTCATAACTGTGTTGTCACTATTGCAAACCAAGGTACTTGCCCACCCACCGATGATAAGCCAATAAGCTTCGAAATTATGCCATCTGGGTGGTGGCATTTCGCCGAGAATAAGTAACAGCAGTCTTCTCCAATTAAACTGATACTATTGCACTAACCTGTACGTAAGAATGTCCTTTATTTGTGTTTGCTGCCTAATCCATGTGTTTCTCTTCTTATCTAACAGTCTAATTCCTAATATAATTCGTTCCATTCTTTGCTGTAGTTTTCAGCTTCTCTTCCGTTCTTTTAGTGAGTGCCCAAGTTTCACTTTCATACGTCATGATGGGAAGTATGAATTGGTTCGTTATTTTACATTTCAGACAAATTGGGATATTGCTCCTGAGTATGTGACTATATTTCCTGAATGCTATCCATCTGAAATTTATTCTTCTCTTGACTTTCAGCCATTTATCATTATTAGAACTAATGAATTGTCCCAGGTATATGAATCCACCTTTTCAATTACTGCTCCTTCAATGATTATATCTGCTCCTTCAATGATTATATCACTTTCTGCGGCATACTTGTTCATCATTACTTTTGTTTTAGCCATATTCATCATTAGTCCAAAATCCCTACTAATTCTGCATAACTGATTAAGATTGCCTCTAATTTTTTGGGATCAAGACTTATGATCACAATGTCATCTGCAAATCGTAAATGGTTTTGGTACTCTCCATTCACATTGACTCCTTTCTGCGACCAGTCCAGTCTTCTGAAAGCTTCCTCAAGGGCAGCAGTAAACAATTCAGAGATGTTGTATCTCTTTGTCAAATTCCTTTTTTAATTTTAGATTTGCTACTGTCTAATCTAATAAAGGAGGCAGCATTTTCATATATCATTTTAGGATGTAGTAAATTGCCAAAGTAGGTGAAATAGCATCATTTTTGTGATATCTTGTATTGTGAATGCCTTGTATTGTGAATGAGTTGCCCTAATATTGAACTACCTTCGACAGTGAATTCTCAAATAGGTAACACTTGACCAGTGGATTCTCCACTGAGAATCCACTGGTGAAGGGGATTATCATCCTATAATAAGTAACATTAGTCTTCTTCAGTGGTGAAGCGTTGCTTATTGAAGGTAGTGTAATAATAGGGAAACTTGTTGTGGCATTCACAATATGAGATGTAAAAAATGATGCCATTTCACCTGCTTCGGTGGTTTACTATGGACTAAAATGATTCTGTGCACTAACTTGTTCGATTACCAAAATGTTTGTATTGCTTTATATTTTTTTAATATAAAAATAAATTTCTATAATTAAAAAACCATTACAATATTTATTTTTTTATTATTTTTTTTTTTTTGTTAGTTGTTGGCGCATCAGCTTCTGTGGCCATAATGCACCTCCCAAAGGTTTTTTTTTTTTTTTTTTTTGCATTTTACTCTGATCCAAGCCCGAGGCAGGATTTCGAACCCGCGACCTATTACAATATATAGAACTGAAATTGGGAATTAAGAAACCAAACCTAGTACAGGGGAAAACTTCTTATTCTGGAATTTCTTATCCGGGTTCTACTATATACAACATATACATTTTTTACAAGTGATGTTATACCCTGTCCACCTTTATTTTACCTTTCCAACATAGTTAATGCTCACACAGGTTGTTTGAGCATTAACTATGTTGTCAACTTAGTTGTGTCGACACAACTTAGTTGACATTGTTAAAGACACATTAGAAGCAGATAATAGTTAACATGACTGCACCAGAAAAACACATTGCAGGTTTATATAAATACCTGACTTGCAGGTCTCAACATGTCTGGACATGTTGAGACCTATCAATCACAAAGGAAGTAGTAGGCATATCACATATATGTGAAAAGTGTATCTAAGAAAACAATTCTTACTATTTGTAAAACTGTATATGATATATAAAAACAGTTTGGATTTTTAGTATTAGCATTAAAAGCAGATGCAGAAACACCATGAATTTTGGAAGCATCAAAATCTGTGTTACTGCATATTCTTCCTGAAGGAGCAAAATCTGTAATGGATGAAACTTGTTGGATGCTTCTGACATTCTGTGAGATGTAAGGTAATTAGGGGTTTCATCAGTATAGTGGGACCACATGGATGGCTATCTAGGATTTCCAGTAGGAAGCTCTCCAGAGTTCATGAAATACATTAACTTTAGATCCAAATGACCACAAACAGTGTGTTTAGCAGAGCTTCAATGGTGATGTTTGAAGGCTACTTGAAAAGATGCACATGAAGAATGTTTGGCAAGCATTTTCCTAATGTGTGTTTGAATATAATTATGATCGAAAAGAATTGGTCAAGCAGCAAACAGATTTGTTTGGGTCCAACGTCATGATGAAGATTTCTGTAAGACCAAGGGCTGGCTTAAGTTTTGGACTTTTGTCTTCTCCAGAAATGAATCCACAAACAGTAAAAGTTGATTTATGTCTAACACTTGGATTTCACCATTCACCTGTATATTTTATACACCTTTGGAAATTTCAGTGTTGGATATAATATCAGTCTGTGGGAAAGGAGGCTGGGAGGTAGGAAACTGCCCTGTTGCATAAGAGGAACTTAAAGCCATCCATCCCCATTTCCCAATCTGTTCATCAAAAGAAGACATACTATAACATGATGACACTACTTCAAACAATTCAATACAACATTCATCACAAAACAATGCTCCCCAATGGAATATCTGTAATGTACTCCAAGTAATTTGTGCATTAATAGGCATGTAAGAATGGTTCACAAAAACATAAACAACAATGTTTTTGTGAACAAAAACGTTGTTTTTGTTCACAAACTCTGGGAGTCTAGCAATGAACTGCATGTGGGGGGGGGGACATACATGACATTCACATATTTAAATTATTCACTTAGCTGTAAAAATCTCCATGTGACTATCCAAGATATAAACAAAAAATGTATTTATTTATAGACAAAACAAATTTAAAAAAAAAAAAAAAAAAAAATCAGAGAAATAGAGCATATCTGAATGCTGCATAATGCCTGAAGTTAGCCATAGAAATTTCAGCTACTCAAAAGATCATCTTTGGTTAATGCAGAAGGCATGTAATAGCAACACTATTTCCACTTTACAAAAGGAATTTAAAAAAAAAAAAAAAAAACTTTTGATATCTGCCCCACAGTAATAATTTACTCATCTTTATAACTTGCTTAATCAACACTTCACCAAAAACAATGCATAAATAACAATGAGCTAAAATGAGTAGGAAACAAAAAGGTTGATCTCACATAATAAAGTTAATATTTTTCCAGAAATTTTTCTGAAAGATAAGCAGCAAAGAAACTTGAATGCTGAAAACCACACAATTCAAGTTCACACAAGAAAGGAACTTATTTAGAAAAAAAAAGTAGCTCCTTTGTGAAGATGTGAACTCTGCCTAGATTAAAGTTCACCTAAAAAGAACTAGCTCATATGAACTCATTTCCTCCAAGCTCAGAATATTAATGAATGTCTATCAGCACTGAGGAAGCCATGGTGAGTCTAGTCTATAAGAATGACCAAAAAACACGCAGATGGCCAAACAAAACACTACAGCCTCCATAATCTTTGTCAAACTGTTCACAAGGCATGTATGTCTGTAAGAGGTTCAATCAACCCTCATAACTCTTTATAAAGATGGGAACCAAATAATTTCAAATTAGGCCAGCAGAAACACAACTGAATTAAATATTTTCATAAAGTGCAGAACTGTTCTCCCAAAACCAACAATGATACCACTAGGACTTTAATTAATGATTGACTGTAACTGAGTGGTAAATTTTAAATTAGAGTTACTCACGCTGCACGTTTGAATGCATGTAACCATAAAATAGTAAATCTTATAGTCTATCTTGACAGCAGACCAATTTTCCTCAAAAGTAGAATATCAGATTTTCTCAAAATGATGAAAAAGACTCCCTTAATAATTATAGAGGGATCTCGCAAGTTATATGAATAACCTCTATATAACAGTAATCCATTGTACCTCATAACACTGAGTACAACTTTGAGTATGAATAAAGTGATTATATAAACCAATGGTTAAACCACATCTAGAATACTGCACTGGTTTAGAAAATTCATTTTAGGAAGAATGATAGAATTGTTGTAAATGGTTCAGAGAAAACAAAAAAAATTAGATGGTGGCACAAAAGGGTATTCGGCTTGGGTAAAGAAAGCCTGCACGAGGACGACGACAAACGTCGGATAACTTACGCGGTAAATTAGTTTGCCGATACGGCACTCTAGCGCTGCTCACTCGGTAAACAGACGGTAGGTGTTATCGGACTGGAGCAAAGTCGAGAACGATATACTGATTGACAGGTAGGCGTGGCAAACAATGAAATGATTTATTAATAAACAATTTATGTGCTAGTCCACTCATGATTCTAAAGAAAAAAGGTTAGGTTACCCCCTCCATTTCGGGAGAGGTTCAAGCTCCCATGGGATTCAAGTGGAGGTAACCTGACCTATTTTCACCATTAGGGCATATTATTGAACAAGAAAATAAAAATACGGTCATAAAAAAATTTATTTTTTTATGATAGAAATACATTCATAAAAAAATTTATTTTTTTATGAATGTATTTCTAAATATGACTGATTCTAAAGAAAAAAGGTTAGGTTTCCCCCTCCACTTCGGGAGGGGTTCAAGCTCCCATGGGATTCAAGTCGAGGTAACCTGATCTTTTTTCACCGTTACAGTAAATGTTAGGGCATGTACGATTAGGACAAGTTACCATTAGTGCTGCTACAGTGATACTAAACCGATGTTATCGTGTGTTGTGTTCGCGCACCAATCAGCACGTCGTTTGCCACGCCTACCTGTCAATCAGTATATCGTTCTCGACTTTGCTCCAGACCGTTAACACCTACCGTCTGTTTACCGAGTGAGCAGCGCTAGAGTGCCGTATCGGCAAACTAATTTTCCGCGTAAGTTATCCGACGTTTCTCGTCGTTCTCGTGCAGGCTTTCTTTACCTTCGCCGGGTATTCTTACCAAGAAAGACTGGGGGGGGGGGGGGGGGTCTATAAATTTCCAAATCTGGAAACTAAGTATGTCAGCGTAAATCTAATTTAAGTGTTTAAGGCTACTAAAAGGCATTAAAAAAATGGAAACCTGAAAATCTCAGGCTGTCCACAAATCTAATATAGGCTGATAAACAGTTAAGTACACTAATGCTGATAATATCTTGATGCTTTTTCAGATATAACACACACACACACAACATAAATTTAAATTGAAAAAAAATGGTTACAGACTAGATGTATGGAAATTAGCCATCAGCCAGAGACTAATTGATAGCTAGAATACACTTCCACCTATTGTTGTGAATGTAGGCATTCTGAATAAATTTAAAGGACTACACAAATTACTAGCAAAGGCCAAATAAATGATGGGGATAAAAGTAACTTTTTTTGGCTGATGCTGTGTTAAGCTTGCTTTTCTTGAATCACTTTTTCCAATACTAATACAAAAGCTTTAATTCTAGGTATACACACAAAGTGATTTCTTGCATCCAACTGTTTTATGACCTCACCACAGTAATTAATCAATTAAGCAAAACATCCCGTTCACAAACCTATGCTGTGATCCTTTGAGGATTCCAAAGGATCACAGCACGGTGATCCAGCATGAAATGTACTAGCTAAAGGACACTGGAATTAAACAATTTCATAAATTATTAAAGCACGCTGCATTGTTTTCTTGTAATTTGTCTAATTTAACCCTTAAATGCTCAATTTTGCATATATGCAAGGTTATTTTCCAATGCCATTTACCTGTTGGCTGCAATGGTCAAGCAAAAATTTTCTGCTTTGCATTTGAACAAAGTCACATATCTCATAAAACAGATGAATTTTTTGGCAATGGTTAACAACTTTCAAGACATTATTTTTTATTAAGTTCAACTTTTTTTCATGAATAAAATTTTATTATTCTTCATTACTTTATAACTCTTACAGTGTTGACATCTGTTGTTCATAATTTTCAGTTAAATCACCTCCTGAAAATGTCAATTTTCTGTATTTACAGAACAGAAAAAAAATGTGAGCATTGATGCACCTTTGTAGATGCATTGATTATAAACTGAAATGTGAGAATTAATGCTTCTTTTTAATTTATATTAAAAATATGGAAAATAACAATTTACTTGACAGTAACAGTGGAAGTAACATCAAAATAAAGGATATACATCTTCCAAGTGTGAAAAGTGCAAAGTGAGTTTTGACTTGAGCAAGGACAAAAATTACTTCAGAGCATTTCATTCTCTGAAGTAATTTTTCATGAACGTTAGATACAACTTTTTTTTTGGAAAATTACTTCTGTAAATTTGTTTTTATCTCAGTTAACTACATCATTTATTACTGAATTATACTGTTTAAATTAAAAATCAATTCTGTAACCACAAATCCAGTCAAATTTTGGATTTCAGTGTTTGTACTCCAAGAAATTTATATTGAAATTAAAGCAGTAAATAGTGCAAAATAAATTGTTTTCTGGAAGCATTTATAATGTACTAGTAACATAATGTAGTTATGTTTTTTCAATACATATTTTTGAACCAGTGGCAGCAACTAAATGAGCACTTATGCATATATACAAAAAATAAAAAGACTGAAATATTAATTATTTGCCAAAAAAGGAAAGAGCTTTACATTTTTATTCTGTTACACAATCAATAGTTTTCTAGAAAAACTACAGAAAATATTCATTACTTGAAAAAACTGCACATTAAGAGTGTTAATTCAAGAAAACATTAACAATGACCATACTTTTGGAAGTCTGCCCCCTTCTTCCATGGTAAAAGTTATTAATATACAATTAGCTCTAACGTTCAGCACCCTCAGGGATTGAAGGTGCTAGATTTTAAAATTTTCTGAATTTTTAAGGTGTACCTAGTGGTTGAGCAGTTTTAGAACATATTTAAAAAAATATTAACCAAAAATGAACGAACTTATTTACATCTGTAAACGATCTTGTGCTTTCATCAGATTTTGAGTGTAAGATTACAGCAGAAGAAACTTATCTTTATAATCAGTTAGCACTAGTATTTAGTAGTGGCAAATGATGCAAGAAAGCAAGCTCAGAAAACAACAAAAATGAACGAACTTATTTACATCTGTAAACGATCTTGTGCTTTCATCAGATTTTGAGTGTAAGATTACAGCAGAAGAAACTTATCTTTATAATCAGTTAGCACTAGTATTTAGTAGTGGCAAATGATGCAAGAAAGCAAGCTCAGAAAACAACAGCAAAAAAAAAAAAAAAAACATCCCATGTCACTTGTCCATATCCCTTCCACTAATTTGTCCAGTTCTCCCTTGAATTTATTCAAGCTATTCACTTCCAAAACGACAGATGGAAGTATGTTCGAACAATCAACCAGCTGAAAGAAAATTTCTGCACGTCTATGCTAACAACCACCCTTCCTCAATTTGAATTTATACCACTTCATGTATGTAGTCTACGAAGAAAAATGCCAGCTTGCTCAATCCATTCAAAGTCTTAAACACCTCAATCAGATCACCTCATAGGTGCCTAAGTCTCCAGATACTGGAATTTGCAAAAGTAAAGCCTTTCTTGGTAAGACCACCATTCTGTCTTCTTCACTAATCTTTGCTGCACTTCTCTGTACTCATTCCAGAAGATCGACATTCAACTCTAGACCTGTATGCTGTACTCAAGATGCAGCCTAACTGTTCCCTTGTAAAATGGGATAATCACCTCCTTATCCCTTCTAGAAAAATTCCTGTATATAATTGACAAAAACCCCATGAGCTCTTCTGTCAGCCTGTCTACACTGCTCAGAGAACTTCATATCTAACTGCACAATTACCCTCAGGTCTTTTTCGCTTTCCACTACTCTGGGTGTATAACACACAGTTAGAATGTCAATATGGGATTACTGCTACCTATATATACAGTAGCTTGCATTTTTCAAATGTTAACCTTCAACTTCCATTTCTTAGCCCATCTGCCTAAATAATACCATAACATTGCACTGCTTTCAACAGCTTCAAAAGCTTTAGCTATATTACAACTTTGAAAATTGATTTCACATGCTGCATAAAGGCTCACACTGATCAACTTCTTTACAACTGCTTTGTTTGTATACTTTTAGCATTAGTTGAGACATATAATACAAGAAAGCAAGCTTATATAGAATCAGCCAAAAAAAAAAAAAAAAAAAACTTTCTTTTCACCCATCCAGTCACTCCAAATGTTTGTCTAGTTCAGCCTTAAATTTATTTATGCTATCATCAACTTGCACAACAACAGATGGAAGTCTGTTCCAGCAATCAACTACCCACAGGTTAAAAGCAAACTTCCACACATTTATTCTACAACTGTCTTTCCTCAATTTGAATCTATGCCCCCTTAGGTTGTTCATCTGAGCAAGCGAATATCCCATCAGCATTGAGTCTGCTCAAACCATTCAAGGCCTTATACACCTCAATCAGATCACCTCGCAGGCGTCTGCTGCAACTTGCAGAACTTAAGCCTCTCTTGGTAAGAGCACCGCTTTGTTCCTCTCAAACTTGTTCCCTTCTCTGTACTTGTTCTAGCAACTCTACATCCTTCGTAAAATGAGGCCTCCGGACCTGTACGCAGAAGTCAAGTTGTGGCCTGCCTATTGCCTTATACAAGGGGATAATCACCTTCTCTAATAGCAAAATTCCTATACATCATTGACAAAACTTCATGATCTGCTCTGGCGGCCTGTCTGCATTGCTCAGAGAACTTCATATCTGACTGCACAATTACCCCAGGGTCTCTTTCATTCTCCACCTACCTGAGCGTAGTACCACACAGTTGGAACATTTCTCTTGGGTTACTGCTACCCATATGCAGTACTTTGCATTTGTCAATGTTAAACTTCAGTTGCCACTTCTCAGCCCATCTGCCCAACTTTTCTAGATCCTGTTACAGTAGCATACTGTCTTTACTGTCATTAACAACCCTGTCAACATTTGTATCATCTGCAAACTTGGACATTAAGCCTGATATACCTTCATTGATATCACTGATAAATACACAGAACAAAAGAACAAAACAATGGGCTCAACTTCAAACCCTGGGGGACTGCACTAATAACATTAGTCCACGTAGAGCAGTGTCCATTTATTATCACTCTCTGACATCTCCCACTCAACCATCCCTTTATCCATTGCAGCAGCTTGCCCTTAATGCCATACTGCTCCAATTTGTAAAGCAGTCTTCCATGTGCAACAGTATCAAAAGCTTTCCTGAAATCCAAGTAAACGATATCAAAATTATTTTTTGCATCCAGTTCCTTTGTATTCACATTGTAGTATCCAATCAAATTTCACCCCAGGGGCTCACATCTGGTGAGTATAGGCTTGGCAATCCCAGGGTCTGAGCTGGATATGATCAATCTTCTCTTTCTTGCTTTTTTGGTGACTCTCTCTCTCTCTCTCTCTCTCTCTCTCTCTCTCTCTCTCTCTCTCTCTCTCTCTCTCTCTCTCTCTCTCTCTCTCAGGTTAATACAGGATTTTTTTTTTTTTTGGATGGTGCAGCATAAGCCTCAGGCTTCCTTGCACTATAGAGCTAATAATAATAATTGGTCAGACAAGACTTCACCTTAACAAACCCATGCTGTGTCTGAACTATTACTGCGGTCTTGTCTAGATGATCCTGCATTACTTCTTTAACCAGTGACTCCATTATTTTCCCTAGAACAGAAGTTAAACTAACAGGTTTATAATTATTTGTGTCACCCTTTGAACCCCATTTGTGAAATGGGGATACATTTGCACATCTCCTGTCTGTGGGGGACTTCCCTTGAGTCCAAGAATGCTCTCATAATTATGGCTAATGGTTTGGTTACTTCCTTTGCCACCTCCTTTGATATAACTGGATAGATCTCATCCACCCTGGGTGCCTTTCTTATTATTATTAGCCCTATGGTGCAAGGAAGCCTGAGGCTTTTGCTGCACCAGCCAAAAAAAAATTTCTGAATTACCTGAGAGAGAATAAGAATCAGAAGTAGAACAGAAGGGAATCACCAAGAAAGAAAAGAATGATGATATCCAGCTCAGGACCCTGGGCGTACCAAGCCCATACTTACCAGATGTAAGCCCTTGGGGTTTATGTTTAACTTCAACAATTTCTCCTCCACTTTGCTCTCCGTTATTACAAAATCATTCAGCTCCCTGTTACAGTTTAGTAAACTTCTGTCCCCCTCTTCCTGACAGAATTCCTCATGTGTGTGAATGTAGAAGCAAAATACTCATTCAGTTTATCAGCTATCTGAGCAGGATCATCAACAGTCAAACCACCAACATCAAGTGGACCAAACTGATTCATCCCCTTCCTTCTATAGTTTACATAACTAAAAGAAGTCTTTGTTGTTTTTCTTTGCATCCTTTGCCAAGGATTTCTCGTAATCAGCCTTCACTTGCCTAACCTCCTCCTTTGTGACTTGATTACAGACTAGTGACACAAAAGCCTATGGCAGATATAAGTATCTGCCATAGGCTTTTGTGTCACCTGATAATTTATATTCATCGCACACATTTTTTTTTTTCTCTGCCACTAGCCTCATTAGTTCATTTGACATCCATTTAGGTCTAAATCTTGAACAATATTTCTTTTTTAGTATGAAAAGCCTAGTAGCTTCCAATATTAATTCCTTGAAGGCTTCCCATTTAGAATTAGCTGTTTCTTAAACATCATCATCAGTTGATCCCACTGTATAGAATTTAAAAACTGTCTGAGACCACTGTAGTTATCTTTACAAAAACTTTTCCCTTTACCCTTGATGGTAGTTACATCTTTAAGACCACTGTAGTTACATCAGTACACTGTGATCACTGTCACCTCGTGGTTCCTTATCTGCAAATTCTCAAGCTTGAATAATCACTGCAGATAATCAGATCAAGAGTATTACTCCCTCTGGTTACCCCTCGAACATGTTGCTGTAGAAAACCAATCCTCCAATAAATCCACAAAAGTCTTGCTAGCGTTGCGAGTCACCAACCACAAGTTCCAGTCAATATCTGGAACGTTAAAATCCCCCATTACAAGACATTCTGATTTACTGGCCCACTATTTCTCTGCATAATTGTTTGTTGTACGCAAAGTCATATGGCCTATAACAAACTCCTACTTGCATTTTCCCTTTCACACCAAACAGACTCAACATTGCACTGTCCACCCACATAAACTGGATGCACTTCCTGAGATTTTGTGTTTCTTAACTAACAGCATAATGCCTCCTCCCTTCCTATCCTTTCTGTACACATTGTACTCCCCAAATTCCAATTCTGTACTACTTATATCTGTGTGACACTATATCTCTGATATCCCACAAATATCTGCCTTTGTTACTTGCTATCCACTTAGTATCTGAAGAGGAACCAGTTAGTCCTGAAACAGGCTATCAAAGCAGCTCATCTTTTAAACAACTGGTCAATTAAGCTATTAACAAGCCATCTATTTAAAAGTAATGTAATACAATGGCAACTCATTGCCGATGCAACTTTGTTATGCTATAAGAATTAAGACCACGGCATTGTCCATGCCATTTAAATTCTGCTAGTTGCCAAAAAGAGATTAAAGGAGAATTATGCATGCAGCTGATAAAGAAAGAAATGTCATGTTCTTTTCTGTGGATTCTTGGGAACATATGGATCATTAATATGCTGTATTAGTTTTTTTAATATTTCCAGTAGTGTCAGATTTACAGAATTTACTGTACTAACAAATAATCATTATGTAAGCTAACTAAAGGCAGTAACATCACCTTCCTATCTTAACACAAGAAACACACACACACACACACACACACACACACACACACACACACACACACACACACACTGGACTGAAAGAAAATGAGGTGGTTGAAATAATGGAAGCTTTGGCCTTGTGAAGAAAAGAACCAGCAGTACAACAGTTCTATTGTTGTACCACTTGCAATATGAAGATCAGCAGGTGTAAGTGCTTGCTTTGCTGCCAGTCATGTGGTTTGTCTGGGTGATGGTGAGGAAGATCTAGGATGCGTTAGGATTAGGATTACTAGGTGTAAAAAACAGATGCATGTACAGTTGTGTAAACTGATACCATGAGCATAGCGAATAAATCTGATGAATTTGAAGTACTGTTTAAGTCATCAAATGCAGAGATTATAGGGATATCAGACACATGGTGTCACTCAAACTTATGGGATACAGAATTTGAATATGGAGAGTATGATATGTATAGAAAGGACAGACAGGACAGCAGGGGAGAGGAGTAATGCCCTTAATTAAGAAGCACATAAAATCTAAAGCAGTTTATCCATTTTATATGGGTAATTAGAGCAATGCTGAGTCAGTTTGGTATGACATAAGCACTGGGAAAACAAAAAATTACAGTAGGAGTATGCTATAAGCCAAATTAGCATTAGCATTAATAGTGGCAGATGATGCCACTAAAAAAAAAAAACCTTCCCATTTCACCCCAAAAGTTTGTCCAGTTCTTCTTTGAATCTATTTAAGCTATCAACCTAGTCTCCACAATGACAATGGAAGTTTGTTCCAGCAATAAACCACTCACTGGCTATAGCCAAATTTCCACATATCCATTCTTTCCTCAATTTGAATTTATGCCCCCTCGAGTGCATTATTTGAACAAGAGGAAGAGTCCCATCAGCATTGAGCTTGCTCAAACCATTCAAAGCGTTATACGCCTCGCAGGTGCCTAGTCTCCAGACACTGCAATTTGCAGACCTTGAGCCAGTGGTTTTCAACCGGGGTGCCGTGGCACCTTAGGGTGCTGCAACAACATTCCAGGGGTGACACATAATTTGGATTTAAGTTACTTAAACTTTTTTTTTTTTAATTTATATATTTATTTCATTATAAAAAGGTGTATAATTTTTGTGGTGATCTATAATTGTTTATAAAGAATAAAATTATTATATATATATAATTTATATGATGAATTGTAATTTTGTTCATAGTTACATTATTGCAATAACTATCATATAACATATATTTTTAATATTATATATACAAAGGGTACTAGGAAAGTTTTGCAATATGACGCAACAATGAATCACAGGAAGCTGCTTGTTGCTGCATGTTGAGACATGTTCATACGTGCATAGTAGCCGCCGCGCCAAGTCGATGGGCTCAGTTATTCATTAGTAGTGAGAGTGTAAAGTGCTTGCGATGGCATCGTGGTCACGAAATGAGATAAGGACAGTTTTGCGGTATAATTTCGTGCGTGGTTTAACCATAGACCAGTGCTTAGAAGAAATGACTCTTGCACTAGATGATGATTGTTCACATCGTACAACGATATTCAGGTGGTATAGAGAATTCCAAAGGGGAAATTTCACTCTGGAGGATTCTGAGAGGCCAGGAAGGCCACGAACGTCAGTTACGGAGGAAAACTGTTACCGCTGTGAGGAAAATGCTTGACGAAAACAGGCGAGTGACCTACCAACAGATAGAGGATACTTTGGGCCAGCAATTCGTTCGATTCTGCAAGATCATTTGCACGTGAAGAAACTTTGTTCTCTCTGGGTGCCACATCAACTGACTGAAGAGCAGATGACACGACGTGTGACTTGGTGCCGGGAGATGTTAAAAAAGTTTGATAAGGGACAATCTCGGTATGTGAACAACATCGTGACAGGTGATGAGACTTGGCTGTACTATTACGATCTGCCGACCAAGGCTCAAAACAAAGTTTGGGTCTTTGATGATGACGGCACACCCGTAATTGTCAGAAAATCCCGATCTGTAAAGAAGAAAATGATAGCTGTATTTTTCAAATCGAGTGGAATTGTGGAATGTGTCGTTTTGGACACGCAGAAGACAGTCACAGCTAAGTGGTATACTGAACAATGCCTGCCTAAAGTCATTGGATCTATGAAGAACCTGCGGCCAAAGTCAAGAATGGACACCTGGTACCTCCATCACGAAAATGCTCCAGCTCACCGCGCCAAAGCCTGCACCGAATATTTGACCACGACAGGACTGAAACTTCTCGAGCACCCTCCCTACAGTCCAGACCTTGCTCCCTGCAACTTTGCACTGTTCCCGCATGTGAAAATGAAACTAAAAGGGAGGCGGTTTTCCAGTGATGAGGACCTTCTACGGGCTTGGGACAACGAGTGTGCTTTACTCCCTAGTGAAACTTGGCAGAACTGGTTTAAAGATTGGTTTCGGAGGATGGAGAGGTGTATTGAATGTAGAGGAAATTACTTTGAAAAAATTAAATAAACAAAGCTGTATTGCAAAACTTTCCTAGTACCCTTTGTATATATACACAGAGAGAGAGAGAGAGAGAGAGAGAAAATCGGATCTAACAGGTAGAAAATTGAGTAGCAGTGTCACAAAATAAAATAAATTACTTAGCTATTAGAAAAAAAAAGGTCCAAAACCACTGCCTTTCTTGGTAAGCGCACCCCTTTGTTCCCCTCAGCAATCTCACCCTTCTTTGTACTTGTTCCACAGCTCTACATCCTTCTTAAAATGAGGCTTACATACCTGTATGCAGTACTCAAGGTGAAGCCTGCTGCCTTATACAATGGTGAGTATATTACTATAAAGAGAAACTATACAGACAAACAGAATGAGTCAGTTAACCCAAGGGGCTCACATCTAGTGAGTATGGGGCTTTTGGCAGACCCAGGGTCCTGAGCTCTCTCTCTCTCTCCCCCTCTCAGGGTAACTTTTTTTTTTTTTTTGGCTGATGCAGCAAAAGCCTCAGGCTTCCTTGTACCATAAGGCTAATAATGATAATGAGATTTAACTTTCCAGATACTGACTGAAACTAGTGGACTGGTCACTCACATAGTAGCAAGACTTTCATGAATTTACTGGACGACTGTTTTCTATACCAGCATGGTAGAAAGACAACAAGAGAAAACAATACTCTTAATCTAATTATCAGCAGTGACACATCATGAATTACAAATTTGCAAATAAAAGAACAACTAAGTGGCTGTGATCATAATGTATTGATGTGGAATTTAATTAAGGATGTAACTAATGGCAAGTGCAAAGGGAAGGGTTTTTGCTTTTGGAAAGGTGACTACAATGGTTTCAGGCACTTTTTAATATTTCTATGCAGCAGAACCATCTGATGATATTACGAACAACAAATTCTAAATGGAAACATTGAGGGAAGTACTTAATCGTATACTACTAGACTTTTTATACCAATTAAGAGATACTGTTCAGGGCTTAGTCCTATATCGGTCAGATGAACTGAAGACACTTGTTGCATAGAAGAAAAATACATGCAATGCACATTTATATTCATCCCATGATATGTATCAAGTGATACAGAGGCTTACAATAGATATAAACTAGTCTGAAATCCAGTTACAAAGGAGGTTAGGCAAGCTAAGGCAGATTATGAGAAGTACCTGGCAAAAAATTGAAAGAAAAGCAGCAAAGATTTCTTTACTCATGTAAACAATAGAAGGAAAGAGAAGAATCACAATGGTTCGATATATACGAATGGTTTTACTGTTGATGATCCAGCTCAGGTTGCTAACAAGCTAAACAGATATTTTTTGCATCTAAAATATTTTAGGGATAGGGATGCCTGAAGTGTATCAAATTCTAATTGGGAGCTAAATGATTTTGTGATAATCAAGAGAAAACTGAAAGAGAAATTGTTAAAGCTAAAAGTATGAAAGGCACCTGGAATAGATGGGATCTATCCAATTATATTATGGGAGGTAGCAAAACAGGTGAGTAAACCTTTTTAACCATAATTGTGTGAGCATCCTTGGATTCAGGGAAGATCCATATGAATTCAAGATGTAAGAATGTATCCCCAATTCACAAAGAAGGATCTGTCATGGTTACATTGTGCTGGTTAAGATAGTGTTGTCATCTGCTTCTATTTCCTCAAGTGATATTCTATGTTCTATGCCCAGGACATTGCAATCTTACGAATTCTATCAATATAAAATTGTGCAAACAGATACAAATTATTAATATTTAGAATTTTTTGCATATTATCTTCTCTTTAGAGTCACCATCGTCATCATCATCAGTCATTTTCAATCCAGTGTAAGATGAAGGCCTCTCCAGCAACTTTTCAGTTCCTTCTGTTTTGTGCAATGGCAATCCATTTACTACCCACAATCTCTTGAATTTCATCTGCCCATCTCCATCGTTGTCTTCCAGGTTTTCTTCTAGCTCCTCTTGTGTGCCATTCTGTTATTTTCTTAGTCCATCTGACATCATGTCTTCAAGCTATGTGTCCCGTCCAACACCATTTTAGTTCATTAGTTTTGATAAGAATGTCCTTTACTTGAGTTTGCTGTCTAATCTAGGTGTTTCTCTTCTTATCTAACAGTCTGATTCCCAATATAATTCGTTCCATTCTTTGCTGTGTAGTTCTCAGCTTTTCTTCCATTCTTTTGGTGAGTGCCCAAGTTTCACTTATATAAGTCGTGGTGGGGAGTATACAACGGTTCATTATTTTATGTTTCAGACAAATTGGGATATTGCTCCTCAGTATGTCGTGTCGCTATATTTCCTAAAGCTATCCATCCAAAATTTATTCTTCTCTTGACTTCCAACCATTTATCATTCTTACAGCTAATGACTTGTCCCAGATAAGTATATCAATCCACCTTTTCAATTACTGCTCCTTCAATCATTATATTCCTTTCTGTGGCATACTTGTTCATTACTTTTGTTTTAGCCATATTCATCTTTAGTCCAAAATTCTTACTAACTCTGCATAACTGATTAAGATTTTCCCCTAATTCTTTGGATCAGGGCTTAAGACCACGATGTCATCTGCAAATCGTAAATGGTTTAGGTACTCCATTCACATTGACACCTTTCTGCGACCAGTCTAATCTTCTGAAAGCTTCCTCAAGGGCAGCAGTAAACAACTTCAGAGATATTGTGTCTCCTTGTCAAACTCCTTTCTCAATTTTAAATTTGCTACTGTCTTTGTCTAGTCTAATAAAAGAGGTGGCATTCTCATATATTTTCTTCAAAATCGTAATATATGGAGTAACTATGCCTTGTCTTTCCAGTGCCCGAAACATTGCCTTATGCTGTATGGAGTCAAATGCCTTCTCATAATCCACAAATGCCAGGCATAATGGTGTTTTATATTCATTTGCTTTCTCCATTATCTGTGATATTACGTAAAGGTGATCCATAGTTGAGAATCCTGTCCTAAAGCCATCTTGCTCTTTCGGTTGATTTTCATCAAGTATTTTTTCTAATCTGTTAGTAATGACAAACGTGAACAACTTGCAGATGTGGGATAACAAGCTAATTGGTCTATAATTTCCAATTTCTAATTTCTCATTTCTTATGCAGCAAAACTATGATTGCATTATTCCACTCCTTAGGCATCACACCTTTTCTAATGCATTTTGTGAAGAGTCTTGCCAGTTTTTGTGTCATGTCTCTTCCTCCCAATTTTAACAACTCTACAGTAACTTCATCGTCCCCCGGGGCTTTCTGATTCTTCATTTTCTTCAATGCATGTTCTACCTCATCAGCAAGGATAATGGGTATGTCGTATGTGATACTAATTTGCGATCCATCTTCCCCACTGCTGGCATCATTCCCTCGCTCCTTGTATAATTCTCTATAGTGGTCTTCTGCTATTTGAATTATGCCTTTCTGCTATTCATTGTTCTTCAGTTTCAGTATCATTTGTCTTTCTGTATTACTGTTCATGGCTGCTGATTTAAGTCCTTTGTTTTCTCTTAATGGTTATTTTACTTTTCTTGTGTTAAATCTTCTCATGTCCTCTCCGAGTCTCTTTCTAATGGCTTTGCATAACTCAGTATACTCAATTTTCTTCGGTTCATCATGACTATTTTTTTCTTATTTGTATTTCTTTTTACCTATAAGTTTCTTGGGCTTTATCACTTTCAGAAAGTTGTAATATTCCTCATCAATATCTTGGTCCTGAGCAGTCTTCAGAAGATCAAACTTCTTCTTAAGTTCCAGTATATACTGATTTTTCTTCTCTTCTGTTATCTCAAAGACCTTCGTATTATTTTTTACTTGGGTCAGATTTTTTCCTTTCTTTTCTTACATCTATATCAAGTGTGCATCTTACCATTCTGTGATCACTTCCAACATTTACCTTGTTCAGGATGGTAACATCATTCACGATAAAATTTCTGTTCATGAGGATGAAGTTGATTTCGTTTCTGTTAGTGAGGATGAAGTCTATGTTCTTTAGAATATCTACCCATATATGATTCATTAGGGAGAGTTGAATGATGTCGAAGATGCAGAGAAACTACAGAACAGCTCACAGGGTTTTGTCAATGATATAGGGAAACTTTGACAGCAGGGACAAATCGATGAAGTAAAAAAAAGTAAAGTGCAGCCATTATCAACCCACTGCAGGATGGAAGCCTCCTCAACAATTCATGCTGAGGGAAATGGACCATAATCTGCCACGCTGGTCCAGTGCGGGTTGGCAGATCGACCGTATTCAGCAGGCAGGGGCTTGAACCCCGGTCTACTCAAAGAGCGTGTGCTACTGCACTCCCGCTCCTGCCCACTCGGCTACGGAGGCCGTGAATATCCCATTAAATAAAACAAGATTTAGGCCATATCTGGAATATTGCACACGAGTTTGGAAACCTCATTTTAGGAAGGACAAGAGAATATTCTTAGAAAGACTATAATTCTATAAATTGCAGGTTCTAAAAATTAGGCAATGAATTGCATACAGTTTTAAAAGGATTAAGTAAACTAAATGCTGAGGCATCACTCCTCTTTTGCAGACAAAACAGAGATATAAATTTAAACTTAAAAAGGATAATTACATAATAGATAAATCTAAGTTTGCATTCAGACAGTAATTGCCTGTTAGAATAGACTTCCACCTAGTGTTGTGGAAAAGGGTAGTTTGAATAAATTTAAAAAATTATCAGACAAATCATCAGAAAAAAAAAATGAGCAAATGAAGTGGTCAGAAAAGTTCAATTTTTTTTTTTTTTTTACTTTTTTATTTATTAGCAACCATCATTTTACCAATATGTCATTTTACATTACACTCAGAGCATTAATATAATGCTCTGAGTTGGCATTATACTAATAATACCAACTCAGAGGCATCCTATATATTAGAGAACAAGGTCTACAAAGCTCACATCCCAGCCACACTGTTTGTGGTAAATAGTACTCTGGGCAGATTCTGTCCTGATGGTTAGTTGGTCACCTGACCTTAAACAATCATCCTACTACAGTTAAAAGCTCATAAAATCTTATTAACAAGATCTGGCAGTTTCATTTTAATGAGAGGATACAACCAGTTCTAGTAACCCAGCCTAGATAATAATGACATTAAGGAGGCCCCAAACATCACTATAGGTTATCCTATTTCAGATTTGAACCAGTACTTCACACAAAAAATAGGCTGCTATTATGGCAGAATCTGAACGTTCGATGGTGGCTTCCACTCTGCATCCCAGCAATATTTTTGTAGTGTGGAACTATGGTGAGAAAGAGCTAATAACATTCCATGAACTCAAACTATAGTAATGAAAATACTAAATTTTATTCACAGATGTAAACATCATGCAACACAGCGGCAATCTCCAAGGCAGAATGCGCTGGTCCCAAAGGAACTAGTTATTGTTGGTGACTCTATTGTCAGGGAGAAGGGAAATATATTGTGTAAAAAGGATAGATGGAACAGGACCAGGGTATGTCTGCCGGGAGCAAAAGTTGATGACATTGTAAGGCATATATCATCTTTTAAGAGCACAAAAGGTGATATTGTTGTACATGTTGGCACCAATGAGATTAAGAGTAGGAGATCTGCAGATTTACTTAACAAGTACAGGTCAATGTTGCAAAAAAAAGTCGTAAGTCAGGGTTAAATTTGAAAGTAAGTGTCTACAATTCTGCCCAGCCACGATAGGAGGGAATACATGATGAGAGCCTTGTCAATCAATTCGGCCATGGAGGGAATGTGCAAGGCTCAAGGTGTAGAATTTTTTTCAGCATGGTCTGTGCTTGTTAACAGGAGAGACTGCTTCTACAGGGATGGGATACACTTAAATAGAAAGGGTGCAAGAATGTTTGCTGATGCTATCGAGGCAGTATTAGGTGGGTCGAAGAACTGCTAGCTTGGGGGGGGGGGATTCACAAACTAAAAGGTTAAAAGTAGCCGCAGGCAGAGGTGAAGGTGATTCTTGCACAACTTCTATTAGAATAAGTGGCGACCTGGAGTGAAGGGTGCTGGGGGGTTTCAGGGACTGAAGGCAGTCATCGTGAAACAGGTGGGTATATGGGATGTGTTAGAGTAAATAATAATGATAGGTGCATGTATACCAATGCTAGAAGTATAGTAAATAAATTTGATGAATTTGAAGTGTTGGTCAAGACATCAAAGGTGGATATTGTTGGGATAGCAGAGATGTGGCGACAAACAGATATAAGGAATGCAGAACTGGAATTTGGGGATTACAATGTGTACAGAAAGGACAGACAGGATAGGAAGGGAGGAGGTGTTATGCTGTTAATTAAGAAAAACAAAATCAAAAGAAATGCATCCAGTTGATATAGATGAACAGTGCACTGTTGAGTCAGTTTGGTGTGACATAAGCACTGCAAAAGCAAAAATAAGAGTAGGAGTGTGTTATAGGCCTAATGACTCGAATGAATACAATAAACAATTGTACAGAGAAATAGTGGGCTAGTAAATCAGAATGTCTTATAATGGGGGATTTTAACTTCCCACATATTGACTGGAACTTGTGAATTGGTCACTCACACACTAATAAGACTTTTGTGGATTTATTGGATGATTGTTCTCTGCAGCAGCATGTTCGAGAGGCAACCAGAGAGGGCAACACTCTTGATCTGGTTATCAGCAGTGATCATTCGTGTATTAAAAATTTGCAGATAAAGGAACCACTAGGTGGCAGTGATCACAGTGTACTGATGTGGGATTTACTTAAAGATATAATTACCATCAGGGGTAAAGGAAAGGGTTTTTGCTTCTGTAAAGGTGAGTACAGTGGTCTCAGACAGTTTTTAAATTCTGTACAGTGAGATCAACCGAAGATGTTACCAACAGTAAATTCTAAGTGGGAAGCATTCAAGGAATTAATCGTGGATGCTACTAAAAGTTTCATACCTATTAAGAAATATTGTTCAAGGTTTAGGCTTAAACGGTTATCAAATGAACTAATGAGACTCGTGACAGAGAAGAAAAATGCATGGGGTGCATATAAATTATCAAGCGACTCAGAAGCCTATGGCAGATATAAGCTAGTCTGTAATCAGGTCACAAAGGAGGTTAGGCAGGCGAAGGCAGATTACGAGAAATCTTTGGCAAAAGATAAGAAAAACAGCACGGATTTCTTTACTTATATAAAAAACCCTAAAAGGTAGGGGATGAATCTGATTGGACCACTTGATCATCAACAGTTGATGGTTCGACTATTGATGATCCTGCTCAGATAGCAAACAAACTGAATGAGTATTTTGCATCTACAATTCACACATGAGGAGTTATTAAGGTTTGAAAATGGCAAAAGGTTATGAAATTGTAGCAGGGTGCTTAATGATTTTGTAATAACTGAGAGCAAAGTGGAGGAGAAATTGTTGAAGTTAAACATAAGAAAGGCACCTGGGGTGGACGGGATCTATCCAGTTATATTAAAGGAGGCGGCAAAGCAACTAAGCAAACCCTTAGCCATAATTATGAGAGCATCCTTGGACTCAGGGGAGGTTCCCACAGACGGGAGATGTGCAAATGTATCCTCAATTCACAAAGGGAGCTCGAAGGGTGACAAGAGTAATTACAGACCAGTTAGTTGTTTAATTTCTGTTCCGGGTAAAATAATGGAATCACTGATTAAAGATGCATTGCAGGATCATCTAGACAAGACTGCAACAATAATTCAGACACAGCATGGGTTTGGTAAGGGAAAGTCTTGTCTGACAAATCTGATAGCATATTATGATGTGGTTACAAAGGAACTGGATGCAAAAAATAATTTTGATATCATATATTTGGATTTCAGGAAAGCTTTTGACACTGTTGCGCATGAAAGACTATTGTACAAATTGGGGCAGAAGGGTATTAAGGGTAAGGGTAAGCTTAATACCATAATACCATTAATGGTATTATGGTATTAAGGGTAATTTGCTACAATGGATAAAAGGATGGTTAAGTGGGAGAAGACAGAGGTTGGTAATTAATGGGTGCTGCTTTCATGGACTGATGTTATTAGTGAAGTCCCACAGGGTTCAGTGTTAGGTCCACTGTTGTTTTGTATATTTATCAATGATATTGATGAAGGTATATCAGGCTTAGTGTCGAAGTTTGCAAATGATACAAAGGTTGGCAGGGCTGTTAATGACAGTAATGGCAGTATGCTACTGCAACAGGATCTAGATAATTTGGGCAGATGGGCTAAGAAGTGGCGACTGAAGTTTAACCTTGACAAAAGCAAAGTACTGTATATATGGGTAGAAGTAACTCCAAAGAAACGTACCAACTGTGTGGTACTACACTTAAGGTGGTAGAAAATGAAAAAGACCTGGGAGTAATTGTGCAGTCAGATATGAAGTTTTCTGAGCAATGCAAACAAGCTGCCAGGGCAGGTCATGGGGTTTTGTCAATGATATATAGAAATTTTGCTAGCAGGGAAAAGGAGGTGATTGTCCCTCTGTATAAGGCAATGGTCAGGCCATGCCTTGAGTACTGCGTACAGGTCTGGAGGCCTCATTTAAGAAGGATGTAGATTTGCTTGAATGTGTACAGAGAAGGGCAACAAGATTGGTGAGGGGAATGAAGGGATCCTCTTACCAAGAGAGGCTTAAGTTCTGCAAACTGCAGTGGCTGGAGACTAGGCACCTGCACGGTGATCTGATTGAGGTGTATAAGCCTTTGAATGGGTTGAGCCCGCTGAATTCTGATGTGATCCTTCCACTTGTTCAGATTACAAACTAAGGGGGCATAAATTCAAATTAAGAAAAGACAGATGTAGAATAGATGTGCAGAAATTTGCCTTTAGCCAGCAGGTGGTTAATTGCTGGAACAAACTTCCATCTGTTGTTGTGGAAGTTGATTTGTTAAATAAATTTAAGGAGGAACTGGACAGGCATTTGGAGGGAATGGTGTGATTTTTTGGCTGATGCGGCATAAGCTGATACATTTGCTTTCTTGCATCACATGCTACTACTACTACAACAACAAATCTAACCACAGGCTAAGCGCATCCACTTACAAAAACCAACTCAAACTCTCGATCCTGAATTACCACTTATACCTCCTTCCATCCATAAAAACTAGTATTATCAAAGGACCTCAGAATGTGCTCCTGATAACCTAAAAAGATTGTGAGCACAACAGAACTAGCCTGAGAAACACCTGACAACCTGACCCATAACAACCCAGACTTGTCCACTGTTCATTTCTTTCTTTTGCCCTGGCATCATATTTTTTTTATTTCAAATTACATTTATTTATATTTTAGCAATAAATCAGTTTGTACACCCACCATAAGAATAAGTATTTACTGTAACTAAAATATTTACAAATTAAAATAAAATAAATATTTCCAAAACTGCTATTATATTAAATTAAATTATGAACATGTGAAAAACATTAAAACTGTGATAAAATCCTTGCTATAAAATACACTAAAATAAACCGGATTAAAAGCGATAAAAACGATAAAAATCTCTGGAGCTTTCGGAAGCATCGGCTTCCTTCCTCAGCAGTAACAAAACTTCCTGCAGCATGTCCATATATAACAGGCTCGCGGTACTTATACTCGTGGTGCAGTCGGTGCATGGTCTGAACTGGAAGCGGAAATAGCTCGGGAATGTGTTCATAATTTAATTTAATATAATAGCAGTTTTTGTAAATTTATTTTATTTTATTTTAATTTGTAAATATTTTAGTTACAGTAAATACTTATTCTTATGGTTGGTGTATGAACTGATTTATTGCTAAAATATGAATCTGCCCAACCTCAGTGGCCTTTTTCAGGATACATTTATTTATTTCAAAAAGATTGCAAAACGCCATATTGCCAGTGTCCAGTTCACCGGAAATAAGAATCTAGAGCAACTCCTCCATTCTTCTGATCCCCCCACCTCCAAGAGATGAAGGATGAGGTCTACCACCTGAATTGTGAGTGTGACAAAAACGGATGTTCCATAAACTTCAGAACAGGACTGAACAGGCAGGACACACGCCTCCTTCACATCAGTGGGAGAAGCAAGATTATGCAATCAAGTGACATAGTTCACTATACTATCAGTGAAAACATGTTTTCAACACAAGGGAACAACCTAAAATTGGGTTCACCACAACAAAAGATAGGTGTTTCTGCAAAATTACTTCTATGAAATCTACAGAAAATCTCTCCCTTCTCCTCCACACACACACACACACACACACACACACACACACACACACACACACACACACACACACACACACACACACACACCAATTCTATTCCAGAGGAGACAAAAATCCTCCAAAAATAAGATTATTAGCACATACAAATCCAGCCTGATCTCACTGCAAGCAGGAATAAACAATATAGTCTCTGTTCTGTGCTCTGAAAGTTATCACAGAACAAAAACAGGCAGCAGAAAACAGTTGTCTCTAAGCTAACGTACTGCAATAATGGCATACTCGAAGACCTTTCTCCTCTCCCACTCAAAAAACTAGCAGTAAACACATGCTTTCATTCACTGATATCATCAAGCAAATCATAAACAGTACAACAGAACACTAACTCTCCTTCTCACTAAACTAAAACTTCCAGGATTTCAAAACGCCTCATATTCCTACAGTGGTTGTTCCTTGTGTTAAGATAGGTAGGCATACTGCCTTTATATTTATTTATGGTTACTGCAAATATTTTGCTAAATTAATTAAATTAGTCAATGCAGTGTTGCATAGTCATTAATCAAAAAGCAGGTACTGTATTGTATCAACCTTTGAATCCTAGTGCAATATTCGGAGGATGGCATCTGGTGAAAGTCGCCCTAATGTGTGTAGGGCTATGAATATCCCTCCATCGACTATTACTATAACTATGAAGAATACTAATAAAATAAAACAATCGATGCAAAGTGGTAGGTAAAATTTTTGGTGCCCAGAACCTAACCCTGTGGTTTCTGATTGATTCCATTATATAAAGGGTTCCATTTATGCCAATTCCATTTGTGCCTATCCCCACCCCCCAGGAACCTAACTCTGACGTAAATCGTTAGCTACCTGTAATGGATAACATCCAGGAGTGCACAATTTTACATCATTTTCATCGATCACATATATCATAAACAGCTCCAAATGTATTTTTCAGAAACTGTCATTCAAATTCTTTATAGGAATTATGGTCATGTTCCATGTTCTTGTAAATAATTTCATGCTTGACTACTGTTGAAACCTGTGGAATGTCTACAACAGGTGATTAAGCTGAAATACGATATTGTTTCTTCTTGGATGATGTAATCGAAGCTGGTTGTTGCAGTATACTCTGTCTAGCCAGTTCAGGAATCAATTGAAAATTCCCCGGTAATTCATTTGAACTCAAATCTTCTGGATCAAAATCTTCAGGTGCTTGAATATAATTTCATGATGTTGATGGCCCATCTTCTTGACAAGAAGTCTACGTAGAAGGTTGACGTTGATCAAACTCTTGAGCAGCAGATTTTATTAAACACTGCATTTTTTTCCTTCTCTATTTTTTGAGCTCGTTCTTCTGTCGAAGTGGGAGGCTTCTTCAGTGGCTTTGAAGCTTTTATTCTTGCGTAATTCTCTTGATTTCAGAACAATTTTTTATACTTTTTATTTTTCAGAGATGATAACCACTTTATGCATAAAAATGCAACAGCACATCATGGTAGATTCGTGCAAGAATGATTCGGAGTACATGACATGGATTTCCACACAATATTCCTTGGCCTCTACATTCACCTGATCTCAATCCTCTGGAAAATGTGTGGGATTTGCTAGAGAGCTATTCAGCAACGAAGGCCTATTTCTTCAAGTTTGTCGCAGCTACGCAACATTTTGCTGAAAAATATTTTTTTATGAAAATGAGAAACATGAGAGGTATTATAACCTATACTACTTATTACCGTGCATGGCTTGAAGCTTGAGAAGATACTTGTTGATACTTGACTTGAATTTCTGTAGATTGTAATTTTCAGGAAATACACATGAAAGATGACATCAAGCTTCTTGAAAGGATCAAAGACAGGTAACTCAAGAAAGAAAGACATTGTGGTTCTTGAAAGGATCCAAAGATGGGTAACTCACCTGGTGAGATTGGCAAAAGGGCATCCATATGAGGAAAAGCTTCAAATATGTGGGTTGCAGAGCTTAGAAACTAGGCACCTTAGAAGAGACTTGACTGAGGAGTTCAAGGCTCTGAGAGGCATAAGCAAAATGAATAAGGACGAAATTTTCACAGTTATAAATGATTCTTGAACTAAGGGCCATAATTTCAAGTTACAAGGAGAGATGTTTAGATTGGAATTCAGTAAGTTTTATTTTAGCCATTGAGTTATAAATTACTGGAATAAGTTAGAATTCAATAGTTAGCGAAATCCATCTGTAGAATAGTATGACGACATCATAACCAAAAACTACTGCAAAAAGTGACTGTTGTTTGTTGAAGTGATTGTTTCATTGATAAAATATATTGCCACGACCGAAATCACAGAAATTAATACATTTATTTTAAGTAAAGGTACAAGGATATAAACAAACAGAAGCTTTTGGGGCAATGTGCTCCTTCTTCAGCTGGACGTTATATATACAAATATGTTGCATATGGAATATCAATATAAGACTGGGTGTGATCATGTGTTAGACAGAGTAAGGCGAGGTTGATCAACGTTACATGGAAAGGAACAATGATTGAGTCACTGGGCAGAATCACACACTTAGTGCTGAGAATGTAAGGTACATACACGAGACATATGCCAGTGCCGTCATATTGTAAAACAGCTGCCTCCATAACTGGGTGCATGCGTAAACCCCTGTTATGGTCGAAGACACTACTACGTTTTGTTATGTGCAGCGATTCTATCTACAATGGTTGGCGGAAGTTACATGAATGATAAGCGATCTTGACATCACATCGGGGATCGAGGTCATGTTTTTCAGTCAGCAGACTGGAGAGCTCTTCCATGTTCTGATACTCATTCTTGTAGTCTTCTACCGGATTCGCCTACATAACAACTACTGCAATAAGAGCATGTAATACGAGGTATACAGAACCGGTATGTAAGAAGGAGGGGATTGGTGTTTTCACCCTAGAGATAAATGATAAAAATTTCCTACCGGAAGTTGTAATCACTTTATATGAGAGACACACAGGATTCTGGAAAGCCCAGGTAGTAGGGGCGGTTCAGATTACTTTGCTGTTACGGGGTGGATTAGGTCGTGCAACAAGCTCATGAGCTTGCAAGTCTTACTTGTCTAGAATTTGAGCAGGATAGCCGCAACTTAAATGGTGTGTGTGTGTGTGTGTGTGTGTGTGTGTGTGTGTGTGTGTGTGTGTGTGTGTGTGTGTGTGTGTGTGTGTGTGTGTGTGTGTGTGGTACTAAGTAAATGGCTGGGAGCATGTGCAGACATGTAGTTTGTAAACTGGCCTGCACATGAGGGTTTTCTATAAACTGAAGTTCTTAACCACAAGTGCATACATTGTACTAAAGCATCCAGAAAGAAGAAAGTGTTGTTTGTTTCTAGTTTGATGGTAAACTGAATGAAGGATGACAGAGAGATGAGGTGTTGCAGCAGTTGGGTTTCTGATGCCCAGAGAATAATCGTGAAAATATCATCAATGTATCAGCACCAGAAGTTGATGGGGACTGGCAAGCTTGAAAATATGCAGCTCTACAATGCAATGTTGGCTATGATCAAACTGACTGGGCTCCTATAGACATGCCATAGATCTGACAGAACAGAAAAGTTCCCAAATACGATCACACTGCCAGTCAAGCACAGGTTGAGGGCCACAAATATCATCTGTAGAGAGCGAGGTCCTGTCGGATAAAGTGGTATCACAGTCTAAAAGATATCTTGTACAGGAAATGGCTTGTTGTACAAGAACAGAAGTGAATAAGGAGACTATAGCGAAGGAGGTCATGACCTGGTCTTCATAGATAGTGAGATCTTTAATGAGGTGCAGAAATTCCACACTGCTAGAAACATACTGTTGGTATTCCCTACAAGGGATGTCAAGAGTCCGGGGATGAACTTTGAAAGTTAATATGAAGGTGAATTGCAGCAAGAAACAATGGGTTTCCTGCTAGAAGTATAGTAAATAAATTTGATGAATTGGAAGTGTTGGTCAAGACATCAAAGGTGGATATTATTGAGATATCAGAGATGTGGTGTCACACAGATATTAGGAATGCAGAATTGGAATTTGGGGAGTACAATGTGTACAGAAAGGATAGAAAGGGAGGGGAGATGGTGTTATGCTGTTAATTAAGAAAAACATAAAATCAAAAGAAGTGCATCCAGTTGATACAGATGAACTGTGCACTGTTGAGTCAGTTTGGTGTGACATAAGCACTGCAAAAGCAAAAATAAGAGTAGGAGTGTGTTATAGGCCTAATGACTCGAATGAATACAATAAACAATTGTACAGAGAAATAGAGTGGGCTAGTAAATCAGAATGTCTTATAATGGGGGATTTTAACTTCCCAGATATTGACTGGAACTTGTGGGTTTACACTAGTAAGACTTTTTGTGGATTTATTGGATGATTGTTTTCTGCAGCAGCATGTTCGAGAGGCAACCTGAGAGGGTAATACTCTTGATCTCGTTATCAGCAGTGATCATTCGTGTATTAAGAATTTGCAGATAAAGGAACCACTAGGCGGCAATGATCACAGTGTACTGATGAGGGATTTACTTAAAGATACGGTTACCACCAGGGGTAAAGGAAAGCATTTTTGCTTCCATAAATGTGAGTACAGTAAACTGTCCCAGACAGTTTTTAAATTCGGCACAGTGGGATCAACTGATGATGTTACCAACAGCAAATTCTAAGTGGGAAGCATTCAAGGAATTAATCGTGAAGGCTACTAAAAGTTAGTAGCCTTCACGATTAAGAAACCTATTAAGAAATATTGTTCAAGGTTTAGGCTTAAACGGTTATCAAATGAACTAATGAGACTCGTGACAGAGAAGAAAAATGCATGGGATGCATATAAATTATCAAGCGACTCAGAAGCCTAGGACAAATATAAGCTAGTCTGTAATCAAATCACAAAGGAGGTTAGGCAGGTGAAGGCAGAGAATGAGAAATCTTTGGCAAAGGATGCAAAGAAAAACAACAAGGATTTCTTTACTTATATAAACTCTAAAAAGAAGGGCATGAATCTGATTGGTCCACTTGATATCGATAGTTCGACTGTTGATGATCCTGCTCAGATAGCAAACAAACTGAATGAGTATTTTGCATCTACATTCACACATGAGGAGTTATTAAGGTTTGAAAATGCCAAAAGGTTATCAAATTGTAGCAGGGTTCTTAATGTTTCTGTAATAACTGAGAGCAAAGTGGAGGAGAAATTGTTGAAGTTAAACATAAGAAAGGCACCTGGGGTGGATGAGATCTATCCAGTTATATTAAAGGAGGTGGCAAAGGAAGTAAGGAAATAATTATGAGAGCATCCTTGGACTCAGTGGAGGTCCCCACAGACTGGAGATGTGCAAATGTATCCCCAATTCACAAAGGGGGGATCGAAGGATGACATGAGTAATTACAGACCAGTTAGTTTAACTCCTGTTCCGGGTAAAATCATGGAGTCCCTGGTTAAAGATGCAGTGCAGGATCATCTAGACAAGACTGCAGCAATAATTCAGACACAGCATGGGTTTGTTAAGGGAAAGTCTTGTCTGACAAATTTGATTGGGTATTATGATGTGGTTACAAAGGAACTGGATGTAAAAAATAATTTTGAAATCATATACTTGGATTTCAGAAAAGCTTTTGACACTATTGCACATGGAAGACTACTGTACAAATTGGAGCAGAATAGTATTAAGGGTAAGTTGCTACAATGGATAAAAGGATGGTTGAGTGGGAGAAGACAGAGGGTGGTAATCAATAGGTGCTGCTCTTCGTGGACTAATGTTATTAGTGGAGTCCCACAGGGTTCGGTGTTGGGTCCACAGTTGTTTTGTATATTTATCAATGATATTGATGAAAGTATATCAGGCTTACTGTCGAAGTTTGCAGATGATACAAAGGTTAGTAGGGTTGTTAATGACAATAATGGTGGTGTGCTGCTGCAACAGGATCTAGAAAATTTGGGCAGATGGGCTGAGAAGTGGCAACTGAAGTTTAACTTTGACAAATGCAAAGTAGTGCATATGGGTAGAAGTAACCCCAGAGAAACATACCAACTGTGTGGTACTAAACTTAAGGTGATAGAAAATGAAAATGACCTTGGAGTAATTTTGCAGTCAGATATGAAGTTTTCTGAGCAATGCAGACAGGCTGCCAGGGCAGGTCATGGGGTTTTGTCAATGATATATAGGAATTTTGCTAGCAGAGAAAAGGAGGTGATTGTCCCTCTGCCTCTGTATAAGGCAATGGTCAGGCAACACCTTGAGTACTGCATACAGGTCTGGAGGCCTCATTTTAGGAAGGATGTAAATTTGCTTGAGCTTGTACAGCAAAGGGCAACAAAATTCATGAGGGGAATGAAGGGATCCTCTTACTAAGAGAGGCTTAAGTTCTGCCAATTGCAATGGCTGGAGACTAGGCACCTGTGCAGTGATCTGATTGAGGTGTATAAGGCCTTGAATGGGTTGTTATTTGTTATTGTTATTTGGTTTTTATGAGCATTAACAACTAAGGCCATATTGCCCCGGGGATATGCCGTGGTCATTCACTGACCTTTCCGCATTCTCGGTATTTGGTGGTCACGGGCTCGAACTCCAGTCTAATCAAGAAGCATGTGCTACGCACTGCTGCTCCTGCCCACCTGGCTACGGAGGCACCCCTTGAATGGGTTGAGAATGCTAAATTCTGTTGGGATTCTTCCACTTGTTCAGATTACGAACCTAAGGGGGGCATAAATTCAAATTAAGGAAAGACAGATGTGCGGAAATTTGCCTTTAGTCAGCGGGTGGTTAATTCCTGGAATAAACTTCCATCTGTCGTTGTGGAAGTGGATAGGTTAAATAAATTTAAGGAGGAACTGGACAAACATTAAAGGGAATGGTTGTGTAAATTTTTTTTTTTTTTTTTTGGCTGATGCTGCATAAGCTCATACACTTGCTTTCTTGCTTCACATGCACTACTACTACTAACTTCTGTTCCTGTATAACAAGCCATTACCTGTATGAGGCATCTTTTAGATGGTGATACCACCTTATCCACAGGACCTTGCTCTCTACAGATGATATTTGTGCAGCCTTCAATCCGTGTTGACTGGCAGTGTGATCGTGTTTAACAAACTCTCTGTTCTCTCACATCTGTGGCATGATTATGGGAGTTCAAGCCAGTTTGATCATGGCAAACATTGCAATGGAGGAGCTGAAGAGTCGCATATTTTCAAGCCTGCCTATCCCCATCACTCTATGGTGCCGATACGTGGATGATATTTTTGTGATTATCCCCTAGTGATCAGAAACTCAATTGCTGCAATACCTCAACTCCATGTCATCCTTCATCCAGCTTACCATCAAACTAGAAACAAACAATACCCTCTCCTTTCTGGATATTTTATTACAATGTATGGACTTGTGATCGCCCTGTGGTTAAGAACTTCAGTTTATAGAAAACCCATGTGTGCAGGTCAGTTTACAAACTACGGGTCTGCACATGCTCCCAGCCACTTACTTAGTACCACGAGCCATACTTGCCCGCGCTTGAACCCATTCCAGCTCTATAGATGACAGGCGGTTGGAAATTTCGAAGACAAGCACTGACCTTTCAAGTTGCGGCTATCCTGCTCATATTTCAAGTTGCGGCTATCCTGCTCAAATACAACTTACAAGCTTTCAGAACACCTTTCCAGAATTCTACACGCCTACTGTATAAAGTGTTTACAAATTCCCAGTAGGAAATTTCGATCATTTATCTCTAGGGTAAAAAACACCAATCCCCTCCTTCTTGTGTAGTGATTCTGTATACCCCGTATTACATGCTCTGATTGCAGTAGTTGTTACATAATGAATCCAGTAGAAGGCTACAAGATCGAGTCTCGGAACATGAAAGGGCACTCTGGTCCGCTGACTTTGAACATTCCGCTGTTGGCAAGCACTACTAGTCTGAAGAACACGACCTCAATCCCTGATGTGATGTGGAGATCGTTGATCACTCATGTAACTACCACCAATTGTCATGGCTTCAAGCACTACACATAGTCAAATCAGGTAGTATCTTCAATCATAAAAGGGGTGTACACATGCACCCTATTATGGAGGCAGCTGTTTTGCAATACGACGAGCACTGGCATACGTCTCACATATGTACCTTACATTCTCAGCACTAAGTGTCTGATTCTGCTCACTGACTCATTCATTGTTCCTTTCCATATAACGTTCAACAACCTTGTGCATGCGCCTTACTCTGTCTAACACAGTCTTATATTGATATTCCGTATACAACGCATTTGTACAAATGTCCAGCTGAAGGAGGGGCACATCGCCCTGAAAGCTCCTGTTTATTTATTTATATTCTCATATCATAACTTAAAGTAAATGTATTACTTTCTGTATTTTCGGTTGTAGCAAATATTTCTTTTTTTTTTTTTTTATCAATAATGGAACCTGAAATTAAAGGCCTTTTTTGCAAATGATTGTTTTATTGTTGCATTCTTAAATCAAAACCGTTTAAATTTTTAAATGGTCAATTGAACAGTTATTAAAATCTAACATCCACTGAAGTTATGAATGAGGTAACATTCTATGCTCATGCCAGCTACTTACTTATGCTACTTAGACGGTTGATGTTGATCAAAATCTTGAGAAGCAGGTTTCATTGAACTCTGCATTTATTTTTCTTGATGTTTTGAACTCTTTCTTTTGTCAACATGAGAGGCTTCTTTGGTGGATTGTGCATTTATTACTGCACAATATTACTTCCTGCTGCTTACTGTACCGAATCAATGTTAGCGACTGAGTTATGGGAGAAATTGTCACTACTAAGTGACGTCATTTCCATTTCTTAGTAGTGGAAGTGACATCATTTCCATAAGAAAATTTTGTTGCCAATTGGGTTTTGATTCAGTAGTAGGTGCTGCCAAGGTGTTTTCACATCAAAAATATCAGCGAACAGAAATAACAATTAGTTAGTATGTATATATTACAGTATTAATTAAGCTACGTACATAAGCATAAATTTGTTTATATTTAGCTAACCTGTGGAAATATTCTTCTGATTTTCACGTATCATTTAATTTTGTTAATTGCAAGGTCATAAAGTGTAAATTTGTGCTTTATATCTTTACTTTTATAGCCTGTGGATAATATTCCTCTGATTTTTGCTTATTAGAATTGCCATTTAATAGAATTAAAATTCAAATCACAAACTTGATCATAATGACTGGTGCTTACTACATATCATATAGTGAAAGGTATTTCACTATACGATATGTAGTAATGTCATTGTTATGGAGAGTCCATAATAAAGTGATTTGATCGTACGGTGAACCAATCGTAAAGTGGGGGGATCCACTGTACTTGGATTTCAGAAAAGCCTTTGATACGGCTGTGCATAAAAGACTGCTGGACAAATTGGAGCAGTGTGGCATTAAGGGCAAGTTGCTGCTATGGATAAAAGGATGGTGAAGTGGGCAAAAACAGAGTGGTAATCAAAAGATGTTGCTCTTCATGGACTAATGTTGTTAGTGGAGTCATCTAGGGTTCGGTATTTGGCCCATTGTTCTTTTCTATATTTATCAATGATATTGATGAATTCATATCGGGCTTAATGTCCATGTTTTCAGTGATGTAATGGTTGGCAGGATCATTAATGACAGTAATCAGGGTGAGCTACTGCAACAAGATCTAGAAAATTCAGTCAATGAGCTGAACAATATCAATTGAAGTTTAAAATTGATAAATGCAAAGTATTGCAAACAGGTAGCAGTAACCCCAGAGCAATGTACCAATAATGTGGTACTACACTCAGGGCAGTGGAAAATGAAAGACCTATAGGTAATTGTGCAGTCAGATATAAAGTTCTCTGAGCAATGCAGACAGGCTTCCAGGATAACTCATGGGGTTTTGTCAATGATACACATGAATTTTGCTGGCAGGGATAAGGAGGTGATTATTCCAGTGTATAAAGCAATGGTCAGGCCACATCTTGAGTACTGCATACAGGTATGGATGTCTCATTTTAGGATGGATGTAGAGCTACTGGAAAGATTACAGAAAAGGGTGAGATTGGTGAGCAGAACAAAGTTGTGCTCTTACCAAGAAAGAGCTTCAGTTCTGCAAATTGCGGCATTTGGAGACTAAGCACCTACAAAGTAATTTTTTTGAGATGTTTCAGACTTTGAACAGATGGGATTCTTTCTCTTGCTCAGACCACACATATGAATGGGCACAAATTCAAACTAAGGAAAGACAGTGGCAGAATAGATGTGTAGAAGTTTGCCTATCACCAGCAGGTGATTGCTGGAATGCACTTCCATCTGTTGTTGTGGAAGTTCATAGCTTAAATAAATTCAAGGAAGAACTAGACAAACTATTGCAAGTGTCTGGGGTTTTTTTTTTTTTTTTTTTTTGCTGATGTATAAGCTTGCTTCCTTGTATCATTTGCCATTACTAATACTTTTAGGCTAACTATATGTCACCTCCACAGTCTTTATTCTCCCTCAGTATCAGTAGTTTTTCTAAAAACAGATCAGTTATATCACTTATTTTACAGCAATCTTTGTCTCACTCATCATCGTCGTTTTAGCCTATTTTGAATATGCTTTCAATTAAAACTCATATTTGAATTATAATTTTAATCAATACAAATATGGGATATGGTTATTATGTGGGGGTTTGTCACTTTTTGAAAAATCAAACCCATGCAACTCTAGAAAGCATGTATGCACACACACATACTTAATGTGTGTGTGCATACACACACACACACACACATACTTAATTATAGCACCAATGGTGTTTGAAGTTTTAATGCCAAGTTGTGTAGTGGCAACTTCAAGAATCATATACCCATGCTCTTTGTGGTTTTAACAATCCCTATCTGCCAATTTTCTTGGTCTAGGGAACCTCAATTAACTGTTGTATCACATGATCTTTCATAACAAGTATTTTGCATCTACATTCACAAGGGAATTCTGTAGGGAAGTAGAAGACTGATACTTATTATGCTCTAACAGGGAGCTTAATGATTTTGTAATAACTGTGAGCAAAATTGAGGAGAAATTGTTGAAGTTAAACATAAGAAAGGCAGGTGGAGCGGATGGGATCTATCCAGTTATATTAATAAAGGAGGCAGCTTTTTGGTTTGGTTTCAGTTTTTATGGTGCATGAGCAGCTAAGGCTATAATGCAAAGCCCAAAAGGAGGTGACAGGAAGTAAACAAACCCTTAGCCATAATTATGAGAGCATCCTTGGACTCGGGGAAGGTCCCCACGGCCTGGAGATGTGCAAATGTACCCAAATTCACAAACGGAGATCAAAAGGTGACAATTAATTACAGACATATTAGTTTAACTTCTGTTTGGGAGAAAATAATGGAGTCACTGGTTAAGGAAGCTTATCAGGATCATCTGGATAAGACGACAGTAATAATTCAGACACAGCATGGGTTTGTTAAAGAGAAGTCTTGTCTGACCAATTTGATTGGATACTATGATGTGGTCACAAAGGAACTGGATGCAAAAAATAATTCTGATATCATATACTTGGATTCAGAAGAGCTTTTGATACTGTTGCACATGGAAGTCTACTCTACAAATTGGAGCGGCAAGTTGCTATGGCAAGTTTTTTTTTTTTTTTTTGACTGATGCTGTATAAATTTGCTTTCTTGCATCATATGCCCTACTAATGCTAATAACATGAGCTAGTGTCAACTTAAAAAGGCGTATATGGTGCGCTGTGGGAGAAGACAGAGAGTAGTAATCAATGGTCACTGCTCTTCATGGACTGTTATTAGTGGAGTCCCCCCATGGTTCGGTGTTGGGGCCATTGTTGTTTTGTATGTTTATCAATGATATTGATGAAGGTATACAAGGCTTATTGTCAAAGTTTGCAGATGATACAAAGGTTGGCAGGGTTGTTAATGACAGTAAAGACAGTATGCTACTGCAATTGGATCTAGATAAGTTGGTAAATGGGCTGAGAAGCAGTAACTGAAGTTTAACATTGACAAATGCAAAGTACTTCATATGGGTAGAAGTAACCCCAGAGAAATGTACCAACTGTGTGGTACTACACTCAGAGTGGTGGAGAATGAAAAAGACCTGGAGGTAATTGTGCAGTCAGATATGAAGTTTTCTGAGCAGTGCAGACAGGTGCCAGAGCAGATCATGGAGTCTTGTCAATAATACACAGGAATTCTGCTAGTAAGGAAAAGGAGGTGATTATCCCTTTGTATAAGGCAATAATCAGGCCACACCTTCAGTACTGCGTACAGGTCTGAAGGTATAATTTTAAGAATGTAATAGAGTTGCTTGAGAGAGTACAGAGAAGGGCAACAAGATTGGTGAGGGGAACTAAGGGGTTCTCTTACGAAGAAAGGCTTAAGTTCTGCAAATTGCAGTCTGGAGACTAGGCACCTGTGAGGTGCTTTGATTGAGGGGTATAAGGCTTTGCATTGGTTGAGCAGGCTCAATGCTGATGGGATTCTTCCTCTTGCTCAGAGTACAAACCTGAGGGGGCATAAATTCAAATTTAGGAAAGAAAGTCGTAGAATAGTTGTGCGGAAATTTCAATTTAGCCAGTGGGTAGTCGATTGCTGGAACAAACTTCCATCTGTCATTGTGGAAGTTATAAATAACTTTTAGAGTGATTGGATCTGTGAAATGCTTTTTTTTTTTGTTTTTTTTTTGGCTGATGCCGTATAAGTTTGCTTTCTTGTATATGCCTCTACTAATGCTAATAACATCAGCTAGTGTCAACTTCAAAAGGCATATATGGTGTGCTGTATAACAATAATCAATTACTAATATGACAACAGCAATCTTCAGGTTGCCACAACTATTTTTCTACAACAAATTTTGCAATCTCTGTATTTCATAGACACTTTTATACTTGATTCTTAGCTGTGTATGTAATTCTCTCTTCACTTCACTGACCAAGTCAATTACACTGTTTTCAGCATCTTTACTGTTACACAGAATCATGTCAATAAGCCTTCTACTGTTCTTTCCTCAAGTTCAAGCAGCACTAACTTCTCTGGAATAATTTCTTGGAAAATTTTTGAAAAGCCTGGAAATCTTCTTCAGTCTTAATTAATTGAGCCACATTGCCCTCAGTCAGGTGAGCAAGATTGGGACTAGCAAATAAAAATTCATTTCTGTGATCCAAGTACTCAGGACAATAATACAAAACACAATACCATGTCTCCAGAGCCGTGCAGTGAAACTGCGACTTTTCCAAAACACCCAGCTGATTCAGCCTTTGCTAAAAATGAGCCATGACCGGTTAATAAAAACATAGTTTGTAGATTGGGCACAAACCATATTTCTGGCAGTACATCATCAACAGAAGGAAAGAACCTGCAAGTTATTTCACCTTTATTTGAGTTAGCTCATCTACAATTCCAAAAATTCATTAGGATATCTAAGATTCGCTTGGCTTCATTCTTAGAATAGTTAGCCAAATCCAACTCAAGATCACAAATTTATTATTTGTTCCACACCTAATGTTGTAAGTCATTACTCTGTAAATCAGAAAGAGGTCGATTGGCATTTTCCTTAGGACAATCTGTAGCGCTTCAGTGGAGGCAGTTCTACAAACTAGAGCCATCTTCCGGTGCATCATCCTCTGAATAGAATACAGTTTTCTTATATATTTTTTAAGATTAACACAGTCTATTCAAGCTGAGATACCATAAGAAACAATAGGAAGGAAAACACAGTCATAAAGAAGAGATAGTGTGCTACCTCTAATACTCCATTCCTTCCTAGGAATTCTTGCTATCATGTTAACAAATTTTACAACCTTTTCAGATAGAAAATTGATATGGATATCAAATCTAAGACCTCTGTCAATGAAGACTCCAAGATATTTAATATTCTTAATAGACTTTAATTAAACTTTCACAACCAATTAGCACATTGGGTTCTCTACAAACAGATAGGTTCCCCTTTAGCAATAATATATATATTTTTTTTTGACCTGGATATTGTTAATTTATGGAAGTAACACCAAGCATTCAGATCTTTTATTATTTCATTAGATCATTGTACAATTTGTAGCCGTGAAGAGCCTTCAACTAAGATTACCAGATCATCTGCAATCATATGAACATGACTATATTCCTTTCATAACCAATTCTCTAATATTAATTTCCACATTAATTGCCCAAAAACAGATCCTTGCAGACATCCTCAAATAGCAGATCTAGTTACCGAATTCCAACTAGAGTTAACCGTAAAATATCTTTCCTTAAAATAATCCACTATGATGCTGTAAAGCTGATGGGAGCATTTTTCAAGGTGAAGCATTAACAATGCACTATCCCAAGTGATATTATCAAATGCCCCTTCAAAATCAAGAACATATTTTTTATTTGAATCTCTAATCAATTTAACCAAAGATTTTAAAGCATCCTCTATACCATGATCAGTAGTAAAGCCATATTGTTTATTTGAGAACCCCAAATTTTCTTGCATATATTGCCATATTCTCTGTGAAAGCATGCTTTTTTTTTTTTTTTTTTGATTTGGTAGTTGTTGGCGCATCGGCTTCTGTGGCCATATTGCACCTCCCAAGGTTTTTGCAGTACTTTGATCCAAGCCCGAGGCGGGAATCAAACCCACGACCTTTGGGTTGCCGGGCAGGTACGTGAAAGCATGCATTCATAGACCTTGCTCAAACCTGGAAGAAGTGCAATTGGACAATAAAAAGAGGGCTCAGTTTTAGGCTTTTCGGGTGACTTCAAAATGATCTAAAGAAGTGCATCCTTCCGAGGCGAGGGAAAAATTCGTTCAAGCAGACATTTGTTGAAAACCAGAAGAAGATGCTCAGAAAACAGTTTGAAGAAATGCTTAATAACTTTCCCTTCAATGAGGTCCATACCAGGACACCTGTTATTACGAATTTTGTTAACAGCTGAATTAAGATCTTCCATTGAAAACGGTTCCTCTTGAATATCGCTAACACAACCATAATCTAACCGATCAATACTATCAGAATGCTCCACCTCCTCCATATGATGATGAAATCCATTGACTAGGTGATCAAGTATCATTAATACTGACGAGCACATCTACAGTTTCAGAGTCTCCACAACACATAGAACTTATCACATCCCCAGATGGCCTTAATTTGTGCAAACACAACTTATAAACAATACTTATAAACGGCTGCTAATGGATCCTCATTAGCAGCCGTCTGAGCTAAGTTTTTCCATGCATCAAATTTCCTTTTAGCTATTAAACAGGTATATTTTCTTTTTATCAATTGATACTCAGTTTCATCCTCACAGTAGATTCTTCATTATCCCACAATTTCTGACATTGGAACTTCTTATGCACCCTGTTGACCTCCCTCTGATCATAAGATCAGAGGATCACCACTGCACCAGAGTACATTTACTTAGCTTTAATTTCAATGATTCCCTCAAGGCATCAAATAACTTCTGTTGTAATAATTGAACCAAATCAAATGCATTAATCCTATCCAACTTAGCTAATGATATTTCACCAAAAATTGCCCTAAAAATCAGTCAAACTTACTCTAGTCAGCGTGCTTAATTGCAAATCTTCGTAGTTGTAACAAATGAGGCTCAATAAATCTGCTTCTAGCACTGCATAAGTTTAAAGTAATCACTCTATGATTGCTGTTAATCCAATCTGGTTTAACTTGCCAATTAGATATGAAATTGAAGGCAGTACTATTGGTTAATGTTACATCTATGTTAAACTCACCATTAATAGTCCAAAACATCGGTTCATTACCAGGCTTATTAATGATCTCAAGTTAAGATGAATATATCAGCTGTTCCAATAACCTGCCTCTAGCATCCATAAATCTAGAATGCCATAAAAGATTTTTAGCATTTGAATCCAGACAGATAATCACTTTTCTGCCTTTCAATCTGAATAATGCCTCTTCCAAATGGCTAAGAGAGCAATGAAGGTCGCATCAGGCTGACAGTACATAGATATAATGAAAAATTGTCCCCAACTAGCTTCAACACTAACACAGACTGCATGCGATGCATATAAGGAATCAATTCTGGTCACAACCAGATCAGAGCTGAAAATTAGTATAACGGCCCTTAGTTTGTCACACTTCTTTGAGACAATTCTAATAGAGTTGGGATATCCAGTTAGCTGATCTCTATAAACATAAGGTTCCTGGACACAAACAATATCAATCCTTTCTTGTTCACAAACTAATCTTAGTTCATCTGCTACAAACTAATCTTAGTTCATCATTAATTTGGAGAACCTTGAGTTTGCCATACATATTATTTCTATGGGTGAGAGTGTTATTGCTCATTACTGTAAAGCACAGAATACATTCTTTCCTTTGCAACTTTCAGTGAAAATATGTTTCAGGACACTTCTTATCTCTAACCAAATGACCTATTTTTTGCACTACAATTATAACAATACTGAGGTTTGTTTTTATTTTTACAGAATTTAAAATTATAACCCGTTACACCACAATCCAATGTTTGTTTATCAAGAAACTTTAACCCTACAGGATATTTCCAAGATCCAGTTAATTCCATTTTTGTTCTCATTAGAAAAATGTATTTTCACCTCATCACTGATCATCTCTGCATATGAAATAAACCTAATACATATGTATTAGGTTTCTTTCATATAACTCATTAAGTAGATCTTCTTTATTTATGTCCTTAATTACATAATATATTATTTTTAAACCAGGTTTCTTAGGCTAAGTGACATTCAATTTCAATTTCTTTATGAGGTCATTTGTCCTAATATCCTCAAGTTTGTTGTTAGACTCCATCTTAATCACAATACCCTTGTCAGGTAGTCTTCACATTCTCCTAATTCATACCCTTTTAAGGGAATTTTCCATGATTTTAGAGACCACTTTTCCTACATCCATACTATACTTAAGTTTAGAATCATGCTCAGGCTTCATCAGAAGTACATTTTAACTAACATTATTTCTATGACCATTATTCTGCTTTGCATGGCTGTCATAATTAGTTATGTTATCCTTCCTATTTTCCTTAACAACATTTTTAACAACCTCACTGTATAGCTTACCACTACACCTAAAACCTCTAATTATTGCAATGTATTCAGTTAGTGACCATTCTAAACATCTATTTCTCTCTTTCAAGCATTCATTATCTATTCCCAATTTCAAGGCTAAACTTTACAGATAATCCATCTAGTCAATATTTGAGAGACAGCATCATTATTGATTCCATTTTCTTTATCAAATAAAAATTCCTGTAACTTTCTTCTCATACATATCATGACAACATTGATTGGTTCATTATGGAAATAATTAAGTGCTTGTTTCTGCTTATTTTGGTTTTTTCAGTCCATCTCTATCAAACAACTGTGACTCTATTAAATCTGGTTCATAATCCAGTTCGTTTTCTACTAAACCTTGTGACTGATATCCAGAAGTGTGTGAAGCATACTGATGTTTGTCAGTGCCAATGTTGACAGAATTATTAAAATTCTCAATATCGTCAACTCGATTCGTATATTTACTGTTGTTGTTTAAGTCCATTTCGATATTTCTGTTCGATTGTCTCATTTCTTCATTATTATCCTTAAATACCTCTACTTCATTTAATAATTCTCTCTCTCTCTCTCTCTCTCTCTCTCTCTCTCTCTCTCTCTCTCTCTCAGGGTAACTCAGAATTTTTTTGTTTTTTTTGGCTGGTGCAGCAAAAGTCTTAGGCTTCCTTGCACCATATAGCTAATAATAATAATAATAATAATAATACATTAGTCAGATTTTTCTTGTTTATTGCTCCTCCTTTCTCTCCTTCTCAAAACAGAAGATTTACTCTTGACCAAAGGAGTTTGTCTACTGTTTGTTATTTGGTTTTTAGGAGCATTAGCAACTAAGGCCATATTGCTCCGGGATATCTGGTGGTCATTCCCCAACCTTTCCGCATCCTCCGTATTTGGTGGTGACGGGCTCGAATGAACTCCGGTCTAATAAAGAAGCGTGTGCTACGCACTGCTGCTCCTTCCCACCTGGCTACGGAGTCGCCTGACCAAAGGAGTGCCCACAGAACTCTCTCCTTTGTCACGATAAACAAGTCTACCACTTCTTGTCATAATATAATTCTCAGGGGTTCTGCTTTTTGAGGAGGCAGAGCTGTCGACATCCAAGTCACATTCCAAGGCTACGGCTGTTTCTGGCATGGCCTTGAAATCTGCATTGTTTGACAGAAAGAGGATCATGATGCTTAATACTGTCAAATTTGGCCCCTTCAGTCTTATTATCTTGCTTTAAGACTTTTTTTAAATATCCTATGGGAACCTTTACTATCAGAATTTGAAAAACAGTCACTGTCTTCCACATGTTTGTTAAAAAACCCATTCACTGTATTTACCTCATCATTACTTACAAAAGGCTCAATCTTGGGGAGCTCTTGAATTTTAACAGTAGATTTCCTATTTATTTTGTTATCCTTCCTGACACAGTATCTTTGTTAGCACTCATTTTATTTATTGATGCTTATTAATCAAAATTCAATCATAATACACAGTGCCACTACAATTTCCAAAAAACACTTCTTTTAAGCTTTTACATTTAATTATATTTCCTCAGATTCAAACCCTGACACACAGAACAGTAAGGTCGTTCTCATTAATTAAGGTCCCCCAGTCTCTATGCATCAGGATTTTAAATTATAGTCAGATAAAATTTTAAGTAATTCAGCTATGTTGTAGCATAGGCAAACAAACAATCAACTGACCATTAGAACAAAGAACGTTCCAGCTGTCAAAATAAACTAATGTCTAAAAGTAGTTAAATACTACCTGAAATTTTGAAAAATACATGAACCCCACCACAATCCGATTCCGTCAACAAGATGACCACCAAGAAAAATCAAATAACTCTACTTATTACGCACTTTCAACATAAAATTCAAGAACACATAATAATGCGTTTAGCTTAGACGGCAGCCAGTAGCACCCAAAAATTCGAACTACAGAGAAAGATTTAGACTGGATTGTAGGAAGTTTTCCTTCAGCCAGCATGTTGTTAACTACTAGAATAAATTATTCGGTGGTAGCCAAAGCTAATTTCAGGAAAATGAAAATGGTCGACTGGGTAGTTACCTACGTGAGGAGGGAAACATATAAGTTGTTTTTCTTCTTTTTTTTTATAGATTTATTTATTTTTTATTCTATATATATTATTTTTATTTACTTTATTATTATTTTCATTATTTTATTTTTTGGCAAGTACAGCAAAAGTCAATGGCTTGCTTGTATTATGAGGCTAATATCATGTTGATTACAATGACAGCACATGTTCACAGATTGATGGAACATGTACATTACTAAGTTCTCCAACAAATACAGCAAAAAATGCAAATGCAGGTTGAGTATTTTACAAATACTTTGCAAAATACCCAACCATGTCACATTCATGAACTACTGCTGACAATTACCATGGTGAAGGACAATGTCATCTCAACAGATTTGCCTTTCCCCTCTTCACAAATGAGTCCAGGTACAGCATGCAGTCAGATTGTCTTTGGTTGTGGCATGACAGAGGAACCCAAAGCAAACCTGCACACCCACAGGAACACAATCAATTCACTGGAGGTGGATTGCTAGTATGGCATGCCAATAACCTGTGGTCTTATGGAACTCCAAAAAGCATCAGGAATCTGCATGCAAGTATAAAGATGAATAATATCCTGCAACCCATAGTTCTCCCCTATGCTAGTTCTGTAGATGCTTTTCGTTTGACATTATGGCAATGATCAAATCCATAATGCACAGCTAATGAACAATACATTGGAAGTGAAGGAGCTATCCATGCAGATTGGCCTGCCTGCTCTCCAACCTGAATACAAGCACATCTGGAATGTCCTAATAGTAAAATTAATCTTGCTTAGACTGTCTGATGACAATCAGCTGAAAATAACACTGCACAAGAGCAGTAACTAGTTCTACAACAACTCATCAATATTCCACTGATGCATCTCAAGTAGGAAACATGTCTAACGGTTTCAGATGTTTCCTGAGTGGCATGGTGAGCAGGTAATGTAAAACTTATCAAAAGAGCAAAAAAGCACTTCAACCTATGTTAGATATCTATTTATTTCCGTTGGAAACTACAAAAAGATGGAAACCGGACATTTTGTGTTACAGTCATTCTTAATCAGTGATTTCTGTCACTGGCATTAACAGGAGAGACTGCTTCTACAGGGATGGGATACACTTAAATAGAAAAGGTGCAAGAATATTTGTTGATGCTATCGAGGAACTGTGAGGTGGGTGGGAAAACTGCTAGCTTGGAGGGATACACAGACTAATAGATTAACAATGGCTGCAGGCAAAGGTGAAAGTGATTCTTGCACTGCTTCTATTGAAACAAACAGCAGCCTGAGAAGCAAGGTGCTAGGGATTTCTAGAACTGCTGGGAGTCATCATGGAACAAATAAATACATGGGCTGTGTTCAGGTAATTAAGAGTAAGAACAGGTGCATATATACTTGCATGTATACCAATGCTAGAAGTATAGTAAATAAATTTCAAGTGCTGGTTAAGACATGAAAGGTGGATACTGTTGGGATATAAGACATGGTGCCACAAGGATATCAGAAATGCAGAATTTGAATTTGGGAAGTACAAGGGTGTACAGAAAAGACAAGTCAAAGTCAAATGTGTTGGTGTTGTGGACCCCAGGGTTCTCCACATTCACTGCTTAAGTGCATCTTAAGTGTGATGAGGCTTTTGACGTGTCTAGTCATACATTGTAGTGTAGGATGTGTACGAGTTGTGATGTGTTCTGTTGGTGTGTTGCATGACCGGCATCTGGCATCTTAGCAGGCACGGAGTATCCAACACCTGGTCAGGTGCTCCCTGCCTCCCGTCCTTTGCCACGTGGAGGCGTGCCAAGTTGTACACATCTCATACTGGGTCCGCCAGAGACTGACTCTGGGAGGACCCTGTGAAGGAAAAGAGAGGGAATAGTGGGAGAAGTATGGGTGTACAGAAAGGACAAAATGTCAAAATGTGTTATGTTTTATGGTGCTCTCCGGGGTTTCCCCCATTAGCCGCTGTAGCGTCTGAATGAGGCATTGCCAATGCCAGCAGTGGTAATTGTGGGTATGGAGTGATGTTTGTTCTGTTGAGTGTTGTTTGCCGGCTCCTGGCATCTACGCAGGCATGGGGCATAGAACAAGTTTGTTCACTGCACTCTGCCTTCTGTCCCTAACCATGAGGAGGCATGCCAGGGTGTACATAGTGTACTGACGGTATGCCCAGGAAGAGGTTCCTCCAGAGAGGAGCGCCCCCTAGGCCTCCAAAAAAAATCCTTTAAGGATCATGGGTTACAAAAAGGAGAAGTGGTAGAAGGAGTGGGGAGATACAGTTGAGGCATTCCCACATAGAATTTGGGAAATGAAAGTAGTTGGATAGCAGGCAAAGGTGGGAGCAGGTTTTTTCAGTTGGGTGTTGAATACAGTATCCTGAGTCTTCTCTTGAAAACCTTATCCACAAAATTGGCGAATGCCATGAAGGTCTCTTTACCGGAGACCAGCTGTGGTGAGTCTTCCAACTGTAAATATTTGTTTCCAGATGTAGTTCTGTTCTGATGTCCAGGTAGATATGACAGTCATGGATTATGTGAGACTGTTTCTGGGAGGCCGCAGAAGCAATTTTGAGTGTCAGAGAGCACGAGAGCAAACAGCTTGGAGTTGATGCTCCCATGTTCCATCAGCAGGAATGTAAATTCAATGGTTTTTCCTGGGCAAAACCATTGAATTTCCTGTTTTGTAAAGATCCTAACCACTAAAAAGGAACTGAAATGTAGTTCTTCCTTAGTGCGATTTGGTCCATTCCTCTTGCCAGGCCTCGGTCATGGCTTTTATGATGCTGGCATTATCTTCTTTTGGTGACAATTCTAGATTTATGCCAAAGTTGCTTATCCCAGCTGGTATTTGTCTTCTTCTGTGATATTGTAGGTAATGATATGCCACTTCATACTGTATTGGTAGTTTGCCATTGATGACTTGGAGAGCGACCATAGAGATGGTCCTACAGGCCCTTGAAATAACAAGGAAGAAAAAATGTTGGGCCTGGAGCAGATATCTCGTTACTAGGCTATTATTAATATTTTGGCCGCAGGCACCAGTGTAGCAAATTATCAGGATGAGAATAGAGCTTCAGAGTAGATGGCTTGATTCCCCAAGCTGTTTTAGTGATTTTGATCAGTTGGCCTGTTATCTTCTTTATTTTCTGGACAACGTATTTGGCATGGGCTATGAAGTTTAGTCAGTCATCTAGGATTACTCCCAGGTATTTGTAGTTCCTGACTAGTTTAACTGATTTGGTACTTAACCTGTGATTAGGTGGTCTATTTAATATTCCTTTCAGTAACATTTGGTTTTTTCCATTGAAATTTGTAGTTCGTACGTGTTGCACCATTCAGATAAATCAGCTAGGATTGTGTTGGCCTGGGCCTCCAAGGTCATGCCTAGAATTTCCAAATATGAGCACGGCCAGATCATCCACATAGGCTAACTGGATGGCACTGATGTATTTTAGTGTTAGCCACCCATCAAAGGCTGCATTCCAGCAATAGGGGCCTAGAACTGATCCCTGTGGGCAGCCTCCTGTGACTTCTCTGGTTCCTTTACATGTGCCTGTGGTGATGACCAGGCTTCTTTCCTCAAAGTAATTTACACAAGTCGATATATTGGAGCTGAGACCCTGGCCTCCCTGAACCTCTCCACGACACTTTGCCACCATACAGTGTCAAAGGCCCCTTTGAAGTCCACGAAGAGGCTGAGTACATATTTGGAGTTGCTAGAGGTGGTTATATCCATTACTTTTTTGATGGCATCTACAGTGCAGTGTCCCTTAGTAAATCCAAATTGCCTTGGATAGTGTAAACTTCTACTATTATAGGCTGTTAGAAATCGGTGGACATTTAATTTCTCCATGACCTTTCCCATGATTGGGAGTAGGGTGATCGGCCTATATAACAGGTCGTTGGCTGGTTTATCCAGGTTTTTTTTAGCAGTATTTTTAAATTTGCTTTCTTCCATGGCCTGGGGAAGGTTTCTTCTTCAAGGCAGGCATTCATTAGGTTTTGGATCATTGATGGGGTATGTGCCCAGATCTTCTTCAAAACCTCCACTTCGACAAGATCGTGTTCTGGGTACTTTCTATTTTTCATGGATTGCTGCCACTATCTCTTAATCGGAGAATGGTTCCTCTTCTGGGATGCCAGAGTAGGTAAGATGTTGGAACCTCATGCTCATTTGTAGTGTGCTCTTTGGGTACATGGCATCCTGGTGGATTATCTGGTCCAGGATGGCATTCATTGATTCCTCCCATGAGAGCATTTTCTGGTTTTGGTGGCCTAATATTGAGGAATATATTTCACTTGGGTGAGTCTTTTCAGTCACCAGTTTATATGCAATGCCCCACAGGTCTGAGCTGAGGGTGTTCTGGACCAATTTTTCCCAAGGAGCCCTTTTCTTTATATATTGCATTGTGATATATTCTTCTGGCATCCTTGTATCTTACCTGAAGCCTGCTGATTTCTTCTGGGCTTCTGTTATTTCGTTTCACTCATTGGTAATCCTTGAAGGCAGATGTCATGTCTTTACTCAGCCGGATCAGCTGTGCCATCCACCAGGACACATGGTTTTTGCACCTTTTTCTCCTCTTGAATGTGCCATCACAAACCGACATGATCAACTTCTGGACTTGGAAAGCCTGGACATTAGCTGGTAAGACGGAGATTCTTTGGAGGATTTCTTCTGTAGCTGTTGACTTTAGTTGTTCAGTGAATTTTCTGCAGTTACCATTGAGGATTTGGTATCTGGGGAAGTCTTGGCTATGTTGTTCCATCCTCTGTGCATTGGAATAGTAAAGATTGAATTTGATAGCATTATGGTCACTACTTGTCCAGGAGGTACAGATCTGCCAGTCTGCAATGCAATGGCCAAGAGTCCTGTTGGAGATGGTCAGGTCGATGTATGACTGTCCGGTGGGCGTAACGCAGGTCAGCGGGTGCCCTGCTGAGTTCCAGAACATGAGGTTGTTTGAATCAAAGAATTCTTCAAGTAGTTCCCTTTGGGGTTAGACTGTGGGCTATTCCAGAGGGAGGAAGATGTTATTATAATCATTTTCCTCCCCGCCAGTCTGTAAAGTGCCTCCTCCAGGTAATTAAGGAAAGATTCTATTTTCTGGCTGCACTGCATATACAAGAATATTATGCATATTTGGCCAAATGGGACTTCTAAGCAAGCACATGCAGCATGTTTGGTGCAGAGACTCGTTATCACAGTGACTGTTATGTCAGGATCAATGATGACAATGGCTGCCCAGACTATGGCGATGGCATTTCCACCTGAACCTGTCACATCAGTTTTGGACTGAACTATTTTACTTCGGAATGGCAGACCCTTTGTAGGAGTATGGCTCTTGAATGCCCAGAATGTGGATGTTGTGTTCTGTTATGATTTTTGAAAGATAATTCATAACGGATATAGATCTTTGACAGTTAAGCTGGAGTATCTTGCTACATCTGTTATTATTCCTGTTAAGATTGCTATCCACAATCTGTTCTTAGTTTAATGTTTTCTTGAGCTTTTAGGTATTCTGGGCATCCTGGGTCTCTGTATGAATGGGTATCCTTTTTCCTTCTTTAATTTACAGTTGGGACAGGCCTCGGGGGAGTCTTTATTTGGGCACTCTTTGTACTGATGGCCAATTGTGCCACAGTGACCCCATGGACATATGTATATGTAAAGGGCAGCTCCTAGAACGTCAGTTCAACTCCGCCTCATATCTCTGTGAAGAACAGTACCACTACAAATGAGCCAGATATATAAATGACATAGGTTTGTGTGTATTATGTGTGTGTTCTGTTGTTCTGTTCTGGGGTTTTGACTACCCAGAAGCATCAATCACCTGGAGAGATGATTCTGGGTACTCATCCACACCATGGGATGGTGGACCAGTTCCAATAGTGCTTATACTGTCCCAATTCGAGACGCTGACCCATCTGATGTAGCCAAAAGGTGGGCCAGATCCCTCTGGGGGCTCACTCCAGAGGGGGATGAAAACAATTTTTTTTTTTTTTTTTGTTGTTCAGTTATACATTATATACAAAATTAAGACAAATGAGGTTACAATCAATTGAGGTCCCATTTCAAGACCATGACAACAATTATAAGATAGTGATCCCAGATGAAGATGAAACTGCAGATAACAGCTGCTATCTTTTCTCAAAAACTTCTCTGGCAAAAGTTTGAAATGCCCAAAAAATCTCAGCATTCTGGATAAATAAAAATTTACTGGCCAAGCTGTAAAACACAATAATTTGTGAGAGTTTTTCTCTGATCCTTGTAGTTAGTACATGAATATAGTACGTGATCCCAACTCTGTCTCACCGCAAAGGCATATATCTGTAGTAGCCAACTTGAACTTGAAGAGTCACTGATTTAATGATCCATGTCTTGTGGTCAAGTAAGACATGTATAGATCGATGGAAAGCCATGACTGTACTTTTTTTTATTGTGAAGAAAAATCACTTCCAGGAAGAAGCATCTTGTCACCAATCCCAAAGAGATTGTGTCCCAGCAGGTCTGCCACTCATACAACAATTCATTCCAGATTCTCTTTTTTTCACGCTTGATATCCTGCTGACAGTCAATTGTTTGTTTGTTATTTGGTTTTTAGGAGCAGTAGCAACTAGGGCCATATTGCTCCAGGGATATGAGGTGGTCATTCCCTGACCTTTCTGCATCCTCCGTATTTGGTGGTCACGGGCTCGAACCCCGGTCTAATCAAGAAGCATGTGCTACACACTGCTGCTCCTGCCCACCTGGCTACGGAGGCGCCACTGACAGTCAATAGTGATTCCCATAAACTCTGTCGGGATTTGCTTCTTTAACCTGTAAGACAATCCATTAAAGATCAAATGTAGGTCTAAAGGCAAAACTCCAGCTGGCTTGTAAGGCAGGGGTCGACACTGTATGACATGCTCTTAACTACAGATAATAAAATTGTTCTCTTCAAAGAATATAAAACTTGTTTCTAATTCTAACAATTAATGCTCTGTGAAACAGGTGCCAGAGGCATGGGTGGCCATTGAGATAAATACTGCATTATAATAAATTTTTAAAGTCCTTCTCGAGAGCCAACCACTCAGCTCTTGAAATTCTTGTTACTGCTCTAGCAAAGTTCTTTATTTTAACTGTCAAGTTAGTAACATGAGTCATAAAATTTAGCTTTCGGTCTATTGTTATTCCAAGGATTTTAGTTTCCGTGACAAAAGGAAGACGAACATTACTGATTTTAACTTGAGGAGGACGAGAGATATTTAAATTTGCTCGAATGCCATTATCTTTTTCGGTCTTCTTGGTGGCAGGTTTTAGAGAAGTGGCCATAGTTGAGACACTTACAGCACCGCTGTGCTATTGTGAAGTCTTTCACTGATTGCGTGGCCCATCCCACAAACACTCTTTTCCTGAGTTGAATATAACTTTGCTTATGGCCGGGGGGACCTCTACCACCCAGTGCTGGGCATTCATGGCCTTTGATCTTACCTTGAATCTTATCCTTAGTTGTCTTTTAAGGTCTTCTTCTGTAATGCCTGTTTCCCTGAAAGTTTTTGAACACCATATCTCCTATGAATTCTTCCTCTGTCAGATCTTTGTTTATGTCATAAATGAAAACAGTTAGATTTAGTTTTTTCAGTGTGTCCACCTTTAGCCTCAGGTCCTAGTTGTTCTTGTCTTGTTGTTCTTTATTGCTTCCAGATCTGTACGTGTAGCCTTATCCCTTATCTTCTGAAGGGTCTTGATTTGCAATTGCTTCAATTCAATCTTCATTTGGTTGTTACTTTGTCTTTCACCTCCTCACTGATTTTCAGCTCTGAGTCTTGGGGTGCTTTAAAGAAGAGTACATCTTGACTATGTTTGGGTTTAATTTTTTTTTGATCTTGTTGTTGTGGATTTCTGGCTGCGGCCTGGGCATAGCTGATTGGAGGTGTGCACTGTGCCTTTGTGTATTTTGCCCATACTGCTATTTTTACTTTCAGCTTGGCATTTTCAATAGTCAAGTTCACCAGGAGCTTTTCCATCGAATTCTAAAACTTTGTAATCTTGATAATCGTGAAAGAGATAATCTTACTACCCTGTTTGAGGCAGTCCAACATACTGGTATTTAGATCATATGTATAATCTATTGTACTGGAGTCAAATATGGAATCAGGATCTCCTATGGCCACCATATCCAGGAGGGTGGTTTCTTCCTCTTTAATTTGACGTTGGAGGGGGGATTCTTTCCCCAAAGTGTTCACAAGCTTAATGAGAGGCTCCTGAGAGTTCTGTAGGCCTGCACCTAAGTCTTCTGAAGCCATTCTTAGATCAGTGGGTTTTGTTGGTGAAGCAAGAATGCAAAGGCAAAGGGCAAAGTCATATCCATGGTGTCACAGCTCAGACAGTCGTTCACAATTAAAGTTCTCAAGGTGATCAAAGTTGGGAGCATTTTATAGTTCATTGTGTGTAATAATACAGTGTGTGGTCCACAGCAAAAACTAGGGGGGGGGGGAAAGCAACAAAGATAGAGGAGGTCAGGTGCCGAGCAGCAGGGGCCCAACAATAAAATACATAGTACTCAGATAATGCACCTATCACAATATATTATATACTATAGTTGGTATGCATCAATATCATATAGAGTTAAAACATGAAATACAAGTAAATAAGGCGCCTCCGTAGCCAGGTGGGCAGGAGCAGCAGTGCATAGCACACGCTTCTTGATTAGACCGGGGTTCGAGCCCGTGACCACCAAATATGGAGGCTGTGGAAAGGTCAGGGAATGACCACCACATATCCCCGGAGCAATATGGCCTTAGTTACTAATGCTCCTAAAAACCAAACAACAACAAGTAAATAATAGTCAACTAGTAACTTGCATATGGTTAGCTAATACCATATTTTCTGCACATAGTAGTTAACCAGTAATGTTAAAGCATCATATTTTGCAGTGATAGTAAATTTTGCAGCAACAGTGCAATTAATGGATAAGTGGTTGCAGATTTAAGAAGTAGTGGTAGTTAACCAGTAGCTTGCATATGCTTAGCTAGCAGTATGGGATTTTCAGCACATGGTGGTTAACCAGTAATATTAAGCCATCATATTTTGCAGAATAAATAGTTATAGACATTTTATATTACAGCAATAAAACAATTAGAGGATAAATAGGTATGTTAGTGTAGCAAGGTTAATAATCCTATTAGTAAAATATTTTTTTTTTTTTTTTTGGTTCATTCAGTCTGCAGGAACTCTAGACAAGCACAACAGAATGGGACATTTTTACAAAACAAGGGACATCCAGATGGTGGCTTTCCATTCAGTGAAACTAAAGCACCCTAGAATTTTTTTTATTTATTTATTTTTATTTTTTTTTTATTTATTTATTTTTTAAATCAAGAAGTTGTGTAAGGGAATATAAAAACAATTTTACAATCCTTTGCTGCTAGAATTGGCACCTGGCTCCAAGGTTAGGATATTTTGCCAGTGAAGAATGGGGCAATCATAGTATGCAGCAGCATGGCAGAGCACCAAGTAGCACAATTGGTGGGAGTAACTAGAGTAAAAGTAAGCCTAGTTGAAGAGGGGAAGTGGTTGATATTGAATAAAGTAGGGCCCTGATTCCAGAAATATCAATCTCAGGGCCCTGAAGGTGATAGAGAAGAAGTTATTGCCAGAATAGTGTGCCTTAGTGGCTGAATATGGCTGGGCACCAGAAGACAGTTAGGGGGAGTAGCTTTTTATCTATTGAAGATAATGTGTTAAAGGAAGCGGGAGGGCAATACAAATCTGATGATAGCAGGGAAGACAATTCTATTGTGTCTAGCCAAATTGGGGGAGGATTACAGGTCTGGTTACTCTGAGAGAGCATCCTGATATAGGGGATACCTAGTGCAGGGTACTTTTGGAAGTATAGAAGAGAAGTAGGGGCTAGATAAGGAGTCTACGTGGAAAGGATACCAAGGCATCACTTCTAGAACTTAATGGCAATTTATAAGAAAATTCGGATTTACTATCCACTTCTAGTATTCAAAATCACTCTAGAGCATCTGAAATAATATGTACAGGCCACAATTACTGGTTAATAACATAATATTAGCCTTTGGTGAGTGTGTGTGGATGCCTTGCCACAAAGGATAAAGAGAAGGATGGGATGAAATGCAAGAATATTGCACAAGAAAGGGAAACCTAACTGGTTATTGGGTCAGGGATATACTGAAAGGACATGTATGTATGTACCCTGTCTATGGTGGCTCTCAAACTAACGTCCATCTCTACCTAGTGACACTGTGATGAAATACAGAAACTCTGTAAAAAGAACCTGACACATGATTAATGAATGTATATACAGTGTTAATGAATGTTCTGTAGTATGTGTTGTGAATATCAGGTCTCTTTGCCATCAAGGAGTAGCCATCACCTGGACAACTGCTGCCCAGTGCCCTTCCTCGGCATGTGGAGCCAGACCTGTTTCCTTTTATTGCATCCACTGAAGGTAGTACAAAACCGGTGGATACGCTGACCCTGTACTCAGGTTGCCCAGTCCTGAATACTGCACTACTTTAGCACCATCTTAGTACTGAAATATATGGGGCTTTGTTCTACTATCTAGTGCAATACTAATATTAAAAGCATTGCAGACATCCACTGGAAGTAGTGCAATACCAATGGATGCACTGTTTTCCATAGGATGCCCAACCCATTGGGGGGAGAACTACAACTAGTGGTAGACAGGGAACACATACATGTCCTTTCATTCTTTCATTTATTACACACAATTTACAATTTCAAGAGTATATACATCAATTTATATACAAGATTTATTTACACATATTAATATGCTCTCTGTACAATCTTGGTTTGTGTAAGTGCGCATTTTCTTGTATCAGGGTGGCTCCGAGGCATAAGCCCATCTTCACCTTGGTAACCTGTGTTATTGTTGTTGTAGAAACTACTTAACCAGCCTGAGGATTATTTAGAATAAAAGTGTAAGCATGGTTCTGGTTTACTATCACTGTATGTGCATGTTGCACGAATACTGCACCCACAGGAAGTAGTGCAATACCAGTGGGTGCCTGCAATCTCGCTCACTGGCCACCCAAACCTGAGTGCAAAAAAATAATAATAAAAAGTGGTAAATAAACTGTGAGGCCAAACATCACAACAAAATTCTAATCTAGCCTGCCAGAATCCAGGAAGGTCACCAAGAATCAAGGAAACAAAGGTTCCAGGTTCAAGTTTCAGGATCAAGATTAGAATTCAGTGATCACAATAAAAATCAAGTTCCAAGTACGTCCAAAACACCCAGCACAATGAGCTGGGTTCAATGCAATACAGAAAGGACATGTATATATGTGGTGGCTCCCAGACTAATATCTATCTCCACCTAGTGTCACTGTGATGAAATATGGAATCTCTGTTGTAAAACAGGCCTGACATGCGGATTGCATTAGTAATACAGAAAGGGTATGCATATATGTATGTGTACCCTGTCTATGGTGGCTCCCAGACTAACGTCCATCTCCACCTAGTGTCACTATGATGAAACACAGAAACTCTGTAAAACAGGATTGACGTGTGGTTAATGAATTTATATGTAGTGTTAGTGAATGCACTATAGCATGTGTTGTGAGTGTCAGTCCTCTTTGCCACCACGGTGCAGCCATCACCAGAACAACTGCTGCCCATTGTATTGAAAGGGTAGACAGGATAGGAAGGGAGGAGGATGTTATGTTGTTAGGTAGGAAACACATAGTTAGGAAACATATAAACACATGCATCCAGTTGACATCGGTGACCAATGAAATTTTTGAGTCGGTTTAATGTGACATAAGCACTGGAAAAGCAAAAATGAGAGTAGGAATGTCTTCTAGGCCTAATGACTCTGATGAGTACAATGAATAACTGTACAGAGAGTGTGTCAGTAAACCAGAATGTCTCACAATGGGGGATTTAACTTTCCAGATATTGACTGGAACTTGTGGATTAGTACCTCACACACTAGCAAGACTTTTGTAGATTTACTGGATGACTGTTTTCTACAGCAGCATGTGCAAGAAGCAAACAGAGGGATTAATACTCTTGATCTAAATATCAGCAGTGATTATTCATGCATTAAGAATTTACGGATAAAGGAACTATAGGTGGCAGTGATCACAGCGTAGTGGGATTTATTTAAAGATGTAACTACCATAAGGGGTAAAGGAAAGGGTTTTTGCTTTCATAAAAGGTGATCTCAGACAGTTTTTAAAATTTTATATAGTGGGACCGACTGATGTTACCAACAGCAATTTTTAAATGGGAAGCATTAAATGAATTAATCTTAGAAGCTACTAGGCTTTTCATACCAACTAAGAAATAGTGTTCAAGATCTAAACCTAAATAGATGTCAGATAAACTAATGAGGCTAGTGGTAGAGAAGAAAAATGCATGGAATGCACATAAATTATCAGGCAACTTATAGGCCTATGGTAGATATAAACTAGTCTGTAATCGGGTCACAAAGGAGGTTAGGCAGACAAACACAGATTACGAGAAATCTTGCAAAGGATGCAAAGAAAGAGAGCAAAGACTTCTTTACTTATGTAAACTCTAGAAGGAAAGGGATAAATAATCAGATTGGTCCACTTGATATTGATGGTTCGACTGTTGATGATCCTGCTCAGATAGCTGACAAACTGACCGAGTATTTTGAATCTACATTCACAAGTGAGAATTTCTATAAAGAAGTGGAGGCCAAAAGTTTCTCTAATTCTAATAGGGAGCTAAATGACTTTGTAATAACTGAGAGGAAAGTGGAGGAGAAATAATTGAATTTAAACATAAGAAAGGCACCTGAGGTGGATGGGATCTATCCAGTTATATTAAAGGAGGCACCAAAGGAAATAAGCAAGCCCTTAGCCATGATTATATTTTGGATTCAGGGGTGGGGGGGTCTCCACAGACTGGAGAAGTGCAAATGTATCCCCCAATTCAAAAGGGGGGGAGTCAAAGTGGGTGACACAAGCAATTACAGACTTGTCAGATTAACTTCTGTTCTGTGAAAAGTTATGGAGTCACTGGTTAAAGAGGCAATGCAAGATCATCCAGACAAGACTGCAGCTATAGTTCAGACACAGCATGGATTTGTTAAGGTGAAATCTTGACTGACCAATCTGAATGGATACTACAATGTGGTCACAGAGGAACTGGATGCAAAAAATAATTTTGATATCATATACTTGGATTTCAGGAAAGCTTTTGATACTGTCGCACACAGAAGGCTGCTGTACAAATTGGAGCAGTATGGCATTAAAGGAAAGTTTCTGCAATGGATAAAGGGATGGCAGATGTTTGTTTGTTATTTTGTTTTTAAGAGCATTAGCAACTAAGGCCATATTGCTCCGGGGATGTGCGGTGGCCATTCCCTGACATTTCCGCATCCTCCGTATTTGGTGGTCACGGGGTCGAACCCCGGTCTGATCAAGAAGCGTGTGCTACACACTGCTGCTCCTGCCCACCTGGCTACGGAGGCACCGGGAGATGGCAGAGAGTGGTAATAAATGGACACTGCTCGTCGTGGACTAATGTTATTAATGGAGTCTCCCAGGATTCGGTGTTGGGACCACTGTTGTTTTCTATATTTATCAAAGATACTAAAGAAGGTATAATATAGTCTTAATGTCCAAGTTTGCAGATGATACAAAGGTTGACATGGTTGTTAATGACAGTAATGACAGTTTTTTTAGATATCAAGGAAGCATTAATTGTGATGTGTTTTGTCAAATAAGATCAGAAGTTGGGGTAATCCCTAATAGAGATATGTGATCTTGTCTAGAAATCCGAGTGTCACCAGAAGGATTGAAATTTAAAAAATTATCTTAGCCCCACTGGAGAATTACGTGGAGATCAGCATTTAAGGAATTGGCATTGAATAATCAAGAAGTTGAAGCTGTTTATGCAGGGCAAGGTTTCTCAAACTGGAAAGTGAAACACAATGAGTTGTCATAAGCAAAACTATGAATAGGATTTCCTGTCAATGGAAAAAGGTCATTAATATACAAGAAGAAAAGAGTGGGGGGGAAGAGAGAGAGAGAGAGAGAGAGAGAGAGAGAGAGAGAGAGAGAGAGAGAGAGAGAGAGAGAGAGAGAGAGAGAGAGAGAGAGAGAGAGAGAGAGAGAACTGAACGTTGAGGAACAACAGCATTAGTGGAGAAATTAGAAGACAGAGCTGTCTACCATCTCCCACAATGAGCAGCAAGAGAAAAAAGGATACCTAATTACAAAAAACAGTTGACAATCCGTAAGATGATAACTTACTTAGAAGACTTTTTTCAAACATGTTCAAAAGCCTTTGAAGTGTCAAGAGCAACTGCCTGAGATTGGCCCAACCTTTCCATTGAATTTTTCCACAGATGAGTAACATAAGCTAGTATATAACCACAATGGATCAACACTGACAGAATCCATATTGGTAATCATTGGTCAGATGGAAGGTTTCTAGATAGCTGGCAGTTAATGAATTTCTCCATTATTTTAGAAAGAGCAGAAGTACAATTGGACAAAAACTGGATGGAAGAGATATGTCCCCCTTTTTTAGGAACTGGCTGGATATGAGCAAATTTCCAAGTAGAAAGAAAACACCAGTGGAATAAGAAAGTGCAAAAAGGTGACACAGAACAGAAGTACACTCAGTAGCAAAGATTTTGATAACAAGTGGGGAAATATCATCAGGACCTGGAGCTTTATTGGCATCAAAATTATTCATAATTCTTCTGACATCCTTTTGACAGAAGACCACAGGAATCATTATATGGAGTGTACTGAGAATGGTAGGAGGTGGTTTACCAAGATCATCAATACAAGAGTTAGAAAAAAGTAGGATGCTAGCAGGTTGGTTTTATCTTTAACTGAGATAGCAATACAACCATCGTGTTTTAACAAAGGTGGGAGTACAGATGGAGAAAAGTTGCAGCCAATAGCTTTTGCAAGAGACCAGAATGCTCGACTACTGTTTGGACAAGAAGCAAGTTTTCTATTCTTACCCTGTTCGAAACCTAGTTTTGAACTTGTTAATAACTTCTTAACAACTGTTGCAAGCTTTGGTGTAGGCAGAAAATTAAACTGGAGATTTGAATGCATGCCAATTGCAAGATGCAACATTCTTATCTTGAACAGCCCTAGCACATTTATTAGAAAACCAAGGTTTAGATAAAGGATGAGATTTTAAGGTGGAGTGTGGAATAAAGTATTTCATCCCTACAAGAATAATTTCACTGGCACGATCTGAGCAATTTTGACATCAAAAGAATTAAAACAGCAATCCAACCAAGGTAAAGAAGAATAGAAATCTTGCAGATCATCCCATTTTGCATACTTGTAATGCCAAAACATGAGGCTGAGATTGGCCACAAGAGAAAAGCTCCATTGAAGAAGAGACCATCACAAAGTTGTGATCTCATGTGTCTAAAGGACCACTTGGCCATGTAGTTTGAAGGGTTGTTTGTGAGCAAAAGATCAAGAGTATTGGCTGTGTGGTTAAGATTGTCTGGTATTCTGGTAGGTAAATGAACCATCTGTGTGAGATTATTAGTAACTGCAAAAGCATTGGCATCTTGACCAGCTAGGTCTGTGTAAATGAAAACAGAGGCCAGATGGAGCTGTGAACTTTAAAATCACCAAGGAAAATTACCTCTATCAGGCAGTCTGACTGAAAAAAATTAAGTTTAAAAGAAAGGAAGTCAAAGTGTTCCAAGTGGTTAATAGAAATGCGAGTATGATAGAGGCAATATAGATCAGAAAGATCAAAAGTACCTTATCTAAGGTTTCATTTATGAACTAACATGGTTATTTAGAGGGTCTACACAACACACACACACAGAGGTTTTAAAAAATTTCATTAACAGTCGTTCTTTGTATAATCTGGTTACCAGAGGCTTTGTTAACAATTAGGCTTTCAAGCATTAATTACCTTTAATCTATTTAGAGGAGATGGTCAAAGGTTAGTCATTTTCAGTCTTATCTAGAGGATCAGTCATTTTAAAATGTCTTTTATCGTCATTACCAGAGGTTTGTTTACAATACAGCAGAAAAGTTAATCACTTTTAATCTCACCCACAACAGATTTGTCAAAAATACTGAAAAAAAAAAATGTTTGCTTTCTAACCTCATTAACAGACATTTGTTTGTTAATGAGAACAACCTATTCTTTAGAATTGGATATATAAAAAAAGTAATACCTATGATTTTTCCAAAAACTCTGGTATCTACTTTTTTGTTTTTTTATAAAACCCCCAAACACGAGAGGTATTACAACCTATAGTACTTAGTATGGTGCATGGGTTAAAAGTTGAGAAGATGAAACAAGATATTTGTTGACGTTACATTTGAACTTCTGTAGATTGTAATTTTCAGGAAATACATATGAAGGAAGATTGTTACAGAAAATAGAAACTGAATGAATAAATGGGGAAGAAGAAAAGTTGAGTCTGTGAGTTTGCAGTTGGAGTGTTCTTCAATTCATAGCTAAAAATTTTAATCAACAAACATTTATTGTTCTGGATTCATTGATAACCATGTACAATACAAGTAACATTATTCGGATACTTAGCAATAATTAAAATAAAAACATTTTTACATAAATAAAATGTTTAAAAGTAAACTAAGCTTTTTGATTGCTTTTCATAAATTTACTATTATACACAAAAGGCTAGAAGCAGAAATGATGTCACTAATCTGTTTGTCACTGTTAACTCAAAATATATTGCTCCTACTTCGAAACTGAATGCAGACTTTACTTTTTGTATTTTAATGAATAGGTTTATTCCCTCAATAAATATCAACGTTGATTTCAAGGACACCCTTTCTATTTACACACACAGTGATCAATGAATTGCAACCACCCCATCCTTAATGAACTATGCTGCATAGCTCGCAGTATAAAAAGTCAAACAGTTTTGTACAAGTCAAACAGTTCAAGTCAAACAGTTTTGTTATGCAAGTCAAAGTGATAAAGTAACAGTTATGAGATGTAATAAAGATATCACAGAGTTTCAAAAGAGCACGATTGTGGGAGTTTGTACATCGGGTGATCCCATATCAGAAAAGGGAATGTCTGGTCAGTTGCTTACAGCACATTGTGGTTAAGGTGTATAAAGAAAGGGGTCAAACCACCTGCCAACAACAGAACTGAAAAGGATTATGCAAGGTGGAGTGAAAGGTGCAGCAGATAGGGGCTGAATGGCATGTCACTGTGTGACACTCGACAGCAATAAAATTCAGCAAATGAAAGGACAATATCCCAAATGATAATGTGCTGCACACCCAGATGTATCCATAGTTAGGATTTCGAGATGTGAGTGGGGCCTGTTTCGCAGGACACTCCTCTTATACTATAAAGCAATATTCTTGCCGATTGTAACTTATGCTGCCGGGGCCTGGTTTCACCGAGTGACTATTGCAAAAATGCAAGAGAAACTCCAATCAATACAAAGAAGTATGATCCTTGCCACCCATTGGTTCTGCCGCACTGTGTCCACGGCGGCCATTCAAGTCATCACAGGGACAATTCTGCTGGATTTGGCTGTAATCTTCCAAGGCCTCTGCTTTCGACTAAAGAAAAGAATCTCAACCTCCATACTTGACAGACATAGAGCTGAACCTTGATAATGACATCAAGCGAGAAAAGACTAGATGTTACAATAAACTTATCAATCTGTGGCAGACTAGATGGGACACCTCTACCACTGGAGCAGTAACTAAAAAATTCCTCCAGATGGTAACCTTTGCAACATCGAAAACCACCATCTCATGGTTTTCATTGAGTCTGGAAACTACATACACCAGCCACAGTTCCCTTTATGACAAGCTCCACCAACTGGGATTGATCAATACAGATCTTTGCATCTGTAGCAACAAAGAAAGCTGGTTCCATATCCTTTTCGAATGTGAGCTATATGAAGAACAACGTGAGCAACTAAAGACAACTGTCTCTAGCTTTGCAACTAACCAAGTGGAGCAACTCATCCAGTACCCTGAGAACCTCCCCTTCTTCCAGGAGTTTGCCAAGGCTGTCTTTTCAAGGCATTGTACCCTGCTGGCCAACACTAACCGAGCAATAATTAATACCCATAATCTCATTATTTGTTTTTTTCTTTTTAATTTTAATATATTTTTTTTTCCTTCTCCTCTCTCCACGCTCCTGCTCTGACGCTAGGCTGTCCTTGGAGTCGGAGTAGCTCTTCTCTGCACTCCTTCCTTTTTCCCTTCTAGTACCATACTGGATGAAAAACTTTTCTTTCTTGCATTCTGCTCCTCTGAACCAGGGACCCCAGGGCAGGGCAGCCCCTCTTTCTCAAAAAAAAAAAAAAAAAAAAATATATATATATTATTTATTTTATTATTTTTCTCTTCCTCTCTCTCATTCTACCCTGGATTGGGACTTCCCTGGGAAAGGGAAGTCTCCCTCCTCTCTTCGTCTTTAGATAGTCCTACTTCCCCCTGGGAAACCTGTTCCTAAAGGGGGAGGGTGAGCAGATAGTAGGGAGGCCTGCCTTCCTGCAGTTAGGGACAAGTGCCTGGAAGCGGCCATTCTGTTGATGGCTGCTTTCAGGTAGCCAAGAGGCTAATACACAACACAGTATGACAAGACACACACAGACAGTATTCATTTTCTTTCCTGTCCTGTGCGAGATGATCTCTCTCTCTCTCTCTCTCTCTCTCTCTCTCTCTCTCTCTCTCTCTCTCTCTCTCTCTCTCTCTCTCTCTCCAGGAAAAATTTCCCCGTGCAAAAAAAATTTTTTTTTTTTTTTCACTACACACATGGGCCTTACCTTCACAGTCTGTTAAAAAAAAAATAAAAAAGTAAAAAGTAACCAGGCGGAGTTGAACTTACGTTCTAGCAGCCGCTCAGATGACCCAAGAGACACCCATCTCCTCACTGCCAATCAACATCAATAGAGAATGCTGTGGTGTCCAAACAAACACGCTGGTTGGACACGAGGATTCAAAACAGGTGTGCTGGTTGGATGAGACCTGGTGCAACACGCTAGCAGGTGCCTTCATGTGTGGCATAAGCAACATGAGTCCATGGACCCATCATGTATGGTGCCCAATATTCAGGCAGGTGGGTGGTGGTTGCTTAATATGGGACATGTTTCATTGGCAAGAACTAGAACCCCCTGGTGAGGTCTACCAGCAGCTCTTAGCAGAATGCACATGGTCTTGTATGTTACATTTTTTCCTGGCCAGAAATTGGATCTTCCAAAACAATAATGCACTGTGTTATCAGGCCCACACTGTGCGCAAGTGGTTCAAATAACACAGTGAATTTATCACCCATATTGTTTGACCTCTTAATTCGCCTAACCTCAATCCAATTGAACAACCTATGGGATGTTTTGGAATGGGAAGCGAGTCATATGGACATGCAACTGTCATCTATACCAACAGTGTGGAAAACCTTGCAGGCAGCATGGCTGCAGATCCCTATGGATGTCTTCAGACATCCAGTGGAGTCAATGTCTAGGCAAATAGCAGCTAGTATCCATGCAAATGGTGGCCCAATTCAATGTATTAAGTCACAATGCAATGATCATCGAGTGTGTATATAGCCATAATTTACTCAATCAGAATTCCTCCTTACACACTTCATTAGGCTTGGATGCAAAATTAGTTCATTACTTTCTGATTTCTTGAAATAAATTCTAAATTTACTGATGAACTTTTGATATCTATTTCAAAAACTGACTCAACTTTTTTTCTTTTTAATGGTACCTCTGAACATACAGATAATTCTTTAGACCTGTAACACTCTTATACCGTGAATGGGAAGCTACACAAAACTCGTAAATATTGCTCTTGAATATATGCTTGTAATTTGAAGAACACACATTCAGGTTGTTCCAGAGCAGTGGAAAACTACCATGCTGCAAGGTCTTCCACTGTGGGGAAACACATGTGACCAAGCTCTGACAGGTAATTTAACATGGTGATTAGAGAACAAGAGAGCCCAATTGTCAACCTTGCAGGAGGTGGGGGAGGGCAGAGACAACGAACAACCAGTCGGCTAAGTTTGGATTTAAACCAAATAAATGTTTTGCTGCACATGTTCAAACCAGTTCAATGATAATGGAAAAATAAAAATCAGAGAAAATAATTTGGGAAGGCAGAGTCCATGTCAATATCTGTAAAAAAAAGTCAAGAAGAAGTAAAAACTACATCCGGGCTAAAGAATCTGTGAAAGAGACGTTAATTAACCCAACTGCTCTCAGCTAAACTAATCTGAAGGGTTTTTTTTTTTTTTTTTTTTGGTTTTTTTTTAAATAGGTAGGTTTTCTAAAAAGCCTACGAGGGTGGTTCAATAAAGAATCGCCCTCACCTACTTCCACATATCGCAGCGTCATGATATTTTGTGTGTAGCATCATACATATCTCTGTACTAAAGGTGTAAAATTTCAGCCCCGTCTTAATTTGTTTTTCTCTTACAGAGCTGAACATGTGATGAAGTAGCATCGTGGACAAAGTTGAAGCCAGAGCTGTAATCCCATATCTGTTCTTGAAGGGGAAATCTCCTAAAGAAATCCACGAGGAGATGATTGGTTGGTTGGTTGAGTTTTATTGGCGCATCAGCAACTATGGCTATAATGCGCCAAAACCTTGTCATAAAAAGTAAAAAAGTTTCAGTGACCTACTGAATTAGGTCACTACGTCAGGTTATAAAAACAAGTATAAACTGTAACAGACAAATATCAGTAAATAAGTAACAATGGAAAATCTTAAAATAATAAGATTTTTAAATATGATTAAAAAGGTTTACTGATTTTAGGAAATTAAAAATAGCAGACACATGGTCATTGTCGGATAAAATCTGACTGAGTGTATACGGCTCAGTCAGATGGTTAAAAGCGGTAAAACGAGCATTTCTAAAACTGGTACAGTCAACTAAAATGTGTCTGATTGTTAAAATAGTACCACAGGACTCACACATAGGAGGGTCATCAGCCCTCAGCAAAAACGAATGAGTTAAATGACTGTGTCCTATGCGGGTCCGGGCAAGAACAACTTCCTCCTTACGATTCCTGCGCAGACTAGACTGCCACGGTTCAATTACAGGCTTTATACGATACAGTTTATTCCCAGTCTGTCTATTCCACAAATCCTGCCATTGGGAGTGTATCTTCTGCTGTATAGTTTTCCTGTAGTCTGTATAGGGGACTGACAGGCAGCGATTATTATTAGGGATTGCTGATTTGGCTGCGGTGTCAGCCAAATCATTTCCCCTAATCCCAATGTGGCTGGGAATCCAGCAGAAGCGGATATCATATTCACGTTCATGGAGAACGCGAATCTTCTGCTGAATGCTAGACAGAACTGGATGATCATTATATCTCACAGATATTAAAGCCTGTAACGCACTGAGAGAGTCGGAATATAAAATGAACCGATGGTATTGGCATTCACTAATGTGATCCAAGGCTAACTTTATAGCGTGCAGCTCTGCAGTAAATATGCTGCATTCAGAGGGAATCTGCTCCGATGTAGTGCTGTCTCTAAAGACAGCAGCAGATCCCACATATGATTCCGCCTTCGAGCCGTCTGTGTAGACTGGCGCGAAGTCAGAATGTTCAGCTTGGTGTGCTGAAAAAAGCTGCAGGTAGACAGACGATGGAGTGTCCGACTTACCAATTTCTAAGGGACAAGTCACATGCCGGGACATGAGCATGCCAGGGTGGAAGGGGTTGCTTTGGTGTTTGGGCAACCCTGTCTACCTTTATATTAAGTTCTTTGAGTAGCTCTTGGACACGAATACCAAAAGGACGATTGGCAGTCTTACGGGTGTTGTACAAATTTTCCCATCGTGGCTCAAAAACGGTTAGCCACGTAGGGTGGTCTGGCAGGGATTTCAGTTTTAGAGCGTAGTTTAGAGACAACTGCTTACGTCGAAGCAATAATGGCGGTTCGTTTGCTTCGACGTATAAGCTCTGGACAGGAGATGTGCGATATGCTCCAATAGCGGTACGGAGAGCCAGATGATGGACAGGATTGAGCCAACGAAGTACACTGTCTCTGGCCGAATTGTATACCAGGGACCCGTAATCCAGTCTGGATCGTACAAGTGCACGATAGATGCATAGTAGGGTGCATCGATCCGCACCCCAAGATGTTGAGGAAAGAGAGCGCAGAATATTTAGCCCTCTTGTGCACTTTGTGCGGAGTTGACGGATGTGATCCAGAAAGGTCAGCTTTTTATCGAATACGAGTCCCAAGAATTTTGTGTCCGCTGCTATTGGAATTACATTTTGTCCGAGCTTTAATTCAGGTTCAGGATGAAGATTACGCTTACGACAAAAGTGTACGCAAACGGTCTTCTCCGGCGAGAACCTGAAGCCATTAGCAAGAGCCCAGGAGTTGAGGCAATCAATAGCTTTCTGCAGTTGTCTTTCAATAACCCTCGTGTTGCATGACTGACAAAATATGCTAAAGTCATCAACATAGAGGGCACAGTTTACAGTTGGAGGAAGTTGTTCTGTGATGGAATTCACTTTGATGGCAAAAAGCGTGACACTTAATACTGATCCTTGTGGTACTCCCTCCTCTTGGCTGAAGGAACGAGAGAGTGAGGATCCCACACGAACTTGGAAAGATCGATTGGCTAAAAAGTTTTTAATAAAAATCGGGAGTTGCCCCCTAAGGCCAAGGCTATGCAGATCTTTTAAGATGCCAAATCTCCAAGTTGTGTCATACGCTTTCTCCATGTCAAAGAACACCGACACCAAGTGTTCACGTTTTAGGAAAGCATCCCGGATGGATGCTTCCAATCTAATAAGATGGTCCAAAGTGGACCGGTTCCTTCGGAAGCCGCACTGTATGTTGGAGAGAAGGTCATTTGATTCTAAGTACCATATTAAACGAGAATTAACCATTCTCTCCAGGATTTTGCACAGACAGCTAGTCAGAGCAATAGGACGATAGTTGGTGGTGACTTTTGGATCCTTTCCTGGCTTAGGGAAGGCAAGAACGATTGCCTTTTGCCAGGAATCCGGAAACTGCCCTTCAGTAAAGATTCTGTTATACAGAAGGAGCAGGCAATCCATAGATTTTGGTGAAAGATGTTTAATCATGTCATAATGAATGCCATCTGGTCCAACAGCACTTGCTTTGGAAAGAGCGAGGGCTCTTTTCAGTTCCTGAATAGTAAAATCCCCGTTGTAGGGATAGAGGCCCTTGGACTTAAAATTAAGTGCTTCTCTTTCCAGTTTATGTTTCAGGACCAGGAACTCTGGGGAGTACGAGGATGTTGCGGAGATGTTAGAGAATGTTTCCCCAAGAGCATTGGCTATTGCAGTTGGATCTGCAACAGCGCATCCATTATAATCTAAGATTGAAGAAGGGTGGGATGTATATTTTCCCTTCATTTTCCGGATTTTATCCCAGACTACCTTAGAGTTGGTAGACTGGTTAATAGATGATGTAAAACGGATCCACGATTCCTTTTGACTCTGACGACGGATGTAGCGTGCTTTGGCTCGTGCACGTTTAAAGGCTATAAGGTTGTTCGTGGTAGGATATCGGCGAAATATCCCCCACGCTTTGTTTTGAGCCTTTTTTGCTGTTGTGCATTGTGAATTCCACCAAGGTTTGGGAAATGGTGGAAACCGGGCTGATGTTTTTGGGACAGCATTAGCAGCTGCGTGGACAATGATTTCTGTGATGTACGTTACTGCGTCATTGATAGGCTCCTGACTGACTGTACTGAGTTCAAAATTTGCCTGATGTTGGAAGGCATTCCAGTCAGCCTGATCAAACTTCCACCGTGGTAACCTAAAAGGAAGACACAGTCTCCCACTGTGTAACAAGGTTATCACAGGGAAGTGATCACTTCCGTATGGATTCTCCTCCACTTCCCAGGTGAGTGAAGGGAGTAGAGAAGGGGAGCAGATAGAGAGATCAATGGCAGAAAAAGTACGGGTAGGCATATGGAAGGTGTTTGTTCCAGTATTTAGAAGGGAAAGGTCATTGTCATTGAGCATACGCTCTATGACTCGTCCCCTTCCGTTGATGTTAGCACTACCCCACAGGGTGTTATGTCCGTTAAAATCCCCGAGAAGTAAGAAAGGGGGAGGCAACTGCGTTACAAGATCATCAAGGTCTTCCTGGGAGATATCAGTCCCAGGTGGCAAATAAATAGAGCAGACTGTTATTAAAAATCCCACTGTAAGGCGAATTGCAACAGCCTCTATGCTGGTTGTAATTAGCAAGGGCTGAACTGGGGTCTGATTACCCACAAGGATAGCCACTCCTCCATGAGCAGGACCATCCGCAATTCTATCCTTACGAAAGATTGTGATGTTATGCAGGGTGGGATCATCATTTGCCTTTAGATAAGTCTCCTGCAAGCAAAAGCAAACTGGCTCGTGCTTTTGCAGGAGGGCCTTGATGTCATCAGTATTTCGCCGGAATCCACGACAATTCCATTGTAGGAATTTAGCCATTATTTTGGCTTGGTGGGTCCATCAGGCGGCTTCCGAGGTGCTGAGGGCTTACTTTTATCAGTCTTGGCTTTGTCTTTTTTGGGGAAGAATGGACGATGTCCCGTGTCCATTTCTTCCTCCGCAAAGAGTTCCAAGACTGATTCATCCTGTACCTCCTTGTTCTCTACATCCATTGTTTCTGGTATTACGGGTGACTCTTCAGAACGTTTTTGCTCTTTTTTACCACTTGGTTTTGGTAGTGGTGGAGCACTAGGAGGTACGGATATAGGAGTGGCAACTGATTGTGTTTTTTTGGTGGGCTTTTGTGAATTTAATAAATAGCGTGCAATCGGAGTGAATGACTCTTTCGGTGGTATAGTCATCTCAGTTTGAGTACCGATAGTGCACTTGGCAGAAACCTTCTGAGCATAGGAAGGTTTCCCGCTATTTATTGGTTCGATACGTTTTCTGGCCTCTGGGTAGGAGATATTCAGCTTTGTTTTCAGTTTTTGGATTTCTTTTTCATCCTTCCACCGCTGGCATGCTCGAGAATAGGCGGGGTGCTCTCCTTGGCAATTAATACAAATCGGTTTTGAAGCTGAACATTCCTTGCTCTCGTGGTCTTTAACACCACATCGAGCACAGGCAGGATTACCACGACAAGATGTTTGTGAGTGGCCGTATTTTTGGCATCTAAAACACCTCAGTGGGTTTGGGATGTAAATCCTCACTGGGCAGTTTAGATAGCCTGCCTTGATGGAACTTGGAGGCCTTGGGATATTGACGTGAGGATAAGAACTCGGGTAGGGACGAGATTCCCATCCTTTCGTATCGATATTCTTTTCACAGCTGTCACTCCTTGGTCTTTCAATTCAGAGCAGATCTCTTCTTCAGAAACATGAAGAAGGTCCCACTCTGATATAACACCACGTGAAGAATTCAGAGTTTTGTGGGGGGTTACGGTGATAGGTATTCCCCCTATGGATGTAGAGTTCAAGAATTTTTCAGCTTGTTTTGTGCTGGAAGCTTCAACTAAAAGATCGCCAGAACGCAGTCGTTTAACGGATTTTGGTGAACCTGCCAACCCTTCTAATCCTTTCTGGATAAAGAAGGGTGACATCTTTCCAATTGACTGTTCTCCGATGGAATGGAGAATGAGGAAGAGCGGTGTCACTGATGGTGTTGGTGTATCCTCAGTTCTGGCTCTTTTTGCAGAGGTGTTTTCTTTTTCATCTTCTCGATTAGGTAGGGGCCTTGTTGGGGCCCCAGAAGAAAGGGGATTTAAATTACTCATATGAGTAAAGAGAAAGTGTCTGATGCCTAAGAACCTCACCCACCACGGAGCCCTACGAGGGGGCGCCCACTCATGAACTAGCAGGTACTGCGTACACGAATGGGACGCCGTGTTCGCTTAGAACACCATACCCACGTTACCAATAAATCTTTATCCCGTCCCAGGACCATAGGGAGGGAGACTTATTGGAACGCAGTTGACCCTAGCAGTATAAAACCACCCGCCGATTGATCCCAGTCGAGCCGGTCCGGGACCGCCCGTCTTGTCGAAGCAGGGGCCAAAGTGGTGTATTAAGGCTGGGCCCCTCAACCACCAGGATCCCCCTTTCCGCTTCCACGGGTCGCGGCGCACGGCTGCACACGCCGGATTCCAAAGATGTAACCCTGGAACCAAGGTATGGGCGTTAGATCCCAGTGATGCTAATCTGGAAACCCAGCAGCATCACTGGGAGGTCCCCTCACCACGTACAGGTGCCCACGTCGAGGGGACGAGGAGATGACTGCTGTATATAAGGATGAAGCCCATCCTATGGCACCGTGAAGCACTGGCATAGACAGTTTAGGTGTGGTTGGATGTCGGTAGAATCTGAGCCCACTCCAGGTCGTCTCCATTCAGCCATTGATGACAGCACAATCAGAAAAGTGGAGTCGTTAATCATGGAAGATCACCGGATATCTGTGCATGAACTGTCCCGAGAGGTGAAGATTAGTGTGGGCTCTGTTGAAACAGTCCTTCACGACCAACTCCATTTACAGAAATTGAGCGCAAGATGGATTCCACGATTATTGACTGGTTTCCAGAAGGCTGATCAACAACAGAAATCACAAGAGCTGTTAGCCCTGTGCCAAAAAATGAGGAAGACTTTTTCTCTCATCTAATCACTCAGGATGAAAGTTGGATACACCATTTCGACCCTGAAAGTAAAAAGCAGTCCATGGAATGGCAACATCATGGTTTCCCCCCCCCAAGAAGGCAAGGGTCCAAGCATCAGCAGGAAATGTCTTGCTGACAGTATTTTGGAATGAGAAAGGCATAATAATGACTGATTACCTGCCGAAAGGTAAAACAATCACAGGTGCCTATTATGCCAACTTACTCACAAAATTAGGGGGAAAATCAAAACATGTAGGCATGTCATGTGTCAAAAGGTGTGAGAATGCTTCAAGACAATGCCCCAGTTCACACTTCTGAAATTGCAACAACACAAGCGGCCACTTGTGGATATGAAATACTGCCCCATCCAGCCTACTCACCCGATCAACTCTTGCTTCCTTCCTTCAAATCATTTCTTTGGGAGACCCACTTCCCTGAAGACGAGACACTCATTTCTGCAACAGAGTCATGGTTCAAAGCCTCGCCACTTCTACAAAAACGGTATCCGTAGCCTCCCCCATCGATGGGGAAAAAATGTGTAAATCTGCACAGTGGCTATGTAAAGAAGGAATAAAACCTGTGCCACGAATCAACAGGCTAGCACCTCTGCAACTAGGTCAGGGCGATTCTTTATTGAACCACCTTCGTATTTTCTACCTGTGTGGTAACTTCTTTTCTGAAAGTACCACACAAGATGAAACTATTTCGGAGAAAGGCAGATGTGAGATTTCTTCATGATTAAGATTAGGCTATCGAGAATAACAATAACAAATAAATATTAAAAGAAAAAAACTTTTTTTGGTGCAGTGGATCTTACTGATGTGACATATCTATGTCAAAAATGGCAAGATGAGATCCAAGGGAGAAGGGTAATGGAATGTTAACCCTTCACTAATATTACTCCAAAAATATGTTTCCATTTCTACATTACCTGTAAACTGAAAATTTTACTATTCAGTTTACAGGTAATGTAGGTGAGCAAAATAAATGATTACAGGTAATCATTTATTTTGCTCACCTGGAATCTCTTAAATGCTGAATTAAAAAAAAACTAATGTCTCCTAAATATATCAAAATGGACGATATTCTCTAACCGGTTGTATACCAGTTAGAGAATATTGGTGGGCAAAAAGTATGCATGAGGATTTGATTTCACTTAAAAATTTTAAAAAGTAAGGGAAAAAATTTTAAAACTGGCATCTGTAAGACACCATGCTAGCAATAGAAGATTAATGTTATTTAAAGGATTGATTTGATTTTTTGATTTGGTAGTTGTTGGCGCATCGGCTTCTATGGCCATATTGCACCTCCCAAGGTTTTTGCAGTACTTTGATCCAAGCCCGAGGCGGGAATCAAACCCGCGACCTTTGGGTTGCCGGGCAGGTACTTTACCCACTCGGCTAGCCCGGTCGGCTTATTTAAAGGAAAAATTTCCTTTAAATATCTATTTACAATAAAATTCCAGTTATCCAAAAAATTTTTCTAAAGTTTTTTTGTCCCCCTCATCCTAATTTCACATATTTATTGGTAAGAAACCAAACTATCACAAGAATATAATAAAATCATTATTCCATTCATTATAAACATTAAGAATAAAACAAAAATAGAGAAAAATTCCTTTGTCATCACTTCTGTATGACACAAACCACAATGATATGATGCATAAAAACTTTACCACAAAAAATGGCTACAAATTTACTATTACCTGAATTACTGAAAATAAAAATTTATGTTAAACCCATTTTGTAAACATTTATTTATTTCAGCATAATTATTATGAATCACATTACACAGAAGCAGCATGTATAATCTACCCAACCTACTTGGTTTTTTTTCACAGCTCCATCAAATTTCTTAGTTATTTTTTATATGCCTTATTCTTTAAATTTTTATTTTGTACAGTCCCTCAATTTAAACTTCTCATAAACAGCAGTTTTCTCTCTATAGCTTGATGAACCCTGTAATAAATTCTTTGGACATTTTAACAGCAATGCACAAAATTAGAGATAAGGCATGAACTCCATATTGGCTGTAGGTTGTTTTTGTAATCATTCAGGTTATCACTTTTTAACAGATGAGGAAACAGTTTCACTAATAAATGCTAATCTGAACCAAACAGGAATTGAAATCGAAGGGAGATTATGATGAATATATGTATGTACTATAAAAACCAACAGCAAGTGAAGCATTTAATATACACTTCAGATGACTGCTTCGGATTGGCTGAATTGCAAGAATTGAGAAAAAAGCAATATACATGTTTGAGGCAAATAAAAATGAGTGATATCTTCCAAGCAAGAGAATATTGGAAAATTTTTTAAAGCTGTATAAGCATGAACAGTACAAAATATGTAAATAATAAGCACAAATTACTGCAATTTTCTCTTAATTCTTCTCTTTCATATAGAGTATATGATAAATTGACTATTCAATATAACCTCAGTCCCTTCTATTATTGAAGAAGAGCATAGGTTGGCTTCATTTATTTAATAATGTTAAATGACAAAATCTATAAAAATACATCATCTTAGCATGTGGTTAGAGGAGAAAGGCTTGATGAGCATCACTGAAGCTTTTTTTTTTTTTTTTTTTATATAAAGAGAGTACAGAATTTTGGTTTTAGGAAAAACTGAAATTAAATTATTAACTCTGCCTGGTGAATAATGGCATCCTTGCATACAGAGCACTGCTTGCAAGGAAGTCACATATATGAAAGAAAAAGAAGAAAAATTGTAAATTGTTGAAATAATGGAACACCTGTGTGGAATTTAATCTGCCTTTAATTTCTTAAATAATTACAGATTTAGACATTTCATGATACTTCCTTTACCACTTCTTCAGTAAACTCCTGTAATGCTCTCCTTACAACGCTATCAACCTCACACTTTCGTAAGGACAGCAAGTTCACTGAAGTGGTGGCACAGGAAGTACCATAAAATGTCTGAGAATAACCTATAATTCTTTATGAAATTAAATGTAGATTGCACTCCATGCAGGTTTTGGTGCTCATTATTTCACCAATTTCCAGTTCTTGATACACCTGTGCACTATACCACTAAAAAAGATATTAAAAAAATATTGGGAAAGAACAGGACTCTGAAGACAGCATTTCCAACCCTTGCAGGGTGGGAATGCTATCCCAGGTGTGAAGACTGCAAGGGGAACACAGATCCTCATTTTTCTCTCTCTTTCAAATTAGTGACTTGAAAATGATTCTGGTCTTTAAGCAGAAAGGATACATATCATGGGTCTTGTTCCAGACATGGAACTACCTAATTACACCATTGTATGAAGTAATTCAGTAACTTAATCTTTAGGCTTCTCAACTTGTGATGGTGAGAAGCCTGCACACAAAAAGTGGTCTAGCATCAAATTCAGTGATCTGCCAGGAAAAACTAGCTATAAATACAAATCAGATTGAACCACTGAAAAGGAGCTGGCTGCAAAGAACTTTCATTAAATATAATTATTTCAAATGCTAAAAATATTTCCAAGAAGCCAAGATTTTCAACACATTTGAAAATTTTGAACATTAAGAAACTGAATCTACAAAACTCTTAATCGAAATTTTTTTAAATATGTTAATAACTAACCACTCGCATTTCTTATTTAGGTTCGACCGATTGATGAACATCAGCAGCTTTTGGACTCATTAAACAAGTCGGCCTGCCCAACGTCAACGTTTCTGAGTATATTATAATAAATAGGATCTTTACTGTAAGGTGCAAAAGTACACGCAGGTACCCAGACTTTACAATACCCTTCACTACACTAGGCCAGGGGTTAGTGGAAATTTTATGTATTGAAGCTTGTGAAGGCTACCAATGTAGACCCACAGAGGTGATCCAATGATTTTCTAGGCACATGAGGGCTAAAGCAGTGTTCTGGGGAATCATTAAGCTTTAATCAACATGTAACAGTAAAAAAATTAAAAAAAAAAAAAAAAAACAAATCCATATTATTTTGGTCATAAGGCTATCGCCCCTACCTGGGACTGCCCCCGATAAATTAAGACTTTCATTTGGGTTGACGTTATGTAATACGTCAACTCTAAGTTTCACAATATATAATATATATCGTTTACCATTGTTTATACACAAACCCTTTATATATATATGTGTGTGTGTGTGTGTATGTATGTATGTATATATGTGTATATATGTGAATGTTACATCGAATTTCCCCCCCCCCCAAACAAAATTCTGGATGAGCCGCTGGTCCTATTAAAATATAAATTTAAAAACAAGAGATATATGAAACATAAATGATAATATTACACAAACAGAGTGGTTTCTATCCCCAACTCACCTCTTGTCCACAAGTAATATTTCTTAAAAAAAACACGCGAAAAAACAATATCTCATCGGATGATGCACCATCACCAATAAATTACATACAACTTCACTAGTTTTAAAAATGAATGATGCGAATGGCAAATCCCATTTAAAGGTTCCAAATCGCAGTTTCGGTTAGAAATTTAGAAATAAGGTACAGCACGGAACACAATTCAGAAGTGAACGAAAGTAACGACCACATGACGCCAAATTTATGACGACAATGACGTTATCGAGAGGCGGAGCATTATTCGAGCTAACCATGGGTGAACGGGTGGAGAGATGGGTGATTAGCTCAGCGGAGGGGAGAGTTATGAGAAAACAAAGGGGATTATGTATAAGAGAAGCAGCGTGACGTCATAAAATTTTCTCCGCACTCTCACAATGCAGAGACTTCACAAGTGCAACACATTTCAAGTTTCCCTAGAACCAAATATTGGAGGATGCTCTGGTGGACACAGACTATGAACGCTGCATCCTCTTGGCACAGAGCAATAACAATATCTTCCTACTATTGCTGGCGATAGAATGGTGGTTACGATCCTTTTGGGCTACACCTTGTAAAAGAGAAGACCGATTCGAATCCCATCAACGAGGGAAAAATTGTATAGGGTTCGTTCACATCCCAACCCAGTCAGTCGGTATCGGGAGATGGTCACAATCGTTTTTTTTTTTTTTTTTTTCTTATTTCTTTTTTCTTTCAAAGCAGGCAAACCTACTAAATAATGTCCACAACTTCAGAGACAATACACTGACGCCTCATATCCTTAGTTGCGTTGGTGCAGAAATAAAACAACAAAAACAACGACCGTTGTATTTCTAAATCGTGTGGTAAAGATCGGTTCCTTTGTCGCCAAAAGAAATGGAATTTTTATGAGTTTTTTTTTTCTTTTTAACGAAACGGACTAGTTAACGAGTAAGCAAGCATAAAAACAATTCAGAGACACAGCATACTAAAACTGAAAAAAAAAATAACTATTATATTAGTTTAATTCCAGGGTCACCTAGAAAGAAACTATCAATTACCCATATATATTGTCTATAAATTGCATGTGTTCTCTGGTCCATTTGCCTGCTTTTCTGGACGAAAAAGCCCATTCTTTCCGGGGGGTAGTAGTAGTAGCAGCAGTGACATGTGATGCAAGAAAGAAAGCGTATGAGCTTATTCGGCATCAGCCAAAAATTCACACAACCATTCCCTCTAACTGTTTGTCCAGTTCCTCCTTAAATTTATTTAAACTATAAACTTCCACAACGGCAGATGGAAGTTTGTTCCAGAAATTAACCACCCGCTGGCTAAAGGCAAATTTCGCACATCTATTCTACATCTGTATTTCCTTAATTTGAATTTATGCCCCCTTAGGTTTGTAATCTGAACAAGTGAAAGAATCCCATCAGAATTCAGCGAGCTCAACCCATTCAAGGCCTTATACATCTCAATCAGATCACCGCACAGGTGCATAGTCTCCAGCCACTGCAATTTGCAGAACTTGAGCCTCTCTTTGAAAGAGGATCTCTTCATTCCCCTCACCAATCTTGTTGCCTTTCTCTGTACACGCTCAAGCAAATCTACATCCTTCCTAAAATGAGGCCTCCAGACCTGTACGCAGTACTCAAGGATTCGCCTGACCATTGCCTTATACAGAGGCAGAGGGACGATCGCCTCCTTTTCCCTGCTAGCAAAATTCCTATATATCATTGACAAAACCCCATGACCTGCCCTGGCAGCCCGTCTGCATTGCTCAGAAAACTTCATATCTGACTGCCAATTACTCCCAGGTCTTTTTCATTTTCTACCACCTTAAGTGTAGTACCAAATTTGGTACGTTTCTCTGGAGTTACTTCTACCCATTATGCAGTACTTTGCATTTGTCAAGGTTAAACTTCAGTTGCCACTTCTCAGCCCATCTGCCCAAATCTAGATCCTGTTGCAGTATCACACTGCCATTACTGTCATTAACAACCCTGCCAACCTTTGTACCATCTGCAAACTTCGATAGCCTGATATACATTCATCAATATCATTGATAAATATACAAAACAACAGAGAACCCAACACCGAACCCTGTGTGACTCCACTAATAACATTAGTCCATGAAGAGCAGCACCCATTAATTACTACCCTCTGTCTTCTCCCACTCAACCATCCTTTTATCCATTGTAACAACTTACCCTTAATACTATTCTGCTCCAATTTGTACAATAGTCTTCCATGCGCAACAGTGTCAAAAGCTTTCCTGAAATCCAAATATATGATATCAAAATTATTTTTTGCATCCAGTTCCTTTGTAACCACATCATAATATCCTATCAAATTTGTCAGACAGGACTTTCCCTTAACAAACCCATGCTGTGTCTGAATTATTGCTGCAGTCTTGTCTAGATGATCCTGCAATGCATCTTTAACAATTGACTCCATTATTTTACCCGGAACAGAAGTTAAACTAACTTGACTGTAATTACTCGTGTCACCCTTCGACCCCCCCTTGGGAATTGGGGATACATTTGCACATCTCCAGTCTGTGGGGACTTCCCCTGAGTCCAAGGATGCTCTCATAATGCTCTCAAGTGTAAACCTTGCTATCTACGCCTGAGACCGACTAACTTAGTAACTAACTCAGCTACAAAATGAAAAAGCCCATAAAAGTTCCTAGCATCATCGACGGGTTTCAAACCCGGGCCTTTTCCGTTTGGTGTGGGGAGGACGAGACAATACCACTGTGCTACCGCTCAGACAATACAGGACTAAACCATTACATTAGGGTCACCCGGGAAGTTAATTAATTCATATACCTATGTGTATTGTGTCTGTATATTGCGTGTGTTCTCCGGTCGATTTGGCTGTTTTGCTGGCCAAAAAAACCCAGTTTTTGGGGAAGAGGGAACTTTGCTATCTACGCCTGAGACTGACTAACTCAGCCGCGGAGTGAAAAAAGCCCATAAACGTTCCTCGTGTCGTCGAGGATTTGAACCCGGGCCTTTTCCCATCGGTGTGTGAAGATGGTGACGATACCACAGTGATACGCCTAGCAGACATGCCGGCAGGTGGATCGACCTTGGCTTTACAGGTTGTACCTGACAAATTCCCGATTGGTTACATTTGGTTATATTACATTTGGTGTACCGTGGTTAAGTTTGTAATATATGCCGTGGTATTAACTATGTTCTGTAAATAGAATGAACATCTTGTCAAATATGTTTGGGTAATCTGTCCTTTATCACACATTCTCTAGTGTTGCTGCCATAAAAGGAAAGAATCAATGCACTCTCAAAAATTTTTGGCAGCAACACTAGAGAATGTGTGAGAAAGGACAAATTACCCAAACATTTTTTTTTTAATCATAAAACATGCAGCATCGATACAATCTAAATGATTTACACTTAACTTACATGTCCTTATTATGTGGGCATAGTTAGATCAACAAAAAGTTATATGAGTTGTTGTTGTTGTTGTAGTGTTTTAGGAACATCACCGACTAAGACCATATTGTTCCAGGTATATTGTCTATAGATTGCGTGTGTTTGTTCTGAGGTCGATTTTCTGTTTGCTGGACAAAAAACCTTAGTTTTCGGGAGAAAAAACCATACTACCCTCGCCTCAGACCGATTAACTCAGCCACGTTGTGAAAAAGGCCCCTAAAAATTCCTCACGTCATCGGTGGAATTTGAACTAAGGTCTTTTCCACCCAGTGTTGAGAGGACGATCCTACCACCTGTGCTACCCACGAGGACTGTTATACTCGTATGACTTAGGAATCACTGAAACAACTATTTGCCATTGTGGTGAAACGGAATCATGAGTCCATATATTCAACAGTGAGGAGAATAATGATCTAAGATCTGAATTGCTATCTAAGGTGAGTAATCTCAGCGTTATGGTAAAAGGCTGTCAAACAATTTTAATGGAAGCGGAGGATAACTTCACAGCTTTCCAGGACTGCACAATTGCCATATTTGATACGCAAAGGATGCTTCTAAGTCTGGAAGTCTTGGGTTAGTAGTGCAATATAGTGTGGTGTATGAAATAGTTTAGCAGAATTCCGAAAAAATTGGAACTGCGCTGCTTTGTATTAATGGAGTCATGAGTTCATGACTCACATTCAATGGAGTCACATTCAAATAGTTATATCTTATGGAAGGATTAGGCCTACAAATCGGGAAAATTGGGGAACTTTTGGTGGAATATGACACTGATAGGTGAGGCTCTTGTGAGTAGGAGGTGAAGATCTCGAAGTGCTTTGGAATTCACCTGCGAATGCAAGTATGGAAGATGTGTGCAGTATTATACACTGCTCGAAAAAAAATTAACATAACACGTAGAAAACGTGATGTAACTCGTGCAGGTTGCGATGAAGCGGGACAAAATTTGGTATGAACCATAGAATAACAATGAAATGAAGGGATGGGTGATGCTCCAAACCTCTACTTATGCTAATGTTATTTACCAAAAGGGTCAGATTGCAGAAGTCGATGTCATGTGACCAAAATATGGTCACATGACATCAATACACCTTATGATCCCTTCCGACTGCTAAACTTGCCTGACAACTGTGGACCATCCTCAATATTAGTGTGTCTGTATGAATCTGTGGCAACAAATCGCATTCTTCCGCCAGTGCACGCCTTAGCTCATCAAGTAACCGAGGAGTTGGCTGTTCGGGTGCAATGCGACGCCAAAAGGCGTTCCACACATGTTCGATCAGATTTAAGTCTGGTAGTCTTGCTGGCCACGACGCTTGTTGGATGTCTTCAGTTTCAGGATATTCCTGAACCAGTTGAGCTCTATGTGCAACGACGTTGTCTTGCATGAAAAGAAAATCTGGACAAACTGCACCCCTAAAAAGTCGCGCATAGGGAACGGGAATCTGTTCTCGGTAACTCTGCACAGTTACGATCCTCCTATGAAAAACATGAAGGGGTGCGTCAGTTGATCATTATTCTGCCCCACACGAGAACACCGCTTCCACCATAAGTATCCCTTTCTCTTCTTATGTTGGAGGGTTGATACCACATTCCTGGTTGTCTCCAGTTGAAATAACGTGTAGAATCTGTTTATTTTATTTATTATAGTCTTTAGTGGCCCCCTAGACATTTGTCCAAATCCACCTAATATCTCTGACTTTATTATACATAAGGCGCCTCCATAGTCAGGTGGGCAGGAGCAGCAGTGCGTAGCACACGCTTCTTGATTAGACCGGGTTTCGAGCCCGTGAGCACCAAATACGGAGGATGTGGAAAGGTCAGGAAGTGACCACTGCATATCCCTGGAGCAATATGGCCTTAGTTGCTAATGCTCCTAAAAACCAAAAACAATAACATTATACATAAACAAGACTGAAAAAGAAAATATATATATATATATAGTGTTAGCTTTGTGTAAAGTGTAAGTGTGAGTTTATGTTATACACAGGACACCCAGCCACCAGGGAGCAAACATCACCTAGGATAACTGTTACCCGATGCCCGTCTTTATGAGCCTGAGGGTAGCACTTCTACACTCTGCCAGAGACACTAGACCAGAGGGTACTGGCAAACCTGCCCCCAAGTTGCCCAGGCCTGGGAGCCGGCATAAAAATAATAATAATAATAAAAAATATCTATTTTATATATATTTTTTATTTCATTTATATATTTATATATATATATAAATATATAAATGAAATAAATAATAAAAACAAATTTAAATAATAATAATAATAATAATAATAATAATAATAAATATATATATATATATATTAATAATAGATAGCATGACTCAGAGCTGTAATGCTCAATATGTTGATATCAATATTTGTAAAATAATAAGAGAAGTTTACCTCAATATAGTACGTAGAACACTTCCCTATGATTTCTGGAGGGTATCACACGGAAGTGTTCTACGTACCATATTGAGGTAAACTTCTCTTATTATTTTACAAATATATTAATAATAAAATAAAATAATAAATCTCTCCTGCCGCACAGGCATTCAGGAATAAAACCTTCCTACTCCTGTTGTGCAGAGGCGGAAAAAAAGAGGAAAAAAAAAGAAAGAAAGAAAAAAAAAGAAAATAAAAAGAAAGAGAAAAAAAGAGACAGAGAAAATGAAAAACAAACCATCATGGTCCACAATCCCGCACTTAGTTACTTACATAGTGCCAGCAAACACAACAAAAAAAAAAAAAAAGTAATAATAATAATAAATTAATTAATTTAAAAAAAAACTAAGATCACGGTGATTAGGAAAAGAAAAAAAAAACCTCTACCCCATACCCAAATCTCACCCTGGCAATTTATCCCGCACTAGGTTAATTTCCACACTGCTAGCAAACAAAAGAAAAAAATATATATATATCTGTTTGAATCCGTTCTAGAATCTGTTTGCAAGCTAGAACGGGACTCATCAGAGAATAGAAACCCTGTGACTTAAAACCGTGCGACTGCATAGCTTCAAGTCGTTCAACGGCCGCCATCTTAAATGTTCATCTGAACGACAATGCCATCCTGAGTACTGGAGATGTGGCTGTCCAAGTCAGAACGCAAAAAAAACAGAAAGAAGTAATGTAATAGCAACCGTGTTTTTATATACATAAATAATATGCATAATATGCGGCTATGTAAGATAGCAGTAGGTAGTATCCGTTAGTAGCTCGATATTATTATTACATATTTTCTCCCTGATTAGGGATTCCACCTCGTGACGGGTATTGCTACCAAGTACACAGGGTGGTTGTTGTTATGTCTGATGTTACTGTTGGTCGAGGAATTCTCTGACTATCCAACAGGTGTTCAGGATTGCGACTTTCTGGAGATCCTCGTAGGTGTTCGCTGGGAGACCAACTGCTGCCAGGCTGTTAGGTAGGGTCTTTGGCATCATACCTGTGGTTGACACGATGATCGGGATGGTCGCTACCTGTTTTTGCATATGCCACATCTCTTTGATCTCCTGTCTTAGGTTCGTGTACTTCCTGATTTTTTCACCATGGGTTTTCAGCAGGTTTCCAGTGCTGGGTACCACTATGTCAATCAGATAGGTAGCCTTTTCCTTCTTGTCCACAAGGGTTATCTCCGGTCTGTTGTGCAGGATTGTCCTATCCGTTATTATGGCGCGGTCCCAGTACAGCTTGTGGGTTGGGGTCTCTAGTAATGCCTATGGTTCGTACATGTAGTACGGTACACTTTCTTCGACCAACTGGTATTTCTTTGCTAGCTTCTGAAGTATCCTGATTACCTGGTCGTGTCTATGAGTGTACTCAGTCTGGGTATCACCCTGCACCCTGCATCCTGCAGTGATGTGTTGGATCGTTTCTGAGGCCAGGTGGCATCGTCGACATGTGCCATCAGACATTCCGGGTTCCTTGGCGATGTATTTTCTATAGTTCCTGGTGTTGATTACCTGGTCTTCGATGGCGAGCATGAATCCTTCAGTCTCGTGGAAAAGCGTCCCGCTCGTGAGCCATACATTGGAAGCAATTTTATCTATGTGAACTTGAGGGAGATCATTGTAGTGTTTACCATGGAGTGTCTTCTCTGACCACCTTTCTAGCTTCGTTTCTATCTCCTGATTGTGCGGGTACTCTTCGCTTAGGTCCAGTGCGGTATAACGCTTGTTTATCTTCCTTATGGCCTGGTAGAGTGCTGCTGTGTGTTTCTTGAACTAATTCTTCAGTTAATTATCGCTGTCTTCTGTTGCTCAATCAGGTCTATCAGGCCCCTTTCTCCTTCTTCCCGGCCAATTGTCAGTCTTTCCACGGAAAATTTCGGGTGGCGTTGCGGCTCTTGGTCATCATTGTCCTTGTCTTTCTCATGATATACTCCAGCTCAGTGTTAGTGCAATCTATGACCCCGAAGGTGTATGTTAGCACTGGGACTGCATCGGTGTTTATGGTTTTTAACTGTGTTCCCTCCATTCAGCTTTGCTTTCAGCAGGCTTCTGAGTCTCTAATGGTATTTTTCGCTAAGGCATTCCTTAATTCCTTGTGCTGTAACTGCTGAGCCTGCATCATCCGCAAGTATTTGTAGGCCTCTCCTTATGCCGCGGCTTCGATCTCTTTACCACTCTGCAGCTGGTAGTTTCGGTTGACTATTTTTCCCTGACGAAATCCGTGGGTCTTCCATTTGTCTAGATCAAATTCCATCTTAATATCATTTCTGAATTCTTCAGTGATCTGGAGTAATTGCTGGAGATGCTTCTCGGTTCCCGGATAGAGCTTGTTGTCATCCATGTGATGATCAGGTGGTTGAGGGTGCACAGGTTCTTCCTTCCTTCCTTCCTTCTTTGAGGATATATCCGTACTTGCTACTGTTAAAAATATTATTATTATTATTATTATTATTATTATTATTATTATTATCCCTTTATGATTCATCCCTTTCCTTCTAGAGTTTACATAGATAAAGAACTCTTTTCTGTGCTTCTTTGCATCCTTTTCCAAGGATTTCTCATAATCGGCCTTTGCCTGCCTAATCTCCTTTGTGACTTGGTTACAGACCAGCTTATATCTATCGTAGGCTTCCATATCACCAATTAATTTATATGTATCCCATGCATTTTTCTTCTCTGCCATATGTCTTATTAGTTCATCTGAAATCCATTTAGGCCTAAACCTTGAACAATATTTCTTAGTTGGTATGTAAAGCCTAGTAGGTTCCAAGATAAGTTCTTTGAATGCTTCCCATTTTGAATTTTCTGTTGGTAACATCATCAGTTGGTCCCACCGTATAGAATTTAAATACTGTCTCAGTCCATCGTAATAACCCTTCCCTTTACCCCTAATGGTAGTTACCTCTTTGAGTAAATCCCACTTCAGCACACTGTGATCACTGCCACCTAGTGGTTCATTTACCTGCAGATTCTTAATGCATGAAGAATCACTACTGATAATCAAATCAAGAGTATTACTCCCTCTAGTTGCCTCCCGAACATGCTGATGTAGAAAACAATCATCCAATAAATCTACAAAAGCCTTGCTAGTGTGTGAGTGACAGCCCCCAAATTCCAGTCAATATCTGAGAAATTAAAATCCCGCATTATAAGACTCTCTGATTTACTGGCCCACTCTATTTCCCTGTAAAGTTTCTTATTATACTCATCAGAGTCATTAGGACTATAGCACACTCCTACTCTCAATTTTGATCTCCCAATGCTTATGTCACATCAAACTGACTGGACACTGCACTGTCCAGCGATGTTGACTGGCTTCACTTCCTTGGATTTCATGTGTTTCTTAACTAATAGCATAACCCCTCCTCCCTTCCTATAACAGTGCGGCTGCTTATTGAAAGGGACTAAATACATTGTACATTTTGTTTTCATGATTGATAATAGTAGTTCTGAAGATTCTTCTTGTTCTTTTGGGGACATGCCTAAGGAACTGACTCCTGCTCCTCAGCATGTAAAAAAATTGAATCTAATGGTTAAATTAGTTGATGTTAGGGCTAAATGCGCTGAACCTAGTCCTAAGAAATCAAACACCTCTCCTAACTCAAGTGAAACATCTTGTAAAGCTACTGAGGATTTATCTAATGCTTTTCGGGCTTATAGAGAACAATTTATAAGTTTATTCAAGGAGGGTGGAATAATTTCTTCTAGATTGATCACCTTATCTTGGACAATCTGGTCCAAGTCGGAAATCATACTTCACTCTTTCAATTCTTGGGCTAACAAAACGGAGTTTGAGAATGCCAAGGCTGCTGCTGCTTGATCTGCTCAGAGGGATCAACTAAAATCTAAAATAGATTCTCTAACTGACAAACTAAACATTAAATCTAATGATAATATTCAACTGAATATTAAGATGGATTCCATGAAGGAGGATCTCATTGCCAAGGATCGCTTACTCTCTGATCTTCAGACTAAAATAAATACTTTGGAGGAAAATTTAACAGATCTTAACCTAAAAATGAACAACCCACCTGTGACAACTTCTACTCCTAAGGCTTCCTTCGCCAGTGTCATTTCCACCGGTGTTTCACCGATTCCTTCTGAGGCTCTGTTACCCCCGGGCGCTCAGGCCAAGCATGTATTGATTATAAAAGCTGACGTTGATTGTCCTCTGAAAACAAGTGATGAGATAGTTACCAATAATTTAAAGCCAGACATTAAATCCTTAAAGATTAATAAACTATCAGAAAATTGAGGGATAAAGGTGTTGTAGTGGAAACAGCTTCCTTGAGTGATCGTAATTATCTAAGAGACTGTAATAAATTAAATGAACTTAAACTAAAATCTGACTCTCCAAAGTTATTGAATCCAACCATGGTCGTTTACGATGTACCTCAAAATACCACATAAAAGGACTTTCTTGACGACCTCTTTTAAAAAAAAATTATAATTCCACTGTTTCCCTTGAAGAATTAACTAATGATTAACTAACTAAAAAAAAATTATAATTCCACTGTTTCCCTTGAAGAATTAACTAATGATGTTAAAATCCGTTTCATCATGTCAAAATGTCTGCGAGAAATAAGACTAAGTTACATTGGATCATAGAAGTCTCTCCTAAGATTAGATTACATTCCTTGAGAGCTCGAGGACGTATTTTTCTTGGCTGGGCTGCCCATACGATTAAGGATTTCTTTATAGCAACTCATTGTTTTAAATGTCTCCAGTTTGGACATTCGGCTAAATACTGTAGACAAAAAGATCAAACTTGCGGACACTGTGCCCAATTGGGTCATCATGCGAATGATTGTCCTTCATCTAACTCTCCAAATACCTGCCCGAATTGTAAGGCACGAAAGAAGATTGCCTCTCACTCATTCAAAGACCCTCTCTGCCCAGAATTTTTACGTGCTCAGGAGCAAACGAAGATGTGTACAAATTATACTTAAGTTTATAGGATACGATTAGTACCAGTATTTGTTTATAGGATATGATTAGTACCAGTATTTGTTACGTGCTTATTGTCTTCTGACTTTCTATACTGTAAATTGAATTTTGTATAGTTTTCTGTTTTGGCAGTTAGCATTAGCATTAATAGAGGCATTTGATGCAAGAAAGCAAGCTTATGCAGCATCAGCCAAAAAAAAAAAAAACCACTTCCACTTCCACTTCACCCCTCTGTTCGTTCAAAATACCTGTCCAGCTGAGCCTTAAACTTATTTAGGCTATCAACTTCCACGTCAAGGGATGGAAGTCTGTTCCACCAACCAACCACCCGCTGGCTAAAGACAAATTTCCGCACGTCTATCCTACATCTGTCTTTCCTCAACTTGAATTTATGCCCTCTCAGGTGATTATTCTGAGCGAGAGGAAGAATCCCATCAGCATTGAGCATGCTCAAACCATTCAAGGCTTTATACACCTCTATCAGATCACCTCGTTGGTGCCTAGTCTCCAGACACTGTAATTTGCAAAACTTAAGCCTTTCTTCGTAAGAGCACCCCTTTGTTCCATTCACTAATCTTGTTGCCTTCACTAATCTTCTCTGTACTCGTTCCAGCAGCTCTACATCCTTCTTGAAATGAGGCCTCCAGACCTGTATACAGTACTCTAGGTGTGGCCTGACCATTGCCTTATACAAGGGAATAATCACCTCCATATCACTGGTTGAAAAAATTCCTATATATCATTGACAATACACCATGAGATACTCTTGCAGCCCGTCTGCACTGCTCAGAGAACTTCATATCTGCCTGCACAACCACCCCAGGTCCCTTTCATTCTCTACCACTGTCAGTGTAGTACCACATAGTTGATACGTTGCTCTGGGGTTGCTGTTTCCCATGTGTAGTACTTTACATTTGTCAATGTTAAACTTCATTTGCCACCTCTCAGCCCATCTGCTCAACCTTTCCAGATCCTGTTGCAGCAGCATAGTGTCAGTAGTGTCCTTGACAGCCCTGCCTACCTTTGCATCGTTTGCAAACTTCGACATTAAGCTTGATATACCATCATCAATATCATTTATTAAAACAGAAAACAATAATGGACCCAACACTGAGCCCTGAGGGACTACACTAATTACATTAGTCCACGACGAGCAGTGTCCATTGATTACCACTCTCTGTCTTCTCCCCCTCACCCACCCCTTTATCCACAGCAGCAATTTGCCTCCAATGCCACACTGCTCCAATTTGTGCAGCAGTCTTCCATGTGCAACAGTATCAAAAGCCTTTCTAAGATCCAAGTATATAATATCAAAGTTATTCCCTGCATCCAGTTCCTTTGTGACTGCATCATAGTATCCAATCAAATTGGTCGGCAAGACTTCCCCTTAACAAAACCATGCTCTGTCCGAGCTATAACTGAAGTCTTGTCTAAATGATCCTGCAGTGCTTCTTTAACTAGTGCCTCCATTAATTTTCCTGGAACAGAATTTAAACTCACGGCGCCTCCATAGCCAGGTGGGCAGGCTCAGCAGTGCGTAGCACACGCTTCTTGATTAGACCGGGGTTCGAGCCCGTCACCACCAAATACCGAGGATGTGGAAAGGTCAGGGAATGACCACCGCATATCCCGGAGCACTATGGTCTTAGTTGCTAATGCTCCTAAAAACCAAATAACAACAACAGTTAAATTCACAGGTCTATAATTACTTGTGTCAGCCTTTGATCCTCCTTTGTGAATTGGGGTCACATTTGCACATCTCCAGTCTGTGAGTAGCTCCCCTGAGTCCAAGAAAGCTCTCATAATTATGGCTAAGGGTTTGCTTACTTCCTCTGCTGCCTCCTTTAATATAACTGGATAGATCCCATCCACCCCGGGTGCCTTCCTTGTGTTTATCTTCAACAATTTCTCCTCCACTTTACTCTCAGTTATTACAAAATTCTCTAGCTTACTGCTAGAGTTGAATACACCTCTGTCTTTCCCCCCGCTAAATAACTCCTCATGTGTGAATGTCGATGCAAAATATTCATTTAGTTTGTTAGCTACCTGAGCAGGATCATCAACAGTTGACCCATCGATATCTGATTATTTATCCCCTTCCTTCTAGAGTTTACATAAGTAAAGAACTCTGCTGTTTTTCTTTGCATCCCTTGCCAAAGATTTCTCGTAATTTGCCTTCGCCTGCCTAACCTCCTTGGTAACTTGGTTACAGATCAACTTGTATCTATCATAGGCTTCTGTGCCATGTGTTAATTTGTATGTATCCCATGCATGTTTCTTCTCTGCCATATGCCTCATTAGTTCATCTGACATCCATTGGCATCCAGTTATTATAGTAATGTATTGTTCTTTATAACAGTATAAGTTTCATGTTATAAATAAGTACCTTGGGTCTACTTTCGGTTGTTAAGTGTCTCCATAACAAAAAATTTAAAGGAAATTTCTTTAGCCTCGATTTACTGCTCTGAATTGTATATACAAATGTATATTAATTTTACTGCCAGAAAATGTTCTGATAATCAAATAATAATTATCTAACACAACGAGAATTTTAACAGATATTTATTTAAAGTATACCCAGTAAAATAAAATAAAATAAAATATTTCGAGAAGCTTTCGGAACTCGTGTCCCTTTCTCAACTGACAGAATTTTTTTTTTGAATACATTACAAGCAAAGTGTGGCACGTTACTCATTCGTCATTGTTGTAGCACGGACGTGTGCTGCCTTGCGCCAGTGATCATCCATCAATAAAACGGTTGTCTCCAGGATTGGATGTATACGCATGCCTTTCTGGCGATTTAATGTCTTAGGGTTGTTCATTATGTTTAGTGACTCTAGCCATAGGCGGTGGCGAAAGTGTCGCGCGTGGTCCACTATCTCAAAGTCGCGCTTGGGGTCAAGATCGTGGTTGGTAGCCCAAAAATGTTCTGCAAGCGCGGACTGGTCAGTTTCGGCAAGCCGGATTGCTCTGTCGTGTTCCGTGAGGCGATCCTGGAGACGTCTCGATGTCTCACCTACGTAGCAACTGTTACAGGCCCTACAGGTGATACGGTACATTGCTGCGTAAGACAGGTGTGACAGGGGTCTTCACACTGGAGACAAGTGAACGTAGGTTCCTACCTGGTAATTGTACACATTTTATGTTGTAACTTCTCAGGATCTTCGAGATACGTCCTGACACTCCTGGATAGTACGGAATGTAGGCGGATGATATGCCGACTTGCTTCGGAGGTCTTGGGTTGGAAGTAAGTTCTTGTGCCTGTAACAAGCATCTGTTTAGTACATGGGATGGATAACCGCATCTGGTTAAGTCCGCCTTCACACGGGAGATCTCGTTGCGTCTAATTGTGTCGGTGCTGGAATGGCTCCAGGCCCTGGAGAACAGGGTGCGGGCAGTGCTATTGAGATGGCTTGGAGCGTGGCCGGACCCGTAGTTGGTGAATTGACCGCACCACATGGGTTTGCGGTATACTGAGGTCTCTAGATGTGGGCCTACGCGATGCACTAGCACGTCCAGAAACGGGAGCGAACCGTCCACCTCTGATTCTACGGTAAACTTGATGAAATTGGATAGAGAGTTGAGGTATTCTAGTAGTACCGTTTCAGAACCACGTGGTATTATGGTAAAAATATCGTCGACATATCTACACCACGTTGTAATAGGTGTAGGTGGGTTCTGGTGTATCTGCTTCTCCAGATCTTCCATGGCGATGTTAGCTACTACGGAACTGACAGGGGCACCCATAGCAGTGCCATGTACTTGTTTGTAGAGTGAGTCTTCAAAGGTGAAGATGCTGCTAGAGAGGCATAGGTTGAGGGCGGTACAGATGTCATCAGTGGATAGTGACGTCCTGGATTGGAGGCTTAAGTCGCTCTCAAGGAGCCTTTTGGCGCAGTGCACGGCCTGTTGGACGGGAATCGAGGTGAATAAAGAAACCACGTCAAATGATGCCATGACAGAGTTATCAGGGATTGAAATGTCCTTAATGGTGTTAATGAATTCACTGCTGTTTTTAACGGTGTGAGATGTATTACCTATAAGAGGCGAGAGGAGGCTCGCGATGTGTTTGGACAGTTCATACGTTGGGGCACTGCAGCAAGACCTATAGACCTATAGTGTCTATAGGTCTATAGGTCAAGACCTATAGACCTATAGATACAGTTGTTTTTCGTTGCTGTTGAAGTATGTTCAATGTTTGAATTTTTAATAATAAAATAACACCCTATATATTATTTTTACTGATAAATTATGTATATATTTGATTCTGATTGGTCGCAAGTTGTGACTAATTAATTCTCATAATGATTATGCTTATAATCATTGGACTTGGTTACAGCCAAAGAGGACATGGTTAGATCCATTTTACTGGCTGAAATTGTCCAGCCAACATAAATTAATTGTCTATTGAGATTTATGTTTTCAAGTTATATTTCAATAGTATTTTATTGTACAGTATCATGTACATATGATTATTGTTTATAAGTAATGCAAATATATTGTTTATATTGTTGCTGGTGGCTACTTACTTAAACCCTCTGTTGTGGTAATTAATAAACCCTCTGTTGTGGTAATTAATACATTCTCTATTGTGCATTTTACTAGCGAACTATTCCTTTGTAGTAGATGTTAGTATAGTTTAAGTTTTGTTTGGTGGATCGCTCCAGCTGGTGGACTATATTGCGGTCTCCTTATTGAAGTCTTCAGAAGTGTTTCTGAGTGTTTATGTTAATTGTATTGTTCACAATTTTGTATTATACCATTTAAAAATTTTCACTCCAAATGTGAGTGATCACTTTAAATACACTATTACTTCTTTTGTTGTTGCCTTAGCGCTCATCCTCTCTCTTGTTTTAATTTGGTAGAAATATTATTTCACTTCGTGTGGTGATAAATTAAGTTTTTGTCACTGTCTATTTGATTATTACAATTAGTAATATCAGTTAAATTGATTGATTGTTTTATTACCTTTAATTGTATATAGTAGCTATTCTTTTGTTGTTATTTCTTGAGTGGTTGCCTGCTTTCAGAAGCTTTAATTGATTTTTCCAATCACTTTTAGTTGATGTATTTTCTTTAATCACAACTATGAGTTTAGTCGTCAAAATTCTCTTTATGACTAAGTTTTAGTCGCCGTAATTCTCTTTTGTGCTTCTGAAATTGGGCTTGTTGGTTGCATCAAGTTGATGCAATTGTACATATTACGGTTTTATATATAACTTATTGATTTAATTTATTTACTGTAAGCATCTAATTCCTATTGTTCTTTTCCCTACTAGCAGGGTTGATTGGGCTGTCTTCCTTGCTAGTTAGGGCTCTTATCTATACTCCTTCTGTTTAGGATTTTTTTTTTTTTTTTTGGTCCCTCTAAGATTGCTCCTCCTTAGAGGGACTGAAGTTTCTCTACTAGTTTTATTTCTATTTATTACTGTTACTTTTCTTGTCTCTTTTCTCCAACTTTTCTCCTTCCCAAACCTTTCTTTTCTGGTTTCCACCAAGTGGAAACCAATAAGTGTAATTATATAGTAGTTCCTGGAGCGCTTCCACGTGGCTAGGGACGGGAGTCGTGTCGCAGGTAACTTGCTCCCTGCCTCCCGGCTGCTAAGACTCCAGGGGCGGCAAACAACAACCATCACAACACACACACACATACACACACACACTTGTCGGCTATAAATAACCTACAGATGCTACAGCGGTAACCCTGGAGACCGCAATCAATACAAGAATACCTTGTCCCTTTCTGTACCCATTGTACTCCCCAAATTGCAGTTCTGCATTCCTTATATCTGTGTGACACCATGTCTCTGAAATCCCAACAATATCTGCCTTTGATGTTTTGAGCAATACCTCAAATTCATCAAATTTATTTACCAAACTCCTAACATTGGTGTACACGCAAGTATACATGCACCTGTTCCTATTCTTAGCTACCCTAACACAACCCATGTATTTACTTGTACCGCAATGACTCCCAGCAGTCTCTGAAGTACCCTGCATCTTGTTTTCCAGGCTGCTGCTCATTCCAATAGAAGCAGTGCAAGAATCACTTTCACTTCTGCCAGTGGCTACTGTTAATCTATTAGTCCTTGTACCCCCCCAAGTTAGTCCTTGTATCCCCCCCCAAAAATGGGTGGATATAAAAACCAAGTATGTCCTTGGTTTTCTTCCATTATAGGTCTATCCAGGGGACCGGGCATTACGTCTAACTTCACTGTTCCATAGATCTCTTTTTATTTCTCTCAGCGCTCTCTGTGTCGACGTACTCTCTTGCTGAGTGCAAAAAAGTTCTACTTCAGAGGGTCCAAGACAATTCGTTGAACAACAGTTTGGTGCATGACAATTCGCTGTATGCGACAATTTGGTGCATGACAGTTTGGTGTATGAGACAATTTGGTGAATTACATTTCGCTGTATATGACAATTTGGTGAAAGATAATTTGTTAGTAGCTAGGACAATTCGGTGAATTCTTTGGGAGAATTCGGTGTACAGCAAAGCAAAACAGAAAATACAAACTTTTAACATGCCGTTCTGTAAATGATGAATTTAGTGATCATGATGCTTTTCTTGATATTTTATATTTTTGATGGAGCATACTGTCCAACTTCGAATTTTTTAGGAAATCTTATTAAAAAAAGTTACACGGACAATTTAAAAACTGGGCTACATGAGAACCTTGTTCGCACTTAACTTTCACTTCTGTAAGTTTCATTTTTTAGGAAAATACATATGAGGTGGAGTTGTTTCAGAGACCAAAAGTAGAGATCGTTAATGGATACTGATTGGGTAATGCGCATCTTCTGATGTTCAGCTTACAATCCGCGCTATAGTTTTTATTGAAAGTTAGTAATAGGATAGTACTGTATAAGTGTTAATCTTCCCAGGAGATTTTGTAAGGGTCGCAACTGTACACCGATTCTGATTCACAGAACCAGCCCCAGGTCTATCAGCGCCCTTTGCGAGGCTTTTTGGTGCGCCCTCTTCGACTTGAAATTTACAGCAGATCAATGAATTTTGGTGGAATTTTGCGCCCCTTAAATTTTGGCGCCCTGTTCAGGGGAACACTCGCTCGTTCCTTAAGCCGGCCCTGACTCCGAATTCCCTGAATGGAAAAGCGCTCTGGCCAAGGAAGTCGCTTTCACCAGGGCCCGTGGCGGATTCAGCTGCGTAGGTATGTTAAAAAAATAATAATAAATAATCTTATTTTTGCGCATTCTTTCTTTCTGAGTTGCCAAAATTTGTCTTGTTTCCTAAACATTTTACTTCATTTATTTTGTTAATTTCTGATCTCTGTGTGATACACCAAACTGTCATACACCGAATTATCGTAGCCACCTTTCTTTTGGCGTGTGACAATTTGGAGAAATGCTCCAAATTGTCATACACCAAACTGTCGTACAGTAAATTGTCTTGCTGACAGACACCACACTTTTATCCCCTAAAGATTATGAGTTATATATAATCTTTATTGTACATAAAAGTGATATACAATCACTTCTGTGTACAATACGATACTAGTGAGCTTCTTCTATTACTGGTACCGATATATAAGCTGCTCTACCATTAACATCTAGACACTTGTATATCTGCAAATAACCTTTATTTAGAGGAAAACTAATAACATCTGCTAAAACCTTTACCTTTTTGACAGCCTCTAATATACGTGGAACGCTCTCCACCATTTCTTTTTTTTTTTTTTTTTTTTTTTGTAAATGTCTCCGTTTATTTTCTGCCATTCGTCCTTTTTCTCCTCCAATGTACCCTAAACCATGCATCTGAGAGCTCTGGGTTAACCAGTCCAACTTTTCGACGGTCATGTCCTCAAACCGAACTGGTTTGAGGACATGACCGTCGAAAAGGTCCATGTCATACTGCTCACAACGTGAGCAGTATGACATGGAACGTTGTCTTGCTGATATGTTATGAGCCTTCCCTGATATGCTGCCACGATGTAGGTAATGTATTATTCTCCAGGACATATTGGTATTCGTTGTTTGCTCAATACATCAAAACCATGACTATCTCCGCCAAACTTCATTGTCGGGATGATACAGTCCGGCAGGTTGCTTTCTCCAGGCATCTAACAAACCTAAGAACGACCGTCAGACTGATAGACAATGTACCGTGACTCGTCATTCCAAACATAGCTTTCCATTAGTTCAGCGTCCAAGAATGGCGGGTCTTAGGCCAAGATAGATGGCATCTGGCTTTAGCCGGGGTGATTAGTGGCTTGTGGACAGCTGCATGACCATAGTAACCCATACCATGAAGAAAGTCTGCGCGGGTAGCACAGTAGTATCGTCACCGTCCTCCCCACACTTGGTGGAAAAGGCCTAGGTTCGAATCCCGTCGATGACACGAGGAACTTTAATGGGCTTTTTTCACTCCGTGGCTAAGTTAGTTGGTCTCAGGCGTAGATAGCAAGGTTTTTATCCCCAGTAACTGGGTTTTTTTCGTCCAGCAAGACAGGCAAATCAACCATAGAACATACACAATTTACAGACACATATACGGGTTAATGTATTTAATTACGGGCAACCCTAAAATAATAATAATAAAATGAATATACCATGAAGAAAAATGAACAAGCTACCCAAAGGAGAGGTAGTTCCCTCACCTAAAACACCTGCTGGATTCTATACAAAATCATGGCACCAATCAAAAGACAATATCCTCAATACCACCTTTCGGCAACTCTAAGTAGCTCCGTCTCTGCGAAGAAAATGCAAACTACAACCCAGTACAACGCGAAGACCCATTCACACTAGCAGACCTCTAGTTGGCGACTGCCAAAATACGAAACAAGAAGATGCCTGGTGAAGGCTATCTGGAACCAGAGATCGTGAAAAAGGCCGTAGATTACATCCCAACAACTATCCTAAATTTGTTCAACCACTGTCTCTCTGCAGGCTACTTCCCTCACGACTGGAGATCTGCACGGACTCGACTGATCTTGAAGAACCCGACAAAATCACGGGAACTTCCGGAGTCGTACAGATCTATAGCACTATTACCGGTACTGAGCAAACTATTTGAACACTTACTCCACAACAGAATAGAAACCCACTACCAGAAGCAGGGCTACGATCCCCAAAACAATTTGGCTTTCGTAGAGGCTGCTCCACTGTAGACGCCTTGGAACGTATAATAACCGCAGCTACCAACTGTAACCGTAAATATTTCCTGATGATCTCTGTCGATTTTGCCGGAGCATTTGACTCACCCTGGTGGCCAAGTGTCCTCGGCAGACTCCGGGAGGCAAATATCTCCAATAACCTGTACCACTGTATCAAAACCTACCTATCTGATAGAAGGATCTCAGTATGTGCTCCCTACTCTCAACTTACTTTGCCTATCTTCCGCGGGTGCCCACAAGGTTCAATCCTGAGGCCTTTGGAATCTGGTGATGGACGGCTTCCTCAATCAGAATCTCAATGGGGCAGATGCGCAAGCTTTTGCAGACGACCTCGTCCTTATGCTGGAAGCGGACAGCCGGGCACAACTGGAAGTCATTGCAAACCAGGCAATTGAGTCCCTGCAAACGTGGGCGAAACAGAACCACCTAACGATATCACCAACCAAGACATCCTCAATACTCCTCAAGGGTTCTCTCGACACGAGAAGGCCACCACAAATCAAAATAGAAGGAACCACGATTAAACTACCTACAGAACTAAAATACCTCGGAATCGTATTGGATAAAAACTTATCCTTTACCCCACACCTCGTCTATCTCCAGAGAAAGATCAGGAACTACTCAGCCCTCATAGCAAGAGTCACACGAAAAAATTGGGAACTAAGGAAAAGGACCCTGTCTCTCTTTTACAAGGCTTTTTTCATTCCTGCCGTCTCATACGCGGCAGGGATTTGGTACAACAAAGCAACCAAGGCTGTCAACAAAAGGAAATTAGAATCAATACAGCGTAGCATCTTGCTCACCATCACAAGAGCGTGCTGCACTGTCAGCTCTCATGCGCTGCAGGCCTTGGCAGTATCACTCCCCCTGGACCTGGAAATTGTCCGCTGCGGCATGCTCTTTCAACTGTCCAGAGGTAAAAGTGTATCCTGCATCGGCTTCACTACCGATCCAGCCAACAACAGCAACATAGAGAAAAAACGTCTTATCAACCATTTCCGGCAAACCTGGCAGTCCCGATGGGCAGAATCAACTAAAGGCGCCATAACCCGGAAATTTATCCCGGACGTTACCGAAGTCTACCCCCACCAGCCGGCCTGGTTCTCACCGAGGCTCTACACCACCTTCCTTCTAACGGTACACGGCTCCTTTAATGCCAAACTTTTGACCTTCGGAATAAAAGAATCACCACTATGCCACTGCAGTGAAAATCAGACATGGACACATTTGATGCATGAATGTCCCCTCTTTGAGGATATAAGATGTCACTTTATAACAAAAATATGTTTCAACCCAAAGGACAGGGAACACCTTGTAATGTGGGAGGAGGAGTACTACAGAGCCCTCTCGCAATTTGCGCACGAACTGTTCAGCAGATTACGAGCACTACCACAACTTTCCTAGACTCGACACTGGAACTCTGACAACTGAAACGGACAACAATGACTAGGACTTTACTGGATGAGATCTAGATCCCATTAGTGACACCATCCCATACTGACATCCTGATTATTGGACCAGCAGTGGACGGGATCCTATCCCAACACTGACCAACTATTGGACGGGACACTGTCACGGACCTGACGAAGCCACAGCTTTGCTGCAAACACGCCCTTGTTCGGCCCTTTCTTCTCCCTCAACCCGGCGGGGGGGGTTGACGGCTTTTCTGTCTCCCCCTCCTTTCCGACCCCACTCTTCCCTCTGGTGGGGCATGCGCATGCCCCACTGATTCCACCTGGGGTCGTCTTCCCTACTGACCCCATTCTTCTGTCTTTATCCCCCCAATCTTCATTCTCCCTACCCAACTCTATCTGTATGCAAGCGAATGCCTCACACGCCAAAAATAACAGTATCTAAATAACGCTGTTCGCCCACCATTTTGGCTTTTCCAATTCTAGCGCAATATCCTCATACAATTTTTTTTTTTTTTTTTTTTTTTTTAAGGTCCTAGCCACTGAAATCTCAGGAAACAAGGTGGCAAAACCTGCCAGAGTGCAAATTTAAAGTAGTGGTTACCTGGTCTGCCTCCACGGGGCGAAGTGCAGGCAACGGTGGGCCTCAGCTGTCCAGCGGTTAAATGGCCAGAAGAACAACGGTATATAACATAACACACTCACATGATCCACACACCTTTAAATTTCTGGCCTTTCCCAGTGAAATGGTACACTCACAATGAAAGCGACGCGGAGATGGGGGAAACCCCTGGTGCCATTAGACACTTAACACACTTTGCATCATGCAGAATCCAGCATACTGTATTGGTGCTCACATGTGCCTGTCCCAATCACCTTGCTGAAAGCCTGTGTGTGTGTGCTGCGACAACTTCGACCTCTATTCCAAGCGAACGATTCTTTGCAGGGTTCTCCAAACACATGTCGTCAGATTCGGAGTTGTTCCGGATCGTTTCGTGACGGTTTCATGACCAGTCCGCTTCGCTTCCATTTGCAGATCACTTCACGAGTCATCGTGATGTGATCTGCGGCACTGAAGGTTCTTCAGTGCTGCAGAATCATCACGTGCAGACTGATTGCTTATGTGGCTCCCTATTAGCAATCCGCGCTGGAAGTCTGCTAACTCCGTCAATCGTGGCATCTTGCATTCACAGTAGTACTATTGTCTCTTCCAATGTCTGACGCGGGGTACGACGTGACCAACAGTCTACAAGGGAGGTCCGGATATTAATAGTAGGCAGTGTACATTGTATCACTTTTCTACTTTCATGCTTTCTGCTATTTTTCTTTTTTTTTTTTTTTTGCATTTCTTCCACTAAATATCGGTAAGTGATACGAAGATAAATGCATGTACACTTTAATACAATCTTCTTTAGAATACAGGATTGTTAAAATTAAAGTATCCCTATGTAGAGGGCTCTGGAGCGAGTTCTAAAGCAACCTTTTCTGACACAATGGTGGATGTGGGGTGACGCACCATCTTGCATGATTATGGTATCCTGAAGGCACCCACGTTGTTGCAGCTCTGGTATTGCGAAATTTGCCAACATTTCATAATATCGCTGTTCAGTGTCGGAACAAGTTCGGGGTCCAGTAGGTGTTACCTGTTCAATAAAATATGGCTCAATCATGAATGTGGCCGTAAATCCACACCACACTGTCACTTTTGGAGAATGCAACGGAACCTCTTGGATAACTCGAGGGTCTTCTGTTGCCCAAATGCGACAGTTGTGCGTATTCACTTGTCCATTTAAGCGTCATCATTCCAAAGGATGTTTTTCCATGGCCAAGTGATATCCACTGTCATTTGCGCCAGAAATTGAAGTGCGTATGTGAAACGAATATCTGCATCACCATGCTTTAGTTGCTGTAGCATGTGCATCTTGTAAGGATAGTACCGCAACATCTGACGCATTATTAGCCTTACAGTGGAATACGACATGTCCACTTCAAGAGAAACAGTTGGCACACTTGTGCTACCGCATGGAGATTGACTTGATAAATCCACGACAGCCATAGCCACATCTTCAACACGAGAGGAGTCCACTCGGTTTCGACCTCTAACTGGTTGAACATAGTGGCATAGTGTTTTGTGGAAGGCGCCACCGGTGGTTTCCCACATCTGCACCATGGTACTTTGTGAAGAATTACAGAATCTCTGTAAAAGCCAGAAAAAGTGTGGTGTCTGGTTTGTGACAGAGTACTGCTATGTTCTGTTGTTCTGTCTCTGGCTGCTTAGCCGCAGGGCCCCTAAGGGAACCCCACGTTGCCCGCCACCACCACTGGGAGGTGAGCCAGGCTGTCCATTATACTCTGGCTGGCCTCCGCCAGGGTTGCCTGAGCTTCCTGACGGAGACCTAATAAAAAAAAAAATAATAATAATAATAAAAAATAAAATAATAATAATAATAATAATAATAATAAATATATAAATTAATTAAAAAATAAATAAATAAAATAAGTAAATAAAGTACGATATTAAAAAAAAAAAAGAGAGAGAGGGGCACAGAAGAAGAGAGGATTGGAGAGGGAATGAATTTGGGTGGGTTGACAGGGGAGAATAAATCCACCCTAGTTTAGGCAAAGTATAGGAAAGGGTGTGGGTTTAAAAATCACAGGGGACAGGCGCCCCTGTGTAATTGCCAATGGCATAGTGCCTGTAGATCCCGCACTGTAGTCAGTGCCAGCAGTCCCACACCTAGATCGGTGCCAGCAGTATATCCTACCCATTTCGGGTTTGCGATGACTTTTAAATCCCGCACTCCGAGGAGTGCCAGCATCCCGCACCTTGGATGGTGCCTGCAATAGATCCTACCCTATTAGGGGTTTAGCATGATCATGTCTGTGTTATTCTGGGGGAATGGAGAGTTATCCCACACCGGTCCGGTTTAGTTCTTGGGCTCTGAGTTCTGCAATCTTGGCTCGCCTAAGTGCAAATGTTTCCTGCGCGTAGGTGGTTAATGCCTTATAGGTATCTTCCTCGAGTAGCAGAGTAAATTCTTAATTGCGAGGGTTTTTCTGTATTGTGGTGAGGAATTTAAGCCTAATGTTGTCGTAGCTGGGGCACTCATACATGAAGTGCCCCCAGGAGTCCTCTTCACCGCAGTAGCAACGTGGATCATTCTCGATTCCCATGGCGGTCAGTTTTTGTTGGAAGGATCCATGGCCGGTGATGATAAAGGTCACATGGAGGCCAGGCGAAAACCAGGGTGGCGGTTCTGGATGAGTTGAACTTATAGATGGAAGGAATCGATTTGTGATGGCCCCTTTTGTTGTGGTGTCCCAGTCATGTTGCCATATCTCTTGTAGATGTTGGTTTTTCCGCTGTCTTTCCTGCCTGGTGCCGTTTGTGGTGTCAAGTTGAAAATTAAGCAGTTGGGTTGGAATCCTTAAATGATAAAAAAGCCCTCTTTTAACCACTTCTGAGTATAGTGGCTGACATCCAGTTAATACCTGTAGAGCCACCTGGTTGAACACCAAGATGTCCTGTCGCTTCAAATTTCGCAATCATTTTGCAGACAGCACCAACAGCCATAGGTCCACGCCTTATGCGCTTCTGACGCCGGAATTCTCTGATAGCCAAAGCTGCATTGTTGCTGTTCTGATAGTACAGCTTCACTAATAGCGCCTTTTCTCGCAATGTTGTTGGCATTGCTGCTGTAGTGCAGGCAAACATCTACTGTATGATTTTGAAGAGACTGCTTTGCTTTTATACAGTACAGTAGAGCTGAGTAGTGGCTCTGTGGCAATAATTTATGATTATGCAAATAATTTACATTATTTGCATAATCGTAACTAAGATAGTTACGCGCCATACAGTGACAAATTTTGTAACTAATTTTTTTTCCGATAAATGGCGAGCGCATTTTTTATTGTACCTGTTGTCCAAATTTCTCTTCAGTACGAACCTTAGAACTCGCTCCAGAGCCCTCTACATAGGGATACTTTAATTTTAACAATCCTATATAACACATTTTGTATAAAAAATTTAACAAAATAGCAGTATAACAAATTTTATAGTGAATAATAAAGCAGTAGTGTGAAAAATTTTATAGTAAATAATACATTTTTGGGTGGATTTATTTAATAAACAAAGAAGCACAAAAAAAAGTTACAACAATAAATACAAATATATGCAATAGATCAGAGATTCCCAACCTTTTTTGACTCGCGAACCCCTTTCAACATAATTTTTTTATCGCGAACCCCCTCTCAATGTAAAAATTTTTTTAGCAAACCTATTTCAACATAATATTTTTAAAGCGAACCACTACGCCTATATTCTCTCAAATCGTATAATATTTCTGAACTTTTATTATAAAATATTTCCAGTATTACATTTTTATAAGCGACATAACGTAATAATAAAAATTATTATTAAGTATCATTTATACTTTGTAAAGCAGTTATTAATCAGTCCAAACTAGATTTCGAACAGGCTTAGAGTAGAAAACTTGCTTCATGTCCAATGGTAGCCGACCATTGTAGTCTTCTGCCAAAACTACTGGCTGCAATTTTTGCCCATCTCTGTTCCCACTTCTGTCAAAACCAAACGGTTCTGTCGCATCAGCCAAAGATAAAGCTGACCAGCTAGTATCCTATTTTTTTTCTAACTCATGTATTGATGATCTTGGTAAATCTCCATTCAATGCCACCTGTGGTCTTCCGTCAAAAGGATGTCGGATTTTGATGAATCTGATGAATTTTTGATGAATCTGATGCTAAAAAATACTAGGTCCTGATGGTGTTTCTCTACTTGTTCTCAAAACCTGAGCTCGTGAACTTATTTCTGTTCTTTGCCGCTTTTTTTCACTTCCTTATTCCAAAGATGATTTTCCTTCTGCTTGAAAATTTGCTCATATCCAACCAGTTCCTAAAAAGGGTGACAAATCCTTCCAATCCTATTATCGTCCCAATGAAATTACTTCTACTTTTTTCTAAAGTAATTGAGAAATCAATTAACCGCCAACTCAAACTACCTAGAAACATTCCGTCTGATCAACGATCGCCAGTATGGATTCCATCAGTGTCGATCCACTGGTGATATTCTGGCTTATGTTACCCATTTATGGACAAATTCAATGAAAAGTTGGGTGAAACACAAACAGTTGCTCTTGACATCTCCAAGACTTTCGTTCGTGTTTGACATAAAGGTCTTCTAAATAAGCTTCCATCCTATGGTCTGCCAGCTGTTTTTTGTAATTGGGTATGCAGTTTTATCTCTGACCCCTCACTGGTTAATGGTATACGGCTCTCTGTCTTCTAACTCCTCCACTAATGCAGGTGTTCCCCAGGATTCAGTTCTTTCTCCCGCTCTTTTCCTTTTGTATATTAATGACCTTCTTTCACTGGGGCAAAGATAACTTAATTTCAATACTTCTAAAACTCAGTCCTGTTTTATATCTCACAAAACGGATTCTTCTGCTCCTATAAGAGAGGAGTCGCTCCGATTTTTAGGCAAGATCTTGGGAATTACCCTGACTTCTAATCTCTCTTGGCATAAAGCACATTACAAATATTGCTTCCTCTGCATCTAAAGAACTTGATTTTCCCTTTTTCTCTTAGCGTTACTTTTCTTCCAAATTGTTGTTGACTCTGTAGGAATCACAAATCCGGCCTACCACGGAATATTGTTCCCACATCTAGGGCGGTGCCCCCAAAACCTCTTTCAGGCTTCTAGATTCCATTCAGAAGAGGGCAGTTAGGTTAATTACTGTCTCATCTCTAACAAACAAAAAAAAAAAAAAAAATTATGATGTTAGGATCACTCGTAAATGATTACATCTACCCTTATTGTGTCTGTAAATTGCGTGTGTTCTCTGGTCGATTTGCCTGTTTTGCTGGACGAAAAAAAACCCAGTTTCTGGAGAGAAAATCTTGCTATCTACGCCTGAGACGGACTAACTCAGCCACGGAGTAAAAAAAGCCCATTAAAATTCCTTGTATCATCGACGATGATTCGAACCCGGGGCTTATCCACCCAAGGTGGGGTGGATGGTGATGATACCACTGTGCTATCAGCGCAGACAGGCTCATTTCTAAGTCTCTCCACTCTCTGTCTCATAGACGTACTGTTTCTGCTGCATGCCTTTTTTCCTACAGATACTTCCATGAGCACTGTTCTTCCGAATTGGCTTCTGTAATTTCCGCTCTCTCTTTCAAAGCAATCCGAACGTGCCGCAACCAGTCAACATCCTTTTACTGTCCAAGTTCAAACTCACAGAACCAACTTTTCTTCTTCCTCATTTATTCATTCAGTTTCCGTTTTCTGGAACAACCTTCCTTCATACGTATTTCCTGAAAATTACAGTCTACAGAAGTTCAAGTCTAATGTCAACAAGTATCTTCTTTCAACTTTTTCAACCTTCAACCCATGCACGGTAATAAGTACTATAGATTCTTAAAAAAATAAAATAAATAAATAAAGTACCTGTACATAACAATGGTGCTTGAGAATCAAAAAAAAAAAAAAAAAAAATTTAGTATGGGAAAACATATTTATTTAACATGATATACTGTAAGATAGTAAACTAATTATAAGGAATTGTGGGAAATGTGGTTTCTTTCTTTGGCAATTCTTTACTTTTTATTTAATTTTATTTTACTTTATTGTTTATTATTATGTATATATTTTGTAGTTTACAATAATATACATATGTAAATAAATCTAAGTTGATGCCGTTATAGAATTTTTAGTGCGAACCCCTTGAAACACTTTCTGGGGATTCGCACACTTCCGAACCCCCAGGAGTTCGCGAACCACCGATTGAGAACCGCTGCAATAGATCATTAAACATTCACAATTTTTACGCTATAATAAACTTTACCAGAATTTGATATTTTTTCCTACCGTACTTCATTAACAAATTAACAATTCTTGGCTTTGAAACTATACTATTGTAGTAATTTTGCTGCAGTGTACTGTACTGTAATAATAAAATTCTGAACATTCTGAAAGCTAATCGAATGCAACCGTCTGTAAACTGTACCCACCCAAAAGAAAAAGAAATAAGTATTTGTGTTGGTTGCCACAAACGGCGCTGCTAACGTTGTATCTAATCTGTGATGGACATGAAGGGGAGCGGAAATGGGGTTTACAAAATAGATAGATAAACAGGTGAATCCAATCTTAGGAATAGTCACGCAATACGAAAAGTGTTCTGCTTACAGATAATCCAGATGCATAGCATACTTTTGGAATAATTTTAGGTTTGGGGGTATTAATTTGCCCTTGTTTACAATGGAAATCCCCGTTGAGGAAAAACTACAATGTACGATATGTACATACTGTATATCTATTACCAAGAACAGTAATCAGATGGCAAGTTCGATGGCCATTTCGAGCAACTGCAGTCGCACTGCCATCTATCGGTTATCTTGCAACTTAATTGTTAGGAGTGGAGTTCAAGCACACAAATATTTTCAGAGGCTTTCAATAACTAACCATAAGCAGAATTCCAACTGAACTAGACGGCCATTCTAGTTGTTAAACTTCTCAATAAAATAAAATCTTAAATATTACGACGGCCATTGCCGATTACAAGTTCAAACATAATTGAGGCATTCGAATGTACGAACCAATAAAAACGGATGTATAATTATTGTATTTTTCGGATAACATTTTTTTATTTAATCTTGTTTTTGTTTGCTTCGACGTCGTCTTGTTATTGTTTTCCATTTCGAACACTTTAAAAAACTATACTCCTCAACCACATATTAGTCTACCCTCCAAGCAAGCAAACTAAATATTACACATGGATTTTTTTTATAAAGATTGTAAGAAACACATTGCCACTGCTCCAGTTCATTCTGAGCCTCATGAAAACAGACTTTATGAACTCGTTAATACTGGAACACAAAAGCTGGCTTCAGTTTTGACTAAACTAGAAAACCCCTACATCTCCACTTAAGGCCTGAAAAATTGTTCACGCTTGAAAATACTTCAATAAGTTCCTTGCATGATTATAAAATTCAAATTGGGACCCTTCTAGATGGAATAGTGTATAGCAAACGGACTCAATCAAGGCTGTCAGGAGTACTGTCAACCAAGGGCTGACTGGCCCAATTGATTATAATCACCGTCCTCCATACACTGGGTGAAAAAGGCCAAGGTTCGGACGTGAATGACGTGGGAAACTTTTATAGGCTTTTTTCACTACGTGGCTCAGTTTGCTCAGGTTTCAGCAGCTCACGTTGGTCTCATGCAGGAGCAGCAAGGCTCCCCCCCCCCCACACCCACCCACGAAACTCAGGTTTTTCGCCCAGCAAAACAGGCAGGACTGACCAGGCAAGGTATGGACATAATAAACATGGATAGATAAAGTTATTCTCGGAGAGCCTTAATATGATAGTTTTTGGTTTTTTTTTTTTTTTTTTTTTTTTTTTTCGGTCCTGATGACCGGACGATGATCGTCGCTGGAGCCAACAGCAGATTTGGGTCGTCGACTAATAGTCATAAATGATTCGAATCGGTCCAAAAATTGTTGGAACCCTAAAGAACCAAAAACTGACTTGTGATTTAGCTGAATTTTTTGAAATTTTGTTAATGTTATTAGTAACACAACTAGTGCTCTCTTGGGCCATTTATTCTCGAAGATTGAATATATATGTACATTCATAGCTTAAGACTATTCTTCAAGGGTTTCCCCACGTTTATTTCTCAGTGGATTCATATTGCAAAGTTGAGCGAACTGACACGTTGTCGTTCATGTTTAAAAACACTGCTTTCTCTCCTAAGCAGAGCTGTATTGCTAAAAAAAATAGTACCGGAACGCTCGTTCTCCAGAAGACTATATGATATCTCTCAGCCTAACTCAGAAATTTTTTTTTTTTGGCGGTGCAGCATAAGCCTCAGGCTTCCTTGCACCATATAGCTAATAATAATAATAATAATAATAATAATAATACAATACAATACAATTTATTTTTATCAAGAGAATTTGTTTACAATAAATGAACTTGTTAAGAAAAGTAAATTTCTTGACAACAAGTTGTAATTCTTCATTTACAACAGTTTTTGCATACAAATTTATTATCTAACAGAAAAGATAATGAAATCACAACACATAGTACATTCCGCACTGCAAACAGAGATAGCAATTTATCTGCATAGCAATTCTAATCTACTGTATCATTGAGTATCAAAAATTTTCTTATTAAGAATTTTAATTTGGAGCTAGAATAACTTCTTCTGAAATCTACACTAGCCAACAAGTTGTTTATTATATTCATTGTATGCCTAATGCCTATCTCCAAATCTGTTTAGTACCCTAGGGTGAGGCAAAACAATTGCTTTTGGGTTCCTTAAATTATGTGATACATTTCTTTGCAGATTCGACTCTTCAAAAATAGTGTTAAGATTTTTTCAAGATTAACTTTAACTTCAGTTTTTGAACTGGATAAAGTATTTTATATTTCAACAAAAATTGCCTTCTCTTGTTCAGGTCATTCCAAAAGTTTGTCCCCATTAAAAGTCTCAAAATCGTGTTAATTAAGTTGTTTATTACCCTTATTTCAGTTATATTTGCTCGTGCCCATACATTTACTAAATAATTGAGTTGGGAGTTCACTAATGCATAATATAAGGTAACTTTTGTTCTAATATTTAATTTATTCTTAATGTAGTAAAAAAAGTACACATAAAATCTCATTTTTTTGTACAAATTTGTTAATTGCATTGCCCAACTTAAGACTGTAGTCAATCCATAACCCAAGGTAACAATGGTTTGAAACTTCTTCCACAGTTAGACATTTGCAATTCTGGAAATTCTGATCATGTAGGCATTCATGTTTATGTAATCTAATAGAGGGATGAATGTCCAATGTTTGATTAGAAGGTCTAATTACCAAAAATTTGTTTTTTCAAAGCTCAGTGCTAATTTATTATCATGCAACCAAGTTTGTAAATGTATTACATCCTGCTGTAAATCTTTAGCCATTTTTGTCAGGTTGTTTCCAATTATATATAAGATTATATCATCTGCATACATTTTTATAAAGGAGTTCTTTATTTCTTCGAATACGTCATTTATATGGATGTTGAACATGATTGGCCCTGCATGAATGCCCTGAGGTACTCCTCTCTTTACATTATATGATTTTCCCTTTGTATTTTCTACTTCAACTGTTATTTTTCTTTTGGTTAAATAACATGCTAAGAGTTGATTGATTCTTCCCCTTATACCATATTTGAGTAATTTCTGTTGCAATATTGAGATATCAATTAAGTCATATGCTTTGGTCAAATCTATAAATAAAATCATTATGAAGTTATTGTTTTTTAAATGTAAGTTAAAATAGTCTACTAAATTCTCTAATAATGTCTGTGTGCTCTTGCCCTTCTGATATGAGAATAGAAAGTTGTTTAACAGTCCATATTGATGTAAATATTTGCTTATATGGGAAAAAATATAATTTTCTATTATCTTATTTATAACTGACTGTATTGTTAATGGTCTATAATTGCAAAAGTCGTCTGGTGATCCCTTTTTATATATACGAATTACCTTAAATGAAAGTAAATTTGTAGGATAACTTCCCGACTTTAACATCCGTACTAAAAGCTCCACCAAGAGAACAGAGAACTGTTCTTTATTTCTCTTTACTTCGGTTACTATAATACAGTCCAGTCAGTAAGATTTCTTGTTCTTTAACTGTTCTATAATCTTAAGAATCTGAGTATATTGTGGAGTTAAGATTACACAAGAGTTCACTATCTGAGGAAGACTATCTTGTTGATTAAAGGAATTTTGGCAATAATGAATATAATATCTATTAAGATCTAATACAGCTTTGGCAAACCTATTTGCAACCTCATATTGTTTGTTTGTACGAGAAATCTGTTCTAATATTGTTTTAATTGATTTCCCCTTGTTAATTTCTTCTTGTACTTAGCAGGTTATTTATAATGTTCCATTTATCCTTTTGAGTTATCTGCTTATCCATAAACCATAAACTTTTTATGGATTGTAATAAGTATTTTTTTGTTTTCTAATCATACCTGTCAATTTATTTCTGAGTGTTTTATAATTGTGATAATGTTCTATCTTTGATGGACAATTTCTATACTGCCTGAAGTATTTATCCCTTTGTACCATTAATTCTTCTATTTCGTTAGTCATCCAAGGTTTCTTAAGCTTAATCCTGCTACTCCTAGAATTTATGTTGCAAGCTGAGTGATGAGTGATTTGATTTTCTCTTTTATATTAATTTGTATTATCTTATCATTTGTTTATCATTTGTATTATCTTATTTGAAAAGACGTTTACATTTGTTGTGTAAGATACTTGCTCTTGTATTAACATATTATCTATGTTAGTTATTATCTAATAATAACTTATTATAATAACTAATAACTAATAATAATAATAATAATAATAATAATAATCAACACCAGAAAACTATAGAAAATACATCGCAAAGAAGCCCGGAATGTTAGATGACACATGTCGACGATGCCACCTGGCCTCAGAAACGATCCAACACATTACCCAGACTGAGTACAGTACACTCATAGACACGACTAGGTAGCCAGGATAATACATCAGAAGCTAGCGAGGAACTACCAGTTGACCAAAGAAAGTGTACTATACTACAAGTACGAACCCCGGGCAGTACTAGAGACCCGAACCCACAAGCTGTACTGGGACCGCGCCATAATAACGGATAAGACCGTCCCGGACATAACCCTTGTGGACAAGATGGAAAAGGCTACCTACCTGACTGACGTAGCGGTGCCGAACACTAGCAATGTCCAGAAAACCCATGTGGAAAAAATTAGGAAGTACACGAACCTGAGACATGAGATCAAGGAGATGTGGCATATGCAAGAAGTATCAACCATCCCAATCATCGTGTCAACCACCGGTATGGTACCAAAGACTCTACATAGCAGCCTAGCAGCAATAGGTCTCCCAGAGAACACCTACAAGGAACTCCAGAGAGTCACAATCCTGAACACCTGTAGGATAGTCAGAGATTTCCTCAACCGACAGTAACACCAGACATTACAACCACCCTGTGTACTTGGTAGCAGTACCCGTCACGGAGTGGAATTCCCCAATCAGGGAGAAATAATATGAGAGCAATAATAATAATAATAATAATAATAATAATAACGCCACATCGACTGTACAGTAACTGAATCAGACTTCAGTTACTGTACAGTTAGATCTCTTTATCTAACTGTATCGTTGGATCTCTTTATCTAACACATTGTACTTTAGTAAGAAACGTTCAAGTTTCATTGCGAAATTTATATTTTTTGTAGCAATGGGTAAAATAGCTATTTCTCCCTCCCCTTTGATTATACCATTGTTTCATAATATTAGGTGTATAAATTTAATGATTTTCTATTATGGCATTTAGAAAAAAGGACCGACGCCGTTCCGGTTCGTTCCGCCCCGAATACACCACTGCTCCTAAGGTGATAAAGAAAGATATCCATCACGGAAATGATGTCACTTTTACATATCGACGGATGTAAAATAACATTAATTGTAGAAACTGTCCAATGTTCATTCTGCCAATTTTTTCATAAAAATGTAGAGATTAAAATTTACATTAGATTAAATGCTGTTAATATCACCAAACTATCTTGTGTCGATTGGCGCATTATTTAACCTGGTGTAAACTGGTTAAAATAGGCTTTTCTTTGTTGTGAAATTAGGGTGAAGCAGAGTGTAATAGAAAACAAAAAAAAAAAAAAAAAAATATGATATTAGGGTCACCTGTAAATTATTAGATCTGCCCGTATATTTATTTTGTCTGTAAATTACGTGTGTTTTCTGGTCGATTTGCCTGTTTGCTGGACGGAAAAAATCTTATTGTCTGCGCCTGAGACAGACTAACTCAGCCACAGAGTGAACAAAGCCCACTAATGTTCCTCGCGTCATCAACGGGGTTCGAACGCGGGCCTTTTCCATCCGTTGTGGGGAGGATGGTGACGATACTGCGCAGACCAAGAGCAGAAAACAAGTCATCTGATTCAATCTTCTTTTAGTCATGCAGGAATGATGAATCTTTTCTTGCAGGGTACGTTGTAAATCATACGCCACTGGGGGCAGATCCAGAAGCAACCAGAATCAATATCACCCTACTGATTCGTGCCCGGCGCTGCCAAATATTCTTGTTAACTATATAAAGGAATTTTACGTTAATAGCCTGCAAACAAACATTAAAGCAATTTTAAGTTTATAAAATAAATTCAATATAGGTTAATAAACGTTCGTCCTTACAGAATCGCGAGATGCACACTATCTCTACTTACCTGTGCTAAATTGACGCTAAAAGGCAGTTAATATGAGCTGGTAAAAAAAAAAAAAAAATAAGGTTCCATCACGCTGAAACTCGAATCATAACTTCTGGCAATAAATATAGAATTCAAATTGTATATCACTCTTGTCGGCTTTATTTTCAGGCCGACACACTATGAACGTGCCAAAAATAATTCGACACCCCATCCATAATTATGTAATTATTGTAATTGAATTTTGAAACCTCCACTTTTTTTTTTTTTTTTTTTTTTTCGTTCCTTAATTTAAGTTGATGGCAAATGCAACGGTATTCAACTTCTTTGTTTCGGGGCAAAAATGTAAACAAGAGTAATAAAGAAGCTAGATGTGAGTTTCTAGTCTCAAGCTTAACCAAGGCTATTTGAAACGGCTAATTCAGTTATTAGCTTTCAAAGAGAAAAAACGTGTCCATGGTCCACCACCGACCTCCAAATATCGTAAATTTTTATGTATCAAACAATAATTGTGTTTTAATGAATAAGTTATGTCAATATATGCAGTGAAGGGTAAATCAGAGTAAAATCAGAGAACTGCTGATATGAAAGCAAAATTTAGCGAAACCCTATGAGGTATGATGCTACACCCAAAGGAAAGCTCCAGTGTATGTGTCTACCTTCATATCTGATTTTTCAAATCAGCTGTATAATTTTCTATGTCATGTTCTTCCCATCGGAGGCGTGCATTAACAAGAGCTGCATGGGCCACAAGTGACACGCATGCCATAGGATGACCAACCACACCTGTTCTAACGGCAACGCATAAAAGCTAGGGTATACATAGTACAGATTCTGTTTGCAGATTATCCGTGATTGAATTTTCAAATTCTTTAAATTATTTTTCTTTTAATGTGCAAAAACACGTTGTCTGCAAACTGAACTATTATGGCATTTAGAAAATGCCATAATAGTTCTTTTTCTAGTTTTCCATTCAGTTTCTCACAGTTTTGTGTTTTCAAGTCTATCTTTACGTTTTATGGTTTCTTCCAGATAAGAGGATTATCAGTAAATAATTTATCTAGCTTTTCTCTCTTTTTTTATCACTTGGCGAAGTGAAAATTTCTGAAATTAAATACTACTAATTTGATATCTCTTTCGCCCTTCCCGTTCATGAAAATTTAGTTTTATGGCTTCTTCCTAATACAAGCTGATCATAGTCCAGTAGTCATTGTCCATATTCTGATTTATGCATGCAGCTTGTTCGAATCCAAGTGACACAGTATTCTTGTGTACTCTATCTTGTAAACCCCCCCTGTTACTTAACGCCGCAGCCGAGTGGTCAAGCGCACGGGTGCATAAGTACACGTGCCTTGAGTAACCGGAGTTCAAGCCTGTGGCTGCTAAATACGGTGCTGTTTCTTGTATTCTGTCTATCTTGTGAACTCCTCTGACCGTTTGTTCGTCCCGGAGTATAAACAGAAAAAATAAAAAATAATGCATCTGTCTCAAAGTGTAAAGAAAAAATTTATTTATGATAGAGGGAATTACATTCTACTATCAGTTATGAAAGGAGGGGGGAATGCACGAGCCATTTCAAGAGCTAAAATTTCTGTGATCAAAATAGCAATCTGTATTTGATCTTAAGAATTGCGTTTGGCGAAATTACAGCACGATACTGCATGATTTATGAACAAAAGACGACAGTACTGGATTATTTAAGAATAAAATCACTAATAAGGGAAAACGAAAAATGAAATTGTATTGCTTTAGAATGTTAAATTTCTCTAAGTTTATTAATTTGTGGTTTTATCTATTTGAAATTTAATGCTTAAAGGAAAATGATGCAAAAAGCAAGCTATATACAAAAAAAAAAAAAAAAAAAAAACAGTTCGCCCATCCGTACCCTCCAAGAATTTGTCCTCTCCCTTGAATTTATTTATTCAACCCATCCGCTTCCATAACAACAAATGGAAGCCTGTTCCAACATTGTTTCCTGCAGGCTGAAAGCAAACTTCCGCACATCTCTCTTGCAACCATCCTTACTCAACTTGAATTTATGCCCCCTCATGTGTGCAGAATCAGAAAGTGGAAGAATACCATTAATATTCAGTTTACTCAACCCATTCAAGGCTTTAAGCACCTCAATCAGATCTCCCAGCAGGTGCCTAGTCTCGAGACGCTGCAATTTACAGAACTGAAGCCTTTCTAGGTAAGAGCACCCTTTTGTTTCCTTCAACAGTCTGGTTGCCCGTCTCTGAACCCGTTCCAGCAGATTTACATCCTTCCTAAAGCGAAGCCCCCAGACTTTACTTATACACTGTATACAGTACTCAAGGCGGCCTAAACATGGTCTTATACAAAGGGATAATCACCTCCTTATCCCTACTAGCAAAGTTTCTGTATATCATTGACAAAACCCCATGAACTGTCCTGGCACCTTGGGGTTTTGTTCTGCACTGCTCAGATAATGTCATATCTGACTGCATAATTACCTCCCCGTCTTTTTCATTCTCTACTACCCTGGATGTAGTACCACACAGTTGATAAGTTACTCTGGGGTTACTGCTATCCATGTGCAGTATCTTGCGTTTGTCAATATAAAACTTCAACTGCCATTTTCCCCGATCTTAATGCAGTAGCTCTCCCTGATGACTGTCGTTAACCACCCTGCCAACCTTTATATCATCTTCAAACTTAGACATTAAGACTGATATACCTTCATGAATATCATTGATAAATATTGAAAACAACAATGGACCCAGCACTGAACCCTGGGGAACTCCACCAATAACATTAGTCCACGAAGAGCAATGCACCTTGATAACCACGCTCTGTCTTCTTCCATTTAACCATCCCTTTATCCATAGCAGTAACTTACCCTTAATGCCACATTGCTCCAGTTTGTACAGCAGTATTTTACATACAACAAAAGCCTTCCTAAAATCCAAGTACATGATGTCAAAATTATTTTTTGTGTCCAGTTCTTTGGTCACTGCATCATAGTAGCCTATGACACTGGTAAGACAAGACCGTCTCTTGACAAGTCCGTGCTGTGATTGCATACTTTTCCAAACGGACCTGCATTACTTCTTTAACCAGTGATTCCATTATTTTCTCTGGAACAGACGTTAAGATAACGGGTCTTTAATTACTCATGTCACCTTTTGATCTCCCTTTATGAATTGGGGATATATTCGCACGTCTCCAGTCCATAGGGACCTCCCCTGAATCAAAGGATGCTCCCATAATTATGGCTAAGGATTTGCTTACCCCCCTTTTCTGCCTTCCTTATATAATTGGATAGATTCCATCTGCCCCAGATTCCTTTTTTATGTCCATCCTCAACAATTTCTGCTCCACTTTCCTTTCAGTTATCATAAAGTCATTTAGCTCCTCGTTGGAGTTTTATAAACTTCTGGCATTCATTCCGCACCCTGAGCAGGGCCATCAATAATTAACCTACAGGGCCTGTATGCAATTTTTATCATATCTTGAATGGAGTGTATGGGCTGAAATATAACCAACATGCAGTTATTGCCATACCATCAACATGTGAAAACTTCCATTCAGTCAATGGCAATTACAACTACCGTACGGCTGTTTCCTCCTACAAAAAACTGCAAGATAATGAATCAGACCGATCCAGTTCGTCATCGAAAACGAGCCTAAGTCTTCATGCGGAATACCTGCCACTCCACTCACCCATCTCCTCCTCCTCCTCTTATGTATTCAACATCTATTATAATTCTTATATTTGTTGAACTTTTTTAATGCAAGTTGAATAGTATCTGTATGAACACAAAACCTCTTATTCGTTCATTTTTTATTTAATGTATTTTAAACAATAATCGCTAAAAATTTTAAATTTAATAATACAAGAATACAATATGAATATTAAGCAACATTAATAGAAGACTTGTTACTGATGAGCATGAACATACTCATCCAATCCCGTGAATTTACTAGGGCGAGTGGCACGTCTGGAAGAGCACTCAAGGTCGCAGGCGCTGGAGAAATTGCACGACGATTTAATTTAGAGCTTGACAGTAGTACTGTATTAGTATTAGTAGTGCCAAGTGATGTTAGAAAGCAAGCTTATACAGCATCAGCCAAAAAATAAAAAAACTTCCCACACCACCTGTCCATTCCCTCCAATGGTTTGTCTAATTTTTCCTTGAATTTATTCAGACTACCCACTTCCACAACAACAGATCGAAGATTGTTTCAACAATCAACTACCCACTGGCTGAAGGCAAACCTTCGTACATCTATTCTGAGACCATCCTTCCTCAATTTGATTAAATGGCCACTTATGTGGACAGACAAAAGCGAAGAGCTCCTTCCGTATCTTCCAATTTTCAATAACTTTATGGCTTAGGTGTTTTGGTGGCTGAAAACGCCTTGCACTGATAGGAATTGAGAAGGGTAGCAAATTATTCAAAGCTCTTCCAAATATTACAGGATCTTCTTCTTTCACGGATAGCCAAAACGTAGATATAGAAACATGAAATTTCATTTTCAATTTTGTGTCACATGATAACTCGATAATTTCTTCAACTTCCACAGGATTAAGATTTGTTGAGGAACCTACAATATGCACTCATATTGCTTCGTAGAAACATACGATAATAACTGATCAAAGAAGACTGCAGAGCAAACAAGTGTGTAATATCAAAAACCTTTCAGACTCTGGGCTCCTGCCAATGCTCCGTTTATCTAAATGCCCTTTCTTTACCACAGACTTGTGCTTTGAAAATATAATTCGTTCTAAAGGCAGGTAATATTCTTTCCAAATGGATTAAAATCAGGAATAATACCGTTTCGGCACTACATGCAACTATTGAGAGTTCTACAGCAATTGTAGGAGGCTCACTGATGATCCTAACTTTATGTTCCTCTCTTAGCATCACCAATAGTACAAAGCGAAAAAATATCCCAGGAATAAACTCATATCCACTACTAGATATAGGAAATGCATTTATCAGCAAAACTGGATGGAGAGGCTAAATGTGTTAAATTTTTGCGCAAAACCAGTTGAAAATGTTTGCAGTAGGACGTATGCAAAAACGAAAGTGTTACAAAAGTCTACAAAAAAAGGTTAACGTTGAAAAAGAATTTACTTGTAGCTACTAAGAGTAAACCTCGCCTTAAACGAAGTCATCAAGAGAAATTAAAAAATTTGTAGATTAGGAAAAATGCGTGCTAATTGAATGCGGTACGGTACCACTTACTCTACGTGCTTTTCCAACGACATTTTTGAACTGGGATTAAGTTAATCTGGATGGGGGAGTGCAGAGACATTTTTCAGCTTTCTTGTCACTATGGCTGACTTAGTCAGCCGCTGGCGAAGGTTGCTTGATAAAAATATACGGGTTTTCTTCCATCAAATCGGAAGAAAATCGTTCTAAAGGCAGGTAATATTCTTTCCAAATGGATTAAAAACTCAATGACTCAGTTAACGTGGTATAGGAAGGAGTCTACGAATCGCGCACCGACCAGACAAGTATTTATAATCTGAAAAGGTTCGTACGAATTACGCACAGACCAGATCGATCGGTTCCCTAAATATAAATTCAATAAGGATAATATTTATTCACTTTCGTATTTTTAAAGAAAAGGATGAGAGGTTATTTTCAAATTACAATTGATTCTCTGTACTTGTACTGTGGTGCGAAATTCATCAATCGGTAAATAAAAAAATAATAAAAAGAAAGCGAATCTCCTTCCTGGTGCGCAATTTAACTATAAGAACTGCGGGTTCGCAATTCTACGTCGCCAGCAGAGTCTGGTTATGAGCACATGTATGAAATGGCGGTTCCAGAGCATCAGCTCATAGCTAATGGGTACGCCTGAAACGGGATGGCCTTGAATTGAGAACCAGGAAGGAGATTATGGTCCCTTTCCTGATGATGAATTGTGCACCAGAGTAAAAGTAGAAAAATGAAAATCAGCTGTATTAACAAAAAAAAAAAAAAAAAAAAAAAATTCCATCCACATGTCCTTTAAAAATCAGAAAAGTGAATGAATAAGATTATATTACTAAATCAATATTTAGGGAATCAATCAGTCTGGTTGGTATGCAATTCGTACACGCCCGAGTTTGCCATGAACACCTTGTGGGTTGAAGAAATGGCTTCTTCAAACATCATAAAATAGTGCTGATTGTTGTGCTATAAAATAAGAACTAAGGAACATGGAGGCCTTGTTTTATTAAATCATACGTTAATGATGAAGCCGAGCAAAGGCGATTTGTTAAAAGAATAAAAATATACTCTGACCATCAAGATAATTGATGCGGATACATCACGCAATCGCGTGGTTGTTCAGCTTACATTTGAAGAGATTAGAATGGCTAACAGAATGAAACCTTGGAAATAATTAGACAGAAACTTGATGAGATCTTAAAACGGTGCAGATCTCTTCATTGAAGACCATCTTTGAAGAGATCTGCACCGACTTACCATCTCTAAGGAAAGTCCCCGAAGAATTAAAAAAAAAAAAAAAAGGAAGTTCATTCTGATCTTTGTGTAAATGAGGTTGATGCGGACTGGGTTGATATCAGCATAGTGGAAACACGGCTGTAGGAGTCGAAATCCACAGGAATTGAAAAGCCAGAAAAGCCAACAACTAAGCCAGAAGCAGCAACAAAAACCTCAAAACCTCAAAATGCTAGAAAAAGGAAATGGCAAATAGGATAATACTCATGTCGGGAGAAAACTCCAACTGAACCAACTGCGGATGCAAATAGGAGAGAGAGAGAGAGAGAGAGAGAGAGAGAGTGCAGTAACATCCATGTATTTAGCAATTACTCGGACTGGAACCACGGTTAATTCAAACTCACGTACTACTGTACCCTTGCGTTCGATTACTAGGCTATGACGACTAACGCTAACAGTTCTTTGAATGCTTATTTCCAGACAAATTCTCCATTGGAGAAAGAAAACTTAGCAAACTTCAGTTCTCCTAAAACCGAATTCTGCGTTACTTCTCACAAAAAAAAAAAAAAAAAGGAGAATGCGCTGTTCCAATGTTCATCTGAAACAATACTTAAATTTCTAAACAGGATCACATATCTTTAATAGCGGTAACGCTAACCTTTATACTCATAAGAATGTCCCAAATATTGTTTCCTCTACAGCAAGAAAACAAGGCCTACTCTTTACTGTCAGCGTTTCTTTTTCTCTAAACTTCGTCTCTGTACAAATTACAAATCTGCCCTGCCATGTTGGTTGGTTGTCTTACTGCTTCTTCTTCTTCTTTTTTTTTTTTTTTTTTTCTTTTTATGGCGTACTGTCGGCTAAAGCCATAATATTAAAATATGCCTGCATCAGCTAGTCAACATCCATTCACAGTTCAACTTGAAAACTCACTGAGCCTATCTTTTCCTTCTTTACATACCCTTTCAGTTATCTGGGACAACTTTCCTTCTTTTATATTTCCTGAAAATTATAGCCCACAGTAATTACCGTCAAATACCTTCTGTTTTCTCAATTATCTACTAATTTGGCGATACCGCATTAAAAATAAATAAAAACTTAAAACAACGATTCGAATATAAATTTTAAAGTCAGCATTATCTTACTAATAACGTCCATTTCATAAAAGACGAAAATAATGACTATTTAATAAAAACAAATAAAATAATAATAAAGTAATGAAGTTTGTTATTTGTCCAAGTTTTGTCCAAGTCGGCGTCTTCGGTAAGATCAGGCAGCGCCCTCGAAGCGGCAACTACCTTTTCTGAGTTTTAAGTGTTTGGAGAAAATTCTAATTAATTAATAAATAAATTTTCTGTTTATACTCCGGGAAGACCAAACGGTCGGAAGAGTTCACAAGAAACAGCACCGTATTTAGCAGTCACGGGCTTGAACCCGGTCACTCAAGGAACGTGTACTTATGCATTAGCGCGCTGACCACTCGGCTACGGCGGCCGTTGTAAGCGTAATTAATTCCTCTTTCTGAAATAAAATTAAATATTTCCAGCATTTAAATTTTCCTTCTCTCTCTTCTCTGTATTACTAAAATAACATTTTATTAACGAAATAAAACTTAAAACAATAATGCTCAAGCAAATATATTAAACAGAGTCAACTAAGTTCGTTTAAGAGTGCTAATTATAGATAATTATATAAAACAAAAGTTAATTTAAGAAGTGAAAACGTATATGTGTGTGTGTGTGTGTGTGTGTGTGTGTGTGTGTGTGTGTGTGTGTGTGTGTGTGTGTGTGTGTGTGTGTGTGTGTGTGTGTGTGTGTGTGGTAGATTGATAAGTCGGTTAAAAAGTGCTAAAATGGATGCGTCAATTACACAAAATGCCATAACTATAGCCGAAATTGGAGATATTATAGGCGTGAAAAAGAGAGAAAGAATATGAATATTCTATGTGATGTAATAAATTAAACAAAATTGCAGGCTAAATTGCAAAGCCAATTAGATAGCAAGAAACTGTAAAGCAAAAACGATTAAATAAAAAATTATTAAATTAACATAAGGAGTAGTAGCCAGCATCAGATATGGGTGGGTAACTTTATATACATATTATCCTTAAATCTATTCTAAATTTATTCTAAATCGCGTCATTCGCTTATAACCACTTATTTTTGCATTTGGGTAGCACTGTAAACACTTTTTTTTTTTTTTTATTACCACACTACTTCTTAATTTATTTTGTGTGTGTATATATATATATATATATATATTATAGTAAAAGTATAATATGTACTATATAGATGCTGAATATGTATATAAACATAACAGTATACAGCGGGCCATAAGGCCAAGATAACTTATAAAGACTAAGATAGCCTATGTAGGTCTACAAGGCCATACAAGAAGGCCGCCATAGCCTAGTGGTCAGGCGCGCGGGTGCATAAGTACACGTGCCTTGAGTGACCGGGGTTCAAACCCGTGACTACTGAATACGGTGCCGTTTCTTGTATTCTGTCTATCTTGTGAACTCCTCTGACCGTTTGGTCGTCCCGGAGTATAAACAGAAAATTTATACCCTGGAAAATAAACATGTAATTAGTAATAATATATAAATATATAATACAATAATGATTATGTAGCTAATTATTGATATAAATTGAAAGGGACTTTTTCAAGGGCTAACCCTTTCAATATATCCCACCAATAATTAACAGAGCTATCTGTTTCTGATTGTTATCTGCCTGTTTAACTAAGTCCAATTCTTAAACTTAAACATAAGGCTAATTTGGTTATAATTTAGTAGCAAACAGGCAAGATAACATTTAGCCCGACAGATAACTTCAAAATGAATATATAGAAAATAGAAGGCTAACTATAATTTTCAATTTCTGTTGTGGTAGTTTTATTTGTTTTATATTCATGCCAAAGAAAGCTATATAAGCTACATAAACTGTTAAGATAGCCTATGTAGGTCTACAAGGCCATACCCTGGAAATAAACATGTAATTAGTAATAATATATAAATGTATAATACAATAATGATTATGTAGCTAATTATTGATATATAGATACATTGAAAGGGACTTTTTCAAGGGCTAACCTTTTCAATATATCCCACCAATGTAGGTCTACAAGGCCATAGACCTACATAAGCTATCTTAGTCTTTATAAGTTATCTTGGCCTTATGGCCCCCTGTATACTGTTATGTTTATATACATATTCAGCATCTATATAGTATATATTATACTTTTACTATAATAACTATATATATATAGTTATATATCAGGTGTAGTTCCCTGATGAAATACCTGATCATGTATCAATTTTTGTATTAATTTACCTTTGCTAACATCAGATTTGACTGCATATTTGCTTCCCCCCCCCTCTGTTTTTTTTCGACTTCTAGCCAAATTTGCCCACCCATATCTGATGCTGGCTACTATTCCTTTCATTAATTTAATCATTTTGAGTTAATTTTTTTTACTTTACAGGTCCCTCATCTGTAATTGACTTTTCAATTCAGCCTATAATTTTGCTTAATTCATTACAACATATAGGATATTCACATTCTTTCTTTTTCATACCGACATTATCTCATATTTCTGCTATCCTTTGCTTTTGGCATTTTCTGTAATTTATGCTTCCATCTTCGCACTTATCTGACTTATTAATTCCACCTTACGTATAAAAACTTTTACATTCCATGCTGCTGCTTTGCGCGCTCAGGTGCATTTGTCATATCCTATTTATTCTTTATTTTATTTTTATTTTTATTTTATCTCTTCACTACCACTTCACTTTTTAACCCATTATTATATTTCGTATTTCATATATATATATATATGTGTACGCTTATTTTTTGGTAAATATTTAATATGTTTTTTTTTTTTTTTTTTTTTTGTGCATGTGTGTGTGGCGCCTTCCAACTTCCTAAAATATACAAATGGCGCCCGGCCAACCAGAAAAGTTGGATAGCATTGCTGCTGTAGTTCGGTTCCAGGTGTAATAAATTATTTCAAATTCATTCACTATTCTTTCTTGACTTTACTGTTTTAGGTAAATGGGAAAATGTAATGTATACTGTTTTTCTGGTAACTTGTAACTAATTCAGTGACTGCAGCATTTTTTCAAAATAAAATTTAAAAAGAAAAATAAAGAAATAAGGTAGAGAAAAAAGAGCGAAGATTTCTCTAATGTTGATATCTATTTTTTAAAGCTGCTGATATGAAATGAACGTGTACTGTGGTCTGCAGTCTGGAATTCTCTGATAAAATAAAACAAATGCCATATGACACATTTTGTAGAAAACTCCGTGGGTATGAAACATTGGTATTTAATAAAGTTGAACTTTTAAAATGTCAGATTAATATAATAATCATTAACTAAATATAATCATTAACGATTCTTTTCTCATTCAGTTATTATTTTTCACTTAGAATTACCGATCAAAAACTTGCAAAAAATAAATAATAATAAAAAAATCACGCACAGGCGCCTCTGAAGACTTGAGACGGAGACTGTTACTACGGGCTAAAAAATGATTGATCGTCTTCCTACTTGGAGCCTTTGTACCACTGCTATTGGACACCCGGAAGCAACAGTAGTAAAGAGAGGACAGACGAGCCGTCTGTGGTACTAGACGTTGCTGCAGCCGTCACGTAGCTGTCGATAGCTGACGCAGTGGTCGACCCATGGAAACACCTAAATGCGTGCGCATCTTAAACGCTGTAGGCTTACAAAAAGTGTCGTCAGCTTTTATGAGAATGAGCTACGTTTTCAGTATTCAATAACTGCTGTTCGCTACTCATTTTGCAGACCCTAAACCTAGTGTTTCGAATTAAGTCTAGGACTTCCGTAGGTACTGTAAGTCTTTAACAACGGAGAAATAAGGCATCTTCCGGAAATTACAGCGCCGTATTCATAGTTCCTCTAAGTGTCCGCCCTAAATATAATTGCTATAACGCCTGGCTCTATGACGGAATGGTTGGCAACTACCTTCATTAAATTTCATTAAATCAATAAATGATTAGGAACAGGGCTTGAAGTGGAAAAGTTCAGAAAACGGAACACTCGTCAGGATAATAAATAAATTTTCTGTTTATACTCCGGGACAACCAAACGGTCAGAGAAGTTTACAAGATACAAGAAACAGCACCGTATTCAGCAGTCACGGGCTTGAACCCCGGTCATTCAAGGCACGTGTACTTGTGCACCCGCGCGCATGAGGCAGTAGTAAACACGCATGCACGACAGCACTAATATGTACGACAAACACCACCTTTTCAGGCTCTGGTTAGGAATTATAAACGCACATAAAATAAGCACATTGCTGTGTATTATTCCACTGAGTGAAATAAGTAGAGTTAGTGGCGGATTAAGGATAGTTGGGGTCCCTAGGCAAATTATATTTGGGGGCCCCCAAAAAATAATAATAATAAAAAAGAATAAAAAATAAATAAAATTTAGGTGACAAATAAATGAAATTTTGAATTTTTTGCTTAAATTTTCGCTTAAATTAATCAAAATTTTAGCTTAAATTGATCAAGATTTTTATGATGTGTACTGAAAACATTAATCTATTTTAGAACACTATAGGAAAATGTCTTGGCTTGGGGGCCCCCCAAAGCCTGGGGCACCTAGACACGTGCCTCATTGTCTTAATGGGTAATCCACCACTGAGTAGAGTACTGAGTTAGAAAAGCGGAAATGAAGTTCATGATGAAGAAGACAATTCGACATAAAATAAGTTATCATGAGAGTAAGAGAGACAGCTCGTACAGTCTGTTCGGTATCGTTTTTAAAAAGAGGAGGGACTAGAATTTGTGGTTTCGTCTCTGCTCATAGTAAATACTGTACTTAAGTACAAGCGAAGTACAAACTTGTATAGTATTATGTTATGCAATTGTATACAATATAAGACAATACTGACTTTTTTATCTACTATAGAATAGTAAATAAAAAATCGAGAGCGTTTTCAATTATTACATTAATATCCATATTCTGCTACATTTCACTTAGAGTTGCGGTTCACAAACTGTGCGCCGCGGCGCCCCTGTTCGCCGAGGGATATTTTAAATTTTCAAGGGAAACACAGCGATACTCGACATCTGTCGGACACCACGCGAACTACTAGCTCGAGGTAGTTCACAGTTTCAACATTACTTAATAAGTTATTTGGACCTAACTACTTAATAAACGGAACTGTTATATATTTCTTTTGGCCTATGGGCAGTCTGAAAAAATTACTGAGGCACTAAGGGCGACATGAACCGAGAAAGTTTGGGAACCTCTGATCAGCGTTTCCCAAAATGGGGTCCGCGTACCCCTGGGGGTCGTATACCAGTTCCAGAGGGTTCGCGAAACTTTCAAAAGGTATCAAGTAATATGTGTTGATTTTCTTAAATATATATACTGATAGAATCACAAAGAATTTCGCTATAGAACCTTACTTATTTTCCATACGACTAGTATATATAATTGTATACATATTTCAAATTTTCGTCCTATGTATAGCAAATTGATGATAAATAAAGTTATTATTATATATCTGTATAAAAATAAGAATAAAGTTAATTTATTTCACTCATAAAACTTTGAATTTTCTTTTCAGAAAACCTGTGTTCACACACACACAAATATATATCTATGTGTATATACACCGATGAGTCAAAACATTATGACCAGCGAGTCGTTATGCAAATCGAAGAAACTGCAGATGAACTACGGCGTGTGCGCGGATCGGGACACGGTATAAAAAACACGTGATATTGAGCTCCGTTAAGCAGTGTTAACGTATGGGAAAGGCAGCGGACTTAAGCGAGTTTGACAAATACCAAACTGTAATGGCCATACGACTGGATCAGAGCATATCCGAAACGGCACAGCTGGTGGGATGCTCACGGTCAGCCGTGGTTAGTATCTACAGGAGGTCCAAGGAGGGAAAACCCACGAACCACCGGCGAGGTGTTAGACAACAACGGCTCATCGATGCTCGAGAGGAGCGAAGGCTCTCCCGGATGGTACGTGGCAACAGAAGGGCGACTGGCGCAACTCCGGTAATTGGAATGCTGGTAACGGGAGTAATGTGTCACAACACACAGTACGTCGAACTCTGCTTGCTGAAAATGGGGCTACGTAGCCGTAGGCCGCTCCGAGTGCCCATGCTAGCCATGGTTAACCGGCGACAGCACCTACAATGGGCACAAGAGCATCGCAACTGGACCTTGAGTGATTGGAAGAAGGTCGTCTTGTTCGATGAATCACGTTTCTTGTTGCACCATGTGGACGGCCGAGTGCGTGGCGTCGTTTACCTGGGGAAGCGATGGCGCCTGGATGCAACGTGGGACGAAAACAAGCCGGTGGCGGCGGTATCATGCTTTGGGCGATGTTCTGTTAGGATACCCTGGGTCCAGTCATCCATGTGCAGGACACTCTGACGTAAGATTGAGATTTTTCAGATACGTGACTATTTCACAAATCTGTAAATTCGCACCAGGGCTAACTTTGCGAATACCGTCTCCGGCTTTGTAGATAATAAATAATGTTAAATCATCGGCATATGCCAGGAGATTTGTGAAGAACTCCTTTAAAAACTCTCTTTGCGGAGTTATGCTATGTCGCTTCTTAGGTCGACCTCGATCCACCTTAAACTTTCATTCGTTTTCATTTTGTTTGCATAATGCATGAAGATTGGTGTTACTCGTATATCGTAAAGTAAGCATTCAAGGCTCACTGAGCCTTGAATGCTTACTTTACGTAAGAAATATGAAATAGCTGTTCATCAGATTATACAGATGATATCTCGTTAAGCTTGCACAGAGGAGACGAATCAACTGGTAGTTGAATCATAATGCAAAGTTAAGTAGAAATTGATTACTAGCAGTATAAACTAACATGGTACAACTCGTTCATATCAACTAATCTTATATCAATTTGCCATATTACTTCACATGTTTAGAATTCGTACAAATAAAAATTCACGAAATAAGTTTGAGTGAGTATTTATAGTCTTAATTAAATAATCATTTTTCTGGGTAATAAATTCACGATCGCACTCCTGCAAAAATTTTGAAAAAAAAAGAATCTGAAATTAATGTGATTAATACTAAAGGGGTGGCTTCCTCTCTACTGGAAAAACTGCTCTTTTGTCTACTGGAAGCCTTTGAGCCCCAGATCTCACTCGAAATTGCCATCCTCAACCCTAGGCTTCCAGTATGTTGTGTCTTAAGTAAACATTCATTTTCGACCATGTTATTACTGCGTGTATTCTAAAGTCCATTTGTCACGGGCAGTTTGAAGAAAACATTGCTGTATATGGCATTTGTGATGGCTGGTACGCAGCGGCAATGCAAAAAAGCGACTGTGTTCTGGGAGAGGGATGGTTCGGTTTGCAAGAAATTGTGTCCTTTCTGCGCGTACCTATGGGAAAGAGGATGTTTAAACAAAAGTTTGGGGGATTTCTTAGTGGGTTTCAGAAATTGTCTTGTACCATTCACCTTCGTCAGTCCACGGTGGAATGATTAGTTTCCATAAATTAATATTAATTGGTGTAAAAGAAAAGTTTGTTTGCTTTGTATTGTGTGCGTGTTTTCAAATGACATTAAGTAAAATTCTAATTTAATTTTCCCTGGAATAAAGCATTTCATAATTTACTCTAAACCAAACTTCAGTTTAGTAATACAGTTGACTCAAAGAAACTTGCAAAGGATTAATAGCAAATTGGCGTTCAGGCTAAACATCGGTGTTTAGCTAGCTACAAATTGGTGTCCGGCACTTTTTCCACATTATAACGAGTGCAGTCACACCTCTGTTATAAAATTCAAGGGCATCCCCATTCAATCGAGTTTCAGCGTGCTCGTTAACTTCGTTGTCATCATTAAATCAGTTCCTTGCCAGACATTTTTTCAACGAAATTAATGGCGTTTTGTTGGGTTTTTTCGACCGAAATCACTGTTTCAATGAACCGTAGAAACTTAGTCCTTAATATTCTAATATTAAATTTCAAAATAATTTAAATACTTTTCTCCTTTGCCCATTAATACTAAAATTCTTTACTTTTTCGCGTCAATGTTGATTCATTGTTGATCCTTTGATCCATTTTACAGCATGTTCTTTATATATATATTTTTTATTTTGTTTTATCTTCTTTAAGCTTTCAAACTCCTTCATATCTTATTTTTCGACTTTTCTCTACCCCACTTCTTACAGACCGACATCCTGTACAGTAAATATCCAAGCCTTTCATACTTAAATATTTTATTTATATGTTAACTATATATTCTTCTCAAGATAAAACAGTGCCGTCCGCGGAGTGATGCCGGTCCGCTAAGATTTGTATTTTACAAAAGTACCGGTCAGTGACGGATTGGAAATAAAAGAAACAGGTCCTTCACCACAGATAGTTTGAGAAGCACTGCTCTAGAAGGTGTATTTTTATATCCCATTTCCACATACATCTCACGCATTTACCTTGTACATTTGTTTTTGTAAATCTCATTTGTGACGAGGAAGGCTGTCGTGTCGAGGAGCTCTTTATAACTCCTCCTAAACTAAAATAAATAAATAAACTCTTGGTTGGCACAGAATAACGGAATGCAAGGAGATGGATACTCAGAGATTTTCATGTACAGTACTGTCCATTTAATGTGTTGTTCTTGAAACGCTCTACTTCTGAAATAATATTATATAACTCCTATAAATCAGTAAGCAATAAACGTACGAAGCTGGTTGCATGTCGAGCGGGTACCTATTCGACATGCAACCTCTCGTTCAAACTATATACAATGACTCAATTACCAATGGCTGATTTTTATGATGACCTCGACCTCTACTGCACAAAGCCCTTATGAGTCATGAAACATGGCGAACAGCTGTGTATTTTTGATGCTAATGTCTAATCTCTTATGTCTAAAAAGTAATTTGAACTGCTTACCAACTACAAGTACTAACTAAAAGCAATAACTAGAGGTAAAAAAAAAAATTGACAGTTTCCATTGTATTCATCAAACCATACAGCAGGAATATGCATTTGTAACGATTTAAAATCGTTATAAGTACACATCCAACTCGAATTACCTTAATATTCACCTGAGATGAGGAGAAGAAAGAATGAGTCAAAGTAGGGCACATACATTAAATTCGGAAGCTGAGCTAAGTGGAACGCTCAAAAACTTCCAGGACCTGTTGGAACTTTCACGAAGTCCCTGAGCGAAAACAATTGTGAGGTCCTTGTATAAATTACTTGATAGATGGTTATTATTATTTTGGTTAGAAGTCGACGTGTTAATAATACGTTAATTAAGCAGCTGGATAGGTAATAATTACTTACCTTATTTTCAAATGCCCGAATATTGTAGATACACAAACAAAAATGCAGCAGAATATAAAAACGCAACAAATGCGATACCATGAATTCGACTAACTATATGCAACGAATGAATGTTAGATGTGCTTCAGCTTACCAAGCTTTGTACGCAACGTTACATGCAATACTGGAGATAGAAACGAAATGAAACATGAATACAGTACTGTATACATAAAATGAAATTAAAGTTAACCGGAGAATAAAATTAACTGAAGAATAAAAATAGAGAAATTAGAAATGAAAGTAAAGAAATAATGATTTACAACGTTAAACACAATTTTACCACGTTAAAGGAATATTTTTCAGTTTAGTAAAGAACATTGATGAGCATCATCACATATTGCCTAATGTAATGGGCACAAAGCAAGCTCGAATGTAAATTAAATTTAAAACAATGAAGACAAGTACTCGAATTACTTCCTTTCTATGTATACAGAAACAATGAAGAAAAACGGGAAGGGGAGGATGGGGAACGAAATTAAAATTAAGAATATTGTAAAAGGAATATGTGCCCGATAATTTAGAATATTTCGAATAAAAGGTCAACACAATTGGCTTGTAAACTTATCTTGAATAAATTTTGATCAGTGTCCCTTGATAACGCCGAAACAGAATAAAGTGGCCAATAAATGAAAATAAATTAAAACAGAGAGAGAGAGAGAGAAAGAGAGGATTGAATCCCAACTCGTCGGAAGGCCGCAATGGCTGAGGAATCACTACATTTCAAACTTTAAACAAATTAATATATCTAACCACAGCAAATAATTTATTAGCACGCCGATGCAGTAGATTTACATAACGGTAGTCCTTAGGCAGTGAGAAATTAAATAAAAGTGGCAAAGAGCAAAGAACACAGTGCAAAAAACAAAATTAATTAAAGAACGAAAATATAAAAATAAATCAGACTACAGATGAGCAATACATAGCATCCCAGTTCACTACTACCATATTACGTAATTTGAAATTAAAATTAATTAAAGGGATACGGAATAATGAAAAGTAAAGGAATAAAGAGAAAAGCATAGAAAAATCAGTGGTCACTCTGTCTTAATTTGATGCTTCATGTATTTTGTCTATCATTGGTCTATATTTTCTATATTTTCTATATTTCATTGTCTATATTTTCTACAGACCTTTCCTTTGTTTATTCATTTTATTTATTTATTTTTTATTTCTTTACACTATTTTCCTTTATTTATTTATTTTTTGCCTGAAAATGAGTGATCAGAGGACACAAACAAATAATTTTACAAACAGCTATTGCTATTTATTTAAACTGCATGTCATTCTTCATTACATTAAATTATGTACGATGTGCAATTAAGAACTAGGATACACAGTACACACTCTTCAGTGACTGCGGTTCATGCCCGAGTGAATACTAACAAATACAGTATTAGATAGATACAGTGATAGACAGATACAGTGATAGATAAATACAGTGATAGATACAACAACTCTGACTTCTTGCGGTCGTAGAGGAAATTTATTTATGTACTCTAGCGCAGCGATTTTCAACCTTTTTCAACTTACGGCACACTAAACAAGGTGCTAAAATTGTCAAGGCACACCATCAGTTTATTTAAGGAGAGATTTTATCATTAAAAGTACGAGTATTAAGATTGTGTTTAAAAGTTCAGTAGCTAAAATTCTAATCACTGTGCTATTTTTAAAAATAATATTGATCTGGATTTCAAAAGATTTATTTTTAAAATTTATGTTCATATTTGTTATTCCAATTATTGAAATGAGATAACATTTAAAAAAATGTCATGTATAAAAAAAAAATATATATATATATATATATACAGTATATCAAAATATCATTAAAATGATTAAAATATCATTTATATAAAAATATCAGTGGGAAACCCTTGCTTGGTGATGTCTCTTGTCCGAGGTCGTATGGTTGACAAGCATACCCTAAGTCCTCCTCCAATGTTTGAAGTCGCGACCTGTTCTTGCTCTTCATTGTGTTCATAGTAGAGAAAGGAAGGAGTGCTTCAATCGCCTTCTTTGTGATAATGGGATACTTCTGTCGGACAACCAGAATGAGGCCATGTCTGTTGATGAGTGCTTTAGTTTCAGTCCTCTGTCGTTTCTTATTTCCGTCTTTTTTTTGGTAGTTGTTGGCGCATAGGCTTCTGTGGCCATAACCCCTGGCATGGTGCCGTGAAGGGTATTGTATGGTCGTGGTACCTGCGTGTACTGGTGAACTGTACAATAAAGATCTTATTTATAATGCACCTCTCAAGGTTTTTGCAATACTTTGATCCGAGCCCGAGGCGGGAAGCGAACCCGCGACCTTTGGGTTGCTAGGCAGGCACTTTACCCACCCGGCAAGCCCGATCGGCCTTATTTCCGTCAGCTCATTTTCTTCAATAGTTAATTCTGCTGATTCTAACGCACTTAACACAAACGGATCTCTTACCCAGTCCAAGGAAGATACATCAAGTAACGGGAAATACTTTTCAATGTTCAATGGGAAATACTCAGCAGTGACAAACTTTGTAGAATTAAATCGACAAGACTTTTGTCCAGTCTGCGACTTTTTGTCAGCTCAAACATTTCAACTTTGTTCTCTTTTTTTTGATTCTGACTTACCGCAATGTTATTTTTTCCTTAAAAACAGTTAATTTTGTCAGTACGATTAAGAATATTTCATTCTTTCCCTGCATACACTTGTTAACAGTGTTCAAAGCTTGAGAGATGTCAGCTAGGAAAGCAAATTTATTGCATCGATCAGCTCAGACTCTTCAGACGTAAAAAAAAAAAAAAAAAATTATAAGCTCTCCCCTCAGTTCATAGAACCTTGAAAGCATCCGCCCTTGAGATAGCCACCTCACTTCCGTGTGCAGTATTTGTGTGTGAGCAGCTTCCATGGCAGAACACAGTGCTGAAAGCAACCTTTTAATGGCCTACTGTTGATGTAGTTATCCATTTTGCTGAGCTCCAAAATTACTGGATGAGACTATCAATTTTGGCGCCTCCGTAGCCAGGTGGTCAGGAGCAGCAGTAGCACACGCTTCTTGATTAGACCGGGGTTCGAACCCGTGACCACCAAATAGGAGGATGCAGAAAGGTCAGGGAATGACCACCGCATATTCCCGGAGCAATATGGCCTTAGTTGCTAATGCTCCTAAAAACCAAATAACAAACAACAAACTACTGATTTTGAAATGCCTGTCTGTGCAGAAAACAGTGTGCAAAAATAATTCCGGGATTTTTTTGCTTGGCCAGTGCGACGAATCCTTTCAGGCTTCCCGACATAGAGGGAGCACCGTTCGGGCAGATGCTGATGCATGATTTCCATGACAAATCGTAAGAACTGAAATAACTGTCGACATCAAGAATGTCTTGGCCTTTTGTTGTTTCTGGAAGTGGTTTGCAAAATAAAAATTGTTCAATTATGCCTCTATTACAAACAAATCTGCTGAATGCTAGCAGTTGAGCTTTTTCAGTGATGTCAGTTGACTCGTCCAACCGAATGGCAAAAAATTCGGCTTCTTTAATGTTAGCTATCGCTTGTGGCTCAACGTCTTGAGATATGTCTTGTATACGTCAACTAATAGTGATATCAGACATAGGGATCTTCAAAATCTCTTTTTCATATTCCTCGCCAAACATAATATTTACAATTGTACAGCATGCTGGTAAAATTACTGGCTCAGCAATTGTATGTGATTTCATCTTTTTTGCAACGATTTCTGCAACGACATAGCTTGCTTGTTGTTTGGTTTTTAGGAGCACTAGCAACTAAGGCCATATTGCTCCGGGAATATGTGGTGGTCATTCCCTGACCTTTCCGCATTCTCCGTATTTGGTGGCCACAGGCTCGAACCCCGGTCTAATCAAGAAGCGTGTGTTACGCACTGCTGCTCCTGCCTACCTGGCTAGCATAGCTTGCTTCTTGAGCTTTTTCAGAAATGGTTGTGATTTTGGTCTATTGTTTAGCCTGCCATGTTTGATCAGGTATAAGCCTTTGAAAATATTCAATTGGTTTCTCGCATAAATGTGAGTGCTTTGTAACAAAATTAAATTGAAGTTCAAGCCCAAAATGATATGAAATCATTAATGTAACAAGAGTAGCAAATGTAATGTAATACTATTTGTTTTATTTATAAATAATTTGCATGGTATGCATTATATCTAGAATCACATATAAATTGAAAGGAGCACAATCTAATTCGATGCAAAAATACAAAACAAAACGAAATTGAAATTGAAATATAAAGTGGTATAAATCAAATCAACAGCATTTTTTTAGTGAGAACAATGTGCTTGAATATTTTTCATTATTGCTGTGTATCTTGGTTTCATATTTTGGTGCACAGCTACCCGAAGATCTGATTCCAAGTTAAGTTTATTTCTAAATGTGTTTTTAATAATAGTCATTGCAGAGAAAGTCGCCTCACGTTGATCCAAATGGAAGGATTAGTGGCATAGTTTTAGGGTAAGGCGCCACCTGTGGTCTGCCACAACTGCACCATCTGTACTCTTGTGAAGTATACAGGACTCTGTAAATGCCAGAAATGTGTGTGGCATGTTGTATGTGTATAGTATTGTGTTGGGTTCTGTTGTTTTTCTGGCTTTTTGGCCGCAGGGTCCCTACGTTGCCGCCGCCACCACCACTGGGAGGTGAGCCAGGCTGCCCATCATACTCTGGCTGCCATCATACTCTCGCTTCAGCTTCCTGACAGAGGCCACAAAAAAAAAAAAAAAAATAGTTGAAGAGAGTTCACAGGGAATAAGAGAGGAGGTTATTTGTTATTTGTTTTTTTTTTAGGAGCATTAGCAACTAAGGCCATATTGCTCCGGGAATATGCGGTGGTCATTCCCTGACCTTTCCGCATCCTCCGTATTTGGTGGTGACGGGCTCGAACCCCGGTCTAATCAAGAGAGGAGGAGGTCAGACTGTGGTGTGAAAGAAAGTTGGACTAATAGTGAAGACAGTCCGCCATGGATTTAGGCGAAGTAGGGATAGGGAAGGGGATTAAAAGTCGCAGGAGCAGGTGCCCCTGTGTAGTGATCTAGCACCCAGTTGAGTGCCAGCAGTGATCTCGTACCTTAATATGTGTGCCAGCATAAATCCTACCCACAAAGGGTTTGAAGTATTGTTGCTGTAGCACAGCTTTACATTTATCCTATCCCTGAAGGGGTTAACAGGGAGTGGGGAGTATTCTGGACTGTCCTAGCACGTCGTGGCGACGCCTAGACTGTCCTAGCACGTGGCAACGCCTAGCAGCGGTGAGCTTGGCACGCCTTGTGGTGAAGACAGCCTGGGCAAATCGAGTGAACGCAATATATTTATCTCCGTCATTTAGTAGATCTTGCTCCTGATTGCGGGGAGTTCCTCGAATTACTGTAAAAGGAAGGACTGCATCGTTCGCTCTGCTTACCAAATCACCCCATGGATTATCCGCGGATCACCCCATGGATCATCTCGCGCACCCCTTTTTAGAAACCACCGTGTTATACTACCAGAACTAGTGCCAGCTACATTTGATTCATATTATTATTATTATTATTATTATTATTAGCCATATGGTGTAAAGAAGTCTGAGGCTTATGCTGCACCAGTTAAAAAAAAAATTCCCGGGTTACCTTGAGAGTGAGAGAGAGAGAGAGAGAGAGAGAGAGAGAGAGTCAAAATTAAAGGAGTCACCAAGAAAGAGAAGAATGATGATATCTAGCTCAAGACCCTGGGTGTGCCAAGCCCATACTCACCAGATGTGAGCCCCTGGGGTTAAATTGTTATCATCTAACTTATGTTTTTTAATTAGAAATCTGTCCATGTCTAATAAGCCCTAAAAATAATAATAATAAAAAAATAAAGTAAATTCAGAAATAACTAAAACGAAATGGAAATAACAAACAAAATGCATTAGTGCAAACTCACATGGAATAACACACCCGATCCGAACAATAGCTGACTGCAGTGGCGTATCCAGGTGTCATCGTAAGGGGGGGGGGAGGCATGGCAACCAGGTCCAGGTAACATCGTAGGGGGTGATATGGCGACCAGACTTTTGAGTTTTTTTTTTTTAGAACGCCTCTTGCGTTCTGTTTCTTCAATTTCAAATTATTGGCTGGGGGGGGGGGGTATATGTCCTCCCTGCCCACCCCTGAATACGCCCCTGGCTGACCGAAGACTGACACCAGTGGCTTGAGAAGGGTGAATGGTGGTGGGGTGGTAAAAGTACATCGCATGGTTATTTTGGGATTAGGAACAATAGGGACGGAAGTTCTTGAAATTTTATTCTAATAACTTTTTTTTATTATTATTAAACTGTTATTGTATTCATTCTTATCGGCCTTTTATGAAAAACATACATACTTCTAAAATTTACCTCGACGATATTTTTATATTTTTTTCTCGCTTCTTTTTGACCTTTCCCCAAACTCCAGTAGCACATCTGCCGACCCTTCTCAGCATTGTGCCGCGGTACACCGGTCGACAATCGCTGCTACAGCGCATGTACCATGAGATTTTTACTTTAAAGAGCGTTACCTAAGATTAAACAAACAAGCGAAAAATAAATAAGTAAAAAATAGAAAGTAACTTTTCGAGAAATAACAAAAATTTCTCTAAGAAAAAAGTAATTTAACTAACTTAATTACTTTTGTTTAAATTAAGGAATAAAATTGCTGAGAAAACAGCCGAAAAACGATAGACATTATTAATAAATAGATACTAAATGCTACACTGGTGAAGCGACGTCAAAGTTACGTCACACAATTTTGTTATCAGCAGTGGTAATAATAATTTAATCATATTCTTGGAGTACATGGTACTGTTTTAGAAGATTTTGGAAGTTAAGGAAATGTTTCTTACTTCAGCTGTTTCTTTCAGCCAGAGTATTGGACATTTTAGGAACACTGAAGATTTCTCTTTTTATAAAGCATTTTCAGAAAAGGCATTTATTTCTTTGTATTGAAATCTTTTTTTTTTTTTTTTTTGCCATATTTATAGATATTAATTATACACTCATGGGCGCCGGCAGGATATTTTGAAAGGTGGTGCAAAAAAAAAAACACTGCAATAGAACGTCGATTATACGAACTGTCAGTTATCTGAACTCCCCCCCCCCCCCAAAAAAAACAGTATCTACTATTAGTGCACTGGTTGTTATGTTGAAATATTACGTCTGCCGCTTGATGCATTCGTTTCCGATTATAAAGATATTATTATTATTAGCCATATAGTACAAGGAAGCCTGGCGCCTCCGTAGCCAGGTGGTCACCACGCTTCTTGATAAGACCGGGGTTCGAGCCCGTGCCCACCAAATACGGAGGATGCGGAAAGGTCAGGGAATGACCACCGCATATCCCCGGAGCAATATGGCCTTAGTTGCTAATGCTCCTAAAAACCAAATAAAACAACAACAAGGAAGCCTGAGGCTTATGCTGTACTAGGGAAGGGAGAGGGAGAGAGAGAGAGAGAGAGAGAGAGACTCAAAAGTAGAAGGGAATTACCAAGAAAGAAAGAGAAAAATGATGATATCCAGCTCAGGACCCTGGGTGTGCCAAGCCCATACTCGCCAGATGTGAGCCCCTGGGGTCATATTTGCATATAGCTTAGAAATAGTCTTATTTGTCATTACAGGAGTTAAAAATCAAATGTTGACTTTAACTACTGTGTGGACCCAGGATAGTCTTCCGTGACCTTGTTGCGTCATTGTCTGTTGTACCGTTGTCCGTGGTGAGCGGAGGAGTATGGTGGGTCGATTAGCTTTCATTCAGTCTGCTGTGAGCCACTGCAGGGTGAGGTTATTTCAGGCGTTTTGTTTCTAATCGCTCAATGTTCGAGTTTTTGTTCGTAGCTATTTCAAAGTGAAATACTGTGTCATTTTGCTTTTTAATTTGTATACTGCTGCTCCTTTGTGTTAATAATGGCATCTACAGGCAAAAAAAAAATCGCGATGTGTTGTCAATAGAAGCCAAGATAACAATTATTAATAGACTGGAGAAGGGCGAAACAAATGCATCTCCTGCTAAGATTTTTAACGTTGGTAAAGCAACCATTTCTGACATAAAGAGCAGAAGGGGAAAAAAATGAAATTTTGAAGTTTACTTGAAAGTTAGACAATGAACATGGCTCTAAAAAAAAGCTAGTGATGAGAAATTAGAAGACGCTGTTTATTTATGGTTTCTACAAAAGAGAAGTCTAGACGAACATATTTCTGAACCTTTGTTTTGCGAAAAAAAGCGTTACAATTGAATCAAAATTTTAAAAGCCCATCTGAATTTAAAGCCACACAGGGTGGATGAAAATTTTCAAACTCACCATCGTATAAAGGAGCTTGAAATTCAAGGAGAAGCTTTATAAGGTGATGTCCTGGAAGCAGAAGCTTTAAAAGAGTTTTTTTTTTTTTTTTTTTTTGAAAATGACGAATACATGCGATATCTTAAACTTACGTGAGTCGCTGAATACGCTTCAGACAAACAACAAATCAATGTGGCCTGAGGATATCTCTAGGCGCACATTTTTGTTAACTGTCTACAGAGTGCAACACTTCCTTCCTCAGAAAGGTTAATTAGTGTCTTGTAAATTGTTTTATATTCGGTTCCTTTACCCTATAATTGAAAATAATAATAATAATAATAATAATAATAATAATAAATATTTATTTATTGCAAATACAGCAAGCCAGGGGCAGGAGCTAGCCTGGCTAGGGGTAGGTAAAAATACAAAGGAAATTACATAAAATAATCGAGTATATGTACATAGCAGATGTTATATAGATATTAACAATGACTAGGAGTTTTAGTTATGAATTTAAAAAAAAAATTGCAGAACAGGACATTTGGCTTTCAGTTGCAATTACTGGGTTAGATTATTTTTCTTCATTTCATCGGAGATCTGACTCCTGTAGGCTGCAGAGTTGATTAACCTGTTGCAATCAATGTTGTGATGATTTATGAGGTGAAGGGATGCATTGGGGAACATTCTGTAGATTTGTTTGAGCCTGGAGAGGTTAGATTTGAATTGTTGTTAGTTTCTTGAATTTTCTCTGTTGGTGGGAGCTATTATGTTGGCGCCCACCAGCACTTTGGTGAACTGGTTGCAGAAGTAATTAACTTTGCAAGAAGCATGACTCCAGACTCGTTGATCATCTGTAGCAGAGGCTTTGTTTTTAAGTTTTTATAAAGCTGTTGCCTGGATATTGTAAGAGAAAAACGAAGTTTATTGTTCAGCCATCTAAGAACCCAATACTCTAGGGCAAGGAATTTTTTTATGGTAACTTTTACGGTAACTTTTGGCGCTCCTTTTTTACGGTAAGGAGCGCCAAACCAGATTTCGGAGGCATAAGACAGAATGGGAAAAATGCATCTCTGAACATGGTTTATGACTGTTTTTTCTATCTTGAATCGCTGCTGTTTCTTGCTTGATCAGCCATTTTGATTTTTGAATTTTTTTAGCAACATATACATAGTGAGAATTAAATGAAAGATTTTTATCAAAAACAACTCCTAGGTCTTTGTGAGCATGTACGTTGGGAATTGAAACATTTGCAATTTTAATTTCTATGTGGTTTGGTTGTTTCTGTAAGGAATAAGTTATTTGAGATTTTTTTGTATTTATAGTCAGATTGAGATTCTTCGGATACTTGATGATTTCGCACATCTGTAAATTCGCATCACGGCTAACCTTGTAAATGTCATCACAGGATTTGGAAATAATAAACAACTTTAAATCATCGGCATAAGCCAGCAGATTTGGATTTTCTTGTAGAAGTGGTTGTAGAAATGCTGTAAAAATAACACTGGAGAGAAAACCTCCTTGAGGAATGCCTGTTGTGGTTGTGACGAGAATATTATCAGTGGGGTAGATGAGATTTCTATGATTTAGGCTGTACTGTAGATAGGATATAATCATTGTGTCAATGAGGAAATGATTTTTCAGTATTTCAATGGCTTTCTTGTAATCAATGTTGTCGAATGCACCTTTGATGTCTAAGTAAAAGACATCGCATTGTGCTTTATCATGAAACGCAGTTTGGATGCGAAAATAATTAGAAGAAAAAATTTAAATTATAAAGTTAAAAAATAAAGAATACAGCATCGCTATGAAGTTATAAATAAAATTATTTGGAAGACGTTCATTAGTTTATTGTCTTGGTTGTTAATGAAATAAAGATACTGTTATGCCAGGCTAGAATTCATACGACGTATAACTAGCTTTTTCTCGACGTGCCATCCGCCCCCTTTTTCAGCTCAGACCTTTCGCTTATAATTCAACTGTATACAATGAAGGATAGAACGGGCGTTCAGCAAAAGTCCTGTGCCGAATGTGGGTTCAAACCCGAGGCTCCGGCATTACTTTGTGTTACGTGTCGCAGAATCTTCTGTCGTGATTGCCAGCCACCTAAAGTTAAAAGATTGAACAAACAACGGAGAAGAAAATGGACCTGCCACCTTTGCGCAAGTAACCCAAAAAGCGCGGACATCTCGAAGGAAGAGATATCCACTATCACTCTTGCAGAAGAAACCCCATCTGGTGTTCTTGATGTGCGCAGTTCGATTGAAGGTAATATTGTGTCGCCTGCGTTGAGAACACCTGGAGATTTAAGCTTATGCTTTGGGAAAGACGTTGCTTCTTCGAATAGGGAGTTTGATACCGCTCCTGCTGCCTCCACAAACTTGCAGGTTAATAGCCCCTTTGATTGTTCGTCAATTAAAAGCGCTCTAAGGGACAACACCTCCATACTCAATGCCCTCCCTGAAAGATTTAAGATCACTTTCGGGGAGATTTTGTCCCCAATAATCGACTCTCTTGCCTGCCTCAATAACGAAAATAGAAAACTCAGAGCCCAAAATACTGAAATTCTCGAACAAGTGCTCACAATGAATGAACAACTCAAGGATCTCAAAATCTTTATAAGTGAATACTGTCTTCCCTCTAGTCAGACGTCAGTGATGGACCACTTGGAACCTCAGGAAGCAGATGATGCACTACCAAGACCTCCAACTCAAACTGAGCGCGTCCAGCGAGGAAATCGAGATCTCAAAAATCTGCACAGTTCACCTCGTTTTGCAGACAAAACAACTGATCAGATCGTAGCCCCGGCCGAGATGTTGAACCCTTTGGGTACTCATCCCCCTCACACCGCTCTCCATCAGCGCGATCCGACCTTCGAGGCTGACAGCCCTTTTATACAGGACAAGTGTATTATTCCTGGTGAATCTAATCTGCACCAACCTTGCAAAAGACGTCAGGAGAAGCCTGGTGGCCAGGTTCTGAGCCAGGCCCAGCACGGTTACAAGAGGATGGAGATGAGAGAAACCCCACGCCAAAACAGGGAGGAGCGGATCTATGCTCAAGCGGATGCCTTCTGTCTCTCTCTGACCAAATTAACTATCTTGCGCAATTTCCCAGGCATAACCCACAAATGGCTTGCGCTCAAAGTGTTTTGACTGTGAAAACACAAGGTAACAGAACTCCATGCGAGGAGCCTAATATGTCGGTTCCTACTGAACCTGCCTCGGTCCCTCTGTCGCGGAGACTTGAGGAGATATATAATATTTCAGCTGTCCAGACCCGAGAGAAAATTTTTGTTTCCAGACTAGGACCAGCAACAAAAGTGGAAAGTATCAGGGCACTCTTTGCCCAAGAACATGGGATCAACTTAGACGCAAAAGCGATCAAAACTAGACACCCGACCTATTCTTCCTTTATCATCTCCTGCCCTGCGAATGCAAAGCATATCGTCTTGGATTCTAGCTGCTGGCCGGTAGGCACCCTTATAAAGCCGTTCCAAGAGAGGAGCAGATCGATCGCTTATAGCGGATCCAGGCGAGATAAACAGCCATAGCTACAAAAGGATGACTTGCTACCAGGTTCACACGAAGGAGAGATTCTTTGGTTTATGCAGAATGTACGCAGCCTAAAAAACAAGCTTCATTGTCTCCAGACTCTCCTATTGCTTAATGAGTTTGATGTCATCTGCCTTACAGAAACATGGTTAGCGGCAGATAGACAGCTTGATCTTACCCATTTTAACACCCCTTACAAACACATTGGGAATCACAGAATTAACAGGCGAGGCGGAGGTGTTGAAATCCTGTTCAACGATCGCTTCCAGCCAATAAGGACACGAGTGAGCCAGTCTAACAACTTTGAGGCAGTCTCCTTGACACTGAGGAGTCCTCTTCTTCAAATCCAATGCTGCCTGGTTTACCTTCCTCCGGACCACAATGATGACTCTAGAGCGGAGCTGCTCACGTGGTTAGCAACCAACTTAATGCCTAAAATTCCAACTGTTGTAGCAGGTGACTTTAACTTGCCACTGCCCAGGCATGGGAATGCTCTTGAGGGCCTTGAGGCCACTCTTCGGGCCTTTAACCTTACACGGTTAGTGACGCAACCAACTAGAGCGTGTCAAGCGCTGGATCTAATCTTCCACAACTTAAAAGATATCAAACTCCTACCTGGCAACTTTCGATTCCAATCTGATCACTCGCCAATTGCATGTAAACTATCCTTACAGAGCAATTACCTTGGGTTACCTGACGAGTACTCTGCTGAATTGCCTAGGATAGCTTTCTCTACGAAATATCTGAAGCCAGAGATCATTCTCCAATGCTTGATTGGGTATGACTGGGGGCGTCTCTATTCTGAGCCATTGGAGGATGCCGTTATGCTCTTGTCGGAACAACTGAAGTTAATTGCACTACATGGTGCAGCCAGAATCACCAGGAGTGGTAACAGGTCGAATCGGGGTTTCAATAAGGAAACTAAGATGGCTTTCATCAAGAAGCAGAAGGCCTACCGGAAATGGCAGAAAACTCAACTTCCCTCAGACCATTCCATCTTTAAGAAAGAAAGAGCTTGCTTCTTGAAAAAGAAAAGGCTGGTCCTTAACCAAGCTGTTCTCAATAGGTTGAAGAGTGGTAGAAGGCTCCTTTCGAATCATCATCATCTAGCCATTGACAAAAAGCTTGTCCAGGAATGGGCACAGTTCAGCTTACAGCAGGCAGATTTTCCTGACTCTGATTCCTTTCTCTCGCAGGAGGACTGGTTACCTAGGGCACACTTGTCTGAAATAGAAATAACTAGAGAGACCCTAATTGATGTCATCAATAAACTACCCAACAAAGCCACTGTAGGTCCGGATGGTTTCCCACTCTTTATTATCAAAATTTGCAGCCCATATATAGTCGACCTTCTCCTTCACCTTTTCAGACAAATCCTGCAATCTGGAATAGTTCTTTCAATTTGGAAAACTTACCATGTTAAGCCCATTCCAAAGATCAAGAAACCCAAATCTCCTAAAGACCTGAGACCAATATCCATCAGCTGTTCTTTACTCAAAATTTTCGAAAAAGTAATTCAGCCAACAATTGCCCAGCATTGCTTTGCACACAGGCCCGAGTACCTCCATACCGTTCTACAAAGGAGATCGACAACTACCAATCTTCCTGATACCCTCTTCAGAATTCAGCACACCCTTAACAACAAATCACAGATTGATATCATATTCCTCGACATAAAATCGGCTTATGATAGAATACACCTCCCAGCTCTTTTTACCATTCTGAAACACTACTTCGGCCTGGCGGAAACCTTACTTCAAATTTTGAAGTCTATTTTACTTCCTAGACATCTGTCTGTGACCCACAATGACTTACAAGTAACTATTGACGTCTCAAGAGGCATTCCACAAGGAAGTGTACTGTCAGCTATCCTGTTTGCAGCAGTTTTGGAGCCTTTCCTTGCTCAGAATCCGAACTTTGTTTCTTATGCCGACGATCTGAAGTTCTACGTGAGCTCAGATCATAATCATCAGATTCATGATATCAACCAACAAGCTTCTAGGCAGATATTGAGCTTGGAAAGTTATCTTGCCACAATAGGACTGCATCTGAGCCCTTCCAAATCAGCACAACTGACGATAACCAAGAAAAAAGCCAAAAATGATATCCAAATCTTTGTGAGTGGGGAACCGGTGCAAAAGGTGACCTCTCATACTGGTCTTAGCCTCACCTGGGACGTTGGGTTCACATTTCAGCCTCACTTTGCCAGGATGAGGCAGAAGACGTACGCTGCTCTTTGGGCAGTGCGTCAAGAGCTGGTTGGTGTGTATCAGCCAGCGCTGCTTGTTCGGCACATCCTGAGGTGTATTACGCCGATTCCTCTCTCTCTATGCTTCAGAAATTTGGTCATCTGCCCCTGCCTCATACCTTCAGAAGTATCTTAGTTTAGAGTACTGGTTGCTTAGATGGATGAACAGGGTGGTAGGCCACCCCCTAACTATCTCCAGATCTATCCTACAAGCAAATCTAGGCACCACTCCCTGGAGACATATCATCATGACAGAAAATGTTCTCACGCTTGCACGGCTTATAACGAGGCGAATTGATGCTCCATCAGTATCCGCATTAATCTCTGGCTCGAAGAGGGCAAGGGGAAGCACCCCGACTCCTGTCTCCCTCTACGTCTTACGCTGTCAAGCATTGATTCCCTGAGGAACATGTTTCCAGCAAATTGTCTTCGGATCTTCAATAAATTTAGGATCCACCCTGATAGGTTCTGTGAAGACAAGCCCTACAGGAAGGAAATCCTCAAGAACTGTTACCAGATTATGAACCTATAATACTCACCTGCTGCTGGACAGACCTTTTTTTTTTTTTTTTAACTTGCCTCTTTGTATATGACAAAGACTTTCTGTCTTCATGTAATCATGTATATTACTGTATATTTTGTACATTATTGTTTATTTAATCCTGTAAAAGTCTCGGGTCGAGCACGAATGTACCCTTGTTTATTGTACATTGTGTTCCTCGCACCTTAGTCTGTATTCATACCCTTCTGGCACAGAGCCGTCCCGGGGTGACCCAAGGTTTCTTGGGAAATAAACTGATTTTAATAATAATAATAATAATAATAATAATAATATACAACATGTTCACGTGGTTAGCAGTGACTTAATTTTATTAATTACTAATTCATAAATATAGTTATGTATTTGTATACTTTCAGTCAGGGTAAGCTAACCTATAATAATATGGTTCCACTTCCAAATTAAGAGAAATGACAAAAAATAAATAAATAAATAAAAATAAAAAATCAAAAGAATACGCATATTCTTTTTATCTAGAATATATGTGTATAATACTGCATTCATACGCTTTAAAAACACTTGCCCAAGTGCGCGGAATAACTAATGAAAGTTTAACATAAGTTTTTTTTTTTGCGGTTATACCTGCTCTAAGGAGACAAATTTTGAGGTCATTAACCATCTCCCTAAACTTTACTTGGGTTAAAAACTGTTCTGAAGGAGTGCACTTCACTGCCACGAGGATATTCATTCATTAACACTATGAAAAGCCGTCGTGCGACCGTTTCCTGGCGTCAGGGCACAGTTATACTGTATTTGCTTCTGAAGCGTGTTCTCGTTTAATTCACACAAATTTATGCGAGTGTTCTTGCGCCCTCTCGCTCGCTCAAGTTGTTCCTAAGGCAGCTTTCCCATTCACCCACGCCTAGTTACACTACTTTCTGGAGCGTACTCCTAGCACCTTTTCCTTGGCACATATATACAGCATTCTAGATAGAGCTAGATATATTTTTTTCTAAATTGTTTCTAGAATCTAGACGCAAACTTTAGTTGCCAATAAAGTTTCGCTTTACACTTCAATTCTTCTAAAGCTCAGTCCTGTGTAATTTCTTGCAGTAAAATACTGTGCTGCTCCCATGCCCTACTTTAAAAATAGTCAGAACTCTAGACAAGATCGTATATTCTCATCTATCTACTGTAGATTATCTTGACTTCTAATCTTTCTCTTAGTGTAAAAGAACGTCATAGCCATTGCTTCCTCTGAATCAAAAATACTAGGTTTCTTTATTGTTCTCAGAGTTAATTTTCCGCTAAACAACTACTGATTCTGTTATAATCTCAAGTGTGCCCTACCATGGAATTCTGTTCTCAAATCTGGGGTAGCGTCCCTAAAACTTCTCTCATCTCTTCAATTCAGCCAAAAGAGCTCTGGCATTGTAGCCTCGTGCAGGATCGGACTTATAACTGTAGCAGCATTGGTGAATGGTGGGTTGTGCACAAGTTTGAGACATGCCAGGATATCAGGTGGCCTCTAAAATGGTCTTAAGTTGAGTTTACTTCGCAATTACTGAGAAGATTGGTTGAACCAAGGTTACCTTCCCCAGAAGTGCACCCTGCTTTTAAGAGAACTTGCTTCCTGCGGTCCAGCACACACACACACACACACACACACACACACACACACACACACACACACACACACACACACACACACACACACACACACACACACACACACACACACACTCCAGCATTCTGAGATTTCCTCCATTGCACAGATGCAAAAGGTTTCTGTAGAAATCGGTGTTCTCAGAGGTTTAGAGAGAGAGAGGCCCGGCCATTTCTAGCTTTTGAGGCATATAGCCACAATAAAAAGAAGTGAATTACATGAAAACAAAATAGGGCACAAGCAAGTGGAACATAATTTGAATATATCTTTTACTTAACAAATGCATTTCTACTCTTTTTCTGTGCAAATCCACTAATTGAAGAAAACTCTATTTTGAAAAACTAATTGAGGCACAGGTTAATGGCCCTCGTAGCTTACCTCCATCCCTTACCCTGTTACTGCATTTCAGGTAATGATAAATATGATATATTTATATTATTTCTGATTGAAATAATATAAATATATTATTCCTACTTGATTTGTTTTCTGTAACGTTATATATGCTTAATTCTGCAATTTCAAGCATGAAATCAATTATTAGATTAACACGTAAAATGTTAAATTATTTACCTCTGAAAAATTATTTATGATATTTATTACGTATTTGTCATAAATGTATTTTTATAATGGCGTGTTTACAGTTTTAGCCGAAAATGGCGCTATGCAACAGTGACGTAGTATGACATAGAGTTATGAAAGTAGGCGGCGATTTTAGGCATTATTTAATATTACATATTACTATTTAAGATATTTGTTTAAAATTAGGGAAAAAATCAGTAATTGCTTTCTATTTTGATGAGTACTTTCTTGCTTAATCGATATGTATTATTTCTTTTCACAAATGTAAAAGATTCTGTGAAAATTCTCTGTGAAATATGGAATCTGAAATCATTTGAGCTTTTCATTTTGTAACTACAGGATCGTCTGCTGCAGTTGTCCTTGATAGAGGGTAAAGGATATACAGTAACGTTATACAGAATAGTGATTAAGCATGTTTTCTTTAGTGGAACTTTTATATACTTTTGCATAAAGATATCATTGTAATTCTCTACGGTACGCTCTCTAAGAAATATGGTAAAGAATTTCCTGTATCTGAATTCCGCTTTTGCATATGAAGATATTAGGTAAGTTTTTCTTATTGTGAAATAGGATTTTTGTTGGGGAACATTTTCTACTTCAGTCTACAGGGACAGGGGCGGATCCAGAAAAAAATTACAGGAGGGGCATCATTTGTAACAGGGAAGCATCATTTGTGACAGGTGGCACCATTTTGTGACGTAGGCATCATTTTGTGCCTTGTTTGTGCACAAACAAGGCACAAAATAATGCACAGAACAAAACAAATATGACACTCAAACATAATGTGACTGACGGACACAGGTACACAGCTAAAGTTTGAATTACTTTGAAGTTGACCTCTCCTCAGGTTAACTCGGGAATTTTTTTTGGCTGGTGTATCATAAGCCTCAGGCTTCCTTGCACCATATGGCTAATAATAATAATAATAATAAAAAACATTACGCACGACCAAACTGCGTGACGCCTCGAACTAGAATGGCGATCACATTAGCCTCAGTATTGCCGACTGTAGTCAGTTGAAAATAGCTGAGCCACAATGCAAAAATAGATAAAATCCTATGTTAACAGTGAAAAAAAAAAAAAAAAAAATTTTTTTTTTTTTTTTTTTTTTTTTACTATGTATTTTCAAATGTATGAATTTTGGCTACAATTTTTTTTTTTTTTTTTTTTTACTATATATTTTCGATGTATGAATTTTGGCTAAAAAAAATTTTTATTATTTTTTTTTTTTTGTAGCCAAAGGGAATTTAAACGATTGGTGAATATTCTCCGAAAAACTATAGGGGGGACACGTGCCCCAGTGTCCCTACCCTTGAACCGTCACTGTACAAGGATATATTTCTTGCTAATAATTGTAAATATCAACCTATCCCAGAGTGAACTAAATTTGGATGTATTCAATAGATAATTTAGTTATTTGACAAAATAAAGGGGAGGGTGGAACTGATTAGGGCATGTGTATGTTACAAGAAAAACTTGGAACTTTTCAGTACTGATTTCGGTATATGAATCACTAGATTTCTTTGTCTATTTTGAAATATGAAACGTAGCCAATTTATTTAGTTATTGGACGAACTGTCCAATAACTAAATAAATATTTAGACTCAAACCGAGTCTAAATATATAAATGTGGCCTTTCATATTAATAAACTAATTAAGAATTATTAATATGTATAATTAAACCACTCTTTTACCACGTGGAGTTTTTTCCAAACGCCAGTTTCTATCTGCTTTGCATATTTCCTAGACTGCATGCCATTTTTATTATGTATTTTCAATGTATGAATTCATCCATCTTGCGCGACATTCAATGTATGAATTCATCCATCTTGCGCGACATTCAATGCTCTCACTGTATATAGTACCATAGTATGTATTTAATTTTTAAAGTAATTCGATTGTTGAAATCATATCGCACTATTTATACCTCATATTGGAAAACTTTGGATAATCACAACACTCATACCGGAGGCAGCATTCGAACCCGCAAACTTTATTTCTTCGGCAAGAAATAAATTATGACCTTACCCACTGGACCAATGCTGTGTAATAGTTTTTTTTAATGGTGGCGACTATCGTCCTGTGGAAAACTAGGAGTCAGAGCTACTGTATTATCGAATAAAAATAACGAATACAGTACTTAGTAGGTAATCCTGCACTTTGGTGTCGTGAGTCACGGTCGCAAGTCACCGCCAGCTACAACCTGTCGTGAACCGTATTCTGACGGGTAGTTCCGACTTCCTGAGCATGCGTGACACTCTCATTGTATTTGCCGGTTTGTGCTGGGAATTGTCACGGAGCATGCGCGATAGTCACTGTATCTGGCGTACTATATACACAGTACTGGCAATGTACACGCACTCACAGTAATTTTTTTTTTTTTTTTTTTTTTAATTTTCAGAAAGAATAAAAAACAATTTCCTGACTACATAAGAATATGATTATACAAATAAAAGTAAATACTGTAGTTATAAAAACAATAATGGAAATAGGTAATTATTTTTAATTATTATTTTCAAGTAATATATTTTGTATTGCCTGAGTTACCCTGTGTGTGTGTGTGTGTGTGAGAGAGAGAGAGAGAGAGAGAGAGAGAGAGAGAGGTAGAAAGGAATCACTAAGAAAGAAAAATGATGATATCCAGCTAAGGACCCTGGGTGTGCCAACCCCGTACTCACTAGAAGTGAGTCCCTGGGGTTAATTAGAGTGTTACCAATTAACGTATATGGCGCCTTACCCAAACACTAAGCCACAACATACAGAACTGACTATGCCGAATTGCCTCAGTGTATCCCTTTGTACTTAAATTTAATGGGTGTACAGGCCCATTCTGATTATAAATGTTTTTTTCCCTCAAAAGGACCTTATGACAGAAAGGTAAGTGTCGCCCACAGAAGGTTATTATTTGTTATTTTGTTTTCAGGAGCATTAGCAACTAAGGCCATATTGCTCCGGGAATATGCGGTGGTCATTCCCTGACCTTTCCGCATCCTCCGTATTTGTTGGTGACGGGATCGAACCCCGGTCTAATCAAGAAGCGTGTGTTACGCACTGCTACTCCTTCCCACCTGGCTACGGAGGCGCCTCCCACAGAAGGACAAGGACCTTACGATTGAAAGGCAAGTGTGTCTTATACGTTAATTGGTAACACTGCAATGTTCGATGTGTACAAATTATTACAAATATATACAAATTTGTAATAATCACAAAATGTAAGAATCACAAAATATACTCATACTGTATTATTATTTTCAAGCAATGCAAAATATTTAAAATAATTAAAAATTAATAATAATTGCCTATTTCCATTATTGTTTTTGTAACTCTCTACTTTTATTTTTATAATAAAATTCTTATGTAGTCAGGAAATTGTTTTTTATTCTTTCTGAAAACGAAAAAAAAAAATAATAATAAAAATAAAAAATACTGCGAGTACGTAGTACGGCAGATACAGTGAGTGTGCACATGCTCCGTGACAATTCCCAGCACAGACTGGCAGAGATGGTGAGTGTCGCGCATGCTCAGTCGAGTCGGAGTGCTCCGTCAGAATATGTTGACCGGCAGATACGGTGAGTGTCGCGCATGCTCCGTGACAATTCCCAGTACAGACTGGCAGATACAGCGGCAACCGGCAGATACTGTGAGTGCTCAGCAAGTCAGAATTGCCCGTCAGAATACGATTAACGACACGTTGGAGCTGACCGTGACTCACGCAGGATTCCCTACTTAGGCATAAGTAGGTAATCCTGATATATGCATAACTTTCAAAAAACCAGTATTTTTCAAAAATCGGGCAATTTCCCGAGTCTACCCAGTGGGGTTCACACGAGCTCCTTGTTCACGTAGATTATCCGAGAGAGAGTCCTGAGCGGGTTCACTGCAATAGACCAGCAATCTACCCGCAATGATAGTAACCGTAACGGCACTCAAAGCCGATCTGCACAATTTGTGCCACAACCCTCAAATTTTAAATAAATAGATATAAATAAATTTTAAAAAAATGACATATAAGAAAATTTGTATTAAATTTTCTACATGTCAGTAATAATACAATAGTTAAAATTAAAATATTGTATATCAATCAATAGTAATATTTTATTGTATTGCATATAATACATAAAAATAAAAAAAATATATAGAAATAAAAAAAAAAAGAACAAAACATATTTATAATATAATTTGCAATTTTTAGTAAGTTGCTGTGCGGAAACAGAACATTAGCAGTTTCTGGGTTCAGCTGCACTCTTCTTCCTTGGAGGAGAAATCAGGATGCAGAAAACTCTTTCTCTTCCTGGCAGTGTTGGAAGAGATGGCAAGAATTGTAACCCTGTATCTTTATTTTTGCAGATATGGGGTTGGGTTGCTTACAGAGCCGGAACTAGGGTAGGGTAGGGCATACGGGGAAACAGCCCCAGGTGCAGCATTTTAAGGGCGCATCCGATCAGTTATATATTTTAAAATTGCTTCATTTTTGATTTAATTACAGTCGGATCTGGGTTTAACGAACTTCTTTATAGCGAATTTTTAAAATTCCTTTTGGTAATTACATTTAAAAAGTTTCTGTAGAATGAAGAAAATTTCCATATAACGGATGGATTACGAGAGACTTACCTTTGTATGCTTTGTTTCCGTCTCCGGCCTTTAATTATTAGAACGCGCAAATTAAGGGTTAAAAGGATTTCCGATCCACAATGTAAGTGGAACGTAAGACGTATGCAGCCACCTATCCCACATAGCGAGAAGTCTTGCTAGTCAACTGCTTTCTAAAGCCAGTCAAAAGATTAAGGCTTATTCCCGACACGGATAATAGCTTCTGGTCAACTTATGGTCTTTTGTTTAAAATAAAAATTTTATTAAAAAAAATATTGAATTATCTTTGTACGTGATACTTATGATTCCAGAAATTTTTGTGATTTTGTGAGAGCGAAAAAAATTATAAATTCGGGACTTATAATGACTTACAGAAAAAAATATCAGGGAGGAACAGTGTTTTATAAATTTCGAAAATAACAGAGAAACTCCAATTACAAACTTCTATGAAGTATGGCTCGTTTTGTGACGTCATACCTCCTGAGCTTTTTGGTTTGTCGTCCAGTGGTTAACACTGAAGGACAAACAATTTTTCCAATATCTATTGACATTTCAACAGATATTTGAAAAATCACGTTTTATGTAGGATATAAAATCTGTAACCCCTTTACAACTCCTATTCGTTCATGAGTATTGTTTAATAGAATCTTATCTAAATATAGAAATAGCACTATGAATTTTTCTTTTTTCTTACCCTGCCTGTAACAGTAGCTTCTTGTGAAAAGTCCTTCAAAGCGAGAAAATTTTAATTAAAATAATACACCTTCATTGCATATTTTTAGGTTATGTTGTAATGTTAAAAGTTATATATTGATATAAAAGTTATATCTGTGATTTTATACTAGATATATAAACAAACTTTCTGGTTTTCTAATTTCTTGTAGTTTATATAGAATTAAATTCTCTGTAGATATAAACGAATATTTGTAAGTTTCTTTTTCTTTGATATTTTTGTTTTGTTATAGTCATTATATTATTTAAATTATTTTATTAATAAATATATGCAAATCGTAGGCCGTTGCAATAGTAATTTTTATAAACTCATAAAGGTTGCAGAGGAGTAGCAAGGGGGTGCAGAGGAAGGGAATTCCCCCCAGGCGCCGAGCTTCAAGGGCTCAAACTGAAGGAATTATTTATCACAATCAGGGGGCGCCAGAAGATATGTTGCTCCCGGGCGTCGACGACCCTAGCTACGCTACTGAAAGATTGACTACCTGCATATAATGGGGGCTTACTTATAACACTTTTGCCCCAGGCGTAGCTTTGCATAGTTCTGGCTACGGCTGCTTATTTGAAAATATGCAAACCAATATAGCAACCCTAAATGCACATAGTGGCATAGTGTTTTGGGTTGCGCCACCCTATATGCACATTCGTTCAAGGCATTGTTCTTTCGGCAACCCCGTATCGATTTGAGTGCTTCTTACCGAGTGGCGTAGTAGAAGGCAACTGCCGCTGCTGTAGCTACGAGGCCTCCTTGCGGCGGCCCGAAGGTGAACCACGCGGTTGTCTATAACGCCAAATTCTGGGAAAAAAACACGTTAAAATTAAAACGAAAAAATAAAAAATAAACAAATAACGATGTCATTATTTCGATTTCTATACGAAGAGAATATGCAAAAATATATTTTTTAGCAAACTTCCTATTAAATTTGCGATGTGCGGTCAAGGTGATCCACTTCACAAATTTTGATAAGCAGTAACTCATCCACTCAACAAGTTGTTTCCCCCAATTTATCAAAAACCTAAATCCACAGAGAGGGGACGAATGTCATGATTCGCCTAGGGCGCCGGTTGCTGGCAGTAGCTATCCTAGGATCCCTGATCTAGAGAGAATACCTTTATTCATTTCATAAACATCTCAGAGCATAAAATATTTCTAAAAAAATTGTAAGTGAAGGAATATAAAATATCTAGTAGTAACTTTTCACTTAAAATTGATTATACACTGGTGTTCAAAGCAAGTGCATCACCTAGGAATTTCACATTTCTAACCCTTTTTTGTGATGGTATGTTTCATTAATCACAAATAGATCACAAATCACAAATTATTAATCACAAATAGCATCACAAATAGAAATATTAACAAAACATATTTATTAATAGTTAAGGCAAAGCTAAGTAATATTTGACAGGTGCTCTCAAAACATTCCAAAATGAGCATTTGCAGCCTTTATACAACAGTTTTGGTAAACACGACAATTATGGTTGAAATGTTATCAGAAGCCCTCAATTTGCTTCAGTTTATCATTTTAAATGGAAAACAAAATGTAAAGTTCACCAGGTGCAAACTAATATTTAGTTGAATCGCCTCTGGCCCTGATGACAGCAGCACACCGTCGAGGCATTGACAAGATCAATTTCTGAAGATAATCAACTGATAGTTCGTGGTTCCAAACACTAATTATGGTTTCCTGAAGTTCACGAAGGGTCTTTGGCTTCTTTCTGGCAACTGCAGATTCCACACAATGCCAACAGTTCTCTATAGGATTCAGGTCTGGGCTGTTTCCTGGCCATCTAAGAGTTGTAATGGACCGTTCATCCAACCATTTTTTCACCTGTAACAAATGTAAGCACATTACTGTCGAACCTCTAATATAGAAATGAAGCTAAAGTAACTACAGAAGTGCCTACTTACACTTTTCGCCCGATGACAAGGAGCAGAGTCGTCCTGAAAGATACAGTTACTTGGCAGATTGAAATGGTCTCTAATGGTTGGCTGCAATTTGCCTTTCAGTATAGCCAGGTATCCATTGGCATTTACGGAACCTTTTATAAACTGCGAGTGACCTACTCCGCGGTACGAAATGCACCACCCCCATATCATTTGGCTGGTAGGCTACCCGAATAATTAAATTCATCTGCCGTGCTGTGTGTCTTATGTCTGTTAATTGCATGTGTTCTATGGTCGATTTGTCTGTTTTGATAGACGAAAAACCCCTTTATACCTACGCCTGAGACCGACTAACTCAGCCACGGAATGAAAAAAGCCCATTAAAGTTCCTCGCGTCATCGACGGGATTCGAATCGGGGCTTTTTCCACCCGGTGTGGGGAGGACGGTGACGATACCACTGTGCTACTCGCGCAGACTTGGCTGGTAGGGAATTTCACTGTAGACATATACCATACAGTCTGGATGGTATTCTTCACCACATCTACAGCGAATCGTTTGTCTCCCATCAGAGCCATTCAGGTTGAATTTCTTCTCATCCGAGAAAATAACTGACTTCCACTGCTCGGAGGTTCATTTGACATGCTCTTTACACCAAATTAATCGGTCCTTTTTCATTTTTTGTGAGAGGAGGGACTTTTAAGGACGACGGGCTACAAGTCCATTTTTGAAGAGGCGTCTTCTGACTGTTATTGCGCTTGCTACCACTCCTGTATGTTCTTCCCATTCTCTTTTCAGCTCAGACGAAGAAGCTTTACAGTTTTTAAGGCATAAGCGCTTCAAAACGCGGTCCTGTTTTGGCATAGAGACTCATTTGCGTCCGGTTCTTTTTTTCCTATTAACAGAACCAGTACTTTTGAGTTTGGAAAGAAATCTACTCACTGTCGACTGATTACAAGACACCCTATAAGCAATATGACGGGAAGAACATCCCTCCTCACGTAAAGCAATAATAGCACTCTTTCTTTGTGGCATCAACTGCATGTAACTCGCCATTCAATAAGGAATGACTGCAACTCTTGCAGAGCGTGCTTATATAGCTGAAAGTAACAGCTGATGCAATATTGCGTCATAACTACGCATGTCAATCTTATCTGATGCAATCTGTAAGAAATATTGCCATATACTTACGTTATTCGGACGACAATTACAATTTTAAGGGGTGATGCACTTTCTTTAAACACCAGCGTACATCAGTTTTTCAGTTCTCCCTCTAATCATTTTTGCCAGTGGGTGGGGAAAACCTAGATTTTCCGCTACGCCGCTGCCTCATTCTCCATATGTAAACCCCGAACAATTTAAAACTGTCAAACCGCCAAGCACCACTGCACTTCCATTGGGTCAGGCAGGCTGGACAGTTTGTATTGGTTGTTAAAGAGTACGAGGGGGGGGGGGACCCGTTCGTGAATCTCGATGGAGGGTCAGAATTTGTACTTTCGCTACTGGTTAAGAAGTCACTATTTTACTGATCCGCTGTAATGAATGGTTAAACAGCTCAGTATTTAATTCTTCAGCTTTTAAATTTTCAATGAAAAGTAATGTTATAAATAAGCACTAGATGGCACCATAGTAACGAAACAAAATACATGGTTGAATTTTCACCGTTAAGGCTTACGTAAAGAACATACTGTATTTTGATTTATGGAAAGATGTAGCCAATAAACGAGAGATAGAAAATACAGTTATCAACAACAAAAATAGTTCCATTATGCACTATTAAAGTTATAAAATTTTAATGAAATGCCGGATGGAAAAATAACATTTCCACTGAGTGATCATAGATTTTTGCAAAATCTGGACTGTTAATAAAATTATCTTCTGTCATATATCTTGACAGATAGATGTGCTTGGAAATAAACAATAATTGTGATGGCAGCAAGTGCATCCGAAGTAATTGGAATATAAGACCGAGAATATAATAATAATCTTAAATTTAAGAATAAACGTGGAGTTAGTCAAACTGTTTCATAAAGAACAAAATAGAAGGGGGAAAAAAAATTCGCAGACTTGCGTACAGAACTGCATTTTCAAAGGTATAATTACCAAACAATTTTTTTTTTTTATTTTTATGGATGGCATACGAGATTTGTGTCCGTTTTCCTATCCAAAAATTTTCCTATCCAAAAATACTTCCATCCCTACCGGGACTCGAACCCGGGACCTTTGGATTAGAAGTCCAACGCGCTATCCACTGCGCTACAGGGACTTCTGAGTATCGCATGAAGTCAAATTCTAGAAAAGTGGAATTTGAGATGATTATAAAGGACTGAATATAATAATTATTTAAAGGGGTAAATTTAAGTCGTGCCTTGGCCAAGAAAATCAGAATGGTCTATTTTGTGCTGTGCCTCTTCTTAACAGTAAACATGGATTTCTGTGTTTGCTGTTACATATCGGGGAAATTAACAGTAAAGTGGGGGTCCTTCAGATAGAGGATCCCCCACAATGAGGGTATACAGAAACTCCCCGACTTAAGTAAGGGTTGCGTTCCGCGGAACGCTACGTAAGTCGGAATATCCCAAATGCTTGTGCAGCACTCGCAACTGTGCTCGCTGAATTGATTGAATCAAAAAGAAATGTTTGACGAACATGTAAATAGAATTATTATTATTATATAGAATAGAATATTATATAGAATATTTAATATTATATTATATAGAATAGAATATTATATTATACAGAATAGAATATTATATTATATAGAATATTTAATATTATATTATATAGAATAGAATATTATATTATATAGAATATTTAATATTGTATTATATAGAATAGAATATTATATAGAATTATTATATATAGAATTATAGAATTATTTATTGTATTTATTCAATTTTTATCTCATGCCTCATGCCCAGGAAAAATTACAAAAGCGTGAAATTTAAAAAAAAATTCGAAATTATAAAAAAGAGAGGAGATAGGCATAACGTCAGTAAGTTTTACCTCTCCAGCATCGTTGCCAGTATCGACGTCTGCGGCTGATAAGTACGTCGCTGCAGAGGTTGAGGGTTGTGGAGATTTAGAAGGGGTCTGCTGCTCATCCTTATGAAAGAACGTATTAATGGATGACTGGACGGTCATCTTTTTGGGCGGTGGCTTTTTTCTTTTCATCGTAGATTTCTTTGTAGCAAGCACACAATTTACCCCTCTGTTAACTTTTAAGAATCGTTCGCTGTCAGGATCCATCTTCTCAAACCTCGCCATTGCCCATGCAATTTCACGAAATGCCATTGCCATCTCTCTGGTGATCAAGCGTCTCGGCTTCTCATTTGGTTCATCTTGAGTTCGTCAGCATTTTCTTCTTTCATTATTGCTGCTTTCAAGTCAATAAGTTCTTCGTTAGATAATTCCTTCTCTTCTTCCTCTATTAACTCCTCCACATTAATATGATTTGTCATTTTCAAATCCTTCGAAGCATTTTACGTGTCGTGAGCATATCTATCATGCGCCATTTAAACAACTTTTAGTAATTTCCGCCCAGGCCTTATTAATGTTTAAGATGGCTTGGTAAATATTGTAAAATTTCAAAATATCTCTTAACGTAAAATTTTTTTCATCGTCTATTGCAGACAATGCTTGAGCAAATGTGCGTAAATTGTATGCTTCTATATTCGAAATAACACCCTGATCCATAGGTTGGATGAGTGAAGTCGTGTTTGGCGGTAGAAATATGACTCTCACATTTGAAATGAAATCATCTAGATGCGTAGAGTGTCCAGGAGCATTATCTAATAGAAGCAAAATCTTGAAAGGTACGTCGTTGTCTTTACAATATTTTTGCAACCTCGAGAATGAAGCAGCATTTAAACCAATCGTCGAAGAGTGATATCGTTATTCATGCTCCCTGGTTCGATTGAAAATGCACTGGTAGGGTGGCTTTATGATGCCCTTAAGTGCACGAGGATTTCCAGAATGGTACACAAGCAGTGGTTTTAATCTGTAATCTCCCGTTGCATTAGCCCCAAGCAAGAGCGTGGCCCTATCTTTTGTTGCCTTGAAACCTTGCATTGTATTTTCCTCTTTGGCAATGTATGTTCGATCTGGCTTTTTTTTTTTTTTTTTTTTTTTTCAATACAGAGCAGTCTCTGTATTGAATAATTTTTTCCAACACATCACAAAATTTCTCTGCAGCTGCAGAATCGGCACTGGCGACTTCACTGCATATTTTAATGTTGTGAAAATTAGCGCAATGCTTGAACCTATTAAACCACCCGTTGCTTGCCACAAACTTGGGTTGGGGTTCGCCGGACTTATCCTTAATATCTTTATAAATATTTGTTGCTTTTACTTGAATGGTCATTAGACTCAGGGGCACTTGCTTCTGAATCTGATTTTCCATCCATATTATTAACGGCTGTTCCATCTTCGATATAGCACCTGAACGCTCTTTAGTGATCACTGTTGATCTTAAGTGCGTTGATCCTTTGACGTGTTCTTTTTATACACGCACTGTCCTTTAAAATAGTATTCACTGTTGAAGCAGCGAGACCTAATTCCCTTGCAACAGATGACAAACTTTGTCCTGCTTCGTACTTTTTAATCATTTTCATCTTCATTTCTAAATCAATTTTGTTTCGTTTCCTGGCACTACCACCATTTGCACTTTTCGTGGGTCGCTTTCCCTTCATCATTGTAATACGTAAATAGGAATGAAGAGAAGATTCTGAAAATTTGTTTTTTATGTGATTGAAGATTTCAGTGAAGGTGAACAAATTTTACCATAATAGCGTAAAAACCCACACAATTGCAGTTATCGGGATTATCGCAAATGCAATAAGATGTACATGATGAAGTTTGTTGGGGGTTATAATCTCAGTGCGTTGTACTGTACTGTACATGTATTTTGCATCTACAAGACAGAAGTTGGACTTACGTACATGAAAAAAAAAAAACGATCAAGTACGTAAGTCGAGGAGTGCCTGTATTCAGTGAATGTGCAAACAGGAGCGGACTTTGGCCTAGGCAACTGCCTAGGGCCCGTAATTTTTTGGAACCCGTAAAACGGTTTTTGTTATACATTTTTTATAGTATAAATTTTTATAGGCAGAAGACTCTTTTTAGCTTTCAACATAATACAAGACTTGTATTTTTATATTTAGTAACAGAAGACATTTTTTAACCTATTCAACTGTGTCCTCCATTACAATTTCTGAAAGGTGGCAACCCTAGGTGGGGCCCGAAATGAGAATTTTGCCTAGGGTCCGATTTTTCCTTACTCCACCACTTGCAAGCCATCTTGGCTGCCAGACCTTCTCAGAGATTCTTTCCTTTCCTTCCTGGAGGACCTGGTGGTACCGTAGTTTTATTACTGCCGGGAGACCCAAAGTTTGTTACAGGAATATGCGAGAAAGTTGTGGTAATTAGTCTTAACTTAAAATGTGATTAATATTGAAACATTTTATATACAGAGGGTCTATTTTTTTATATACAGAGGTTATATTTTAGGTCGTGCAAAAAATAATTACGTGACGCCATTCGTAGCGGTTGCAGTGGGGCGTTGTGGTTAGCGTTTGCATATATAAAATGAAAATGGTTCAAAAGTGCTTTGGAGACACGTTTAAATTTCTGAAGTCTATTCCCACAGAAGGTGAACGATGATCCAGACGTAATCGTTTAATTATGAGTGAAGAGGATCATTTTCATTTGAATGGGTATGAAAATAAACATAATTTTGAATACCGGGCAGTCAAAAATCTAAGTTACGTTCATGAATAACCACTTCATAGGCAAAAAGTTAAGGCCGCCGTAGCCTAGTGGTCAGGCGCGCGGGTGCATAAGTACACGTGCCTTGAGTGGCCGGGGTTCAAGCCCGTGACTACTGAATACGGTGCTGTTTCTTGTATTCTGTCTATCTTGTGAACTCCTCTGACCGTTTGGTCGTCCCGGAGTATAAACAGAAAATTTATTTATTTTATTTACCGTTTGGTGTGGGTGTCTGATTTTGGCATCATCAGTCCATACTCTTATGAAACTTCTAATGGTTCAGCTGTCACAGTAACTTCAGCCCTATATGTAACCGTGCTGGAAGAATTTGTAAGAGAGGATCTTCACCAAAAAGAAATCAGGAATCAACTTAGGAATGTCTGGTTTCAACAGGACTGTGCTACAGCATATTCCGCAAAAACGTTCCATGGACACTTAAAAGAAATTGTTTCTAAATTACATTATCTCTCGTTTTGGTAACATTAATTGCCCACGACAATCACCAGATTTATATGTTTGCAAATTAGTTTGATGAGGTTTCTTAAAATTCAAATTCTATTTAAGCCACCCACGGACAATTGAAACAAAATATTCGTGTTGAAATTGAAATTGAATTAACACTGTAAACATTACACAGAGCAATGGATAATGCAGGGCCGTGCAAAGGTACTTGGGAGCCCGGATGCAAAAGGGGTTAAAGGGGCTCGTTTATTTATGTTGAGACTTTGATGGCTTCCTCAGTTGGGCCCCCTAGATTGGGAGCCTGGTGCTGCACGTTCAATGCACTCTCCATTTGCACGGCCCTGGGGTAATGTGAGAATGTGAGGCAGCTGCACACTATCTGACATTTATCTAAGACTCTTTTAGACAGCTTTCGACCTTTAGAATCATGTAGGACAGTGACTGATGGAACAACGTCTGTTGGTTGGACAAGTGGCTATGTGAATGTTCAGCTATTGCACCATCCTACCTTCCCACGTGTTATTTGATGTTGTTCTTGTCAGAGTGTACGTATAAAATAGAAGCACGTGTAAAATAGATGTTGTTCTTGTCAGAGTGTATGTATAAAATAAAAGCAGTCCAATATAGACTAAAACGATTTTACGGCTGAAAACCTCAGACCATGGAAAATTCACTAATCGATCAGTTTAGTGCATAGCATCATTTTAGTTCATAGTTAATCACCGAAGTAGGTGAAATGGCATCGTTTTTGTTGTATCTCATATTGTGAATGAGATATAACAAAAACGATGCCATTTCACCTACTTCGGTGATTCACTACGAACTAAAATGATGCTGTGTACTAACTTGTTCAAAGCAGCCCAATATTAACATTAATACTAATAATTCTTAATATAATTAAATATAGTAATATATGAATTTGAGAATATTCTAATAAATTATAATGCGAACGTACTCACCTGAGAGTAATCAAAAGGCCAGAGGGATACTCTTCCTGAAGTATGTTTCCTTATCTTGTTTTGTTTTCTTATCTTGCCTTGCATACGTTCTAATCAGATAATCAAAACTAGCTATGCCATGCCTACACTACTAAGAAAAAAATGAAAGAAAGAAGTTAACCCTACATACTAAATCCAATAGGTACAGGAGTTGAGACTTTTTTTCCCCCCAGCATTCTGGAAGCCTAGATATAAGCGATTATGTGTTGAGCTCATTGTATAGACAAATATACAGATGTTTAATTTAATTTTTTAAAAATCTGCGTAGAGTGCTTGGGAAGGTGGAAGGACAATTTTTAAGGTGAGTTAGAAATATTTTGTTTGTTTGTTTTATTACTGAGGGCAATAAAACAAAATCTTATTTTATTTTGAGCCTGCGTTGGTAACGCTAGAATCAAAAGGGGCCCATAGGCTAAAAATGCTTGCATGATATGGAATAAACTAACACAAGGAGTCGTTTATTCGCATGTATTCCAAGAAAATAGATTAATAACACTGTAAAAAAAGGCTATCTTTCATTCTCCAAACCAGGGTTAACAAAATCACCTGTTTTATAGCAAACCGACGTAAGCTAAGCAATCAGGTACTTCGAATAGGCTTGAGGCTTTTATAACCCTCTTTTAGGCGCTTTAGCACCTACTTGTCTTTACCATATCTGTCTGTCTGTCTGTCGGTACGCATGTAATAACTCAATTCCGATGCTACAGTTTTCATGAAATTTTATATTTGGCACTTTCAGAAATATTTGTCGAACCATCCAAATTTTCATTGAACCAAGAGAAATTCGGCTATCCATATAACGTATATCGTAGCCGAAGAACGGAATATCATGTTTGTTGTCGTGTACTAATTGGAGGAACGGATGGACAATATAGCGGAGGCGCAGAAAGGAAATGTTCTTGGTTCGAGCATAAAAGTTGGTTTTGATAGTTATTTTTGTTATTAATTTACTAAATACATAGATCAAGAATTATTATTCATTGTTTATTGCATTAATCACGGCAGAAATATTATATTCGTGTTATATTTCAATTATTAAAATCCAGGAAGAAATGAGTAAAGTGCATTATGAAATCGTTGACAGTATTCTACGATTGGTTAATTTATTAAATCACAGCCTGAAATACGTGTTACGTATCACGCGCTGTTCATTGTAAAGTATTACAAAACATGGGAGTGAATATTATGTTGTGAGGTATGTGTTTTAAGTGAAAACAATTACTTTTATATATTATTAGTTAGTCACTTTGCAATTAATTGGTAACGAGATAATTAATTATTTAATTTTTGCATCTATTAATTGAAAAAGGAAAACAAAAACTTCAATTAACTTCAAACGTGAAATATAACGTACTGCAAACGCGTTAAATTAGATACTGATATTAAATATGAAATGCAGTGACTTGTAAATAACAGTAACTATACTAGTCGAAAGTAAATGATAACGCAAATGATTGGCTGTTTACATGGGACCGCAGTATGACTCCCTAGTTCAAAGTTCTCTAATATGAAGAGAACTTTGAAAATGAATGCACTTTTTTTTTTTTTTGAGTTCATTCCGTCGGTTTCGCAACTGGTTTGACTAATAATCAAATGCTCGTATTTAAATCGTTTGAACAATTTGATTGATCTGAACTGAACAACAGATTTGAAAAAAAGAAACGCAAAGACGACCTCGAATAATTTTAGTCTTTGCAAATAAAGTATAATCACTTTCTTTGAAAACTAATATTAAAAATATTAACAATGAATTGCTATAAAGTACTGTATTTCGGAAAACTAGCTCAGTTTTACACCTTACGGAAACTGTTTCCTTCAGAGTAGCACAAAACGTCTGAGCTTCCCACGATCAAACTTTTTTCAAAAACTGCAGGGTTAATAACCTTAGCCTGGCCATTGTGAAACTAACATATCGCACTTCTAAAATAAAAGTGATACAAGTGCAAAATCATAAATTTTACGAGAAGGAAATAAAGAAAGAAATTGTACACTTGTTTCTTTGCAGTGGAAAAGTGACACTAGCTCTCTCTAGCGACAAACAGTAGAACTACGAGTTTAAGGTTTTTCCTTAAAAACTTGATTAATTTGGATGTATTAACATCAAAACCACAAAAATTCGTAATTTTTTTGCACTTGTGTCACTTTATTTTGCAGTTGCGATATGTCATCATCTGCCAGCAGTCCACCAGATTTTTGCTAAATATGTTGTAGTGAACTACCCACAGGACACCACACAATTTTCTGAATACCAACATGAATTCCATATTTCAGCAAACAAAGTCGACCACAGAACAGAAAATTTACAGACGGTATACACGGATCAAATTGCCTTAGCCAGTGTTGCTTCTAAAAGTCTACTACAAAAATTCTCTGTAAGATCCCATATCTTACAAGAATAAATAAATGGAATAATTTCATATTAATTAGTTAGAAAAAATTTTATAACAAAATTTTCAAATTCTTCATTTGAAGTAGATTGCTAATTAGTTATGCCAATGTGAGCAAGTACAAAATAATTGCAAAGTGACAATGGATGGCAAGTTTGATTTCAAAAAATAATGGTTACGAATGCAGGCAATGGCAGGAAAGATATGTTAGGGAAGCAATAAAGTCACTGTCTCAAATTATCCATTAATCGTGGTATGTGCTCGAGTAGGGTAATGGACTGTGATCCTAGTGATGGAAGATAAGTTAGGTTTCAGGTACATACAATGAAACTGACCCTAGAATGCATTTGGGAAACAGAAGGTCATCTGTTTCTGACTACGAGTCGAACAAACCGGATTAAGGGAAAGTTCCAGAAGGAAGTAGCACCCCAACCTTTGTACTTCGGCAGAAGGATGCCAAGCCATACAGCACAGCTGAAACAAAGATTTGAGATGAAGGACGAATTAGAGTAGAGACACTGGAAGAGAAGGTGATTGTATTGATTAAGAAGAAGGTGGAAGAATGGAAACAAAAAGCAGGAGCATGAGGAGAAAGGGGTGTCATAGGAGAAAAAGTTTGGTTTGTAAATGTCCGGAAAATAGTGTTGTAACGTCGTGTCAGAAAGAATGGTCAAGCAGAAGTCCCTGTGTTTGATGTAAAGGTTGGAGGGTGAAGATTGTCACCAAAAGTGCCTATGTTTGATCACTGAAATGAGAACTTTGTCTGATGAATGGCCAATTGAATGCTCAAGGAGCCCGAGCCTTGTCATAATAAGAAAGTAAATGGATGCAGGCCGTTGCCCATTGACTCTTCTAAAGGAGAATCTAGGAAAGGAATGCCTGTAGAACTCATTCCTTTAAAATAGTATTCACTGTTGAAGCAGCGAGACCGTCTTCCAAGAAGGAAGATGGCCACAGAGAAAAACCAGAAGTAGAGGATCAATCTACTGGTGGCTACAAAATAAAGAAAGGGGAAGGAAATGTAAGTCCCCAACAATTATTAAAGTTAATTGTTAGAATCCGCTCAGGACTGATAATTATTAACTTTGTCGAAGGATTGCTTGAGATAAGCCTAGAACACTAATAAATAGCAAGAAACTGGGTTAAGTGGGAAGAGAGAGAGAGAGAGAAATACAATCTCTTATATAATGGCATTGTGTAGAATATATGTTATATGCTCAGAATTATGTTGCATAAGTGCTCTAGGGAGAATACATGTATCCCTATGTTGTATAGGTTTGTTAAAGAAAAAAAAAAAACAAAGGGATATATATTGGATTGATAATTGTCTACAGGACAGTATTTTGTAAGGGTAAAAGGATTGTTTTCAGAGTTGTATAGTCTGAGATTGTTAGAGGAAAGGTTTTGTGTGTATAAAAAGATTTAAAAGAAAATTTTAGTTTAATTGGAAAAATGTATGATGAATATGTATAAAGGAGGTAGAAGGAAAGTTTTTATTGTTCCTGTAATTAACTTTAATTAAAAGTAGTGTCGTACAATTTGCAGAAAGAAAGGGATGATTATAATGATTATAAATTTTAACTAAATGGTATTATTATGATATATATGGAAAAAATGTAAAAAGGAGATAGAAGGAAGTTTTATTGATCCCTAAGTTAACCTTAATAAAGAGCAGGTTGTACGATTTCAGAAAGAAGGTGGAGATAATATTTCTTAACATTAAATGAGATAATACTGTGTAAATTTTGATATGGAAATAAACTTTTGTATGTTTAGAAATTTAAATAAGTGCTTTATACACAAAACTTGCACTAAGTCCAAACCTGTACAAGAGAATAAATATATCCTCAGTGCCCAGAATCTTCTGTCACAAAAATATTAAATAAAGCAGTCAGGTAGCTTCTGAGATTTGGAGGAGTGAGGAGCCAGTTGTGTTTTAATCGAGGGAAATACACAGCTACCTAAATTGGGTTACAAAGCACGTGGAATAACGACACTTAACCAGATAAATAAATAAAATAAATAGTAAGGAACCCCAGTTCTCACAATTGGCGAGCCAGCCAGGACAGTTCTTGAACAATTGGTGATAGCCAGCCAAGGAATTTTTCTCACAATTGGCTTATCCAGCCAGGAATTTCCCAGGATTGGCTTTGCTATTTCTACAATCAGCAGTTTTAGGGCTGTGTATTTCTCTTGTATATTGAAGGATAAGTTAAGAAAAAATAGTTACTGATCTATTTGAAAAAAAAAAATTCAGTTTGCGACCCAGGAGAATTAGTTGTAGATTATTGCCAAATGATCTGATTGTAATTGATTAAACATGTAAATTATGCATTTAATATCTATCCTTAATGACTGAATTGTAGATTGATTAAACAGGTAGGTTATTGATTAATTGAGGTGGAAAACAGAGAAACTAATTGGAATTGACAACTTTTTGACGAAAGACCATAGGAGGCATTTAATGGAGTGTACTATGAATGTTAGGATATTGTTTGGCGAGATCATTAATACACAAGATAGAAGAAAAGTAGGATGCTAGCAAGTCGGCTTTATTTTTAGCTGAGGTTGCAACAGAACCATCCAGCTTTGACAGAGGTGGGAAAAGAGATGGGCACAAGTTGCAGGTAATAGTTTTGGCAGCTGACCAGAATGACTGACTACCATTCGGACAAAAAGCGAGTTTTCTACTCTTAGTCTGTTCAGAATCTAGTTTGGACTGATTAATAATTGTTTTACAATTTTTGCGGGTTTTCGTGTAGGCAAAAAAGAAACCTGGAGATTTGGATGAAAGCTAGTTGCAATATGCGACATTCTTATCTTGAACAGCCTTACCACATATATTGGAAAACCAAGGTTTAAATGAAAGATGACATTTTAAGGTGGAGTGTGGAATAAAGGATTTTATCCCTACAAGAATAATTAAACTGACACGATCTGAGCAAATATTGACATTAGAAGATTTGAAACAGTAATCAGACCAAGGAAAAGAAGAAATTAAATCTCACAGCTCATCCCATTTTGCATTCTTGTAATGCCAAACAACACGAGGTTGGGAATGGCCAAGAGAGAAAGATCCATTGAAGAAGAGATATTTGCCAAGTTGTAATCCGAGGTGCCTAGAGGACCATTCACCTCTACTGTAATTAGAAGGGTTGTTTGTTAGAAAAATATCAAGAGTGTTGGATGCATGATAAGGATTGGCTGGTATTCTGGTAGGAAAGTGGTGAACAATCTGTTCAAGGCCATTAGTACTTGCAAAAGCCTCAGTATCCCGACCAGCTGGGTCTGTGTGACTAGAAAATGAAAGACAGTTAGAGTTGTGAACATTAAAATCACCTTACTGAGTTGAACTGGAGAAAGTCAAATTTCAAAGAGAGTAAGTTAGAGTTCCAAGTGATTAGTGGAGTTGGGAAAACAATAGAGGCAACAGATGACGACAGAATGGGGCAGATACTTCAAGCCAGAGAAGATCGAAAAGAGGAGATCCCAAATTACTAAGTCTCTAACAGGGAACGTCAGAGCAGACATATGCACAATTATCACGTGTGAAACGAAAGGAATCGGACAGCAATTAATGAGCAGTGGTTGAATCAACTTATAATTGGGATTCTGTCAGAAAAAGTATGTGGGGTTTTGCAGACTGTAAGTAGAAATGGACATCAAGTGTGGAACTGAGACCACATATATTTGTAAAACGAAGAAGGAAGTGTTTAAGAGATTTGGGTCTTTTCACAGATAAGTTTGTTCCTTTAGTTTGACTATTCATGAATTATTCATTAGTAAGAAAAGGTAGGGAGGACAAGCTGTATGAAGAACGAAGTTTTTGGATATACACACAGAGTATAAATATACCCAGGTTCTTGACGTAACGTGACCGTTTCCAGTGCCCTCCCCCACATACACACTACTTGGATTCTCTCCAGGCAGAGTAGAAGCAGTGAGTTAATACACTAGCTGATTTGGAAGTCTCTGAAAGAGTTACCAATGAGAGTTGTATTCTCAAAATGTAAAGAAGATTGGATCTCACCATTATGTCGATAGAACTCAACACAGAAAATAGAGTTCTGAGATCTAGGATAGACAATGTAACTGAGGAAAGGAATAACTACAAAGAAATGAACAAGAAAAAAAATATTATTTTGAAAATAAAGTGTAAACAATGCCGTTACGATTGCAGAGAGGTAGCGAAATGGAGGAAGAGAGTGCGGTAGGAATAAGTTTGAATATGGGAATGAACAGGAGCAATACTTTTAAATTTAGCAAATTTCTAAAAACTTTTAAAGGGGGAATACACAGAGAGGGTCGATACATTTTTAAAGAAACTGCAATTAACAAAATAGAATGAAGGTTTAGATGAGATGGAGATAGTAATCTTTGCCGAATTTAAGTCACAAAGGATAGTTTAATTAAATATCAACAAGCTACACAAATGCTGGAGATAGATATGCTAGATAAGTTTAGCAAAATAATTAGCAAGTTATTTGAAAAAATGAATTCGTTTTCGGAGTTATAAGTACATTAAATAATTGTGTCCAAATGAATAAAGAAAATATAGAAGGGTTTCATCGAAAATTTTTTTTAGAGGTAAAAATGACAACAGACGTGGGGGTGACGGAGATTGAAGCCTGTGACCGGATTCTAATGGGACAGTTTGTTTCCGGAGTCAAAGAAAAATACCGAAAAGAAATCCTTCAGAGAGATCCGACTTCCTTGGCACACGCATTTGCATTAGCTCAAGAGGAAGGGAGATTGGACCTCTATTTTAAAAGAGAAGTAAGAAAAGACATTTACCAAATTTATACTGAGAATAAAGGCCTTCAAGAAAAGGAGAATATGGAAGATAGGAAGGAAATAAGAATTTGGAGAAATAGATTGGGCTGCTCTTGAAACAGTTGGCCGAATTGACGGATGTAGTCAAGAAGAGAGCAGAGGCACAGAACGATGGTGATAGAGATTATATGAGGTCAATGAACCAGAAACGAGAGAGAGAGAGAGGCAATTAGTGAATTTTGAAGCATTTAGTAATGAATGGGACAAGGCAAACCGGTGGTCTCTGACTCCACATTGGTGGAGCCAGAGACCACTTTGCGAGACAATGTTCGCTCAGAAATAGCCTAAGGAGATACGGGGGAAGTAGCGACGACCGCTATGAGCAGAATGCAGGTTGGCAAACATAGGAACAAAGGTCAACCGTTAATGAGAGACAATATAATTCAAACATTTTAAATAGGGATGGGGGAAAAGCAATGGACACCTAGAGTGGGGAAAGCCACAGAACATAAGAAATTGACTGGGAGGAATTTAAACTAAACTGGTCTCTCGGGCATACCCACGGTGACAGACCGGCATTGAAAGTAAACTCTGCCAAGACAGGCTAATTTTTGTTTGAAGCTTTAAGTGACAGTGACAGAATAGCTGGTCTGATTTACGTGAGATGAAATTTGGGATGAATAAGAGGCAAGTTTCTAGTAGACACTGGAGCTGCGCAATCTATTTTAATGTGGCATTACTTCACACTATACTGCAAAACCTCAAAGAGGGGAGAAGTAAGACGTCGCCAGTTTTCCTTGAAGGAGGGTAGGTGCAGGTGAAATTCGTACTGATTATGTAATTGAGGACGAGATCAGATTAAAGGGGTGTAACAGTGGGGTAGCGCATGCTTACCTGGTGTCTGATAGAATAGACAGCTGTAGGCATGACGCAATATTGGGAGTAGACTTACTTAGGAAGATAGGTGTTAAGATTTATTTAAGGAAAGGCAGCCTTAGTTTTGACAGGGATATTCTAGTTAGTCTGAAAGTAGAAGAGGGCACAGAGGAGTTAGATAATGGTGACATAAAGGATTGGGAAGTGGAATGTGGAATAAATTCTATAGAAATGGTGGAAGAACCCCAATTGCAAAAATTAATGGGGCAGTACGCACAGGTTTTCGTCCACAAATGTCTGACCTACTCTGCACTAAATTGCTAGAGCATGAGGTGCCCATTAGCCAAGAAGTCCCTATTTATACACCACAATACAGGATTCCCCAATCATAGCTGCACTTAAGAAAGAGATCAAAGAGATGTAAAGGGCAGGTATTATTGAGAGGTCTGTGTCAAAATGGTACAGCCCTCTGCTCATGGTTAAGAAAGGAGATGGAAGCTATAGGACAGTGCTGGATTTACGAAAAATAAATTCAGTCACTCGTCCTATAGATTTCCCCCTACCTAACATAACTGAAGGGAGCAAGGTACCTATCTAAGTTAGATTTACATTCAGGGTGCTTTCATATACCTTTCAGGAAGGGGCGCCTCAGTAGCCAGGTGGGCAGGAGCAGCAGTGCGTAGCACACGCTTCTTGATTAGACCGGGGTTCGAGCCCGTCACCACCAAATAGGGAGGATGCGGAAAGGTCAGGAAATGACCACCGCATATAAATAAATAAATAAATAAATTTTCTGTTTATACTCCGGGACGACCAAACGGTCAGAGGAGTTCACAAGATAGACAGAATACAAGAAACAGCACCGTATTCAGTAGTCACGGGCACGGAGCAATATGGCCTTAGTTGCTAATGCTCCTAAAAACCAAATAACAAACATCAGGAAGGAGGATAGAAAGTACTTTGTGTTTTCAATGCTATTCAGCAAATATGCTATGATGAGGATGCCACAAGGAGCTAGGAATTCTGCAGCCTCATTACAGTGCCTGATGAACACCATCTTGGCAGATTTACTGGAAAAATGTGTTTCCTGGTGCTGTGTTTCCTAGATGACATCTTAGTGTATACACAAACGTTGGAAGAAGAAGAAGAAGAAGACATTTTTCAGTGGTTAGCTGAGACTAATCTAAAATTAAAGCTCAAAATGTAGATTTCTTGTAAAGATTTAGTTTAAGGTGCACCCTTCAAAATGGTAGCGAGGAGAAGAGAGGGAAAGCAGTGATTGACTGATTGTGACTCCGACCACTCTGCGTTCCCCCCTCTTCTCCCTGCTCGCATGCGGCTGATGTCATGTGACATCGGAGTTGAAAATGAAGGAAAAGGAATGTAAAAACGGCAATTTTTTTTTTAAAATAAACAAACAGAAATGCGCGTAATTCGGGGATGATGAAATGTCACGTGACATCACAATACATCGGAACTAAAGAGAAGAAAATAAAAACAGCAAAAAGGAATTCTTTTAAAAACAAGAAATAAAGGCCAAAATTAACCAAAATAACATTTCACAATCCGCGATTCTTCTCGCCCTTTACTAGATGATTGCATGAACATTATCAATGAAATTGCTGTTTATCAATTAAACTTTTTAAAATTTTTGGTACTGGAATTTTTTTTTTTTTTTTAAACAAGAAATAAATTTCACAAACAGCGATTCTTCTCACCTGCATATTACTAGGCGATTGCACGTGCGTTAACAATTAAATTGCTGTTTGTTAATGCACCAAAAATGCTAATTTTTTAAAAAACTTTTGCTGGGGGCCTTAACAAAGAAATTTCTCTTTGTTAATGAACAAAATGTGTACAAACTTGCTTATTTTTTAAAATTTTTGGTTGGGGGCTGCCGCCTTCTAACCCCCACTTTTGGGATCAAGCAGAACTGGACAATTATACAGGCATTACAAGAATACAAATAAATTGCTCTTTTTAATGCAAATGTCTACAAAATTGCTTATTTTTTAAATTTTTGATGGGGGCCACATACCCCTAACACCCGCTTTTGGGATCGAACATAACTGGACAATTCCACATGCATTAACAAAGAAATTGCTTTTTGTAAATGCACCAAATGTCTTCAAAAATGCTTATTTTTTAAAAGTCAATAAGAACTGAAGCAATAACTGGAAAAACAATGAAATGGTCAAAAAACTACAAGAATACAAAGAAAACTCAACTCATCAAAAAAAACTGAACGCTGCAAAACTTAGAGCTGCAACCTTTTTGGCCAGTCCATCTTTTTGTACAACTTGCTCTGCAAATATTCAGCATTCAGCCAGCCCGGCGTTTGCGGACGATCCTTTTTGGCCGGTAAGTTTCCCGTCAGTGGTACACTGATTTTTCTGGTAATATTCAGGATTCAGCAGTGACGGTTTGTGGTGCCACTGGTTGTACTCTCCACTGTCACGTGACAGATTCACCCGCTGGCTAAAGGATTAGCTCTGCAAGGAGAACAGGGCGAAAAATTTGAAGTAGGTGTGGTCTCCACCTGTCAATCACTGTCATGTTGGCGAGTCTAGAGAGGGTGCACCATAAACTAAATCTTAGTTGATTACTTATACCAGAGGTGGAATATCTGGATCATGTGATATCTGAGAAGGGAATTACTCCTAATACAAAAAAAAAAAATTACAGAGGCCATCAGTAAACTTAAACTTCCGACGAGCATGAAGGAAGTGCGCCAGCTACTGGGGATGTTAAATTACTATAAGAGGTTCATCAAGGATAGGGCACAGTTAATGAAGCCGTTAATAGAATTAACTAAGAAAGGAAAGAGATTCAAGTAGACAGGGGAGACAGAAAATGCCTTTATCTCTTTGAAACAAGTGATGATGAGCCCACCTCTATTGAGACATCCTGACGGGGAGAAGCCTTTTTTCTTAACATGCGACACATCAGAGAAGGCGATTGCAGGAGTCCTGGCAAGGTAGCGTCGCTAAATGGAGAGGAGGACAATAGGCTACTGCAGCAGGCCCCGAAACATTCACGAGAGGAATCATTCCACAATAGAACATGAGATGTTGGCCATTGTTTTTGCATTGGAACAGTTCAAGTTCCTGGTTTACGGCCAGAAAAACTGCAGTTTTGTCAGACCATCAACCGCTGTAGATACTAAGGAACATTAAAGATAGAAATAGTAGGCTGATTAGGTGGAGTCTGCAGGTGCAAGAGTTTGATATCGAAGTGCACTACATACCAGGGAGTAAAAACACTAGCCGACTATTTCAGTAGAGGCCGTTATGAAGCAGATGGGATAGAAACCAATAGGGAGGGTAATGTTAAGGTATTAGAGACCTGTGTGGCGACCACTCGGGATACAGAACTAACGATAGAGAAGGAGGAGAATTTAAGGAAGGCACAAGAGATGGACCCTGAATGCAATGGTACCATAACAAACCTAAGACATGGAAAGATAGCAGGATCTAGCAGGTCCAAGCAAAGGGGATGAGCATTAGACTATAGGGGTATTTTAGTATGGGAGAACAAGGATAAGAAGAGGGGTACGATGAGAGAGAAAATAGTCCTACCGGCGAAAATGTGCCCCGAGATCTTAAAGGCATTCCATTCCAGTAAAATAGCTGGACACCTGAGTTACAAGAAGATGTTGAAAAGAATCAGATAGCGGTATACGTGGAAGAAGATGGATAAAGATATTGAACAGTTCTGTAAGACTTGCCATGAATGTCAGATGAGGGCCACCCAGGATGGGAAGGCACGATTACAGCAACATCTAGACCCAGGACGTCCATATGAAGCGGTAGACTTAGATATTGTAGGACCCTTACCAGTCACATCTAGGGTAACAGGTATATTCACATTGGTCTTTTAAAGGGAAAGCCCCGAGGCTTTCCCTTTAAAAGACCAATCTGCCCAGGCCATCGCTAAGGCATATCAAAAGGCAATAGTGTGCAGATATGGCTGCAGTAGATACAGGGTGTCTCAAAAATATTGATACAAATGTTTAGGGGAGGTAGGTAACATCTAAAGGAATGTGAATCGCATAGGAACCCAGAACCGGAAACGCCACGGGAAAGTAGTAGCAGAGGCACAAGAAGCAGAAATGACACAAGACAGTAATTAGTGGCAAACATTTATTTGATATAATATTAACAATGGAGTACGAGATGGATGCATTTCATGATGTTACAACAGATGCTCGAAGGTTCCACCATGAGACGCGATGCATGCGTGACACCGACGCAGCATGGATTGCCGGACACAGTCGAACACACCTGGAGTATCTTTGACAGTAGCAGCAGCGCAGACGAGTCTCGCTCGCCACGAGATCCATTTCCGTCTCCATAAGCGATTCATACACGATAGATTTGAGGGCCCCCACAGAAAGAAATCAAGGCTCGATAAATCAGGTGAGCGTGGGGGCCAGGCAACGGGTCCACCACGGCCCATCCATCGACGCCCAAAACGCCTGTTCAAATGGTCACGAACACAGCTTCCATAATGGGCAGGTGCCCCGTCATGTTGAAACCAAACGTTGCGTCTCACATTTGCTGGAACAAATGGTTACATTGTCAAGTAACCCCGGTAGAACTTGTTCAAGAAAGATCCGATATATTTAGCGGAGTACGTACTGGATGGTAACAGGTATGGGCCGACTAAGCAGTCGCCGACCATACCTGCCCACACATTTATTGCGAAGCGATGTTGTGCCGCATGGGGGCTTACACCGTGTGGGCCCTCTGCTAATCCATACACTAGGTGCATGTCTGCCAGCTCACAGTTCGTATATCGATGCATGCTCTTCGTGCGGCGACTACTGCTTGAATGAGTAAACCAGAAATATTCCCTCTCCCGAACTGATGAACAACGCCGTGTACCGACTTACGGTGACGTTTCCGGTTATGGGTTCCTATGCGATTCACATTCCCTTAGATGTTACCTACCTCCCCTAAACGTTTGTACCAATATTTTTGAGACACCCTGTATATGTTAACTGATAAGGGGGAAAATTTCCAGTCAGAGCTAATGTTGTAGTTGTGTAATATGCTGTAGATAAAGAAGATCAGTACCGTACCATATAGACCCGAGTCTAATAGTCTGTGTGAGCATTTTAATAGAACGTTGAAGGGCGTGCTCTTACATTTCGGATGTCTCTGGAAAGGATTGGGACGAGCAATTGCCCTACTCCTTTTTTTATATACGGACATGTGTCCACACGAGTGTGAAGGTAAGCAGGGGGTGACCTTCACACTCTTGAAGGATCAAAACCCTGTTAATAATGGGTTTTGATCCTTAGTTCCCAGCCGACTTAAGTTTAGAAGGTGAGAGAGGCGAGTTTCCGGATATAAGGGAGTTCAAGGAAAGGATTATAGAGAACTTTGAAAAAGTAAGGTTAAATGCGAGGAGCGCTAGTTTAGAGGCCAGCCAAAAGAATAGAGAGCGTCTAAATATGGACAGGAAGCACAAGACACTACAAGTGGGAGACTGGGTAGTGTTGAGGAGCCACGGAAAGAGAAAGGAAAAATGGAATAAGCTATCCAAAGGACCTGTCCGAATAATTGGAAAATTATCTCCCCTGAACTATAAAATAAGGTTAACCCGACACCCATATACTGAAAGGGTAGAGCATGAAAACCATCTGAGACCTTACCATCTCAGAGGAGAGGATTTCATGAGAGAGACCTGTCTCCACGGGATCTGAGAGGATGGAAGAAGCAGGCGACCCCACCACACCCTACTGTAGGCAGGAATAGCAGTGAGTCAGGTACCTGCCAGATGGAGGTGCTGCGGAAAAGGAGGAAGGTGATTATAGGGGACTCCATCAAGGTGATTTCTGTGTGAGAGATGACTAGGAAGGACCGGAAGTATATAGGATGATGATCTGCACACATATAGAGAACACTAAGGGGGGGGGGCGACATGAAAGTATGGACATAAACCTAGAGAAAATGGTCTATTACAGTAAGTGAAATAACAGAGAGTTAGGAATTCAGATTTACCTAGAAAAAAATTTTGTATGTCTAAATACATAAAAAAATTTTATGGGGAGAGGGTAGAACTGTAAGATCCCAAATCTTACAAGAATAAATAAAAGGAATAATTTTATATTAATTTTTAAAAAAATTTATAACAAAATTTTCAAATTCTTCTTTGTAGTTGGCTACAACTAAGATAGGGCAAGTTAAGTGCTTTTGCATCTAAATCCGCACAGATATTCATTTGAAGTAGATTGCTAATTAGTTATGCCAATGTGAGCAAGTACAGAACAATTGGAAAGTGACAATGGATGGCAAGTTTGATTTCTAAAAATAATGGTTCGGAATGCAGGCAATGGCAGGAAAGATATGTTGGAGAAGCAATAAAGTCACCGTCCCAAATTATCCATTAATCATGGTATGAGCTCGAGTAGGGTAATGGACTGTGAACCTAGTAATGGAAAATAACTTAAGTTTCAAGTACATACAATGAAACTGACCCTAGAATACATTTGGGAAACAGAAGGTCGTCTGTTTCTGACTACGAGTGGAACAACCAGATTAAGGGAAAGTTCCAGAAGGAAGTAGCACCCCAACCTTTGTACTTCATGGGAAGGATGCCCAGCCATACAGCACAGCTGAAACAAAGATTTGAGATGAAGGACGAATTAGAGTAGAGTTGCTGGAAGAGAAGGTGATTGTATTAGCTAGGAAGAAGAAGGCGGGAGAATGGAAACAAAAAGCAGGGGCACAAAGATAAAGGGGTGCCATAGTAGAAAAATTTTGGTTTGTAAATGTCCGAAAAATAGTGGTGTAACGTCATGTCAGAAAGAATGGTCAAGCAGAAGTGCCTGTGTTTGATGTAAATTTTGGAGGGTGAAGATAGTCACTAAAATGAGAAGTGTGTCTGATGAATGGCCTGCTGAATGCTCAAGGAGACCGAGCCTCGCCATAATAAGAAAGTAAATGGTTGCAGACAGTTGCCCATCCATTTCTTTAAAAGAGAATCTAGGAAAGGAATGCCTGTAGAACTTGAAAGCCAAGCACAAGGAAGATGGCCACAGAGAAAAACCAGAAGTAGAGGATCAATCTACTGGTGGCTACAAAATAAAGAAAGGGGAAGGAAAAGTAAGTCCCCAACAATTATTAAAGTTAATTGTTAGAATCCGCTCAGGACTGATAATTGTTAACTTTGTCTAAGGATTGCTTGAGATAAGCCTAGAACACTAATAAATAGCAAGAAACTGGGTTAAGTGGGAAGAGAGAGAGAGAGAGAGAGAGAGAAATACAATCTCTTATATAATGGCATTGTGTAAAAGGTTTTGTGTGTATAAAAAGATTTGAAATAAAATTTTAGTTTAATTGGAAAAAATGTATGATGAATATGTATAAAGGAGGTAGAAAGAAAGTTTTTATTGTTCCTGTAATTAACTTTAATTAAAAGTAGTGTCGTACAATTTGCAGAAAGAAAGGGATGATTATAAATTTTAACTAAATGGTATAATTAATGATATATGTGGGAAACATGTAAAAAGGAGGTAGAAGGAAGTTTTATTGATCCTGAAGTTAACCTTAATTAAGAGTAGGTTGTACGATTTCAGAAAGAAGGTGGAGATAATATTTCTTAACATTAAATGAGATAATACTGTGTAAATTTTGATATGGAAATATACCTTTGTTATGTTTAGAAATTTAAATAAGTGCTTCATTTTCCTAAGAGAAATTTACACTGCTCTCAAAAAACTTGTACCAAGTCCAAACCTGTACAAGGAGGAGAATAAATATATCATCAGTGCCCAAAATCTTCTGTGACAGAAAGAATAAATAAAGCAGTCAGGTAGCTTCTGAGATTTGGAGGAGTGAGGAGCCAGTTGTGTTTTAATTGAGATAATACAGAACTACCTAAATTGGGTTCCAAAGCACGGTGTACACGACACTTAACCAGATAAATAAATAAAATAAATAGTAAGAAACCCCGGTTCTCACACTCACACTTTCTCTACATTTTATTCTTTACTACATTCTCACTTTTAACGTATATTAAATATTATTATCGGTGTTCTGCCAAGGGCAGAACACTCTGCGTACACTCAACTACCTCTCTGTATCTTTCTATCTTCAGTCCTCTTCTACATCTCTCCATATCCACCATCCTCTCTGAATTCATCTGTCATACTTTTTCTCTGTCTGTCTTTCTGTCTTGTCTTTTCCCCTCAACCATTCCCCACATGACCAATCCAATTTGACTTCCGCATTCTGATTATTTCAGCCAAGCATCTTTTCGCATCTATCCTTCTCAAAACTTTCGCATTGCTCTGTTTATCTTTTGTGTTGAAAACTTTCGCATTGCTCTGTTTATTTTTTTTTATCGCATTGCTCTGTTCATCTTATCTTTTCCATCTTTCTTATAGTAGGGTGTGTTTTTGGAGCATTCGCGACTAAGGTCATGTTGCTCCGTGCGTACTCTGTAAATTGCGTGTGTTCTGTGGTCGATTTTCTGATTACCTACATGAATTCCAAATTTTAAGCTAGGTTCGGCCTTTTGTTAATCATTTCGCATCACGACTGAAGAAGTTACAATTCAAGATTTTTAGAACTGTGAACTTTTACACATTATCAAATTTATTCTTCTTTTTTATTATTAGTATTAGCAGTGGCAAATGATGCAAGAAAGCAAACTTATATAGTATCAGCAACAGCAAAAACAAAAAAAATAATAATAATAAATAACGTCCGTACCTCAACTTTGTCTAATTCTTCCTTATTTTTATTTAAATTACTCATCTTCACAACAGAACATGGAAATTTGAATTTGTTCCAACAGTTCCATTCACTCTCTAGATGAAAGCAAATTTGCAAACATCCATTCTTTTTCAATTTAAATTTATGTCCCCTTTACGTGTGTCGTCCAAGCAAAAGTTAAGAGTGCCGTTAGCATTTAATTTCCTCAATTCATATGGGGCCTTCAACGCTTCAATCAGGTCTCCTCGCAGCTGACTAGTTTCCAAGCGCTGCATTTTGCTGAACTGAAGTATTTTTAGGTAAGGGTAACCTTTGAGTGCCCCTGACTACTCTTGTTGCTCTTCTCTGCACCCTTTCCGACCTGTCCATATCCTTCCTAAAATGAAGCGTCCAGACTTGTACGCAGTGCTCCAGATGTGGCATAACCATTGGCTCATACAATAGGATAATTACTTACTTGTTTCTGCTGGCAAAATTCCTGTATATCATTGATAGAAATATATGGGCTGCCCTAGCACCCTGTCTGAACTGCTCAGAGAATTTCATGTGGGTCATTATAATTACCCTCAGAATTTTTCTTCTCCAATACTTTGAGTGTGCTACCATTCGGCTCCAATGGTATTCTGGAATGACTACTTCCCGTATTCAGTACCTTGAATTTTTTAATATTAAACCTCAGCTGGCATTCTGGAATGGTATTCTGGAATGACTACTTCCCGTATGCAGTACCTTGCATTTTTCAATGTTAAACCTCAAGTGCCATTCCTTAGCCTATTTGGCTATCTAGGTCTTGTTTCAGCATCATATCCTTATTTCTGTCATTAACCACCCTGCCAACCTTCGTATCATTTGCAAACTTTGACATTAAACTTGATATCTTCCTCAAATATTGTTAATAAATATTAAAAACAATAAGGGCCCAGCAGTGAACCCCGAAGGACTGTGCTAGAAGTCCAAGAAGGAACGTACCCATTAATAACTACTCTCTACCCTCCTTTATCCATAGCAGTAACTTGTCCCTAATGCTACACTGCTCCATTGCATAGATTTGCATTTGCTTTAATATGCATTTTTGATACTATTCATATCGAACAGTATCAAAACTTTGCTGAAATCTAATATGGTTAGTCATTTTTTGCATCCAGTTCCTTTGTTACTGCATAATAGGGGGTTATCAGATTGATCAGACAAGTTCTTCCCTTAAAGAATCCGTGCTGTGATTGCCGTATCCTACCGCTGTGACCCTGCAATTCTTTGAACGCTGACCCAATTATTATCCCTGGAACAGATTACAGGACTATAGCTTCACTTTTCATTTGATCCTCTTTATGAATAGGAGAAACATTTGCACTCACTAATCTGTGGGATCTCCCGTGAATCCAGGGGTATCTCATAATTATGTCTCAAGGTTTACCTTTTTGCTGCTTCTTTTAATATAATCGGACTGGTTCCCTCGGCTTTAGGCACCTTATTTACTTTTTGTTTTAATAGTTTCTCTCTAACTTTCTTCTGAGTTATCACAAAATTATTTGACTCCCAATTATAACTCAGTATCTCCTTTTAATTATCTCTAAAAACTGCACGCATGAATGCAGATGCAAATGTTTATTCAGTTTGTTATAAATCTGATGATCATGATTAGTTATGTCATTTAAATCCAGTCAGCCAGTATACTCCAAAAATCCGGCACGTTTTACGAAAAAAATCAACAATTTACAAATCCAAAAATTCCAATAACGCGATCTGTCGCTCGGATCTTTTTTTTTTTTCTTTTTCTTTAATTCATGCAAAAAAAATTGATATTTACTTCTTTTTAAGATGTTTACAGGACTGTACCTTGTCCTTTTTATGGTTTTTTTTTCCGGCAGATGGATTTAAACTGGCTAGATAATGCATTTTTTTTTAGTTTTCGCAGAAAAACAACTTGCTTTTGTAACGAGTTGTCATAGTATTGCACTACATTCAAACATATGGCTTTGCCAAAAGGTTTAATTGGCCCTTTGTTTAAAAGTTGAGACTGCTACGACAGCCTGTTTCAGGATTAACTGGTCTCCAAGGTTTCCCATTAGATAGCAGGTGGTCCTAGTGACAACACGCAGGCAAGATAGTCGCTGATGCTCCCATAACCCTACTATAACAACAACAGCAGGCAATACAATTATGAAGAAGTTGTTCGATGTTAGCTGCAGTGCAGTGTACGAAAACAGTTTTTCAAAGTTATAATATAGCTAAAGCTATCTGTTGAAAGTAATGCTCTAACAGGATAACTCATTACAAAGTTTAGATCCTTCTTCCCTCAAAAACTCCCTCGTGGGTATCATAGTTGGTAGGATCACGATCATCCGCACACCGGGTGGAAAAGACTTGAGTTCGAATCCCGTCGATGAGGGGAGGAATTTTTATGGGTCTTTTTCACAACATGGCTGAGTTAGTCGGTCTCAGACTGGGATAGCATAGTTTTTTCTCCCGGAAACTAGGGTTTTTCGTCCAGCAAACAGAAAATAGACATCAGAACATACGCAATTTACAGACTATATACACGGAGCAAGATTCCCTTTGTCGCCGATGCTTCTAAAACCCAACAATAACAACAACCCTCAAAAACAGATGAAAGGGCAAGATCGTGATTATAAATGTTTACAGATGTAAATTCAATTGTCTGTGTTTGCTGTTTATGAAATGTACTCTTCTAATAAAGCTGCTCAACCGCTAGGTATATATCTCTAAAATCTGGCATCTTGCAATCCCGGAGGGTGCCGAATTTTAAAGTGTTTACTGTATAAGAAAAGAAATCTTTGCCACTTTTCTTTGCCAGAGACTTTTCGTGATCTGCCTTTGCCTGCCTAACCACCTTTGTGACTTGATTGCAGACTAGTTTATAATTACTGTTTTAAGTATAAAACGGTAAGTATAAACCTGATAATTTATAGTGATCCCATACATTTTTATTCTCTATCTCTAATCTCATCAGTTTATTTGTCCTCCATGTAGGTCTAAACCTTGAGCAGTATCTTTTAGTTGGTACGAAAAGCTTTGTGGCTTCTGTAGTTACTTCCTTGAATGTTTCGCATTTAGAATTTGTAGTTGATCCCACTGAAAAGAATTTAAAACTATCCAAGACCATTTGTAGTCACCTTTAGGAAAGCAGAACCCCCTGATAGTAGTTACACTTTTAAATAAATCCCACATCACTACACTGTGATCAGTATATTTTAGTTGGTATGAAAAGCTTTGTGGCTTTTGTAGTTACTTCCTTGAATGCTTCGCATTTAGAATTTGCAGTTGATCCCACTGAAAAGAATTTAAAATTATCCAAGACTATTTGTAGTCACCTTTAGGAAAGCAGAACCGCCCCCCCCCCCCCCGATAGTAGTTACTTTTAAATAAATCCCACATCACTACACTGTGATCACTGACACCAAGTGATTCTTTTATCTGTAGATTCTGAATGCCTGAAGAGTTTCTGCTGATAGTAAAAATCAGATTAAGAGTATATTGCTTTATTTTCTCTTGTCTCTCTAGCATACGGATGTGGAAAACAGTCATCCAGTAAATCCAGAAAAGTCTTGCTCTTGTGCGAGTGACAAACTCACAATTCCATTCAATATCTGGAAAGTTAAAATTCTCTTTATTAAACATTCTGATTTACAACTCAATCTATTTGTCTGTGTAGTTGTCTGTTATGCTCATCACAGTCATTTCGCCCATAGCACACTACTAACCTCATTTTTGTTTTTCTAGTGCTTAAGACACACCAAACTGACTCATCATTATGCAATGGCAACCCACATCAACTGGGTACTCTGCGTTACATTCCATGTGCTTCTTATCGCTTATTGGAGGCTTGAAATGGTGAAACCCATGTTTAGTCTCTAGAGCAAAGTTTCCGGCACCCCCCCCCCCACACCTCCCATACTACTCTTTCAACCGATGCATAACCCAAGCACGGTACTTAGTACTATAGGTTCTAATACCTCTCGTGTTTGGGGTACACATAAAAAAAAAAATAAAAAAAATCTAGGAGCATATCCCCCTCCCTTTTTCCTGTCTGTCTTTACTATAAGTCTTTGCTGGTGACACGGTGGTTATAATCAAGCATCCTCTCCTGGGCGGAAAATACCCTGAGTTTGAATCCAGTGAATAACGCGAGGAACTTCTTTTATGTGTTTTTTACACTATGTGGTACAGTTAGTTGGTCTTAGGCGAAGATACCGCGTTCTCTCCCCCCCACCCCCAGGAAGGAAAGCCTGTTTTTCGTCAATCAAAACAGGCAACCGACCAGAAAACACAATTCACATCCCGTCACTGAGGTGAAAAACTTATATGGGCTTTTTTCACACCGTGGAAGAGTTAGTCAGTCTTAGGCGAGGATTATAAGTTCTTCCCCTGGAAACTTGGGTTTTTTTCGTTCAGCAAAATAGGCAAAACCGAGTAGAAAACACACCCAATTTACGAACATGATACACATGGATAAATGAGGTTATTCTCTTGGGGAAGGAGGGGGGGGGGGGGCTCTAAATTTAAATTCATTTTGTTCTTCCCTTAAACATTATACTCTCCATATTCAAATTCTGCATTCCCGATATCTCATTTGCATCCTGTTTCTGATGTCCGTATACAATGTCCACCTTCGATGACCTAACCCAGGGGTCCCCAACCTTTTTCATCGGAGGGCCACATAGAAAATTCATAACAAATGGCGGGCCGTAGTCGGTGCAATTTTCACAACTAAAAACACTGTAAACCAAAAAACGCAATTTTAGCGACTTCACCGGGTCAAACGGGGTGACCTTGTTTATATTTTTTTATAGAAAAACTATAAAAAATTATAAATAAGGGATATTTATTGTAAATAAAGACATAGTCATATTAAAAATCACAATTTTTATTATTATAATCACATTTGATATTACAGAAATAGCAAATCAATTAGATGTTTGTAGTTGTTTTGATTTAGCAATAATTGAAATGTTAGGTTTAATAGTAGAAGTTCCCAATCTTAAAAAGTCTTGCAAATGTTCATTTGTCATTCTTGATCGATGTTTGGATTTTATATATTTCCTTTTTGAATATTTGTTCACATAGGTAAGTGCTACCAAAAATAGAAATTATTTTTCTTGCTAATTTTGTTAATTCTGGAAATTCATTTTCTGTCAAAGTTTTATAAAAGTTAATTAATGTTTCATTTTTCAATAATGTTTTCAGATTATCGTTACTTTGAAGATCTATGATTTCTAATTGTAGATCTTTATCTATTTGTGAGACATTTACATCAAATGGATTCTGAAATAATGTAAATAATTTTCTATTGTTTTCGAAATCAACAAATCGATCAACAAATGCTTCCATCAATAATTCAATATTTCGGACAAAATTGTTGGTAGAAAAATCACAATTGGGCATATTATTATATAAACTTTCACAACACAAAAAATGGGAAAAATTATTTTGTTCAATTTGATTTTTAAATAATCCTAATTTTGTCTGAAATGCTTTAATATTGTAGAACAAGTCATTTACAAGTAGATCGCGACTTTGAAGTTTTTTATTCAATGTATTCAAATGTTCACAAATATCTGTTAAAAATGCAAGTTCCCGTAACCATTTAGAGTCTGTTAATTCTGGGACTGGTTTTAATTTTTCGTTCATGAATATGTCTATTTCGGTTCTGAGTTGAAAAAATCTTTTTAACACATTACCGCGACTCAACCATCGGACCTCCGTATGATACAACAAATCACCATATTCGCTTTCGATTTCCTCCAAGAAAATTTTAAACTGATGATGGTTCAGGCGCGTATAAAATTCACAATGCCAATTATAGTCGACATGATTGAGTTCGAAGACAAAATTTACCGCACAACGATTGCTGGTGAATAACACAATGAAATTGCATAGGTCTTTCGATGTTTTTGGAATCAAAATATTTATTAACATGGCCGATGAAACCAATATTTTTTCCAACCATATTCTTTGCACCATCGGTCGTAATTGCTGTCAACAATTCCCAATCAAACTGCAGGTCTTCAAACACTTTTGATACGCTATAAAATATGTTTTCACCAGAGGTTCTATTCTTCAAGCTTTTAAGTGCAGCCAGTTCTTCTGTGACTTCAAAATTTTGATTTATACCGCGTATGTAAATGAGTAACTGTGCCGTGTTGCTAATATCTTCACTTTCACCAATTGCAATCGAAAAATCTATAAAATCTGTAACTTTTTGTTTCAGCTGATCTTTAACATTAGCAGACAAGTCTTCGATTCTTCTCGCTAAAGTTGACGCTGATAAACTTATAGCAGCGAAGTGCTTAACTTGATCAGGGCATATATCTTCTGCGATTGATAGGCACACTCTTTTCACAAACTCGCCATGAGTAAAAGCCCTCCCTTCTTCAGCAATGATTTGAGATATTCTCAAACTAGCTCTAATTAAATTTAAATTCTGATTAGTGAAACATGTCATCTAATAAAAATAAATAAATACATTTTCTGTTTATACTCCGGGACGACCAAATGGTCAGAGGAGTTTGCATGGTAGATTGAATACAAGAAACAGCACCGTATTTAGCAGTCACGGGCTTGAACCCCAGTCACTCAAGGCACTTGTACTTATGCACCCGCGCGCCTGACCACTAGGCTTACGGCGGCCTATTCTGTTGTTGTTGCCTTTTGAAATCAAAGCTCAGCTCTTGTAATTTCTTGTTTCGCAACTCTCCTTGAAGTTTATCGTAAGTTGAGGCATGTTTTGTCGTATAATGCCGTTTCAAATTATATTCTTTCAACACAGACACTGCTTCCTTACATATAAGCATCTGAGCCCTTCCAAATCAGCACAACTGACGATAACCAAGAAGAAAGTCAAAAATGATATCCAAATCTTTGTTAGTGGGGAACCGGTGCAAAAGGTGACCTCTCATACTGGTCTTGGCCTCACCTGGGACGTTGGGTTCACATTTCAGCCTCACTTTGCCAGGATGAGGCAGAAGACGTACGCTGCTCTTTGGGCAGTGCGTCAAGAGCTGGTTGGTGTGTATCAGCCAGCGCTGCTTGTTCGGCACATCCTGAGGTGTATTACGCCGATTCCTCTCTCTCTATGCTTCAGAAATTTGGTCATCTGCCCCTGCCTCATACCTTCAGAAGTATCTCAGTTTAGAGTACTGGTTGCTTAGACGGATGAACAGGGCGGTAGGCCACCCCCCTAACTATCTCCAGATCTATCCTACAAGCAAATCTGCGCACCACTCCCTGGAGACATATCATCATGACAAAAAATGTCCTCACGCTCGCACGGCTTATAACGAGGCGAATTGATGCTTCATCGGTATCCACATTAATCTCTGGCCCTAGGAGGGCAAGAGGGGAGCACCCCGACTCCTGTCTCCCTCTACGTCTTACGCTGTCAAACATCGATTCCCTGAGGAACATGTTTCCAGCCAATTCGGATCTTCGGATCTTTAATAAATTTAGGATCCATCCTGATAGATTCTGTGAAGACAAGCCCTACAGGAAGGAAATCCTCAAGAACTGCTACCAGATTATGAACTTATAATACTCACCTGCTCCTGGACAGACTGTTTTTTTTTTTAACTTGCCTATTTTTATATGACAAAGACTTTGTCTTCATGCAATCATATGTTTTGTATATTACTGTATATTTAATCCTGTAAATATCTCGGGTCGAGCACGCATGTACAGTTGTTAATTGTATATGCGTTTCTCGCACCTTAGTCTGTAAATATTCACACCCTTCTGGCACAGAGCCGTCTCGGGGTGACCCAAGATTTCTTGGGAAATAAATTGATAATAATAATAATAATAATAATAATAATAATAATAATAATAAGGCAGGTACATCGGTTATTGTCCCTTATAAAAAAATAATTAATCGACCAAAGTTCATTGAAGACAACATTCGGAATCAATTTTTCTTTTCCTTGACATCTTGATTCGCTAAAATTAAAATTAAAAATTCAAAGTTAAATAAAATTAAAAATAATATGTATTTATACAAATAGCGCTAATAAATTGTTGAGCATGATAATCTGGGCAGCGGCCCGACGACTACGGTCTGAATGAGAATAGCTGACCAGGAGAAAGATTAATACGCGTACTCGTCTTTACATTGCAAACTGCAAAGAACGCATTGCATACAATTCTTTCCCTAATACTTACTCGATTAATATTTAAATTAGTGTTTAGCAATTGTTTTAACAGTCGCTTATTTTAACTTTACTATTTCACTTTTTGACAACTCGTGTTCGCCGGAAATACTCGAGGCTGTAAACTTATAGCCTTGGGCACTCGCATCTTGATGACAAAAATAACATTCCTGCCTCATGTTAAGTATATTAAAGAAAAGGTAATGTCTCATGTTAAGTATATTAAAGAAAAGGTAATGCCTCATTTTAAGTATATTAAAGAAAAGGTAAAAACCATATATTCAGAATGGATGAAAAGATTGAGGAATTTTAGGTAAAACTCTTAATGTGTTTCAAAAAGCATTATTCTAATTGCAAGCTGTGCTTGTGGGGAATGGGGATATGGAGTCAGAAATGTCGTGATAAAAAGACACCTTGCTTCGGCTCAGAGATTTGTCCTGATGGGGATGACTCGAATCTATCGAACCGTTTCCAACGATGCTTTACAAGTAATAACTGTAAAGGTGCCAGTTTTATTAGTTATAGTATGTAAAACTTTAAGAGTAATCTCTATAGAGTTAATTTTTTTTAAAATTAACTCCATAGAGATTTTTGGTACCAAAGCACATCTAAGAATGGATATTATTTATGATTCCAAGAATTAAGGAAGAACGGAAGTGGTTTAAGAGATAGACTCATGGTTTGGCAAAATAAATGGAAAGGGATTGGTTGGTGGTTTTGGCGCGCATCAGCAACTTGAACCATATTGCACCGTATATATGTTTCTAAATTGCATGTGTTTCGTGGTCGATTTGTTGGTCCCTGGACGAAAAACCGGAGTTTCTTGAGAGAAAACCATGCTACCTCGCCTGAGACTGACTAACTCAACCATGTGTGAAACAGACCTATAAAGATTCCTCGCTTCATTGACAGGATTCGAATCAGGTCTTTTCCACCCCAGTGGAGGATGATGATTATACCAACTGTGCTACCCACGAGGGCATTTTTGATGTAATGACTGTGGAAAAGGCTAAAGGGTGTTGGTCATTTAATTTGATGTATCTACTGGACATGGAAATTAGTCCTGATTAGCCTCTGTATGTGGAGTTGAGGATAATCTTAATTGTGCATGTGTTGCTAAGGAGACTATTGACACATACTGTTTCAGTGTCAGAATTATGAAGATTATAGACAAGAATTATGGGGACAGATAGGGTTAAAGAACTGTAATAAAGATTTCTTGAGAAGTGCAGTTTTCAGAAAGTTTATGGCTTTCATTAATAAGTTTTTGAAAGGAGATTTGTTTTTATATAGCAGAGGTGCAAGTAATGCATATAGTTAACAATTGTAGATAGTTCTTAAATGGGACTTATACATTGTTCTTTTTCAATGAATGTAAATATGAAATGCTGTTTTTAGAGTTGTATAGTATAAATATGGCACACATATAATGTTTTAAAAACGGCCTCCATAGCTGTGTGGTCAGGAGTCAGAGTACTGTAGCACACGCCCTTTGAGTAGACCGGGATTCAAACCCCTGACTGCTAAATATGATCGATCTGCCAACCCGATCTGAATAGCATGGCAGATTATGGTCCATTACCCTCAACATGAATTGTTGAGGAGGAGTCCATCCTGCAGCGGATTGATTATGGCTTCAGTTTACCTTTTTAATTTTTTAATTATATTTGTTTTTAAAGTTTATACAACTTTTTTGAGTTGGAACTAGTTAGTAGCGACCCACATCCTCATTGGCAGGGATGGCAACCCGGACACAGAGTTTAAGAATTTAAACTGATGTCTTGGGATAAATGCCCATAGAACAGAAATGGCTCTGCTCTGCTCTGAACAGTGATGATAGTAAATTCCATGATCATAAACTTTTCAAGGCAGGATTCTGGAGAAAGGACTATATCAGAGCTGCATGAAGTGAGTTAGATAATAGATGTCTTTGAATGAATTGGAAAATTCAGGATTTCTTATTCCGTTCAACTCCTGCATTACAGACCATATAGTTGCTTAGGTTTTTGCCCTTGTATGCAGAGTGGTTTGTCTTCAACTCCATGCTAGCATGGAGTTGAAGGCAAACAATGCTACACGTTCCTAGCAAACTGCTAGGAACAATAAAAATAATAAAATGTCATTCTTACCTGTTTACAGGGATCGAAATGAAAAATTGTGCGAAGGCGAACGCTCGTTAATGAAATATCTTATTTTAATAATTAGGTATGTGCATGATTTTACATATGTGTGTAACGAACAGGAATAGCGTTCCTGTATTCTCCAGTCTATTGCGAACCCTAAGTGTTTCTTTCCCTCCGGAAAGAATGACGGACGAAAAAAATAAATAAATAACAAACCTACAATACACTAGTCAGACGAAAATCTATTGAGAAAATGCAATTTTTTCATATATATTTTTTTTTAATGGGATAAATGCTACTTTTTTATTTAGCGTACCATTTTGCATCATACTTATTATCAGTAATATGCCTCCTGCCACTGAAGTTATCGAAAGCGGCTGTATTGTCTGCTCTACCCGCCGTTGGTAACCACGCAGTGCAAGAGCGCATCACGCCAACATCGCAACTAATCGACTTTAGTAGCAGATAATGCTTGGTCTTAGAGTCTCGCAGTGGGAGAGTCGATTTGTAGATGAGGGTAGTTGTCGTAGACGATGTGACAACTTTGTCTCAGATACATATATCAGCCTATAAATTTCTTATTTGCCATTTTTTTACCATTAGAGACAATTAATTAAATTCATTTATCAGTTCTGTGAAGTTATAATTGTTTCCGAATGCCTCCTATATATATATTATTGCCTAAAAAATAAAGAAATGAAAATACATATGGAAAATGCCTCTGTATAGCCAGGACTAGGGAGGTTTGCAGTGCAAAAGAAAAAACTAATAAAAAATAAAAGTGAAAAAAGTGCATGCATCATCCTTGAATATTGCACAGCGAAAGTTATATATATTTAATTCCAGACAGTACATCCTCATCATTGAATATTGCACAGTAAAAATTATATCTTTAATTCCAGACAGTACATCCTCAGTCCATATATCGCGGGATCCAGCAACAGACCGCTGTTTCTGTTTCCGCGCCTACAAAAAAAAAAAAAAAAATCAATAAATAATAATAAATAAAATAAATAAATAAATAAAAATAAATATATATTTTTAAATCGTATTCGACATAGGGATCATCGTGGGTGTAAATCTAAGCCCTACAATAGGAGATCTCCGTGCTATAAACTGCAGAAGAGAAAACCATCATCTCTCATCAGCCAGACTACCGTTTTCATTTTTAGTTCCAGTTAACACTGAATTAATTTTTATCTGTTCGCATAATCGACGCCTGGAAAATACAAGACGAAGTTTCAACTTGTAATTTAACCATTCCACACAAAAGCATTCTATTGCCAAAATTGGCTTAATTGAGGAAACAGCAGCATCCTCATTGTAATATGCAAGCATTTGTCGACATTTCAATCAACCAATAAGATTTAAGTCGTACATGACCGACGCGTCACTCGGAGGCACCTTACGATAGTAATAACTGCGCATGCGATTGTTTACGTGTTTTTGATCGCTTTTCCTTGTTTTCTTATTTAATATATAAATGGTAAATTCCATTTATAACAAACTTCGGGTGATATAATTTATGGAAATTTAAAAGAAAAGTGCGAATTCGTCATTTGTTTCATTTCGTTGTCATTTATGATTTGAATACATCATTTGTAAATTTGTCACGTGCTCATGGGTAGAGAGTACTACCTGGCTGAACAACTTAAGTGTCAGGATAACTCAAATTGACATCCGTCTGTTGCATTTTGTTAGTAAACATAACTTAGCTTCAGGTACTGTAGTATACTGTACCTGAAGCTAAGTTACGCTTTTCCGTACTGCCAGTGATGGATGTACAGATATGTCAGTGAGAAATAAAGACCTAGTATCTCGCAGTTATTAATTTCCACTACTGCTTTTCTGTAAATATAAACTTAGTACACAACAGTACAGGCCACGGCCTGTATTGTAGCTGCTGGTTGTATGCTGCGTTCAGAATGGAACAGAGCGCATCGGAACGTCGGTGCGGTTTGTCACACGTGTCGGTAATGTCATTACATACTTGATCATTAAAAATATATTTTATCAGGTGACCAAAAAAAAATCATGCTGTTTTTAGGATAGAATTAAAACATAAGTAAAAAAAAAAAAATCAACAAAAACACTTTATTCCCCTGCGATCGTTTGGCTAAAGGATAGAAGTTCATAACGGACAATACTGGCTGTATTCCACAAGACTCAGCATAATCTTCTGTTGGTGAAGTAGAGCTTCGATGTGTTTGTGTAGGACAGGCTCACAAGATGACAACCAATGATGCGATCGTTTGGTGCTTCTTGCATAAGCCAGGTTTCGTTGTATGTCAACAACCGATTTAAAAATGGCTCATTATTGTAATGCGAAAGCAGTAGCAAGCAAATTGATAGTCTCTGGAGGTTGTTGTCGGCAGTGAGTTTACGTGGAACTCAGTTGCTCAGTGTTTGTATGCCTTTCCCAGTTGATTCAAATGCAAACGAATGGTTTCATTGCTCACATTCGATCTTTCTGCAAGCACCTGGCGTGCTTGGCTTGAATCTGACCCAATGGCACTCTTCAGTTCATCGTTATCAGAGCAGTCAGTAGTCCCTCATGGGATACATCATCAAGTGACCCATTACCCTATTTAAATTTTTTCAACCATTTTTGGGCTTCACACGTTCGGTCATAAGAGCCATTAAGATATGCATCTTAATGGCTCTTGAGCAGCATTTGCGCTAGGCTTGTACTCCATAATGTAAACATAGTCGAATAACTTGTGCAGACATTTTTTTGTCACTGTTTTGCTGTTTTAGGGAAGCGGACTTACCCTTGCTAAGCATCAATTATCACTAGTACTTTCGAAGTACATTGACGGATAATCGCTAACAATGGCTTCCACATAATTTTTTTTTTTTTTTTGTCAAAATATGTAGAAGCATAATATTCTGGGGATTTTTTCAAGGTTAATGGCATTAGCGAACATTTTTGGTTACCTCATGTTAACTAGTATTCTGTTTCTTAAAATTTTCCACTTCAGCCTGTGGTGGTGGTGTTTTGGAGTTTATTGGCGTAACGGCCACTGTGATCAAACTGCGCCTTTTACTGTATCTCACAGTGGAACTGTAGTGAGTACACCCTCCGATAGAAAGGATACAATTAATCTTTACTGGAACTCATCTTCTCTTTATACCATTATTTCATGAAAAAAAAAAAATGAAACACAATTTTACAATTGGCATCGATATTCAAAGAATGCAGCTCTGTTATAAATATCGAACTTTCGGCTGCTAAGTCCACCCTCCCTTTCCCTATTTGAGAGTATTTTTACTTCAGCAAACATCAGTCATTTATTGAATAATGTGGACAGAATATTAATCTTGAAAAATCTGTATGAATATTTTTGGTTACCTAATATGCTGTTTACATAAATGTTGAAAAATGACATTGAACTGTTTTGTACGTCATCCATTTCACAACAGAATGATTTTTGTATTGTGCTTATTCAAATAAATAGAACTGTTCTCTGCAGTGCCAGATTTGTAGTTCTTAACCAAAGCACATGAAGAAGCATCAACATAAAATTTTTAATCTCATAAAAATGAAACAACTAAAGTCCCTTGAAATTTTTGGTGTGATAAAATGTGACTAGCTTTAACTTTTTCGATGGTATTGCCATTCCATCAGGAGTGGGGACTGACAGGCGCCAAAAAACAAGCCTTATACTGAAATATGATGTACCTTCTACTGTTCTGGATGGACTGGTGCATAGTTTCCAGACGCTGCAATTGCAGAACTGAAGCCTTTCTTGGTAAGAGCAACCCTGTGTTCCCTTCGCCAATCTCGTTGCGCTTATCTCTACTCGCTTCAGCAGCTACATATCCTTTCTAAAGTGACGCCTCCAGCATTATATATAGTAATCAAGATGTGGCCTGACCATTGCCTTGTGCAATGGGACAATCACCTTATTCTTGGTAGCAAAATTCCTGTATATCTTTGACAAAACCTCATGAGCTTATCTGGTAGCCTGTCTACTTTGCGCAGAAAACTTCATATCCAACTACACAATTATCCCCAGATCTTTTTCGTTTTCCGCTATCCTGAGTGTATTGCTGATACTCATATGCAGTCCTTTGTTTTTCAATTTTAAAACTAAATTGCCATTTCTCAGCCCATCTGCGTAATTTTTATAGGTCCTCTTGCACTAGCATACCATCATTACTGTCATTAACCACCCTGCCAACCTCTGCATCATCTGTAGCTTAAACATTAAACATGTTTTTACCTCGTCAATATCATTAATAAATACAGAAAGCAACAATAACCCAGCACCGAACCATGTGGAAATCCAATAATAACATTACTCCGCAAAGAGTAGTGTCCATTGCTAACCACATCTCCCCCTCAACCATCCCTTCATAAACAGCAGAAACTTTCCCTTAATGGCAGACTGCTCCAATTTTTATGTGCAACAGATCAAAACCTTTCCTGAAACCAAGTACAGTATATGATATCAAAATTATTTTTTTTATCCATTTCTTTTGTCACTGCAGCATAGTAATCAATAAAATTGTTCAGACAAGATCTCCCCATTAACAAACCCATTCTGTGACCGGGATATAACTGCACTCGTGTCTAGATGGTCCTGCATTACTTCTTTAATCAGTGACTCCATTATTTTCCCTGGTACAAAAGTTAAGCCAACAGGTCTGTAATTAGTCGTGTCACCCTTTGATCCCCCCCCCTTTGTGAATTGTACAACTCCAGTCCACGGGAACTTCCCTTGAATCTTAGCATGCTCTCAATTATGGCTAAGGGTTTGCTTAACTCCTTTGTTGCCTTCCTTAATATAATTTAGATAGATCCAATCCCCTGGTGCCGTTATTTTTAACTTCAACAATTTCTCTTTTGCTTTCTTCTCAGTTATTACAAAATCATTTAGCTTCCTGTTAGAGTTTGATAAACACTGGCATCCGCTTCCCTAAAGAATTTCTCATATGCGAATGTAGATGCAAAATACTTATTCAGTTTGTCATTAACCTGAGCAGGATCGTCAACTATTGAACCATCGATATCAACTGGGCCAATGGGATTCATCCTCTTCCTACGAGTGTTTACTTAAGTAAAGAAGTCTTTATTATTTTTCTTTGCATTGTTTGCGAATGATTTCTCGTAATCTGCCTTAGCTCGCCGAACCTTCTTTATGGCTTTATTACAGACTAGTTTATATCTTTCACAGGCTTCTGTAATACTTCATACTTTATAAGCATCCCATGCATTTTTCTTCTCTCCCACGGATCTTTTAGTTCTGACATGCATTTAGGTCTAAGCCTTGAACAGTACTTCTTAGTTGGTGTGAAAAGCCTAGTAGCTTCCAAGATTAATTCTTTTAATGCTTCCCATTTAGAATATGCTGTTGTAACATCGTCAGTAGTTCCATTGCATAGAATTTAAAAACTGGGTGAGACTACTGTAGTCACTGTTAAAAAAGCAAAATCTGTTCCCTTTCCCCTTGAGAGTAGTTTCGTCTTTAAGTAAATCCCATAACAATACACTGTGATCACTGCCACGTAGTGTTTCTTTTATATGCAGATTCTTAATGCATGAATCACTGCTGATAATCAGATCGGGGAATATGTCTCTCTTATTTATTCTCTAACATGCTACTGTAGAAAACAGTCATCCAATAAATCCACAAAAGTCTTGCTACTGTGTGAGTGACCAACTCACAGGTTCCAGTTAATATCTAGAAAGTTAAAATCCCCCCTTATAAGACATTTTGATATACTGGCCACTCTATTTCTCTGTACAGTTGTTTGTTGTACTCATCAAAATCATTAGGCACATACCTATTCTCATTTTTGCTTTCTCCGTGCTTATGTCACACCAAACTGACTCAACATTGCACTGGTTGTGCATATCAACTGGTACATGGCTTTATTTTATTTGCTTAACTAAAAACATAACCCTTATCCACCTCCTATCCTGTCTGTTTTTTGCTTACGGACATTTTAGTAACTGTTTTTTTTTTTTTTTTTTTTTAATTACAGTGTCCTAGCATTTGTGTATATCCAGGTATACGTGTACCTCTTCTTGTTCCTAGTTACACTTACACAATCCAGGTATTTTACTTGTTTCATGATGATCCACATCTTTCCAAGCCAGAGGTAAGAGCCATACCCAATATATGCCACTGAGGGCTTTTGTAGTGCGGTACCGAGACAATTTATTGTGAAATTATTATACATGGATCACCACCATTGCATTAAAAATATACTTTTTTCCCTCAATAAAATGATTAAAAGCGTAATATAGCAAAAGAGCATATGTTCTATTCTAAATAACTACTCAGGTGGATAAAGTTTAAGTGTTTTTCGTTAATATTTTAATTACAATAGTAAAAAAGAAGGCGATCATGCACATATTTTTCAATATGTAGGATACTTCATCCCTGGAGAGTAAAAGTACCTAAGTTACATGACAGGTAGATCGAACGAATGGGACAAGAAAAAGAACTAGTTCTCTTTAAAAGTGGTACGCAGTCAATTGTAACATAGCAGACATGGCCATTTGCAAGACAGAAAGATTGGGACAACCAAAATCATCTGCTGGAATATCATATATCTATGCCAATGGAAGACAGAAGGTAAACTAAAGCTATTATATTAGGGTCACCCAAAGAACAAAAAATCAGTCAAGAAACACTTGTCATGATGAACCAAAGACGACAAATGAAGAGCAAGAAAAACACTGACAGGGAGAAAATTGAATATACTGAGTTATGCAAAGCTATTAGAAAGAGACTCAGAGAGGACATAAGAAAATTTAACACAAGAAAAGTAGAAAAGGCATTAAGGGAAAAACAAAGGATTTAAATCAGAAGTCATGAGCGGTAATACAGAAAGGCAAATGATACTGAAACTGAAGAACAGCGATGATGTACTTATGGATAGCAGAGAAGGCATAAATAGCAGAAGACTACTATAAAGAGTTATACAAGGAGCGAGGGAATGATAATAGCAGTGGGGAAGATGGATTGCAAAGTAGCAACACATACGACATACCCGATATTCTTCCTGATGAGGTAGAACATGCATTGAAGAAAATGAAGAATCAGAAAGCCCCGGGGGAAGATGAAGTTACTGTAGAGTTGTTAAAATTGGGAGGAAGAGACATAACACAAAAACTGGTAAGGCTCTTCAGAAAGTGCATTAGAAAAGGTGTGACGCCTAAGCAGTGGAATAATGCAATCATAGTTTTGCTGCATAAGAAAGGAGATAAATCAGAAATTGGAAATTATAGACCAATTAGCTTGTTATCCAACATCTACAAGTTGTTCACAAGGGTCATTACTAACAGATTAGAAAGAATACTTGGTGAGAATCATCCGAAAGAGAAAACTGGCTTTAGGACAGGATTCTGAACTATGGATCACCTTCACGTAATATCACAGCTAATGGAGAAAGCAAATGAATATAAAACACCATTATGCCTGGCATTTCTGGATTATGAAAAGGCATTTGACTCCATACAGCATAAGGCAATGTTTCGGGCACTGGAAAGACAAGGCATAGATACCCCATATATTAAGATTTTGAAGAAAATATATGAGAATGCTACCTCCTTTATTAGAATAGACAAAGACAGTAATAAATTTAAAATTGAGAAAGGAGTTCGACAAGGAGACACTATATCTCCGAAATTGTTTACTGCCGCACTTGAGGAAGCTTTCAGAAGATTAGACTGGTCGCAGAAAGGAGTCAATGTGAATGGAGAGTACCTAAACGATTTACGATTTGCAGATGACATTGTGGTCATAAGCCACGATCCCAAAGAATTAGAGGAAAATTTTAATCAGTTATGCACAGTTAGTAAGGATTTTGGACTAAAGATGAATATGGCTAAAACAAAAGTAATGATGAACAAGTATGCCACAGAAAGGGATATAATGATTGAAGAAGCAGTAATTGAAAAGGTGGAGTCATATACTTATCTGGGACAAGTCATTAGCTGTAATAATGATAAATGGTTGGAAGTCAAGGGAAGAATAAATTTTGTATGGATAGCATTCAGGAAATATAGTCACATACTGAGGAGCAATATCCAAATTTGTCTGAAACGTAAAATAATGAACCAGTGCATACCCCCACCATGACTTATGGAAGTGAAACTTGGGCACTCACCAAAAGAATGGAAGAGAAGCTGAGGGCTACACAGCGAAGAATGGAACGAATTATATTGGGAATCAGACTGTTAAATAAGAAGAGAAACACATGGATTAGGCAGCAAACTCAAGTAAAGGACATTCTTATCAAAACTAAAGAACTAAAATGGTCTTGGGCAGGACACATAGCTCGAAGACATGATGACAGATGGGCTAAGAAAATAACAGATTGGTACCCAAGAGGAGCTAAGAGAAAACCTGGAAGACAACAACGGAGATGGACAGATGAAATTCATGAGTTTGTGGGTAGTAAATGGATGGCCATTGCACAAAACAGAAGGAACTGGAAAGTTGCTGGAGAGGGCTTCATCCTGCAGTGGATTGAAAATAGCTGATGATGATGATGACCCGGTAATTTATTACATATACCCAAGTGTATTGTGTCTGTAAATTGCGTGTATTCTCTGGTAGATTTCCCTGTTTTGCTCGACGAAAAAACCCAAGTTTCTGTAAAAAAAAAAAAAACAACGTTGCTATCTTCGCCTGCAACCGACTACCTCAGCCACGGCGTGAAAAAAGCCCATTAAAATTCCTCGCGTCATCGACGGGATTCGAATCTGGGCCTTCTTCATCCGGTGCGGGGAGGTCGGTGACGATACAACTCTGCTACCGCGCAGACAAGACAGAGTGTAAGGTAAGGTAAGGTATATTGATGTTATGGGGCACCAGGGGTTCCCCCCATCTCCGCGTTGCTTTCATTGTTGGTGTACCAGTTTGCTGGGAATGGCAGAGATTTCAAAGTGTGTGGGTATTGTACATGTGTAATGTCATGTACCGTTGTTCATCTGGTCATTTAGCCGCTGGGCTCCTGCTGGGATTCGAAATCATAATATGTATATGTATATACACTTGTATATACTAATTTCGCTTGTCTGCATACAACATACGTTGTATGCCCATACACACCGCCGGGGGTTTGATATTACGTAGATGGATAGGCCGAGACTGGGCGAAAATTATTTTAAGTGTTGTTAAATTTAGTGTGTGGGGCGTTCGAGTTGTATATAGATAGAGTACGAGGGGAGACAGAAGACTGGGGGGTAAAGATAGAAATATGGGAACGATAGAGGAGGTGCCCCCAGTTAGTCAGTGAGGCATGCCCATGCCTCACCAGAGAGGAAAGAGGAGGGGTGTTTCGGCGAGGGGAGACAAGGTATCTCCTCCCTGCCGTGGTAGGGTTGGAAAGGAATCGAGTCAGGTGCTCGATTCTGGTCCCTAACGGGGCTTGATGGCAGCGAAGCTGCATGGTCCGTGTGGCCCTTTTGCAGATTCAGGGTTCAGTCAGTCGCAGAGTTGTAGACCATGTCCTTTTATTCTCGTTGGAAGTATGGAATTTGTTGTGGGAATAGTAGCTTGTCCCATTTAGTTTCCAGTTGTGTTGTTATTTGCTTGTTGGGCTAGTGTGGCTCGATGTCTGTTAAACAGTTTCTGTGCAAATTCGGTGAATGCCATATATGGTCCTTTATAATTCAGAATGAATTGCTCCTGGTCCTTGGGTGAATGTTGTAGTCTTGTCAACAGCTGGCAGCGGATGTCATCGTATTGGTGGCAGTCATACATTAGGTGTGACCAAGTTTCAGGAGTGCCATAAGTGCAATTTGGATTTTCAATTATTCCCAGAGTTGTTAGTTTGGCGTTAAGGCACCATGTCCTGTGAGTAGGTACGTCACAAACAGACCAGGTGCATACCAGGTTGGTAATTTAGGTTGGAATCTATCTATATTTGGAAAGAATTTCTTTGTTATCCGACCTTTGATGGAGACATCCCATCGTGCCTGCCATGCCTGCAGCGATTGGTAAGAAGGCTGCTTTATAATAAAACATCATTGTTCTCTTCGGGCAATTCTGTTTATTAAGGCAGTGCAGTTTCTTATTTTTCTTCTTATGTAGTTTAAGTGTGGTTTGAAGGATAAGTGGGTATCCAAGATGACGCCCAGGTATTTGAGCTCTGGGCTGAGCCTTATTGTTCTAGTGCCAATTTTAATTTGGGGTGGTCTGTGGATGTTCAGTGTTCCCTTTAAGAGTATGGAGTTGGTCTTCGTCGGTGAGATTTGTAGTAAATGGTGTGTGGCCCAGTCTTGGAGAATTTTCACAGCGCGGTTTGCCAGTATTTCCAGTTGTGCCCTGGAGTTAGCTTCTATTGTTAGGATGAGATCGTCTGCGAAGGCTTATGAGCGGACCCCTTCCAGATCCTTGTTTAGAAATTGGTTCATCAGGAGGTTCCACATTGTTGTTCCAAGTACTGACCCCTGTGGGCATCCTCTGTATATTTTTCTTTCTATTTCTTTGTAAGGAGCTTTTATCTTGATTGCTCTGTCGGTGAGATAGCTTTTAAGCACATTGAAGAGATTGCCAGGAACCCCTTCCTCCTGGAGCCGGCCCAGGACACTCGGCCACCATAGGGTGTCGAATGCCCCGGCAAAATCAATGGAGATAGCTAGCACGTATTTTTTCTGAGATTCTTGTGCTTGGGCAATTAGGCTTTGGAGTGCATCAACTGTGGATCGACCTGGTTTGAATCCGTACTGGTTTGGTGAGGGTAGGTTTGCCTGTTGGTAGTGGTGATTTATTCTGGATAACAGTAGCCATTCAAAAAGTTTACTTAGTACTGTGAGCAGTGTGATCAGCCTGTAGGAAGATGGCTGTTCTGGCGGTTTGTTTGGATTCTTAATTATTAGTTTAACGTTGGCCATTTTCCAATCTTGCGGGTATGCTCCCACTGTGAGGCATAGGTTAAAGAGTTGGAGCAAGAGTTCCGGTTCTATTTCTACGACTATTTTGATTATTTCCGGCTCCAGGAAGTCTGGACCTGGGCATTTTTTCGCTGCTGTACGTGAAGCCGCCAGGATGAGCTCATCCGAAGTGAATTGCGGTTCTGCATTATCTGTTCTGTACTTATCATTTTCCCTGCAGGTCTGGATCTGCTCTTCTGTTTGTGGGTCTTTGTGGGGATAAAAGGTGACATCTAGTATATCGTTTATTGATGCCTCCCCGAACAGGTTTCTTCTCCTTGGGGGTGTGACAGTGGTTGTAAGCACTTCACCTTCGGGGAGCTCTTTTGTGACAACCTTGTACACAACACCCCAGGGGTCAGTGTTCCCTGAGTTTGCTACTAGTCTCTCCCAGGTTTCCTTTTTATTTTTTTCTGATGAGGGCGGTATAAGCATTTCGCGCTTCTCTATACAGGTTTCTGAGCACGTCCACCTCCCGCTCAGGCCAAGTTCTTCTTGCTTTTTGGTCTGGACGTCCTTGTAAAGCTGTTGAAGTTCTTGGTTCCACCAAGGTACAGCACCAGGTTTGGGCCGTCTGCGTTTGATTGAGGTGTTTGAAGCCACTGTTATAATTTCGGTGATGGTCTTTTGGAGTTCATCAGGGTTCCCAGCCGGTTTGATTTCTTGCATCTTTCTGTTTTTGTTGTCTGTGAGGGTTTTCTGGAACAGGTCCCAGTTTGCAGTTTGCAATACATAGCGTTGGGGCGTTCTTTCCGCTGGCAGTTGTCGATTTAGGTTCATGTTGAGTTGGAATGTCAGGGCTCTATGGTCTGAAGTGGTCCAGGCATCCTGGACCATCCAGTCTGTGATGTTTCCTGCTATGTTTCGAGTGGCAAGAGAGACATCTATTGTAGCCTCCCAACGGAGGTTGCAAAAAGTTGGCAGCTGGTTTGGTTTATTGAGGACTATGATAGATGAACTCGTAAATAAATTCTTCCAGTCTCTGGCCGTTCCTAGTACCTTGCCTGTCGTGGGTATGGCTGTGCCAGGCTTGTGATCTACAGTTTGCATCCGTTCCGATGATAATTCTTTCCCCTCTTAGTAAGTTGGTAGCATGTTGGAGGTACCTGGTGGCTGTAGTGATGTCTTCACCGGGTCTGCAATATAGCGAGATTATTAGAGGGCACCTAGTGCGGTGATAATTTGAGTGCAGGCCGCCCAATCCGTGCACAGGTGGGAGACTTTGGTTGCAGTGATGTCGGGATTTCTATTTAGGATTGCAGCCCATGGGGTAGTATCATCTGCTGGTATTAGTTTGTAGTTGAGGGGGTACCCTCTGACTAGTTTGGAGTGGGTATACGGTTCTTGTAATATGATTAATTTCATCGGCCTTGAGCCTGACTTGGTCGGCTACGGCCCTTGCCCATTGTGCATTTAGTTGGATGAATTCGATTTTTTTGTGGTATTATAGTTGTTATGGTGTGCTGCCATAATTGATTCTGGCTTGGTTTAAACTCTTGTTTTTGACGTAAATAGGCCATTTGTTGTCACGAACTGAGTGTGAAGCGTCCAACTTCTGACTCTTACAGTTGGCACATGTTGGTTCCTCATCTTTCTTTGAGCAGTCCTTGTAGTCATGGCCTTTGTCGGTGCAGTGACCACAGGTTGGGGTGTTTTGGCTGCAAGTGTGGGTAGTGTGGCCAAACTTGCAGCATCTGTAACATTTTGGAACTACTATATGTTCGTGGAATCTATGGCTGCTCCAGTTGATGAAGATCTGCGTTTGCTTTGCTAGGATCTGCCACGCTGTGGGCTGAGCTCGACAACCCAGTTCCTTGTGTTTCCTGTCACCGGTTTGATGGTGAATCTCGGCATTATTTGCTCTTTAATTTTCGGTAGGGATCTCTGTAGGTTCCTGGCGTATATTTCTTAGGCTAGGTTTTCTGGTGTCATACTGGCATCCACACCATAGATTTTTATGGCGGGTCCTTTCTTTTTTGGTTCCTCCGCTTTTAATCCTATGTTAGTTATCTTGGGGTGGGTTATTATTTCGGTAGCTTCATCTTTGGTTTCGGTCTCCACGACTATACTCGGATTCCTGGTTTTCTTATTGTTTTAATTCTTGTTGTCTTTAAATCATTAGCTAGTTCCTGTATGAATTGTGTCTTGATACTTTCGCTGGAGGTATCATCATCTGTGGTAAGCGGTCTCAGGACAACAGTTGTCCTGAGGGTAGGGTGGTAGGTAGCAGGGTTTTCCTTGAGGCTGGTGGGCATTTTATTTGTGGGTTTTCCGTTGTATTTGGTTGTTTCCTCAGCGTTTCCGTGTATGTGGGCGCACGCTGTAGCATTTTGTTTGCCCCACACTCCATATAGGCTTGAAGTTTAGCCGTCGCTTTCTCGCTGTCGAGATAGGTTTCTGTCAGTAACGCTTCTAATTTATTAAATATGGTAACGATATGGGACCGAACTTCACTCGATACTCTTTAAATATAGTTTCTAGTGCTGTTTTGAGGTACACCGTTTTTGCATGTAGCGTATCTTCTGGTAGGGTAGGGTCCAAAGGTTGATCCTGTGGTCTTTCCTCGTTTGGGTCCTTTTGAGTTGGTTGTGGTATAGATTTACCTGAAATACCTTTGGTATTCATTTTATGCGCCATAGTGTATAGCTGAGTAGCCTGAGCATAAGATAATGTACGCACAGCTGGCGTGGGATGAACATCTTCTGATTTACCAGAATTTTGTAAAAGTTTGTCCATCTGAGAATCTTTTTCTTCCAGTTTTGCCTTGAGGCGTTCATTCTCCATAATTACATTAGATAGAATTTGTTCCATGGCAGACCAGATGTTTTGGATTTCTTGTGGTTACTTGCTTGGTGAGTCTACCACCATCGGATATAATGCCAGATAGAGCAGACCTGAGAGTAAAAACTTGATGCATGTGGACACTAATAACAGGATTCATCAAAGATTGGTCTGTAACTTCAGACAAAGCCTCCATACAAAGAACATCCTGATCCACAGGAGGAAGTGGAGGAATTTTCTCCTTAGATGATGACATCGGATCAAGCCTAGAAGTTTGTATCCTGATTTCTTTACTTATAGCACTTATTCTATTAATAGAGTCTCTATCCTCATCAACTTGAGAGGAAGAAGGCAACGTAGGAAAAGTATCCAACGACTCATTCGGTCGATCCGAATTCATTATGGTCTTAAAGATTTTAAATTTATATGAATTTTGAGATGTTTTGCAGATTTTTAGCCCAATTCTATGGAAAGTTATGGATTTTAAAACTAATTAGGCTTAGCGATCAGAGAATCTTGTGGAAGACATAAGTTTTAAGCATTCTTCAAATTAGTCAATTCTAGCGATCACCGTGGCTACCGTAGCTAGAAGTAGCAGGGAGAAAAGCGCTTAGTAGCAGGAGAACAATAGCCCAGGTGGATGAGTAATCGCCTTTAGGCATTCAACGGTCAACATTGTTTGTGTCTTTGTCTAATAGTGAAATGATTCAATGAGTATCACTGTGCGTACGGAAGTTATACTAAAAATTTAAAATAAAATGTACTTAACTCGGGACTCTTGATTCCGTTGTCATCTCGATAGCTTCTGGAGACTTTGGGCAGCTGCTGTGATATATTAATAAGTTGGCAGGATTCAGTAAACCACTATTTTTGACAATAAAACACAGAACAAAAATCACACAACTTACTAGACTGGCCCTCTAGCGGGACTTTCGGACAGAAGGTAACGTGATCATTCATCCAAGTCACGTATATTACCTTTAATGACACACCTAGAGCAGATCAGTTGAAACGAATAGCAAGAGGAAATCGCGAAGACACCCTGAGTGTGCTGATTCAAGAGACAGTCGAGAGAATTGGGATAAGTAGAAGCAACAACCATCAAAAAACTCTTCACAAAATGCGTTACCATGGTTGTATAGCTGCTCGTAAGCCGAAGCTGTCTTCCAGCAATTCTGGGTCCCATCTGTTTCTACTGGTTATAGTCCTATCTGTTATAGTCCTAGTGTAGAGAACGGAAGCGTTGTACACGTGATGTGAATTAAGCACACCGCACAGTCCAGGTATCAGATGGACGTATCTGGGCAGAGTCAACTGTTTTGCTGGGGTTACATGGAGCGGGCAACCGCCCACTCCTTGCCACAATGTATGGTGAGTACAACAGTGGTTTGAGGAGAATAATGTGGTGAATCTGCCTTAAGTTCAGAGTCCAGATATGAATCCAATTGAACACCTTGGGATATTTTGGAACAACAATTGAGAGCCAGAACAAAATGTTATAGTCGAGTAGAGAAATGACTACAGCCTTATGGGAGGAGAGAGAGATGCAAGGTTCCAGTTTCCACATACCAGAAACTTGTAGAAAGTATCCTCCAGAGCAGTGGTTCCCAAACTACTGAGATCTACGGACCCTTTCAAAAATCAAAAATGTTTACGGACCCCTATAATAACATATGCATGTGTTATATGTATATATAGTAAATTAGAACCAGCAGAAACAAAAATAAAAATCGTTTAGACAAAACACGCATTTTCTGGCTTTAATCTTTAATCTATAGGTAATCTACTCTTTTCCTTGTGGCCTTTAGTGTTACTAGCATTGGCATTTATTACTATTATATATATATATATATAATTTGTAAAAGAATAATTCGTATCATATTGAGGTAAACTTCTCTTATTCTTTTACAAATATATATATATATATACAATGGTGTTAAAAGAAGTGCATCACCCCTTAAAATTGTAATTGTCGTCCGAATAACGTAAGTATATGGCAATATTTCTTACAGATTGCATCAGATAAGATTGACACGCGTAGGTGATGACGTAATATTGCATCAGCTGTTGCTTTCAGCTATATAAGCACGCTCTGCAAGAGTTGCAGTCACTCCTTGCTGGTGTCAGGATGGCGAGTTACGTGCAGTTGACGCCACGAAGAAAGAGTGCTATTGTCGCTTTACGTGAGGAAGGATTTTCTTCCCGTCATATTGCTTATAGAGTGCCTTGTAATCAGTCGACAGTGAGTAGATTTCTTTCCAAACTCAAGAATACTGGTTCTACTGATAGGAAAAAAGGAATCGGACGCAAACGAGTCTCTACACCAAAACAGGACCGCGTTTTGAAACGCTTATGCCAAACCGTAAAACTTCTTCGTCTGAGCTGAAAAGAGAATGGGAAGAACATACAGGAGTGGTAGCAAGTGCAGTAATAGTCAGAAGACGCCTCTTCAAAAAATGGAAAAGGCCCGATTAATTTGGTGTAAGGAACATATCAAATGGACCCCCTAGCAGTGGCAGTCAGTTATTTTCTCGGATGAGAAGAAATTCAACCTGCATGGCTCTGATGGGAGACAGACGATTCGCCGTAGACGTGCGTGGTGAAGAATACCATCCAGACTGTATGGTGTCTACAATGAAAATCCCTACCAGCCAAATGATATGTGGGTGCATTTCGTATCGCCGAGTAGGTCAACTGCAGTATTTAAAAGGGTCCGTAAATGCCAATGGATACCTGGCTATATTGGAAGGCAAATTGCTGCCAACCATTAGAGATCATTTCAACCTGCCAAGTAACTGCATCTTTCAATACGACTCTGCTCCTTGTCATCCGGCCTTTATTGAGCCCAGATTTATATACTACCTTCCTCCTGTCGGGTCATGGAAGCATAAATGCAAGACTGCATGCTCTGGGGCTGGCTGATTCCCCCAACTGCAGATGCGGGTCACTGGAAACCGTACAACATATAATGCTCGAATGCATAAACTACACAGACCTGAGACAACCATACCAGCTTGTAACAGAAGTGTATCACACTGAGGATTTCCCCAAAGTGCTGGAATCACCAGATAACTTTCAAGCATTAGTAAACTTTGCAACAAGTGCATTCAAAAGAAGAAGAACCCTCCTCGGTATGCCGGAGTAAAGCAAGAGGCAACACACAAGCCCATACCTAAAATTGGGAGAGAGGACACAGCATGGATGGAGACTAACCTACGGAAAGGGACTGATATATATTCTCAGTACCCATGCTAAAAATACCACAATAAAAAGGAATACATGCTGACTGCAGCACTGTCATTTCAGATAGTCATAACAATGGACATAAACTGTACATGTACCATAATAAACAGTACCAGGAACAAAAGACCAGTCAACCCCAACATGGCAAAAGTCTAAGACACAACAAGTGAGTAAGGGAAATGGAGAGTATACCCTATGCCACAGAAATATGACAATAACAAGAAGTAATGATTGCAACATGGAAAACAACAAAAATAAATTCAAGGGCATGGTACTGAACTACATCCTCAGTGCCCATGTTTCAGACAACACGGTGCACTTACCACACAAGTAGTTTAGCACCATTAAGAAAATACATGTTGACTACAATAGTACCTTCTTAGGGAACCTCAACAACGGTCATAAACCTTATATGTACCACAAATTATCAGTACCAGGCTCACTCAGACCAGTTAACCCTGTCAGTGCCTGGGCCTAGGACACATCTGGTAGGTATAGGAAGCAGTGAATAATTGTCCTAGATCATGGTAGTAGTGAATAAGTGTCCTAGATCACAGTATGAACCACAAACTATTAGTGCCAAGCTCACTAAGACCAGTTAACCCTGCCAGTGCCTGGGCCCAAGGCTCATCTGGTAGGTATAGGAAGTAGTGAATATTTGTCCCAGATCACAGTAGCACTGCAAGAACAAGAAGGAATGATTGAGGCATAGAAGACAACAAGAAGGGAGGAAAGGGAAGGAAAGAGAGTAGAAGGAAAAGGGGAAGAAGAGAGACAGAATAAAATCAAGGGGCAGGTCACTGAATCACATTCCCAGTGCCCATGCCTCAGACAGCTCACCCTGCAAGCAGTTAAGTGCCAATGAGAACAAAGCAGGTTGACTGCAACACTGACATCACAAATTACACCAAGGGCCAAAAACTTTGTACCTCACATCAACAGTACCAGGCACAATAAGGCCAGTTAACCCTAACATTGCCAAAGCCAAAGGCACATCAAGTGAGCAGAGGTAATGGGGTGAAATTCCCAGGTCACAATAGTATGACATGGACAACAAGCAAAGATTGAGACATGAACAACAACAAAGAAGAAGGGAAGGGGAAGAGAAGAAACTTTGTCCCCTCATTCCCACTCTTGGTCAGGATTGAGACCTGCAAGAGATGGAATAGTACATCCCTCCCACTCTTGGCCAGGACTGAGCCCTGTGAGAGATGAGGTATAGGGATATCGAAAAGTAAATGATAGTCCTTATATTATTATAGTTTAATTTATTTATTTTATTTATTTTATTTTAATATATTTTACTTTATTTTATTTATTTTATTTTAATATATTTTACTTTATTTTATTTATTTTAATTATCTTATTTTATTTTACTTTACTTTATTTTAATTGTTTTATTTATTTTATTTTACTTTACTTTATTTTAATTGTTTTATTTATTTTATTTTATTTTATTTTATTTCATATCTAAGGGGAAATAAAACCAAAAAAGTGTGCCCTGGTAATTCTGAGGGGACCTTCCCTGATGCATTACCCGGCCACACAGGATTAACTTGATGGGACATCAGACGTCCAAAAACTTAACCACAGGACCGGATCAGTCCGTGTCCTCTTAAGATACAGTAGATCCTGGCTGCCTCCATGTGGCTAGGGATGGGAGTGAGGGGTTGTGACACAAACCTGCCACAGCCCCCTACTGCTAAATGCCAGGTGCCGGCTAACACACAACGCAAACACAACACTAATGCACACCTAATTACATATTTCATCTATCAGATGCATTTTTTTTTTTTTTTGTTTTGTGTTAAATATATACGTGAAATTTTGATGCTCTTTTAAGTTCTTTTCTAAGCCGGCAACTTGGCAAAAAGCCTAACAAACGGCGGATATAGGGGAAACCCTGGAAGCCGCTAATAACTTACAAATACACTTTAGCTGTCATCCGGCGAAAAGTGTAAGTAGGCACTTACACTTTTCTAGTTACTTCTGTAGTTACTTTAGCTTCATTTCTGCATTAGAGGTTCGACAGTAATGTGTTTACATTTGTTAACAGGTGAAAAAATAGTTGGAAGAACGGTCCATTACAACTCTTAGCTGCCAGGAAACAGCTCGGACTTGAATCCTATAGAGAACTGTTGGCATCGTGCGGAATCTGCAGTTGCCAGAAAGAAACAAACACTCGTGAACTTCAGGCAGCCATATCGTAATCCAGTGGTCAGGAGTGCATAGCATGCGTTCTTTGAGTAGACAGGGGTTCAAACCTGTGACTACTACATGCGATAAATATTTTTTTTGACGATTTATTGTAAACTCTACTGACTTGGTTGTCGTTCCGGAGTATAAACAGAAAATTTATTTATAATTTGTATTTGGAACCACGAACTCTCAGTTGATTTTCTTCAGAAATTGATCTTGTCAATGCCTCGACGGTGTGCTGCTGTCATCAGGGCCAGAGGCGGTTCAACTAAATATTAGTTTGCACCTGATGAACTTTTCATTTAAAATGATAAACTGAGGCAAATTGAGGGCGTCTGATAATTGTAACTGGTGTATAAAGGTTGCAAATGCTCATTTTGAAATATTTTGAGAGCACCTGTCAAATATATTTGCTTTAACTATTAATAAATATGTTTTGTTTTTATTTCTATTTGTGATGCTAGTCATTAATGTAACATACCATCGCGAAAATGGGTTAGAAATCTGAAATTTCTAGGTGATGCCGTTCCTTTGAATACCAGTTTATGTATACAGTATTGTCAGTTGTCTCACACATTTCTAGCTAACCTGAAAATCCCTGGACCAGTATACGCAGTCAGAGGTCCAAGGGTAACATATAGTTACCGAAATAATAAATTAACAGTAGGTGGTAAATATATATATATAAATTAAGTAAACAATTTTATATATATATATATATAGTACACAGAGTAAAAGTGTACGCCTACAATTGGCGAAGTTTTCAGCCAGGATAGCTAGAAAACAGTAGAGTGAGACAACGATAACAATAAATTAATTAGTAATGAGTTATGAATTGATGTGGTTAATGGTTAGTAATGATTTATGAATTGATGTAGTGAATGGTTACTAATGATTTATGAATTGATGAGGTTAATATATGAATTATGAATTGATATGGTTAATGGTTGGTACTGATTTATGTTGGATGTGGTTAATATAAGAATTAGATATTGAGATAAAGAAGTGTAAAGTAAATTCAAATTTTACCATAGTTGCTGGACTTACAAACCAGCTGGCGAGCCAGAAAATATTTAGTGTAAAGTGTGTAGAATAATTAAAATTGCAAAGGAAAACAGAATGCCTGGGGGAAATAGAAAGAACGTAAACGGGACCAGGAAGGGCCAGCTCAACCAGACCAACCGTCCACAAGCGCCGGAGGTGAAATTACAGAAGGGCCACAGGCGCTATGCCATGGGGAGGGAAGAAATGTTAACTTTAGAGGGAGAGTTTAAAAAACACGAGAACGTAGAAATATTTTAAAATAAATTATAGCAGATAAAGAGGGTAGATTGTTTAAATGAAGAAGAGATACTGATTTTCTCTTATTTAAATTTAAATTGGAAGGCACAGTGTTAAATAAATACCAACAGGAAACTTTGTATGAAGCAGTACATTCGCTAGGAGAATTTAGCAGAGTCATGAGAAAATTATTCGCAAAGAAAGAATCATTTTTCATGGCGGTAAGTAAACTAGGGGGGTACACAGGCAAAGGGAGGAACGGTAGCAGAATTCCTACAGAGGCTAAAAGCGGTAAAAATGAACATGAAGATTGACGCCACGGAACAAGCAGCATTTGAAAAGTTATTAACAGGGCAATTTTATAAGGGACTGAACGACAGATTCAGGAAGGAAGTCATGCGCAGGAAACCAGAAAATCTGGACCAGGCCTTTTTGTATGCCGAAGAAGAGAAGAATCTAGATATGGCATATAAAAACGATACAAAGTGGGAAGCAAACACTATTAAGGTTAGCAAGGGGGACAAAAGGAGGGGGGAGGAACCACAGAATAGTGAAGATAAATACAGGAAATGGGAAATCCGAGTAGACAAGTTGGAACAAAAATTAGAGGTAATAATTAGTAAATTTATGGAATTAGAACAGAGACGGCTTCAACCACAGGGGGGTGAGTTCAAGGGGGATAGAAAGGAAAACAAGATGGCAGCACCTCACTGGCAACAAAGGAGAAAGTGGAGAAGAGAGGGTGGTTGCTATATATGCAATAGCTTAAGCCATCGGGCCAGGTTCTGCCCCAGAAATAAATGTACGATAGAAGGGCCATGGCGACAGGGACCCCAACGCAGACCAAGGGATATCCTACCACTGGTAAGCCGAGACCATACTGACCCAAAGCAATGTCTAGAGAGAAGCATGGAGATACCTGAAAGAAAAGAGGAGGTGACAACCCTACTAGTAACCATGGGTGACTCCTCACGCATAGTAAGTGCCGAGGGGGCGATAAATCTCGTGGAATGTGCCAGCAAGAATATCTAGAGAAAAGGAAATTGTAAAAGGAATTAAAAGATGAAAAGGGGGGAAACAACTGGGGGAAAGAAAGAAAGAAAGAAAGAAGAGTCATCAGGTGGGCATTCATAGGGATTAGAAATGATGGAAAAGCATGGTTAGAAATGAAAAAGCCAGAAATTTGGAAAGGGTACAAAATTTGGAAAAGGTTAAACTGTTTAACCTCACCTTTTGAAAAGGTGAGGTTAAACAGTTTCTGCCTTATGTTTCTTCTCTAGGTTAAGCATAGGGCAGAAACATAAGGGATTCTCAGGAGATTGGGTATTAATTAAGGAGAGCAACCGGAAGAAGGGGGGTTGGAAAAGAGGGGCTAGCGGCGCGTATAGAATAATGGAAAGGTTATCGGACGTTACGTTTAAAGTAAGGGAACTCGGGCGAAGTGGAGAAACTAGAGCAGAACACGAGGACAGGTTAAAGAGCTATCTTTTCAGGGGAGAAGGATACTTCCGGGACTTCGTAATTAAGAGGAGAAACCCAGGAGGACTTAAGAGTTAAGGAACGCACTAGAGGGGAAGAGGGGGCGAAGAGAACGAACCCCTGGATAGGCGCCGAGCGGTCAGACGGACCGACTATTTTAGATTGAATAGGGGTGATTTCTGTGTCCGGAATTAAAACAAAAATAAAGGGGGGGGGGAAGAAATTTTTTTTTGGGAAGCTGAAGAGCAAATCGACATTCTAGAAAATCCCTTAGAAGGAATTTTCTACAGAGAAGGAGGAGGGATTGTAAGCTTTGGCTTACTAAAAAAAAAAAAAATTAAATTAAATAATAATAATAATAATAATAATAATAATATATATCCATTTAACATTGGAATATATTCTTACAAATTAGGCTGAGTCAGTGAACATTTAGTTATACCCACCAACGAGAGATTAAAATAGGATCAGGCATTAACCGTTAGGAAGGTGCTTAAGGGCGAAGAAAATTTCTCAGAAAGACGGTGAACTTCAACGTACAGAAAGAAGGTCAGGTCAGAATTCCTCGAAAAAGTCCGAGCCAGGAGAAACGGAGAATGTCAAGGACGAAGGAATTAATCGGGGATTATATTAAAATAAGGGGTGGGGGAGAATTTAGGACCAAATGGGGTATATAAGGATTTGTTTGGCGGGAAACGGAGAGTTGTTGGTCGGTTTAGAGTGAGTTGGTGGTTTGGAGAGAGAGTTGGTCGTTTAGAGTGAGTTAGTGGTTTGGAGGTAGTTGTTGGTCGTTTTAGAGTGAGTTGGTGGTTTGCAGAGAGAGTTGGTGGTTTTAAGTGAGTAGGCAGTTTTAGAGTGAGTTGGTCGGTGAGTTTTTTTGGCACAGAACAAAGGAATCCGATTTGAAGACCATAATGGAAAGTTGTCCAAAAATCAAGAAGCTGGCCCAATCTGGAAAAGGAGACAAATAATTGTAAATACTGTTAGTATTATTATACCTAGTCAAGATATAGTCCTGGGGAAAGGAGAAAGGCATTCTGAAATCCTAACTGTGAGTGACATGATTAGACTGTGTGGTGTAAGGAAAAACACAATTAATGTTTTAAAGGAACTGTAAATAAATCTTCCTGGTAATGAGATATAGTAAGGAACTTTTGTAACTGTACATCCCAGTAGAGGTTGCCTGTATTAGAAATTTAGTGAAAAATTTGTATGCACATGAGTCAGTTTCCTAGAATTAAACATGTTGCAATTTACTTGTGTTTTGTCAGTTGTCTCACTCATTTCCAGCTAACCCGAAAATCCCTGGACCAGTATACGCAGTCAAAGGCCCAAGGGTAATATATACGTAGTTACCGAAATAATAAATTAACAGTAGGTGGTAAAAATATATATATAAATTAAGTAAATTTGGTCGGTTTAGAGTGAGTATGGATGGTACTTTAGGTGTTCCTATTATTTTTCACCATCAGTGTAGTCATGGCGTTTTAGGCACCGTTTGTTTCCGTTTGTCTTACACAGAGTAAAAATTTACGCCTGCAATATATATATGGTCGACCACCGTTTTGCGGCCCCTTGGAACTGGTCTACGAACCCCCAGGGATCCGCGGACCCCAGTTTGGGAAACGCTGCTTCAGAGGGTGATGAAATTGAAATATAAGGTGTTATACTCGATATTAAAATTTTCGATTTTATAACTAGATATGTTTTTTCTTTTTTTTATTTAGTGACCCAATATATGTTGTAGTATAATGTGTCTTATTATAAGTAATTTTGCTTTCATGCAAATTCGGAATATGTAACTGAAAATTATCTACGTGCGTTGGACCATAAAAAAAATTGTAACGCCTGTGAAAAATTTCTGGCAGCTATCCCGCATTGTTTCGAGAATATCACTTCGCCAGCGCACAAATGCTACTTTACTTGCTCTCAGACTTTCCTGTACAGTTCACAAAGTCTTAAATGTGAAAGTCTTGTATTGTTAACTTGCTTCTTATCGAAAATACTGCGTTATTCAACAGCTTTGCTGAACGAGTTCGGTTCCTAAAAACCAGAGCGGTAACTAGGGTGGAGCAAGCGGGGTATTTTGTCTAGGACATCAAAGTCAGATTCTCATAAACTTAGAATTTAAAAGTAATAATTTATTTATTTACTGTTATGTTTTTAACTTTTAAATACTGTATAGAAAAATTAGTGAATCTGACGAGTTGTTACAGTATTTTATTTTTTATTTATTCGTTGTGAAATTTATAATACAGTATTTATTTATTGGGATTAGGGGAGTAAAAATTTTAATTTTACTTCTTTACTTCTTCAGAAGTAAAATAAAAATTTTGAACGTTCATTTTCAAAACGTAAAACAGTTTTGAAAATGAATGTTCGTTTTCAAAACCGAATGAAAAATGAAGTTCCTTGAACAGTTCTGACGTTCATTTTCAAAGCGTGTATTATGGTGCTGGGGAGGAAGAAAGTAAAGAGCAGTGCACCATGTTATTACCTTTTGAAGGACAGGGGAAGATCATTCCGTATTAGTCATTCTTTCATCCCACTCGAAACATAATTATGGTAATTTCAGCACATATTATTACCTGCTGGGGGCGTCCACCATCGATGTGTGTGAGGCTAGTGACTATGGATGGTACTTTAGGTGTTCCTATTATTTTTCACCATCAGTGTAGTCATGGCGTTTTAGGCACCGTTTGTTTCCGATTCCCCTTAATGAATTCGTCTCCAGTTATTATCGTGCTGGGAGAGTGCACCCCCATAATGTATTCGTCTAGTGGCAATATAGGACACGGCATCGTATATCCTGAATATTAAAGAGGGAATTTACCCCGAAATAATATCGCGATTTGGGCCTGAAGGCGTTGTGTTACATCGAAGGTCTAGTTATGCAAATAGCCTGACCCTCGATGCAGCAATTAACATATCTCATATTTCTACTTCTGGTTTGTCTCTCGTGTGGACAAGAGTTAGCAGAAAGAGACAATCATATAGGAAAACAGAATATTTATTAAGACCTCTCGTACACAATTCATTCACAATTTAGCATAAATAAAATAACAATAAGTTCGAATGGTATTGTAGTTTTATATTAGGGAACATATCCTCCATCTTCCTTTATTTTAACTCCGTGCATAAACTTATATAGAAAGATTCCATTTGCATACTAAGAGTATTCAGATACTAGGATACATTAATGATTAAGTATATGCTCTGTGCCTTTCGTGTTTAGAATACATTAATAGTTAAGACATCAGAAGACTTTGGCCATCTTTTTAATAGAGTGTGAATTCATATTGCAAACTTACTTTTCCTGTGTATAGATGTTTAAACCTAAGTTATCTCCTTTTGTATATATATGTTTTTAAAACTCTATGTACACCCTTCTAGCCAACCAGCTATACAGGGGGTGAAAGCAAACGTAATAGACTGAATAATAATAATGTCAGACGACACATGTCGACGATGCCACCTGGCCTCAGAAACGATCCAACACATCACCGCAGGGTGCAAGGTAATCACCCAGACTGAGTACACATAGACACGACCAGGTAGCCAGGATAATACATCAGAAGCTAGCGAGGAAATACCAGTTGACCAAAAAAAGTGTACCATACTACAAGTACGAACCCGAGGCAGTACTAAGACCCGAACCCACAAGCTGTACTGGGACCGCCCCATAATAATGGATAAGACCATCCTGCACAACAGACCGAACATAACCCTTGTGGACAAGACGGAAAAGGCTACCCACCTGATTGACATAGCGGTGCCGAACACTAGCAATGTCCAGAAAATCCATGAGGAAAAAATTAGGAAGTACACGAACCTGAGACATGAGATCAAGGAGATGTGGCATATGCAAGAAGTATCAACCATCCCAATAATCGTGTCAACCGCCGGTATGGTACCAAAGACTCTACATAGCAGCCTAGCAGCAATAGGTCTTCCAGAGAACACCTACAAGGATGTGGCATATGCAAGAAGTATCAACCATCCCAATAATCGTGTCAACCGCCGGTATGGTACCAAAGACTACATAGCAGCCTAGCAGCAATAGGTCTCCCAGAGAACACCTACAAGGAACTCCAGAGAGTCGCAATCCTGAACACCTATAGGACAGTCAGAGATTTCCTCGGCCGACTATAACACCAGACATTACAACCATCCTGTGTACTTGGTAGCAGTACCCGTCACGGAGTGGAATCCCCCAATCAGGGAGAAATAATATATAAGAGCAACAACAACAATAATAATAATGTTATAATTAATAATATTATTACTCTGACCATTATTGGCCTTGTGGTCCTCTGTCGAGATGGGGCGTAATGGTCAGTCTATTTTTGGTTTATTTTTGTTTTGTTTTATTGTAGTGGTTTACATCTCTGTTGGTGATATTTCACATAAATTTGGACCTGGTGCCCGTCAGAGGGAGCACCGTTAAATTTCTATTTAATTCGCTTTTAAAACTCAATGAATTATAATTCGTACATTTAGATTTTCTAAATTATTTTAGAGAGTTTCTGCTGCAATATTTTTACTCTTGTTACCCCTCTCTTCCCTCCCTGCTTGGTTTGATTTAATTTAGGTTTAATTTCGACTTTTTTCGCTCTTGTCTTGCCATACTGCTGGCAATATTTTATTTTTATTTTAATCCTTATTCTAATTTATTTGTATGGTTATATTTCAAGCATCATGTAGAGAAATATGCTTTTTGCTGCCTCTGATGTATGCTGTACCCTTTTTATTTTTATTATGAAGGATTCCGTATCCAACTATATTTAAACTTTATTCAAATATATGTATAATAATATAATTTTATATATAATATATAAAATAAAATATATAAAAATATAAACGTATATAATAATAATATAATGCCCTGAGCCCATTTTGGTTCTGTCTAGCACTTAACTTAACCCGCTATTCACCATCTCAACAGTAGCAAGTACGGATTTAACGTCAAAGAAGGAAGGAAGAATCTGTACACCCTCACCCACCTGATGTATATGGATGACATCAAACTCTGCTCGGGAACCGAGAAGCATCTCCAGCAACTACTCCAGATCACCGAAGAATTCAGCAATGATATTAGGATGGAATTTGGTCTAGACAAATGCAAGACCACGGATTGCATCAGGGAACATTAGTCAACCGAAACTACCAGCTGCAGACTGGTAAAGAGATCGAAGCTATGGCAGAGTGAGAGGCCTACAAATACTTGGGGATGATGCAGTTGCAGCACAAGGAAATTAAGGCCTTCCTGACCGAAAAATACCATCAGAGGCTCAGAAGCCTGCTGAAAGCAAAGCTGAATGGAGGGAACACATTTAAAGCCATAAACACCTATGCAGTCCCAGTGCTAACATACTCCTTCGGGGTCATAGATTGGACTAACACCGAGCTGGAGGATATCATGAGAAAGACAAGGACAATGATGACCAAGAGCCGCCAACACCGCCCGAGATCTGCCTCACAGATAGATATAATGTACTGATTTACAGGAACGGCAAATGACTACAGCGATACGTTTCCATGTAAACTGAGAGGACAGAAATCATGGGATACTTACCTAGTAACGGGTAGGCCCACCTTTCGCCGGTATAAAAGCAGTCACATGGCGAGGCATTGAGTTCACTACTTCACGAAAGCCTTACACAGGTATTTCCATCCATGCTTGCTGCACCGCTATCCATAATTCCATCACATTTCTAGGTGGAGGATCCAAAGCTCGAATGGACCTATCCACAGCATCCCAAAGATGATCCGCAGGGTTCATGTCCGGTGAACGGGGAGACCATTCCATAGTGGTAAAATCTGCGGAATGCTCTTCGAACCATGATCTAGTCACCATGGCTCTGTGGGGAGGCGCATTGTCCTGTTGGAAGAGTCTATTTCCTTGTGGGTGCACGATGACCATAAAGGGATAGAGATGGTCTGCAAGAATGGACATGTAACCTGGACGATTCAGAGATGCGTCTAGACGTACCAAAGGTCCCAACATGTGCCAATTGAATACGCCCCAGACCATTACCGACCATCCACCTGCTTGAACAATTCCTTGTTGGCATGCTGGGTGCGTGGTTTCCGCCAGATATGCACCCCCCCGTCCGCTCGAAATAACTGGAAATGGATCTCATCTGACCAGGAGACCAGTCTCCAATCATCCAAGTTACAGTGCCGATGTTGAGGCGTAGAGTCCTGTGTCGTGGTGTTAGCAATGGGACTCTGGTGGATCGGCGGCTCCCATGACCTATTGCTGCTAATGATCGCCTGATGGTCTTGGTGGAGACGTTTCTCGCACCTCCCTCGTTGAAGTCGGCGGTGATTTGTGCCACTGTCGCTCTCCAGTTGGCTGAAACAATGCGAGACAGACGTCGACGGCCACGTTCATCCACCACCTTTCTCCGCCCACAGGGCTCTCAACATCTCATTGTGGAGAGCGCCCACAGCGCACTCCACGATGAGATGTTATTCAGGAAATGGCATATTCCCGATACACTCTTGATAATTTCGAACGGGGACAGTGCAATTTCGGTACCACCTGCACGATAGAGCAGGTGGTACTGAAACCATGCGTCGGGCACCCACTGTCATCCCTCTTTCGAAGTCGGTTAACTCACGACTTTTATCCATACTGACATCGAATTACCGTCTAAGTTAATTCAGTGTACCTATATACCTGCCAAGCGGTGGGTTCACCACTAGCGAGAGGGGTGACAGCGTCGCGTTGCCCAGGAACCAGGTATCCTATGAATTCGATCCTGTCAGTGTAGAATGCTGCATGCCGTGAATTTCCACAGAACAGCTACAAACCACAAGCCTTTCATAATAAAAATCGGCAATGAAAAGGAATAATCGGAAGTGTGACTGATGAGTGGGAAAATACACGCAAACACACGTACAGAGAGAGAGAGAGAGAGAGAGAGAGAGAGAGAGAGAGAGTTAGCTATATGTCATTCTACCATAAGATTTCTCAGTCTATACAAACTAAATCTGCCAGAGTATGAGTAGCGGAACAGATATCTTGCAACGCCTCTATCAAAAAAAAAAAAAAAAAAAAAAAAAATCAAATGCCATCTGTAATAAAGGATTGGAAGAAGCAGATTTTTAAAAATCTGCTTCTTCCAATCTTATTGAATCTTTTCACCATAATTTTGAAACAGCTCCAATTCACAATATCTAACAGGTGGACTATTACAAGCTTCTTGCTGCTTAAACTACCATACTTGCCTTTGAAAGCATAAACGAGAACGCACTCGTTTATGCTGACACTAAATTTGTTTTTGACATTGTAAACATCTCGCCTAAGACCAAAACCATGGTTTGGTCTTAGGCGAGACCAACTGAATTAGTTGGTCTCGCCTAAGACCAACTAATTCAGCCACGTTGTGAAAAATAAAAATTTCTCACGCAATCTACGGGACTCGAACTAGGGTTTCCAGTGTCTCGCAATGATTTGTACAGATGATTTAAAACTACTGACAAAATCCTCTCAATAATCAGCTTAAGTAATATGACTTCCAGCAACAACAACCAGCAATAACAACCAGGCTCTTACTATCTAATTGCTAAACTTGTAACTTCATCTTAACTCCAAGATCTCGCGTGTAGCACAGTGTATATAATCACTGTTCTCCCCACACAGGGTGGAAACAGGCTTGAATCCCGTCAATGAAGCGAGGAATTTTTTCACGTGGCTGAGTTAATCGGTTTCAAGCGAGTGCTGCATAGCTTATTCTTCCAGGAGACTCTAGAGACTAGAGTTCACGGAATACACGCAATTTACAGACACCGTATACGGTCGCCTCATAGCATTAGTCAGTGGAGTAGCCAGGATTTTTTGTCAATAGGTACGTTCACAAAAAAAAAAGGCACCTCCAGGACTTTTTGTCAGCAAGTACATCACAAAAAAAAAAAAAAAAAAAAAAGGCGCCAATTGCTTAATGCTAAAAAGCGCCACAATACCAATTTCAGCTTCAGCGGATACAATGTACCAACCCCAACAAATCGACTGTTACTGCTGTTATCAGTCACAAAGGCCTCGAAGTTTACTTTAGTCAAAAAGATAGATTCCAGAATCACGTTGAACATCTCAAGAGGTTTGATTACGGGTTATATGAGTGGTAACTCAACATCCCATGTCTAATCTGTGTGTAAGCAGCAGCCATTATCATCAATCCACTGCAGGATACAAGTTTCCTCGACAATTCATGTTGATAGAAATGGACCATAACCTGCCACGCCAGTCCAGTGCTGGTTGCCAGCTCGACCGTGTTTATCAGTCACGGGCTTGAACCCCGGTCTACTCAAAGAGTGTGCTACTGTACTCCGGCTCCTGACCACTCGGCTACAGTGTTCTCTGGTCAGTTTGCCTGTTTTGCTGAAAAAAACAAAACAAAAAAAAAACCTAGTTTCTTGAAGAAAAAAAGCTTACCACCGTCGCCTGAGACCGAACTAAGGGATCTTTTAGACGAGCGTGTTTCCCACGGCGGATCTCCTTCGGAAAGTTGTTGAATTACAAGGCAAAATAGACGGACGGGTAAGCAGAGCGTGGAAGAATTGTCGGATAGCACGAGCAGTAAATTACACGAGCAGTTTCTAGTAATCTGATCAGTCTTGTCTGAACATCGGAAAAAAATCTAAAAGATTCCTTAGCCGAAAGTGTTTCCCGCAGAGGATCTCCCGCCACGTTTTATCCAGCGGCACTCAACCTCTGTCTTAAGACAGTAATTGAATTATGGTAAACTGAACGAGCGTGTTTAACGCCACGGGCTGACACACTGCCTAGCGGATTGGAGGCCACAATTCAACTCACCCCAGCTGTCTCCATAGCGCACAAACCAACCCTTCTCTAGACATTTCTTATTTTTTTTCACATGACAGTATGACCTTTTCATGTTTGCCGGGTCACCTCCAAAACACTTAGTTTCGTGTTCACACTTTCTCTCTAAATATGGCCAACTTTTCAAAATATCCGCTCTCCTGACGCCGTTTTCTTTTGACGCGATCACTGGACATCCACTAATTTCCTGTTTACTTCCTAACGGTGGTTTAGATCAAAAGAGACGCTTCGAATCCCGTTTCACGTCCTATTGTTCTTGCCCTCAGCAACCCTTTGAAGCCTATTCTCAAATGGCACCCCTTTCTCTAGTCATTGCACTGCCTCTGTTTGTTCTCTTGTATTATTTAAATTACTTGTTTATCTTTTAGCCACTATTTTAATTCCCATGCCTAAAACTGTCCATTACTAAATCCAGTGTTCTTCAAACTTTAACCTTATTTACATTAAAACTAAATATCCAATCTTAATACTTATCTTTAAATTAATACTCGTTTTCCACCACCCTTCCTGGATTCATTTTAGCAAAACAAATATTTAAATTTTATTTGTAAGATCTACTTCTTACATCCTCATGGGTTTTCTGGACATTGCTAGTGTTGGGCACCGCTATGTCAATCAGGTTGATAGCCTTTTCCATCTTGTCCACAAGGGTTATGTCCGGTCTGGTGTTATTATGGCGCGGTCCCAGTACAGCTTGTGGGTTGGCGTCTCTAAGACTGTCTGGGGTTCGTACTTGTAGTATAGTACACTTTCTTTGGTCAACTGGATTGTAAGGGTGGTTGTAATGTCTGGTATTACTGTTGGTCGAGGAACTCTCTGACTATTCTACAAGTGCGATAGTGTATCGCATTATTTTATTATTTTTATAGTAAAAATTTTTTATTCCTTGGCTGGTGTTTGTCTTTAATTATTGCAGTGTTCTACAAGTGTTCAGGATTGCGACTTTCTGGAGTTCCTTGTAGGTGTTCGCTGGGAGACTTATTGCTGCTAGGCTGTTATGTAGGATCTTTGGCACCATACCGGTGGTCGACACGATGATCAGGATGGTCGTTACTTGTTGCATATACCACATCTCTTTGATTCCTGCCTTAGGTTCGGTACTTCCTGATTTTTTTCACCATGGGCTTTCTGCAGGTTGCCAGTGTTGGATACCGCTATGTCAATCAGATAGGTAGCTTTTTCTTTCTTGTCCAAAAGGGCTATGTCCGGTCTGTTGTACTGGATTGTCCTATCCGTTATTATGGCACGGTCCCAGTACAGCTTGTGGGTTGGGGTCTCTAGTACTGCCTGGAGTTCTTACTTGTAGTACGGTACACTTCTTCGATCAAGTGGCATTTCCTTGCTAACTTCTGATGAATTATCCTGGCTACCTGGTCGTGTCTACGAGAGTACTCACTCTGGATGATCACTTTGCATCCCGCGGTGATGTGTTGGATCGTTTCTGAGGCCAGGTGGCATCGTCGACATGACACTCCGGGTTCCTTGGCGATGTATTTTCTATAGTTCCTGGTGTTGATTACCTGGTCTTGGATGGCGAGCATGAATCCCTCCGTCTCGGGGAAGAGCGTCCCGCTCGTGAGCCCTGCATTGGAAGCAATTTTATCTATGTGATCTTGATGGAGATCATTGTAGTGTCTGCCGTGAAGTGTCTTCTCTGTCCATCTTTCTAGCTTCGTTTGTGCCTCCTGGTTTGGAGGGGACTCCTCGCTTAGGTTGATTGGGGTATACCGCTGTGTGTTTCTGGAAGTAATCCTTCAGGTTAGCAGTCGCTGTCTTCTGTTGCTCAATGGTATTATTTGCCGATTGAGGTGGTATTATTATTAACATCTTTTTATTTCCACATCAGTGGGCACCACCGGAACAGCCTGGTTCGGCTAGAAGGATGTACATTATAAATATTCAAGGCGATTACATTGATTGAATTTAAAAGAAAGGAAAACACATTGTATTTACAAATAAGCTAACATGGATACTGAAGTTTCAAAACAGTGAAAGTGGTACAGTCAATTTTTTTGATTTTTATTTATTTGTTAAATAAACGCAGAGTGCAGATAGACGTACGCCTTGGTTTTGTCCATTCAGACAAGACTGAATGGACAAAACTGATTACTGTACACCGCTCGTGTAATTTACTAGTCATGCTATCCGCCGCGTTTTACACGCTGTGCCAACCTGTCAGTCTATAAAACCGCCTTGTAATTCAACAACTTTCAGCGGGAGATCCTCCGCGAAGAACACGCTCGTCTAAAAGATACTCGGCCATTGTATTAAAAAAAAAAACATGAAAGTTCTTCGCGTCACTGACACAGAATTTGAATTCGGGCCTTTGCCACAAATGTGAGAGAACGCTAATTACAACCTAATTACCCAAATGATTTTTGTGAACTTAGTCAAGAGATGTGTAATATAGTTGTAGGATTTTTAATTTATCAATGTTTTGCCGCAATCTCCAAAATCTTTGGAGATTGCAGCAAAATTTCGCGACCCGGGGTTGCGAAAAGGATTCTGGGGGTTGCAGCAAACATTGATAAACCTGAGTAAATTAAATATTTATTATAAAACTATTGAAATTATTATACACTAAAGCATGTCATTCTATATCTGTTTAGTTTATTGCAGAATTAAAGTAGGCTGGCTGTTTTGATTATTAGACTATAGTCATCAGTTGCACGATTCAGTTCACTTACAACTACTATGTAGATTTCAACCCGACCATTTTAAGTGGGTGCAAAAACGAAAAACCAAACTATTATATTAGGCAGCCCGAATATTTAAATTCATATGTTGTGCTGTGTGTTCTATGGTCTATATTTCTGTTTTACTGGCGAAAAACCCCAGTTTTTAGGAGAAAAACCTTGCTATCTACGCCTGAGATCGACTAACTCAGCCAGGGAGTGAAAAAAGCCCATTAAAGTTCCTCACGGCATTGACGGAATTCGAACCCGGGCCTTTTCCACCTGGTGTGGGGGGGGGGAGCACGGTGACGATACCGCTGTGCTACAAGCGCAGTGGTATCGTAAAAAAGTGAGTGTAGAACCCCTTCAGTGTACATAAGAGGTACAACATCTCATTGAATGGCGCCTCCGTAGCCAGGTGGGAAGGAGCAGCAGTGCGTAGCACACGCTTCTTAATTAGACCGGGGTTCGAGCCCGTGACCACCAAATACGGAGGATGCAGAAAGGTCAGGGAATGACTACCGCATATCCCGGAGCAATATGGCTTTAGTTGCTAATGCTCCTAGAAACCAAATAACAAACAAACAACAAATCTCATTGAATGCTGCCAGGGGTCGCTACCAGTACTGCCAGGGTTCGCTAATAATTTCTTATGAAAAGGAGTCGCGGATAAAAAAAAGTTTAAGAACCTGTGTCGTGTATAATTTGTCTTTAAATTGCATGTGTTCTGTGGTTGATTTGCTGTTTGCTACACTAAATACCCTAGTTTCGGGAAGTGAAAATTCGACTTATGGAAAAGTACTCAAAAATTGCTCACGTCATTGATGGGATTCGAACTCAGATCTTTTCCACTAGGAAAAGACTTGTGGGGAGGATGGTGATTGTATTCACTCTGCTACCTACAAGGGCGATAATTAAATAATATGAGGAACAAAATTAAATTTGGAGTCAAAAAGAACTCCAAGGTTTTTGTGAAAGTCAACTGTAGCAAGGAGGGTACAACCCAAAGAGAGCTAATATCAAAAGGCCTCTTTCTTTTTTGAGAGAAATTTACAGATGTTCCGATTTGAAAGAGTTTGTTGAAAGATTAAATAGAGCAAGATAATTCGCAACTCTATATTTTGGAGATTAAATTAGCTAAGAGAAGGGAGGAATGAAAGGCGTCAGAATTAGTCAAAATTTTTACGTTACGGTGGGTTTTCAAAAAAGGCTAAGGAATGGAGGAAAACAGAAGCACAATGCTAGTAAAAAACGCCCCAAATATCTTAGATTTTTTTGAGCGGCACGTTCCTCCTCCATCTTCAAGTTCAAGCTATGATATTAAAGAATCGCCTAAACTTTTTTTTGCTATCGTTTCTCACTGAGTAGGGCACTTACAATAATCCAAAAACTCTATAGGACAGGTAATAAACCTGCATAATTTAGTAAAGGACACGAAAAGAAATATATCTTAAAGTTAAAACAACTGTTCACGGAGTGAATCTTCCATTTACTGCTGAAATACTGCTCAAATTTGGAAGAATGGTTCCATGAAAGCCTTTATGTCTTCAAAGCAATAATAAATATACCACACATATTATTCGAAGCACTGTTTTTTTTAAAGGTGGCGGCGGTATCCGCTGAGAATAAGTAACACCAGTCTTCTCCTTTAGTGAAGCGTTACTTATTCGAAGTAGTGCAATATCGTGGCAACTCATTGTGAAGGTATTCACAATATGAGATATAACTTAAACGATGTCGCTTTTGCATATTTTTGCTAATTCAGAGTTTATTTTTTTACTCAGAGTTTATTCAGAGTATATTTTTGCGTACTGATATGATGCGTTTGCACGAACTTGTACAAACATATTCAATAAACTAGAACGAACCAAAACAAGGAATTATGTTCAATAAACCAGAATGACGAAATATCAAGTTGTACGAAATAGTGTTTCCAACTCGATGTGGTCCGACAGCAATAAAAATGGCTGATGATAAATTGTTATAAGGTTGCTACACTACTCCCTAATTTTAATTATTAATTTCCTTCTACTAGATGCAAGACACTTGGCCTATTGCCATGACGAGCAAAAAGTAGTCATGGATAATACTGTAAAAAATAACATGTATAGTTCATTTCTAATAAAGATTATTTATTATAAATTAAATAAAGAATGAATTTATGTAAAATTAACTTAGATATATAGCTAAATGAAATTTTAAATTATCTGTAGTGTGCTGCTGGCTACTTATTTATATTTGCTATTTGCGACGTCATCACCATATTCGATTATTGAAGACAGATACTTAAACTTCCCTCCTATCTAAGCTTTTTCCCCTGATGAGTCATGTGTGATTCATTGAACCCCTCGAAAGTCTATCCGCATCCGTAATGATAGCGCTTCCTCATCTGCAGGTTATCAGTACACATGCATTCTCAAAGAGCTTTTCAGCACAAACAATTTAACTTAACAAAACATACATACTTTACCTGTTAAAAATAAAGCCATGCTGTTTTACATGATATTTATTTGTTGGATATACAGCAATCAGATGTAGACATACTACGTGGAAATACTAATCATCTCCACATTGCAACATTCAGACTCTCGTTAATAATACAGGAACTACCCAACTTACGTATTATTCGATTTACGCAAATCCGACTTTACATAAGTTTTTGTTGGCCGGTGCAAACTTTAAAAAAAATCGTGGAAACCTATTTTGCATCGTGAAAATATCGTAATGTGAACCCAATATAACACGATTTTTTTTTTTTTTTTTTGTAATTCGGAAATTGCACTACCCTTTCATCGTTATCATATGTTCCATTCTAAGAATCAGTTTTGAACGCCTTTGTGATATATTTCTAAAGCCGTTTCTGGAGGTCTCGACCATAAAACAATAAAAACAATTTGTACTTTCCGGTTTATTGGGCTTTTCTGTTATCGCAATCTATTATAAACGGGTAGCAAACTCGATCTTATTGCATTTGCGATAATATCGATAACTGCAATTGTGTGGGTTTTTACGTTATTATGGTGAAATGCGTTCCCCTTGACTGAAATCTTCAATCATATAAAAAACAAATTTTCAGAATCTTCTCTTCATTCCTATTTACGTATTACAATGATGAAGGGAAAGCGACCAACGAAAAGTGCAAGTGGTGGTTGTGCCAGGAAACGAAACAAAATTGATTTAGAAATGAAGACGAAAATGATTAAGAAGTACGAAGCAGGACAAAGTTTGTCATCTATTGCAAGGGAATTAGGTCTCGCTGCTTCAACAGTGAATACTGTTTTAAAGGACAGCGCGCATATAAAAAGAACACGTCAAAGGATCAACGCACTTAAAATCAACAGTGATCACAAAACAGCGTTCAGGTGCTATATCGAAGATGGAACAGCTGTTAATAATATGAATGGAAAATCAGTTTCAGAAGCGAGTGCCCCTGAGTCTAATGACCATTCAAGCAAAAGCAACAAGTAGTTATAAAGATATTAAGGATAAGTACGGCGAACCCCAACCCAAGTTCGTGGCAAGCCAAGGGTGGTTTAATAGGTTCAAGCAACGCGCTGGTTTCCACAACGTTAAAATATGCAGTGAAGTTGCCAGTGTCGATTCTGCAGCTGCAGAGAAATTTTGGGATGTGTTGGAATAAATTATTGATGAAGGCGGCTATTCAAACGCAGCAAATTTTTAACGTTGACGAGATTGCTCTGTATTGGAAAAAAAAAAAAAAAAAAAATGCCGGATCGAACATACAGTGCCAAAGAGGAAAATACAATGCCATGCTTCAAGGCGTCAAAAGATAGGGCCACGCTCTTGCTTGGGGCTAATGCAGCGGGAGATTACAGATTAAAACCACTGTTTTGTACCATTCTGGAAATCCTCGTGCATTTAAGAGCATCAATAAAGCCACACTATCAGTGCATTTCCGATCGACTCAGAGAGCATGGATAATAATATCTCTCTTTGAGGATTGGTTTAAATGCTGCTTCATTCCCGAAGTTGAAAAATATTGTAAAGACAACGATGTTCCTTTCAAGATTTTGCTTCTATTAGATAATGCTCCTGGAGATTCTACGCATCTAGACGATTTCATTTCGAACGTGAGAGTGATATTTCTACCGCCAAACACGACTTCACTCATCCAACCTATGGATCAGGATGTTATTTCGAATATAAAAGCATACAATTTACGCACATTTGCTCAGGCATTGTCTGCAATAGACGATGAGAAAAATTTTACGTTAAGAGATTTTTTGAAATCTTACAATATTTACCACGTCCTCTTAAACATTAATAAGGCCTGGGCGGAAATTACTAAAAGTTATTTAAATGGCGCATGATAGAATATGCTCACGACACGTAAAAGGCTTCGAAGGATTTGAAAAAGACAAATCATATGAAGAGGTTACAGATAAGATTGTACAGGTTGCAGAGTACAGGTTGCAGAGCTACTTCAGTGGAGGTCGATGCCAGAGATGTGAAGGAGTTAATAGAGGAAGAAGAGAAGGAATTATCTAACGAAGAACTTATTGACTTGCAGGCAGCAATAATGAAAGAAAAAAATGCTGACGAAGCTCAAGATGAACCAAATGAGGAGTCGAGACGCTGCATCACCAGAGAGATGGCAATGGCATTTCGTGAAATTGCATGGGCAATGGCGAGGTTTGAGAAGATGGATCCTGACAGCGAACGATTCTTAAAAGTTAACAGAGGGGTAAATGATATGCTTGCTTGCTACAAAGAAATCTACGATGAAAAGAAAAAAGCCACCGTTCAGTCATCCTTTATTATATTCTTTCATAAGGTTGAGGGGCTGACCCCTTCTAAATCTCCACAGCCCTCAACCTCCGCGCGGCGTACTTAGTAGAGGCCGCCGTAACCTAGTGGTTAGGCGCGCGCGTGCATAAGTACACTTGCCTTGAGTGACCGGGGTTCAAGCCCGTGACTGCTGAATACGGTGCTGTTTCTTGTATTCTGTCTATCTTGTGAACTCCTCTGACCGTTTGGTCGTCCCGGAGTATAAACAGAAAATTTATTTTATTTATTTTACTTATCAGCTGAAGACGTCGATTCTGGCAACGATGCTCGAGAGGTAAAACTTATTGACATTATGTTTGTCTCCTCTCTTTTTTTTGTAATTTTATAATTTTGAAATTTTTTTAAATAGCACGCTGTTGTAATTTTTCCTGCACATGAGATAAAATATGAATAAATACAATAAATAATTCTATTTACATGTTCGTCGAACATTTCTTTTTTGTTTCAATCAATTCAGCGAGCACAGTTGCAAGTGTTGCACCAACATGGGGGAAATTCCGACTTACGTTAAATCCGACTTGTGTAGCGTTCCGCGGAACGCAACCCTTACGTAAGTTTGGGAGTTCCTGTAGTTGTTTTTAAATATTGAATCACTGTCTATACAAATCAGTGCATTTACCCATTTATAATATATATATATACTTTTTTCTATCTCACAAATATAAAATTTTCAACCACTTGCATGAGCATCCCCAATGTTTTTTCTTTCTGTTCATAATTTAAAATGTATATATTTTAAATTTAAATTCAGTGTTTCTCAACCTTTAGAAGACTTTAGATCAGTGTTTCTCAAGCTTTTTTGCTCGCAGACCCCTTTTGGCTTCGAAAAATAACTACGGATCCTCACATCGTAGCTCACTTAAATATGGGGTGTCCAGACGATAGATATCCAAAATTAAAAAATTTATTTCTCACACTTGATTTATTATATGTCTGCAATCTACATTTTTCAGACTGGGGCAAAGAATAACTGAATAACAAACTGTCACTGTTTGAGTATACTGTACAATCGATTTTACCTCATAGGCTACTAGTGTGAAGAATGGTGTTATTTATTCGTCTCACAAAGTCCTTTTTAAAGTTTGTAGTAATAGTAATAGTAGTAATAGTGGCATGTGATGCAAGAAAGCAAGCGTATGAGCTTATGTAGCATCAGACAAAAAAAAAAAAAAAAAAATTGTTCTGGCCTATTGGAGGCCAGAAGCATCAGTCACCTGGAAAGATGATTCTGGGTGCTCGTCCACACCACGAGAAGGTGGGCTTGTCCATGTAAAGAACGTACTGTCTCAAGAGAGAGACTCTGACCCACCTGATGTTGCCAAAAGGTAGGCCAGGATCCTCTGGGGGCCCATTCCAGAGGGAAAAAAAAAACAAAAAAACAACGATCACCCATGGTGCTGGATATGGAAACGAATGAATAAAAATGAAGCAGAAGAAAATAATATAAAACATGTATAATTAAAATAATACAAAAAAAATAAATAATAATAATAAAAAATAAATAAAAATTAAAAAATAAATAATAATAATAAATAAATAAAAATAAGTAAATAGAAGAAGGTAGTGGTGCTCCAAAAAAAAAGCAAAAAAAAAAAAAGCCAAAATAAATTAATAAACAAAAAAAAAAAAGAAAGAAAGAAAGAAGTGGTGCTCATAAAAAAATTAATTTAATAAATAAACAAATAAAAGAAAGTAGCGGTGCTCCTAAAAAAAGAAATTATAATAATAAATAAATACATAAAGAAAGAAAGTAGTGATGCTACTTTCTTTCTTTTATGTATATATATATATATATATATATATATATACAAAGTTATTGGAGATACTCCAATAACTAACTCCGATATCTCCAATAACTTTGTATACGATGGCAAAACAGTATATCAACAAACTAACGGAACACCCATGGGTAGTCCTGCTTCATGCATAATAGCTAACCTATATCTCTATTGGTCTGAAAACTCATTTCCACAGGACCTTAACCTCTACAGATATATAGATGACCTCATTAGTTATCAACTGCCCTAATTTCACCAAAGATTATGGACACTTATACCCCAATGAACTCATACTAGATAAAACAAACAACAATGATACTACAGCCCATTTGCTAGATCTAGAAATTACATTTATAAACAACAAAGCTACCATCAACCTGTACAACAAACGTAATGCATTCAACTTTAATATAGTCAACATCACACAATGGAATTTCAATATTTCCAGAGGAGTACATGCTAACGTTATACTAGCGCAAAGCATCAGAATAGCAACCATTTGCAGCAATAAGGAAACAACTATCGATACTATACAAAAAACTAATAAACAACCATTTTCCTAAAGCATATCTTCGCTACCACTTCTGTAAAGCCTTAACATCATAAAGCATAAAAAAACTATGGGACATTAATATAAACAGCATAATCTTTAATTAATAAAAAAACCCATACACATCAAGTATGTAAATAGTGTATATACAATACACTAGGCCTCTGTGGTGTCTTACAGTCTATAAACTTGTACCCACCAATTGTAATCATAATCTATGTAATCATATTTAATTTTAACTTTCATTTCATTATATTCCTAGCACATTTTTCACACAACTGACCTTAAATACATGATGCACTCACTCCCAGACCTTCGTTCAGGGTCCTAACTATGGGAACGGGTTTGCAACCCCGAACTACCCGAGCACAACTACTTATCTTTACTTCATTCATCTTTTTGCTTTACTAGCCACTACGTCTTATGTCCTGCGAGCCATTAGTCTACCGAACGCAATAGCGGGACACTACTTTCTAACTTTACCCAATCTATTTTTTGCCTTAACATTGTTTAGCTGCTTTTTACGGCTACTTTGTCAGCTATTATATTTCTTAACTATCCTGGGCAGTTTGTATTTAACCTAGCTCATCATCACCATCCATTTCATTTCAATCTATACAGACACCATAACAACATTTTTTTCACACCTAACGCTAGGAGCCGCTAGCGTACCCACACATAAATATACCTGCACCCCGCCATCTTGGTCTTTTGGTTAGTTTTACAAAGTAACGGTAAGTCCCTTTCTTCCTGTCTATACCGATATTCCTTACTTCTTTAGTCTATCCAGTTTTTTCAATTCTTTTCACTTGCTTCTGTAAGGTCATCCATGATGTGTATGCACAACGTATTATAACCACTTTTATTGGCACATTCCCTTATAATCTTACTGCAAAATTCAGAATCTAAATTTGCCCTCGTAATACGTGGCAACCATACACGTGCACCATAGCATACAGAGTATGTCGGAAACAGAAGCAAGAACATTGCTGTCTTTTTCATAATTTCGGTGGATGACCTCTGATGATGACACTGAAATTGTGAAAGACACCGCAATGTTATTTCATCTTGGTCGCTTTTTCAATTCTTATCTTTATTGTAATTTCCGGTCCATTTCTACCTATATATATATATATAGGTAGACAAAGCCCTTAAAAAGAAAAAAAAAAAAAAAAAAAACTGAACTGTTATATTAGAATCACCTGGAAAGAAACTGTCAAGTGTGTATTGTGTCTGTAAATTGTAGGTGTTCTCTAGTCGATTTGCCTGCTTTGCTGGACGAAAACCAGTTTTTTCGGGGAAAAACCTTGCTATCTACGCCTGAGATCGACTAACTCAGCCACGGAGCGAAAAACGCCTATGAAAGTTCCTGGCGTCATTGACCGGATTCGGACCTGGGCCTTTTACACCCGGGTGGGCAGGACGGTGACGTACCACTGCGCTACCGAGCAGACGGGCAAAGATCTAGGAGGATTTATAAAAACAAAAGAACGCTTAACACGTGGAACGGTTTCACAATTACGGCGAATACGTAGAACGTATGGGATCCGCACTCCGACCAACGCTATACAGCTATAACCGACAGGCAGTATTAAAATAAAAATACACTTTTAGAGAATAAGCAATTTTTAATTAATAAATGGTTTTTTGTAAAAGGTGCAGCGAGTTAAGTAAAAATTAATGTAGTAATATGAGGTTAAATGAATTACAACTAATGCCACAGAAAAGATAGAATAAATAAATAAATAATCATAAACCAGAGTACATATTATCTTATCAAGAAGCCACAATATGACCATGGTTTACGGAAGCACAAAGTATTTCGATTAGCCAGACAGTTTAGTGCAAGTTCGGCAAAATTTCTTATTAAATTATTTTGTTTTAAATTTGATAACATTTTCTATTTTTGATGTATAAATCAAAATAGAGAGTGAACCATTTTTAATAAATAAATGGTTTTTTGAATAAGGAGCGGCGAGTCATGTAAAAATTAATAATAATATGAGGCTAAATGAATTACAACTAATGGCACAGAATAAATAGACTAAATAAATAATCATAAACCAGTCAGTACATATTATCAAAAAATATTTTAAGAAATAGTAATAAGAAATATTACTTATCAAGATATATTTTGCCCACTTATTTTAGATGTACAAAATTAAAATAGAAAATGTCACCAAATTTAAAATATAACAATTTAATAAGAAATTTTGCCGAACTTGCAATAATATATATATATATACAAATTTGTATATATACACTGTATACATATACAGTCTTCAGCATAGAATCTTAAGTTACAGTATTCGCAGATTACTGGTTAGAAAAGCTGGTATAATTCATTTAAAAAAATAATTCCAGTTGTAATCCCAAAAAAGTCCCCATGACTAAATTTGAATGGTGCTTTTTTCTAAGCATTGCAACGATGGGAATATGCCTTATCTTTTCTTGTGATTAGCCTGCTTTGTTGTGAAAAGGTTTTGATTAAAAAACAATTTTAGGCTCTGCTTTGCTCGAATGATTTTCATTCATGTGAATAGAAAGTCAAGCGGTTTCAATAAAGATTTCATACACACTGGAAAACAAAGAGAAAAATTAACCTGATGATTTCTGAACTATATCACGAGATTGAGCAAATGCATAAAGGCACTTCTTTTCCTTTATTTTACTTATATTGCGTAAAAATCTCCCCTCCAAGAGCTAGCTAGCTACAATAATTTCTTAGATTATTTTTGCTTAGAAATTCTCAAAAAAAATCATCGGAGAAAACAATTATCAACTGAAGTTTTCCCCTAAATGTATTCCCAATAATTAACTTTTATTGGGAATTTCATAATCCAATAATTCTTTTCTTTTGAACAATTTTAGTGTCATTAGTGAAATCTGTAGTCAACGGGAAACTTTCAGTTTTTAAATAATTTAATTTTGAAAAGATATATATCTAAGGAAGGAATAAAAATGCTCTTGTTTATACTCCGGTAAGGCCATCGGATAGCCGCCACACCCACAAGATTGGATGTCCGTAATGAATTTGATGTTAATTTTTTTTTAAATTATTATTTTATTTTTGCATGTATACAAGTAACAGTAATTACTCGCAAACAAAAGTTTGCTCTAGTTTCAGCAATAAATTTAAGTGATAAAAGTTTAGTGTTTAATTACAAATACATTTGTAACTCTTAAAGGACTTTTCAATCTGGGCTGTACTTAGCTGATATGGAAGAGGGAGCAAAGTTTCTCCACGTGAATTAATCCAAGGTTTTCAGCCAGTACAACATGCAAATAAACCTGTGAAACTATTTATACAGACACAACAAGCAAAAATAGAAGAACATATAGCAGATGATGCACCAATAATCCCGCAAAATAAAGTTACTAGTAAAATTAGTATTTCTTATGGACATATTAGTCAATTTTGTACAAAATTTGAGAATAAAACACGTTTCAGCCAAGTTTGTTATATGTATCTTTACTGCAATCAACGAAGAGTATGGATTATACAGGGTGTTTCAAAAATGATGGTCAATAATTTAAAGGTGAAAAGTACAAGGTCAAGGTGTGTTTGTTTTAATTGCAGTCTCCAGGGTTCCCCCTATATACCGCAGTAGCATCTGAAAAGGCAAAAGGCCAAGGTCGGCAAGTGTATATACAGGGTGTCTCAAAAATATTGGTACAAACGTTTAGGGGAAGTAGGTAACATCTAAAGGAATGTGAATCGCATAGGAACCCATAATCGGGAACGTCGCCATAAGTCCGTACACGGCGTTGTTCATCAGTTCGGGTGAGGGAAATTTTCTGGTTTACTCATTTAAGCAGTAGTCGCCGCACGCATGATACTGTGACATCTATTCGTATGTGCAATTCTAATTTGAATTGGGAAGTCAATTCTGGCTTAGTAAATAGTGATCACCGTGCAATTTCATTTGATCTTTGTTTCGAAGTAAGGGAAAAGAGCTTCGCTATGAGTGATCTGTCTAGATTTTCTATGGACCGTGTTAACTGGAACAATTTTAAAAATTATTTGACTACAGTTTTCGATAGTGATAATTGTGAGATACCTGGAGAGAGTTTAAATGCTATGACAGCTTATGAATATGTAAACTGTGTACAGTATCATATTTTCCAGGCTTGTGTACACTCCACTAGGAGAAAAAGGACTAAAAAGTTGTCTGTGCCGTGGTGGACTCCTGCTTTGTCTGCTCTGAGGTCTCAGGTATGCCAGGCTAGGAAAGTATACCAAAGAAATAGACATCTCTCTAGTGTTGATGTGGAATCATTTAAAAATGCCTATAAAGAGAGAAGAAAAGATTTTCATAAGACTATTGCTGAGAGCAAGAAAACTTGTTGGCAAAATTTGGTTAATGAAGTTGGTAACAGAGATCCCTCGGGTCTCGTGTATAAAATTTCTCGTAATAAATTGCTTTGTGGAGAAATATACAACACTGTATTGAACAATAATAATGAGACATCGGATTGGTTTTCTACTGTGGAAACGATCGTTAGAAGACTATTTCCTCAGGATCTTCCTCAAGATGATTCACCTGAACAAGCGGAGATATGTCGGATGAACTCTGAGTTTACAGGAGCAGGTGACTCTGAAGCTGAACTCTTCAGTTTGGTCAGGAGCGGATTAAGGTCGGTTGAGGTCCCGGGCGCAGAAGAAAATATTTGGGCCCCTTAAAAAAAAGAGAGAGACAGGGAAAATAAAAATACATGTTAACTATTTTTTAAATAAATAAAAAATATTATGTACTATTAATGTTTTATTTCCAATAAAATTTGAATATAATATATGTATGATATAATTAATAATAGCATAATAATAATCACAAAGTTTTGAACTAATAGTTAAACATATTAGTTCAAATATTAGTTGAACTAATACGTTGAACTAATTTGTTGGGGTTTTGCGTGGGCCCTTCAGAAGGCGGGGCCCAGGGCGCACGCCCGGTGCGCCCGCCGTGAAATCCGCCTCTGAGTTTGGTGGAGTTGGGTGCAGCAGTAGCTAAATTGAACGTTAAGAAATGTCCAGGTTTGGACTTAATTGAAAATCAAGTAATCATTAAGTTTTATGATTACTTTCCTCAAATTATGTTAAATTTGTTTAATAAATGTTTCACTGAAGGTACTTTTCCAAGACCGTGGAAGATGGCACTGCTAAAGATATTGCATAAGCCTGGTAAGCCCAGGACTGATCCCAGAGCATACAGACCAATTTCTCTCTTGGCGAACATGGGTAAGGTTTATGAAAGGTTACTTGCTACCAGAATTTCTGCGATGTTAGAGGATAAGCATCTGTGTTCTGCTGATCAGCATGGATTTAAGAAGGGCACTCTACAGAGGACGCCATAACATCTCTTTTAAATTACATCAAGGATTTTTCTGATAAATATGTTCTTATGGTCTTTATAGACTTTGAAGGAGCATTTGATTCGGTATGGTAGGAAAGTACCCTTCGATCTCTTGTGCTTGCAGAGTGTAATAGTTACATATTTAACACAATAAGGTCATACTTTCAGGACAGATTTATTACTGTGCGTGCACGTCATCTGTCATATAGTGCCAGTGTCTCGAGAGGCTGTCCTGAAGGTTCGGTTTTGGGACCTCTCTTTTGGAATGCAGTTTTAGATCAGTGGCTTGTTAAGGAGAGTACAGAGCTTGATAAGATAGCCTATGCTGATGACCTTGTGATTGGAGTTTCTGGGCGCTCCAGACTTATATTGGAAGGAAAAATACAGTCAGTTTTAGATGATTTAATGCAGTGGGCCAATTTGAACAAATTGAAGATCTCTGCAAGTAAGACCTGTTTTATGGTTTTTAAGAAACAATTTGATTACGGCAGACCTCCAAGAGTTCTTTTAGGTGGAGTTCAAATTCCTTATGTTGCTAAAACTAAGTATTTGTGATTAATCATACATCAAAAACTTTCCTTTTTACCACATGTTTCACACCTATGTGTAAAAGTAAGACACTTTACAGGCTCCATTGCTATGATTTCTCGTAAGGAGTGGGGATTGAATAAGAGGGTGTTGTCATTGTACTGTAAGACTATTTTTCTCCAGATAGTGGCATATGCGGCTGTTGCTTGGTTTTCTGTGGTAACTAAAACTAGGATTCGATCGAAACTTTTATCGCGTTAGCGCTCTATGTTATTAACTTTATTGAAAGTACCTAGAACAGCGTCTACAAACGCCGTACAGGTAATTGCTGGTACCATGTCATTGGATTTATTTATTGTCTACAGAGGGTTTTTGTACAAATTGAAAAAGGGTATGTTGTTAACGTTTTTGGATATCACAATCGATTTGGAAAGTAATATTAAAGAAGAAAAACAACGAATATGGAATAAATTAATGGATTTATGGCAGACCAGATGGGAAAGTGGTGATGTTGGAGCTGTGACGAGGAAATATATTCCCCGGGTGAACTATGCATTGTCAAAAACCGTGGCATCTTGTTTACGCCTTGTATGTACACTTCTTATTTGTTAACAGGACACGGCTCACTTAGGGCCAAATTATATGAGAGAGGGTTGGAGACAGATCCTTTCTGTACATGTGGTGAACAGGAGACTTGGATGCATGTAATTTTTTTATGTCTGGAGTATGAAGACCAAAGGCGTATTTTGATGGCGCATATTTCTGACTTATTATTTGATACAGTGCATTTGCTTATTGCAAATCGTGACTGTTTTAATTTATTTCAGGAGTTTTCAGCTGCTGTTTTTGCAAGAAGAACTGTTCTCAGAGCCTTTCTTTGAGAGGCAAACCTGCCTAAAGCTCAGGAATACTATGTGAAGTCTCTACATCACCTTGGAAATCACCTTGAGGAACTTCTATAGCCCTACTCTACAAGCTCAGATTCTACTAGGGAAAAAAATTAAATCAGACTATATATTTCCTGAACAGTTAGACTACTGGGCAGTCTTTACAATTGTATAAAACATAAATACATGTAACTATTGGTAAGTAACAACTAATGTTGCTGTAAAACGACTGTAAATAATTTTCAAATTCTGTTGCTAGAACTAATCAGAGAGAGTGGTAAACATCACTGGAATGTAAATAGTGTAATCAATGTTAACAGTTTATTTCCTTGTTAATGCTAAACTTAATAGGATAACTGATATATAATGCTATTTAAAAACTGCAGGGTTCTTTAAAAATTGTTTGTCTTGGCTGTGTGACTTCAATGGGTTTTTGGAGCTCCAGCCTTGGTTTTTTTTTTTTTTTTTTTTGCTAGCCCTGGGCAGCCTGGGAGCGGGATAGCTGGCACCCACTGGTATTGCACTATCTCCAGTGGGTGCGGGATTTCGTGCACTTTGGCATGTAAGAGGATAAAAAAAAACCCAGGCCTGGCTACTCGTGCCTGGGGACAGGCACCAGGCAGCAGCTGCCCAGGTGTTGGCTGCTCCTCTGCAGAGGTCCTACATTCAATACAGATCCACTAGGTGGAGATGGGCTATGCCTAGGGGCCACCCTTTATACCAGGACACACACGTGTGTTTACATGTTCTCCAGTCTTCGGTTTGTGTACGTTCTTTTTTTTTTTTCCTCATGGGTTTTCTGGAGGTTGCCAGTGTTGGGCACTGCTATGTCAATCAGATAGGTAGCTTTCCTTCTTGTCCACAAGTGTTATGTCCGGTCTGTTGTGCGGGAATGTCTTATCCGTTATTGTGGCGCGGACCCAGTACAACTTCTCGGTTGGGGTCTCTAGTACTGTCTGGGGTTCGTACTTCTAGAACGGCACACTTTCTTTGATCAACTGGTATTTCCTTGCTAGCTTCTGATGTATTATCCTGGCTACCTGGTCGTGTCGACGAGTGTACTGTCTTGGTGATCACCCTGCATCCCGTAGTGATGTATTGGACCGTCTCTTAGGCCAGGTGGCATCGTCGACATGTGTCATGTGACACTCCCGACTCCTTGGCGATGTATTTCTTTCGTTTCTGGTGTGGTCTTGCATGGCAAGCATGAATCCTTCAGTCTCAGGGAAGAGCGTCCATCTCCTGAAATATGCATTAGAAGCAATTTTATCTTTGTGATCTTGATGGAGGTCATTGTAGTGTTTGCCATGGAGAGCCTTCTTTGCCCATATTTCTAGCTTCGTTTGTGCCGTCAGGGTAGGAGGGGAATCTTCTCTTAGGGTGAGTCGGGTATACCGATTGTCAGCCTTCCTTATGGCCTGGTAAAGTGCTGCTGTATGTTTCTGGAAGTTTCAGGTTAGCTATCGCTGTTTTCTAATGCTCGATGAAGTCTTTCAGGCCCCTCCCTCCCTCTTTTCGAGCTATTGTCAGTCTCTCCACTGCTGACTTCGGGTGGTGTTGACTGTTCTTGGTCATTAGTGTCATTGCCCTTCTCATAATTACCTCCAGCTCGGTGTTAGTCCAATATATGAACTCGAAGGAGTATGTTAGCACTGGGACTGCATAGGTGTTTATGGCTTTAACTCTGTTCCCTCCGTTCACCTTTGCTTTCAGCAGGCTTCTGAGTCTCTGAGGGTATTTTTCGGTCAGGCAGGCCTTGATATCTTTGCTAATCTAACTGTTGAGTCTGCATCATCCCCAAGTATTTGTAGGTCCCTCCCTCTGCCATGGTTTCGATCTCCTTAGCAGTCGGCAGCTGGGTTGCGGCCGACTAATTTTCCCTGGTGCAATACGTGGGTGTTGCATTTTTCTAGACTAAATTCCATCGTGATATCATTGCTGAGTTCTTCGGTGATTCGGAGAGTTGCTTTTCGTTTGCCGCTGAGAGCAGGATGGAAGCAACCAACTACAAAACACATAAAATACAGACACAACAGAACCAGAACTGGAGGAGGGACACCAAGTACAGGAATGAATACAATCCACACACCGCAGCTGAAGTGGAAACAGACGAGATCGCTATATCCAGAATAGAAGATGGGTCGAGCAGAATTCGAGGAAATGGACCTCACAAAGACCCACATCATACCAAAGTAGAGACCCACGAGAATCCTGTGACAATTCATAGACCCCCTCAAGCCACGAATAATGCAAGATTATTTCAACAAAAATGAAATAGCATTAGACATCATCTGCATAGCCATTTACTGTGGTTCTGTAGCGGCGACCAACACGATGGGAAGAGAAATCACAAAGCAACAGAAAACAAAACGAAGAACAAGGAACTACCAGTCTGAGAAAGAAGGCTACAGCAGAAGATATATGAGCTAAGAGTGAAGATAGGCCAATTGAACCAGTACCAAGTTGGAACAGAAGTAACAAGCTGATCAGAAAAGTCAAGACCATCCTCAAGAAAGACTACGTCCACAGCATGCAAGAGAAATAATCAGAGGATCGAAGAATATCTTGACACTTTCAAGCAGAAACTCCTGGCGCTCAGTAAGACTTCGTTGCTACAGGCAGAGTGACCAGAGGAAAACAGACTGCAGGTATTTTGATTAAAACCAGAGAGCCTTCTATAGGAAAATCGGCCAAGAGCAGAAGGATGGCAACGAACCTCTTCGTTCGTTGGCAGGACACTCGAAGATTTCTGGGACAACTGGAGCAGCAAAGTTGGCCATAATGGCCATGCCCCCTGGATAGATCTAGAACGGAAGAAAACCAAGGGTTTACAAGAGATGACAGAATGGGAGATCTGGAGAAAGAAGTACAACAAGCGATCTGGAAGTTCCACAACTGGCAAACCCCAGGTATAGATAATGCAAGCTTTGGCTTACTAGTAACAAAAATAAATAAAATAATATATACATTTAACATTGGAATATATTCTTACAAATTAGATTGATTCAGTAAACATTTAATTAAACATGCCAACGAATGATTAAAATAGGATCAGGTATTAATCGTTAGGAAAATGCTTAAGGGCGAGGCAAATTTCTCGGAAGGATGGTGAACATTCGACCTACAAAAAGGTCAGGTCAGAATTCCTCGAAAGGTTCCGAGCCAGGAGAAATATATAGAGAATCTGAGAAGGTCAAGGACGAAGGAATTAATCTGAGATTATATTAAAATAAGGGGGGGGGAGAAATTAGGACCAAATGGGGTATATATGGATTTGTTCGGCGGGAAACAGGAGAGTGAATTGGTCGTTTAGAGAGTGAGTTGGTCGTTTAAAGGGATCACAGTGAATCACAGTTGGGCGGTGAGGTTTTTTTGAGGAAGTACAGAACAAAGGAATCCCGAAAATCGAGACCATAATGGAAAGTCGTCCTAAAACCAAGGAGCTGGCATAACCTGGAGAAGGGGACAATTAATTGTAAGTTCTCTTTATCGTTATTATCCTAGCCAAGATATAGTCCTGGGGAGAAGAGATTGACAAAATAAGGCACTCTGTATTCCTATCTGCGAATGACATGATTAACCTGTACGATGGAAGGATAAAACCCAACTGATGTCCTTAAAAATTACTGAGAACTGCAATTTTTCTGAATAGTAATGAGATTTAGTAAAAAAACTTAGGTAACGGTGCATCCCTGTGGAGTTTGCTTGTATTGGACAATTAGTGGAAAATTTAACCCTTATTATTAATTATTATAATGTATGTATATGAGTTTGAACCCTTTTATGAGTTTGAACACCAAACAATGTTGCAATTATCTATGTGTATTTGTCAGTTTGTCTCACTCTATTCTAGCTAACTGAAGATCCCTGGACTTGTATATACAGTCAGAGACCCAAGGGTAACATATAGTTACCTAAATAAATTAACAGTAGGTGGTAAAAATATATATATATAAATTAATTAAATAATTATATATATAGTACAGAGAAAAAGTGTACCCCTACAATAACAAAAAAATAAATTCAGCAGCACACTTAAGCACATTGAAGAGCGGTTCATCCAGATAATAAGGCATCCTGGTAAAATAACAGAATCTTTGATCTAGAAATCACTTATCCATAGGGTAAGGACAAAGATACCACAAATCCGGCGAATTACAGACCGATCATCTGTTTTCCAACAATGTACAAGGTCCTGACCAGCTGCATAACTAAGGAGACTTCAGACCACTGAGAGAGCCAGAAATCATGCCCAAGCAGCAGAACGAATGTAAGCATATGAGCACACTATGCAAGGAGCTATTGACCATTGACGTGGCAGGGAGAAAGCCCAAAAGCACCACAACCTGGTGGGTCCTGTTATGGACCCACCAGGTTGTGGGTCCATAACACTGGTGGGTCCTGTTATGGGCCCAACGGTCAGTTGAACAACGGTACAAAACATTACACAGCACAATATCCATACACTTTTAAACCTCTGGCCTCTATAGTGTTCTGTATCACACTACAATGTATACTATGCGGAGATGGGGAAACCCCTGGTGCCGTTACGCCCTCAACACACTATACACTATACTGACTCCGTGCCCCATAGCTATCAGATGAACAGTGAAGATCTACAAAGTCGACCTGACTCTGGCATAATTTCTAGTATCAACCACGACGAAATGGAGAACTATCATCAAGGTTGACAAGATCATGACCAGACCAATCCTCATCAGAAGAGTAAACTTCTAGGCAGATGCCCTGAAGCCACTATGGTTTTGTTTTGCCCTCAATCCACTTTCCACCATGCTCAATAATAGCAATTATGGATATACTGAAAATAATGGAGAAAGAACCCGAACACTCTCTCTCACGTGATACACATGGAGACATAAAATTCTATTCCGCAACCGAGAATAAACTCCAACAGCGACTCCGAATCGCCGAAGAATTCACACTGACATCAGGATTAAATTTGGCCTAGATAAATGCAAGAACAATGGTTTGCATCAGGAAAATTCAATCTGCTGAAACTACCAGCTGAAGACCAGTGAATAGATTAAAGCCATGACAGATGTGGAGACCTACAAATATCTGGGAGATGATGCAGGCTCACCAGTTAGAACAATGAGATCAAGGCTTGCCTGACTGAGAAATAAAATCAGAGAGAGAGAGGAGCCTACTGCAATCAAAGGTGAATGACAGTAACATTTTCAAAACCATAAATACCTGTGCAGTCCCTGTACTACATACTGCTTGGGGGGGGGGGGCATATATTGGACCATCACTTAGCTGGAGGATATGAGATCGACCAGCATAATGATGACCAAGACAGTGAACACCACCCGAAGTTGGCCATCCAGCAAATGACTGTATGCCGGGAAGGAGGGAGAAATTTGACTGACCACTTTGAAAAAAGGAAGAAGACGAGTAAGAACGTGCGGGATTACTTCCAGGACAACAAAGTACCAACCTACAAAGCCATAAGAAAGATACACAGTGGTACACAACACTTAAAGAAAAAACAGAAATTAAACTAACAGGTCTATAATTACTCATGTCACCCTTTGTTCCCCCTTTGTTTATTGGACATACATTTGCACATCTCCAGTACATTGTGGCTTCCTCTGAATCCAAGGATGCTCTCATAATTATGGCTAAGGGTTTGATTACTTCCTTTGCTGCCTCCTGTAATGTAACTGAATAGATCCAACCTACTCCAGGTGCCTTATGTTTAACTTCAACTATTGATTCTCCACTTTGCTCTCAGTTATTACAAAATCGTTAAGCTCCCTATTAGAGTTTAATAAGCCTCTCTCCTCCGCCCTCTCAGGGTAACTCTGGAATTTTTTTTTTTTTTTTTGGCTGGTGCAGCATAAGCCCCATGCTTCCTTGCACCATATAGCTAATAATAATAATAATAATTCTGGACGGATTCGAGCGAAAATGGTGTGTCTATAATCTTGTATACAATAAATTGCGAAAACCGTTATACGCATGAATCCTCTTGGGTGTTTATCCCCCCTTACCGAGGCGCCTCCATAGCCAGGTGGGAAGGAGTAGCAGTGCATAGCACGCGCTTCTTGATTAGACCGGGGTTCCAACCCGTCACCACCAAATACGGAGGATGCGGAAAGGTCAAGGGAATGACCACCGCATATTCCCGGAGCAATATAGCCTTAGTAGCTAATGCTCCTGAAAACCAAATAACAAACAAACAACCCCCCCCTTACCGCTGGTTAAATAGCGGCTAGTAAGGGATAAACGCCCTAAGACTAATCATAGTAGGCTAGGCATGTAAAACATTACTACTCGTAACGATCAGTCGGAATAGCATCAGATTTTAAAGACTTGCTTTCTTTTATTTTTTTTCATTATTTTACTTTTACTAGCATAATACGTGTTTTTTTTTTAATATATATATATATAATTTGATTTTACCAAGCATAATACAATGGTTTCCCCCCATATGCCGTTATATTAAATGCAAACTGTGATTCACTGCGGAAGTGTTTTCTCAATCTAGGTATAATTTTTTTTTTATGGCTGGTGCAGCATCTCGGGCTTCATTCCACTATGTGAATAATAATAATAATACAATACAATACAATATTAATACAATATCCCGAGCCCGGATAAAGGATGAGGGTTGGCGTCAGGAAGGGCATCCGGCCGTAAAAATGGCATGCAAAAACAATAAAAACGCTGACCCCATATATAATGGGAAAAAGCGAGGACAAAAAAAAAATATATTAATACAACAACAACAACAATAATAATGATAAAGGGGCGTGATGGCCCAGTGTTTAAGACATTGGACTACCAGCCTGATGGGCCCAGGTTCGAATCCCGCATTGGTGGAAGCGAACGCGGCTCTATTACGCTGAGAGACCGATATAATAATAATATTAAATGATAAAAAAAAAAAAAAAAAACTTTGGAAAGTTACCCCATTGGACTTACCATCCCAAAGGTCGGAGTGACGGCTGAGCAGATAGTCGCGCCATCTTGTGTCACGCGCGAGAAATAACTAACTAAATAAACCACTGGACAAGCTAAACAAGTCCACCTCCATAGATGGATGTCGCAGATATATATTATTCATACTGCATCGAGTGTGATGCAAGATAAAGTCATTCGCATTCAGGCCTTAGGCAGAGGGGTCTGTTCGAAAAGTTAGAGACGGTCTCCCAAGCAAGACAGTGGAGCAAGTGGTCCTGTGCCCCGTAAGGCTACCACAAGAGAAGGGCAAGACCATCCAACCCCACCAACTGGAAGTGTTTCCTGCGCTAGTAACCCTGGAAGGAAGACAACGCCAACACATGAAGTGGAGCATTGACATACGTCATGCGAGCATACTATGAAATAACCAGGCTAGAGACCGATATGACAATGTACAGATCGCGACTACATACCAAATGGTTGGAACGATACCCGGATATTCAGGTCACCAAACAGCGATTAGCAGACCAAAGAAGGGCCATCATCACAAAGAACCTAATAGCTCCTCCATCTTGGAAAAAATCAAGCAGGATGTCAACGATTTGCTACAAAGCACAAAGAATATGATCCAGAGGAGGAACAGCAAGAAGAAATACAATCCAGAGTAGCTGAAGTGGAAAGAGACGAAGTCATGCTGTCCAGAATAGAAGACGAGTGGAAGAAGGCCCTAAAAGAATTCGAAGGAATGGACCCCATCAGAACCCACGTGATAATTAAGCATAGGCCAAATAAAATCCTGTGGAGAGAAACAGACCACCTCAATTGGCAAATAATGCCACTTTACCTTGAGAACAATGGTGCAACGCTGGAGGCTATCCACACAGCTTATACTGTGCAGCCACTAGGATTAATGGAAAATAAACAAGAGACCAGCAGCAGAAGAACCGAAAACAGAAGGAACCGCCAACTTGGGAAAGAAGACTTCAGCAGAAAGTAGAAGAATTAAGAGTCAAGATAGGTCAGTTGACCCAGTACCAATAGGGTAATAGACGTAAGAAGTTGATTGGAAAGGTGAAGAGAGACAGCGTCCACAGCAAACATGAGACCAGAAATCAGAGAATAGGAGAATACTTGGACACACTGAAGCAGAACCTCCTTGCACTCAGCAAGAGATTACACCGATACAAAGAGAGCTCCCAGAGGAAAATAAACAACCAAATCTTCGATGAGGACCAAAGAGGCTTCTATAGGAAACTGGGTGAACAGAGAAAGCAGGAAACGGACCATCCGAGAAGAAGATGATCGAAGAGTTCTGGAGAAATATTTGGAGCAGTGAAGTAAGACATAACACCAGAGAACCCTGGATAGAAGTAGAACGGAAGAAAACGAGGGACATCCAAGAGATGAGAGGGTGGCAGATTCGAGAAGAAGAATTAAAACAGTCGATCAGGAACACCCACAACTGGCGAACCCCCGGGAATTGATAACATCCACAAACTACTGGTATAAGAAGCTCAACTGCACACACACACAAGCACCTAGCAGAGCAGTTCGCTCGAATGATAACGCACCTGTAGACAATCCCGAATTTTTTCACTGAAGGAGTCACATATCTGAAGCCTAAAGATGAAGATACAAGAAACCCGGTGAAATACAGGCCAATCACCTGCCTCCCAACGATATACAAGATCCTGACCAGCTGCATAACCAAGAAGATATCAGACCACTTAGAGAGTCAGAACATAATGGCTGAAGAGCAGAAAGGATGCAAAGAGCAATTAACCATAGATGCCGCAGTTATGGAGCAAGCCTAAAAGAAGTACCCCAACATATACACGGCCTACATCGATTACCGCTCCATACCTCTTAGCTGGTTAATAGAGACCCTGAAGATCTACAAGGTCAATCCAATAGTGACAAACTTCCTAGGAGCAACAATGGCGAATGGAGTAACACCATTAAGGTCGATAATATCCCAACCCCATTAGAAAAGAAGGCCAATCCCCATTAGAAGAGGAATTTTTCAGGGAGATGTTCTGGGCCCACTGTGGTTCTGCTTAGCACCCAACCCATGCTCAGCGGTAGCAAGTATGGATATAATCTCAAAGAAAGAAGAAAGAACCTGTACACCCTCACCCACCTGATGTACATGGATGACATTAAGCTCTATATGGCAACCGAGAAAGCAATTCCAGCAACTATTCCGGATCACCGAAGAATTCAGCAAGGGCATTAGGATGGAATTTGGTCTAGACCAGGGGTGGGCAACAGCCGGCCCGCGGGCCACATCCGGCCCGCGACGATGTTGAATCCGGCCGCCTCGGTAAATGCATAAATATAGAAATCCATACCTGACTACACTCGCCGGTAAACGTTCGGCTTAATTCGGTTCAATCGGGAATCGCGGCCAGTACAACAGTAACCAAGTGATTCTACGCAGCGTCAAAGAGTTATTTCCTAATTATTATTGTAGCATCGATCGAACGAAGTTCCTTTGGGTTTGACTTCTTATTGAAAAAAATAATATTGGTTCGAGATATTTTATATTTTATGCCTTTTCTAATTATTACAATTTTTAATTTAATATAATTTATAGCCCATAAAATGAGACAATTAAAAAAAAAAGAAAAATTGATGCCGAATGCCTCATTTTCAATGATAATTGGACATTCAGATATTTAATTTCAAATATAGACGATAAAGCTGTTTGTTTGGTTTGTAACGAAACTATTTCCGTTTTTAAAGAATATAATCTAAAAAGGCATTTTTCAAAAAAAACCATTTCGTAAAATATAAGCTATTTTCACCGGAACAAATGAAAATTGAAGCAGAAAATTTAAAATGTGGTTTGCGTAAGCAACAAATACTTTGAAAATTTTGTCAAAACAGATAGAGCTCTGACAAATTTAAATATTGTATTTACTTTTTTTAAAAATACATTAATAATTTGGTAATTCAAGTAATATAACATTTTTTAGGTTCTGATTTTTTTTATTAAATCGTTCAATCTATTCCGGCCCGCATCATGATACGAAAATTTCATTCGGCCCGCTGACGAAAAAAGTTGCCCACCCCTGGTCTAGACAAATGCAAGACCCGCACACTGCACCAGGGAAAATTAGTTGGCCGAAACTACCAGCTGCTGACTGGTAAAGAGATCGAAGCTATAACAGAAGGAGAGACCTACAAATACCTAGGGATGATGCAGGCTCAGCAGTTAGAGCACAAGGAAATCAAGAAGTGCCTGACCAAAAATATCATCAGCGACTCAGAAGCCTGCTGAAAGCAAAATTGAACGGAGGGAAAATGGTTAAAGCCATAAACACCTATGCAGCTCCATTACTAACATACACCTTTGGGGTCATAGATTGGACTAACACCAAGCTAGAAGATATCATGCAAAAGACAAAGACAATGATGACCAAGAGCCGGCAACACCACCCGAAGTGAGCAGTGGAGAAACTAACAATAGCTCGGAAAGAGGGAGGAAGGGGTCTGACAGACCTGAGAGCAACAGAAAACATCGATAGTTAACCTGAAGGATTACTTCGAGAACAACACAGCACCACTCCACCAGGCCATAAGGAAGATAGATAAGTGGTATACCCCACTCAACCTAAGCGAGGAATCCCCACCCATCCAGACGGCACAAGAAACGAAGTTAGAAAGATGGGCAAAGAAGACACTCCATGGCAGACACTACAACGATCTCTATCAAGATCACATCGATAACATTGCTTCCAATGCATGACTCACAAGCGGAACGCTCTTCCCAAGACTACAGGATTCATGCTGGCCATCCAAGACCAGGTAATCAACACCAAAAACTATAGAAAATACATCGCCAAAGAGCCCAGAATGTCAGATGACACATGTCGACGATGCCACCTGGCCTCAGAAACGATCCAGCATAATACCGCGGGTTGCAAGGTGATTACCCACACTCATAGACACGAGCAGTTAGCCAGAATAATACATCAGAAGCTAACGAGGAAATACCAGTTGACCAAAGAAAGTGTACCATACTACAAGTACGAACCCCAGGCAGTACTAGAGACCCGAACCCGCAAGCTGTACTAGGACCGCGCAATAATAATAATGGATAAGACCATCCCGCACAACAGACAGGACATAACCCTTGTGGACAAGAATGAAAAGGCTACCTACCTGATTGACTTAGCGGTGCCCAACACTAGCAATGTCCAGAAAACCCATGAAGAAAAAATTAGGAGTACACGAACCTGAGACATGAAGTCAAGGCGATGTGACATATGCAAGAAGTATCGACCATCCCGATTATTGTGTCAACCACCGGTATGGTTCCAAAGACTCTACATAGCAGCCTAGCAGCAATAGGTCTCCCAGAGAACACCTACAATGAACTCCAGAAAGTTGCAATCCTGAACACCTGTAGGATAGTCAGAGATTTCCTCAACCAACAGTAACACCCAGACATTACAACCACCCTGTGTACTTGGTAGCAGTACCCATCACGGAGTGGAATCCCGCAATCAGGGAGAAATAATATAAGAGCAACAATAATAATAATAATAACAATAAGTGACACTATATACTAAACCTAGATTTGCAAGTGTGATGTCAGGCGCATTGATATACCCCGTATAATGCAAGTATGCCAAAAAAAAAAACTATATTTTCTTTCGCTTGAATAATCCAGAGCCAAGAGGGAGAAAAGTGTGTTTTCTCAATCTGTGTATAAGTGACATGATACGCTAAACTAAGATTTGCAAGGATAACGTCAGGCGCATTGATATAACCCGTACCACAGAGAAGTAAGATCTTACTTACTATGGTAGATATCTTACTACTCTGTACAATACAAGCATGCCATCTATTTAACTATTTCTCGAAAAACTCAAAAAATTCAAGGAAATTTCATATTTAATCAGTATGTTTAATTTAACCGTAGGTAGAGAGAGTTGCCACAACTTTATTTATATACAGAGAATTAACCCACTTCCACTGTGTTCCCGGTGTTGCATGTAGGTTAAAGTGACCAGATCCTTAGTATTCCAATGCGGAACGTTGATTTTAGGTTATGTTATTTAATTTTTTTTATTTATAAAAAAATATTCACATATTAAATACATACTTCTCACTTCTTGAAAAAAACAAAAAAACAAATATAACCTATATATATATATATTTTTTTTTTTTTTCACATATAAGGTGTATTTGCTTTATTTAACAGAAATACCTATATTGTATAGGTATTTCTGTGAAATAATAATAATACGTACTTCATTTAACAATAAAAACTAAACAATATAATTAAATACTGTATATTTTTCTGCGGAGTAAATTTCTCTTATAATTCTTCATTATTTGCTATTTCTTTATAAAATTCTTCACAAGAATTAGCAAAATTCACCTAACTTGTAGTATTGCTTTCAGCGTTTTCTGCGGTCAGTTGTGTTTTTTTTTTCTGACGTCTGCAACTTATTTACTACTGAAAAAACTCCGTTGCACCATTGGTTCCCGGCAAACATAATGCAAATCAAATTACTCTTTTGAAGTGCCTGCCTTTGAAAAATAAAATTCAATTATTTGTTTGAAATGCAAATCCAATTACTCTTTTGAAATGCAAATCCAATTACTCTTTTGAAATGCCTGCATTTGAAAAATAAAATCCAATTATTCGTTTGAAATGCAAATCAAATTACTCTTTTGAAATGCCTGCATATAAAATAAAAAAATGTAAAATCGCGATTCATGATATTAGTATGGAGGCTACAAGTCCAATCTGGGACAGTGCAATGCGGGGTAGGCGTCTGGGATAAACATCGGGAAAAAGTATAGTGTATTTGATTACAAAATAAATAACAAGATCCTTTCAAGACAAACTGTATTGTTGATTTAGGCATCATATTTGTATCAAAATATGCCCAAATCAACAATACAGGCATCATATTTGTATCAAAATGTAATGCTCCTTCAGCTCACGTTAATCAGGGGCGGAACCAGGTAGGGGTTATAGCACTTTCCTTTATTTTCAAACTAATATGCATTTCTTTACAGCTACATGATTAAAGCTTAATGAGTCCCCCGCAACACTACTTTATGAAACCGTGGGTAAGTCCTTGTATACATCCTTTATCGTACCATTACTCGAATATGCCTGTCCGGTTTACACAATTAACTCTCAAAGTTTTATGTGTAAAATACAAAAGATCACGTCCGAATAATGTAATGTATATACTACGTCAAGATGGCATTCAGGATTATCAAAGCATCATTCATACCTTGCTAAATACGAGTTGAAATCTTTGTACATAAGACTCCAATATCAAAGCCTAAAATTAATGTACAGTGTAATTAATTACCAATTAATTAATTAGTCCTTGCCTAAATTCTACTGTATTTTCCAATATTCGCCAAAAGAACTATGCGAAATTTAACACGGTCGTGTAGAACTGATTATGTAAGAAGTAGCCCCCTTAATTCTCTATTGCGCTTGACTTTTTATAACATTTCGAATTATAACTTCAATTAAAAAAATATTTATTTAGGCGCTGAATAACATTTTCTAACGTGCCTTCGTAAGATGCATGGCGTATAATCACTATCAAATCCAGGTGTCATCGTACGGAAGGGGTATGCACAGAGAAGTAAGATACTACTCTGTGGGGGTATGACGACCTGATTTTTGAGTTTTTCCCCCCTAGATAGACCTACGAACACTTATACGCATGCGTATAATATTATACGCTCTGCGTATATTTATTGACATGTGTTTTCATTGTATTTGACGACTTGTCTATGTAGCGTTTACTTATAAGTTATACATTAGTTTATATATATATATTTGTTTACTTATAATATATAGTTTTACATTTTTAGACGACATCGTCTTTAAAATATTCATTTCTTTATATTTACAGTATGTGAAAATTTTATAAGTTTTGGATATATTTATTTATGTAGAAGACAAGGTTATGGAGCACTGTATTTACATATTTATATTTAACGCTGTGAAAATTTACTAATTATTTTGTTACATACATGACATTTGTGGAGTTTTATATTGTAAATCTATTTAACTTAATCACATTTTGTATGCTTATGTAAAATGGATCCACAACCTGTTAATGCAAATAAACTCCGGACTCTTGGCATAAGGAACTGGCAGCAGGGAACGTAAAGACGGTAAAGAAAGTGACGATACATGAACGTTTAAACCTTACGTCATTCATATCATGTGGTGCCAATGTTTGAGAGACAAATGTAGACAAACTTTAATACGCTTTCCTCCTTCAAAGAGAAAATATTTCTCTTGTTTTATAAATATTATTTATTTTTGATAATATATATATTCTTGGTGATATATTTTCACCAAGAAAAACAGTAGTTATACAAAACAAAATTGTTGCAACGAAAAAGTATTCTTATAATACTGCAATGCACTTAAGCCTATTTAATTTTTGAGCAATTTTTTCCCCATTAATTCCACTTTTAACGTATTGTGTTCCACCATTAATTCCACTTTCAACGTATTATTTCTATTTCACGCGTTCTTCCTAAAACGATTCGCCCAGTCATGACGTTAGAATGTGGAACCGGCAGAGTGAATTCTGTTAATTTAATCAAATTAAACGATGATATGTTAATCAATTAAAAGTTGGATTTCCATTTGTAAATTCGGGATTGATCCGCTCAAATTCCGATGGTTAGCCATCCTAGGTTTGGATCCCTACCTCCTGAAGGAGAACAAGAAACTAAAGTTTTAGTCGGCCTACAGTGTATTTTTTGTCTACCCCCTCCTTCCTCCCCGATTCATCAGTGTCCTTTATGATTGAAAATCGGAAAATTATCGTTTTTATCCAGGTAAGACCCGGAGAGGAGGTCTTTGACTAGAGAATAGTCATTCGTAGACAAGGGCATATAAAAGCTTCTTTTTTATAATATAATACTAATTTCTCCCCTTTATATACAAAATTCCTCTGACGTTATTGTTTTAGCATGGACATTGTTTAGTCTACACAAGGCCGTGAGATGGACCAGTGTGTTGTTTTATTTCATTTCTATTTTATTCGTTTGTGAAACAGGTAGTTTTATTTTATCTTCTAAATCTGACCACATAATTGTCATTTTTAGTGTAGAGTTGGAAAAATTTCCGAATTCATTCAAAATTTACAAGTTCTGTTGATAAAAGAGGTAGTTTTATTATTATTAATGTTTTCCTAATCTAAAATAGCACATCCTCACACATTTTATTTATTTATTTATTTATTTATTTTTAGTTATGTTTTAGAATTTGTCAAATAAATTTACAGGGAAGAATATAGTCGCCAGGGCGGCAAGACTAGTCAGTCTCTTTGTTATGTGATGGTTTTGTGACTCCAAATACAGATATTATGTGTATTAACTTTCTGTAAACAAGGACAGTATTCATCTGAAAATGTAGACTTCTTCAAGAAATCATTGTAATCTTGTAAATCATTCAACATACTGACATCAAATGTCTGTGGTCAAGTCTTATCATTGTCACTTATCTTAAGTCTTATCATTATCAATGCATGAAAAGTTTTTCATGCATTGATAATGAAAGTTATCAATGCACCAAAGTTTTTAGTATTAATATTAGTAGTGGCAAATGATGGAAGAAAGCAAGCTTGTGCAGCTTTTGCCAAAAAAATACTTTCCACATCTTCTCTCCATCCCATCCAATAGTTTGTCTAGTTCTTCGTTGTTTTTTTTTATTCACACTTTCCATTTCCACAACAGGTGGAATGTTCTTCCAACAATCAACCACCTGCTAGCTGAAGGCAAACTTCTGAACATCAGGCACCTCCGTAGCCAGGTGGGCAGGAGCAGCAGTGCGTAGCACGCACTTCTTGATTAGACCGGGGTTCGAGCCCGTGCCCACCAAATACAGAGGATGTGGAAAGGTCAGGGAATGACCACCGCATATCCCCGAAGCAATATGGCCTTAGTTGCTAATGCTCCTAAAAACCTAATAACAAGCTGAACATCAATTGTTCAACTTTCCTTCCTCAATTTAAATTGCTGCTCCCTTGTGCATATTCTGAGCAAGAGGAAAATGCCATCAGCATTTTCCTCTTGCTCACTCCATTCAAAGCTTTAAATGCCTCAATTAGATCACCTCTTGTAAAAACACCTCTTTCTTCTCCTCACCAATCACATTGCCCTTCTTTGCACCTAAAGAGCTCCACATCCTTTCTACAATAAGCCTCCAGAACTGTATGCAGTACTCAAGATGGCCTGACCATTGCCTTATACAACAGGATAATCACTTCCTTATCCATGCTAGCAAAATTCCTGTATATCACTGGCAATATCTGTTTGTATGGTTAAAGCTGAGGATGTGTGCAGAGAACTGTGTGAAACATATGTGTTAGTTGTAACTGCACTTATTCTGTTTTGATTGATTTTGTAGATAAATATTGAAATGCCTCCTGCACATGTTCAAGATTTTTCTTCACTTGTTCTAGGCTGGCGAGAATGATGTGTGACGTTCATGCTTGCCATCTCTGTGAATTTTTGTGGCAAATACAAATGGATGGATGTGAAGATGGATCTCTATTGAATCTCATTCTGAAATTTCTTTGAACCTGAATGTCTGATTTGGTTTCTATTAACCAAGACACACACTGCACCTTTTTTTGCATTTCTAGTGCACTAATGATGGCATAGCCAACTTAATGAGAAGGGCTGCCACCTGTAATCAGAAAAAATTATAATTTTTTTTTCTGTCATGTGCAGTAGTCAATGTCATTGTAACTTATGTTCAGTAGGTTTTTTAGATGGTTAAAGTTGAAATATACTTTAGGAACGCCATGTATATTCATACCATACAACTTTTTATATTACTAACCTTTGTCAGTTTTGGTATAAAAAGAGGAGTACCTTTGGAAATTAATAGTTCTTTGAGCATTTTCCCTTTCAGCATTCATATTCATTTTGTGCCACAGATTTGTTCCTACTGAATAGAATTCAAATGCCCAAGGCCATAAAATTTTCCTTGCAAAAATTCAAACTCCTCCATTTAATCTTTATAGTATAGTAGCTTATCCATTTTGTGATTGCTATTAATTAATGGTTCCTTAATTCAGAAGCTGTTATTATCAGCTGAATTCATGTACTCAAGAATATTGCCTTCCTTGTACTGCTCCTGTGTGAGTAACCCACTTACCCAGAAAATTAAAATTCCCCATGAAAACAGATTCTTTTTTTCAGATTCCAGACTAGAAAATTAAAATCCCCCATGAAAACAGATTCCTTTTTTCCCCTACTCCATTTGTCTGTATAAATTATCTTTATATTCATCATGCTCAATATCATTCTGTAATATACCCTAATCTCATTTTTGCTTTACCATCATAATTCACAATTGCATTGATCAAAAAAATAAAATAAATAATAATTGAGAAATGTTCAGAACTTCTCACACTCAATATGTTAAGATTTTTATTATTTTTACCCCCCCTACCAACACTTTTGTTTTAGAATTTCATGTTGACAGTGACATTATTATTAGCTACATGGTGCAAGGAAGCCTGAGGCTTATGCTGCACCAGCCAAAAAAAAAAAAAGTTCCCTAGTTACCCTGAGAGTGAGAAGTAGAAGGGAATCGCCAAGAAAGAGAAGAATGATGATATCCAGCTCAGGACCTTGGGTGTGCCAAGCCCATACTCACCAGATGTGAACCCTTGGAGTTAAATTTTAAGGATTTTTAATTAAATATTCCTAACCACTTCAAAGCACTGCTATTATTTCTTGATTTGTTTGCTTTTCATTTATGGTTTAATGCAGGGAAACTATCAAATTATGCCACTTCTCATTCTAGAAACCTTTTCAGAAGTGAAAATCCTGTTTTGAAAAATATAGTTAGCAACAAAGCTGATTGCAAATGATTGTATTGGACGTAGATTAGCACTTTGTGTAGACTGCGGGAAGATATTTTGTGATATTAAGTATTTTGTTAAAATACTTAACATACTGTATTTTAGTTAAGTTGCATAATTGAATTAATTCACAATTGATTCATTCATTTAGACTTTGGTATTGAATCGAATATTATTTTTATATTAAATTGCATTTTCTGTATTGTATAATTTCTATATGTAAAACTAACTAATATTGTATTGTAAATTGTATTTTTCTTCATAACTATTTGTAAAAATGAATCAGGTTTATAAAACTGTTTTATTGATTTAGCTTTGTTTTGAGTATCAAAAAACAAAATAAGTCTAAAATACAATAAAAAAAAAAACAGTGAAAGACAGCATGAAATATAAACTTGACTACAAAAAACAATAACATAAAAAAAAAATTTGTTTTAGGGCTATGCCACAAGTTTAGATAATATTATGGATAAAAAGTTACAGTTAAAACTTTAATCTAAACTTGCTTTTAGGCAAGTTTAGATATCTTAAGATTGCATATGATATTTTTGCTCACACTGACCCGGAGCAGCACCTTGAAAGTTAAGGAAATAAATAAAGTCAGCCTGTATATTAAATTTATTAGTACATAGAAAGATTGGAAGAAAAGGAAAACTAGATAAAAACAAGTGAGACAGTATGTCTCTTTGCAGGCCTCAAGTTTTCACAAAACAAAGTAGATAGGCTTCATTTTGTGAAAACTTGAAGAAATCTAAGAAATGAAACTTTTCTTCTGATTATTCGTGGACTTTATATACTGGCAGACTTTAATTTTCAAGTTTCAGCTCAATTTTGTTTGGGGTGGTTGGCAAGAATATCATATTATTTTACTCTTGACCCCAGTAAAGGGCAATTATAGTTTATCTCAAGTTTAAATTGTAACCTTTTATTACAGTATTTAGTACGTAGTGTGCTACATTTCAGAAGGTTGGCAAATAGTAATAATTCATGATTTATTTAAAAAAAAAAAAAAAAAGAAAGAGAGAAAACAGTGATTTTTTGTGTTCAGACAGAACATTTTGTTTCTGCACATATTCCACATTGCTCATTCATTCCTCCAACCAATGCATGGCAACAAACAATATCCAGTGCTTCAGCTACAATATTATTATTATTAGCCATATGGCACAAGGAAGCCCGAGGCTTATGCTGTACCAGCCAAAAAAAATTCCCAAGTTACTGAGAGAGAGAGAGAGAGTCAGAAGGAATCGCCAAGAAAGAGAAGAATGATGATATCTAGCTCAGGACCCTAAGTGTACCAAGCCCATACTCACTAGATGTGAGTCCCTGTGGTTAATATATACAGTATATGGACAGCCTATGTGATATGTATAAAAAAATAAATCATAATTGTGGGATTTCTATTGACCTGATTTTAATGAAATTTGAGAATGCTCAACCAATTGTTCTAATAGAGTGAAATATAAAATGTAAGTTTAAAACATGTGGATAGATGGATAGAAAATTAATAATTGCTGGATTTGTATTGGTTTGATTTTAATGAAATTTGGAAAGGCTTGACAAATCATTCTAGAAGAGCAAAATATAAAATTTCATGAAAATCCATCCACATGGAGTAGAGTTGTCTTACACTACAGTGCAGATGGACAAAGAAATAATAGTTTCCAGATTTTTATTGGTACTCTTTTAATGAAATTTGGTTTGGCTTGGCAAATCTTTTTAAAAGGATGAAATATAAAATTTCATTAACGTCTATCCACCAGAAGCTGAGTTATATGCAGACAGACATTGTGAAAACAATGAGTGTATTACATAATATACGATAATGTGCCAAAAAATGAATAAAAAAATTAAAAACCATTTAAAAATTACTATATTAAAATATTTTTTGTACAATTTGACATGCATTTTACATGAATAAATGCCTTGTAACTTGTTTTTCTTTTCTCAATAATTTCATGTGAGAAATTAGCTGTTTATTTACATTTTTAATTTAATGCTTTTCAGGAATGCATCTACCACATAAATTGAGAAATGACTACTTGCAAACATTCAGCATGAATTTAATTACAGTGTAAAGCAGTTGTGATTAAAAAAAAAAATTAGTAATAGTATGAGACCTCCAGCAACTTAAGTTAAAAACAGTTGAGGTGATCAAAGGAGAAAATATGGATGTAATTTGGTCATACTTCATACAATGCTAGGGATACATTCTGTGGGGAAGAGAATATGTTGTGATTGAGTACAATCTAAACTAAGGGGTCCATCAAGCTCTCAGCTTCTCACATCAACACCAGAGCTTGCACTTGATCATCATGCAACACAGTGGCAACCCCCAAGGCAGAATGCGCTGGTCTCACAGGAACTAGTAGTTGTTGGTGACTCTATTGTCGAGGAAACGGGGAACATGGCATGTAAAAAGGATAGGTGGAACAGGACCAGGGTATGTCTGCCAGGGGCAAAGGTTGATGACATTGTAAAGTGGATATTATCTTTTAAGGGCACAAAAGGTGATATTGTTGTACACACTGGCACTGATGATATTAAGAGTAGGAGACCGGCATAATTACTTAACAAGTACAGGTCACTGTTGAAAAAAAGCCGTGAATTAGGGTTGAATTCGAAAGTGTCTGCAATTCTGTCCAGACACGATAGGAGTGAGTATATGAGGAGAGCCTTGTCGATCAATTCGGCCCCGAAAGATTGTGCAAGGATCAAAGGGGAATTTTTTTCAGCCTGGTCTGTACTTGTTAACAGGAGAGACTGCTTCTACAGGGACGGGATACACTTAAACAGAAAGGGTGCAAGAATATTTGCTGATGCCATCGAGCCAGTGTTAGGTGGGTTGGAAAACTGCTAGCTTGGGGGGATACAAGGACTAATAGATGAACAGTAGCCACTGGCAGAGGTGAAAGTAATTCTTGCACTGCTTCTATTGGAATCAGCAGCAGCCTGGAAAACATGATGCAGGGTATTTCAGAGACTGCTGAGAGTCATTGCGGTACTAGTAAACACATGGGTTGTGTTGGGGTTGCTAAGAATAGGAACAGGTGCATGTATACTTGCATATACACCAATCCTAGGAGTTTGTTAAATGAATTTGAGGTATTGCTCAAAACATCAAAGGCAGATATTGTTGGGATATCAGAGATGTGGTGTCACACAGATATAAGGAATGCAGGACTGGAATTTTTTTTTTTTTTTTAGTAGTTATTGACGCATCGGCTTCTGTGGCCATAATGCACCTCCCAAGGTTTTTGCAGTACTTTGATCCAAGCCCGAGGCGGGATTCGAACCTGCAACCTTTGGGTTGCTAAACAGGCACTTTGCCCACCTGGCTAGCCCGGTCAGCTCTGGACTGGAATCTGGGGAGTACAATGTGTACAGGAAGGATAGACAGGATAGGAAGGGAGGAGGGGTTATGCTATTAGTTAAGAAACACATAAAATCCAAGTAAATGAAACCAGTCGACATCACTGGACAGTGCAGTGTCGAGTCAGTTTGGTTTGACATAAGCATTGTGAGATCAAAATTGAGAGTAGGAGTGGGTTATAGGCCTAATGACTCTGATGAGTATAATAAGCAACTGTACAGGGAAATAGAGTGGGCCAGTAAATCAGAGAGTCTTATAATGGGGGATTTTAATTTCCCACATATTGATTGGAATGTGTGGGTTGGTCACTCACAAAGCTTTTGTGAATTTATGATTATTTTCTACATCAGCATATTTGGAAGGCAACTAGAGGGAGTAATACTCTTGATCTGATTATCAGTAGTGATTCTTCATGCATTAAGAATCTGCATATAAAGGAACCACTAGGTGGCAGTGATCACAGTGTGCTGAAGTGGGATTTACTCAAAGAGTTAACTACAGTCAGGGGTAAAGGGAAGGGTTTTTGCTTTCACAAGGGAGACTACGATGGTCTGAGACAGTATTTAAATTCAATACGGTGGGACCAACTGATGATGTTACCAACAGCAAATTCAAAATGTGAGGCATTCAAAGAATTTATCTTGGAAACTACTAGGCTTTACATACCAACTAAGAAATATCGTTCAACGTTAGGCCTAAGTGGATGTCAGATGAACTAATAAGACATATGGCAGAGAAGAAAAATGCATGGGGTACATATAAATTAATGGGTGACATGGAAGCCTATGATAGGTATAAGCTGGTCTGTAACCAAGTCACAAAGAAGATTAGGCAGGCAAAGGCAGATTATGAGAAATCTATGGCAAAGGATGCAAAGAAATACAACAAAGAGTTCTTTACCTATGTAAACTCTAGAAGGAAAGGGATGAATCAGATTGGTCCACTGGATATTGATGATTCAACTGTTGATGATCCTGCTCAGGTGGCTAACAAATTAAACGAGTATTTTGCATCTACATTCACACATGAGTAGTTATTCAGGGAGGGGAATGCTAGAGGTGAGTTAAACTCTGGCAGTTTGCTAGATGATTTTGTAATAACTGAGAGAAAAAGTGGAGGAGAAATTGTTGAAGATAAACATAAAAAAGGCACCCGGGGTGGATGGGATCTATCCAGTTATATTAAAGGAGGCAGAAAAAGAAGTAAGCAAACTCTTAGCCATAATTATGAGAGCTTCTTTGGACTCAGGGGAGGTATCCATGGACTGGAGATGTGCAAATGTGACTCCAATTCACAAAGGAAGATCAAAGGATGACACAAATAATTATAGACCTGTTAGTTTAACTTCTGTTCCAGGAAAATTAATGGAGGCACTGGTTAAAGAAGCACTGCAGGATCATCTAGACAAGACTTCAGTTATAGCTCAGACACGGCATGGTTTTGTTAAGGGAAAGTCTTGCGTAACCAATTTGATTGGATACTATGATGTGGTCACAAAGGAACTGGATGCAGGGGATGACTTTGATATCATATATTTAAATCTGAGAAAGGCTTTTGATACTGTTGCAGATGGAAGACTGCTTAATAAATTGGAGCAGTGTGGCATTGGAGGAAAATTGCTGCTATGGATAAAGGGATGGTTGAGTGGGAGAAGACAGAGAGTAGTAATCAGTGGACACTGCTCATCGTGGAATAATGTTATTAGTGGAGTCCCTTAGGGTTGAGTGTTGGGTCCATTGTTGTTTTCTGTATTTATAAATGATATTGATGATGGTATATCAAGCTTAATGTCCAAGTTTGCAGACGATAAGAAAGTTGGTAGGGTTGTTAAGGACACTAATGACAGTACGCTGCTGCAACAGGATCTAGAAAAGTTGAGCAGATGGTCTGAGAGGTGGCAAATGAAGTTTAACATTGACAAATATAAAGTACTACATATGGGAAGAGTAACTTCAGAGTAATGTATCAACTCTATGGTACTACACTAACAGTGGTAGAAAACGAAAAGGACATGGGGTAATTGTGCAGGCATATATGAAGTTTTTTGAGCAATGCAGATGGTCTGGAAGAGTAGCTCATGGTGTCTTGTCAATAATATACAGGAATTTTTCTAGCAGGGATAAGGAGGTGATTATCCCCTTGTATAAGGCAATGGTCAGGCCACACCTAAGAGTACTGTATACAGGTCTGGAGGCCTCATTTTAAGAAGGATGTAGAGCTCTTGGAATGAGTACAGATAATGCCAACAAGATTAGTGAATGGAACAAAGGGTTGCTCTTACGAAGAAAGGCTTAAGTTTTGCAAATTACAGTGTCTGGAGACTAGGCACCTGTGAGGTGATCTGATTGAGGTGTATAAAGCCTTAATGATTTGACCATGCTCAATGCTGATGCAGTTCTTCCTCTTGATCAAAATAATTACCTGAGATGGCATAAATTCAAATTGAGGAAAGACAGTTGTAGGATAGATGTGCAGAAGTTTGCCTTTAGCCAGCAGGTAGTTGGTTGGTGGAACAGATTTGCATCCTTTGTTGTGGAAGTTGATATCCTAAATAAACTTTAGGGTGAGCTGGACAGGTATTTGGAATGAACAGAGGGGTGAAATGGGAGCATGTTTTTTTTTGGCTGATGCTGCATAAGCTTGCTTTCTTGCATCATATGCCTCTACTAATGCTAATCTGAATAAATTATGATATTTAGCATGCACATCATGTTTCAGCTGAAGCAACTAATTGATAACGTGCTGTTATCTTGGTAATCTTACTAGGGTGCATTGTTCGTACTTGGCAGTTCATTCATATTTTCTTCCTGTTGAAAGTGAATCAGCTTTTATGGAATTGTACAATTAGAACTAGCTAAAATAAGGAATTTAAAAATGCCACCAAAAAATGTTACAAATTGTATAGTTTTTTTTTTTTTTTTTTTTTTTTTATGAAAACCCCAAACGCGAAAGGTATCAAAACCTATAGTACTTAGTACCGTGCATGGGTTGAAGAAGTATGGGGGGGATGCTGGAAACTTTGCTCTAGAGACTAAACATGGGTTTCACCACTTCAAGCCTCCAATAAGCAAAGTGGTGGTATTTCACCGGTTGATGAAAGTCATCTACCACCTACAGTTAATGATGAAGTAGAAAAGTTTTAAAATAAAAGTGTGTGTTGTTGTAATTTTGGATACTCTTGTACAGAACATAAACAACAGATCTACAGAACATAACATGCCATTCTGACAGTTTTGAATCTGAAGCACTTTGAAAATGAACATGAAGCTGCTACCTGCAATATAAAAAAAAAGGCACTTCATTGGTCTCTTAAAGTATGATGTGTTTGAATTCTTCAAAGCCTTTTCAGTTGGTCTGTAGTTAATGTTAGGCTGTATAAGAATAGGGAACCCCTCCCCACCTGAGTACCTCAGGTTTTTTAGACTATATGGCATGCAAATTGGCCCCTGTGAACATACACTTATGTAGACGTAATACATGATAAAAAGATTGCATCCAATACTACATGAATTGGCACTTTGAACAAAGTAGTTGATGTTTTGCCAAAGAACTTTCAATCAATTAGCTAGTGAATGTAGTTGTTTTTTGTTTTTTTTTTGAAAACCCCAAACATGAAAGGTGTAAAAGCTTATAGTACTTAGTACTGTGAATGGGTTGAAGGAGATGGGAAGGGAGGGGATGCTGGAAACTTTGCTCTGGAGACTAAACATGGGTTTCACCATTTCAGCCCTCCAAGCAAAGTGGTGGTATTGCACTGGTTGATGAGAGTCATTCCCACAATTTTTGATAAATTTTGGAATTTAAAATAAGGAATTTAAAATAAGAAATACGTTTTTTGTATTGTATCTTAAAATAAGTGCACTTTCAGATGTTTAGAGTGAGCCATTATTGAACTTTTCTGAACCATATCTAAAAGAAGTAATGCCAGTTGCAATTCCGGTGTTGACATGTGGATCTACAGTGAAGATTCTGTATGTGAAACTATCAGCTACAAATGTTGCAAGAACCTGTATCCTTTTCTGGGATATATATATATTTAAAAAAAGTAATCTCTGATCCAGTTTCTATGCATTTTGTTTTCCATCAATAAGTAGATTATCAACTAATTGTGTTTCATGCAAAATACATTTATCAAAATTGAACTTTTTTAACTTTAAAGTTTGATAGAATCTAAGTAGGTTTGTTGTATATCCATAACTCTGAATGACAAAACCATTTTTCCTCACCTTTGAAGAGAAATTGATTTTTTGTAAACTTGAATGTGCCAAATATAAATCTGAATTTTAAAATTTTGTTCCACCCACCATTTTTGAAGGAAACCAGAGAATTTTATACAAATAACAAATGCTAAATATTCTTGGTAATTTTTGTCTTTTTATAACTGACAATTGGAGCTTCTCTGATCAGTGCAGAACAATAATCATTCAGTACATTAGGGTTTCTATCTTCCCTGGTAGCACTTTTCTATATCATATCTTGACAAAACCTTTTGCCATGTTCAGTCATTGACAATACCAGATCTGATGGAAAGAAATATATCTGGATAGTGTAGCCATTTTTTAAAGCACTTTTGGCATTTGTATAATGATATCACCATAATTTTTTTAGGAAATTAGCAGTGACCATTTTAGAATTGCTTGCTGCTTTTTTCAAATGAGTTTGTCATTTCAATTTTTCAATTCATGTTGCCTAAAATATGCTACCTTCTCGTAAGTTTTCTAAATTGTGAGCTGATGAAACTTGCCTCTTTGATTTTCACTTCACTTATTTTCAGGAATTTAGTCTTTAAATATAAAAACCCATCATTGGTGTTGTTATTTGTGGTTTTTTATTAGGCCCAATTTTTAATAATAAGTTGAGGAAAATTTTTATAAGAGGCTGATGTATCAGATTTTTCTGGTGCCCTGGAACCAGGACCATGCAGTGGTATCTGGAAGTCCAGGTGTAAGGTTGGCTTTGGGCAGCCCCTTTTCTTTCCCCTGTGGGCAATGGCTTAGTGACATTGGGAATTTTATATAAACTCACACTAGCTGCACACTTGATACCCTTGACACCTAATATAGTGGATGATAAAATATTTTTCATTAGCATTTTTGTAATCAGTTCATAAAAATGCATTAACATCACAACTTTGCATGAAGAAAATTATTTCTGTACAGTGTAATAATTGGGGTTACAGTTTTCTTCCTCCCCTTCACTTTGGGGACAAAATAGTTTTTGGAACAATTACTAGGTCAGAGGAGTTTACAACTAATCATATTTTAAGGTCAGTGGACATTCAATGGTTGTGCTGTGCACAGAAGAAAAACTTTGCCATTACAATGAGTTAGCATTGATATTGCAAACATGATGAAAGCAATGCTTATATAACACTAGCAGAAAAAAAATAAAATATATATTCATTTTCTCATTCCTTCCAATTATTTACCAAAGCCCTCCATAAACTTCTTCGAACTGTCCACCTCCACAAAACTGGGTCAAATTTATTCTGACAGGTGATTACTCTTTGGCTGAATGTAAGTTTCCACATATCTATTCTACAGCCATCTTTTTCCAATTTAAACTTGTGTCCCTGATGTGTTTTTTATAAGAAAGCATAAAGATGCCAGTAGCATTTAGTGTACTTAACACTCTGAAGCCTTATACACTTAAGGCTTAAGTTCTGCAAATTGCAGTGTCTGGAGACTAGGCACCTGCAAGGTGATCTGATTGAGGTGTATAAGGCCTTGAATGGGTTGAGCGGGCTCAGTTTTGATGAGATTCTTCTTCTTCTTCTTCTTCTTGCTCATATTACAAACCTGAGGGGGCATAAATTCAAATTGAGGAAAGACAGTTGTAGAATAGATGTGCAGAAATTTGCCTTTAGCCAGTGGTAGTTGATTGCTGGAACAAACTTCTATTTGTCGTTGTGGAAGTTGATAAGTTAAATAAATTCAAGGACGAAGTGGAAAAACTTTTAGAGAGAATGGATGTGTGAAATGTTTTTTTTTTTTTTTTGGACTGATGCTACATAAGCTTGTTTTCTTGCATCACATACCTCTACTACTACTACTTCAATTATGTCACCAAACAGATGCCTCTTTTCAAGGGAGCTGCAATTTACAGGACCCATAGTGTTTCTTGATTAAAATATACTTTTGTGCCCTCAACTAATTTTGGTGCTCTTTTCTGTACCTTTTCTAATAGATCTATGTCTTTCTTAAAAACAAGATTTCCAAACTAGTATGCAGAATTCGAGATGTGACTAACGATTGCCTTATAGAACAGGATGATCACCTCTTTGTCCCTTCTGGCAAAATTTCTAGATATCATTGGTAGAACTTTATGAGCTGTTCTAGAAGCTTGTTTTCACTGCTTAGTGAATTTCATGTTGGTCTGTACAGTTATCAACATGAAATTCACTGAAGTAGCATATTCCAGTTACTGTCATTACCCACTGTGCTTCCCTTGATATCATCATTAAATTTGAAATACCTACATCAGTATTATTAAATATTAAAAACAGTAAGGGCCCATCACTGACCCTGTAGAAATCCAAGCATCACACTAGACCATGAAGAGCATGCCATTTTTAATCTCTCTGTCTTCTATCACTTAACCATCTCTCTCTCTCTCCATAGTAGTTACTTTCCCCTAATTTCACATTACTCCAATTTATACAACAGCCTTACATGTTACAGTATCAAAGGCTTTACTGAAATCTAACTAGATGATGTCAAAATTATTCTTTGCATCCAGTTCCATTGTGACAACCTCATAGTAGCTAATCAAATTGGTGATGTGTGATCTCCCTTTAAAAAAACTCGTGCTGTGAATGCCTTAAGGCATTCACAGCACGAGTATTTTCCCTTGCACAAAGGTTAAACTTATGAGTCTGTAGGCCGACCGGGCTAGCCAGGTGGGTAAAGTGCCTGCCTGGCAACCCAAAGGTTGTGGGTTTGAATCCCGCTTTGGGCTTGGATCAGAGTAAAATGCAAAAAAAACTTTGGAAGGTGCGTTATGGCCACAGAAGCCGATGCACGAACAACTAACAAAAAAAAAAAAAAAAAAGTCTGTGGTTATCCAGTTCACCCTTTTATTAAAACCTTTTGTGAATAGGAGGTTCATTTGCACTTCTTCAATTTGCAGATACTTCTCCTTAATCTTAGGATGCTTTCATTATTATGACTAAAGATTAAATTACCTCCTTTGCAGCTTCTTTTAATATAATTGGATAGATTTCATTAGATCCAGGTGTTTTGTTTAATTTTAGCTACAGAAGTTTCCCCTCCATCTTGCTGGTATTACAAACTCATAAGTTTCCACAATTTGATAAGCTTTTCTTTCTTTCTTTTTTTTTTTTTTAATGAAACTTCCAAACACAAAAGCTGTTGGCACAATAGCACTTAGTACTCTGCATAAGTTGAAGGCTGAGAAGAAAAAAGGTACTTGTTGACATTAGAATTGAATTTTTGTAGATTGTAATTTTTGGGAAATACATGTGAAAAAAGATTGTTCCAGAAAATAGGAGTATCAATATTAGCATTAGTTGAGGGCATATGATGCAAGAAAGCAAGCTTGTATAGCATCAGCCAAAAAAAAAAAAAAAAAAACCCCCTTCCCATTTCACCCATCCATTCACTCCAAATGTTTGTCAAGTTCAGCCTTAAAATTTATTTAAGCTATCAACTTCCACAATAACAGATGAAAGTCTGTTACAGTAATCAACTACCTGCTGGCTAAAGGAAAATTTCCGCATCCAACAACCGAATTCCACACCTTGCGTTTACTTGCTAAATATGACTACGTTTAGTTGAAACATGGCTCAGCTATAGTACACAAGAAGTCAGTCCATAAATAATGCCTCTTGGGTAACAAAATATTTTGCAATTGAGTTAGTATCACGAAGTTTTATATATTGCAGGATAGATAAACATGCTAAACACAAACATGCTAAAATAAAAGTTTTTCTCTGTTACAGATCTAAGTTATGAATAGTCAAACTGAATAGTTGAACTGAATATGGTGCAAGGAAACCCTAGGCTTTTGCTGAACCGTCCAAAAAAAAAATAAAAAAATTAATTAAAAGAAAATAATAATAGATGAATAATGAAATAGACTTACATGTTTGATTCACTTCTCACTTGGAGTCAATTAAAAAGATACTTCCTGCAATCCAGTATAAACATATTCCTTGTAATTTAAATTTATGGCCCTAGTTTTGGAATCATTGATAACAGTGAATATTCCACCCTCATTCATTTTTGCTTTCACTTCTTAGAGCTTTATACACCTTAATCAAGTTTCCTCTAAGGTATTTAGTTTCCAAGCTCTCTAGCCCACATTCATTATTTCCTAATGTGAACATCATTTTGCTGATCTCACTGGGTGCATTACCCATCTTTGGACCCTTTCAAAAAGCTTGGTGCTTTTTTTTATTTTTTTTTTTTTAGGTGCAGTCACCATAAATGAACAGAGTATTCCAATCTTATACAGTGGATTATAACTAGGGCTGTGCAAATGGGTAGTGTATTGGATGCGGTGCACCAGGGACCCAATATATGGGATCCTCCAATCGAGGGATCCATCAAAGTCTCAACATAAATAAATGAGGCCCCTTAACTCCCCTTGCATCCAGGCCCTCAAGTACCTTTGCATGGCCCTGATTATAACCTACCCATCTGTACAAATCTACAATAAATCAATGATAGGACATTGTAACCCTTCCTTTCGCATGTGTACTCTGCTCAGAGAACTTTATGTCCAACCGTATTGTAATTCCCAAGTCCCTTTCTTCCTCTATTTTTAATTCAGCCCACCAAGTATATAACTTATTTTGGGGTTGCTATTGCTGTAGTGCAATAGCAACCCCAAAATTTTACAGAAAATTGCAAAGTTAATACCTTGCAAAATGCAAGGTCTTAACCTTTCATTTTGCTGTTAAAACATAGTTGCCACTTTTCTGGCTATCCCTGAAGTCTGTCTAAGTAATTCTGAAGAAGCTCTGCTTGGCAATGATTGTTAACTACTCAACTGATCTTGAAATTATCTGCAAATATTGACATCATGCCCTGAACCCTTTGTTGATGTCATTTAGGAAAATCAAAAATACTAGTCATCCCAGTACTGATCCTTGGAGATTCCTACTTCATACATGAGCTCAATCTGAAGAATAACCATTAATCACAACCCTCTGCTTCCTGTCTTGGAGCCATCCTGTAATCATTTTCTCTATCTAAGTATTTTCCTTGTGATTATGTGTTCCAGCTTGTACCATAACCTCTCATGCAGGACTGAATGACATGCTTTGTTGAAATCCAAGTAAACTATCAAAATTATTTCCTGCATCCATTTCATGAGTGACTCTGTCAAAATAGCTAAGTTTAGTGAAACACGATTTTCCCTTTATGAAAGCATCTTATGTTTTATTTAGAATTGCAGTTCTAGCTAAATGATTACGTATTGCACTTTTAATTATTGCCTCCATGATTTTCCCTAACACTGAGGTCAGACTGACTGGTCAGTGGTTAGCTACATCACCCTTAGAACTGCATATATGTACTGGCTATTCATTGACACGTCTCTAATCCAAGGAAATCTCTCCCTCAAATCCATTGATTGTTAACTACTCTAAATTCCTCTCTTCCTTCATTCAATAGCTGTTCATAATAATTGACCCATTCCTCCCTATCTATCTTTCCAGTCTAGCATTTTGCTTATGAGAGTTTCCTTAAATTCTTCAATACTCTCCACGCCTCTGCAGATCTTGTACATCCTAGTTTGCTGTTCACCTCAGCAGATACTCTGTCCCAGGACTCGTTCTTTGCCTTGATGATTGCCGCTTTCACTTCCTTATGTTTTTTCTTTATATATTTTTCCATGAACTTCAATTTTTGAGCTTAACCATCTTTGGTATGCTTCCTTTTTCTCCTTTATTAATTCCTTAATTTCCACGTTCAGCCAATCATTTTGTTTCACCTTTTGAGATTTTCCTATTGCCTCTCCAGCAGTTTTCTTCACTGTTTCCTTTAAGTATTCATATATATCTTTTGCACTCTCCCCATAGGTTTCATCTAATTCTTGGTCTAATCTTCATTGATACAAGCCGCAAATGCTCTCATCTTTTAGTGAGTCCACATTGAATCTTTTGGTGTCAAGTTGTTTGTTCCTCTCAAGGTCTTTCTTCTTTTTTTGGCACATCCATGGGAATGGCAACATGGCCTTCACCAAAAAGTGATCAGAGCCACAATATGTCCCTTTCTGGGTCCTAACATCACAGATAAAAATTGTCCTTTGCTGTTTAGTAATCACATAATCAATTATTGATTTTAGTCCTTTTGTTTCTTGGAACTATGTGAACTTAAGAATGTCTCTATATTGGAAGAAGGTGTTACTAATCCTCAGCTTATATTGGGAGCAGAGTTCTATCAGTCTCTTTCCATTATCATTCTTTACATTTTCTCTGTATTTTCCCACCACTTCATTGTCTGCAGCTTGTCCCACACCTCTTGATAAATAAATGGTTTATTTGCAGAAATAAACATGGCAAAGTGTTCTTCATATGGAAAAAACACTTTACCATGGTCGTCTTTGACACTGAAAAAGCCTTTGACACTGCTTGGTGATATGGTATAATGCAAAATCTATACAATCTGGGATTATGCAGATACCTACCACAGTTTATCAGAAATTTCCTACACCACCGCTCATTTCAAGTCAGAGTTCATAACCAAATATCTTCAAAATTTATCCAGGAAGAAGGAGTACCACAAGGGTCAGTGCTAAGTGCCACTCTCTTTAATATAATAATAAATTCAATAACACATGACCTATCACAAACTGTCTACTACCCTGTACACTGATGACTTCAGTATCGCCTTCCATTCGCCTAATATGTGAATGATAGAAAGACAGTTGCAATGTGCCATCAACAAAATAGCTAAATGGTCCCAAAACAATGGCTTTCATCTCTCGCACCAAAAAACGATTGGGATACACTTCTGTAGGAAGTGTACATCCACATCCAGAACTTCGACTAGCAAATCAGATCATACCAGTTGTCCCCAGTGTCGGATTTCTTAGTGTGATATTTGACCAAAAACTCACCTTCCTTGACATATAAAATCACTCCAGATTTGCTGTCTTAAAAAGCTTAACATCTTAAGAGTTCTGTCTGTCACAACACGGGGAGCTGACTGTTACACACTAATACATCTGTACTATGTGTTAATTCAGTCACATCTGGACTATGTTTCTGCAGTATATAGCTCTGTTAGACCAAGCACCTTACATTGGCTTGATCCTGTACACCACAGTGCTCTTTGTCTTGCACTGGGGGCACACTACACATCACCGATTCAGAGCCTATATGCCAAAGCGCATGAAACACCCTTGCAGCTATGCAGGCAAATGCTTTTATTAAATTTTATGCAGCAAAACTCAAAGGCCATCCAAATCACTCCACTTGTAATTGACTTTTCTCTCCTAAATGGGAAAACCTTTATAGAGCTTACTCATCTATAAACCCAAACCGGTATACATCTTTGCACACTACAAACAGACTGGCAAATTGACCTTAGTAAGATACAGCCTACTGCCTCTCATATTGGCACTAATAATATTAAGAGTAGGAGACTGGTGGAATTACTTAACAAGTATAGGTCAATGTTGAAAAAAAGCCATGAATTAGGGTTGAATTTGAAAGTGTCTGCAATTCTGCCCAGACATGATAGAAGGGAGTATATGATGAGAGCCTTGTCAATCAATTCGGCCCTGGAGAGATTACACAAGGCTTAAGGGGTGGAATTTTTCTCAGCCTGGTCTGTGCTTGTTAACAGGAGAGACTGCTTCTACAGGGATGGGATACACTTAAATAGAAAGGATGCGAGAATATTTGCTGATGCTATCAAGGCAGTGTTAGATGGGTCGGAAAACTGCTAGCTTGGGGGGATACATGGACTAATAGATTAACAGTAGCCGCTGGCAGAGGTGAAAGTGATTCTTGCACTGCTTCCATGAGCGTCCGCAGAGGGAGGCAAACGAGGCACTTACCCCTCCCTGGGATCGAGTAAAAAATTCCACAAATTATAATCGTAAAAGTGATTGAGATATGTAACCTTACACCCTCGACCATGGGATGCTTTGTCTGCCTTAAAATTTTATTATGGGTTGGCCGGTTTCGGTCCTCGGCGGGGTAACCATAGAACACTTGTTTCATCTATTGCAGCAATAAAACAAGAGTTCCTGTGTTTGGTTCATCGACTGATATTCCCCAAACTTTACCAGAAGTTTTGGAACATTGCGACTATTTCCCTTCTATTAATATGGCAATAATTATTGGTATGACATTACCTGTTACGACCTGTACCATTGAAAGAAGTTTCAGCACCTTGAGACGTGCGAAAACATGGTTAAGGTGTCCACTATCTCAGAAACTCATCTATAAGGTTTATTTATGATTAGTGTGCACAGGAAGAAACTAGAAGAGGAAGTGGTAAAGAAGAAATTTATTGAAAATGTCATCAATAGGTTTGCAAGCGATTGATGGAGAATTCAATTCTTATACGATACATGATTATTGAAATTATTATTATCTATATATATATATATGAAGTTATGTAAAAGAATATAAGAAATAGAAAAGGAGAAAGAGTGACAGAACAGATTAATGCCATCAAATTTATGATTGTACATTACGTCTGTCTGTATATAACAGTTTTTTAGTTAATTGTAATACCAACTAGATAAATTGGAGAATTTAGCATAAATGTATTAGGGGTGCAAACTATACTCATTAGTTCAAAGGGTCAAGTTTAGGTAACCTAAGTCAAACTTCTTTGTTATACTCTATAAATAAACACATAAAATAAAATAATATAAAATAGTAAAATTAAAATGATAATATAGCTAATTATAGATATATGGGGAATACATTGAATGGAACGTTAAGGCTAGCTCCACTCAATATATCCCATCAATAATTAGCTGAAGCTATCTGTTTCTGTTTCCCATTTGCCATCTCGCAAATGGCAAACAGAAATGAGTTTGCATCCCTAATACTTTTATGCTAAATTCTCCAATTTAACTAGTTGGTATTATAATTAACTAAAAAAAAATATATATATATATATATTTATATTAATTCTTGTTTCCTTTATATTGTAAATTTATATACATTATGTATGTGTTTTTGTATTGATGCAATACTGTATTCTATAATCTACTTGTTTAATTAAATAATTATTTAAAAAATTAAATAAAAATTTATTGATGTAATTATTTGTCTCCAAGCGTTGCCCCTGGAAAATTTTCTGTGGACGCCCATGACTGCTTCTATTGGAATGAGCAGCAGTCTGGAAAACAAGATGCAGGGTATTTCAGAGACTGCTGGAAGTCATTGCGGTACAAGTAAACACATGGGGTTGTGTTAGGGTAGCTAAGAATAGGAACAGGTGCATGTATACTTGCGTGTACACCAATGCTAGGAGTTTGGTAAATAAATTTGACGAATTTGAGGTGTTGGTCAAAACATCAAAGGCAGATAATGTTGGGATATCAGAGATGTGGTGTCACACAGGCATTAGCAAAGGCACATGATGCAGGAAAGCAAGCTTATATAGCATCAGCCAACCCCCCCCCTAATTTCACCCATCCAATCGCTCCAAATGTTTGTCAAGTTCTGCCTTGAATCTATTTAAGCTATCAACTTCTACAACAACAGATGGAAGTTTGTTCCACCAATCAACCAACCCCTGGCAAAGGCAAACTTCTGCACATCTATCCTACAAATGTCTTTCCTCAATTTGAATTTATGCCCTCTCAGGCGATTATTCTGAGCAAGAGGAAGAATCCCATCTGCATGGTGCCTCCATAGCCAGGTGGGCAGGAGCGGCAGTGCGTAGCACATGCTTCTTGATTAGACCGGGGTTTGAGCCCGTTACCACCAAATACGGAGGATGCGGAAAGGTCAGGGAATGACCACCGCATATCCCCAGAGCAATATGGCCTTGGTTGCTAATGCTCCTAAAAACCAAATAACAAACAAACCCATCTGCATTGAGCATGCTCAAACCATTTAAGGCTTTATACACCTCAATCAGATCACCTCGCAGGTGCCTAGTCTCCAGACACTGTAATTTGCAAAACTTAAACCTTTCTTCATAAGAGCAGCCCTTTGTTCCATTCACTAATCTTGTTGTTGCCCTTCTCTGTACTCGTTCCAACAGGTCTGCATCCTTCTTAAAATGAGGCCTCCAGACCCTGTATATAGTACTGAAGCTGTGGCCTGACCATTGCCTTATACAAGGGGATAATCACCTCCTTATCCCTGCTAGAATTATTCCTGTATATCATTGACAAGACACCATGAGCTACTCTTTGAGACCGTCTGCACTGCTCAGAAAACTTCATATCTGCCTGCACCAGGTCCTTTTCATTCTCTGCCGCTGTCAGTGTGGTACCACAGAGTTGATACGTTACTCTGGGATTACTGCTTCCCATATATAGTACTTTACATTTGTCAATGTTAAACTTCATTTGCCACCTCTCAGCCCATCTGCTCAACTTTTCTAGATCCTTTTGCAGCAGTGTACTGTCGTCAGTGTAGATATAAGGAATGCAGAACTGTAATTTTGGAAGTGCAATGTGTACAGGAAGGATAGACAGGACAGGAAGGGAGGAGGGGTTATGCTATTATTTAAGAAACATAAAATCCAAGGAAGTGCAGCCAGTTGACATCGCTGGACAGTGCAGTGTCGAGTCAGTTTGGTGTGACATAAACACCGGGAGATCAAAATTGATAGTGGGAGTGTGTTATATGCCTAAAGACTCTGATGAGTATATTAAAAAACTGTACTGGGAAATAGTGTGTCAGTAAATCAGAGAGTCTTATAATGGGGGATTTTAATTTCCCGAATACTGACTGGAATTTGTGGGTTGGTCACTCACACACTAGCAAGGCTTTTATGGATTTATTGGATGATTGTTTTCTACATCAGCATGTTCGGGAGGCAACTAGAGGTAGTAATACTCTTAATCTGATTATCAGTAGTGATTCTTCATGCATTAAGAATCTGCAGATAAAGGAACCAGTAGGTGGCAGTGATCACAGTCTCCTCAAGTGGAATTTACTCAAAGAGGTAACTACCATTAGGGGTAAAGAGAAGGGTTTTTGCTTTCGTAAAGGCGACTACGGAAGTCTGAGACAGTATTTAAATTCTATACAGTGGGACCAACTGATGATGTTACCAAATTCAAAATGGGAAGCATTGAAAGAAATAATCTTGGAAGTTACTAGGCTTTACATATCAACTAAGAAATATTGTTCAAGGTTTAGGCCTAAATGGATGTCAGATAAACTAACGAGACATGTGGCAGAGAATAAAAATGCATGGGATACATACAGTGGTGAGCTGTGAATATTTTAACAATGGGCTCACTGTTTTTCCGACTTTCTACCGAGTAAATTTGATCGGTCATGGAAGTGACGTTATCCGCAGTTCCACTAGAGGCACTTCTCACGCTCGCACTACTAGTACTGTGATTATAGTGCATGACGCATTTTTCATGACCGGTATGATATCTAGAGTCGGGCGAATTTAGGGGGGGGGACAGATGCGGCTTATTACCCCCTTAACCATGCGTATAAGCGAATGTGTAAAGTGTTCCTAGGTCTATTTAAAAAAAAAAAAACTTAAAAACCTGATTGTCATGCCTCGCCTTACGATGATAACTGGATATGACGGTGTCTGGAGTTCTAACTTTTTAGAATTTTTTAATAGTATGACATCACAATCATGCTTCCTGAAATTACTACTACAGTAAGTATGATTTCATCAATACAAATATTTGTCAACAATTTCTTTTTTCGTCTCGCATTTTTGTTACATTCCATTGTTAGGCGCCCCTAACAGCTGCGTATGTCGCTTCAACTAAAAGATCGGTATGTCAATCGGTGCTATCTTACAGAGATAGTTAGATATGTTGCAGTAGCAAGTATACATCTCTTACTTTAATTATCATAAATCTATTGTATCTTGTCTTCCAGAAAATATGAAAATGTGCGAATGATCAATAAAATATTTACAATAAAAAAGCTTTATTATTTCTTAATCGATATATACAAATCAAAATGCCTAAAAGAAACGCGAAGGATGTTCCGCATAAACCATCTACCGCGCGTGCTCGGCATATGCACAACTTTTTTATTCTACTTTTTTTTTAACAACTAGGGAAATATAATGGATATATTTTTTTCACGATAAAATTTTAATATTGCGAATAAAAAATAATACGAAATATTTCCTATATCACAAATAACATAAAAACTATCACAAAGCATTCCACAATATAAAAACAAATATTACATAAAAAACAGACTTTCTAGAAAAAGTACACAAAAAATCACAGATTACATGAAAAAAAATGATTTCACAAATATTCAAGAAAAAAAATGATTTGACAAATATTCAAGAAAAATTTATTCTAAAAATTGCCATATACAATTTACTTCTTTATTAACATTTATTGTCGATCTGCTTTGCTCAAGAGCTGAGCGATGATTACTGAGGAATGATTTGACGTAACAATCTGGATCAAATTGAAGCAATGGTTTTCCATTTAGATGTATGCTCATCATGATCTGCAATGTGTTTAATTGTCAACATTATTCGTTCATTCATTCATTCAATAGTATTCATTACGCTGAAAGCTTGCTCAGCTTCAGCACTGCTAATGGCAGTGGTTTCAAAGATATTTTCTGACTTTCTTAATTGAAAAGGTAATTTCACTCGATTTTAAAGATAAACTGTCTTTGACAAAATCTCTAAAAATCATTAATTTTTATTTCATATTTTATCAGAAAACTTAAATTTCTTATTCGGTTTTCACTGTTTTGCCACCGAGACGAAAGTTCTTTCAAATTCACGATTTCGAGTAGCATATGTTTAAAATTTTTTTCAATGGTTATCGTTCTTTTTATTTATTTAATTTAAAATCATCCTGTTCCATTAATAAGTTATCCTTTAAGGATAAAACAATGCATTTACTACTCTATGTTGCTACTCTCACTAGTTCTTTGAATACTATACAAAATGTCTAAATCACACGGATATTCTACTACTGCGACCATGTAAACACAGACAGGAGAAATTTACTGGAAGGAATGTATCACTCACTTTTCCGTAAAACATATATTCCTTTGTCGGAGTAAAGGGGAACCACAACACAGGTTGACCAGAGACTATAATCCGTGTTGAGAGTCTTCTTAATCCTCTGACTGGCTATGGAAAGCGTATTGACTAGCACGATTTCTCGGTATATGACTGCATAGGTTTTACGGACACCACTAACATTGTGAAACGGTAATCCCTTTCACCCTTAATTCGCACTTTCTAATTACCTAAATTGCTTAAAGGCCAGAGGTGGGAACAATGCATACACAGTTGTCTCTCGTAATCCGTTCATTACACGGAAATTTTCTTTGTTCAGCGGAAACTATTTTAAATGTAATTACCAAGGGAACTCAAAAAAATTCACTATAAAGAAGCTCGTTAAACAGAGGTCCGACTGTAATTAAATCAAAAATGAAGCAATTTTAAAATACATAACCGATCAATTGTGCCATTAAAATGCTGGGAATGGGGCCCCGCTCGCCCCACCGTAGTTTCGGTTCTGGATACACAATAATTGCTTTCAGGATTTCATTTGTAAAATAAGTCTCAACAATGGGCTCGCAAATTTAAAAAAGAAATAACAATGGGGTCTCGCGAGCCCACTATAGCTCACCACTGGATACATATAAATTAATGGGTGATATGGAAGCCTATGATAGATATAAGCTGGTCTGTAACCAAGTTACAAAAGAGATTGGGCCCCGAGTGCCAAGTGATAGTGACAAGCAATTTCCTCTGATATATACAGTGTGCTATTTCTAAGCGACAAAGTTTAATTTTATTTCTAGTGTCGTTTTCTCTTTTGTTTACCTAAAGTGGTTCTGTGCTTCAAGTGTTAAAGTAAGAACCAAGAAAGGAAAACTACCTTTCTTTTTTCAGAATATATATATTAATTAATAACAAGCTACTAAACTTTACAACCGCTTGGTCACTGGTGGCACCACTCCTGCCTCAACGTGGCGGGACCGGTAACCTGGGAGAAGAAAGCCACTCTCTTAGGGCCACTCTCTTAGGGCTCTCTAAGGAGCAAACATGGAATTTGACAATTTCCTTCCAATTGAGACTCGGCGCTCATGTCCTAAATCAAATGATAATGACCATGACACATCACAGTCGAAAAGACTTAGGACTGACACAGAGCCAAAGGAATGTCCATCTTTCCTTATCTTCCACTCCTTGTCAAACAAATGCATGAGTACACTCTCCCCATTTCTGATACAGAAATGTTTGGAAAGCACAGCAGGTTCACCTAAAATGGTGAAAAGACTTAGATCAGGTGATTTACTAATTGAAAGTGTGAGTCATTCCTAATTCCATCAGATGTTATAAGTGTCAAAAGTTTGGACACTCTCAGATCGTCTGTCAAGGGGATGCAGTGTGCCCAAACTGTGGTTCAAAATCCCACACACAAACAGAATATGATGCTGAAACACCACATTGTCCAAACTGTCAAGGCCAACACTCCACCTATTCAAAGTCCTGTGACTGTGGAAAACAGGAAAAAAGATCCAAAAATAGAAAGTAGAGCGGAAAGTGACTTACCAAGAGGCAAAGAAGAAATTATGCTTACTACACCTAAACACACCTACGCAGCAGCATCAAAGAAATATCAGTCAGGAGCCACTCAAACTGACATGTCAGTTCCCCCATCCATGTCTATTGCAGACTGGGCTAGAGAAATACTCTCAACCTCACAGCAATCTACTAAGGAACAGCATGTGATAGATAGTGCTAACAACACACCAATTACAGTACCGCCAACTACTTTGCAGTCTTCCTCAGAAACCATAAAAACTAAAACAGCAGTCCCAATGCAGAAAAGTCAGCAAAATGTAACAAATATGGATACAAATGAAAACGTCAACCTGGATGAGCCAATCTTAGATCTGTACGCTGAAGACGACATGGACACGGCGTGTCCTATCTTCTCGAAAAAAGAAAGAATAAAATTGGAGAAACAAAAACAGCCTGGACCTAAAAAGCAGACTGAATCAAACACAATCGCTAAAAACAAATAATGGATCACATCATTCTGTAGAGGTCTACGTAGCAATATCAATGATATCCATGCCCTAATAGAACAGTATAGTCTGGTAAGCATATGTTTACAAGAAACTAATCTACCACTGCAAGTAATTCCAAAAATAGAAATAACAGCATAATAGAAATAACAATACCACCATGCGTGGAGGTGTGGCCATTCTACTAAACTCAAGAGTCCCTACTAAACACATTCCACTGCAAACTTCCTTAGAAGCAGTATGTGTCTCCTTAGGAATAATGTTAACAGTAGTTTCAATCTACCTATCACCAAACAAAGAATATACTTTTGACCTAGAAGTACTTCTGCTACAGATCCCTCCTCCATTTTGTTTATTTGGAGATTTTAATGCACACGACCCAATCTGGGGCTCCCCACATACAGACAGACGAGGAAACGTTCTGGAATCGCTGCTTGACAAACACAGTCTAACACTGTTGAATACTGGTGCTGATACTTACATTCATTTCTCCACTAGAACAACTACAGCTATAGACTTGACAATCCGTTCTCCAACATTGTATCCGCTCATCTACTGGACAATTCTGGACAATCCACTAAACAGTGACCATTATCCGATAATTTGTGAAATCCAAACAGCTAGAATCCCTCAGGCAAATAATTCCTGCTTAAAATGGAAATTTTCCAAGGCCGATTGGAAGTTATTTGCTTTCAGTATCTCATTCAATGATGAAATTATCAAATTCCAATCCATAGATGATGCCCCACGGCACATCACATCTCAGATTTTAACTGCCGCAACCAAGGCCACACCAAAAATCCGTACTGGTTCGTTTAAACATGCCAATGGAGTGAAGCGTGCCAACTTGCCAAAAAAGAGAAAAACAAGGCATGGAACCTGTTTCGTAAACACCCAACTACTGAGAACCTTAAAAATTTCAAAAAACTGAAAGCAAAAGTGCGATTCGTAAGGAAAAAGGCAAAAAAAGATTCTTGGATCCAGTTTGCCTCTACTATAACGAAGAACACAAACAGCAGAATAATCTGGAATAAAATAAAAAAATTGAATGGTAGATTTCTCCCAGCATCCTCTCCAATACTGAGATGGAATGGACAAGATTTATCATCTCCAGTTGAAATAGCTAATGCTCTGGCAGAAAACTTTGTCAAAATCTCAGATACAGCTGCATATGAACCATCTTTTAAGCAACATAAAAGAAAGACTGAGCAAAGCAAATTAAATTTCAGTACAAGAATAGCACTCCCATATAATCTCAACCCTTTACAATGTTGGAGCTACAGGGTGCTCTAAACAAATCAAGAAATGGGGCATCAGGACCTGATGGTCTTTATTACCTCATGTTGCAACAGCTAGACAAAAAGGCACTAAATTCCCTATTGCTTTTTCTGAATCGGTCTTCTCCACAAGCCATTATCCTCGCTCATGGTGTCATTCAACAGTGCTAGCTTTTCCAAAACCTGGGAAAGATTAGACGAATCCATGCAGCTATAGACTATAGACCAGCTGCTTGGGCAAGACATTGGAAAAGATGGTACACAATAGACTTGTATGGTACATAGAATCCCACTCAATCAGTTGTAATCAATACGGCTTCCGCAAAAACCAATCCATATTAGACCTTATGGTGAAAGCTGAGTGTAACATTTGGAACGCCTTTATTCGAAAAGAACATCTTGTCATGGTGTGCCTGGATATTGAAAAAGCCTTTGATATCACCTGGCGCTATGGTATTCTGCAAGACCTATATGCCATAGGGCTCACAGGTCAACTCCCAACGATCATAGAGAGTTACCTTAAAAATAGAACTTTTCAAGTGAGTTATCTTAATGCTGTTTTGCAAGCTCTTATCCAAAGAGAAGGTGTACCACAGAGATCAGTACTCAGTGCTATACTCTTTGCTCTTAGGATAAACAATTTAGCGCAGAACATTTTGGGTAATGTAGAAATTTATCTTTATGCTGATGATCTTGCAATATCTTGCCATTCACAGAATATGCGTTACATTGAATGACATTTGCAGCTTGCAATAAACAAAATAGTGTCATGGACTTCATGTAATGGTTATCGTCTATCAGCAACCAAAACTGCAGCCATTCACTTTTGTAAAAAACGCCAACTACATCCAGAACCTGAATTATCACCGGGAAATCAACCGATACCAATTACCAGCAATATTCGATTTTTGGGCATAACCCTTGACACTAAACTGACATTCCAGAAACACATACTACAAACACGAACTGTCTGTATGAAAAAAGCTGAATATACTTAAAGTCATCTCATCTATGAAATGGGGAGCTGACTGCTATACTCTACTCCACCTATACCGGGCCTTAATCAGATCTCGATTAGATTATGGTGCCCTGTTTATGACTCTGCCCGAAAGACTCTGTTAGCCTGTCTCAACACAATACAACATAGTGCGCTCAGGATTGCTCTTGGGGCGTTCAGGACTTTGCTGGTCCAAAGCTTATATATAGAGGCCAATGAAGCTCCACTCCACCTTCGGAGAAAGATGCTGCTCCTCAATTATGCGGTTAAAATATATAGCCTTCCATCTCATCCTATCTGGTCATACCTCTATGGTCCACAATGGGTGAACCTTTTCAGAAATAAGCCTCTTGAAAACAAACCTACAGGAATCCGTCTACGAGAACTGATTCAGCAGTGGAATATGCAGTTGACCAATTTACATCAAGACAGAGAAATTGTACAACCTCCATGGAAAGTGTGTATACCTTCATGTGATGACTACTTCTGATGTTGGGGGAAACACTCCCTGAACAATCCAACCATTCAGAAACTACATGCTGCTCACTCTTTGGCAAATGCAGACACTTTGCAAATTTATACTGACGGCTCCAAAAGTGACACAGCTGTGGTGCTACCAACATCAACAGTCTCTGTTTCATTACCACAAGAATGCAGTGTTTTCACTGCAGAACTCTGTGCCATATAAAACAGAATCCACAGCTGTGGAAATCTAGTTTCCGCTCAAACAGACACAAAGAGGTTGTGCTTGCCAGAGCACGTATAGATCATACCCATCTTACACATCAATATTTATTGTGAGGAAATAATCCACCACTGTGCTTCCACTGTTATTCAACACTAACCGTAAAGCATATTCTTACAGAGTGCACTCACTATCAGTATGCCAGAACCACATCATTCCAATCCCTATTAATTTAAAATGAACCTCTTCAAATTAGACATATTATTGGGGACAACTACAATTTACCTGAGTTTTTCCACTTAACAGATTAATATATTTATGCTCATATAAACCCTTTTATTAATCCGTACAGTGTCTGTCCACAGGAACAGGCTCAATATGGCCAAAGTAGCTCTTGCGCCAAAAAAGCCCAACAACAACAACACAAGAGATTAGGCAGGCAAAGGCAGATTATGAGAAATCTTTGGCAAAGGATGCAAAGAAAAATAGCAAAGAGTTTTTACCTGTGTAAACTCTAGAAGGAAAGGGATGAATCAGATTGGTCCACTGGATATTGATGGTTCAACTGTCGATGATCCTGCTCAGGTGGCTAACAAACTAAATGAGTATTCTGCATCTACATTCACACATGAGGAGTTATTCAGGAATGGGAATGCTAGAGGTGAGTTAAACTCTGGCAGTGAGCTAGATGATTTTGTAATAACTGAGAAAAAAAGTGGAAGAGAAATTGTTGAAGATAAACATAAAAAAGGCACCCGGGGTGGATGGGATCTATCCAGTTATATTAAAGGAGGCAGAAAAGGAAGTAAGCAAACCCTTAGCCATAATTATGAGAGCTTCCTAGGACTCTGGGAAGTACCCATGGACCGGAAATATGCAAATGTGACCCAAATTCAAAAAGGAGGATCAGAGGCCGACACAAGTAATTATAGACCTGTTAGTTTAATTTCTGTTCCAGGGAAATTAATGGAGGCACTGGTTAAAGAAACACTGCAGGATCATCCAGACAATACTTCAGCTGTAGCTCGGACACAGCATAGTTTTGTTAAGGGGAAGTCTTGTCTGACCAATTTGATTGGATACTATGATGTGGTCACAAAGGAACTGGATGCAAGGAATAACTTTGATATCATATATTTGGATCTTAGAAAGGCTTTTGATACTGTTGCACATGGAAGACTGCTGCACAAATTGGAGCAGTGTGGCATTGGAGGCAAATTGCTGCTATGGATAAAGGGATGGTTGAGTGGGAGAAGACAGAGTGCTAATCGATGGACACCGCTCATCGTGGAATAATGTTATTAGTGGAGTCCCTCAGGGTTCAGTGTTGGGTCCATTGTTGTTTTCTGTATTTATAAATGATATTGATGATGGTATATCAAGCTTAATGTCCAAGTTTGCAGACGATATGAAAGTTGCTAGGGTTGTTAAGGACACTAATGACAGTACACTGCTGCAGCAGGAGCTAGAAAAGTTGAGCAGATAGGCTGAGGGGTGGCAAATGAAGTTTAACATTGACAAGTGTAAAGTACTACATATGGGAAGCAGTAACCCCGGAGTAACGTATCAACTCTGTGGTACTACACTGACAGTGCTAGAGAATGAAAAGGACCTGGGGGGTAATTGTGCAAGCAGATATGAAGTTTTCAGAGCAGTGCAGACGGTCTGCAAGAGTAGCTCACGGTGTCTTGTCAATGATATATAGGAATTTTTCTAGCACGGATAAGGAGGTGATTATCCCCTTGTCAGGCCACACCTTGAGTACTGTATACAGGTCTGGAGGCCTTATTTTAAGAACAATGTAAAGCTCTTGGAACGAGTATAGAGAAGGGCAACAAAATTAGGGAATGGAATGAAAGGTTGCTCTTATGAAGAAAGGCTTAAGTTTTGCAGATTACAGTGTCTGGAGACTAGGCATCTGGGAGGTGATCTGATTGAGGTGGATAAAGCTTTGAATGGTTTGAGCATGCTCAATGCTGATGGGATTCTTCCTCTTGTTCAGAATAATCACCTGAGAGAGGCATAAATTCAAATTGAGAAAAGACAATTGTAGACTAAATGTGCAGATGTTTGTCTTTAGCCAGTGGGTAAACTAATGCAATTCCCACCTTGGATGTATCATATACTGCTGTGTAACTTTTTATTCACAGCCTGGGGACACACCATGTCCCAACATAACATACTACAAATACATGCCACACTGAGAACCCAGCACGGCCAGTATATACCAATCTACACAGATGGGTCTAAGACTGACAATCACGTTGGTGCAGCAGCATTATTTCCCAACATTGCCATATCCAAGAAGCTCCCCATCGAATGTAGCAGCTATACTGCAGAACTCTGTGCTACCCACATAGCCTTAAATTGCATACTCTCAACAGCCATGTTGCACAGTGTTTTATACACCGATCCATTAGTGTTTTATACACCGAGCCATCCAAGCTATACAGCAGAATAAAAATCATGATAACCCCCTTACTCATACAGATCTGGAATACTCTAAGTTATACCAGAAGAAGCAATGAGTTCTCTTTCGTTGGATCTCTGGCCACTCTGGAATTTCTGGAAATGAACAGGCCGATCTAGCTGCAAAATCACTACTAATCCTATAGACCAATCATTTACTACATCTGCATCTAACTACTAGTACATTATAAGGAAGCGATTGTCTTGAACAATGGCAACACATCTGGAAGAGCCAAGGCAACAATAAACTACTCAGTATAAAAAATTATCTAAAACCTTGGAGATCTAGCATACAGGAGAACCAACGTCCAACATGAAGAAGTCGTATTAGCCTGATTACAGATAGGCCACACACACCTGACACATCTCTATTTGCTTGCGGCCACTGATCCACTGCAGTGCACAAAGTGCAACACTCAGCTCACTGTCCAACATCTACTTATTGATTGCCCCAAATACAATACTGAGCAAAAAGCTGTTTACCTCATTTTCCACGACGAACACCTCTTTCAGTATCTCTGACCTCCTAGTAGATATGCCACATGTGACCAAAATTTTTAGTTTCCTCAAACAGATAAAACTGTATAATGTAGTATAAACTTGAATAACATCTATACAGATATGATTATGTATTTAACATCACCATATTTAGGCACATTATGGTCTTGCTGCCCTTGCGTCTTAAAGCCTACAAACAAACAACAGTCTGAAACATAATTGCAGTTAAAAAAATGTAAATTAGTCCTACAGAGCATTATTAGCCCTAAAACTACAGTACTACCATACTCACAGTAACACTGTGCGATATGCTAGTACAATAGTGAAAATTTATAAAACACCACACTATTAAATTATATTTAATAGTGTGGTGTTAAACACTATTAAATTATATTTAATAGTGTGTTGTTTTATAAGTTTTGCAGCATTGCCCATAGAACCTTGCAAAAGAACATATTTAAGAATTATACTTATCCTTCAGTTCTGTGTACAAACTTCCTGCTGAATCTATTTAGATATTGTGACTATTATGTTGTTGCTAAAATAATCATGTTGGCAACAGCTGACTTTACTTTTACATTTAGCTTTCTAAATAAATACAAAAATAAACAAATCTGAGCAATTTAAAGTGCTTTAAAAGTATTCCTTTAACTGCTGATGCAGTATTGCATTATTTTCAAACAAATGACACTGTAAAAGAATAAGTTGCCACTTATTAAAAAGATGAAACAATGGCTAAAATGCCAGATTAACCTTTTTATAATGTAATATTGCCAAAAGGTTTATCTACCAGTTGCACTACTTTCAAATGTTTTTGAAAGCCATACAATACTAGAGTAACCATCCTTTGTGAAGGGAAGTTTCGTTGAGTGCTATCCTTGGTCTTGGTTGAATATTTTGGTGTCAGCAGGTCATCCCTTCTGTGTTCCGGGAGAGTAGACATCAGGTTTCTTTGACAGATTTCCTCTGTTAGTTGGTCCGGGGTCAGGTCTTTATCCAGATCATATATAACTTTGAGGGCCCTTTTCGTTTAGTGGTAGTCGCTGTGAGCCCCAGCTCAGTGATTTTGGTATTAGTGATAATTTTTTGGGCTTCCTCATTTGTTTCTCTCTCCATCAGTACTCCGACATTTCTAGTTTTCCTGACCGACTTAATTCTGGTTGTCTTGAATTCCTCTTTTAATGATTTGCATCTTTAGTTGTTCACTTGTTTGATTTTCCTCAATGGTTGTTGGTCGCAGTACCATCAGGTGTGGTTGTTTTGGCAAGGTCTTTTTCTTTGTAGCAGGTACACTGCTTTTTATTGTCGATTCACCAGCTGACGTCCTCAGCGCTTGTGCATAAGATGGGGTGCACTGTTGCAATTTTTTTGCCCCACTGTCTAGGTATGCCTCAGTTTCACAGCAGTTGTTTCATATGTTAGGTTTGTCTGGTAGAGAATTGTCTCCAACTTTGTCCAGAGGGAAACAATCTGTCCCCTAACACCAGTGGTTATCCGGTTGTTAGAGTCTTTCATGAGATCCTCAAGGGTGGTATGCAGGATTTGAGTTTTTTCCAACACTGTGCCCTCTTGCCAGGAGGAGTCCAAGGGGGCAGAGGCCTCTGGTTGTTTTTTCTCCACTGTCAAATCAATTTGTGGGATGGAATCCTCCCGGGTGTCCTTTAGCTGAGCACTCTGGCTTCACGTTTCTCTGTCAGGTTGGGGCGTGTCCAGCTTCTTCCACTTCTTTTTCGAGGCTGGTACAGTCCTCGTCTCGTCTCATCAATCGCTTTCTGCATGTTGGCGTTAAGGATACGAGTCAGGTCTGGTTGACTTTCAACACAAGTGAAACTGCAGTGAATAGAGATGAAATGGTATTAGCATTGCTGCTGCTTCCAGGGCAGCACATTATAACCTTAGATGATAATGAACCATAAAATCCTAAAACAAACAAACAAACAAGCTTCCAAGGCAGTTTTTTAGGATTTTTTATTTTTACCAAAACAAACATTTTCAGGAGGGGGCCACACTAAACTTTGCATTGGGGCCCACTTTTTTTAGTTACGACACTGCTTCATTCATATCATTAATAAGTAGATAAAACAACAATGGGCTCAGCATCAAACTTTGGGAGACTCCACTAATAATATTAGTCCATGAAGAGCTGTCGATAATCATTCTAAAGTTGATAATCATTCTGTCTTCTCTCACTTAACCATCTCCTTATCCATAGCAGTAACCTGCTCCAATTTGTATAGCAGTCTTATGTGCAACAATATCAAACGCTTTCCTGAAATCCAGTGTATGATATCAAAATTATTTTTTGCATCCAGTTTCTTTATCACTGCATCACAGTATCCAATCAAATTGATCAGACAACACCTTCCCATAATTAACCCATTCTGTGACTATTATAATTGCACTCCTGTCTAGATGGTCTTGCCTCACTTCTTTAACCAGTGGCTCCATTGTTTTCCCTAGAATAGAAGTCAAGCTAACAGGTTTGTAATTACTCATGTCTTCCTTTGATCCCTTTGTGAATTGGAGATACATTCCCACATCTCCTTAGGCACCTCCGTAGCCAGGTGGGAAGGAGCAGCAGTGTGTAGCAAACGCTTCTTGATTAGACTGGGGTTCGAGCCCGTCACCACCAAATACGGAGGATGCGGAAAGGTTCAGAGAATGACCACTGCATATCCCGGAGCAATATGGCCTTAGTTGCTAATGCTCCTAAAAACAAAAAAAAAAAAAAACAAAAAAACACACACATCTCCAATTCACAGGGAATCCCCCCCGCAAATCCAAAGATACTCTCATAAATATGGCTAAGGGTTTGCTTACCTCCTTCACTATTTTCCTTACTGTTAAACCCAGTTGCCTTTTTTATGTTTAACTTCAACAATTTCTCTTACAATTTCCTCTCAATTATTATAAAATCATTTTGCTCCCTGTTAGAGTTTGATAAACTTCTGGCATCCACTTCCCTGAAGAATTTTTGATGTGTGAGGAATTCCTCATAGCCCTTGTGTATTGCATTTGTGAATGCATTCCATTCAGGAATATTAGGATTGAGTAATATTTTAAAAATTGTGAATGCGAAAGCATCAAACAACATTCAAATTACAACTGGAACAAATAGTTAACAGATATATCAGACCAATAGTGAATGCATGTTCAAAGCTGAACAATACATTTTTTCACACAAAGCATGTTTATTGTTAGTTAGCTGCACAGCTAGCTAACAATAAAGGATGTGGATTATCTTTTATCAAAATGTAAACACATCAAAGCAGGGAGGAGGTTAGGAAATGTGGATTATTTGATTATGCACAACAGTTAATCCATATCATTCAATCTTCTGCTGTCATTAAAATGATTAGATTTCCTTCTTATTCTTATATGGTACATGGGTAGATTACGTGCTCCACAGTGGTTTAGTACAGGGAGGTGAGTAATCTGTTGCCTAAAACTCATGAGCGACCCATTCATTCACACTGTGTTGCCTATTTAGGCATCCAAAGTATTATGTATCCCCTGAGTTGAAAAGTAACATGTCACGAAATATAGTTTCGTGTTGATTTTTGAAAATATCCTTTTTTAATAACTGTATTTCTTTCTTTCTTAAAATTTGGTTATAATAATATTTATAAATGTTATTATAACCAAATAGGTACCGTATACTAAGAATGGTATTTGTGTTATGTAAATGAATGTTTGATTTTCAACTTTAATTATTAAATGTAAAAAAAAAAATTAACTATAAATATAAATATTGATGAAAAAATTAAATTCTGTTTTGAAAAATTAATAATTAGTGGTAAGGAACTTGTGGCTTATGATTTGTTTTTTCAAGAACTCAAGGAGACTGCGATCTTCAGCATTTTATCTGATTTTACCCCTAGCCAAAAACATTGCACTCTCTTTTAATCCTATAATTGTGCCCCTTGCTGAAGAATTACAGACCTTGAAATGGACTAGTGTTAACTCCCAGTGGTGGTACCCCTCCTAACAATGTTTTTGCTACAAAAATGGTGGTGGGGCACCTGAATTATTCACCTGTCAGCTAACCTGACAGGTGCCCATTGTCTTTTTTGATTTTTTTTAATGTGTGTAACTTTTCAAGTGTTAAAAAAATATTAAAATTTTTGAAACATACCATGTGTTTTACACCTTATTTTCAAAAAATCAAAAAAATATTAATTTTTCCAAAAATCGCAAAATAGTATTACAGCTAAATAGTATTAGTAGTGGAAAATGGTGCAAGAAACCAAGGTTATACAGCATGAGCCAAAAAAAAAAAAAAAAAAAGCAACAATACTTCCCATATCACCTGTCCATCCCCTCTAACAGTTTGTCTAGTTTTTCCTTGAATTTATTCATTCAAACTACCCACTTCTATAATACTAGATGGGAGCACCTTTTAATAATCAATTACCTGCTGGCTGAAGGCAAATTTCAGCACATCTATCCTGCAACTATCCTTCCTCAATTTGAGTTTATGTCCCCTGGTGTGTGATCTGTGCAAGAGGAAAGATTCTGTCAGCATTGAGCTTACTCATAGGATAGAATAGAACAGAACACAAGCATCAGTCTGAGTTTCTTCCATTTTCCAATTTAAAAGACCATGACCATTAAGTGCAGGAAATATCAGACTGCACACACCCATGTATTTCTACTTATTTTGGTTAAAAATATTATTAAAAAAGTTTTGAAAGTTTATTATATATATTTGATATCATTAGTTACTCCCACTTGTTATCCCATATCTACAAGTTGTTCACAAGGGTCATTACTAACAGATTAGAAAGAATACTTGATGAGAATCAACCAAAAGAGCAAGCTGGCTTTAGGACAGGATTCTCAACTATGGATCACCTTCACGTAATATCACAGCTAATGGAGAAAGCAAATGAATATAAAACACCATTATGCCTGGCATTCGTGGATTATGAAAAGGCATTTGACTCCATACAGCATAAGGCAATGTTTCGGGCACTGGAAAGACAAGGCATAGATACTCCATATATTATGATTTTGAAGAAAATATATGAGAGTGCTACATCCTTTATTAGACTAGACAAAGACAGTAGCAAATTTAAAATCGAGAAAGGAGTTCAACAAGGAGACACATCTCCGAAGCTGTTTACTGCTGCCCTTGAGGAAGCTTTCAGAAGATTAGACTGGTCGCAGAAAGGAGTCAATGTGAACGGAGAGTACCTAAACCATTTACGATTTGCAGATGACATTGTGGTCATAAGCCATGATCCCAAAGAATTAGAGGAAAATCTTAATCAGTTATGCACAGTTAGTAAGGATTTTGGACTAAAGATGAATATGGCTAAAACAAAAGTAATGATGAACAAGTATGCCACGGAAAGGGAAATAATGATTGAAGGAGCAGTAATTGAAAAGGTGGAGTCATATACTTATCTGGGACAAGTTATTAGCTGTAATAATGATAAATGGCTGGAAGTCAAGAGAAGAATAAATTTTGGATGGATAGCATTCAGGAAATATAGTCACATACTGAGGAGCAATATCCAAATTTGTCTGAAACGTAAAATAATGAACCAGTGCATACTCCCCACCATGACTTATGGAAGTGAAATTTGGGCACTCACCAAAAGAATGGAAGAGAAGCTGAGGGCTACACAGCGAAGAATGGAACGAATTATATTGGGAATCAGACTGTTAGATAAGAAGAGAAACACATGGATTAGGCAGCAAACTCAAGTAAAGGACATTCTTATCAAAACTAAAGAACTAAAATGGTCTTGGGCAGGACACATAGCTCGAAGACATGATGACAGATGGACTAAGAAAATAACAGAATGGTACCCAAGAGGAGCTAGAAGAAAACCTGGAAGACAAAGGCGGAGATGGATAGATGAAATTCATGAGTTTTTGAGTAGTAAATGGATGGCCAGTGCTCAAAACAGAAGGAACTGGAAAGTTGCTGGAGAGGCCTTCATCCTGCAGTGGATTGAAAATGGCTGATGATGATGATGACTCCCACTTGCACACTTAGCATTGGCTTAGGATGCAAGAAAGCAAGCTTATATAGCCTCAGCCAAAAAAAAAAAAAATAAAATAATAATAATAAAATGCAAAGTACTATATATGGGTAGCAGTAACCTCAGAGTACTGCACAGTTAGTACATTACTCTGGGTTTACTGCTACTCATATTCATACTTTGCATTTGTCAATGTTAAACTTCAATTGCCACCTCTAAGCCCATCTGTACAACTTTTCTAGATAGTGTTGCAATAGCATTGTCATTAACAACCCTGCCAACCTTTGTATCATCTGCGAACTTGGACATTGAGTCTGATATTAAAAGATATGAAAAGAAAGAAAGAAATAAAAAAACATTAATAAAAACAAAACAAAATAAAAATTCCAGTTTTTAAAAATTTAATTATTCTTGGGCTTGGCATATCGTGCCATCACAATTAAAAATCAGATAAAATCAAATGTATGTAGGGCAGGGGTGGAAACGTCCCCAAACCCATCCTGATAACTAGGAGGACAAAAATATTTTCAACTGCCATCTCCACTTGTTCTAAATATATTCTTTAGAACTTTCATCATCAGGTCCTTGAGGTTGTCACAGACATTCTCTCGGATATGCCAGACAAGCTGTATTTGCTACCTGGGAGTCTAAAACGCTGATGGAACTGATATTCGGGTGACATTCAAAGCAAGTGGGCCCAATTTCGGCAAAGTCTGGATGTCTATGACAGCCAAATTCTCTGCTTGCACTTTCACGATGGTGGGACTGTTAGTAATCCTGGGTATAACCCCCATGCACAAGCACACTGTGGGTGACCACCCAGGTGTGAATCAACGTAAGCAGGGGTTGAGGTGTGGCACCCACACCACATGGAGGAATGCCACCATTCTGTGTTACTAGGCAATACTAGGTAGTAGACGACTCTCATCAACCGGTGCAATACCACCACTTTGCTTATTAGAGGCTTGAAGTGGTGGAATCCATGTTTAGTGTCCAGAGCTAAGTTCCAGTCAACCCTTCCCCATCTCTTCCATCATGCAGTACGACTGATGACATTTGAGGTTATGATGGACATCATGGCAAGTTCTAATCTTCCTAACATTTCGAGGGTACAGCTCTAAAATAAAACGGTGTTCACAGGTCGGCCGCTAGTTAATACACCGGACCGAACCTATTGGTAACTCTTTAGGAGGCTTCCAGATCAGCTAGTGTGTAATCTTGCTGCCTCTACTCTGCCAGATAGTGACAGGAGGGAGTCCGAGTAGTGTATATGCAGAGTGCATTTTTGAGCACACGTTATGTCAAGGACCTGGGTATATTCTTACCATGTGTATGCCATATCCAAAAATTTCATTACCCTCACTTTTTCTTAATATTGAATACACCATGAATTGTCAAACTAATAGAGTAAGCTTATCTGTGAAAAGATCTAAACCTCCCAAACACTTCCTAGTTCATTTCACAAATATACGTGGTCTCAATTCTAATTTCAATGATATCCATTTCCACTTGCAATCTGCCAAACCCCATGTACTTTTTCTGACAGAATCTCAGTTATCAGTTGATTGAACTACTGCTCGTCTCACTAGCCCAAATTATTTCCTGTATGATTCCTTTCACCTCAAAGGTGGTATTTGTGCATATGTCCGTTCCGATATTCCCTGTCAGAGACTTTGTAATTTGGAATCTTCTCTGGCTTAAAATCTCTCTCTCTCTAGCTCATTCTTTTGTTGTCTCTACCATTCTCCCAACTCCACTAATCACTTGGAGCTCTTCAACATCCTCTCTTTGCAACTTGACTTTCTCCACCTTTCCTAACAGTGTTGTAATTTTCCTTGGTGATTCTAATATTCACAACTCGAGCTGGCTTCCATTTTCTAGTCAAACCGACCTAGCTGGTTGAGATGCTGAGGCTTTTGCAATTACTAATGACCTAGCACAGATTGTTTATTTAACTACAAGAATAATGGACAATCCTGCTCATACAGCCAATACGCTTGATCTTTTTCTCACAAACAACTCTTCTAAGTACACGGTCAAAGTGAGTAGTCTTTTAGGCACCTCAGTTCACAACTTGGTGATTATCTCTTCTCCAATGGAGCCTTTATCTCATGGCTGTTCCCAGCCTTGTGTTGTTTGGCATTACAAGAATGCAAAATGGGATGACCAGCAAGATTTCTTTTCTTCTTTACCTTGGTCGGACTACTGTTTCAAAACTTCTGATGTTAACGTTTGCTCAGATTGTGTCAGTGAAATTATTCTTGTAGGAATGGAATCCTTTATCCCACACTCCACCTTAAAATCTCTTCCTTTGTCTAAACCTTGGTTTTCCAATAAATGTGCTAAGGCTGTTCAGGAGAAGAATGTTGCATATCATAATTGGCATATTTTCAATTCTTCAGTTTCATTTTCTGCCTACACCAAAGCCCGCAACAATTGTAAAGCAGTTATTAATTAGTAGATTTGTTATTAATCATTGATTTTCATCAGGAACTGATGAAAATCAATTCCAAAATTTCCTACAGTTTCCATTTCTGTGCTGTTTTTCCTCTTTCCAGCCTTATCATTGAAGTTCCACAATAATGATGATGTAGCGAATTTTCTGTTCATCTAGAAGTCTCTCAATTTTGGTGTACATGTCTTCATCCTCTTCATCATCATGTCTTGATATTGTTTCTTATATTATTATAACTTTTAGTTTGTACCTCTTAGAAATCCTGAGTAGTAGTCTTGACACTCTTGGTAATGTACCTTTGAATTCCAAAATGTTGTTTTTAATATCTTTATGGATCATAAAGCCAACTGTGCCTTCACTCTTTTCACTGTTTCCCTTAGTGTACAGCAGATTTCCACTTGATAAACTTGTAGGTGATTCTTTTCTTCTTTTTGTTGTTTCAGCCAAGCCAATGATATTCCAATTCACATTTTGTAATTCCTTTTCTATCTCGAATATCCTATCTTTACCAATGAGCGATTTTTCATTGTAACCTGGTCGTATCCAGAGATTCTTTGCACCTTCTGCTTCCACTCTGATCTTGCTGCCATAAGAGGGAGAGTGAAGGCCACTTGGGACTGAGTGCCGATTGTTTTGTTGTATTTTCATATTTAATAAAGTGCTGGAGGGTTTTGTCTTTTCCTCTTCACACTGACGCCTCGTCAGTGTGAAAAGAAAAAGCCCATAACTGGGCTTACCAATGAGGTGTGTATAAGTGGATTTTAGGGAGGCAGGCCAACCAGACTTATCCTAAACCTTCTAAAATAAAAAGATATTGGATTCATCAGTATTTTAGACTAAGTTTCTGATAACACACAGAATGCCTGTTCCCCTCTAAGCCCACTCTTCAGACTATATTATCCCCTTTCCACTAAAAATCAAAAATGCCTATGCCCGGTAGTTTTCTTTAATCAGATCTAACCAAATGTATTTAGTGACCCGCCAGGTGATAGACTCCCAGTTAAGGATTGAGGGGAGGAAGATCAATTTCAGACTGCTCCACTTCAACAAAAGTAATAGTTTTAATGGGTAATTTATAGGGAAATGGTTAACAATTTTTGTAATAAGGGTTGATGGACTAGAACCAGGGTCTGCCGGTCAAGAGTTAAAATTGATGATGTTACCAATATGTTGTCAGTTTTTCAAGTTTGGAAGAGAAGGGAAGAGAGTATTATTATTCATGTGAGAACTAATAACATTAATTTCACAATAACTGATAATTTATTAAATAAATATAGGACCATGGGGGAAATTGTATCAGCATTGCCCACCCTTGTAAATAGAAGGAACCTGTTCTGTAGAGATTGAATGGATTTGAACGAAGGAGGTGGTACAAGAAGCCTTGCAACTAACATTGGGAAGCCTTGAGGTTTCAAGTTATGGCTTAAGGAGAATCCAGGGGTAATATATATATATATATATATATATATATATATGCACACACACATTTATCTGATGATATGGGTCAAAGTAACACTTGCACACACCTCAAGAGTTCTTGTATGAAGCCTCAGAAGAGAAAGAGCCTTCTGATAGTTGAAAGATGGCAATGATATTTTTGAAATGAAAGTTGAAAGATGTACTGATGACAATGAATAATTTTTAATGAACAGAAAGCTAAAATGGTAAGAACTTCCTATAGAAAAGTACTGCTATCAGCAACAGCATGGGGTATATTAGAGTCACAATGAACACAAAATACAGACCCTCGTATTTGCATAATAATTCTGTGGGTGTAGTTAACCCTTAATCAGACTTGCCTGTTGTTTTCTTTTCTTCGCATGTGCATTTGCTTAATAGGATAAAAAGTTACCCCATTTATAACCTTAAAAATTGGCAGGAAAGAATTCAGAATTGTTTACTTTTTGATGCCACCTTTATTTTCAATCTTTTATGAATGTAACTGTGAAAACTCCATTTTTTATATTAAAAACATCTATTTTTACTTAATTTTTAAAAATAAAACTCCCTTTAGACCTGTTGGAGTGAAATGCAAATTGAGAAACCCATGTACAGGGCTGTTAAAATTAAAGTATCCTATGTAGAGTGAGTTCTAAGGCTCGTACTGAAGAGAAATTTGGGAAACAGGTACAATAAAGAATGCGCTCGCCATTTATTGGAAAAAAAAAAAAATTAGTTACAAAATTTGTCCCTATATGGTGCTGTGGCAATACAAATCACTTGAACAGCACTACAATTGTTCAGTGTGTCAACAACAGCTTCCATTTGAAGAACAGCATTTTCTACAGCAGAACTTGACATGTCAACTGGAATAGCCAGCACATGACATCTAATTCTGCCCTTCAGATCTGCCAGAGTTTGACATCCTTCCCGATACACCTGGTTCTTCAAAAAAACCCCACAACCAGAAGTCGCATGTGAGGTGAGGTCCAGTGATCAGGGTGGCCAAGATGTCTGGAAACAATGGCTGATGACCCATTCGTCTGTAAAGTGTTGCTTTAGTAATCTTTGGACACAATGGTGGATGTGGGGTGGTGCACCATCTTGCATGAATATGGTATCCTTAAGGAACCCAGATTGTTGCAGCTCTGGTATTGTGAAATTTGCCAACATTTCATAATATCGCTGTCCGGTGACGTAACAGGTGCGGGGTCCAGTCGGTTTACCTGTTCAAAAAAATATGGCCCAATCATGAATGTAGCCATAAATCCACACCACACTGTCACTTTTGGAGAATGCAATGGGACCTCTTGGATAATGCGAGGGTTTTCTGTTGCCAAAATGCGACAGTTGTGTGTATTCACCTGTCCATTTAAGCAGAAGTGGGCTTCATTACTCCAAAGGTTCCATGGCCAAGTGATATCCACTGTCATTCGTGCCAGAAACTGAAGTGTGTATGTGAAACGAATATCTGCATCACCATGCTTTAGCTGCTGTAGCATGTGCCTCTTGTAAGGATAGTACCGCAACACCTGACATTACTAGCCTTATAGTGGAATATGGCATGTCCATTTCACGAGAAACAGCTGAAATACTTGTGCTACCACATGGAGATTGACTTGATAATTCACGACAGCCATAGCCACATCTTCAACACGAGAGGAATCCACTTGTTTTCGACCTTTACCTGGTTGAACACCAAGATGTCCTGTCGCTTCAAATTTCACAATCATTTTATGGACAGCACAAACAGTCATAGGTCCACGCCTTATGCACTTCTGATGCCGGAATTCTCTGATAGCCGCAGCTGCATTGTTGCTGTTCTGATAGTACAGCTTCATTAATAGTGCCTTTTCCTGCAACATTGTTGGCATTGCTGCTGTAGTGCAGGCAAACATCTACTGTATGATTTTGAAAAGACTGCTTTGCTTTTATACAGTACAGTAGAGCTGAGTAGTGTGCTACGGCAATGACGTATGATTATGCAAATAATGTAAGTTATTTGCATAATCATAACTAAAATAGTTACGTGCCATACAGTGACAAATTTTGTAACTAATTTTTTTTTTCCAATAAATTGCGAGCTCATTCTTTATTGTACCTGTTGTCCAAATTTCTCTTCAGTACGAGCCTTAGAACTCACTCCAGAGGCCCTCTAATTTTAACCACCCTGTACTACTTCATTGACTTCAATGAATGAGTGCAATCAGATACCAGCCTGTCAATAATTCACGTGCCATTCCATGTAATATAGAGTGCATGTCAACACTTTGATTTATCCTTTTGCTTGGCACATCATAGCCCTAGTTGCTGATGTGCCATTAAAACCCAAACAACCAACCATTCATCATGTTGCTTCAATGTCATGAAGCCAGAGAGTATGATCAGTTATGCCAGCTCACTGCCAATAATTGTATGTGGCAGATGCCACTCAACATATAATTAGGCATAACCTAATTCCTACATTTTTCCTGTTTACAGGATAATTAATAGAGATTTCTGGAATTTTCAATGGAGAAACCAAAGAAAACATTTTCAAAAACAGCTATTAGAAGCTAATTTTGAAAATCTTTCATTAAAAATTATTCACGATGAAGAATACATATTGATGAAATATTGTCTGGGGTGATGTCAACCCTGCACACCCAGAGCTTGTGGTTAAAAACCTAAATCAAAAATTTTTTTTTTGACATAGTTTACATTTCTCTGAAGCACTTTTGGGATGTTTTTTTTCTCTCTTATTTAAATATTATCTCCCTTATTATCTTTGACTGACAGCAATGAAATGAAATGTGAATCAAAAATCCTACCCTCTTCAATAATTGAATGAAACCAAACCAGACACTTCCATAATGTGAAGCAGAAGAATGTAATGATTGGATATGATTCCATAATTGAAGTGCATAATGAGCATGCACTTCAATAATTAGATGTGAGAGATGTGCGCCAATTTTAACTCTATATTTTCCAGAATATATTATGAACAGTTATCGAGAATAGCCTTAACTTGGTCCTTCATTTTTCACTTTTTGAACAATAATTAACAAATATTTTTGGAATTTTCAATGCAGAATCAAAGAAAACACTTTCATTGAAGGCTATTGGTAGTTTCAGCTGTGTGGGCGGAGTATACAAAGAGCACTACTTCTCTGAAGGTTGCATTTAGTCTTGAAGACCTTGCAAAACTGGCTTGTGGTTAACAAAGTTGATGAATTTGAGGTGCTGGTATAGTCAACAAATGTATAAATCATAGAAATATTTGAAACATAGTACCATTCTGATAGGCAGAATATGAATAAGGCAAACATAAATATAATGTGTGTACAAGGGATAGATTTGATAGAAGGGCAAATGTTTTTTACTGGTAAGTGTATAGATTGAAGATAAGCATGCACTTAGGAAAACAAAGATAAGAGTGTGTTACATACCTGATGACTGAGTATAATGAAAATCCAGGTGTGGTCCCAGGATTTTATGAAGGTGTGGCTAAAGCAGTAAGGGATGAAAAAGCAGCATTCTGGGGAATCAGTTAAGGTTTAATAATTGTGTAGCAGTAAAAAAAATCCACAGTATTTTGGTTATAAGGTGGGCTGCAGCCCCTTGGGCCATCCCTGTGAATCTTTACAAAGAAATAGGATGGGCAAGCAAGTCAGTGTCGTATTATGGGACATTGATTTTCCAACAGATTGACTGGAATTTGTGGATTGGTTGCTCATTTAGTGATGGAGCATATTTGGAATTGCTGGATGACTGTTTCTTACGTTAGCATTTTAGAGATGCCACAGAGGAAAGAAATATTCTCAACCAAGTTATGAATAAGGATCTATCAGATATTAAGAATCTGCAAATAATAGGACCACAGGCAATCAGTAATCACAGTGTATTGCAGTGGGTTATTTTTAAAGAAGTAACCACTGTGAAGATTTTTTGTTTTCACAAGTGGGATTACAATGGTCTTAGACATCATATAAGTTTTTTTCGTGTAACTTTAACAAATGCAAATGCTAAATGGGAAATGTTTAAAGAAGTTATTCTGAATATATTAGACTTTTTATCCCTACAATATTACTCAAGATATAAACCAAAAAGACAAAAGAAATGATCTTAGTAGTAGAGAAGAAAGATGCATGGGGTATCATTGAATTCTGATTCATAATGCAGATTATGAGAAGTCATTAACTGTGAGTACAAAAAACAGCAAGAAGGATTTCTTTGGTTATGATAACATATATCATTAAAAGGAAAGGAATCAACTATATCTGTGCTAATAGTATTGAAGATCCTGAACTGTTTTCTGATAAGCTTGAAAAATATTTTGCATCAGTATTCACATTTGAAGAAATTTTTAAAGTGGAAGATACCAGTGTCAAGCTAATACTAATCAGAAGTTGAATGATTTTATAATAACTGAGAAGGGACAAAAGCAAAGTTATTACAATTAAAAGTGAAGAAGGCACCAGGAACTGTCAGAATCCATCCAGTTAAAGTTATGGAATGTTATGGAGGACTTAGACTCCATAACATTCCTGTCCAGATGATCTACTGTAAGACCATCTTGTATTGTATTATGGAAGCCTTAAACTACATAATGCAATACAAGATCATCATACAGGTGGAATTATAATTGAATCAGAGTATTTTTTTTAATGCCTTTGTAAAAGCATACTCTGATTTTACAGATCATGTCTGACTTTTAGCTGTGAAGAGCATGATGGTCATCTGCTTAAATTTCACGTTTACAATAAGAGTTCTGCTTCTAGTGTTAGCTGCTATGAGGTTGTCAGTAGAGAATTCAATAGAAGGAATCACCATACTATCATTTACTTAAATTTCAGTAAAGCTTTTGATACAAATCCCACATGAATGATGATCGTTGTGTAAATTAGAGCAATGTGGTGTTAAGGGTAAGTTATTAGTGTGATGAAGAGAATGGTTAAGTGGTAGGAGATAGTTGCCGACCGGGCTAGCCGAGTGGGTAAAGTACCTGCCCGGCAACCCAAAGGTCGCGGGTTCGATTCCCGCCTCGGGCTTGGATCAAAGTACTGCAAAAACCTTGGGAGGTGCAATATGGCCACAGAAGCCGATGCGCCAATAACTACCAAATCAAAATCAAGGTAGGAGATAGTGTAGTTATAAATGGCCACTGCTCCTTATGGACTAATGTTATGTATGGGATTTCATAGGGTTTCATTCTTAGCTCCTCAGTTATCCGGAATAATTAATGTCAGACCTATTCTGGATAATCAAACATAAGGTAAAATTAAATAAATTCTGTTATAATGTACTAAGGTAAAAGAAAAAGATTTTAAATAGTGTGGAAAAAATGCTATGAAAAGAAAATAGCATGAATTTATTTAATTTTAAAAAAATAATAATAATAACTTATACATAAAAATTTGCATATGTATGTATATACAGATAGGTATTTTACAGCAAATTTTATGAGGAAAAAATTTAAAGTAATTTTTTTAAATAATGTTTGATCGTTTTTTGTTTTGTTTGTAGTTGTGACCTATTTTTTTATTGCTAAATCTCTCAAGTTACTTAATATCTTAATATCTTATATCAATTTGATTATATCACATCCTTCCTGGCTTTCTACCCTATCAGTGTTGTTTCTTTTCATTGACATTTTACCATAAAAAAAACACAGAAAAATAATAAATGGCAGTTTCAGGCCGATATTATTCTTACCTAATCTGGAGATAAACTAAACATAATATGAAATGAAGAGAACAAAATGTGTCATGGAAAATTGGGTTCACGGAAGCAAATGACTAAACTATCACTCATGGTTTCTGAGAAAACCCATCAGTCCTAATCCAACATTTCACCAGATATTCAACATAAAAAAACATACAGAAATACTCTCGTAGCATAATAAACATTTGTCTCAAATACTACCATTAATAAAAAAAAAATCAGCCTTTCAAATTATTCCAGATAACTGACTTCCACATAACTGACACTATACTGTATTCATTAATGATATTGATGTAGGTATTTCATGTGAAATGCCTAAGTTTGCTGATGCAATACAAGATCATCAGGACAAGTATGGTAATATCCTGCCCATCTTTGTATTACTGATGCAATACAAAGATGGGCAGGATAGTTAATGACTGTAATCAAGGTATACTACTTCAAACTTCAACAAGATTTAGGTAAATTGTTTGGGTTAACTAAGAAACAGTTTACTGGAAAATGCAAGGTTTTGCAACTGAGTACTGGGTAGTAATAAGCAAGACTGTAGATAATGAAGGACTTAGAAGTAATTATACAATATGATATGAATTTTTCTGAATAGTATAGAAAGGCTGCTAGGACAACTTTTTGGGGTTTTGCCAAATGATATATATATTTGGCAAAATATATATATATATATATATAGGAACTTAGCCAGTAGAAATAGAGGTGATTATTTCATTATATAAAGCAGTGGTTAGGCCACATCTTGAATATTGCATAACAAGATTGGAGACCCCATTTTAGGAAAGGATACTGAGAAGAGCAATAGAATTATTGCTCTTCTCTGTATTAGTAAATGGTAAAAATAAGGATATTCTTATCAAGAGAGACTTCAGTGTTTGGAAATTCATTATCAGCAGGGTGACTTGATCAAGGTGTTCAAAACCTTGAAAGGTTTGAGAAAACTAAATGCCAAGGAAATTTTTACACATAATCATTTTACCTGCAGGAAGGGGTATAAATTTAAGTTGAGAGGAGATAATGTTGACTAGTTGTCTAAAAAAATTAGTTCTCAACAGCAGTGGAGATAAAGTTTCAACCTCTTGTGGATGTTGGAACTTTACCTAAATTTAATGAAGAGAACTGCAAAAATACTTGAAAGAAATAGGTAGAAGTGAGGGAAAGTTACATTGGTTGCTTTATATAATTTTTAAAATTAATTTAAATTTCAGTTAATTTTGGGCTGGTACTGTATAAGCTTTCTTTCTTGCATCATTTTAACCATACTAATATTAACGAAAATTCAGTACTTGTACTTAATTCTGCCATGCCTTCGCCTTCTACTGGGGATAAAATAAAAACAAGAAGTCTAACTGTAAGTGCTCATTATGCCTGCTTCATATTTTTCATTGGACCTGTGTGTTCCTTACTTCCACTTAAAATTATTAATGAGTATAACATTTAGTTATTGTTGTGGAATGGCAAGAACTGTTTGTACCACACAATTAATATTATGTTTGCTTGAAATATTGCACTCTTTTAATTTTATGTTTAACTTTTCTATACTGATGACTGTTCTATCATCCTATGGTGCAGGGGATACAGCTACACCAGGGTCCTGAGCTCATTGGGAGCCCAAAAGGAAAAGAGTTTCTTTGTAAGCTAATTAGCATTGCACCAGGATCCAAGCCTGTGATTATATGTTATTGACTGATAGTGAGTAAGTTATTGTTATTAATGAAGAATTCCTTTCATTTTATGTACTTGTTTGTTTTGAAATGTTGAGTCCTTCTAGTCCATATACTGTTCAGGACAAATTCTTTATATATTTGAATGACCATTAAATTTATATTTATTGTGCCAATATAGCTTTATATGAAGAAACTTAAGAACACTACCAATCAGGTGAATTAACACATTGTTGAAAGAGGACAAGATATGAATATGTTGTCTCCTATATATATATATATATATATATAGAATGGAATATTCTATATATATAGAATAAATTCTATATATATAGAATAAATTCTATATATATAGAATGGAATATCTGGAATATCCCAAACACATTTATTGTATGGGATATTCCAGATGTCTTGCTATCTTTCCCCTTCTTGCTATCCTTCCCCTACAAAAAATACAAGTGCAGCAGGAGGACAAATATTTATTCATACATATAATATTAAATAAAACTGTCAACAAAATGGTTTGTAAAGGTCAAGGTGATCTGTATGGGTACCTTGTTATATAAAGGATAATATACCACCATGTACTATGTCAGAGCCAGAACTAGGCAATCCTACACCTGGGGCTAAATTAATATAAGTATGCCCCCATTATATGCAGGTAATCAATCTTTATGAATTTATAAAAATTAATATTGCAATGATGAATATAGCAAAATTAATATAACAAAACAAAAATATCAAAGAAAGAGAAACTTACAAATATTTGTTTATATCCACAGAGACTTTGTTTCTATATAAACTACAAAGAAATTAAAAAATCACAGATAGTTTGTTTATATATCTAGTATAAAATCATAGAAACAAAATATTGTAAAATATAGTACTTTTAACATTATAACATAAACTAAAATTATGCAGTGAAGATGTATTATTTTAATTGAATTTTTCTCACTTTTGCTAAAGCAAAATCATCAATAATTTTATCATAATTTATGTTTTGTGCAACGTGATTTTTTATGGATATAATTGATATGTTGGTTAGTTGTTCTTGCCCAGTTGTTGATCTGAGATGATTTTTAATCAATTTAAGTTTACTGAAGGACCTTTCACTTGAAGCTACTGTCACAGGCAGGCTAAGAAAAATTTGTAATGCTTTTTCTGTGTTTGGAAAAAATTCTATTAGACAATACTCCTGAATGAAGTGGAGAAGTTGAAAAGTGGTTATAGATTTTATATCCTGTAGAATTGATAAAACATGGTTTTTGAAATGTTCAATTTCTGTTGAAATATCTGACACAAAATTAAATCTTTGTTGTTTTTTAATGCAAGGCCAGAAGCAGCCTTCTGCGAGTCAAAATTATTAATTAATGTGAGTGAAGTTCCAAATAGAAAATCAAAGTCTGAAGAAATAGTATTCACGTTTTCAAATCTAGTGCTTAAGTCATTCATAAGAATACCCAAAATTTCAATACAAAATTGTTGTTCAGCAGATAAATTGAAATCATCTGAAGATTTGTAAAGTGTCATCCTGTTTTTCTCTCTTCTTCTTTCATCTGGAAATGTAGCTGATGTGTCCATTTTTTCTGCTATGGTAGCAGAATATCCAAAAATATCTTAAAATTCACTTTCCCGTATTTCTTGGAGATTTCTTATTAGTCCCTTATTAATTGGAAAGAGTTACTGCAAAGCTTTTTAGCTTGCAATGCTTTATTTATGCAGTCAGTATTACAAAGAATTTTATTCCATATAGCCAATTTGCATAGAAATGGATAATCTATTTGTAAAAGCAGACTTTGAGCAATACTGATAGTTTCCCTATTTGCAGACTTAGCTTCAGTATTAATTAAGACTTCATGAACTTTTGTTATTTGTAAGAACAAAGATTTTATAGCTTGTCTTTGGATGACCACCCATATGTCCTTCAAAGTATTCATTAAAATTTTCTAGCGACTAGTGGAACCAGAAAAATAAGTAAATATTCTTTGAACAACACCAAAAAACTTATCATTCCAGACATTATTGACACTGCATGTACACCAGTTAAATTAAGACTGTACTGAATATGGTACAAATGTTGAAAAAAAATTTTTTTTTTTTTATTATTGCCATACACCATTATATTTTCCTGCAATATTGACCCCATTATTATCGTATCCCTTCTTACATTTTTAATGTCAAGTCCATCCTTTTCTAATTTGGTAAGAATTTCTTTCGCCAATCCAGTGGCAGTCTTTTCTTTGCTTTCTATAACATGAACGAAACTCTCTTCTATTGATATTTTTTCTTCAATAATTTGCACATATCTAATTGTTTGAGACTTTTGTTCATGATGTGATAAATTGGGTGTGCACGAATTAACAAGGATAAGTACTTAGCTTTTTTAGTTTTTGAAATACTACTGACCCGAATTTCTTTTAGCATTAGCATTAATAGAGGCATATGATGCAAAAAAGCAAGCTTATGCAGCATCAGCTAAAAAAAAAAAAAAAAACCAGTCCCATTTCACCCCTCCGTTCGTTCGAAATACCTGTCCAGCTGAGCCTTAAATTAGGCTATCAACTTCCACAACAAGGGATGGAAGTCTGTTCCCAACCAACTACCCGCTGGCTAAAGGAAAATTTCTGCACATCTATCCTAAAACTGTCTTTCCTCAATTTGAATTTATGCCCTCTCAGGTGATTATTCTAAGCAAGAGGAAGAATCCCATCAGCATTGAGCATGCTCAAACCATTCAAGGCTTTATACACCTCTATCAGATCGCCTCGCCGGTGCTAGTCTCCAGACACTGTAATTTGCAAAACTTAAGCCTTTCTTCGTAAGAGCAACCCTTTGTTCCATTCACTAATCTTGTTGCCCTTCTCTATACTCGTTCCAGCAGCTCTACATCCTTCTTAAAATGAAGCCTCCAGACCTGTATACAGTACTCAAGGTGTGGCCTGACCATTGCCTTATACAAGGGAATAATCACCTCCTTATCCCTACTAGAAAAATTCCTGTATATCATTGACAAGACACCATGAGCTACTCTTGCAGCCCATCTGCACTGCTCAGAGAACTTCATATCTGCCTACACAATTACCCCCAGTTCCTTTTCATTCTCTACCACTGTCAGTGTAGTACCACAGAGTTGATACGTTGCTCTGGGGTTACTGTTTCCCATATGTAGTACTTTACACTTGTCAATGTTAAACTTCATTTGCCATCTCTCAGCCCATCTGCTTAACCTTTCCAGATCATGTTGCAGCAGCATAGCATCAGTAGTGTCCTTAACAACCCTGCCAACCTTTGTATCGTCTGCAAACTTGGACATTAAGCTTGATATACCATCATCAGTATCATTTATAAATACAGAAAACAATAATGGACCCAACACTGAACCCTGAGGGACTCCACTAATAACATTAGTCCATGATGAGCAGTGTCCATTGATTACCACTCTCTGTCTTCTCCCCTCAACCATCCCTTTATCCATAGTAGCAATTTGCCTCCAATGCCACACTGCTCCAATTTGTTCAGCAGTCTTCCATGTGCAACAGTATCAAAAGCCTTTCTAAGATCCAAATATATAATATCAAAGTTATTCCCTGCATCCAGTTCTTTTGTGACTGCATCATAGTATCCAATCAAATTGGTCAGGCACGACTTTCCCTTAACAAAACCATGCTGTGTCTGAGTTATAACTGAAGTCTTGTCTAGATGATTCTGCAGTGTTTCTTTAACCAGTGCCTCCATTAATTTTCCTGGAACAGAAGTTAAACTCACAGGTCTATAATTACTTGTGTCAGCCTTTGATCCTCCTTTGTGAATTGGGGTCACATTTGCACATCTCCAGTCTATGGGTACCTCCCCTGAGTCCAAAGAAGCTCTCATAATTATGGTTAAGAGTTTGCTTACTTCCTTTAATATAACTGGATAGATCCCATCCACCCCGGGTGCCTTTTTTATGTTTATCCTAAACAATTTCTCCTCCACTTTCCTCTGAGTTATTACAAAATCATCTAGCTCACTGCCAGAGTTTACTTCACCTCTAGCATTCCCCTTCCTGAATAACTCCTCATGTGTGAATGTAGAAACAAAATACTTGTTTAGTTTGTTAGCCACCTGAGCAGGATCCTCAACTGTTGAACCATCAATATCCAGTGGACCAATCTGATTCATCCCTTTCCTTCTAGAGTTTACATAGGTAAAGAACTCTTTTCTGTTTTTCTTTGCATCCTTTGCCAAGGATTTCTCATAATCTGTCTTTGCCTGCCTAATCTCCTTTGTGACTTGGTTACAGACCAGCTTATATCTATCATAGGCTTACATGTCACCCATTAATTTATATGTATCCCATGCATTTTTCTTCTCTGCCTCATTAGTTCATCTGACATCCATTTAGGCGTAAACCTTGAACAATATTTATATTTCTTAGTTGGTATGTAAAGCCTTGTAGCTTCCAAGATAAGTTCTTTGAATGCTTCCCATTTTGAATTTGCTGTTGGTAACATCATCAGTTGGTCCCATTGTATGGAATTTAAACACTGTCTCAGACCATCGTAGTCGCCTTTACGAAAGCAAAAACCCTTCCCTTTACCCCTGATGGTAGTTACCTCTTTGAGTAAATCCCACTTCAGCACACTGTGATCACTGCCACCCAGTGCTTCCTTTATCTGCAGATTCTTAATGCATGAAGAATCAATACTGATAATCAGATCAAGAGTATTACTCCCTCTAGTTGCCTCCCGAACATGCTAATGTAGAAAACAATCATCCAATAAATCCACAAAAGCCTTGATAGTGTGTGAGTGACCAACCCACAAATTCCAATCAATATCTGGGAAATTAAAATCCCCCATTATAAGACTCTCTGATTTACTGGCCCACTCTTCCCTGTACGGTTTGTTATTATACTCGTCAGAGTCATTAGGCCTATAGCACACTCCTACTCTCAATTTTGATCTCCCAATGCTTATGTCACACCAAACTGACTCGACACTGTACTGTCCTGCGATATTGACTGGCTTCGCTTCCTTGGATTTTATGTATTTCTTAACTAATAGCATAACTCCTGCTCCCTTCCTATCCTGTCTATCCTTTCTGTACACATTGTACACCCCAAATTCCAGTTCTGCATTCCTTATATCTATGTAACACCATGGCTCTGATATCCCAACAATATCCACCTCTGATATCTCAACAATATCTGCTTTTGAGCAATACCTCAAAAACATATAAGTTCATCTTGAATTTTATACGATACACACATATGATATTCACATTTCCTTTTCGATGATTTGAAATTTGTTCTGCTAGTTCTTTGTTATAACAAAGAACTAGCAGAACCTCAATATTATTGAACTCATAATGACTTATGAGTTCAGTAATATTGAGGAATATTCCAGCTTTTATTCACAATTAAATTTTCATTTGAACCTCCTAATGCAAGGTTGTTTTTTGCTAAAAATAGTATTGCACCCAGAATAATTTTTAAAATTCGTCTCCATTTTCCTTTCTCTGTTAAAATTGCTTTTTGTAGAGCAGCATCAATAAGTTCAGAATTTTTCAGTTCTTTTCCATTAATTTACATTTTAGAAAATGTTCACGGGGTTCTAATGAATTTTTGTGATTTGAAATACATTGGTATAAGTTTCCAAGAGGAAAAGCCTTTCTTTGAATTGACTAGTGAAAGCATATTGCCAGTATTTTTATTATTTCCAAATAAAATGCATGGGGAAAACAATACAAAGTTTAGTGTCTTTGGAGTAAATTAGCCAATTTTTGTCTACAAATTCACCATAGCAAGTTTTTTCAAACCATTCTATAGAAAATCGAAGTCTGTATTCGGACAAGTCCAGTCCATTTTCTATTAAAATGCATTTTTTTTATCGGCTATATTCGATGGCCAAGATGCGAAATTATTTAAGTTTAGCATAATATCATTATTATTCATTATTTACAATCTGAGATGACTCATACCCAGTTGTCTGGTCATTTTCAGAATTATGTGTCTGTTTCGCTACAATTTTTTTCAGCTTCAGGAATGACTGAATTGCAGCTAACAGGATTTTCTTTATTGTGATCAGTGATCTGCACTGGTGCAAACCATTTTTAAAAATTATTTGACAATTTCTTTGCTTCTTCCTCCCTCAACTTCTTCTCTCGAAATTCTCCACTTGGTTGTTTGGACATCTTATTCTTTCTTACCTATAATTTATAAATTTAAATTTAAAATTTTTTAAAAATTTTAATTAAATTTGGAGCACAGCTAAATAAATAACATTGTTTGTGGTAGACATGTAGACCAGAATTCGAGAACGGCATTTTTAAAAATTGTTTCGTTCAGGCATATGCACAAATTGAAATAAATATTAGTTTATAAACAGGGATATTTAGTAATTACCATTTACATGTAAAATAACATGATATACTTAGTGCTCTCATTGTAAAAATTTAAAAAGAGGAATGCTAAAATTTTTTTTAGTAAGTTAATATATTATACATGTTTTATTGCACATACAGTATTGTAATATTTTAGAAAATAATTACAATTTACAGGTACAAATTAAAAAAAAAAAAAAAAAGAGTGATAATGGTCACTTTTTTGTCTATGAAAAAACTGTATATGTGGTGTTCAAAAACTTGCTTTATTGTTGTTGATCGTTCATTGTTGAGCTATGCGACTGCTATGTGTGATTAGAACAAGACAAACTCGATAATACATTATTTTGAACAGGAGTTTGCTTACAGTCTGCATTTTTGTAGTATAAAAAAGTATTTTAATGAGGAAAATGTTATGCACAAAAAATTAACAAGGGGAACTCTTTACTCAAGAAATTTAACAACTGGGTCCTCCCAATTCGATTACTATGTCTAAAACTCATTTTGAAAATGAGACAAAAATCAAATTCTAAAACATATATATTTTAAATAACTAATAATTACATATAAATTTATAAAAATAAAATATATGGTTACAGTTCAACTAAAGGAAATTAAGTACATAAAAGAAAGGTTTGTTTATAACAATTTAGTAAATTAATAAGAGGAGTTTACCTCAATATAGTACGTGGAACACTTCCGTATTATTTCTAATTCTAATTATTTATAATTATTTATAATTAGAAAATCTTCTTCTAATTAATAAAAAAATCTAAAAAAAAAAAAAAAATTCTTCTAAAAAAAATTCTTCTAATTATTTATATTTTACTTTAATGTACCTGTAAGTTGTCGATTTTTTCGTTTTTTCCGTTTTAATTTCTGGAGGGTATCATACGGAAGTGTTCCACGTACTATATTGAGGTAAACTCCTCTTATTAATTTACTAATATTATTATCAACGTAGAACATATTGAGTATTACAGCTCTGTTTCATACTATCTAATTATAACAATTTATTAAAACTTGCTTTTTTAATGTGGAGACAAAACAACTGAATAACAAAATTTGAATTACATTTTTGTTTCTTTTAACCTGACACTACACTGACACTTGAGCACCTCTGTGATTCAAGTGAAATACTTGCCAACTGGCTAGCACTGGAGGATAAAATGGTGGAGAATAAGCCAACTGGTTTATCCCCAGTGCTATCTAATCCACTGGGAAATTAGATAGCATTGGAGGACAAACTAAAAAGCTCAGAAGTGTGACTTCACAAAATGGGCCATACTTTATAGAAATTTGTAATTGGATTTCTCCATTATTTTCAAAATTTTTAAAACACTGTTCCTCCCTGATATTTTTTTTCCATAAGTGATTATAAATCCCGAATTTATAATTTTTTTCACTCTCAAAAAATTACAAAAAATTCTGGAATCAGATATAGCACATACAAAAATAATGCAGTATTTCCTTTAATAAAATTTTTATTTTTATTATAAACAAAGAACACAAGTTGACCAGAGGCTATTATCCATGTCAGGAATACTCCTTAATCTTCTGACTGGCTATATAGAAAGCAGTTGACTAGTGCAACTTCTCGGTATGTGGGATAGGTAGCTGCATAACTTTTATGGGCACCACTTACATTGTGGAATAGTAATCCCTTTAACCCTTAATTCGCGCTTTCTAACTGCCTAAAGGCCAGAGGTGAGAACAATGCGTATAAAGTTATGTCTCACATAATCCATTCATTAAATGGAAAATTTCTTCATTCTAGAAAACTATTTAATAGTAATTACCAAAAGGAATTCAAAAAAATTTGCTATGAAAAAGTTCATTATACCGAAGTCTGACTGTAATTAAATCAAAAATGAAGCAATATTAAAATACATAACTGGTCGAGTGTGCCCTTAAAAGGCTGCTCCTGGGGCTGGAGCCCCGCTCGCCCCACTGGAGGTCCAGCTCAGTACTACATGAAATGTTGCACAAAATGCAGTTGTATACTTTTCTCTAAAAGCCCTTTACAGAGCATCATTCATGGTTACATAATGTTTTTTTGCAACTTCAGTAATTTCCTACAGTGTATTATTACAAAATGATAGGACACCTGGGCTACTGATTAAGTGGTACAAGCAGATGAACTGAACTTTTCTTTCTGTAAGCTTGGAAACATTTCATTAAAAAATATAAAGAAGTTTTCAAAAAAGGAATACATATTCTGTTATAATGTAAAGAAGTTTCAAGAAATGGAATTATCATTAGCATTAGCATTAGTAGAGGCATTTGATGCAAGAAAGCAAGCTTATGCAGCATCAGCCAAAAAAAAAAGTAATCATAACTATCTTAGTTACGATTATGCAAATAATGTAAATTATTTGCATAATCATAAATTATTGCACAGCACCACTATTCAGCTCTACTATACTGTATAAAAACAAAGCAGTCTCTTCAAAATCATACAGTAGATGTTTGCCTGCACTACAGCAGCAATGCCAACAACATTGCAGGAAAAGGCGCTATTAGTGAAGCTGTACTATCAGAACAGCAACAATGGAGCTGCGACTGTCAGAGAATTCCAGCATCATAAGCGCATAAGGCATGGACCTATGACTGTTTGTGCTGTCTGCAAAATGATTGCGAAATTTGAAGCAACAGGACATCTTGGTGTTCAACCAGGTAGAGGTCGAAAACGAGTGGACTCCTCTCGTGTTGAAGATGTGGCTATGGCTGTCGTGGATTTATCAAGTTAATCTCCATGTGGTGCGCAAGAGTGCCAGCTGTTTCTCGTGAAGTGGACATACCATATTCCACTATAAGGCTAGCAATGCGTCAGGTGTTGCGGTACTATCCTTACAAAATGCACATGCTACAGCAACCAAGTGCATGGTGATGCAGATATTCGTTTCACATACGCACTTCAGTTTCTGGCACAAATTACAGTGGATATCATTTGGCCATGAAACCTTTGGAATGATGAAGCCCACTTCTGCTTAAATGGACAAGTGAATATGCACAACTGTCTCATTTGGGCAACAGAAAACCCTCGCGTTATCCAAGAGGTCCTATTGCATTCTCCAAAGGTGCCTCCATAGCCAGGTGGGCAGGAGCAGCAGTGCGTAGCACACGCTTCTTGATTAGACCAGGGTTTGAGCCCGTGCCCACCAAATACGGAGGAGGCAGAAAGGTCGGGAATGACCACCGCATATCCCCGGAGCAATATGGCCTTAGTTGCTAATGCTCCTAAAAACCAAAAAAACAAACAGCATTCTCCAAAAGTGACAGTGTGGTGTGGATTTATGGCCATATTTTTTTGAACAGGTAACACCAACTAGACCCGCACCTGTTCCATCCCCAGACAGTAATATTATAAAATGTTGGCAAATTTTGCAATACCAGAGTTGCAACAATGTGGGTGCCTTCAGGATACCATATTCATGCAAAATGGTGCACCACCCGTCATCCACCATTGTGTCCAAAGATTGCTAAGGCAACACTTTACAGTGAATGGGTCATCAGCCGTTATTTCCAGACATCTTGGTCATCCTGATCACTAGACCTCACCCCATGCGACTTATGGTTGTCAGGTTTTTTGAAGAACCAGGTGTATCGGGAAGGATGTCAAACTCTGGCAGATCTGAAGGACAGGCTGACCGGGCTAGCCGGGTAGGCAAAGTGCCTGCCTGGCAACCCAAAGGTCGCGGGTTCGATTCCCGCCTCGGGCTTGGATCAAAGTACTGCAAAAACCTTGGGAGGTGCATTATGGCCACAGAAGTCTATGCGCCAACAACTACCAAAAAAAAAAAAAAAAAAAATCTGAAGGACAGCATTAGACATCGTGTGCTGGCATGTCACGTTCTGCTGTAGAAAATGCTGTTCTTCGAATGGAAACTGTTGTTGACCAAAATGGAGGACACATTGAACAATTATAGCACTGTTCAAGCGATTTGTATTGCCACAGCGCCATATAGTGACAAATTTTGTAACTAATTTTTTTTTCCAATAAATGGCGAGTGCATTCTTTATTGTACCTGTTGTTCAAATTTCTCTTCAGTATGAGTCTTAGAACTCGCTCTAGAGCCCTCTACATAGGGATACTTAAATTTTAACAACCCTGTATATGATATCATAATAATAACTTATCAGATTGGTGAGACAAGATAAGGAAGGTTGTAAGGATGTTTTATAGTGCAACTGCATTTTGCATTATTCCCTGTCTGATGCACTTTCCTCCAATCAGGTCTCTTCCATTACTTTTGACTGGTTAGAATGTGTGGAAAATATGTTACTAAGTAGATGCATTGCTTAAGTTTTGGAAACAAATCTGTTTTCATTGTAATGTTATTAGATAGGGAGTTTGTTGCAATGTTGGCCAGTTGGCTGGAACCGCCAACTGGCCAACATCCAAATCAGAATGCCTTAGCAGAACTGGAACATATGATTTGTTAAGTGCAATATGTATTAATATCATATTGTTTGAAGTTTTCATTTAAAAAAAAAAGTATTAGTATTAATAATGAAAAATAAAATGACATAAAATCAGCTAAAAAAAAAAAAAAAAACTCTACCTTCTTCATTTGTCCCCTTCTGATAATTTGTTTAATTTTAATCTTTCTTTAAATTTATTCAATTTAAATTTTTTTATTTAATTTTATTCAAATAAATTTATTTAAAGTTATTTGTTTTAATTTATTCACCACACACCAGATCGAAGTTTGTTCGAACAAACTTTCATCTGTTGTTCAGTGATGGAACCCCTCACTGTTTTCAAAATTATTAAAAATATTGATGAAAAAACAATTACTCTCTGGTTGAAAGCAAATTTATGGATGTCAACCCTGCAGCCACACTTTTCCAATTTACATTTATGTTTCCTAGTGAACAAGAACAAGTAAGGATGCCTACAGCATTTAGTTTACTGAATTCATTTAAAGTCTTGAAACTTCTGAGATGCTTGACCATGAAGGTTAAAGCTGTCACAGAGATGGTCCTACCACCCCCAGGGGCTCACATCTGGTGAGTATGGGCTTGACACACCCAGGGTTCTGAGCTGGATATCATCATTCTTCTCTTTCTTGGTGATTGCCTTTTACTTTTGACTCTTTCTCTCTCTCTCTCTCTCTCTCTCTCTCTCTCTCTCTCGCTCTCTCTCTCTCTCTCTCTCTCTCTCTCTCTCAGGGTAACTAGGGGAATTTTTTTTTTTTTTTTTTTGGCTGGTGCAGCATAAGCCTCAGGCTTCCTTGCATCATATAACTAATAATAATAATAATGTATTATATTTTTGAATTAAAAGTGTGTTTTGCAAGTGCGTGTGCGCACATTTGGCCATATAGTGTATTACACACTAGTGATATGTGGCGTTAAAATAATAAAAATAATCCCGGGGGGGGGGCTCACATCTGGTGAGTATGGGCTTGGCACACCCAGTGTCCTGAGCTGGATATCATTATTCTTCCCTCTCTTGGTGGTTTTTTTTTTTTTTTTTTTTTTTTTTTTTTTTGGCTGGTGCAGCATAAGTCTCAGGCTTCCTCGCACCATATGGCTAGTAATAATAATAATAATAATGATTAAACATTCTTAAAATCATTTGATGCTCATGCAAAAATGAATAATTTCTTTTTAATAAAGAAAATGATCAAGTCTGAAAAAAGAAAAACTGTGACAGTATACATCCATCTATCATGCACATTTATTTGTTATATATTAAAAAAAAAACTAATGGATGAACATAAAAAAATATATAATAAAGTGATTAACTACATAATCTTTACTATAAATAAACAAAGAGTGAATATGTACAAAATGAGGTAAGCAAATTTTTAGCCATAATTATGAGAACTTTTGAATTCAGAAGAGGTCCCTACAGATGGGAAATATTATGGAACTACTGCTACTATTCACAAAGGGGAATCAAAGGAAAAAGTAAATAATTAGAAATAATAATAAATAATTAGTAATTAAAAAAAAAGTAAATAATTAGACCTGTAAGCTTGACTCCTGTTCCAGGGATTAAAGAAGTAATATGTCTTACCAGGAATACAGTTAAATAATGATCATAACATGGATTTGTTTACAAATCTTCTCTGACCGGTCTTATTAGCTGTTATCCATAATTATAAGGGCATCCTTACATTCATAAAAAGTCCCTCTATGGAGATGTGTAAATATGTCCCCAATTCACAAAGGAGAAGAGTATAGTAGTTGCAGACCTGTCAGCTTGAGTTCTGTTCCAGAGCGGGTGATGGAGTTTACTGGTTGGAGAAGTAGAGTGGGACCATCTAGACAGATTTTTTGCATTTGTTGCATGGATTTATTAAGGGGTGGTCTTGTTTGACCAATTAAAAAGAACTTGATGCAAAGAGTAGTTCTGATGTTATGTACTTGGATTTTGGAAAAGACTTTGATCCTCTTCCATGTATGAGACTGCTCCACAAATTGAAGAAGTGTGGCATTGGGATGAGTTGCTACTGTGGATGGAGGGATGATTGAGTGGAGAAGATGGAGAGTTGTCATCAATGGACACAATTGTTATTGGGCTAATGTTATTAGTGGAGTCCCCCAGGTTCGGTGTTGGGCATAGTGTTTTTTTCTATGTTTATTAATGATATTAATGACATATCATGCTTGATGTCTGGGTTTGCAGTTGAGAATTGTCCAGGATATACTGGTGCAGCAGGGTCTAGCAAAGCTGGGGGATGGGCTGAGAAGTGCTGGGTGAAGTGTGGCATTGACAGGTTGGAGGTGATGCATATGGTTAGCAGTAATCCCAGAATAACATATCATGTGTAGTACCAAACTTGGGATTGTGGAGAATGAAAACAAATTGGAGGAAATTGTGCAGTCAGATATGAGTTCTCTGGTCAGTGTAGACTAGGCTGCTAGGAGAGCTCATAGAGTTTTGTCGATGATATATAGGAATTTTTCTGGAAGGGATAAAGAGATGATTATCCCATTGTATAATGCAATGATTAGGCCATATATTGAGTACTGCATATAGGTCTGGAGGGCCTCATTTTAGGAAGGATGTGAATCTGTTGTAATGAATGCAGAGAAGAGCAGCGAGATTAGTGAGAGGAACAAAAGAGTGCTCTTATCAGGAAAGGGCTTCAGTTCTGTAAACTGCTGTGTCTGTGTCTGGAGGCTAGGTATCTCAAAGTGATCCAATTGAGGTTTTACGACTTTGAATGGATTGCTCAATGCTGATCGAATCCTTCCTACTACACACACGAGAGGGGCATAAATTCAAATAAAGAAAGGATGGTTACAGGAAAGATGTGCAGAAATTTGCCTTCAGCCAGCAGGTTGGTGATTGTTGGAACAGTTTTTCCAGATGGTGTTGTAGAATTAGTTAGTTTGAATAATTCAAGGAAGAACTAGGCAAACTATTTTAAGGTGATATGGAAAGTAATTTATTTTTGTTGTCCTTTTTTTCTTTTTTTTTTTTTTGGATGATCCTGAAATTAGCTTTCTTTCTTGCATCATTACTACTACTAATACTAATAAGTTTATCTAAATAGCTTACCCGTGGTAACTGCTTAGTGCTTATTGATTGTTTTTAGAAATTTTTTTAAAATTGTGTGAAATTTAAAAAAAAATTTTTTTTTTCATGAATATTATTTATGAATAATTAAATGAAAAGATGTTAATAATATTTTGCAGAAATGAAAACTCGTGTGAGTTTTGTTTTGTGTATAATCATGGCCAGAGTCATTTTAAACTTCATTGTAACTGTTATTACCACTTATAAATGTTCTATGCCTTTGTTGTGTACCTTTGTCTGTGTGAGATTGGCTAACATAGCCATGCCCTTAATTAAACCTCTATTTTTAATCTGTTTTCCGTCACTGAAGAACAAGCTCGTAAGATCAAAATTTTTTTTTTTGGTTGTTTTTAGGGTTGTTGATAGTTCATATGTTCTATTGTGTAATAGACCATATGAAATGTCTGTAGATAGTGTTTTCTTCAGCTGAATTGCCCATTGTGTGCACTCAAACCTAGAATAACTGTGGGAGAAACTCTCCCTCCAAATGAGATTGGGAAAAAGAAATCCTGGAATCATGTATAAGCTAGGAAAGAGAAGCTAAAAGTGGTTCGGGATAAAATATACTTAGGTGTTACAAGTCAATCTGGTGAAATTTTCATGCAGTGTAAACAGGCAGCTTGGAATGCATGTGGTGCTCTTTATAGGACCTTTGCTAGTAGGGTGAAGGATACTATCCCTCTGTACAAGACTGGTTATGTGGCATTTGGTATATTATATTCAGGTCTGGAGGATTGCATTAAAAAAAAAGACAAGTTCTAGAGAGATACAAAGAATGGAAACTATATTAGTGATGAGTGCAAATCAATGCACACATGAAGAACTTGGAAGATGTGGACTGCTAAGTTTGACAACTAGTGGGAGCACTGATTGAGGTATATAAAACACTAAAGAAGTTGAGTAAAATGAATAAGTAAGCTTTTTCTGCATCAGCTAAAAATGAAAAATATTTAGCAGCTGATGCAGAAAAAGTTTGCATCCTTGCATCATTTTGGCTTTGCTAATACTATCTCCTCTGCATCTTGCTCTTCTATTAAGACTTCCCCCTCCATTATTGTCCAGCTTGTGAAGCCTCATGTATGGTCTTCTTTGGTTTACTGGTAAGTTAAATATTACACATTTTCTTATGTATAATTTATATTATTAATAAATTCTGTTTATATTGTTTAAGAATTGCATTTATTTGTTTTTAAACTCACCTGGAACATCATTTCCCCTCCCCTCCCCATTACTTTAAGTATTTGCCATTTATAGTTTTTCCAATTGAGAGTTTGCCGCTTACTAACTTCCATTATTGGTGGGGGTACCTGTAATTTAAAAATGTTAAGCCCCCCCCCCACAAAATATTTTCTGGATCCTGTGGTAAGTACTGGTCTGTCCCTGTTGGATAACTATATACAGTGTTGATTGAAGAATATCTCTAAGTGGATTTTATACAAGACTTCTGCAAACAAGTTACAATTGGCAAACCCACTGTATTGTCATGGAGCCGACCGGGCTAGCAGAGTGGGTAAAGTACCTACCCGGCAACCCAAAGGTCGCGGGTTCGATTCCCGCCTCGGGCTTGGATCAAAGTACTGCAAAAACCTTGGGAGGTGCAATATGGCCACAGAAGCCGATGCGCCAACAACTACCAAATCAAATCAATCAAAAGTATTGTCATGGAGGGTTCATGTCAGTGTGTTGCATGTTGCATGTCCATCCATCTGCTCTCAAGAGTTGATTTGGTGGGAAGGTGGTGGAAGTAAGCAGCATAATTATCTACTAAGGATTATATAAGCATGGATCATCTGCTTGTGTTATCTGTAAACAAACAATTTTTGTATGCTCTTTATTCTCAGAAGGACTGGACTGCCCTTGTTCTGCTCGAGATGTCTTAGTATTCTCTGTTAGCTTTTAATTCACAGAAGTTTGGAACAAACTTTTAGAACTGTAATCTGAGCAATTTGGATTATTTAGATTGGGGGAATACACCAAATTATAAAATATGATATTTAAATATGTACATATCACAGTTCATAAAAACAAGCAAATTTATGGCAGTTGAGCAAGATAGTTTAGCTAGTATTATGACACAAAATGTCACTGTAAGTAGAAAAATGGCTTTTCAGAACTACTTTATTTGGTGGATACTTTATTTACTTAGTTCTAGGAAGACAGATGCAACTCCCAATAACAGCATTGGTGGTCACAACATCTGATACTAAATGGGATTAGGGGATTAGCATTCACACATCTCCCCTCCTCCATTTTAAACCCTAAATATGACAAAAAGAAACTTAAGAAAATCTTTGTTTCTATTCAAAACGAAATTGAATATAAATAGTTTAAATGAAGCACATAATGCATATTTTCTGTTAAGATCAGCAACTCACTATGTGAGCACTCTGGGAGGGTAATCTGTATTGCTGAGACCTTGTACACGCTGGATGTGGTAGGGGAAAAGTAATTGGCAATGTAAAATTCGCCACACACTGCTATGACTCAGTACACGCTCTTGCAGAGCAACCCTCGTCGAAATTCCTGGATTTTTTCTATTCTTTCTAACACCCTTTCCTCAACATCAGGTGTTATACTTCTGGGCCTACCTGCTCGTACTCCATGTGCGAAGCACCCATGTTCTCTAAGGTGTTGATGTACCCTGATGAATGTGCGCCTGATGGGCTGACTTCGGCGGGGAAATGCTTCTTGGTACAAACGTGCAGCTTCGAGTGCACTGCTGTTGACTTTACCATACACAAAGTGCATGTCCGCATACTCTTTGTTGCTGTAACCTCTTTCCATGTTGACTATCCTTTGACAGGTACTAGCATGCCTGCTGTGTCACAGAGCCCAGAAATGGGAAAGGGAGAGAATGAGCATAACCTAACCTAAACAAGTCAGTTGTGGATCCCAACTAGAAATGTGCAATATCTCAAAAACGATTCACTTAAGGACATATGTTTACTAGGCTTTTTTTGCATATTGTAGTCTGTACAGTTCACCTTTAAATTATTGACCATCACTTTTGAAACACCCTGTATTAGTCCCTGAGGAATCTATTCGGAAGTGCTTCCCTCCTCCTCAGTCTGCGTGGGCAGCAGAGTGGTATTGGCACTGTCCTGGCTACACCAGGTTGAAAAGGCCCGGGTTCGACTCCTGTCGATGATGCGAGAAATGTTTATGGTTTTTTTTTTTTCACTCGTTCTGTTATTCGGTCTCAGGCGTATATAGCAAGGTTTCCCTCCCTGAATCCAGAGTTTTTCATCCAGCAAATCGACCAGAGAACACACGCAATTTAGAGACACCATAAAATACACATGGGTAGATGAAATGTCTTTCCGGGTAACCCTAATAATCAAAGTAGGTTTTTTTTTTCCCTCCTGGTCAACTCACCAAGTCATAGGAAATAACTCCATAAGGTTCTATTGGGCAGCACAGTCGGTAGCATCATCGCCCTCCCCACACTGGGTGGAAAAGACCTGAGTTCCAATCCCGTTGATGATGGGAGGATTTTTATAGGCCTTTTTCACAATGTGACTGAGTTAGTCGGTCTCAGATGATCTATAGCATGGCCTTTTCTCCCAGAAACTCGGAATTTTCGTCCAGCAAAGAGAAAATCGATGTCAGAACACACAATTTACAGACAATATGCACAAAGCATCATGACCATAGTTGGCGATGACTTAAAAACCCAACAACAACAACATTCGATAAAATTCCTTAACTGCCGTATTGGGAATAAGGGGCACGAATATGTAGATATAACCTCAATGAAAATAATATAATTTAATTAAAACAAATTACTGTAGTAAATATTTAGTTCACAGGATGGTTCGATATTCTTGTCACTCCCTCCCGCATTTTCAATGAAGCAGCCTACTTATATCTTCTCTAATATACATATGTTCTTTCATTTCAGATGTCTGACGCAATTTCTTATTGTAGGAAGAACTGTTCATTGTATGTGTATGGCTCACGATGCCCACAGACAAGAAAACTAAGAAGGATATGCAAAGGGATTTCAGTGCAAGGTTTAACAAAGAAGCTGCTCCTAAAAATATTGTAGTGGGAATATAAGTGTTCACGACAGGATCAAATTTGGATAAACAAATCTACTGGAGGATCGACGACCCGACAGGAAAATGAATAGCAGTGAAGACAGTGCTTCGATTGCCGAAAACGTCACTGAGGAAACAATCGTCCGAAGTGATAATCCCAAAACGACAACGTTAACATATATAAAAAACTGATCTCAAATTGAAATCCTTTAAGCTTTAATTAGTCAAAGTGATGATGACATGCGGAAAGAAGTGAAGCATGTGCAAAGTCACTTGAAGTTATTCAAAAGCTCAAGCAACAAGTTAGTGTTCTATTATGAGTGTAAGATCTATCGAAGTGCCTTAACAAGAATGATTATTTTTGGTGTAAAAAGAACACACATTATTACGAAGATACAGAGCACAATCTGCCGTATATGATGAGCTGGGCCGCAATGTGTAGCGACCACTTGACAGGTTTTCTTGTTTTTTTCTCCGACAGCACAGTAAGTCAATATTCACATATAGCCATGTTAAGGGACTGCTTTGTTTCGGAGATGCGAAGACAATTCCTAGCAGCTTGCTGATCCCGACTGGATGGAGTCCCTTCCCACTATGCAGTCAGTATAGCATGATGTGTTTCGAGATAGCTGGATAGAGAGGTTTAGCATATTGGCAAGCGCTTATTCAGTGGCCTCCAAAAAGTTCCGATCATTCTTTCTGTGACAACGAACTGTGGGGCATAAAGGACGTTAGCATTAGCATTAGTTAAGGCATATGCAAGAAAGCAAGCTTATATAGCATCAATGAAAAAAAAAAAAAAAAAAAAAACCTTTCCATTTCCCCCATCCAGTCACTCCAAATGTTTGTTTAATGGCTAAAGGCAAACTTCCACACGTCTTTTCTACAACTGTCTTTTCTCAATTTGAATCTATGCCCCCTCAGATACTTAATCAGATCAAGCGCAAGTATCCCATCAGAATTATCTCAATCCATTCAAGGCCTTTATACACCTCAATCTGATCACCTTGCAGGTGCCTAGTCTCCAGGTGCTGCAACTTGCAGAACTTAAGCCTATGTTGGTAAGAGCATCCCTTTGATCCTCTCACCAATCTGGTTGCCATTCTCTGTACTCATTCTAGCCACTAATTCCTAAAATCAGGTCCCCAGACGTGCACGCAGTACTCAAGGTGACCATTGCCTCATACAAAAGGGATAATCCCCACTTTGACTCTGCTAGCAAAATTCCTAAATATCATTGACAAAACTCCATGACCTGCTACCAGAGCAGGTCATGGAGTTTTGCACTGCTCAGAGAACTTCATATCTGACTGCACAATTACCACCAAGTTTTTTCATTCTCCACCTCTCTGAGTGTAGTACCATACGGTATGTTTCTCTTGGATTACTGCTACCCATATGCAGTACTTTGCATTTGTCAATGTTAAACTTCAGTTGCTGCTTCACAGCCTTGTCTTTACTGTCATTAACAACCCTGTCAACCTTTGTATCATCTGCAAACTAGGACGTTAAGCCTAATATACCATAATCGATATCATTGAAAATACAGAAAACAATGGGCCCAGCACCGTACCCTGGGGGAACCCATTAATAACATTAGTCCACGTACAGCAGTGTCCATTTATTACCACTCTTTGCCATCTACCACTCAGCCATTCCTTTATACAGGGCCGTGCCGAGCCATTTTATTACCTAAGGCAAGAATTCAAAATTGCGACCTACTGTTAATCATGGCAACGTTGCCAATTATTTAATCTTTCTTTTGGCGCCCCTTTAAGCTTTTAATCTGAAGCACGAGCCTCTTTCGCCTCACCTTCGGCACGGCTCTGCCTTTTATCTATTGTAGCAACTTGCTCTTAATGCCAAAGAAGCTGCTGCCGTTCCAATTTATATGCAAGCTTCCATGTACAACGTTATCAAAAGTTTTCCTGAAATCCAAGTATATGATATCAAAATTATTTTGTGCATCCAGTTCCTTTGTGACCACATCGCAGTATTCAATCAAATTGGTCAGACAAGACTTCCCCTTAACAAACCCATGCTGTGTCTGCACTGTTATTGCAGTCTTGTCTACGTGATCCTGCATCACTTCTTTAAACAGAGACTCCATTATTTTTATCAGAACAGAAGTTAAACTAACAGGTCTTTAAGTATTTGTGTGACCCTTTGAACCCTCTTTGTGAATTGTGGATATATTTTCACCGCACCAGTCCATGGGGTCCTCCCCTTAATGCTTTCATAATTATTTGGTAACTTCCCTCGCTGCCACCTTCAATATAACTGGATAGATTCCAGGTGCCTTTTTATATGTTTAACTTCAATAATTTCTCCACGTTGCTCTCCATTATTACAAAATCATTTTACTCCGTGTTAGAGTTTAGTAAACTTCTGTTCTCTCCTTCGTTACAGAATTCCTCGTGTGAGTGTAGATGAAGAATATTCATTCAGTTTGTCAGCTATCTGAGCTGGTACACCAACGTCAAATGGACAAATCTAATTCATCCTCTTCCTTCTATAATTTACATAAGTAAAGAAGTCCTTGTTTTTTTTCTTTGCATCCTTTGCCAGGAATTTCTCGTAACCAGCCTTCGCTTGCCTAACCCTCTTTGTGACTTGATTACAGACTAGTTTATATCTACCATAGGCTTCTGTGTCACCTGAAAATTTATATGCATCCCACACATTTTCTCTTCTCTGCCAGCAACCTCATTAGTTCATCTGACATTCATTTAGGTCTAAATCTTGAACCGTCTTTTTTACTTGGTATTAAAAGACTAGTCGCTTCCAAGATTATTTCCTTGAAGACTTTCCATTTAGAATTCGCTGTTTTTTAACATCATCAGTTCATCCCACTGTATATAATATAAAAACTGTCTTTGACCACTGTAATCACCTTTCCAAAAACAAAAACCCTGTCCTTTACTCTTGATGCTAGTTACATCTTTAAGTAAATCCCACATTATTAAACTGATCACTGCAACCTAGTCGTTCCTTTATCTGCAAAATTTTAATGCATGAATAATCACTGCTGATAATCAGTTGAAGAGTATTACTCCCTCTGATTGCCCTTCGAACACGTTGCTGTAGAAAATCCTCCAATAAATCCACAAAATTGTTGCTAGCGTGCAAGTGATCAACTCACAAGTTCTAGTCAATATTTGGAAAGTTAAAAATCAACCATTACAAGACATTCCGATTTACTGGCCCACTTTGTTTCTCTGCACAATTGTTTGTTGCACTCCTCAGAGTCATTACGCCTATAACACATTCCTACTCTCAATTTCCCTTTTCAAGTGCTTATGCCACACCAAACTGACTCAACGTTGCACTGTCTCCCCATGTTAACTGGATGCACTTCCTCAGATTTAATGTGTTTCTTAACTAACAGCATAACCCCTCCTCCTTCCCTACCGCCTCTATCCTTTCTGTACATATTGTACTCCCCAAATTCAAATTCTGCACTACTTATATCTGTGTGATACTAGGTCTCTGATATTCCAACAATATCTGCCTTTGATGTCTTGATCAGCACTTCAAATTCATCAAATTTATTTACTATACTACTAGCATTGGTGTGCATGCAAGTTATCTGCAATCCCGAGCAACTTACTCTCTAGGCTGCTGCTCATTACAAGCAGTACAAGAATCACTTTAGTCTCTGTCTGCTGCTGCTGATAATCTTTTAGTCTGTGAATAACCTCAAGCTACCAGCTTTCCGAGCCACCTAACAGTGCCGCTGTAGAAAATATTCTTGCGCCCTTTATATTTGAGTGTTTCCCATCGCTGTAGAAGCAGTCTCTCCTGTTAGCAAGCACATCACGCTGAAAAAAATTCTACCTCATGAGCCTTGCACAATCTCTCCAGGACCGAATTGATTAACAAGTCTTTCATCGTATACTCCCTCTTGTTGTGTCTTGGCAGAATTGCAGACACTTTCAAATTTAACCCTAACTCGCGACTTTTTTAACAACATTGACCTGTACTTGTTAAGTAAATCTGCAGATCTCTTACTCTTAAGGTCATTAGTGTCGACGTGTACAACAGGTCTTAAGGTCAACGTGCACACAACATCAGTTTTTGTGCCCTTAAAAGATGATATATGCTGTACAACGTCATCAACCTTTGGTCCAGGCAAACATACCCTGGTCCTGTTCCACCTATTCTTTTTGCTTAATATATTCTCTGTCTTCCTGCCAATAGAGTCACCGACAATAACTAGCTCCTGTGGGACCGGCGCATTCTGCCTTGGTGATTGCGGCTGTGTTGCCTGATGCATTGATGGGCCCAGGAGCGGATTAAGGTCGATTGAGGCCCGGACGCAGAAGAAAATATTGGGCCTCTTAAAAAAAAGAGAGAGACAGGGAAAATAAAAATACATGTTAACCATTTTTTTAAATAAATAAAAAATATTATGTACTATTAATGTTTTGTTTCCAATAAAATTTGTATATAATATATATATAATATAATTAATAATAGCATGATAATAATCACAAAGTTTTGAACTAATAGTTCAACATATTAGTTTAACTATTAGTTGACCTAATATGTTCAACTAATTTGTTGGGTTTTTTCGTGGGCCCTTCAGAAGTCGGGGCCCAGGGTGCACGCCCGGGGCGCCCGCCGTTAAATTCGCCTCTTGATGGGTCCCTCATATTAATTTCTTCCAAGGAAAGATATCAATCGAAAACAGTTCAAGGAATCTGTGAAGGTTGTTTTTCCCAAAATTAACAAGGCTCTTCTCAAAATATTTTACGGGACAAGAATCAGGTTGTGTCACAAAAATGACGGTGTTCATACTGAAATTCTGGATCCTTAAACTGACTTGTGACTATCATAAAATAAAATAGACTGCAGTCTGCTTTATTCCTCTGTTTTAAATTACTTTATATATAAATCCCATGGCATAACAATGCGAGAAGGGAATGGCGAGACTTTTTCAAGACACCCTGTACATGTAGAGCATAGACTTACTTTCTATATAACAACGACCAAGTCCTACATTTACAATAATTTAAAATAACTAAATGCACAAGGCATAATACTTTAAGAGTTTTAATATCTATATAATATCGGTGTAGATACAACATAGATAACTCTTAAGAAAGTACGATGGTAGGTAGTGTGGGAGGCATTATTTGTTCTGTATCTCTTATTGTGCTCTTCCTTCACAACGAGTTGCCGTGGTATTGCACTACCTGGAATAAGTAACACTTCACTAAAAGAGAAGACCATTGTTACTTATTCTCAGTGAGTATCACCACCCAGACGGCACCGTTTGAAATATGGTATGGGATAAAGATCTCTGCTATCCTCATACTGTCCCTATTAGACTTATGAAAGCAAAAATGTAGGAAGGTGACAGAAGGAGAGGTAGAGGAAGGAAATGCCATAGAAGGAAGAAAGGGACAGTAACTCCAACTCACACTACTCAAAAGCTCATAATTCCTCGAATAGGCAACCCTTCCCCATAAGAGAAGATTGTTGTTACCTATTCTCGGAAACTCCGTCACCAGGCTTCCCTGGTGACCGTTTAAAGGCTAGTTTTGTATTTGTGTGGGATAATAACTCGACTATACAGTTGTCCCTATTAGACTTAGAAAAGCAAAAAGGAAAGTAATAGTAGGCGTGGAAGAGGAAAAGAAACGGTGTAGAAGAATGAAAGGGATAGTAACTCCTTCAACTCACGCCACTCAAAAACTCCTCGAGTAGGCAACGCTTCCCAGTGGAGAAGGCTGTTGGTACCTATTCTTGGAAACTCCGGACATCATCATCAGGCTTCCCTGGTGCCGTTTCAAGGCTAGTTGGCCGCTCCTCGGTGGGTGGGAAGGTACCCTGGTATTGCAAATATGACAACCAAGTTATGAAGATAATCACACAATATGAGAGATGCCAAAAGGTTTATGTGAGTATATTTAAAAATAACTAAATGCACAAGGCATAATACTTTAAAAATTCTCAGTTTTATATCTGTATAATATCGGTGTAAATACACCACAGATAACGCTTAAGAAACTACGATGGTAGTTAGTGTGGGAGGCATTATTTGCTCTGTATCTCATATTGTGCCCTTCCTTCACAACGAGTTGCCATAGTATTGCACTACCTCGAATAAGTAACACTTCACAAAAAGAGGACTATTCTCAGTGAGTTCCACCACCCGATGATAGGCCAATAGCTTTGAAACGGTGCCGTCTGGCTGGTGGTACACACTGAGAATAGTCTTCTCTTTTAGTGAATTACTTATTCGAGGTAGTGTAATACCGTGGAAACTCGTTGTGAAGGAAGAGCACAATATGAGATACAGAGCAAATAATTCCTCCCACGCTAACTACCATCGCAGTTTCTTAAGAGTTATCTGTGGTGTTATACAGATATTTACAATAATGTATAGCTCTCGTGGCCTGAGGCTTTTGTCTTTAATTTACTTGATTTTGTTTTATACATTGACCATCTCATATCTTATATTGTAGATATATTAGAGTATATCATTACTGGGCTGTTCAGGTATTCAGAGTGCCATCTACCCTTTGATGAGAGCCCATAAAGGATAGAAACTCAGGTTGTTGATTCAGTGAACTCCGAGCTAAGTTGAGGTTGAGCGGTTGATAATGTTTTCTTTCTATCTTTTGTTAATCTGCTCTTCTGCTTCTGGAAACGCAGCAGTTTAAAAGGAGTCTGTCAGCCTTGCATATTTTGGATCGAGACCAATGTAGGGAGGTGGCATGCACTTTACTAAATAGCAATGCAGTTCTCCATACAATCATTAGAATTAATAGAGGCATACAATGCAAAAAAGCAAGCTTATGCAGCATAAGCTAAAAAAAAAAAAAAAAACACCCTTCCCATTTTACCCCTCCATTTGTTCCAAATGCAGTGCCTGTCCAGCTCAGCCATAAATTTATTTATGCTATCAACTTCCATAACAAAAGATGGGTCTGTTCCACGAAGCAACTGTCCGCTGGCTAAAGGCAAATTTCCGCACATCTATTCTACAACTGTCTTTCTTCAATTTGAATTTGTGAATTTGTGCCCCCTCAGGTTCTTAATCTGAGCAAGAGGAAGAATCCCATCAGCATTCAGCTTGCTCAGTCCATTCAAGGCCTTATACACTTCATCAGATCACCTCGCAGGTGCCTACTCTCCAGGCACTGCAATTTTCCGAACTTAAGCCTTTCTTGGTAAGAGCGCTTCTTTGTACTCGTTCTAGCAACTCTATATCTTTCCTAAAATGAGGCCTCCAGACAAGTACACGTGTGGCCTGATCATTGCCTTGTATAACGGGATAATCACATCCCTGTCCTTGCTAGCAAAATTCCTTTATATCATTGACAAGACTCCATGACCTGCCTGGCAGCCCGTCTGCACTTTTCAGCGAACTTCGTATTTGATTGTACAATTACCCCCCCCCCCCAGGTCTTTTTCACTTTCTACTTCCCTGACCCTGAGTGTAGTACCACACAGTTGGTACGTTTCTCTTCGGATTTTGCCACCCATATGCAGTACTTTGCATTTGTCAATATTAAACTTCAGTTGCCACTTCTTAGCCCATTTGCCCAACTTATCTAGATCCAGCTGTAGTTACATACTGACTTCACTGTCGTTAACAATCCTACCAACCTTTGTATCATCTGCAAATTTGGACATTAAACCTGATATATATCATCATTCTTTTCTTTCTTGGTGATTCCCTTCTACTTTGGACTCTCTCTCTCTTTGGGTAACACGGAAACCTTTTTTTTTCTTGGTGCAGCATAAGCCTCAGGCTTTCCTGCACCATATGGCTAATAATAATAATAATAATACCTTCATGAATATCATTTATAAATACAAATTTTTTGTATACAAAACAACAATGGGCCCAACACCGAACCCTGGGGAACTCCACTAATAACATTTATCCACGAAGAGCAGTGTCCATTGAGTACCACTTTGTCGTTTCCCACTCAACCATCCCTTTTTCCGTTGTAGCAACTTACCCTTAATGCCATACCTCTCAAAATCAATGCTTTTTGTTTAGAGTAGTTCAGTAAAGATTGGTTGTTTTAGGTTAGTTCTGCACAAGTTTGGTTGTTGGGTTTAGGTTACTTTAGTATAAGATTAGTTACTGTAGGGATTTAGGTGCATCAACAATTAGGCCATATTTCGCCATTTATAATATGTCCATAAATTGCGTATGTTCTGTGTCAATTTGTTGTTTACTGGACGAAAAACCCTAGTATTTAGGAAGAAAACCATGATGCTCTGTCCTGAGAAACTAACCCAGCCACTTTGTGAAAAAGGTCCATAAAATTCCTCGCGACATTGATGGGAATTGAACACACTCAGTGTGAGAAGGATGGTGATTATATAAACTGTCCTACTGTGAAGGCTTTCAGTGCAAAGGTAACCCGTTGTAAAGCGTCCCTACAACATGAGATCAATACTCATTTTTAAACATTTATAAGATAAATTCTTTCTATGCTTTTTCTGGTAGCTAAAAGTCTTCTGGGGATAGCACCCTTGGTAGACTCGCCATCCTCCCCACATCGGGTGGAAAAGATTTGGCTTCGAAATCCTGTCGATGAGGTAAGGAATTTTTATGAAGCTTTTTTTTTTTTTTTTTTGACAACATGGATGAGTAAAACTTTAAATATATATTTATTGGTTAATTTATGAACATTCTGGGTGACACCGTACTCTCTACTGAATCACCCAGAATGTTAATTCAATTACACATGTGTTCTGTGGTCGATTTGCCAGATTAACTGGACGAAAAACTCCGGATTCCGGAGGAAAATCTTTCTCTCTACTCTTGAGACCGAATAACTCAGAAACGGAGTGGAAAAAGCCCACAAAAGTTCCTCGTACCATCGACGGGATTCGAACCCGGGCCTTTTCCACTCGGTGTGGGGAGGACGGTAACGATACTACTGTGCTATCCGCGCAGACAACATAGATGACAGTCCAACAAACATCGAATCAACTACAGAAAATCCAGAACTTACAGACATATTGTATACGGCGAATATACTCTAAACCCTACAACACACCATTTGTTATCTAAAATTATTAACGTCATCAAAGTTTATATACTGATGTTCAAAACTTAAGGACCAACACTAATTCTAAAGGTTACAACCACAAACTCTTTGCTTAAGGTACTCTTTACTGATGAGAGTAGATTCAGTCTGTGCAGCGATTCTGGGTGTCAGCTAATTTGGCGAGAGGTTGGCACACGGTATCTCCCCGCAAAGTCACTGAAAGGGATCGATTTGGCGGTCGAGGTGTTCTCGTCTGGGGAAGCGTTATCTTGGATGGACGTACACAACTCCAGATACCGGAAGGAAGTACTGTAACCGGTGCACGCTACTGTACTGAGGTAATCCTTCGCCATGTGCGTCTGTTCCGAGGTGCCATTGTCCCCGAGTTCGTGTTTACGGATCATAACGCCAACCCCCATCGCACTGCAGCTGTTGATATACTTTTGGAAAGTGAGGACATCGTATGGATTGGCCTGCCCGTTTCCAACGATCTAAATCCCATCGAACACATATGGGATGCTCTGGGAAGATGCCTAGCGGCACTTCCACATACATCAGTAAATGCTCACCAGCTGAAGATGGCGCTGACAGAGGAATGGACGATGTTACAGCAAGAATTTATCAACAACATTGTTCTAAGTATGGACAGGCGGTGCAAAGCCTGCATCGACATAAGGGGTGGCCATATTTCCTACTGAGGACCATCTCTTCCCTTGTTTCATCTTTGGCAGTGATGCATCTGTATCATGGCAGCCAGTGCTATGTTGCTATTTTTGAATAAAGTCTCTCTGTACCGTTTTATTTTCGTTGTTGCGTCGGTGTTGTTTCCTTTATCATTTCTGTACCTCACGAGGTTCCTTTGGTATGCTTTTCCCATATCCAGGTCACTCCTATGAGAAGCTACAGGTGAAAACCTGACTGGTCCTTAAATTGGTTGCACACCAGTGTATTGCGAGTAAGTTCTGAATTAAGCATTGGGGAAATAACTTCAAAACCAAATTTATAGGAATACTTTCGAATTTATTTAAAAACAGAAAATTAGATTTAAGGCAAGGGAATTTTAGTATAATTTGCTGAGGTCTCTGAATGAAGAGCACCCATAACCATACTGGCATGAGAATGGACTTAACGTTATCACTACGTGCTGTCTTATTTTACGAGTGAAGGGATGATCATAGTTCTTTCATTTTTAGGTTAATTTTAAGTTTAAACAAAGTAATCACATAAATGTGTTGTTGTTGTTATAATAGGGTTTTAGGAGCATCAGCGAATAAGGCCATATTACTCTTGTGTATATTGTCTGTAAATTGTGTGAGTTCTGAGGTCGATTTTCTGTTTGTTGGAAGAAAAACTCGAGTTTCCTGGAGAAAACCCATGCTACCCTATCTTGTGACTGGCTAACTCAGCCACGTTGTGAAATACGCCCGTAATAGTTCCTCCCGTCATCGACGGGACTCGAACTGAGGCCTTTTCTACCCGGTCTAGGAAGGACAGCAATCCTACCAACTGTGCCACCCATGAGAGCTATATATGTTAAAAGAAATAATGTATGGAATCGGTTCTAATTTTATTCGGTCTGAGCTTATAGTATCATTCCTCCTCTTTTACCCTACTGTGTTTATCCCATTATTGCTTAGACTGTGCCTTGAGTTTATTATAGTGGCCGTGTAACTGATAGGGCTCACGAACAGCAAACGAAGAGTACCTAGTGCCTTTGAGCACCAAAAGACGGCTCTGTTTGTTAGCATGAGGCTGTCTCCCTGAATTTCCTCGTAGCAATTTATAAAATTAATGGTCGCACTTAAATAAGTTCACTTGTAATCGCAATTGTAAGGAAATAAAAAAAATAATGATAATAAATAAAAGAAGTTTTTAAAGGTTAGTCAGTTTATTTAGCCAGTTTCAGACTGCAGGGATTTATTATTAGTATTTGATATATTTATTTTTCAGTTCGGAAGCTCACGTTTATTTCAGAAACACGCGAACTGGCCAGGATACAGGTAACAATTTAAAAATTGACGCTTCGTAATAAGGGCACAGTACGGAGTTCATGAATGGTTCGTCGTATGCATCGGTAACGTCACGTATGCACGTTAATCGATTTATGTTTGATTAGCCTGACGAATTTTCCATATCCAAAAATTTTCATTTGGTTCCTAAGCCTTAGTTGTCAATATTCTCATATAGGAACGGAATTACCTAAGGTACCAATTTTAAAAGGAAGTAGGGATTTCTCTTTAAAAAAAAGTATTGGAGCGACACCTTGCATGATTTCTCCCTTGCGAAAGGCTACAATTTTTTGTTTGTATCATTGAGTTAAAGAGTAAATAAGTGTTTAAAGTAGATACTAGGAACGAATTCTGTTTTGACGGATTCCAGAAACCGAATAAACCGTTATGATAAAGCGCATTTTAATTAAACATCATAGATTGCTTAACTTAATATAAAAGAATAATAATAAAAATTATAATAACAAACTCATCTCCCAGAAAAATAGATTTTTATTTTCCTTGTTTTTAATTTTGTGGGAAGCTAGCTTTGTCAGTTAACTGGAATATTAAAGTTAATAAAGGCAATATATTAAAACTGTGGTATTGTAATTAAAAACATATAATGCTGTTTTGAACTACATTTTCAATTTTAAAGGGTTATTTTTTGTAGTTTACAACGTCATGTAATGAATTACGCATGCGTACATTTGCTGCTGCTCAATAGATGCACTTGGCGGATTGTTTCAGTCGTAATAGATATAGATCTCTGTTTTAGAAGGAAAAATTTTAGCAGTGACATAGTTACCAGCTTTATTGTTTGATGTCAGTGTTTACTGAGTTATACGTTTCTTATGTTAAAATACCAATAAGTAAAAATCGCTTTTTATGTGATATACAAGAAGGGCTACGTACTTTGAATTGAAGAGCGAACGGCTGTCTCCCCTATGTGATGTCAATTAATTATTTTACTAGTAGGAAATAGAAGCGCATTGAATAACAGAGGGAATGGAAAACTGGTAGTCTAGAAAGACCTCTGTACTACAGTAGTGACCAGTATGCCAACTGTGTATAACAGATTGGAATGATGATTACCACTTGGCATAACTTCAGATTAAAAGTGTGGCATTAGATTTTTTATATAATCAGAAGGAATTGTTAACTATTTTCCGTCAGTCCTTAACAGAATTCCGTTTTATTTGTCAGATTTTTCTACAATGCTACATAGAACAAAGACAAGGTCATCGGGCTTAGTGTTTCAAAATACACATGAGCCCCTACTTAAGGCCTATACCTCCTATATTTTTATTTGGATAGGTCCAAATAAAGACCAATTGCAATCTCTACAATTGTGACAGCTAATTAGTCATATCCAATCCGTTTCGTTTCCTATTATCAAGGTTTCCTCCCTCCTTCTTACTCATTGGCTAGAATAGTAATTCTCAAATGTTGGCTGTCAGTTTAAGTGATAACAGTCTGCTGTACCACCAAATTTGTTCAGCCATCTGCAGTTTCAGTGAAGACCTTAGAGAAGCTGTACACGCACGGACGGTTAAACTCCGCCCACACTCTCTGCTAGCTTGAAGTCAGGATAATGGTTGTCTGGGTCACCCCAGCCAGCCAATGGGAGAACTGAGGTCTTGACATTACTTCAGCACTAAGCGGAGGGGCCTAGAGCGTCGCCTGTCTTGCTTAGCATTCAAATCTTAACTTTTTGTGGTCACTTTTACGACGTGTCCGACTTTATGAAAGTATATTGTAGTAGCATTATTGGTCGGTGGTGTTCTTCATCATCATTTCATTGTCTGGATCATTGCTGGTTACCGTATGTCACAGTGACTGCTTCTGACAGGTATGGTGATAAATTTTGTTTTGTGGTACTGCATCTTATGCGTGCCAACTGGTATTAGTTGAAAGTTTTATAGTTGAGAATAATGCTTTCTTTTATATCCTCTTTTCTGTTGTTGCTTGATGCCTGTTTGTTTATGTATGAAGAGTTAAGCATATAGGGTTTTCTGTTTGGCTCCGTGAATTCGATTGTACATACGTTCTTTAGCATTAAAACTAAAATGTTGTCCCATATATTAAAATTCAGTCTGTTCATACCGATCAAACGTTTGCATAGGCGTATTGCTTTGAAATGATAAAAGTTTTGGTTTTCAAGTATATATCTTAAGATGTGAATGTGATATAAAACAGTTCGTACACTTGACTATGGAATTTGTTTACTGACTTCCCGGTTTGTTTCTGGTTTTTGATCCACATTATTTTAGTTATTATTATTTATTTTTTTGCGCGTTTGACAGATAACGATAAAGAATAATTACTTAAAGGAGTGTTTAATGAATCCTTTCAGGTTCATTAATACAGATATGCGAGTTTTATAGAGTGAAGGGGAAGGGATTAAAACTAGTGTTCGTGATCCGAAATTTAATAAAAATGTGTTTGTTGGTTGGGACAAAATGCGCGATGTTATTTGATACAACTGTGCAATCAATCCACTTCTTCAAGTAGCAGATTTGCTTTCAAAAATAATTTTAATAACCCTGTTCATTAAAACTAGTCAAAGAAGAGAAGAGAAGAGGCTGAAGTATGAAGAAGACATTCACAGCACACTGGAACTTTCTCATATGCTGATACCCACTTTAGAATTCCCAGAAATATTGTCATAATTTTTTTTCTTCTTTCTTACCGGCGTAATTAATTTAAACCTGAATGACCCAATACAGATAAAATGAGTATTTTATATTGGTGCGCGTCATATCTGATTTTAAAAATCGCCCGTATTGGAAGATTGGAAACCTTTATAATTCTCATCGATTAAGTTTGCATGATAAATCAGATAAAGCTAGTCCAAAGATTAGTTTATATACTTTCATTATGATGGAATTGTTATAGCTTTTATGTACACCCAATTGACTTGGAGCAGAGAAACACCAGACGCTCAAACACTAAAAATAAAATATACAAATATATATATATATATATATATATTTTTTTTTTTTTTATTAAGTTGATTGCTGTGATCATTAGATAACATAGTAAGTTTTTAAAAAAAGGTGATTGTAATTAGAAAGTAATTTATATACACTAAAATAACAAAATATACTTCAACAGAGATTCATCATTTCATATTTACCCATCATTCATAAATATAGGACTGTAAAATAATAGTTGTCATGGCAGCTGTGTTGTCAATTTTTTTTAGTGTAATCCTATTGCTGACTTAACAACATACTAGAACTTTCAAGTTTCTACAAAGTAGGCAATTATGTTCTTGAGCATAATATAGGAGTTGAAGGGTAGTCTTCCATATGCAGGAAACATGTTAAATTATTTCTAATTAATGCAGAGCAGCATTCTCTCTTTCATTTTTAATTATATTCTTCTTATTTAACTATTTTAAGAAGTTTGAGTATAGTTCTTCTCTAAGCGAACTGAATGTGCAATTAGAACAGAAGCATAAATGTTCCCCCTATGAAGGAGAATGCCTTTCAGGCTAGTTTTGAAGGAAATGAACACTCTCAACTCACTTATCAGGGCTCTCAAGGCAGTTATTAATTTGGAAACTGAAATTGTGCTTGTTCAGAATTGAAGCTGCCCATTTAAATTACAGTACTGAAAATGAGCAAAGGGAAGCATTTATCCTGACATGTCTGTTTCATATAGTTGTACAGCTACATGCTAAAAACCCTAACAAAAAGAGCTAGTCAGTAACAACTTTTCTCATAAGCTGCTGTTACTGAACAGATTAAAAAGTTTCTAAAAATGGAACTTTTTAATATAATTCTTATTGCCTTTCTTATCAATTGTGTTTAAAAACAAGCCAAAAAATTCACAAAACATTTCCACTTAAACTAGTACAAAAGAACAAAGTGGCTGACTGTTCTTTCTTCAAAGATCAGTTTGGGATAACTACTAAATCTATAGTTAGACTTTGTTCTAATTAAATATGGATACAATAACTTAACCTAGAGTCACACACTCAGTGTTTTTGTTAGCCTTTATGATTTTGGTGATTTTGTGCCCTTCTACTCAGTCCACACAGCCAAAATATCCAGTATCTGTCAATGAAAGTGTTTTCTTTGATTTCACCATTGAAAATTCTAAAAATCTGAGTATTGCACTCAATCAGCAAAAAGTCAGGCATTGGTATATTCCAAGCACAATTTAAAAAATAATAATAAAATATATTTTTTCAGAAATAAAAAGGAAAATTTGGATCTGTTAACCACACACCACTGCTTTTGCAATTTTTGGGCTTATGACTGCTTTACATGTTTAAAAGTTTGTTGCATTCAATGCAATGTGTCTTGCTGGAAAAATATTGAATGAACTTTCTTGTAGTGGCTAAGTAATAAGAAAACAATGTTCCTGGAGAGAGAGAGAGGGTTTTTTTTTTTTTTTTTTTTTTTTTTTAAGCTTTCAATCTTATCTGAGGATTATTATTGAAGATTTTGGAAGATCTGAATCTCTCACTAAATCATTTTGTGTGAAAATTTGCATGTACATATATTTTCATGCCGGGAACAGTCATTGTTTTCATATACATTATACACTTCCATTCAGGCTAGTTTTAACCCTTCCTCGGCTAGTATGGTGTCTGACAATGCCACTTTAAAATTTTTTTTTTTTTCTGGAAATAAAGTGAAATCCTCCCATGTACCGTGTTTGGTTTTTAGGAGCATTAGCAACTAAGGCCATATTGCTCCGGGATATGCGGTGGTCATTCCCTGACCTTTCCGCATCCTCCGTATTTCATGGTGATGGGCTCGAACCCCAGTCTAATCAAGAAGCATATGCTACGCACTGCTGCTCCTTTCCACCTGGCTACGGAGGCGCCTCCACGTACCTTTTCTCACCACCAATATTCTCTAATTGGTTATACACTATTTTCTGTTTTTATTTTGATATATAGTACAGTTGTGATTTACAATGTCTAATTTGTGTGATTTTTAAATAATACATCCTTATAAGTAATAAATAAATCTTGTATATGTAAAAATTAAAATAATATGTTCTTCATGCAGGGTCAAAAAAAAAAATCAATTTTTTTACATTTTGTTTTTTATAGATTACCCATTTTGTTTTTACTGTACTACACGAGTAACTTTCATAATTTTATCTTATATAGTACATCTAAATTTTTATTACAAATTTAATTTTATCTTATCTTATTTATATTAACTAAATTCTATAAAAATAATATAAAATATTAATTATATAAAAATTCTAATAGAAATTTCTATTAATAAATAATTTTATTTTATTAATTTATATTGTTAAATAAAATATTCTTTTAACTTTAATTTATCTGTAAAATAAGCTATGTTACATTGGTGACTATGAGTTTGCAGAACACATTCCCCAGAATTTTAATGTATTTATATGGGGATAATGGGTCTTAATTTGTGTGAATCTTTGTTAATGCATGCATTCCAGGAATGCCACCCACACAAGTCACGACCACCCTATACTATGAATTATGGAACAAAATTTTTGTCTGGTGTTTAACAGACAACAGTCGGCAAAAGGGTTTACCTTTCTTCTAGATAACCAGAGGTGGACTGGGTCAAAAAATTTTTACCGGGGAAAACTTGTAACGGCCTCATACTAGTGTTTGTGGCCATATTGTGAGGAAGTGTGTTGTAGGGGCGGGTGGGATTACAAATAATTACAGTAATTATCAATCATTAATTTTTTAATGAATTTTAAATATAAATTTAAATATATAAAGATACATATCTATATTTATTTCAATGTGTGTACTTTTCACACTTTAACTTTATACATCAACTGCTAAATTAAACAAAATTTTACAGTTTTCGGGTCTAAGCTTATATAGATTCTCAAATCCATGGGTGGTCCAATTAGCATGAATTAAGAGCTAAAGGAATTAACATTCCACAACCGTTTTCCCACATACTGTACCTAGAAGTTGTTCTTGTCGTAACCACATGGCAGCAGCCACACTACCTTGTATGAATATGTATAGTAGTCACAACGACAACATGGTGGTGGTGCTCTTTTATCAAACAAACTCTAACAGTGTTGATGCGATTACTATACAAGCAAACAAAACATTTTTCAAACGACTTGGCTGATATATTACTGTGGATAAGGAAGATCCATATTTTTCTTATGATTTTTGTGCATTTAGTTTTCACATATTAGTCAACAAACAGAATATATCAGAGGTCAGAGTGTAATATTGAAAATCACTCCGGCCCACCGGGGTTTCCCCAGTAAGTCTTATAGCCAGTTCGCCTCTGTAGGTAACTCCCATTTCCATGTGGCATCTGTGAGACACCGACAGATGTCAAATCTTTCAGCATTAGTAGTGGCATATGATGCCAGAAAGCAAGCTTATACAGCAACAGCCAAAAAAAAACCACTTCCCGTTTCACTCATTCCTTCGCTCCAAAGGTTTGTCCAGTTCGTCCTTGAGGGCACCTCCATAGCCAGGTGGGCAGGAGCAGCAGTGTATAGCCCACGCTTCTTGATTAGACCGAGGTTCAAGCCCATGACCACCAAATACAGAGGATGTGGAAAGGTTAGGGAATGACCACCACATATCCCCGGAGTAATATAGCCTTAGTTGCTAATGCTCCTAAAAACCAAATAACAAACAAACAGTTCATCCTTGAATTGAATCATCCATCCATTCACTCCAAAAGTTTTAGTTCTGCCTTGAATTTATTTAAGCTAACAACTTCCACAATGCCAGATGGAAGTTTTGTTCCAGCAATCAACTACCCACTAGCTAAAGATAAATTTCCACACATCACTTCTACAAATGTCTTTCCCCAAATTAAGTTTGTCCCCTTAGGTTTGTAATCTGAGCAAGAGGAAAAATCCCATCCGCATTGAGCCTGCTCAAACCATTCAAGGCCTTATACACCTCAATCAGATCCCTGGCAAGTGCCTAGTCTCCAGATGCTGCTGAACTTGAGCCTTTCTTGATTAGTGCACACCTTTGTTCCCCCCATCAATCTCGTTGCCGTTCTCTGTACTTGTTCTAGCAACTCGACATCCTTCCTTCCTAAAATGAGGCCTCCAGAGCTCAAGGTGTGGCCTAACCACTGCCTTATACAAAGGGATAATCACTTTCTTATCTATGCTAGCAAAGTTCCTGTATATAATTGACAAGATCCCATGAGGTGCTCTGACAGCCTGTCTGCAATGCTCTGAAAACTTCATATCTGACGCCACAATTACTCCCAGGTCTTTTTCATACGCCACTACTGAGTGTAGTACCACACAGTTGGTACATTATTCTGTGGTTACTGCTATCCATATGCAGTACTTTGCATTTGTCAATGTTAACTTCATTTGTTACCTTTTAGCCAATCTGCCCAACTTTTTTAGATCCTGTTGCAGCTGCAGGCTGTCATTAACAAACCTGCCAACCTTTGTATTATCTGAAAACTTGAACATTAAGCTTGTTATACCTTCATCAATATCACTGATAAATACAGAAAACAACAATGGACCCAACACCGAACCCTGGGAGACTCCACTAATAATGTTGGTCCATGATGAACAGTGTCAGCTGATTACCACTATCTTCTCCCACTCAACCATCTTTTTATCCATAGAAGCAACTTTCCTTTAACGTCATACTGCTCAAATTTGTGTAGCAGCCTTCTGTATGCAACAGTATCAAAAGCTTTCTTGAAATCCGTGTAATAAAAATTATTTTTTGCATCCAATTCCTTTTTGACCACATCATAGTATCCAATCAAATTGGTCAGTCACGATTTCCTCTTAACACACCTATGCTGTGTCTGAACTATAACTGTAATTTTGTCTAGATGATCCTGCATTGATTCCATTACTTTCTCTGGAACAGAAGTTAAAATAACAGGTCTGTAATTATTCATATCACCCTTTGATTTCCCTTTTTGAATTGGAGGTACATTTGCACTTTTCCAGTCATGGGGACCTCCCATGAATCCAAGGATGTGCTCATAATTATGGCGAAGGGCTTGCTTACTTCCTTTGCCTCCCTTAATATAACTGGATAGATCCCATCCACGCCAGGTGCCTTTCCTTATGTTTAACTTCAATTTCTCCTCCGCTTTCCTCTCGGGTATTACAAAGTCATTTAGCTCCCTATTAGAGTTTGGTAAATTTCTGGGCTCCACTTCCCTACAGAATTCCTTATGTGTGAATGCACATGCAAAATACTCATTCAGTTTGTCAGCTGCATGAGCAGGATCATCAACAGTTGAACCATTGATTTCAAGTGCTCCAATCTAATTCATCCCTTTCCTTCTAGAGTTTACATAAGTCTTTGTTCTTTTTCTTTGCATCCTTTGCCAAAGATTTCTTGTAATCTGCCTTTGCTTGTCTAATCTTCTTTTTGATTTAGTTACAGACTTATATCTACCATAGGCTTCTTGTCACCTTATAATTTATACTATCCCATGCATTTTTCTTCTCTGCCAGGAGTTTTATTAGTTCATCTGACATCCATTTAGGACTAAACCTTGAACAATATTTCTTAGTTGGTATGAAAAGCCTAGTACCTTTCAAGATTAATTCCTTGAATTCTTCCCATTTAGAATTTGCTGTTAGTAACATCATGAGTTGGTCCCATTGCATAGAATTTAAAAACTGTCTGAGATCACAATAGTCACCTTTATAAAGCAAAAACCCTTCCCTTTACCCCTGGTGGTAGTAGTCATATCTCTAAGTAAATCCCACAATAGTACTCTCTAATCACTGACACCTGGTAGTTCTTTTATCTGCAGAATTGTAACAGTGATTATTCATGCAGAATTATCTGCATGAATAATCACTGCTCATAATTAGATCGAGTATTACCCCGTCTGGTTTTCTCTTGCACATGCTACTGTAGAAAACAGTTATCCAGTAAATCCACAAATGTCTTGCTAGTGTGTGATTGACAAACCCACAAGTTCCAGTCATTATTTGAAAAGTTAAACCCCCATTTTAAGACATTCTGATATACTTGCCCAATCTATTTCTCTGTACAGTTGTTTTACTCTTCAGTCATTAGGCCTATAACACACTCCTACACTCATTTTTGCTTTCCCAGTGCTAATGTCACACCAAACTGACTCAACATTGCACTGCCTTAGATTTGTGTGTCCTAACTAACAGCATAACCCTTCCTATCCTGTGTGTCACTTCTGTACCCAAATTCAAATTCTGCATTCCTTATATTTGTGTGACACCATGTCTCTGATATCCCATGATATCTGCCTTTTATGTCTTGACCAGCACTTCATAGTCATCAAATTTATTTACTATACTTCTAGCATTGGTGTATGTGCAAGTATACATGTACCTGTTCTAAATCTTAGTTACCCAAACACAGCCCGTGTATTTATTTGTTCCATTATGATCCCCCCCCCTGCAGGTCTAGAAATCCCCAGCTGCTTGCTTCCCAGGCTGCTGCTCATTCCAATAGAAGTAGTGCATGAATCACTTTCACCTCTGCCTGCAGCCATTGTTAATCTGTTAGTCTGTGTTTCCCCCAAACTAGCAGTTTTTTGACCCATCTAACATTGCTTCGATAGCTTCAGCAAATATTCTTGCAATTATGACATCTTGCCGTAATGCTTTGATTTTTCAAGCTAAATGTGAAAGGCTGACAGAAATAAGGACATTCATGTTGTCTGCGAGATGCCACGTGAGTATCTGAGTTTAATTCTGGGATCAGTGACTTTAAATGCCAAAAAAAAAAAATAAATAAATAAGACTTTATTATTATTTTCTTCTCTCATTTATTTTCATTTGATATTTTTTGATTCAGTTTTGCAAATCATAATTGGTCACCATTTTCAATTCAGTTAAAAAAACTTTTTATAGTTAAAACAAAACTATAGGGTTAAAGAGAAGTCAAGTGAGTGTGTCCTTGTCAGAGTTTAGGGTGCAATCAATTGACGGTTAAGGGAATTGTTGAACAGCATCTACTCGCCCACTTTGTTTATGCATCACAGCTCCTCAGGCAGTTATTAATCTGGAGAAACGTTACTGCAATATACAAATATTTTTTAATGAAAAAACTGTGGAATGAACTCTTCCTCATTGATGTATGTGTTCTAAGAAAGTGTTGTCCCTAGAGAGAGGGGGGGGGAAATCAGTGATCTTAAATTCTAAAAAATAATAAAAACTTGTTAGTGGTTTCTCTCCTTTATTTTTGTTTGATCTTTTTTAATTTGGGCAAATCAATTAATAGATCACTATTTAATTCCATAATTCAGTAAAAAAAAAAAAAAAAAGCAAAAAAATGAATTTTTTATAATTAAATTAAAACGGGTTAAATAGATGTTATGCAAGTGTCTTTGTTAGAATTGAGGGTGCGAGTGAGTGGCCGTTAACAAATTATGGAATGTCTTGTTTTTTTTTTTTTGTCTCTCTTTGATTTTTATATCTAATGTAAATGTAGCAAAATGTGACAGATTTATTAATGTTGCTGTACTGCTCTACAAAACTTGCTGACATGGTTTTACTTGGATGTCTCTGTTTCCAAGTCTGCTGTTCAGCCAGACACTAATGCAGCAGTTACTGCCCTGTGGATCACAACCTACCATAATAAATTAAGAACACAAGGAAATAAGATTTCTTTGATAACTGAAGGGGGTAGTGAGTCACAGAATAGTTACTGATGTCTGCTTTATTCAGAGACATCATTAAAAGTAGAGTTGAGAAAAATTTACAAACACTCTGGTGTATTCTCAATACTTCTGGAAGGTTCTCTGTTCACAAACATGCAAAAAAAAAAAAAAAAAAAAATCAGTAATTAGTGTCACTGACCTTGTGATAAAAAAATTCAGTATAATTTTTGTGTATTTATTTAAAAACATGAAAAGGAGTACTTTATGTTTTGTAAAAAAAATATCAATGAGACTTCTAAACTATAACAATTGCTAGTCATCAGTAAGCATTTAAAAAGAAAACTGTGATATTTCAATTTGGTATTTCACAGTTTTTCTTAATTTCAAAATATGTTTCTTTGTCATTTATCATTTTAGATTCAAAATAATTTTTTTTGTACCTACTAATAGTGTAGGTCAGTACAGGGTTGAACAACCAATTATACCACAAATTGATTTTACATAAAATTATTGTAATGTGTTAAAATACATAACAGCTATGGTTGGTTTGGGTTTTTTTTTTTTTTTTTTTTTTTTAGGAGCATTAGCAACTAAGGCCATATTGCTCCGGGAATATGCGGTGGTCGTCCCCTTGACCTTTCCGCATCCTCCGTATTTGGTGGTGATGGGCTCGAACCCCGGTCTAATCAAGAAGCGTGTGCTACGCACTGCTGCTCCTTCCCACCTGGCTACGGAGGCGCCCCGACAGCTATGAAATTAAAGTCATGCACAAAAATAAAATACAACTTGATTTATTTGGTGTCAATTGAATTACATATCATTAGCTGTATGGTGTCAGACCTTGACACCATACAGCTAATGATATTTTGCCACAATGTTGTGGCAGTTTTTTTTTTTTTTTTTTTACAAATTCCATTGATTACCTTTCATTGAGCTCTTTGTATTGTTTTATTTGCTTTTGTATCTAGTGACCTTAGAAGAAGGAATTTAGACCATTAACTTTTCGTCACATGGCATGTTATTCAATTTTGTTGGAACCACATGAGCAGTCATATTCACTACACTATACCCAAGATAATTTTCTGTGGCTCTTGGCCATGTTACAATAGTGGTAATTTGACTAAAAATTTTTTTTTTTTTTTTTTTTTTGGTAAGATATGTATGTGACCACCATAGTCATGCACCTTATTTGAATAATTTTACTCAAATGACAACAAAATAAAGATAAATGTGGTATTGCACATTACAGTGTTATTCTGATTACTACATTTGTTGTAGCTAAACAGCATGGAGGTATATATCCTTTAATTTTTTTTTTAAATTAAAACATCAACAATGGGGAAACTTCTCCAGTTGCAAAAATTTATGCTTGTAAGGTACTACTACTACCCATGTCCAAGCAGCAATGTTTATTGCTTAGATAGTGTAGCAGTAGCACGTTATGAACATAGATTGTAGCAATTTCCTGCACATCATATAATAGTGTTTTTTTTAACTTGGTTAATTTTTTTTTATCTTTTAAGTATTAAGATACTGTACCATTTTGTGCAGTGGTTCTCTGTGAATATACTTTTATAAGCAGTTTGAAGCCTAATTGAAATTTTTTGTTGTATTGCTGCAGTTATTCTCCTGAATATCACTCATAATAATAGAGCACACAAACTCTTTCTACAGAGTTTGGTGTGGGGGGGGGGAGTGTAAACATGCTTTATTAAGGATCAGTAATGCAGTTGGCAGGCATAGTAAATCAGAAAATAGTGATTTGGGCACATTAGCATTTTATGATAATTTGAAGGTATATGGTAATTCTCTTTGCTAATACTGACATTTTGTCTTCAAAGATGTTCAGCATGGCTTGATAATAGCATAGTCTGTTCCCTGGCCTCAAGTTCTGGTTAAGTTGGAGGTTGTGGGGAAACAATTGGAGATCCCAGTCAAGGTTCTCTTGACTTGTGGATTTTTTTTTTTTTTTTTTTTTGAGTTTTGTGGTACTGCAGTAATTACTGTTGCAATTGTTTCTGGTATTATAATTTTAGGGTGACAATTAACATGTTCTTTCTGCGCAGAAGTGCCCATTGAGTCACATTGTCCAGCAGTTGAATGCATGACTATAGTGTAATTCTCTCTTGAATTCTTGTTGAGCAGGTGTAATGTAATGGAACCACGTTTGGAATAACTCTAAAATTTTAGTCTAAAAAGAAATGGAATTAATATCATTAGTTATTTGCACTTCAAATTATAGCAAGGTTCTTGTATTTGAAATATAGAAAAACAAGTGTCACCACTGATGGTTTTGTATTGTAATATGTAGTAGGCAGTGATAGAGTAACAGAATTAAGATATAGCATATAATTTTACTATAATAAAAAATATCTATAAATAATAAGAAAATTCAAAGATATTAAAAATAAATTGGCATCAGCTCCCTCTATATTGGGACAGTTCATGATAACATTGCCATTCAGTAGCTCAATATAAGGTCATTTTATTTATCAACAATAATAGTGAAGTACCAGCAAAAATAAAATATGATTAGTACAGTGATGACAGAGGAGGCAATTACAAATATTGAAAAATAAATAAAGGTTATTCAAATGAAAAAAAACTGCAAAACCAACTTAAAATGCATATTATGCAAAAACTGATAATAATATTGCTAGTTTATCAAAGCCCATTGGCAACACTGAATGCCCACATGTCACCATCTAGCATTGTTATTTGGAAAGGGTCAATTTTCAAGATGGCGGCACACTTGCAGTCATGCACCAAGTAGTGCAATCTGTAATCCAGTTTTTGAATGCAGAAGGAATAAAATCTGCTGAAATTTATTGCAGAATGTTACTTTTTGGTATGGTGAAGAGTGCATTAGTGAATGGAAATTGATAAGTTTAGCAATGATGTTGAAAGTTTTAAGGAGTTTCCTTTAACCAGAACAAGCACATTGTGTTGTGGCAGTGGAGGAACTCAAAGAAACCATCACATTACTATTGAAGAAACTACCACAGCATGCAAGATTTGTGTTGGTTCGGTGCAGAGGAGTTGCAGTTTTGAAAAGCATGTGCTTGACAGATTCCTTGGGTTTAATGCTAGAACTGAAGAAACAATGATTTAACGTATGTTCTGTGCTTCTTGGAAGGTATGGATGTAAAGGAGATGCTTTCTTAGAATATGTAGAGACTAGATATGAATACTGGATACATTATTATTGCATACCAGAAAGCAAATGCACAAGTCATAGTGGCATCATACAGGTTCATCTTGACTGAAAAAGGTCTGAGAAATCATCAGCTGGGATAGTATTACTTTATTCTGGGTTCATAAAGGAGTGATTCTGGAATATCTAGAGAGAGTAGAAACAGCGATGAGTGACAGATAGTGTGTGCTTCTGAACCAATTAAAGCAACTGGGGGCTCACATCTGTGAGTATGAGCTAGATATCATCATTCGTCTCTTTCTTGGTGATACTCTCACTCTCAGGGTAACGAATTTTTTTTTTGGCTGGTGTAGCATAAGCCTCAGGCTTCCTTGCACCATATGACTAATAATAAAATGAGATGAAGTTTAATGTATTACTTGCCTTCCATATTCATCAGATGTAGCTCCATGTAATTATTGTCTTTTTTTTTAGCTACTAAAAGACTCGCTAATTGGACATCCACTCTCATCAGATGAAGTGGTCAAGATGGCAGTGTACAAATGGCTTTAGACACCAATCACAGACATTCTCTCAGATATGCCAGACAAGCTGCACTGGCTACCTGAGTGTCTAAAATGCTGATGGAACTGACATTCAAGTCAAGTACACCCAATTTCGGTGAAGTCTGGATCGTCTGTGACATCCAAATCCTCTGCTTGCACCTTCACGATGGTGGGACTGTTAGTAATCCTGGGTATAACCCCCATGCACAAGCACACTGTGGGTGACCACCCAGGTGTGAACCAACGTAAGCAGGGGTTGAGGTGTGGCACCCACACCACATGGAGGAATGCCACCACTCTGTGTTACCAGGTAATACTAGGTGGTAGATGACTCTCATCAACTGGTGCAATACCACCACTTTGCTTATTGGAGGCTTGAAGTGGTGGAACCCATGTTTAGTCTCCAGAGCTAAGTTCCGGTCAACTCTTCCCTATCTCTTCCATCATGCAGTATGACTGATGACTTTTGAGGTTATGATGAACATCATGGCGAGATCCCATCTTCCTTACATTTCGAGGGTTCAGCTCTAAAACAGTGTTCGCAGGCCGGCCGCTAGTTAGTACACTAGGTTGAACCTATTGGTAACTCTCTAGGTGGCTTCTAGATCAGCTAGTGCATAATCATGTTACCTCTACTCTGCCAGATAGTGACTGAATGGAGTCCAAGTAGTGTGCATGAATGGGGACATCGTTGAGGCCACGTTATGTCAAGGATCTGGGTATATTCTTACCACGTGTACGCCATATTAAAAAATTTCATTACTTCATATAGCATGTCCTCCTCCCCCCAACTTTTTCTTACTATTCAATACACCATGAATTGTCAAACTAATAGAGTAAGCTTATCTTCGAAAAGATCTAAACCTCCCAAACACTTCCTAGTTCATTTCACAAATATACATGGTCTCAATGATGTCCATTTCCACTTATAGTCTGCCAAACCCCATGTACTTTTTCTGTCAGAATCTCAGTTTTCGGTTGATTCAAATACTGCTCATTTCAGTTGCCCAAATTATTTGCTGTATGATTCCTTTCACCTCAAAGGTGGTACTTGTGCATATGTCTGTTCAGATATACCTTGTCAGAGAATTGGTAATTTGGAATCTCCTCTCTTCGATCTTCTTTGGCTTAAAATCTCTCTACTTCATTGTGTCAAATTTATCTGCTGTCTCTACCGTTCTCCCAACTCCACTAATCACTTGGAGCTCTTTGACTTCTTCACTTTGCAACTTGACTTTTTCCAGTCCAACTTTCCTAACAGTGACGTAATTTGCGTTGGTGATTTTAGTGTTCACAACTCCAAGTGGCTTCCATTTTCTAGTCACACCGACCCAGCTGGCCAAGATGGCGAGGCTTTTGCAATTTCTAATGACCATGCACAGATTGTACATTTACCTACAAGAATACTTGACAGTCCTAACCATACAGCCAACACACTTGATCTTTTTCTCACAAACAACCCTTCCAAGTACACTAGCATTAGCATTAGTAGAGGCATTTGATGCAAGAAAGCAAGCTTATGCAGCATCAGCCAAAAAAAAAAAAAAAAAACCCACTTCCACTTCACCCCTCTGTTCGTTCAAAATACCTGTCCAGCTGAGCCTTAAACTTATTTAGGCTATCAACCTCCACCACAAGGGATGGCAGTCTGTTCCACCAACCAACCACCCGCTGGCTAAAGGCAAATTTCCGCACGTCTATCCTACATCTGTCTTTCCTCAATTTGAATTTATGCCCTCTCAGGTGATTTTTCTGAGCTAGAGGAAGAATCCCATCAGCATTGAGCATGCTTAAACCATTCAAGGCTTTATACACCTCTATCAGATCACCTCGCTGGTGCCTAGTCTCCAGACACTGTAATTTGCAAAACTTAAGCCTTTCTTCGTAAGAGCACCCCTTTGTTCCATTCACTAATTTTGTTGCCCTTCTCTGTACTCGTTCCAGCAGCTCTACATCCTTCTTGAAATGAGGCCTCCAGACCTGTATACAGTACTCTAGGTGTGGCCTGACCATTGCCTTATACAATGGAATAATCACCTCCTTATCCCTGCTGGAAAAATTCCTGTATATCATTGACAATACTCCATGAGCTACTCTTGCAGCCCGTCTGCACTGCTCAGAGAACTTCATATCTGCCTACACAATCACCCCCAAGTCCCTTTCATTCTCTACCACTGTCAGTGTAGTACCACAGAGTTGATACGTTGCTCTGGGGTTGCTGTTTCCCATGTGTAGTACTTTACATTTGTCAATGTTAAACTTCATTTGCCACCTCTCAGCCCATCTGCTCAACCTTTCCAGATCCTGTTGCAGCAGCATAGTGTCAGTAGTGTCCTTGACAACCCTGCCAACCTTTGTATCATCTGCAAACTTGGACATTAAGCTTGATATACCATCATCAATATCATTTATAAATACAGAAAACAATAATGGACCCAACACTGAGCCCTGAGGGACTCCACTAATAACATTAGTCCACGATGAGCAGTGTCCATTGATTACCACTCTCTGTCTTCTCCCCCTCAACCACCCCTTTATCCATAGCAGCAATTTGCCTCCAATGTCACACTGCTCCAATTTGTGTAGCAGTCTTCCATGTGCAACAGTATCAAAAGCCTTTCTAAGATCCAAGTATATAATATCAAAGTTATTCCCTGCATTCAGTTCTTTTGTGACTGCATCATAGTATCCAATCAAGTTGGTCAGGCAAGACTTCCCCTTAACAAAACCATGCTGTGTCTGAGCTATAACTGAAGTCTTGTCTAAATGATCCTGCAGTGCTTCTTTAACCAGTGCCTCCATTAAATTTCCTGGAACAGAAGTTAAGCTCACAGGTCTATAATTATTTGTGTCAGCCTTTGATCCTCCTTTGTGAATTGGGGTCACATTTGCACATTTCCAGTCTATGGGTACCTCCCCTGAGTCCAAGGAAGCTCTCATAATTATGGCTAAGGGTTTGCTTACCTCCTTTGCTGCCTCCTTTAATATAACTGGATAGATCCCATCCACCCCGGGTGCCTTTCTTGTGTTTATCTTCAACAGTTTCTCCTCCACTTTACTCCCAGTTATTTCAAGATTCTGTAGCTTACTGCTAGAGTTGAATACACCTCTGGCATTCCCCTTGCTGAATAACTCCTCATGTGTGAATGTCGATGCAAAATATTCATTTAGTTTGTTAGCTACATGAGCAGGATCATCAACAGCTGACCCATCAATATCAAGTGGACCAATCTGATTCATCCCCTTCCTTCTAGAGTTTACATAAGTAAAGAACTGTTTGCTGTTTTTCTTTGCATCCCTTGCCAAGGATTTCTCGTAATCTGCCTTCGCCTGCCTAACCTCCTTTGTAACCTGGTTGCATATCAACTTGTATCTATCATAGGCTTCTGTGTCATGTGTTAATTTGTAAGTATCCCATGCATTTTTCTTCTCTGCCATATGCCTCATTAGTTCATCTGACATCCATTTTGGCCTAAACCTTGAACAATATTTCTTAGTTGGTATGTAAAGCCTAGTAGCTTCCAAGATAAGTTCTTTGAATGTTTCCCATTTTGAATTTGCTGTTGGTAACATCATCAGTTGGTCCCACTGTATAGAATTTAAATACTGTCTCAGTCCATCGTAGTCGCCTTTACGGAAGCAATAACCCTTCCCTTTACCCCTAATGGTAGTTACCTCTTTCAGTAAATCCCACTTCAGCACACTGTGATCACTGCTACCTAGTGGTTCATTTATCTGCAGATTCTTAATGCATGAAGAATCACTGCTGATAATCAAATCAAGAGTATTACTCTCTCTGGTTGCCTTCCGAACATGCTGATGTAGAAAACAATCATCCAATAAATCCACAAAAGCCCTGCTAGTGTGTGAGTAACCAGCCCCCAAATTCCAGTCAGTATCTGGGAAATTAAAATCTCCCATTATAAGACTCTCTGATTTACTGGCCCACTCTATTTCCCTGTACAGTTTCTTATTATACTCATCAGAGTCATTAGGCGTATAGCACACTCCTACTCTCAATTTTGATCTCCCAATGCTTATGTCACACCAAACTGACTCAACACTGCACTGTCGAGCGATGTCGACTGGCTTCACTTCCTTGGTTTTTATGTGTTTCTTAACTAATAGCATAACCCCATACACGGTCGAAGTGAGTGGTCCTTTAGGTACCTCAGGTCACAACTTGGTGATTGTCTCTTCTCCAATGGAGCCTTTATCTCAAGGCTATTCCCAACCTCAAGTTGTTTGGCATTACAAGAATACAAATGGGATGACCTGCGAGATTTCTTTTCATCTTTTTCTTGGTCTGACTACTGTTTCAAAACTTCTGATGTCAACGTTTGCTCTGATCGTGTCACTGAAATTATTCTTGTAGGAATGCGATTCTTTATTCCACACTCAATTTTAAAATCTCATCCTTTATTTAAACCTTGGTTTCAAGAATACAAATGGGATGACCTGCGAGATTTCTTTTCATCTTTTTCTTGGTCTGACTACTGTTTCAAAACTTCTGATGTCAACGTTTGCTCTGATCGTGTCACTGAAATTATTCTTGTAGGAATGCGATTCTTTATTCCACACTCAATTTTAAAATCTCATCCTTTATTTAAACCTTGGTTTTCCGATAAATGTGCTAAGGCAGTTCAAAGAGAAGAATGTTGCATATTGTAATTGGCTTGTTTCCAATTCTCCAGGTTTATTTTCTGCCTACACCAAAGCTTGCAACAATTGTAAAGCAGTCATTAATCAGTCCAAACTAGATTTTGAACAGGCTAAGAGTAGAAAACTTGCTTCTTGCCCTAATGCTAGCCGAACATTCTGGTCTCTTGCCAAAGCTATTGGCCGCAACTTTTGCCGATCTCTGCTCCCACCTCTGTCAGAACCAGATGGTTCTGTTGTCACTTCAGCCAATTATAAAGTTGACCTTCTAGCATCCCATTTTTCTTCCAACACATATATTAATGATCTTGGTAAAACATCTCCCAACAACGCTCCATTCAATGCTTCCTGTGGTCTTCCGTAAAAGGATTTCAGAAGGATTTTGATGAATCTTGATGCGAAGAAAGTTCCAGGTCCTGATGGTATTTCTCCACTTGTTCTCAAAACCTGCGCTCCCGAACTTACTCCTGTTTGCTGCCTTTTTTCACTTTCTTATTCCAAAGGTGTTTTTCTTTCTGCTTGGAAATTTGCTCATATCCAGCCAGTTCCTAAAAAGGGTGACAAGTCCTTCCCATCCAATTATCGTCCCATTGCAATTACTTCTACTCATTCTAAAGTAATGGAGAAATCAATTAACCACGAACTCTTAGACTACCTAGAAACCTTCTGTCTGATCAATGATCACCAGTATGGATTCCGTCAGTGTCGATCCACTGGTGATATTCTGGCTTCTGTTACCCATTTATGGACAAATTCAATGGAAAAGTTTGGTGAAACACAAGCAGTTGCTCTTGACATCTCAAAGGCTTTTGATCGTGTTTGGCATAACGGTCTTCTAAACAAGCTTCCATCTTATGGTTTGCCAGTTGTTTTTTGTAATTGGTTATCCAGTTTTCTCTCTGATCGCTCACTGATTGTTATGGTAGATGGCTCTCTGTCTTCTAACTTCTCCACTCATGCTGGTGTTCCCCAAGGTTCAGTCCTTTCCCCCACTCTTTTCCTCTTGTATATTAATGGCTTTATGTGGGTTACAGAGCTTGGCAACCAGGTGCCACAGAGGTGATGTGATTAAGGTTTGAGGCTCTGAGAGGGGTTAGTAAAATGAACAAAGGTGGAATTTTTCCTGTTATAGGGAATTCTAGAACTTGGGGGGGGGTCATAAATTCAAATTACAGGGGAGGAGGTTTAGATGAGATTGTAGAAAGTTTTCTTTTGGTCATTTAGTCATTGATTGCTGGAACAAGTTGCCTTCACAGGTAGTCGAGGCTGACAGTTTGAATAAATTCAAAGGTTAACTGGATAGTTATCTAATGGGAAGGGAAGCAAATAATTTGAAGCTTGAGTCTTCTATATCCACTGCAACTCCAGCTCCTTGTGCTGGCATTTCTGTTCTCGGTAGCTCCTTGTGCTGGAATTTCTGCTCCTGGCGCTTGTATTTCTCTTCTCGGCAGCTCCTGGCATTGCTGGCTTTCCAACAGACTGCAAACAGATGCAGATCTTTCCAATGAAGTTTGGAATTTGTCTGAAATTTAATTATATGTATTTTTATTTTTTATGTAATTTGATTATTTTTAAATTTTTTCATATCAATTTGGTCATGGCAGGTTTTTTTTCCTCCCTGTACTTGGGCAAACAGGAGAGGAAGTATATTAGAGTACTGCTAAATTATGTGTAACTGACAGTGGGATTGCTTTAAGTAATAAATATCAATCAATCAATCCCCCCCCCCTCCCTGGCCAGTGCAGGAAAAGCAAGCTTGTGGCCTCCTTGCACTATATGACTATTACTACTGTTACTATTTTCTAAACTTAGCCATTCAGTTTAATCTCAACTGTATGTTTATTAGTTCTCTCTGTGTATATGTATCTCTTCACAACTCCACATTGACAAGTCTTGCATACATGTGAAGCATGCACAGACTGTCCAAAGCTAACAATACCAATACTGCATGAAAACTACATTTAATTTATGAATTTCTTTTTTCCATGCGATATAATGGGGAAGAAACTATTAATTTGCCAGATTTCTATTGGTCCAATTTTAATGAAATTTGGAATGGCTCAACAAATATTTTCTAAATGGTTCAATTATAAAATTTCATGATAATCCATTCACTGACAGTCCCTCTGTTGTGTAGACGGATGTGGAGAATACAATAGGTATATGTGCATATATATGTGTAAATGTGCAAAAAAAAGTTTTTTGTTTTTATATATATATTTATTATTTTTATTTATTTTATTTTTAAAATTTTTTTGTGGTCTTATGCTTTTACCTCAACCTCAAATACAAAAGTGATATGTGGTTTGCATCTCAAATATAAGTGATATAGTGGTCTGTGTTTCAACACTAAGGTGGTGAAACACTGACATAATTAACATATAAATAACAAATACTTAATATTTACAACATAATACTTTGATAAATGAATTGACAAGAAAATCATGTCAGCAACATGTTACCTGTCTTCATGACTTTATATAATTTATTAAGAAACTTGCAAGAATTTCTCTATATTTAGATACAGGCAAGAAAATCGGTTGCACAAGAAACAGAAGTTATGAAAGTTGGGAAAGACAGTAAATAAAAAGATTGTAGATTAAATATCAAAAAATGAGCAGTAATTTTGTATTTGTCTTTATTGAGGATGGAAGATTAGATATGGAAATAAATAATGGAGTGAGTAAAGTAGAAAATGCCAGTTTAAGATGGTATTGAGCTTATTGATAAAAACTTAGAATTTTCTGAAACGAGAATTTAAAAATAAAATGGAAGCAATGGCAAGGATATAATTACAAATGAGGAAATTATAAAAAAGAAAATGTTGATAATAAATATTCAGAGGTTAGTAGTAGTAATGGCAAATGATGCAAGAAAGCATGCTTATATAGCATCAAACAAAAAAAAAAAAAAAAACAGTTAACCCATCAAGAAATTTTCTAGTTCTCCATTGAATTTGTTCAACCCATCCACTTCCACAACAACAGATGGAAGCCTGCTCCAACAATCAACCACCTGCTGGCTGAAGGCAAACTTCTGCACATCCTGCAACCTTCCTTCCTCAACTTGAATTTATGCCCCCTCATGTGTATCCTCAGCAAGTGGAAGAATACTATTAACAATCATCTTACTCAATGCTGTCAAGGCTTTAAACAACTCAATCAGATCTCCGTGCAATAGCCTGGTCTCAAGACGCTGCAATTTGTAGAACTGAAGCCTTTCTAAGTAAAAGCAATCCTTTTGTTCCCTTCACCAATCTGGTTGCCCTTCTCTGCATCCGTTCCAGCAGATCTACATCCTTCCTAAGTGAGATCTCCAGACTTGTATACGGTACTCAAGATGCATCCTAACCCATGGCCTTATACAAAGGAATAATCACCTCTTTATCCCTGCTAGCAAAGTTACTGTATGTCATTGACAAACCAATGAGCTCTCCTGGCAGCATGTCTGCACTGCTCAGAATGTCTGACTGCGCAATTATCACCACGTCTTTTTCATTCTCCACTACCCTGAATAACCACACAGTTGATAAGTTGCTCTGGGGTTACTGCTACCTATGTGCATTACCTTGCATTTGTCAATGTTAAACTTCAACTGCCATTTCCCAGCCCATCAACCCAATTTTCCTAGATGTTGTTGCAGTAGCTCACCTGACAACTGCCATTAGCCACCCTGCCAACCTTTGTATCATCCCAAACTTAGACATTAAGCCTGATATACTTTCATCAACATCATTGATAAATATTAAAAACAATGGACCAGCACTGAATCCTGGGAACTCCACTAATAATATTAGTCCATGAAGAGCAGTGCCCACTGATAACCACTCTGTCTTCTTCCACTAATTAGTGCCCACTGATAACTTTTTCCACTAGAGCAGTGCCCACTGATAACTACTCTCCGTCTCTTTCACTTTCAGATGATTTTTTTTTTTTTTTGGTCAGGGAACTGTCATAATGAAAACTTCATTATTATTAAAGATCAAATCGTTCTTAATTTTATTAGTTTTCACTTCAGTTGTGCTTAAAGCAAGATGACCATCTTACAAAGGTAATGGTTGTGTGTAAAGTTTTTCTATTATACTTGACAGCCTAACTTCATCTTAATAATAAAAGTCCCTTTCTTTACATATAAGTTTTTAATTATACTTAGCCACTTTATTGACTTAATTTTTAGATTAAATTATTTTCTATAAGTAGCTTATAGACATAGTCAAGTTCCGTGGTTTATTTTGAATTTAGATGGCGCTATTTGGAAAGTAAATAATACCTCGTGTCCATAGATTAACCGTTCATAACTTGCCGCCATTGTTATATGATACAACATGTGCTAGCATAAGGTTTAACGGAAAACTAGATAGCGAGTATAGTAGTATCAATTAATCAGTAAAATTTTTATTAATCTTATTAAATTTCATTATCAATTATTGTACTTTTTTAACTAAATAAATATAGCGACTTAGTTATTACAAACATAACATCATAAATTAATACATATAAGTTGACAGGGGATAAGAAAGTCATATAACGTAACTCGAGATAATATTCAGTACCGAAATACATATATATATAGTGTTATAACTGCATTGGGATATAGGTTTAGGATTATATTTTGTATTGGAATTTTATTGAACTTGAATAGAAATCATGACTCAGAGCAGCAAAGCAAAAGGCTCAAACTAATGGAACTGCTGTGGCTCAGGGGAAACGTAAGGGGGGGGCAGTTGTCCTCTGAATTACAGTCTATTGAAATGCACTGCTTGTTTGATGTTTGTGGAGCAGTCAGAAACGGGACATGATATTGCCAAGGGGAATGTCAGTGTGTGCGCGATGCAAGGAGTGCGAGGAAATCAGGCGCCAACTCGGCATTGTTATGGGCTTATATGAGAACTTGAAGGATAGGGTGGATGCCCTCGAAGGATTTAAATTGAGGGGCCCATCAAGCTCTCAGCTGCCCACATCAATGCCAGAGCTTGTACTTGAACTTTACACAACACAGAGGCAACTCCCAAGGCAGAATGCGCTGTTCCCGAAAGAACTAGTTGTTGTAGGTGACTCTATTGTCAGGGAAACGGGGAACAGGACCAGGGTATGTCTGCCAGGGGCAAAGGTTGATGACGTTTGTAGGGCAGATATCATCTTTATCTTTTAAGGGCACAAGAGTGATATTGTTATATGTTGGCACTAATGATATTAAGAGTAGGAGACTAGCAGAATTACTTAACAAGTACAATACAATGTCTGCAGTGATGGGATACACTTAAATAGAAAGGGTGCAAGAATATTTGCTGATGCTATCGAGGCAGAGTTAGTTGGGTCGGAAAACTGCTAGCTTCGGGCTGATACACGGACTAATAGATTAACAGTAGCCTCTGGCAGAGGTAAAAGTAATTCTTGCACTACTTCTATTGAAATGTAATTGAGCAGCAGCCTGGAAAGCAAGGCAATGGGAATTTCCACAATTGCTGGGAGTCATAGTGGAAAAAGTAAATACATGGGCTGTGTTAGGGTAACTAAGAGTAGAAACAGGTGTATGTATACTTGCATGTACACCAATGCTGGGAGTATAGTTAATAAATTCGATGTGTTTGAAGTGCTAGTCAAGACATCAAAGGCAGCTATTGTTGGGATATCAGATCAGAGACATGGTGTCACACAGACATAAGCAGTGCAGAAATTGGCCTGACAGTTTAAGGTGATACCCCTCTACTCGAACAGACCGCTACCGCAATACATGTAGTGGTCCTTTTTCCTTGATGTCGCAGGAACAGAAGAATGTTTGACTAGAATTTGGGGAGTACAATGTGTACAGAAAGGATAGACAGGACAGGAAGGGAGGAGGGGTTATGCTGTTAGTTAAGAAACACAAAATCTAATGAAGTACATCCAATTGATGTTGGTGGACAATGCAATGTTCAGTCTGTTTGGTGTGATATAAGCACTGGGAAAGGAAAAATGAGAGTAGGTGTGTGTTATAGGCCTAACGAATCTGATGAGTATAATGAGCAATTGTGCAGAGAAGTAGAGTGGGCCAGTAAATTAGTGTCTTATGATGGGGGATTTTAATTTCCCGTATATTGACTGGAATTTGCGGGTTGGTCAGTCATACACTAGCAAGGCTTTTGTGGATTTATTGGATGATTGTTTTCTACAGCAGCATGTGTTCGGGAGTAATAATCTTGATCAGATTATCAGTAATGATTCTTCCTGCATCAAGAATCTGCAGATAAAGGAACCGCTAGGTGGAAGTGATCACAGTGTGCTGAAGTGGGATTTACTCAAAGAGGTAACTACCATCAAGGGTAAAGGGAAGGGTTTTTGCTTTCGTAAAGGTGACTACGGTGGTCTGAGACCGTATTTAAATTCTATACGGTGGAACCAACTGATGATGTTACCAACAGCAAATTCAAAATGGGAAGCATTCAAAGAATTAACCGTGGAAGCTACTAGGCTTTTCATACAAACTGAGAAATATTGTTCAGGGTTTAGGCCTAAATGGATGTCAGATGAACTAATGAGACATGTGATAGAGAACAAAAATGCATGGGATACGTATAAATTAACAGGTGACATGGAAACCTATGGTAGATATAAAGTGGTCTGTAACCAAGTCACAAAGGAGTTTAGGCAGGCAAAGGCAGATTACAAGAAATCTTTGGCAAAGAATTCGAAGAAAACAGCAAAGAGTTCTTTACTTATGTAAACTCTAGAAGTAAGAGGATGAATCAGATTGGTCCACTGAATATTGATGGTTCAACTGTCGATAATCCTGCTCAGGTGGCTAACAAACTAAATGAGTATTCTGCATCTACATTCACACATGAGGAGTTATTCAGGAATGGGAATGCTAGAGGTGAGTTAAACTCTGGCAGTGAGCTAGATGATTTTGTAATAACTGAGAGAAAAAGTGGAGGAGAAATTGTTGAAGATAAACATAAAAAAGGCACCCGGGGGTGGATGGGATCTATCCAGTTATATTAAAGGAGGCAGAAAAGGAAGTAAGCAAACCCTTAGCCATAATTATGAGAGCTTCCTAGGACTCTGGGAAGTACCCATGGACTGGAGATGTGCAAATATGACCCCAATCCACAAAGAAGGATCAAAGGGACATTACAGACCTGTTAGTTTAACTTCTGCTCCAGGGAAATTAATGGAGGAACTGGATAAAGAAGCATTGCAGGATCATCTAGACAAGACTTCAGTTATAGCTCGGACACAGCATGGGTTTGTTAAGGGGAAGCCTTATCTGACTAATTTGATTGGATACTATGATGTAGTCACAAAGGAACTGGATGCAAAGAATAACTTTGATATCATATATTTGGATCTTAGAAAAGTCTTTGATACTGTTGCACATGGAAGACTGCCGCACAAATTGGAGCATTGTGGCATTGGAGGCAAATTGCTGCTATGGATAAAGGGATGGTTTAGTGGGAGAAGACAGAGTGGTAATCAATGGACACTGCTCTTTGTGGACTAATGTTATTAGTGGAGTCCCTCAGGGTTCAGTGTTGGGTCCATTGTTGTTTTCTGTATTTATAAATGATATTGATGATGGTATATCAGGCTTAATGTCCAAGTTTGCAGATGATACGAAGGTTGGCAGGGTTGTTAATGACAATACACTGGATCTAGAAAAGTTGAGCAGATAGGCTGAGAGGTGGCAAATGAAATTTAACATTGACAAATGTAAAGTACTACATATGGGAAGCAGTAATCCCAGAGTAACATATCAACCCTGTGGTACCAAACTGACAATTGTAGAGAATGAAAAGGACCTGGGGGTAATTGTGCAGGCAGATATGAAGTGTTCTGAGCAGTGCAGACGGTCTGCAATAGTAGCTCATGGTGTCTTGTCAATGATATACAGCAATTTTTCTAGCAGGGATAAGGAGGTGATTATCCCCTTGTATAATGCAATGGTCAGACCACACCGTGAGTACTGTATACAGGTCTGGAGGCCTCATTTTAAGAAGGATGTAGAGCCGTTGGAACGAGTACACAGAAGGGCAATAAGATTAGTGAATGGAACAAAGGGTTGCTCTTACAAAGAAAGGCTTAAGTTTTGCAAATTACAGTGTCTGGAGACTAGGCACCTGCGAGGCGAGTCTGATTGAGGTGTATAATGCCTTGAATGGTTTGAGCATGCTCAATGCTGATGGGATTCTTCCTGTTGCTCAGAATAATCGCCTGAGAGGGCATAAATTCAAATCGAGGAAAGATGGTTGTAGGATAGATATGCAGAAGTTTGCCTTTAGCCAGCAGGTGGTTGATTGGTGGAACAAACTTCCATCTCTCGTTGTAGAAGTTGATAACTTAAATAGATTCAAGGCAGAACTTGACAAACATTTGGAGGGAGTGGATGGGTGAAATAAGGTGTTTTTTTTTTTTTTTTTGGCTGATGCCTATATAAGCTTGTTCTGTTGCATCATGTGCCTATGCTAATGCTATACTTGACAGCCTGACTTCATCTTAATAATAAAAGCCCCTTTCTTTACATATAATTTTTGATGGTCTTTCTGATAAATCAGTGCATACTTTCTTCCTCTTCATACAGTTATTATTTTAGTATTACCTGTGATGCAATGAGGCTCCAGTCTTTTGCTTTGTCAGCCATAATAAAAAAATAAAATGTTACCCACATTCTCTAAGCTGTCAACTTCAGCTGCCCATGGAGGCAATTTATTACAGTAATTAACAATTTTCTGCCTGAAAGAAAACTTCCTACAATCCAGTCTGAAACCTCTCTCCATCCCATCCCCTTAATTTGAATTTATTACCCTTAGTTCTGCAATCATAAGTGAAAATTTTTGCCCTCATTCATTTTGTCTTCTCTCAGAGTGTTACAGACCTCAATTAGTTCTCTTCTATATGATGCCTAGTTACTAGGTCTTACAATACTGAGATTCCAGGATCCTGAATACTGGGATCCCGTCATTTTTTTCCCGCTATTCAAATCCCAGCATTGATACAAAAATACCGGTTTTTCGGTATTTTTGTATCAATGCTGGGATTTAATACTGCTGAATTTGCAAATGAGGGATTGTTATACAAATGCAATGGAAACTGTAAAACAAAATCTTAAAAATATATTTCTCTTAGTAAGGCCTGGTAGTGCAATTAAGGAATATGGTGAACAATGGTATGGCGGGTGCGGAAGGGTTAAAATTAAAAGCTTCTGAACAATAGTTTAATCCCTCTATTACACCTCTACTTGAGGATTTGACACTTAGTGCATTTTGGGAAAGTGTGTCGGTATAGAGCAGTTCAAAGGTATTGTGAAAAAGTGATCTTGAGGTAAAAGATGCAAGTGTTTTGTTGTGTGGGAAAAATATTCTGTTTTTCCCACCAAAGGAAGAAGAGTGAGTTTAAAGACTAACACCATGATTGGGTCAGTTTTAAATTAGATAGGGGGAGATATGTAAATATGTGAAAACCCCTCTGGGGTTTGCAAATAAGCTGCTTGCATATAAAATAGTACAAGGGGCAATTCTAACTTGCAATCAATTCAATAAATAAATAAATGAGAAGGAAATAAGGTGCTCACACCAAAAGAGGGGTTTGTGGTTGTTGTTCGAAGGGGTTGCAGACTTCCAGTGGTAGTTCTAGGTTCAGTTGGGTCCGGTTCTGGGAGTGTCCAGCAGTGAAGGGTTCCACGGGGCATGTTCCTGTGCTAGAAGTTAATCCGAAGTTGAATAACAAGCCAGTCAGATAGTCCCTGGCTTCTACTACTGCTGTGGTAATTTCCTTCAGTATTAACAGAGAACTGTTCTCGAAATCCTGAAATAAGACAGTACTGGGAGGGAGGGAGGGAGGGAGAGAGGGAGAGAGAGAGAGAGAGAGAGAGAGAGAGAGAGAGAGAGAGAGAGAGATTTGGAAATGGTACTTAGATGAAGTGAGATGAGAGATTAATTTAGAGTAAAGTTGAAGAAACACAAGAAATAAGGAAATGCTTAGTATTGAGTTGGTTTATTGGTTGAAGTTGTAAAGAAAATTGCTATTGCTAAATTAAGAGAGATTACATGGAATTGTTAGTATTAAGTTAGCGATTTATGAATTGCTGTTGTGAAGAGATTAATCTTGGTGATTAAGAGAAAATATGAGGAAGTCATTAAGATTGAATTAGTTTAGTATTTGAAGCTGTACAGAAAGAGTTGATTATTAATTGAGAGAAATTTTATGGAAATGATAGCATATATTAACAGATTAAATGAGAAAAATGAATAGATTAGATGTAAATGAATACCATTTATATATTGTAAGTAGATTTATGATAAATCACTTTTGTTTTATATTTGTGTCATTGCTCTTGAGAAAATGACAGCTCACATATTTTATATATATATAATATACAGTGTATATCCCTCAGCTCCTGGAAATTCTAATTTTTTAATGCAGTCAGGTAGCTTGTGGGTCGTAGTGCTTGATGGGAACTGCTGTACGAAAATCATAATGGCCACTGACGGCGATACTAAGGTACAGGGAAATAAAAATTAATAAATAAATAAATAACCCCCCCCCCCCCCCCCACAAATTAGATTTGGTTTCCTCACCAAGCTTAACCATCACAACCTTTCTTTCATTAATATGGATATAGTGCCATAAAAAGTCAAAAAGGAAATAAGATTTTTTGAAGATGAGGGAATAAGGGGGTGAGGTTAAACTGCAACTCGTCTACTACTATCTCAGTACAAAACACCAACCAGCACAGAATCCAAAAGGACGTTTTCGGCAACTAATTAAATATCTACCAAAGTTAGATCCAGTTTAAACGATGGAACACTATTGAGTTTCTTAAGAGCTCACTTTATTTGGACAGGTAGTGTGGATGCTTATTTTTTTGTGTTTAGAATAACTATGTTTTATAATTTTTAAATATTTATTATAATATTTAAAAATATTTAGAAGATTTATTATAATAATTACATTTTGATTTAAAACATGGACTCAAGTAATTACTTGTTTTTTCCTTACTTTATTGTACCTAATCGTCATCAAAATTTATTGTGAAAAATATTTATTTTTTATTTTTTTTTGGAATACCTGTATTCCGGTTTCATAAATTAAAAATACCAAAATACTGGTATTAAGATTTTGACCGTGGATTGTGAGCCTCTTTAGCTCACATATATGAAGTCTTTCCTCATATGGATGTCCGTTTGCTGATCTCATCAGGTGTGTTATCCACCTCTGGACCCTTTCAAGTAGCTCAGTTTTTTTTTTTTTTTTTTTGGTATGGTCTTCATACTGTTACACAGTATTCCAAGTCTGGTTGTACAGTGGAATTGTCACTTCTCCATCTTTACAAAATCACTGATTGGCTGTCATGAGCTCTCTGCACTGCAGAAAACTTCATGATTGCCTATTTTGTAACCACCCAAAACCCTTTCTTCTTCCTCCTTTTTTTTTTTTAATTCAGTCCCACCATGTGTATAAGTTATTTTGGGGTTATTCTCCAAGAGTAACCTTACATTTTGTTGCATTAACACATAGCTGCTACTGCTCTGATTATTTCTGAAACCTATTCAAGTCATCCTGAAGAAGTGGTGCTTGGTTGATAACTGACAACTCTCCTGCTCTTTATATGAACTGCAAATTTTTTTTTTTGTCATTTTTACTTTTGTAAAATTTTAAAATTAAAAAAAATTAAAAATTACATATTACTAAAATTACAAATTTTGTAATTTTTGAACCGCACCCTTTTTTCCCTTAATCTTTAAGTTGCATTTAAAAGTTTTCCTGTAGCATGAAATATTCTACGTGGGCTGGGGGATGGCAGCCATGTAATTAAGCTTAAAAGTAATGAGAGATGTTTTGTGATGGGCAGTGAAGTCTAAGATTCTGGCATATTTTTAGAGGCCCTTTTATAATGCTTGTCATATCATACAAATAAATAAATTTTCTTATTTGGTCAGAGGAGTTCACAAGATAGACAGAATACAAGAAACAGTACCGTATTCAGCAGTCACAGGCTTGAAACCTGGTCATTCAAGGCACTTGTACTTATGCACTCAGCTACAGGCAAGCCTGATATGCACAAGCTTCCAGAGTATTTTAATATGAATGAGATAAATCATGTTGGTTTTAGGGCAATAGCACAAGTCTCGAATGGTCTGGTAATTGCAATGGTCTGGCAATTGGTCTGGTGCCCTCTGTGATTTTAGGGTCCTGGAGCAGCTTCACCACTCTGCTCCAATAAATCTGGCATTGGCAGCAAGTAATTATAATTTGTTAAATAGTTAGAAAAGTTCCATATTTTTGATTTCAAAGTTAAAAAAATCGTTTTCATCATTGGCCATCTTCAATGGTCTTAGGAAAATTAGGTTTTTTGGATTTCTCATTGAATAACATCTAGTTCAAAATGGTTCAGTTTGAAGGTTGGCAGAACCTTCATTGTTGGAATGCACTATAAAAATCAGTGATATGTCATTATATATTTATCTGTAGTAGAAGAAACAAAAGTAGTGTAAATGGTATCAATTTAGTTGTCACATATTGTGCTGCCTTCACAAGTTACCATGTATTGCACTATATCGAATAAGTAATGCTTCGCCAGTGGAGAAGACTATTATTACTTATTCTCGTATTCTACTATGGATAAATATATGGTGATATATCATTGATTTTTATAGTGTATTACCAATCCTAGCCTATTTTGCTGTGTGTGTGTGTGTGTTTATTCTGTTAGTATTACTACTATGCACACCATTTGGCATCTCTCATATTGTGGAATTTTACTTCGCAGCTGGGTTGGCATGATTGCAACACTTGGGTACCTACCGACCCACCCACCGACGCTAGGCCAACAAGCCTTGAAACGGTGCAGTCTGGTTAGTGTATCCCCAAGAATAAGTAACAAGTCTTCTCCATTGGTGAAGCATTACTTATTCGAGGTGGTGCAATACATGGTAAGTTACTTGTGAAGGTAGTCACAATATGAGATACAAGTAAATCGATGCCACTTACACTGCTTTTGTAGTTTGTTCTACTATGATTAAATATATGGTGATATATCACTGATTTTTATAGTGTATTACCAATCTGTAGCCTGTTATGCATTTATTCTATTGTTGGAATGCAAAGAAGGCATTGAAATTTTAGCTTTTTTCCATCTGTCAGATAGCTGTTTGAAGTTCTTCATATGTGACCAACCACTTATATGATCACTCCTTTTCAGGAAACAAAGGAGAATATTCGATAGAATCTAATGAATTGAAATGGAAGTGATGTATGACTATGCTGTCTTGACTCCACTTAAAAAAATAAACTCAAAATCAACAGAACAGTGCTTTGAAGGCATTTGCTAATCTTTATTATTTCTGCTGAGAACTCTGAATATTAATACTGCAATTCTTGCCCCATTTAAATTATTTACAATCCAGGAAATCAGAGCTCATTCCCTGATAATGAGATTATCAGGTTTTTTTTTTTTTTTTCATTTAGATTTCTTTTTCTTAGGTAAAAAAAAATTGTGTATATATAAAAACAGGTGTGTTTTTCTGAACTAACCTAACATGAAATCTGTTAGGTAAAAGATATTTCCAGCTTATCACATTACTTAATTACATTGACAAAAAAATAAAATAAAATAATAAAAACTTAAGTTGGAAGTTACCAAAAATAACTTCTGACCAGAATTTCAACTTTGTAACTTGTTGCTACCCATATTTGATAAATATCAAGACCACACATCAAAACAAATCTCACTGTGGCCCAGAATTCATAGTTTTACTACTGTGATAGAATATCTTTATAGGGGGTGGATGTGTTTATAAACTTATACCAGTGGTGTACATGTATTATTTTTTAATATAGTTTCCTTGGAGCTGCACATGCCTTGTATACAATGCAGTTATCTCATTCTTGTAGAATTATTGATTTGTAAAGGCCTGAAAAGATGTTTTTATAGCTGGTGCAACTACTTCATATGTTTTAAATCTTTGCCCATCAAATTAAATTTAAGTTATAGAAACAAAGAAGTCTGAAGGGGCAAGATCTGTTGAATAAATGGGTGTGGCTGCAGTTTATACCAACACTGATGCATTTCAGTCATAGGAACTGTTGATGTGTGAGCAAGAGCATTATCTTGGAAAAACAAGACACCTTTTGTGGATTCCTTTTCTTTTAGAATTGATATTACTCATAATTGAGGTAATGGGTCATTATAGTATATTTCCGTTACAATTTTACCTGTTGGAATTTAGTCCACCATTATTATTATTTCTCGGAAATTCCAGAGGATTGCTGCCTTCACTGTTTTTGCCATCTTTGGGGGCAGTGAACTCAGATGCTTCTATTGTTTAAACTACTGCTTTGATGATGGCTGATAGTGGTGAATTCTTGTTTCATTCACAATTACAAATCTTGCCAAAATTTTTTTTTTTTTCTGGATCTGTTTTGTGACATGCCAAAATTTGTGTGGGGCTTGTACCAGTCACATTTTTGATTAGGTTTTAGAAGCTGTGGATATCATGGAGAAACCTTTGATAAACCCAATTTCTTTGTCAGGTTGTTTTGCAACCATTCAGATTGTATTGCATCAATGTTTTCTTAGCAGTTAATCATTATTGATTGCCCAGTGCAAGGCCACAGCTTAGGCCTCAATCTCCTGGGGGGGGATGTGGCTGAACATTATTTTTGTGAAGATAAAAATATATAATTACACATTTTAGGGCTTCTTCACGTGCTTTGGTTTATGACCTCATGTCTAAATCCAGCTATGTGTTAGTGTCATCTTTGTTTTTCTCCCAATTTGCATTTTATTGTCCTTCCCATTTGAATTTTATTGTCCTTCCCATTTGAATTTTATTGTCTGTTCTTTCATGGAACAATTATACCCAGAATATGTATCACAGATTTATTTTGGCATTCTGCCCTACTCCTCAATATTTTGGCATGGCACTGAAGTTTATCTATTGTCTGAAAAAGGGAAAACATATTAAAGAGAATGTTAAGCTAAACCTAATAAAGTTATGAACCTATATTCACAATGTTATTTTCATTATCTCTATATTAGACTATGAGCTTTACATCGAAACATTTAATATTTTTATGCCAAGTTACTCTAAAATGACCACCCTGTTATTGGAAGCAACACAGGGCTAGTTACTGTTGGGAAAAATATTTATGCAAATTTTAGTTTCCAATTAACAATAAAGAGGATGCAAATCCTGCTGTTATTAATGCTATCTGCTTAACAATTTTTACTGATAGAATGTGAAAGAGAATTTTGAGCAATTCATTACCTTTCAAATAAGGCACAGTTCAGATGTTGAATATGTGGGATCATTGAGTGAAGTGATTATTTGTAAAAAAAATGCTTTAGGATAGGCAAAATTCTGCATCAACGCTTTGAATTTCTGACGTGCAGTATTATTGCTGTAAGTTGTATGGTGCTTTATTCTGAAAGAGAACACTTTGCAAAAGAGAATTGCTAAAAGCTTTATGCTTGCTTTTGGTATATTTGTGTTGGTATTATTGCACATTGCTTAGGGCAACTTGGAAGAATATCATATGTGAGAAATTCAGAAGTACCATTGCAAGATTTAACATTCACGTTGTAGTGTTTTAACAAAATAATTCCTGTGCTGAGCTACTGCACACATACAACTGTGGCATAAGCTTTATTTGAAATGTATTAAATTACTTAGTGAGACACTTTGTACACATGTTTTTGTATGAATGTTCATTGACCTGTCTAATAAACATTTAAAAAAAAAGAAAAGTTGATTCATTTTATGGTTAAGCCTAGTACCGAGCATCATCAGCCATTTCCAATCCACTGCAGGATGAAGGCCTCTCCAGCAACTTTCCAGTTTTCTGTTTTGTGAAATGGCCATCCATTTACTACCCACAAACTAATGAATTTCATCTATCCATCATCATTGTCTTCTAGGTTTTCTTCTAGCTCCTCTTGGGTGCTATTCTGTTATTTTCTTAGTCCATCTGTCATGTCTTCGAGCTATGTGTCCTGACCAAGACCATTTTGGTTCTTTCGTTTTGATAAGAATGTCCTTTACTTGATTTTGCTGCCTAATCCATGTGTTTCTCTTCTTATCTAACAGTTTGATTCACAATATAATTTGTTCCATTCTTTACTGTGTAGTTCTCAGCTTCTCTTCCATTTCTTTTGGTGAGTGCCCAAGTTTCACTTCCACAAGTCATTGTGGAGAGTATACATTGGTTCATTATTTTACATTTCAGACAAACTGGGATATTGCTTTTCAGTATGTGACTATTTCCTGAATGCTATCCATCCAAAATCTATTCTTCTCTTGACTTCCAGCCATTTATCATTATTACAGCTAATAACTTGTCCCAGATAAGTATATGAATCCGCCTTTTCAATTACTGCCCTTTCAATCATTATTTCTCTTTCCGTGGCATACTCGTTCATCATTACTTTTGTTTTAGCCATATTCATCTTTAGTCCAAAATTCTTACTAACTGTGCATAACTGATTAAGATTTTCCTCTAATTCTTTGGGATCGTGGCTTATAACCACAATGTCATCTGCAAATCATAAGGTACTCTCCGCTCACATTGACTCCTTTCTGCGACCAGTCTAATCTTCTGAAAGCTTCCTCAACGGCAGCAGTAAACAACTTTGGAGATATTGTGTCTCCTTGTTGAGCTCCTTTCTCAATTTTAAATTTGCTAATGTCTTTGTCTAGTCTAATGAAGGAGGTAGCATTCTCATATATTTTCTTCAAAATCATAATGTATGGGGTATCTATGCCTTGTCTTGACAGTGTCCGAAACATTGCCTTATGCTGTATGGAGTCACGCCTTTTCATAATTCACAAATTTCAGGCATAATGGTGTTTTATATTCATTTCCTTTCTCCATTAGCTGTGATATTGCGTGAAGGTGATCCATAGTTGAGAATATGTCCTAAAGCTGGCTTGCTCTTTCGATTGATTCTCATCAAGTATTCTTTCTAATCTGTTAGTAATGACCCTTGTGAACAATTTGTAGATGTGAGATAACAAGCTAATTGGTCTATAATTTCCAATTTCTGATTTATCTGCTTTCTTATGCAGCAAAATTATGATTGCATTATTCCACTCCTTATAGGTGTCACACCTTTTCTAATGCATTTTGTGAAGAGTCTTGCTAGTTTTTGTGTGTAGTAACTTCATCTTTCCCCAGGGCTTTGATTCTTCATTTTCTTCAATGCATGTTCTACCTCATCAGGAAGGATATCGGGTATGTCGTATGTGTTACTAATTTGCGATCCATCTTCCCACAGCTGGCATCATTCCGTTGCTCCTTGTATAATTCTCTATAGTAGTCTTCTGCTATTTGAATTATGCCTTCTCTGCTATTTATAAGTACCCCATTGCTATTCTTCAGTTTCAGTATCATTTGTCTTTCTGTATTACTGATTTAAGTCCCTTAATTTGGTTTCCCTTAATGCTTGTTCTACTTTTCTCGGGTTAAATCTTCTTAAGTCCTCTGAGTCTCTTTCTAATGGTTTTGCATAACTCAGTATACCCAATTTTCTCCTTGTCAGTGTTTATCTTGCTCTTCATTCGTCATCTTTGGTTCATCATGACAAGTGTGTCTTGACTAATTTTTTCTTCTTTGGATTTCTTTTTCCCTATAGGTTTCCTGGGCTTTACAACTTTCAGAAAGTTGTAATGTTCCTCATCGATACCTTGGTCCTGAGCAATCTACAGAAGCTCAAACTTGTTCTTAAGTTCCAGTACATACTGCTTTTTTTACTCTTCTGTTATTTTAAAGACCTTCGTATTATTTACTCGAGTCAGTTTTTTATTCCCCTTTCTTTTCTTACATCTATAACAAGTGTGCATTGTACCATTCTGTGATCACTTCCAACAAATTTACCTTGTTCAGGACAGTAACATCATTCACGATATATCTTCTGTTAGTGAGGATGAAGTCTATTTCATTAGTTGTTAATCCCTTTTGGACTCTTTATGCCCATTTTCTGTTCACTCCTTTCTTGAAAAAAGTGTTCATTACTGACAATCCTCGAGAATCTGCAAATTCCACAAATCTTTCATTTCTTTCACCAATTCCAAAATTTCCTATAGTTCCCCTTTCTGTGCTGCTTTCTCTTTCCAACCTTAGCATTGAAGTATCCCATAATGATAGTGTAGTGGGTTTTCTGCTCATCTAGAAGACTCAATTTTTGTGTACATTTTTTCAACCTCTTCATCATCATGGCTCGATGTTGGTGCATAAATCATTGTAACCTTTAGCTTGTACCTCTTAAAAAACCTGAGTAGTAGTCTTGACACCCTCGGTGATGTACTTTTGAATTCCAAAATGTTGTTTTTTATATCTTTATGGACCAAAAAGCCAACTCCACCTAGCTCCTTTCACTGTTTCCATTGGTGTTAACCAATGGAAACTGTGAAACCGATATTCCAATTCACATTTTCTAATTCCTTTTTCAGCTCTAATATCCTGTCTTCGCCGATGAGTGGTCTTACGTTGTAACAAGCCAAGTTCAGTTTCCGTGCAGGGCGGCCTGGTTGTTGTACCCAGAGATTCTTAGCACCCTCTGCTTCCACTCTGATCCTCTCGCTGTCATAAGAGGGGGAGTGAAAGCCACTGGGGATTGAGGGCCATTTGTTTCATCATGTTGTCATGTGCTGGAGGGTTTGGTCTTTTTCTCTTCATGCTGACCAGGGATCTTGAAGAGAACCACTCTACACGTTCGTTGCCACCTAAGTGACATAACAGGGCTTACCATCGAGAAGGTGTGCATGAGTGGATTTTAGGGAGGCAGGGCAACTGGACTAATCCTAAATCTTCTGAAATGGAAAGATATTGGATTGGGAAAGATTTTAATTTTCAGGAAATATGTACAAAGCAAGGTTGTTCCAGAAAATGGAAGTTGAATGAATAAACGAGGAAAGAGAAAATTTTTGACTCTGAGTTTGAAGTTGGACAGTAAAAGGATGTTGACTAGTTGCGGCATATGTTCGGATGGCTTTGAAAGAGAGAGCGGGAATTATAGAATCAAATTCAGAAGAACAGTACCTATGGAAGTGTTTATAGAATAGGCATGCAGCCGAAACAGAACATCTATGAGACAGAGTGGAGAGACTGTTTGGAGATGAGTCATTAATTAACCTAACTCTCCTCTTTTGAATGGAATCTAGAAGCCTGAGAGAGGATCATGGCCTTAATTGCCCATGTACCATAAAAACCCAAACCAAACCTGAGAGAGGTTTTCAGGGCACCGCCCCAGATGTGAGAACAATATTCCATGGTAGAGCAGATTTGCAATTTGTATAGAGTAAACAGCTGTTCGGAAGAAAAGTAATGCCGAGAGCAAAAGAAAAAACAAAGTTTTTTTTTTTTTTAGATGCAGAGGAAGCAATATTTGTAATGTGCTTATGCCAACAGAGATTAACAGTCAAAGTTATTCCCATTAGAGATATATGATCTTGCCTAGAAATCAGAGTATCATCGAAGATAAGCATAGGAGCAGTAGAATCCTTTTTGCAAAATATAAGACCAGACTGAGTTTTAGAAGGATTGAAATCAATTAAGTTATCTTTCCCCAGGAGATCATCATTTAAGGAATTGGTAGTGGATATTTGAGAAGTTGAAGCTGTTTGAGCAGTGCAAGTTTTCTCAAACTGGAAGGTGGAAAGAATTTTGCTAACATCAGCAAGACTATGGATAGGATTTCTGGTCAGTGGAAGAAGGTCATTAGTGTACAAGAGGAAAAGAGTGGGAGAAAGAACTGAACCTTGGGGAAAACCAGTGTTAGTGGAGAAGTTAGAAGACAGAGAGCCATCTACCATTGCCTGCAGTGAGTGGTCAGAGAGAAAACTGGATACCCAATTACAAATATTATTTGGCAAACCATAAGATGCAAGCTTATTTAGAAGACCTTTATCCCAAACACAATCAAAACCCTTTGAAATGTCAAGGGCAACTACGTGAGTTTCACTAAAATTTTCCATTGACTTTGTTCATAGATTGGTAACATAAGCCAGAATATCGCCACTGGATTGACACTGATGGAATCCCATATTAAACTATCTAGAAACCTTTTTATCTGATGGTTGATCAGATAAAAGGTTTCTAGATAGTTTAAGATTGGGCAGTTAATTGATTTCTCCTTTACTTTAGAAAGAGTAGAAGTAATTGCAATGGGACAATAATTGGATGGGAGGGATTTGTTTCCCATATTTCCAAGCAGAAGGAAAATCCCCTTTGGAATAAGAAATTGAAAAAATCGACACAGAACAGGAATAAGTTCAGGAGCAAAGGTTTTGAGAACAAGTGGAGAAATACCATCAGGACCTGGAGCTTTCTTAGCATCAAGATTTGTCAAAATCCATTTGACGGAATATTAGAGGAGGCATTGAATGGAACGTATTGCGAATGGTGGGAGGCAGTTTACCAAGATCATTGATACACAAGTTGGAAGAAAAATAAGATGCTAGTGGGGCAACTTTATCCTTGACTGAAGAAGTGGCAATAGAACCATTTGGTTTTGATAGAGGTGGGAACAGAGATGGGAAAATGTTGTGGCCAATAGCAGACTGCAAGAGACTAGACTGCTCAGCTACCATTTGGATAAGAAGCAATTTTTCTCCTCATAGCCTGTTCAAAATCTATTTTGGACTGATTAATAACTGCTTTACAATTGTTGAGAGATTTGGTGTAGGCAGAAAATGAAACTGAAGATGTGCAACCAAGCCAATTATGATATGCATTCTTCTCTTCAATAGCCTTAGCACATTTATTGAAAAACAAAGGAAAGCTTTAGATAATGGATGAGATTTTAAGGCAGATTGTGTAGTAAAGGGTTCTATCCCTACAAGGATTATTTCACTGCCATAATCTGAGCAAATATTGACATCTGGAGAATTGAAATAATTTGAACAAGGAAAGAAAGAAAAATCTTGCAGATCATCCCATTTTGCATTCTTGTAATGCCAAACAACACAAGGTTGAGATTGGCCAAGAGAAAAAGGCTCCATTGGAGAACAGATCATCACCCATTTATGCTTCTAGGTGCCTAGAAGACCATTCACCTCAACCGTGTACTTAGAAGGATTGTTTGTGAGAAAAAGATCAAGTGTGTTGGCTGCTTGATTAGGATTGTCTGGTATGTAAATGAACACTCTGTGCAAGGTCATTGGAAATTGCAAAAGCCTTATCATCTCAACTCAACGAGCTCGGTCTGTGTGACAGAAAACAGAGGGCAGTTGGATTTGTGAACATTAAAATCACCAAGGAAAATTACCTCACTGTTAGGCAAGTTGGACTGGAGAAAGTTAAGTTTCAAAGAGAGTAAGTGAAAAGTTCCAAATGATTAGTGGATATGGGAGAATGATAGAGGCAATAGATGTAGTTGAGAGAATGCCGTAGAGAGATTTTAAGCCGGAGAAGATCGAGAAGAGGAGATTCCAAATTACCGTGTCTCTGACAGGGAATATTACAAAGACATATGCACAAGTACCACTTCTGAAGCAAAATGGCGCACCATGGCCATAGTTGCCGATGCGCCTAATAAATCCCGAAACAAACAATCTGAAGCGAAAGGAATTGTACATAGAATAGAATAATTTGGATAATTGAGATGAGCAGTAGTTGAATCAATCGATAACTGAGATTCTGTCAAAAAAAGTTTGCTGATGCTATTGAGGCAATGTTAGGTGGGTCGGAAAACTTCTAGCTTTGGGGAATTCACAGACTAATAGATTGAGTCGCAACAGGCAGAGGTGGAAATGATTCTTGCCCTGCTTCTGTTGAAATGAGCAGCAGCCTCGAAAGCAAGTTGCTGGGGATTTCAGGAAACCTGGGAGTCATCATGAAACAAGTAAATACAACTGTGTTAGGTTAATTAAGAGTAAAAACAGATGCATGTACACCAGTGCTAGGAGTATAGTATATAAATTTGATGAATTTGAAGTGCTGGTCAAGATATCAAAGGCGGATATTGTTGGGATATCAGAGACGTGGTGTCACACAGATATAAGGAATGCAGAAGTGGAATTTGGGGCATACAATGTGTACAGAAAGGATAGACAGGATAGGAAAGGAGGAGGGGCTATGCTGTTAATTAAGAAACACATAAAATCAAAGGAAGTGCATTCTGTTGACATAGATGGACAGTGCAATGTTGAGTCAGTTTGGTGTGACGTATGCACTGGGAAAGCAAAACTGAGAGTAGTTTGTTATAGGCCTAATGATTCTGATGAGTACAATGAACAACTATACAGAGAAATAGAGCAGGCCAGTAAATCAAAATGTCTTATAATGGGGGATTTTAACTTCCCAGATATAGACTGGAACTTGAGTTAGTCACTTGCACACTAGCAAGACTTTTTTTTTTTGTTAATTTATTGGATGATTGATTTCTAAAGCAGCATGTGGAAGAGGAAATCAGAGGGGGTAATACTCTTGATCTGATTATCAGCAGTGATTATTCATGCATTAAGAATTTACAGATAAAAGAACCACTAGGTGTCAGTGATCACATTGTACCGATGTGGGATTTACTTAAAGTTGTAACTACCACCAGGGGTAAAGGGAAGGGTTTTTACTTTCTTAAAGGTGACTATGGTGGTCTCAGAAATTTTTTAAATTCTATACAGTGGGACCAACTGATGATGTTACCAACAATGGATTCAAAATGGGAAGCATTCAAGGAATTAAGCGAAGGATACTAGGCTTTTCATACCAACTAAGAAATACTGTTCAAGATTTTGACCCAAATGGATGCCAGATGAACTAATGAGACTTGTGTGCAGAGAAGGAAAATGCACGGGTTGCATATAAATTTTCAGGCAACACAGAAACCTACGATAGATGTAAGCTAGTCTGTAAGCAAGTCAAAAAGGAGGTTAGGCAAGCAAAGGCAGATTATGAGCAATCTTTGGCAAAGGATGCAAAGAAAAACAGCAAAGACTGCTTTACTTACGAGGGTGGTTCAATAAAGAATTGCCCTCACCTACTTCCACATATCGCAGAGTCATGATATTTTGTGGATAGCCTCATACATATCTCTGTACTAAAGGTGTAAAATTTCAGCCCTGTGTCTTAATTTGTTTTTCTCTTACAGAGCTGAATGTGTGACGAAGTAGTATCATGGACAAAGTTGAAGCCAGAGCTGTAATCCAGTATCTGTTTCTTGAAGGGGAAACCTCCTAAAGAAATCCACGAGGAGATGACTGCTGTATATAAGGATGAAGCCCCATCCTATGACATTGCGAAGCACTGGCATAGACAGTTGAGGTGTGGTCGGACATCGGTAGAATTTGAGCCCATTCCTGATCGTCCCCATTCAGCCATTGATGACAGCACGATCAGAAAAGTGGAGTCGTAAATCATGGAAGATCACCGGATATCTGGGCATGAATTGTCCCAGGAGGCGAAGATAAGTGTGGGCTCTGTTGAAACAGTCCTTCACGACAAACTCCATTTACGGAAATTCAGTGCAAGGTGGATTCCCCAGTTATTATTATCTGGTTTCCAGAAGGCTGATCGACAACAGAAATCACAAGAGTTGTTAGCCCTGTGCCAAAAAATGAAGACTTTTTTTTTCTCTCGTCTAATCACTCAGGATGAAAGTTGGATACACCGTTTCGACCCTGAAATTAAAAACCAGTCCATGGAATGGTGAGATATCATGCCCCCACTCCCCCACCAAGAAGGCAAGGGTTCAAGCGTCAGCAGGAAAGGTCTTGCTGACATTGTTCTGTGATGAGAAAGGTGTAATAATGACTGATTGCCTGCCGAAAGGTAAAACAATTACAGGTGTCGCAATAATTAAAGACAAACACCAGCCAAGGAATAAAAAATTTTTACTATAAAAATACAGTAAACCCCCGCTATTCGCGGTATCTGTATTCGCGATCACCGATTTAATATAAAATGATACCTAAAAAAAAATGTGAATTTTAAAGCGCCATGAATATTTTCCGCCATAAAAAACATGAGCGTGGCTAAAATTATCTTTGCCGGTCAAAACAGCGCTCAGTGGGTGGGGGGAGATAGTTGACAAAATCGCGAGCGTGGATGTTTCTCGCTAATCCTTGTTCGGTATGTGTTATGCGCTTGCCATGCAAGGTTTCGTCGTTTGCTTTTAATTTATATGCTTATAAATTGATCTTATTATCATTTTTTTTTTATCTTTGCGTTTATTTTTTTCCCTTGATGCGCAATATTTTTTCAGTAAAAGGTAAACTGCAGCCATTATCAATTTATAAATTGATATGCTTACAAAAATGACAAATCTACCGTTTTGCGGTGTAAAACAGATCTTTTCGAGTTTTTTAACGGAAGGAAAGTGACTTTATTGTGGACAAGTTCTTTCTAACCCCTACAAAAATATGGCTACGAATAACAAGAGAAATGTGAAAATAGCAAAGAAGGTGATGACATTAGCGAATAAAATTGAGTTATTAGATAAAATTTCTAATGGTGAAAGTGTCTCTCTTCAGTGGCAAAACATTATAAAATCAATGAGTCAATGGTACGATCAATCCAAACATCGGAAGAAAAAATCCGCCGTAGTGTCCGTGAAAACGCGCTAATTGCTTCAAAAATTTGCTCTGTAACTCGTGATGTTAAATTAGAAAAAAAAATGGAAAAAGCTTTAAATCTGTGGATAGAAGACCGAACTCAAAATAAAATTCTGTTAAGTTCACTCATCATTCGTGAAAAGGCAAAACTCCTTTATCAACACTTTAGCGAAACTGGTGATAGCACTGGCGGGATAAGTTTTTTTCCTAGCAAAGGCGCTGGTTTGAAATTTCTAATAAATATTACATTTAATATTAAATTGTTTCTTATTTTCATTTCGATGCCATATGCTTGCATTTCACTATGTACATAGTCATATTATGAAGGTACACATAATACATATTGACAATGAGTACATATAATACAATGAGGGGCTTAGAGGGGAACAGGGATCCTGTGTGTTATCAGACACTCAGCCTAAAACACTGATGGATCCAATATCTCTCTATTACAGAAGATTTAGGAGAAGTCCGGTTGGCCTGCCTCCCTAAAATCCACTCATGCACACCTTCTCGATGGTAAGCCCTGTTACGTCACTTAGGTGGCAACGAACGTGTAGAGTGGTTCTCTTCAAGACACCTGGTCAGCGTGAAGAGGAAAAGACCAAACCCTCCAGCAATGAGAGCACAACAATACAAATGGCCCTCAGTCCCCAGCAGCTTTCACTCTCCCTCTTACGGCAGCGAGAGGATCACAGTGGAAGCAGAGGGTGCTAAGAATCTCTGGGTACGACCAGGCTGCCATGCACGGAAATTGAACTTGGCCTGTTATAACGTACGATCACTCATCGGTGAAGACAGGATATTAGAGCTGGAAAAGGAATTAGAAAATGTGAATTGGAATATCATCGGTTTGGCTGAAACAAGAAGAAGAAATGAATCACTTATAAGTTTATCAAGTGGAAATCTGCTGTACACCAATGGAAACAGTGAAAGGAGTGAAGGTGGAGTTGGGTTTCTGGTCCATAAAGATTTTAAAAACAACATTTTGGAATTCAAAAGTACATCACCAAGGGTGTCAAGACTAATACTCAAGATTTCTAAGAGGTACAAGCTAAAGATTATAATGATTTATGCACCAACATCGAGCCATGATGATGAAGTTGTTGAAGAAATGTACACTGAAATTGATAGTCTTCTAGATGAGCAGAAAACCCACTACACTATTATTATGGGGGACTTCAATGCTAAGGTTGGAAAAAGGCAAAACAGCGCAGAAAGAGGAACTATAGGAAATTTTGGAATTGGTGAAAGAAATAAGAGGTGAAAGACTTGTGGAATTTGCAGAATCTCAAGGAATGTCAGTAATGAACACTTTTTTCAAGAAAAGGGTGAACAGAAAGTGGACATGGAAGAGTCCAAATGGATTAACAACTAATGAAATCGACTTCATCCTCACTAACAGAAGATATATTGTGAATGATGTTACCGTCCTGAATAAGGTAAATGTTGGAAGTGATCACAGAATGGTAAGATGTACACTTGATATAGATGTAGGAAAGGAAAGGAAAAAACTGACGAGTAAATAATACAAAGGTCTTTGAAATAACAGAGGAGGAGAAAAAGCAGTATGTACTGGAACTTAAGAACAAGTTTGAGCTTCTGCAGACTGCTCAGGACCAAGATATCGACGAGGAATATTACAACTTTCTGAAAGTGATAAAGCCCAAGAAACCTATAGGGAAACAGAAATCCAAAGAAGAAAAAATTAGCCAAGAAACACTTGTCATGATGAACCAAAGACGACAAATGAAGAGCAAGAAAAACACTGACAGGGAGAAAATTGAGTATACTGAGTTATGCAAAGCCATTAGAAAGAGACTCAGAGAGGACATAAGAAGATTTAACACAAGAAAAGTAGAACAAGCATTAAGGGAAAACAAAGGATTTAAATCAGCAGCCATGAGCAGTAATACAGAAAGACAAATGATACTGAAACTGAAGAATAGCGATGGTGTACTTATAAACAGCAGAGAAGGCATAATTCAAATAGCAGAAGACTACTATAGAGAATTATACAAGGAGCGAGGGAATGATACCAGCAATGGGGAAGATGGATTGCAAAGTAGCAACACATACGACATACCCGATATTCTTCCTGATGAGGTAGAACATGCATTGAAGAAAATGAAGAATCGGAAAGCCCCGGGGGGAGATGAAGTTACTGTAGAGTTGTTAAAATTGGGAGGAAGAGACATAACACAAAAACTGGCAAGGCTCTTCACAAAGTGCATTAGAAAACGTGTGATGCCTAAGCAGTGGAATAATGCAATCATAGTTTTGCTGCATAAGAAAGGAGATAAATCAGAAATTGGAAATTATAGACCAATTAGCTTGTTATCCCATATCTACAAGTTGTTCACAAGGGTCATTACTAACAGATTAGAAAGAATACTTGATGAGAATCAACCGAAAGAGCAAGCTGGCTTTAGGACAGGATTCTCAACTATGGATCACCTTCACGTAATATCACAGCTAATGGAGAAAGCAAATGAATATAAAACACCATTATGCCTGGCATTTGTGGATTATGAAAAAGCATTTGACTCCATACAGCATAAGGCAACGTTTCGGGCACTGGAAAGACAAGGCATAGATACTCCATATATTATGATTTTGAAGAAAATATATGAGAGTGCTACATCCTTTATTAGACTAGACAAAGACAGTAGCAAATTTAAAATCGAGAAAGGAGTTCGACAAGGAGACACAATATCTCCTAAGCTGTTTACTGCTGCCCTTGAGGAAGCTTTCAGAAGATTAGACTGGTCGCAGAAAGGAGTCAATGTGAACGGAGAGTACCTAAACCATTTACGATTTGCCGATGACATTGTGGTCATAAGCCACGATCCCAAAGAATTAGAGGAAAATCTTAATCAGTTATGCACAGTTAGTAAGGATTTTGGACTAAAGATGAATATGGCTAAAACAAAAGTAATGATGAACAAGTATGCCACGGAAAGGGAAATAATGATTGAAGGAGCAGTAATTGAAAAGGTGGAGTCATATACTTATCTGGGACAAGTTATTAGCTGTAATAATGATAAATGGCTGGAAGTCAAGAGAAGAATAAATTTTGGATGGATAGCATTCAGGAAATATAGTCACATACTGAAGAGCAATATCCCAGTTTGTCTGAAACGTAAAATAATGAACCAATGTATACTCCCCACCATGACTTATGGAAGTGACACTTGGGCACTCACCAAAAGAATGGAAGATAAGCTAAGAACTACACAGCGAAGAATGGAACGAATTATATTGGGAATCAGACTGTTAGATAAGAAGAGAAACACATGGATTAGGCAGCAAACTCAAGTAAAGGACATTCTTATCAAAACTAAAGAACTAAAATGGTCTTGGGCAGGACACATAGCTCGAAGACATGATGACAGATGGACTAAGAAAATAACAGAATGGTACCCAAGAGGAGCTAGAAGAAAACCTGGAAGGCAAAGGCGGAGATGGATAGATGAAATTCATGAGTTTTTGAGTAGTAAATGGATGGCCAGTGCTCAAAACAGAAGGAACTGGAAAGTTGCTGGAGAGGCCTTCATCCTGCAGTGGATTGAAAATGGCTGATGATGATGAATACATATAGACAAAATTTTAGACTAGTTTTTCTTATATATTTCATACTTTGGAACGGAACCCCTTTATTACTATGGGAGCAATAACTCAGTATTCGCGTTTTCGGTATTCGCGACATTTCTCAGGAACGTAACCCCCGGGAATAGCGGGGGTTTACTGTAATGTGATACACTATCGGAAATATTATGATAAAACATTAAAAATATAGTTAAAAATATACCGAAGCAATAAAATTATCTAAAATAAACTGGATTAAAAGTGATAAAACCTGAAGCTTTCGGAGACTGCTGTCTCCTTCTTCAACAGTATACTATTACTGCAATGACACATCCTTAAGTAGCAGACCCATGGCACTCATGCACCTGGTCTATCAGACACATGGTCGGCATTCCCCACGCGCGCATCGGAAACGAAAGTGGCTCGGGAACGTGTCAAACAGAACCGGTCATCCCGTCTGAGGACAAACGCCTCAAATAGGGGATGTAAACGTGTCCCCCTGTCCCTGTTAATAGTATTATGACTGGATGAACCGATTCGCAAGCTCTCGAGCCACTTGCATTCCAAAAATCCATGGACACGGTCTGTAATGACCGCATCTTCAGGGGAGATCCGATGCTGCTTCTCCCAGAAATGCTCTGCGACCGCAGACCTCGCATAATTAGCAGTCTTAATAGCGGTTATGTGCTCCCCCAGACAGTCCTTTAAACATCGCCCCTCTCCCCCACATAACAGGTGCCTATTATGCCAACTTAATCACAAAATTACAGGAGAAAATCAAAACATGTAGGTGTGGCATGCTGTCCAAAGGTTTGAGAATTCTTCAAGACAGTGCCCCAGTTCACACTTCTGAAATTGCAACAACACAAGCAGCCACTTGTGGATAAGAAATACTGCCCCATCCTACCTACTACAAAGACCAATAGATTGACAGTAGCCACTGGCAGAGGTGAAAGAGATTCTTGCACTGCTTCTATTAGAATGAGCAGAAGCCTGAAAAACAAGATGCATGGTATTTCAGAGACTGCTGGGAGCCATTGCGGTACAAGTAAACACATGGGTTGTGTTAGGGTAGCTAAGAATAGAAACAGGTGCAGGTATACTTGTGTGTACACCAATGCTAGGAGTTTAGTAAATAAATTTGATGAATTTGAGGTATTGCTCAAAACATCAAAGGCAGATATTGTTGGGATATCAGAGACGTGGTGTCACACAGATATAAGGGATTCAGAACTGCAATTTGGGGAGTACAACGTCTACAGAAAGGATAGACAGGATAGGAAGGGGGGAGGGGTTATGCTATTAGTTAAGAAACACATAAAAACCAAGGAAGTGAAGCCAGTCGACATCGCTGGACAGTGCACTGTTGAGTCAGTTTGGTGTGACATAAGCATTGGGAGATCAAAATTGAGAGTAGGAGTGTGCTATAGGCCTAATGACTCTGATGAGTATAATAAGGAACTGTACAGGGAAATAGAGTGGGCCAGTAAATCAGAGAGTCTTATAATGGGAGATTTTAATTTCCCAGATATTGACTGGAATTTGGGGGCTGGTTACTCACGCACTAGCAGGGCTTTTGTGGATTTATTGGATGATTGTTTTCTACATCAGCATGTTCGGGAGGCAACTAGAGGGAGTAATACTCTTGATTTGATTATCAGCAGTGATTCTTCATGCATTAAGAATCTGCAGATAAATGAACCACTAGGTGGCAGTGATCACAGTGTGCTGAAGTGGGATTTACTGAAAGAGGTAACTACCATTAGGGGTAAAGGGAAGGGTTATTGCTTCCGTAAAGGCGACTACGATGGACTGAGACAGTATTTAAATTCTATACAGTGGGACCAACTGATGATGTTACCAACAGCAAATTCAAAATGGGAAGCATTCAAAGAACTTATCTTAGAAACTACTAGGCTTTACATACCAACTAAGAAATATTGTTCAAGGTTTAGGCCAAAATGGATGTCAGATGAACTAATGAGGCATATGGCAGAGAAGAAAAATGCATGGGATACTTACAAATTAACACATGACACAGAAGCCTATGATAGATACAAGTTGATATGCAACCAAGTTACAAAGGAGGTTAGGCAGGCGAAGGCAGATTACGAGAAATCCTTGGCAAGGGATGCAAAGAAAAACAGCAAAGAGTTCTTTACTTATGTAAACTCTAGAAGGAAGGGGATGAATCAGATTGGTCCACTTGATATTGATGGGTCAAGTGTTGATGATCCTGCTCAGGTAGCTAACAAACTAAATGAATATTTTGCATCGACATTTACACATGAGGAGTTATTCAGCAAGGGGAATGCCAGAGGTGTATTCAACTCTAGCAGTAATCTACAAAATCTTGAAATAACTGGGAGTAAAGTGGAGGAGAAACTGTTGAAGATAAACACAAGAAAGGCACCCGGGGTGGATGGGATCTATCCAGTTATATTAAAGGAGGCAGCAAAGGAAGTAAGCAAACCCTCAGCCATAATTATGAGAGCTTCCTTGGACTCGGGGGAGGTACCCATAGACTGGAAATGTGCAAATGTGACCCCAATTCACAAAGGAGGATCAAAGGCTGACACAAGTAATTATAGACCTGTGAGTTTAACTTTTGTTCCAGGAAAATTAATGGAGGCACTGGTTAGAGAAGCACTGCAGGATCATTTAGACAAGACTTCAGTTATAGCTCAGACACAGCATGGTTTTGTTAAGGGGAAGTCTTGCCTGACCAACTTGATTGGATACTATGATGCAGTCACAAAAGAACTGGATGCAGGGAATAACTTTGATATTATATACTTGGATCTTAGAAAGGCTTTTGATACTGTTGCACATGGAAGACTGCTACACAAATTGGAGCAGTGTGACATTGGAGGCAAATTGCTGCTATGGATAAAGGGGTGGTTGAGGGGGAGAAGACAGAGAGTGGTAATCAATGGACACTGCTCATTGTGGACTAATGTTATTAGTGGAGTCCCTCAGGGCTCAGTGTTGGGTCCATTATTGTTTTCTGTATTTATAAATGATATTGATGATGGTATATCAAGCTTAATGTCCAAGTTTGCAGACGATACAAAGGTTGGCAGGGTTGTCAAGGACACTACTGACACTATGCTGCTGCAACAGGATCTGGAAAGGTTGAGCAGATGGGCTGAGAGGTGGCAAATGAAGTTTAACATTGACAAATGTAAAGTACTACACATGGGAAACAGCAACCCCAGAGCAACGTATCAACTCTGTGGTACTACACTGACAGTGGTGGCAGGCAGATATGAAGTTCTCTGAGCAGTGCAGACGGGCGGCAAGAGTAGCTCATGGAGTATTATCAATGATATACAGGAATATTTCCAGCAGGGATAAGGAGGTGATTATTCCATTGTATAAGGCAATGGTCAGGCCACACCTAGAGTACTGTATACAGGTCTGGAGGCCTCATTTCAAGAAGGATGTAGAGCTGCTGGAACGAGTACAGAGAAGGGCAACAAGATTAGTGAATGGAACAAAGGGGTGCTATTACGAAGAAAGGCTCAAGTTTTGCAAATTACAGTGTCTGGAGACTAGGCACCAGTGAGGTGATCTGATAGAGGTGTATAAAGCCTTGAATGATTTAAGCATGCTCAATGCTGATGGGATTCTTCCTCTAGCTCAGAAAAATCACCTGAGAGGGCATAAATTCAAATTGAGGAAAGACAGATGTAGGATAGACGTGCGGAAATTTGCCTTTAGCCAGCGGGTGGTTGGTTGGTGGAACAGACTTCCATCCCTTGTGGTGGAGGTTGATAGCCTAAATAAGTTTAAGGCTCAGCTGGACAGGTATTTTGAACGAACAGAGGGGTGAAGTGGAAGTGGGTTTTTTTTTTTTTTTTGGCTGATGCTTCATAAGCTTGCTTTCTTGCATCAAATGCCTCTACTAATGCTAATGCTACTCACCTGATCTTGCACCATCGGACTTCTTATTTCCTTCCCTCAAATCATTTCTTCAGGGGACCCACTTCCCTGATGACAAGACACTCATTTATGCAAAAGAGTCATGGTTCAAAGATCAACCTCACCACCTCTACAAAAATGGTATCCATAGCCTTGTCCATTGATGTGAAAAATGTCTAAATCTGCATGGTTACGGCTATGTAGAGAAGTACTAAAACCTGTGCCAAGAATCAGCAGGTTAGCACCTGTGCAGCTAGGTCAGGGCAATTCTTTATTGAACCACCCTCGTATATAAACTCTAGAAGGAAGGGGATGAATTAGATTGGTCCAATTGATATCGATCGTTAGAGTGTAGTTGATCCTGCTCAGATAGCTGCCAAACTGAATGAGTATTTTGTATCTACATTCACACATGAATGTAGATGCAAAATTCCCTATAGAATTCACACACGAATTCTATAGGAAAGTGGAGAACAGAAGCTTATTAAACTCTAACAGAGAGATAAATGATTTTGTAATAACTGAGATCAAAGTTGAGGAGATTGTTTTAGTTAAATGTAAGAAAGGTACCTGGAGTGGATGGGATCTATCCAGTTATATTAAAAGAGGTGGCAAAGGAATTAAGCAAACTGTTAGCCACAATTATGAGAACATCGTTGGACTCAGGGCCCCATGGACTGGAAATGTGCAAATGTATATCCAATTCACAAAGGGTGACACGAGTAATTACAGACCTGTTAGTTTACCTTCTGTTCTGGGGAAAATAATCTAGTTGCTGGTTAAAGACGTATTGCAAGATAATCTAGACAAGATTGCAGTAATAATTCAGATACAGCATGGGTTTGTTAAAGGAAGTCTTGGCTGACCAATTTGATTGGATACTATGATGTGGTCAGAAAGGAACTGGATGCAAAACATAATTTTGATATCATATATTTGGATTTCAGGAAAGCTTTTGATACTGTTGCACATGTAGGCTCTGGAGACTAGGCACCTGCGAAGTGATCTGATTGAGGTGTATAAGGCCTTGAATGGAACGAGCAGGCTTAATGCTGATGGGATTCTTCCTCTTGGTCAGATTACAAACCTGAAAGGACATAAACTGAAATTGAGGAAAGAAAGTTGTCGAATAGATGTTCGGAAATTTGTCTTTATCCAGCAGGTAGTTGATTGCTGGAACTTCCTCTTGGTCAGATTACAAACCTGAAAGGACATAAACTGAAATTGAGGAAAGTCAGTTGTCGAATAGATGTTTGGGAATTTGTCTTTGTCCAGCAGGTAGTTGATTGCTGGAATAAACTTCGATCTGTCATGGAAGTTCATAGCTTATATGAATTCAAGGAAGAAGTGGACAAACTTTTGGAGTGAATGGATGGGTGAAATAGGTTTTTTTTTTTTTTTTTTTTGGCTGATGCTGTATAAGTTTGCTTTCTTGCTTCATATGCATCTACTAATGCTAAAGTACATGAGGTTTGGCAGACTAATTTGAAGTGGACATCATTGAGAGACCAGGTATATTTGTGAAATGAATGAGGAAGTGTTTGGAAGGTTTAGATCTTTCTGCAGATAAGTTTGCTCTATTTTTACAATTCATGGTGTATTCAGTAGTAAGAAAAGGTAGGGAGTGTATGCTGTATCGCAGTAATGAAATTTTTGGATATGGCATATGCATGGTAAGAATATATCCAGCTCCTTGACAAAATGTGTCCTTGACAATGCCCTTTGCATACACTCTACTTGGATTTCCTCCATTCATTGTCTGGCAGAGTTACCAATGGGTTCGGTCCACTGTACTAACTAGCGGCCAGCCTGTGAACACAGTTTTCGAGGTTTACCCTCTAAATTTAGGGAAGATTTGATATTGCCATGATGTTCATCGTAACCTCAAAAGACATCATACTACATGATGGAAGAAATGATGGTGGTGCTGAAGCTTTGCTCTGGAGACTAAACAAGAGTTCGGCCACTTCAAGCCTCCAATAAGCAAAGTGGTGGTATTGCACTGGTTCATGAGCCATCTACTACCTAGTGCAATACCATTTTGCCTATTGGAGGCTTGAACTGCTGGAATCATCTTTTAACTAAAATAAGTGCCCTTGAACTGCTGATATATCCATCAGTTAATTTTTTTCCTTTCATTTGATCACCAATTCCCTTTTTGACACTTTGAAATACATAAATGGGAGCATTATAGTTAAACATCAATAATTATACAGTAAAACCTTAAAATTTCAAAAATCCGGTACTTTTTGATTATTATTCTTAAAAGTGCCAGATTTTTTTTTTTTTTTTTTTTGAAAATGTGGCACTTTTTATACATTCATCCACTTAAAGGGTAGTTGACCATACAAGGGCAGAGGGGAAATATCAAGTCAGTAAAGCAGAACAACACATTAATATTTAATAAAATATTATGTACAAAGTGGCCATTGTTTCCAATATTTGAATTCCACAAAGAAACTCTCTCCACAGAGCCCACCACCATTGTAACTCTGTATCTGTCCCACCTGTATTCAGAAACTTTTCTATCTAAAGATGATTTTTGTTTTTTTCCTTTTTAATATAAGAGTTATACTACTTCAAATGATAGTTCCTATTCTGGTATTTGAAATAGTGCAAAGACCAGCAACTTGTTCCTTTATTCCACACTCCACTTTAAAATCTCTTGCTTTATCTAAACCTTGGTTTTCCAATAAATGCTAAGGCTGTTCAAGAGAAGCATGTTGCATATCGTAATTGGCTTGTTTCCAATTCTTTAGTTTCATTTTCTGCCTACTCCAAAGCTCGCAACAATTGTAAAGCAGTTATTAATCAGTCCTTACTAGATTTTGAACAGGCTAAGAGTAGAAAACTTGCTCCTTGCCCTAATGGTAGTCGAGCATTCTGGTCTCTTGCCAAAGCTATTGCTGCAACTTTTGCCCATCTCTGTTCCCACCTCTGTCAAAACCAGATTGTTCTATTGTCACTTCAGCCAAGAATAAAGTTGACCTGCTATCATCCCATTTTTCTTCCAATGCATGTATTAATGATCTTGGTAAAACACCTTCCACCATTTCCAACACACTCTGTTCAATGTCTCCTGTGGTCTTCCATCAAAAGGGTGTCAGAAGGATTTTGATGAATCGTGATGCTAAGAAAGCTCCAGGTCCTAACGGTATTTCTCCACTTGCTCTCAAAATCTGTGCTCCTGAACTTACTCCTGTTCTTTTCCGCCTTTTTTCACTTTCTTATTCCAAAGGTGTTTTTCCTTCTGCTTGGAAATTTGCTCATATCCAGCCAGTTCCTAAAAAGGGTGACAAATCCCTCCCATCCAATTATCATCCCGCTCTACTCTTTATAAAGTAATGAAGAAATCAATTAACTTCCAACTCTTAAACTACCTGGAATCCTTCCATCTGATCAATGATTGCCAGTATGGATTCCGTCAGTGTTGATCAACTGGTGATATTCTGGCTTATGTTACCCATTTATGGACAAATTCAATGGAAAAGTTCAGTGAAACACAAGCAGTTGCTCTTGACATCTCAAAGGCTTTCGATCATGTTTGGCATAAAGGTCTTCTAAATATGCTTCCATCTTATGGTTTCCCAACTGTTTTTAGTAATTGGTTATCCAGTTTTCTCTCTGATCGCTCACTGAGGGTGATGGTAGATGGCTCTCTGTCTTCTAACTTCTCCACTAATGCCGGTGTCCTGTAAGGTTCAGTTCTTTCCCCCACTCTTTTCCTCTTGTATATTAATGACCTTTTTCCACTGACTGGAAATCCTATCCATAGTTTTGCCAATGATAGCACATTGCATTCCACTTTCCATTTTGAGAAACCTTGCCCTGCTCAATCAGCTTCAACTTCTTGAAAATCTCCTACTAATTCCTTTAATGCCAATCTTTAGGTAATTCTCCAGTGGGGCAAAGACAGCTTAGTTGATTTCAATCCTTCTAAAACTCAGTCTTGTCTTATATCTCACAAAAAGGATTCTTCAGCTCTTGTGCTTATCTTTGGTGACACTACAATTTCTAGGCAAGATGATATCTCTTTTGGGGATTATCCTGACTTCTAATCTCTCTTGCACAAGCATATTACAAATATTGTTTCCTCTGGTTCTAAAAAAAATGTTGGTTTTCTCTTTCATTCTCGGCATTACTTTTCTTCCAAGCAGCTGTTCACTCTGTACAAATCACAAATTCGCTCTACCATGGAATATTGTGTCCACATCTGGGGGTGGTGCCTCCAAACCCACTCTCTGGCTTCTAGATTCTCAGGCATTGATTCTAAATCTTATAAGCCTGAGAGAGAAGTTTTGGGGTATTCAGAAGAGGACAATTAGGTTAATTAATGATTCATCTCTAATAGTCTCTCTCTGCTGTCTGTCTCATAGACGTACTGTTTCTGCTGCATGCCTTTTCTACAGATACTTCTACGGCACTGTTCTTCTGAATTGGCTTCTATAATTCCCGCTGTCTCTTTCAAAACAGCCCAAACACGTGCTGTCACCAGCCAATATCCATTTACTGTCCAACTTTTTCAAACTCACAGAACCAACTTTTCATCTTCCTCATTTATTCATTCAACTTCTGTTTTCTGGAACACCCTTCCTTTTTACGTATTTCCTGAAAATTGCAGTCTACAGAAGTTCAAGTCTAATGTCAACAAATATCTTCTTTCGTCTTTTCAACTTCCAACCCAAGCACGGTACTAAGTACTATAGGTTCTAATACCTCTTGTGTTTGGGGTTTTCATAAAAAAAAAAAAAATCTTGAGGGTGGAGTATGGTCCATACGAGAGAAATGTAGTATTATGATTTATTTATTTGCCTATTGCAATGGGGTGGGGGAAGAAAAGGGAATTACATCATGCAAGTATAATATGCTTTCCTATTTCAGTATGTGGAGTAGTGCAATAGCAAGACAATACATGAACAGAGTTTGTTAGGATCTCGTTATATTAGGACACCAAATATAGCAGCGACCAACAAACTGTGCCTCATTTTCCACATTGCAGACCCCCCTCTCAGAAGTAGTAATATTAGCAGAGGCATGTGATGCAAGAAAGCAAGCACATCAGCTCATGTAGCACCAGCCAGAAAAAAAAAAAAAAATTATCACACATCCATTCCCTCTAAAAGTTTGTCTAGTTCCTCCATAAATTTATTTAAGCTATCGACTTCCACAATGACAGATGCAAGTTTGTTCCAACAATCAACTAACTTCTGGCTAAAGGCAAATTTCTGCACATCTATTTTACAACTGTCTTTCCTCAATTTGAATTTATGTCCCCTCAGGTTTATAATCTGAGCAAGCAGAAGAATCCCATCAGAATTTATGGGATTCTTCTCAAACCATTGAATCCTTACACACCTCAATCAGATCACCTCACAGAACTTAAGCCTTTCTTGGTAAGAGGACCCCTTTGTTTCCCTAACCAATCTTGTTGTTCTTCTCTGTACTTGCTCAAGCAACTCTACATCCTTCTTAAAATGAGGCCTCCAGACCTGTACACAGTACTAGGTGTGGCCTGACCATTGCCTTATGAGGAGGATAATTGCCTCCTTTTCCCTACTAGCAAAATTTTTGTATATCATTGACAATACCCCATGACCTGCTCTGGCAGCATGTCCGCATTGCTCAGAAAACTTCATATCTGACTGCACAATTACTCCCAGGTACTTTTTATTTTCTAGCACCGTAAGTTTAGTACCACACAGTTGGTAAATTTCTCTGGGGTTACTTCTACCGATATGCAGTACTTTGCATTTGCCAATGTTAAATTTCAGTTGCCACTTCTCAGCCCATTAACCTCCTGGCAGGTATGTCACATGTGGAAAAAATATTTACTTTCTTAAAACATCTACACCACAGTGTATACTTCAGCCACATTCATACAGATGAATTTGTGTATTTAACTTCACCATCCGCTTAAAGGGTAGTCATGGCCTTTGTGTCCTTGTGCTGTAAAGCTCATAAACAAACAACAAACAATTTGTGTGGGTTGGCCACACAAATCAGATCCAGCATATTTTCTTGCATTCCAGTCACACTCAAATGTGCTGTAGGGCAGAGAGAATATATGCAAATTACTTCTTTTTAATAAATAATAAATTATTATTTATTAAAAAAGCAGCTGAATAATTTATCTAATTTCAAAGCACTGCTCCCATAAAGTTTTGCAGTGCAGATGTCAATGATATATAGGAATTTTGCTGACAGGGATGTGATTATCCTGTTATACAAGGCAATGGTCAGGCCACACCTAGAGTACTGTGTACAGGTCTGATGGCCTCATTTTAGGGAGGATGTAGAGTTGCTAGAATGAGTATGAAGAAGGGCAACAAGATTGTTGAGGGGAACAATGGGGTGCTCTTACAAAGAAAGGCGTAAGTTCTGCAAATTGCAGTGCTTGGAGAGTAGGCACCAGCAAGGTGATCTGATTGAAGTGTATAAGGCCTTGAATGGGTTGAGCAAGCTGAATGCTGATGGGATTCTTGCTCAGATTAAGAACCTGAGGGGGCACAGATTCAAATTGAGGAAAGACAGTTGTAGAATAAATGTGCGGAAATTTGCCTTTAGCCAACGGATAGTTGATTGGTGGAACAGACTTCCATCTTTTGTTGTGTAAGCTGATAGCCTAAATAAATTTAAGACTGAACTGGACAGACATTTGGAACAAATGGAGGGGTGAAATGGGTGGTGTGTTTTTTTTTTTTTTTTTTTGGCTGATGCTGCATAAGCTTGCTTTCTTGCATCGTATGACTCTATTAAGGCTAATGAGTATTATTTCATACCATTGCAAAACAGTTGCTTTATATTCACCCATCACTCCCTGATTGAATAAACTACTGCTTGGGATGAATTATAATAGCTACAAATTATCAAAAAAAAAAAAAAAAAAAGAAAAGTTGACAATTTTTATAATAAATGTGAAATGTATTCGGACTCCAAATTATGGTTAGTCCTTTGCACAACACTTCTCACTAAAAGCATTCAATTCTTGGTATTAACAATTGATTTAACTTTCTAGAGGACTTAAAATTATGAACTATCTGTTAAAAAAATATATAGTCTGACCTCTAACGAACTTCCATATAGTGAATTTTTGTACGTAGCAAACTTTTTTGATTTCCCCATGGTCATTATATTGAAAATAGTTTCCATATAATGAACTGATTTCGAGAGACCTGGGTACGGATTGTTTGAACCTCTGGCCTTTAGGCAATAGAGTCAACGATGTAAAAAGCATGAATTAAGAAAAGGATTAAGAATTACCATATTTCCCCATGTATAAGATGCACCTTTTTTCGAAAAATTTGGTGTTAAAAAACTGGGTGCGTCTTATACAGTGGTTGTAGATTTTTTTACTTGCATTTCCCACTTTTTCGCGCTTGTTGTCTTTGCGCTCATTGTTTCGCACTTGTTACCGGTATATTAGGTTACGTTTTCCACGTTCTGCCCAGAAATGGCTCAGAAAAGATTTTCGTACAGTGCTGAATTCAAGTTATGAGGAGTTGTACGAATTTTATGATGAATAAAACTTGAGTTCAATAACTTTATGTAATACATTTTTTTTTTCAAATTTCGGGCCCAAAATTAAGGTGCATCTTATACATGGGGAAATACGGTAATCCCTTTAGCTTTTAAGAGCTAAAAGGTTTTTAATTCCACAACGTAGTGGTGCCCTTAAAGCTTTTACTGTACCGAGAAATCGCACTGGTCAACTGCTATGTGTCCACAGGTATTGGCAAAGATTAAGGCATATTCACGGACATTGGCTCTGGTCAACCTGTTTCCTATTGTAAGCACCATATTAGAGAATTAGGAGACAGTGATTTTCCTTTATCCTGAAAATTCATCAGTTTGCAGAAATTAGTTATCCACACTTTCACTAATTTTACATGTCTCTGTATGGTAAGTACAAGTGTTTCCTAAATCAGTTTTGTTTTAGCAGCTGTGCAAGTAATCTTACAGTGTCTAAGAGGAAATCCTTGAGTGTAGTGGAAAAAGTGTAACTGCTTAATAGTGTAGATCCCCGCATTAAAAGAAATCGCTTTAAAATTTGGTGTCACTGCCAGTAGTGTGTCGACCATTCTGAAAACTGTTTTGATTCTCAAATTGTTTGAGGAAACAGGACCCGGTTGGAAGCATCCAAAAAATTATGCCTGTATAAAGATGTAGATGAAGCCAATTTTAAGTGGGTGACAATTGAAACTAAAACATTCCAAGCCAATTCTGGTTGTCTGGACAAATTTAAAAAGCACCATGGCTTATTCAAAAAAGTTTATTTCTTTTTTGAATAAGCGTGGAGTGAAAGTGGAGTTGTAATCGAAGAAGACTGTAACCATTGGAAAGAAACAGTTTTGAAAAAAGTTATGGAGGGCTATGAGCCCAAGGACATATTTAATGTTGATGAAACTGGTCTATTTTTTAAATGTTTTCTGAACAAGATGCTGACTTTTAAAGGTGATAAATGTTGAGGTGGTAAAAATAGTAAGGAGAGAATTACCTTAGTTGGCACAAATATGGCTAGTATTGAAAAAGTGAAGTTTTTGGTAATAGGCAAAAGTAAACAACCCCAATGTTTCAAAGGAGTAAAGTAGTTAGAGTTGGACTACAACAAAAAATCTCTGATGACAAGTGAAATTTTTGAATGGTGGATGTTAAATTTCGATAAAATGACGCCGAAATAAAACTGAAAAATTGCTTTGATTGTCAACAACTGCCTTGCCCACCTTCACTTGGTGACTTACAAGGTGCAGCTTGTTTTCTTCCCTTTGAATACCTCATCTAAACTGCAGCCAATGGACCAAGGCATTATCAAGAATTTGAAAATGCGCTACCGAAGGTGCATACTGAAAAAAATTATACTGAGAATAGAAACTAGCCACCCTGTAGATTTCTGTTGTATATCTTTGTGGATGTGCATATCACAGTTGGCGAAAGTATGAAGTCAAGATGTGACACAAACAGCGTTTAAGAATTGTTTCACAAAAGTAGGTGCAAAATGCCAATTAACAGCGATGAGAGGGATGAACTGCTACAAGACATTGAGCAATCTTGGGAAGAACTCCAAGTGAGAGGTTTAATCAGTGGAGAATTTTTCTTGAAAAATTTTTAGGAGTTGATGATGATACCATAGTAGCTAAATATCCGAGTGACTCCAACATTTTGGAGAGTATTCAAAGAACTAGTGACAATATCGATGATGAGTTGGACGAAAATGAAAGCAATATTAAACCTTCCAAATGTGAAATGTTGGCTGCATTTGAAACTTGTGTTGAGGCCTTCAGTTTGAAGAAAATGTGCTAGAAAATATATTTGAATGCTTAAAACAATTTTATGAACTATGTACAGTAAAATCCAGTGTACAACAACAAAAAAAAATAACCAAATATTTCTCAACATAATTCTTAAGTGTACTAATATATCGTGCACATCATGTAAGTAGTCATTTCTTAATATGTATATATTAATAAATGAATTGTTTTAAAATGTTAGAAAATTTAATTCCCACTTATTTCTGATTTATTTCCAATATTTTACTGAATTTCTGAATGTTGAATTACAGTATTTTTCATTGTTGAAAAGGTCACATTTCTTTGTAATGAAATTTCTGTTTAATGAATTTTTTCAAGCGAACAATCTATTTTGTTATATAGAGGTCCAACTGTATATATAAATATAACATAAACCTTATCTCTGCTATAGCTTGGGGTGCAGAGATATGTATGACCCTGCTTCACTAATATCAAGTTCCCTGAATTATGGTCTATTGCATATGACTCCTCCAAGAAAAGTGTACTGAGACAGATTAATCAGTTCAGCATAATACATTTAGAATTGCTCTGGGTACCTTCAGAATATTTTCTGTTCAGTCTGTTTATTAATACTCATAAATCACCATTCTTCTTTCAAAAACCTAAAGACCAAATGCTTTTACTTAACTGTACAGTTAAATCCAGTCTCCCCTCTCATCCCATTTGGCCATACCTTTTGGATCCATAATGGGTCAACCATTACATAAATAAACCAAGGCAAACAAACCTATTAGTCTCAGTTTGCTAGAGTTAGCACAAAATTGGAACATACTTTTACAAGATGCATCAAGAAACAAATAATATAGATTTTCTGCAAGCCTCTTGTGCACTAATTTGTGGTGATTTCTTCAAATGAGTGTCTCCCTCGAAAGACTTGAATATTATGCAACTTTATGCAGTCCTCATGCAGAATTACACATTTCTCCAAACTGTACTGACAGCTCAAAAATGGTTAGTGCTATGGGTTCAACAGCAATATTCCCTGCTATTTCCATCTGCTTTTGGGCGTCTCCGTAGCCAGGTGGGAAGGAGCAGCAGTGCAGAGCACACGCTTCTTGATTAGACTGGGGTTCGAGCCCATCACCACCAAATACGGAGGATGAGGAAAGGTCAAGGGAATGACCATCGCATATTCCCGGAGCAATATGGCCTTAGTTGCTAATGCTCCTAAAAACCAAACAACAAATCCATCTGTTTCCTTTTCAGTTGAAGGCAGTATTTTCGCTACTATTCTCTTTATGGTTAAATTAGATCTATTCAGTATAGACCATAGCCTCTTAATATTGTCAATTCCCATTTGTTACTAAATGGATACAGGCTCTTATGTTCCCATGAGTTTTTAATTGTCATAGTGCAATTATTTGATTCTGGTATCCCCTGTTTGGTCTAAAGTCCTGACTGTTTTTTCCCACGGTTATATTCAGTAATACTTTTTACCCCTTCTCCTATCTCTAAGGTCCTTGCATTGATTTTAGCTGGTATACTTAAGGAGCAAACTTACTCTATAATTTCCACATTTTGCTTTTTCTTTCAGTATAAATGTGTTATTACATAAAGAAATATATTTTTTATGTAGTAAACTCCTGTTATAGTTCTTTTGAAGGGAGCAGCTCAAAGAAGGCGCCTGCATAGCCAGGTGGGCAAGAGCGGCAGTGCGTAGCACACGCTTCTTGATTAGACCGGGGTTCGAGCCCGTGACCACCAAATACGGAGGATGCGGAAAGGTCAGGGAATGACCACCGCATATCCCTGGAGCAATATGGCCTTAGTTGCTAATGCTCCTAAAAAACCAAATAACAGCTCAAAGAGGAAGCAGCAAAGCATTACAAGTCAGACCCCTCCCTCCACTTCACAGGGTTGATCATGGGACCAGAAGGAAAAAAGTGCCAGAGTGATAAAAAGTGAGAGAGTGATATAATGGGAGGTTAACTGTATTAGCACAGTTAATGTTCTGGAATTTGTCCTGTGGAAACCATCTGGATAATGTGATATAACCACTCATACTGCTTCCCCTTCAGCTTTGTAGCATTTCATGCTTAAAAATTCATCTACACCTGCTTCATTTGTACTGATTTTCCATGACTTTTTTTCTACCTCAGTAAGAGGAAATCTCCTAAAATTTTCCCTATTTCATTCTTCTCCTCTTGTTCATTGATGCCTTCAGTTCAGCTCCTTTGTTTAACAAACCTTTAAAAGTTTTACTTTACTGGTTTGTTAAACCCATTAATACTGACAGTCAATATTTTGAGTATCAGTATTTTGAATGTATTTACTCAGGACTTTTAAAATAGCCATCTTTTCTGTTTTAGCTTAGTTTACTCAGTGGAGACCTCCCAGCTCACAGGTGTTATAACATAATCAGGTTGTAGTCATTCTTCAGACATCCTTCATACTTATAGCTGCAAACTCCCCAAATTATGAGGGAGAGAGATAGTCTGTCTTTTTCACTCAATTTGATCATCTCTCCATCTCACTGTTTTAACATAGTTCCTCTGTCTTTTTATAATAAGTTTTTTCCATCTTTTTCTTTCCACAAAAATAGTAAAACCATGTTCAAATTGAAATAAAAAAAAAAAAAAAAACACAAATTTCTTGAATACAGCCATAATAAACAGCTGAGAATAGTTTACCATAATTGCTTAGATAGCCATGATATAAAAATATAATATAATCCAAAGAAAAAGCAAACTTTATTCTGCAAGAGTTTCATTTCCAATGCAGTACATCCAATATTGTCCAGGGACAATACTATCTCACAATTTCGAATGCAGTAAAGAACATAGAAAGTGTATTAAACTAATATCATTGCAGATTATTTTCAAAGAAAATAAATATATGCAATTCCAACTCTTAACTGGTGTTGCTGTAGAGTCTAGAAGTACGAACTAATGCATTTCCTTCCCATTGTCAATAAATTTATAAAGGCTGCCTTCATTGTCAATCATTGAATATGCCATGAACTGATCAGTAGTAATATGCCACAAAATTTTCACCAAACTTTTTTATAAGTGTGGGGAAGAAGAAAAAAAAAAGTATTACTGTACTTCTACAAAGGTTGTGCCACTGAAGTGATTTGTGTGCTAATACATTTTAGTATGAGCCAATGGTTGTAAAGAAGCCTGAGGCATTTGCTGTGCCAGCCAAAAATATAAATAAATTAACTAATAATAATAAGTAAATAAAATAAACTACGTGTTTGACTCCCTTCTCACTAAGGTATCCATCCAGCACACCTTTGAATTTTTCCAAGCTGTCATCTTCAACCCCCCATGGAGGCAAGCTAGTTTACAATTTGCTAGGTTAAAAAACTTCTGACAATCCAGTCTAAACCTCTTTTCCCATAATTTAAATGTATAGCCCCTGGTTTGGGGGGAAAAAAAAAAAAAATTATAATTTAAAAATTTCACTCTATTTTCTTCTTTCAGAGCCTTATACACCTCAATTTGATCTCCTCTAAAGCACTTAGTTACCAACCTTTTGTTGCCCACATATTTCTAGTTATTTCTTATATGGATGCCCTTTTGCCAATCTTACCACTAGTATTTCCCATCTTCAAACCCTTTCAAGTAATTGTTTTACTCATTATAGTTACCTGATCTCTAGTTTTTTGAGAGTCAAAAGTTGGCAGCTGTGTAAACACATGCATCAGATGTTCCATTGATCCACAGTTCGTTTTCAGTGTTCCTTGCATCATGTGTGCACATTTTTGTTTTAATCAAAGGTTTGTAGATTATCACTCTGATGAAAATTCATGTCATGCATATCTCTCTCTCTCTCTCTCTCTCTCTCTCTCTCTCTCTCTCTCTCTCTCTCTCTCTTTAGGCGAACCAGCCATCTCAAGGTGCCTCAGCTCCTGTCAGTTAGTACTTTATGCCAACTTGATGTTTCTTGTTCTCAGTGTCACTTCAAGATGCCATTTTCCATAATTATGAGAGCATACTTGGATTTGGGGGAGGTTCCTGTAGATTGGGGGGGGGGTGTCTCCAGTATATATAGGAAATTTCCATGTGTTTTCCCCCCTATTAACAAATGGGGATGACATTGAGACCTGTAAGTTTTATAGACCTGTATGTCTTACTTCTGTTCCAACAAAATAATAGTTGGTGGTTGAAGAAGTATTGCAGTATCATCTTAACAGGAATGAAATTATATGGAATTGCAGTATGGGTTTGTTAAGGGGGGGGATGATCCTATCCCACCAATCTGATTAGCTACTACGACACAGTAACAAAGGACCGGATTTGTATAATTTTTGATGTTATATATATGTATATATTTAGATTTTAGAAAAGCTTTCAACACTGCATGAAAAACCGATATAAAAATTGGGTCTGTGTGTCAGTAGGGGCAAGTTACTGCTATGGATAAAGGGATGATTGAGTGGCAGAGGACAGGGTGATTATAATGAGCACTGTTCTTCTTGGACTAAATATTAGTGGAGTCCTTCAGGTTTCATTGTTTGGGCCCCTTACTGATTTCAGTGTTTCATAGGCCAAGACTGCACATTATACAGTTGTTGGCAGGGTGTTTAATAACAGGAATCAAGGTGTACTATTGCAACAAGACCTAGAAAAATTAGGCACATGGGCTGAGAAGTAGCAGTTGATGTTTAACATGATAAGTGTAAGGTAATGCATATGGGCAGTAGTAATCCCAGAATAACATGAGTTAGTTGCACTACACCCAAGGTGGTGGAGAATGAAACAGGCCTGGTATGAGCTGGTATAAAGTACTCTGAGCAGTGCAGGTGCGCTTCTATTTACCCCTTGTATAAGGCAATGGTCAGGCCACACCTTGATTACTGTATACAGGTCTGGAGGCATTTTAAGAGGGATATAAAACTGTTAGAACGAGTACAGAGAAGGGCAACAAGATTAAGCCTTTCTTCATAAGAGCAACCCTTATGGGTTGCTCTTATGAAGAAAGGCTTAAGTTTTGCAAATTACAGTGTTTGGAGACTAGGCACCTGCGAGGTGAGTCTGATTGAGGTGTATAAAGCCTTGAATGGTTTGAGCATGCTCAATGCTGATGGGATTCTTCCTCTTTCTCAGAATAATCGCCCAAGAGGGCATAAATTCAAATTGAGGAAAGACAGTTGTAGGATAGATGTATGGAAGTTTGTCTTTAGCCAGCGGATGGTTAATTGCTGGAACAAACTTCCATCTGTCATTGTAGAAGTTGATAGCTTAAATAGATTTCAGGCAAAACTAGATAAACATTTGGAGTGAGTGGATGGGTGAAATTATAAGGTTTTTTTTTTTTTGGCTGATGCTAAATAAGCTTGCTTTCTTGCATCATGTGCCTATGCTAATTAACAGGTCATAGGGTTCTCTCAATTACAGCATGGGTGGCCAACAAGTCGATAGCGATCTACCAGTCAATTGCAGCTTTTATTTTGGTCGATCACGACGAATTTTAAATACAGTAGGTCCTTGATTTAACGAACTAATTAGGGGAAGGGGTGTCCGCTATTGCCGAAAGTCCATTAAATCGAATGTATTTTAAAAACATATATATATTAATAACGAATTTACAATGTACAGGATGTATTAAAATATTATAATGTACATTGAGTAATTTATACACGCCACTAAAACATCTGTTAAAAATATAAAAATAAATTTACGACAGGAACCAAACTTTATTTTAATTAAACACGTCAAAAACTATACAATGTAACTAATGGAATGTTATATATTTTTTCTTAAAGTTCACACAAAGTTGTTTTTAATGTGAACATTAGTTTTTTGATTTAAATCCATTTTAGAGGGGAAAAAATACTTTAAATTTCTTAAACTCCGTTAAATAAAAAAACAAACAAAAAAAAACATTAAAAAAAATGCATAATATTAATATAAACTCAATTAAAAGAATCACAATTTTCAGAATCAGAAACAACTGTCATGTGGATGGAAAGGTGTTAATTCCTTGCTGGTAGAGGGTTCTGGTCAAACGGGTCCAGTTGATGAAGTGGTCTTGAAGAAATCATTAAGCTTCAGTTGTCTTACACCTTGGTGCTGCTTCCTTATTACTGTATATCAAAATTCTCTAAAATGTTCGTAATAAGTAAGGGTCTGATGATGATGATGATTCAATATAATGTATGATGTTATCTTATAACAGACAATTTAGGATGAGGTGCAACTGATTCTTCGTCTTTGTCGTCAGTTTTTTTTTTTTTTTTTTGTATTTAGTTTGAGAAGAGCCGATAGAGAAATCTTGAGTTGGGATGAAACGTGATAAAATATCTCATATGTTTCTGTTGCTCGAGTTATACGGTTTCTTTATTCATATGACTTTATAGTTTTTGGAAAAGTAAAAGGGATTGCAATTGAGCAGGTCACCGGTCAGGTTTGAAACAGAGTTTCCATTACATTGGCTAATTTGGCAAAACAACTACAAAGAACTTGATACGGTATTAAAAAAGGAGGTAAGACAAAGAAATTAATAACCGAATAAAATGGTATACTGCTGAGAAATGGCTTCAGAACCAATGGTGAAGGTTGTCTCCCTTAGGGATCATATGTAAAAACCACACATAAAACACTGTTGAATCCCCCCCACCACATGCAGAAGTAGCGCATGCATATGTAAAATAAGCGCGCACTTGGGAAAGGGAGGAATGACTGCTTAGCTTTTCCCACACTTAGTATAAACAAAAAAAAAAAAAATAAATATATAAATGATAAAATAATTTTCTTTAGGTTAAGTGGTTCTGATCTTCAAACCTCAACCCCTAAGAAAAAAACCGAGTGCTGTAGTAGTGCGAAATGCATTGCAAATAGCTTTTTTTTTTTTTTTTTTTTTGTCCAATAATACAAACTGATCTATAAGCCTAGTAAAACTCAACAATGGTGCAACTAAGAGTTTTTTTGGTAAAACTTTAGTATCCAGTACTCCTTAGCCGTGGCCAACTACCGGTTTTTGCTTATTATTATTAGCTATATGGTACAGGGGGGCCTGGGGCTTTTGCTGCACCAGCCAAAAGAAGAAAAAAAAAAATTACTGTGTTACTCAGAGGGAGGGAGATCGGAGGTAGAGGGAATCACCAAAAAAGAGAAGAATGATGTCCGGCTCGGGGCCCTGAGTGTGCTAGGCCCGTACTCACCAGATGTGAGCCCCCGGGCATTTTTTCACTAAACAAAAATGAAAGTCGAGGGGCTCGCATCTGGTTAGTGTGGGCTTGGCGCACCCGGGGTCCTGAACTGGATATCATTATTCTTCTCGTGGTGATTCCCTTATACTTCTGACTCTCTCGTCAGGGTAACTCAGAAATTATATATATATTTTGGCCGGTGTAGCAAAGGCCTCAGGTTTCCTTGCACCGTGTGGCTAATAATGATAATAAAACACGATCCACTCCCTTACAAGTGGTTTTTTTTTTTTTTTTTTTCATTCTAATTACAACAATTTTTCTCAGTTGCACAACCTTCACGCAACCTTCTGTTCATCACTTATCGTTACACTAGGGGTACCGATACTAAATTTTAGCCAATTTTTTTTCCCCCTTGGTGAAGGGAGGTTGCAACAGAAAATATTCATATATTACAAAAAAAACTACTGGAATCCAATTTTATTTTTTATTTGAGAAGCATATGCACCCTTGACAACCCCCCTCATCCTTCCCAAATACATCATTTATATAACAAAAGGGCACTATAATTATCAATAAACTCAGAAATCTTTTATCAGCAAATTTTGGAAAAAGTATATTTTAGGAAACACAAGATTATTTTTACTTCACTCCGTGGTGAAGGTTAAATTCACTTGTCACTTAAAAAAAAATTGTATTACATTACAGTATTCTTAATATAAAAGTTAACATTAATACAGGGTGTTTCAAAAGTGATGGTCAGGGATTTAAAGGTGAAAAGTACAAACTGAAATAAGCAAAAAGTCCCAGTGAACATCGAGCTGCAAGTGAACTGTTTTCAAGATAATGCACATTTTCTGTTAAGATCTGCCACTGACTATGGGAGGACTAGTTTAGCAAAAAGCTCTGAATCGGTGGTTTTATTAAACATAAGATATATACATTTTTAATTTTTGGTTTCAACACCACAGGATTTTAGAGATGTTACAGGATGTTCTTTTTAACACCCTTTCCTCAACATCAGGTGTTATGCTTCTGGGCCTACCTGCTTGTATTCCATGTGCAAAGCACCCATGTTCTCTGATGAATGTGTGCCTGTTGGGCTGCCTTCGCACGGGAAATGCTTCTTGGTACAAACATGCAGCCTCGAGTGCACTGCCATTGGCTTTACCATACATGAAGCGCATGTCCGCATACTCTTCGTTCTGTAACCTCTTTTCATGTTGACTATCCTTTGACAAGTACTAGTATGCCTGCTACATCTTAGAGCATTGATAGAGGGAGAAACGGAGAGAATGAGCATAACCTAACCTAACCTAAACAAACAAGTCAGTGGTGGATCCCAACTAGAAATGTGCAGTGTCTCAAAAACGATTCACTTAAGGACCCATGTTTATTAGGCTTTTTTTTACATATTGTAGTCTGTACAGTTCACCTTTAAATTGTTGACCATCACTTTTGAAACACCCTGTATATTAGGAGGTTTGCAGGGTCATCGAGAGCTAGCATGGGCCCTTGGGCAAATAGCGTCACTGGGCTTTATCTGTAGAGACCTGGACTCCAATTGTGGATCCCCACAATGTGCATATGCAGAGCAACTTGGCTCCCCTTCCAGTTCTCTTGGGTGTTGGAGTTTAAATAATTGAGACATCTGGATATTTTACTGTAGCAATAGCAAAATATTAAGAGATGTCCTGGATATTCCTGTGTCAAACAAGTTAATTGAATGGTTTATTTGTGGGAAAATAGGGAGAAATCCCGGGCAGGAAATAAATAGAAACTTCTATCTTTGATGTTTTTAAAAGGTGCCATGTATTTTGCTAGTCATTAATAAGAAAGAAGGCATTTCTCAATGCAAAGCACAAATAACTTTATAAAAAAAAAAAATTTCGGTAACACGCCTAACTAGAATCATAAAAAAAATTGGTAAAAGTATCTTACTGGAGACCTCAGTATTTCATGTACTTTTTCAGATAACGTCACGCTATGTTATAAGCTTGAAATTATAATCTTTAATTAGCCCTGCATGTAACTGGTACCCATCTGTGAGCAGGTATTTATTTTCTGCCCTCTGTCCTAGAATGTTTTGACTCGTCAGACTCATCAGAGTTTTGCAAATTACAGTGTCTGGAGACTAGGCACCAGCAAGGTGATCTGATAGAGGTGTATAAAGCCTTGAATGGTTTGAGCATGCTCAATGCTGATGGGATTCTTCCTCTAGCTCAGAATAATCACCTGAGAGGGCATAAATTCAAATTGAGGAAAGACAGATGTAGGATAGATTTGCGGAAATTTGCCTTTAGGCAGCGGGTGGTTGGTTGGTGGAACCGACTTCCATCCCTTGTCGTGGAGGTTGATAGCCTAAATAAGTTTAAGGCTCAGCTGGACAGGTATTTTGAACGAACAGAGGGGTGAAGTGGAAGTGGGTTTTTTTTTTTTTTTTTTGGCTGATGCTTCATAAGCTTGCTTTCTTGCATCAAATGCCTCTACTAATGCTAATCATCGTCCTCTTGTTCTCTGCGAAGAACATTTTCCGCAATCTCTACCTCAGAAAAAATTTGATAGCCTGGATCACTTTAATCATTTTCTAGCCACTGTTCCACATCATTCTCAGTTGCATTTTGTTGCCGGCTCGAAGAGTGCCCCAAAAATTAATGCCTGAACTCCCTCAAAGATCGTTCTACGTTGTACAACAACTTCTTCAAAGCATTGGCCAAGGCAATAATCTTAATATATATTTCCACACATCAGCTAAGTTGAAGATAGCAGATCTGATGTTGTATTCATGTAATTTTGGCAGTGTCCTGGTGCCTTTTGTATCTTCTTCTGCATCTTCTGTTTCTTCCAAAACAACCATCACCTCTTCCAAAAACTTCTTATATGAGCTCTTACATGCAACGATTACATCCTGATCCATTGGCTGTATCAGTGAAATAGTGTTAGGAGGCAGAAAAACACATTTAATTCTCCCATCCCTGCTAACTAACCTCTCAGCATTAGGGTGAGTAGGTGCATTATCTAGCAGTAAAACAGCCTTTATTTCACGAGAAGGAATTTTCACACATCTGTCTGATAGCATCGCACATCAGGAATAAAAAGGTTAAAGAACCAGTCACTGAAAATATCCATTGTAAACCAGTCATTTTTGAGTGGGAATATATCACCAGTAACTGGTTCATTAAATTCTTTAAAGCACGTGGTTTTTGCCTTACCAACTACCATAGGCTTAAGCCGATGCAAGCCATCAACATTTGCACAAAATAAAACTGAAATTTGTTCCTTATTTAGCTTATGACCAGGAGTTCTTGCTTAATGTTTGTAAGCCTGGGTATTTTCAGGAACAGTACAATAAAAAAAAAAAAAAAAAAAAAAAGCCCAGTCTCGTCAGCATTATAAAGCTGTGATAAAATGAGGTCATTTAGATATTTTCTGAAAGCCTCAACTTGTTCTTCATCTGCACCTAAAGATTCACCACATGTTCTTTTATTAACAATGCTGTGGTACTTTCAAAAATGCCACAGCCATAAGGGTGACATGAGTAATTACAGACCAGTTAGTTTAACTTCTGTTCCGGGTAAAATAATAGAGTTGCTGGTTAAAGATGCATTGCAGGATCATCTAGACAAGACTGCAGCAATAATTCAGACACAGCATGGGTTTGTTAAGGGTCTTGTCTGTAAAGTCTTGTCTGACAAATTTGATAGGATATTATGATGTGGTTACAAATGAACTGGATGCGAAAAATAATTTTGATATCATATATTTGAATTTCAGGAAAGCTTTTGACACTGCACATGGAAGACTATTGTACAAATTGGAGCAGAATGGTATTAAGGGTAAGTTGCTACAATGGATAAAAGGATGGATTAAGTGCTAGAAGACAGAGGGTGGTAATCAATGGGTGCTGCTCTTCTTGAACTAATGTTATTAGCGGAGTCCCACAAGGTTCGGTGTTAGGTCCACTGTTGTTTTGTATATTTATCAATGATATTGATGAAGGTATATCAGGCTTAATGTCGAAGTTTGCAGATGATACAAAGGTTGGCAGGGTTGTTAATGACAGTAATGGCAGTGTGCTACTGCAACAGGATCTAGATAATTTGGGCATATGGACTAAGAAGTGGCAACTGAAGTTTAACCTTGACAAATGCAAAGTACTACATATGGGTAGAAGTAACCCCAGAGAAACGTACCAACTGTGTGGTACAACTCTTAAGGTGGTAGAAAATGAAAAAGACCTGGGAGTAATTGTGCAGTCAGATATGAAGTTTTCTGAGCATTGCAGACAGGCTGCCAGGGCAGGTCATGGGGTTTTGTCAGTTGATATATAGGAATTTTGCTAGCAGGGAAAAGGAGGTGATTATCCCTCTGTATAAGGCAATGGTCAGGCCACGGCTTGAGTACTGCGTATAGGTCTGGAGGCCTCATTTTAGGAAGGATGTAGATTTACTTGAGCGTGTACAGAGAAGGGCAACAAAATTGGTGAGGGGAATGAAGGGATCCTCTTACCAAGAGAGGCTTAAGTTCTGCAAATTGCAGTGGCTGGAGACTAGGCACCTGCGTGGTGATCTGTTTGAGGTGTATAAGGCCTTGAATGGGTTGAGTAAGCTGAATGCTGATGGGATTCTTCCTCTTGCTCAGATTAAGAACCTGAGGAGGCACAGATTCAAATTGAGGAAAGACAGTTGTAGAATAGATGTGTGGAAATTTGCCTTTAGCCAGCGGGTGGTTAATTGCTGGAACAAACTTCCATCTGTCGTTGTGGAAGTTGATAGGTTGAATAAATTTAAGGAGGAACTGGACAGGCATTTGGAGGGAATGGTGTTTTTTTTTTTTTTTTTTGGCTGATGCTGCATAAGCCCATACATTTGCTTTCTTGCATCACATGCTACTACTACTTCTACTCCCCTTGAAATTTTAGGCCCATGTAGAAGTAGTCTTGGAACAACCATCTACACTGTATTTTAATGCATACTCCTGAAGTTTATTTTTATTTTTGCGAATGTCTGAAACTGTTTGCTTTTTTGACTCTATAAATCTCGTGCTCACTTGCAACGGTTACACCACCTTCAAGCTTCTCAATCAGTTTTAATTTTTGTGCAACACTGAAGTTAACACGTTTACGCTTTACTTCTTTATCCAGTGAGGCCATAATGATAGACAAATATTACATATTTATTATAAAATATGTAAAAATCACAATTGTGTAAAATGCAAAAACAACCAAAACGTAAACAACAGAATAGGACGAACTGCACCGGAAGACTGACAGTGTTGATGCACACCGCTAATCACTCCCTTTCTATTAACCCTATCCCTCACCTAGATGAGGTAATACCCTGAACTCAACACCGGATGCATGATACGATAATGCTGACTCATTGACCCAATCTTTTAGCCTGCTTTATTCATGAATTAAAAAAAAATTTCTAAATTTTTCCTTTAGGACAAATTTGTCCATTAAATCGAGGGCCTACTGTATATATAAAAAATGGATTAGTCTAAATGTTATTATTATTATGCACCCCATTGCATATGCTTATTACAAATCCATTGAATCTGGCTACTCTTGTTGGTGCACAGCCTCTAAGCGTGTCTAATGAAAATTCATGCAGTTACGTTGTGGAGAGCATAGTATATATGGTGTTGAATTCTTATTTAGCTTACTTAATATTAATAACTGGACAGTTCTTATATGTTAATTTAATACCCTTTTATTTAAAATGAATATTACGAAAAAGAGTAAAATGTATCATTTTCATCAAGAGTGGGAACTAGAACACTTTTTTGTAATGATAAAAGAAAAATGTTGTTGTTTGATTTGCAATGTTTCCATGGCTATACCCAAAAGAAGAAATTTGGAAAGGCACTTCAGCGCACTCCACGGTAAATACCAATTGGATTTTCTGCCTAATAGTGACCTTAGAAAAAATAAATTAAGCGAACTTAAATCCAGATTATTCACGCAACAATTTCTTCATTACACCTAATTTACAATCTGAAGCAGTAATTGTAGCATCATTTAAAGTGAGTCCTCTTGCAAAAAAATGCAAACCATTTTCTGATGGTCAATTCATCAAAGATGCATTTTTAGAAATAACAGCTTCTCCTTGAAAATTTTAAGAACAAAAATGATTTTAAAAGTGCTCTTCAAGATCTGCAATTATCTCGAAATACTGATGTGATGCATCGAAAAAATGAGTATCATCCACCAAGTGTTAGCCAGCAAAAGATTAAATGTTAAAAGTATGGACATAGCTTTCAAAATCATGAATTCCATCAGAGGATAATGTGCAACTCGAAATGTGCAACTTTTCAGAATGCAACTCGATGAAAATGAACCAGATCTGATATTACACACAGGTGTGAGGTGGCTGAGCCTGAGTAAGTTTCTGCAGAGATTTCGAAATTTGCTGAATGAAATTTAAAAATTTGTTGATCGAAGGGGAGATGATTATCAGCAGCTACAAGATAAGGAGTGGTTGTGTGATTTGGCAGATTTTACCAATAAATTAAGTGAACTGAATTTGGAATTACAAGGAAAAAATAAAAATGTGAGTGATATGATTTGTAGCATTTCTGCATATAAATATCAATTTTTGATAGGCGCCTCCATAGCCAGGTGGGAAGGAGCAGCAGTGCGTAGCACACGCTTCTAGATTAGACCGGGGTTCAAGCCCGTCACCACCAAATACGGAGGATGCGGAAAGATCAGGGAATGACCACCATATATTCCTGGAGCAATATGGCCTTAGTTGCTAATGCTCCAAAAAACCAAATAACAACAATCAATTTTTGGCAATGGCTAAGGATCTCAAAGAAAAAAAAAATAGATCCTTTTGCAAATATGCAAGATCATTTGCAAAAATATCCTGTTTTTGAATTTAATGGTGAGAAATATGTTTTTGTAATCGAAAAAGTTGTGAATGATTTTGAAACCATATTCAGTGATTTTAAAACAATTGAAAACATTGTTCAATACATTTCTTATTCATTTAATGTCCATTTAATGTAAATTGCAGAAAAAAAAATCGCTGAGATTTTTCACGTGGAGAAAATATTACTTGAAAATGAAATTATTACATTTCGAAATGATATCTTTCTAAAAGCCACATCAGAAAAATACTTTTGGAAATATGTTTGCCGAGAAAAGTACCCAAATGTAAAAAAATGCAGTGAACTTTTAAAAAATTTGTTTTGGTTCCACCTATCTATATGAATCAGCCTTTTCGTATTTGAAACAAACAAAGACGAAGAATTGCTCTACTCTTACGGACTTGCATACAGAAGATTCTTTATGGTTGGCCTTATCACGGTATTTCCATGATTTTGAAAGCTTGGCAGATGACACGAAGACCAACTTCACATAAATTAAAATTTTAAATACGCATGAATTTAAAATAAGAATTCTGAATTGTATTTAATTTTAAAATTTATAAAAAATTTTCAATGTCTGTTGATTAACCTTTTTAACCATGTGCAATGAAATTCTTGAGATGGTAGAACGTGGCACATTTTGAAGAAAAAAAAGTAGATTACATCACAAATTAAGTTGGCCAACCCTGATATACAGAAACACAAAGGGTTACTCTTACTGCTTTGTGTTCTTGGCTAAGGTGGTTGCTCTTCTCTACAAAAGACTTTGGGTCTGCTAATTGCAGTGCTTGGAAACTTGGCACTTACCAAGGAGAGTTGAAGTGGTTAATGGGTTGAGTAAATTTAATGAATGATGATGATATTCTAACTCTTTCTTTGGACAATCTCAGTTTACATCCCCTTGTATAAGGGAATGTAAACTTAAATTTAAGAATGGCTGCAGAATAGACATGTGAAAATTTGCATTCAACCAGAGAGTAATTGATTGTTGGAGCAAACTACTATCTGGTGTTGTGAGTAGTTTGAATAAATTTACGGGAGAATTAGATACCGTAGAACCCATATAAGAAATTCCCGCATAAGAAGTTTTCGCCTATACTATGTTTTGTTTTTTAAGTCCCAATTTCAATTCTGTATTTTGTAATGTATTATTTCCCCACTTAAGAAATTTCCCGGGTAAAAAGTTTTCCCGCATAAAAAGTTGGTGATAAACAATACACTGTATTATTATAGTGATGTTTTCCCGCTTAATGTGTTTTCAAATATAGAAATTATTTCTTTTTAATATTAAACAATATAAACATTTGATAATCAAACAAGTTAGTGCCAAGCATCATTTTAGTTCGAAGAAAACCACTGAAGTGGCAGTAATTCCACTGAAGTGAAATGGCATCATTTTCGTTATATCTCATATTGTGAATGCCTTCATAACGAGTTGCCCTGATATTGCACTACATACAATAAAGCAACACTTCACCAGGGAGAAGACGAATGTTACTTATTCTTGGCAGATACCACCACCCAGGGGTTGTGGGGTGTTGTGCCTGCCGAGAATCCATTGTCGGAGCTTTGTTTATTCGAGGTAGTTCAATATCGGGGCAACTCATTGTGAAGGCACTCACAATATGAGATATAACAGAAATGATGTCATGTCATCTACTTCAGTTGTTTACTATGAACTAAAATGATGCTTGGCACTAACTGGTTCAATTAGTGAATTTTCCATAGTCTGAGACTTTCAGCGCTAAAACATTTTTAGTAGAAACATTTTGATATAATGGAAGTGACATATTGTAATTGTTTTCATTGATATCCATAATTGGATACGTAGATCGTGTTAAGTTCTGATAGTTGTGAACAGTTTAGAATTACTTAGTGGATTGTTGCTCTGTCTTATTGTAATGGTGACCTTTTTAAGATATATTGAAACTCCAGAGGAGCTCATTCTTCCAACTTGATAGTGAGTTTAATGAATAGAATGTTAAGCAATTAAAAATTCTCAGTTTAAAAATGTTTTGTCAGATTTCTCATAGGCAGAGTAAAATATTTATAAATTCTGAAATAGTACTTAAAAATGATCTTTAAAACTTATGTATGTGTATCTTTTCATTTTATTTGTGTAGTTAATATTTCATACCCTTAGGTCATTTTCCCTTCTAAGAAATTTTCTCACGTAAGAAGTTCTAAATCTGCTGTCCCTGAAAAACTTCTTATCCGGATTGTACTGTATATTATTAGAGGGGATGGACAAATTAGGTGGGTAGTTTTCCCCTACCTCCTGATGCTGTATAATTTTGCTTCCTTGCCTGTTTTACCAATACTACTAAAATAGTAATTTTTTCAGCAAATTGTCAATCTGGGAGTGTTTAATTCCTGATCAGTAGCATGTATAGATTTTCTTCACATGGTTTCCAACCAGCATTCTCTCTCTGAAATGCTGTTTGCTCTTTCCATGTCATTGTTTGAAGTGAATTGCATGCTAACCTTTTGATTTTACAAAATATTTTCATATATTTTAGTTGCACACTACAATTTCAGTCTGCATGACTTTTTGGTAGGATTTTGATTTTTGTAACTTATCTCACCTACCCCTTTTTCAGCTTCCACTAAAGCTCTGTTAAATTTTTTCCATCCTTCATCTGTTGTTATATTAGCATCAGGAATGGCTTAATTTTTTTTTAGCAAGGAAGTTTCTGTATTTAATGAGTATCAGCAAATTCGAAAACTAAAATTTTGTCAGATATAAAAAGTTTTTTATACCCCTTTTGTTTTGGCACTAATCATTATTAAAATGTGCAATAGAAGAGGATCATTACCCTTGTATCTTCATCTAATTACCCAGGGGCTCACATCTGGTGAGTATGGGCTTGGCACACCCAGGGTCTTGAGCTGGATATCATCTTTCTTGGTGATTCCTGATTCTCTCTCTCTCTCAGGGTAATTCAGAAATTTTTTTTTTTATCTGTTGCAGCATAAGCCTTAGGCTTCCTTGCACCATATGCTAATAATAATAATTATTATTATTTAAGATGCTTTTCTTATAATGATATCAGTTATTCTTTTTTTGTGGTTATTTATATGCTTGAAACATTGAGTGCATAGCTCTTGACATAGTTTAGAGAAAATTCTTTGTTTCAACTAACATTATGAATAAGTGAAAAGTGCAATATGTGACCATAAGGCCGTGATTAATTGAAACAAAAGAATAAGACACCTCTGACAGGATGCAGCATAACATCAAGATACTGTGCTAAATCCTACCAAAATAAATACAGGCAACCCCCATATAACATGGTACTTCTACAATACAGTTTCGCTTTAACACTATTAGAGGATTGAGGCAAACCTTGCATAACACAGTAATTTTGAACTTTTGTGTGGGGAAACCCTGCTGTCATGTTGAATGTAATTTTTGAACATTTCCATTCATTTTGTGAATCCCTGCTATTGACTCGCTAGTCATTATGAAAATAAAATAAAATAAATAAAAATATTGGGAAATCCCTGTGTTAGGTTTTGTGCTATTGTACTTGTGTGAGACTTTAAAAACTTTGGAGCGTGCAGTTTGTGACTTTTAGGGTTTTTGTAAGGTTATTCTGGTTTTTATTTGATTGTTTATTTCTTTGTTGTGAATTAAATTCCAGCCCTAAATTATGCCTAAGGAAAGTAAAAAAGCACCGCTCAAAAGAAACTTTATTTCTCTAAAATCAAAGATACAAATTTTGGAATGTCTTAAAGGGGAAAGGTATCATACGTTGTAAAAAGTTTTTAAATTTAAATGAAACAACAATCTGGACCATAAAGAAAAATTAGAACTGCTGTTGCTGTAGGATCTTTCCACAAATATAACAGCTCGTCCTTGAGAAAATGGAAAAAGCACTCAGTATTTGGATTGATGGATTTAGATATTACTATTTTTAATAAAAATTTAAAAACTATGAGAACAAAAAATGAGATTAAGAATATGATAGAACTACGAATAGGTTTACAACTAAATTTCTGATAGTTATAAAAAAAGAAAAAAAATGGTGTATTTTTATTAGCTTTCAGAACGTAATCTCCCTTTTTGTACTGATTCTTAGTCCTGTGTAACATTTCTCACTACACAAGATTTTATAGGATCCTAACTACCGTGTTATACGAGGGTTACCTATTCTTTAAATTAAGAAATATAAATAAAGAACCATAAATGAAAAGGATATTAGTTGGGAGGACCAACTAATATACCATTAGTTATATTTTTTTTACCCAATTTTCCTAAAATATCTCTATTGGTGTAATTATCATTTCCTAACCTGCTATTTAAATCTCCAGCCAGTGTTATAATTTTTGTTGCCAGTTTCTACTGTTCTAAGAGATTAAAGAATTGTTCCTTTTCATCTTATTTTCAGTCTTCAAGCTAAATCCATATGCAAAGACAAATTTCATCCACCAAGTTGTCATAAATTTTGCTCACACAACTCTGCATCCCAGCCAGTTACACTTCCTTTAAAACTAGTTCTAAAAGCAATTGTTATATCTTGCTTGCACCATATCTTACTTCCAGAATAAATTAATTTATGATTATTGTTTATCTGCAGATCCCTTGTATTCATCATCTTGGTTTCTGTGACACCTGCTATTATATTGTCCTGGTTCTGCCAGTTCCACTTCCTTGCTGTTTAAACTTCAAGTGTTGATGGTACCTATCTTGATGATTGTTCTGATAGCATCTTCAGCATTCTGCCTGGTCCCTGGTAAGTTGCTCAGGTCAAGGTCTTTGATTGCTTTGTCCTACCATAGTGATAAGATTTCAGCCAATAATTTATCTAATCTGGTTAGTTCCATCTTATTTATTCAGTAGCCATATAGCTGGCTGCCTACTAACAGATTGCATTATAAAGGTAAGAAGAGGACATTGGGTCAGAATTGCAGTAGCTTCCCTAGAAGCTTAGCTTACTGGATATCAACATGGTTAGACAGCCTCAGTCTCTTCAGAAATATTTCACTTAAGAGGAGTATTATAAGATTTGATAATGAGTTTGAAAACGAATATGCCTAATATATTATATACCTAAATTTTGAATAATCTGAAACATGAAATAATCTCTTGAAGATCATTACTGTCCATAACTTAAGGACCAGCCCGACATATTTTCAGGCATTTAATGGTGATTGTGCCTGTGCTCATCCTGTAACAGTAAAATTCTCACAACAGGCTTCCATACTAACATAATAATAATAACATAATAATTGTTTACAAGGCTGATGATAATGCGTTATAAACAGATGGAGACTGATGTGCCTCAGTCCATCTTCCTAGAGCATTCCAGACACTCATCCAACCCATTCCAAGTCCAAAAAAAAACCGATCAAAGATCATTATTAAATTCAAGGATCATTACTGTTCATGAATTGAAATTCAGGATAATGATTTCTCTAAAAGCTTCTTTCAGAGATGTAGAGTTGGTGCAGTTGCTCATTGTGACCAGACCATTTTCACCTGGGTGTTACTTTTCTCGACGAGAAAAGGTAGCTCAGCTGTTACTTTCCATGGTATCTTCCTGTTAGTGTCATATAGTAGTCATCCTGAGTTAATCATCCTGGAACTCACGGTACACCTTGAAATGCCCTTTGAAATAGAGGACTGCATGTCTTCAGACATTTTTAAGGTCTAGCCACCCCAACTTGCAATGACCCTGCACCATCCTACTGATAGCTATCCACTGCTCCAAGTATCCCAGACATGTTGCATTCTAGACAAAGAGAAAAATCCTCATCAGATGTCTTCTTTACCAGATAAGATTAACTATGCCATTGTATTGCTAACTTGATTTCTGTTTCTAATCATAAAATATTATGTTATGGTCTGCAAAAAAAAAAAAAAAAAATCTCTCTCTGTTAAACTTCAGGGTGATTCTTGTATATTTGACATTGCTGAATTCAAATATGACAACCATATTGCTGTAATCCTCACTAAATTTAAGGGAGAAGAGACTAACTTAAAAAACTAAATTTTGAGTAAAAAAATTTTTTTTCATAAATTTTAAGAAAATGTTACATACATCTAGCGGACAATTTCGGTGAAGTCCGGACGGTCTGTGACAGCCAAATCCTCTGCTTGAACCTTCATGATGGTGTGACTGTTAGTAATCCTGGGTATAACCCCCATGCATAAGCAAACTGTGGATGACCACCCAGGTGTGTAAGCAGGGGTCGAGGTGTGGGTCCCACACTGTCAGAAGAATGCTGCCCCTCTGTGTTACCAGACAATACTAAGTGGTAGATGACTCTCATCAACTGGTGCAATACCACCAGTTTGCTTATTGGAGGCTTGAAGTGGTGAAACCCATGTTTAGTCTACAGAAGTAAGTTCCAGTCAACCCTTCCTCATCTCTTCCATCATGCAGTATGATTGATGACTTTTGAGGTTATGATGGACATCATGGTGACATCCAATCTTCCTTACATTTCGAGAGTACAGCTCTAAAATTGTGTTCGCATGCCAGTTGCTAGTCAGTACACCAGACCGAACGTATTGGTAACTCTCTTGGTGGCTTCCAGATCAGCTAGTGCATAATCTTGCTACATCTACTATGCCAGATAGTGACTGGAGGAAGTCAGAGTAGTGTGTGTGTGTGTGTGTGTGTGCACGCGTGCGTGCGGCATTGTCAAGTCCACGTTATTGTCAAGGATCTGGGTATATTCTTACCAATATAAGAAGGCAAAAATAAGAGTAGGAGTGTGTTATAGGCCTAATGACTCGAATGAGTACAATGAACAATTGTACAGAGAAATAGAGTGGGCTAGTAAATTGGAATGTCTTATAATGGGGGATTTTAACTTCCCAGATATTGACTGGAACTTGTGGGTTGGTCACTCACACACTAGTCAGACTTTTGTGGATTTATTGGATGATTGTTTTCTGCAGCAGCATGTTCTAGAGGCAACCAGAGAAAGCAATACTCTTGATCTGGTTATCAGCAGTGATCATTCGTGTATTAAGAATTTGCAGATAAAGGAACCACTAGGTGGCAGTGATCACAGTGTTATTTTGGTGTTATTTGGTTTTTAGGAGCATTAGCAACTAAGGCCATATTGCTCTGGGATATGCGGTGGTCATTCCCTGACCTTTCCGCATCCTCCGTATTTGGTGGTGACGGGCTCGAACCCCAGTCTAATCAAGAAGCGGGTGATCACAGTGTACTAATGTGGGATTTACTTAAAGATTTAATTACCATCAGGGGTAAAGGAAAGGGTTTTTGCTTCCGTAAAGGTGAGTACAGTGCTCTCCGACAGTTTTTAAATTCTGTACAGTGGGATCAACTGACGATGTTACCAACAGTAAATTCTAAGTGGGACGCGTTCAAGGAATTAATCGTAGAAGCTACTAAAATTTTCATACCTATTAAGAAATATTATTCAAGGTTTAGGCCTAAATGGTTATCTAATGAACTAATGAGATTCGTAATACAGAAGAAAAATGCATGGGATGCATATAAATTATCAAGCAACTCAGAAGCCTATGGCAGATATAAGCAAGTCTGTAATGAGGTGACAAAGGAGGTTAGGCAGGCGAAGGCAGATTACAAGAAATCCTTGGAAAAAGATGCTAAGAAAAACAGCAAAGATTTCTTTACTTATATAACTCTAAAAGAAAGGGGATGAATCTGATTGGTCCACTTGACATCGATGGTTCGACTGTTGATGATCCTGCTCAGATAGCAAACAAACTGAATGAGTATTTGGCATCTACATTTACACATGAGGAATTATTAAGGTTTGAAAATGGCAGAAGGTTAACAAATTGTAGCAGGATACTTAATGATTTTGGAATAACTGAAAGCAAAGTGGAGGATAAATTGTTGAAGTTAAACATAAGAAAAGCACCTGGGGTGGATGGGATCTATCCAGTTATATTAAAGGAGGCGGCTAAGCAAACCCTTAGCCATAATTATGAGAGTGTCCTTGGACTCAGGGGAGGTTCCCACGGACTGGAGATCTGCAAATGTATCCCCAATTCACAAAGGCGGATCGAAGGGTGACAAGAGTAATTACAGATCAGTTAGTTTAACTTCTGTTCCGGGTAAAACAATGGAGTCACTGGTTAAAGATGCATTGCAGGATCATCTAGACAAGACTGCAGCAATAATTCAGACACAGCATGGGTTTCTTAAACGTCTTGTCTGTAAAGTCTTGTCTGGCAAATTTGATAGGATATTATGATGTGGTTACAAAGGAACTGGATACAAAAAATAATTTTGATATCATATATTTGGATTTCAAGAAAGCTTTTGACACTGTTGCGCATGGAAGACTATTGTACAAATTGGAGCAGAATGGTATTAAGGGTAAGTTGCTACAATGGATAAAAGGATGGTTAAGTGGGAGAAGACAGAGGGTGGTAATCAATGGGTGCTGCTCTTCGTGGACTAATGTTATTAGCGGAGTCCCACAGGGTTCGGTGTTAGGTCCACTGTTGTTTTGTATATTTATCAATGATATTGATGAAGGTATATCAGGCTTAATGTCGAAGTTTGCAGATGATACAAAGGTCGGCAGGGTTGTTAATGACAGTAATGGCAGTGTGCTACTGCAACAGGATCTAGATAATTTGTGCAGAAGGGCTAAGAAGTGGCAACTGAAGTTTAACCTTGACAAATGCAAAGTACTGCATATGGGTAGAAGTAACCCCAGAGAAACGTACCAACTGTGTGGTACTACACTTAAGGTGGTAGAAAATTAAAAAGACCTGGGAGTAATTGGGAGACCCGGTTGATATATAGGAATTTTGCTAGCAGAGAAAAGGAGGTGATTATCCCTCTGTATAAGGCAATGGTCAGGCCACGCCTTGAGTACTGCGTACAGGTCTGGAGGCCTCATTTTAGGAAGGATGTAGATTTACTTGAGCGTGCACAGAGAAGGGCAACAAGATTGGTGAGGGGAATGAAGGGATCCTCCTACCAAGAGAGGCTTAAGTTCTGCAAATTACAGTGGCTGGAGACTAGGCACCTGCGCGGTGATCTGATTGAGGTATATAAGGCCTTGAATGGGTTGTGCACGCTGAATTCTGATGGGATCCTTCCACTTGTTCAGATTAGGAACCTAAGGGGGCATAAATTCAAATTAAGAAAAGACAGATGTAGAACAGATGTGCGGAAATTTGCCTTTAGCCAGCAGGTGGTTAATTGCTGGAACAAACTTCCATCTGTCGTTGTGGAAGTTGATAGGCTGAATAAATTTAAGGAGGAACTGGACAGGCATTTGGAGGCAATGGTGTTTTTTTTTTTTTTTTTTTTTTGCTGATGCTGCATAAGCTCATACACTTGCTTTCTTGCATCACATGCCACTACTACTACTACCATATGTACGCCCTATCCAAAAATTTCATTACTTCATACAGCATGTCCCACCCACTTTTTATTACTATTGAATACACCATGAATTGTCAAACTAATAGAGCAAGCTTATCTGTAAAAAGGTCTAAACCTCCCAAACACTTCCTAGTTCATTTCACAATTATACGTGGTCTCAGTTCTAATCTCAGTGACGTCTATTTCGACTTACAGTCTGCCAAACCCCATGTACTGTTTCTGACAGAATCTCAGTTATCAGTTGATTCAACCACTGCTCATCTCAGTTGCCCAAATTATTCGCTGTATGAGTCCTTTCGCCTCCAAAGTGGCACTTGTGCATATGTTCCGATATATTCCCTGTCAGAGTATCAAATTCCATTCATCTGTTGTCTGCCATTCTCCACTCCATTAATCACTTGGAACTCTTTGACTTCCTCTCTTTGCAACTCTTTCTCCAGTCCAACTTTCCTATCAGTGAGGTAATTTTCCATGGTGATTTTAATGTTCACTACTCCAACTGGCTTCCGTTTTCTAGTCCCACAGACCCAGCTGGTCAAGATGCTATGGCTTTTGCAATTACTAATGACCTTACACAGATTGTTCATTGTCCTTCCGGAATACTGGACAATCCTAACCATACAGATAACACGCTTGATCTTTTTCTCACAAACAGCCCTTCTAAGTACACGGTTGAAGCGAGTGGTCCTTTAGGCAACTCAGATTACAACTTGGTGATTGTCGCTTCTCCAATGGAGCCTTTATCTCATTGCTATTCCCAACCTCAAGTTGTTTGGCATTACAAGAATGCAAAATGGGATGACCTGCAAGATTTCTTTTCTTCTTTCCTTTGGTCGGATTACTGTTTCAAAACTTCTGATGTCAACGTTTGCTCAGATCGTGTCAGTGAAATCATTCTTGTAGGAATGGAATCCTTTATCCCACACTCCACTTTAAAATCTCGTCCTTTATCTAAACCTTGGTTTTCCAATAAATGTGCTAAAGCTGTTCAAGAGAACAATGTTGCGTATCGTAATTGGCTTGTTTCCAATTCTTCAGTTTCATTTTTTGCCTACACCAAAGCTCTCAACAATTGAAGCAGTTATTAATCACTCCAAACTAGATTTTGAACAGGCCAAGAGTAGAAAACTTGCTTCTTGCTCTAATGGCAGCCGAGCATTCTGGTCTCTTGCCAAAGCTATTAGCCGCAACTTTTTCCCATCTCTGCTCCCACCTCTGCAAAACCAGATGGTTCTGTTGTCACTTCAGCCAAGGATAAAGCTGACTTTCTACCATCCCATTTTTCTTCCAACACATGTATTAATGAACTTGGTAAAACACCTCCCACCATTTCCAACAACGCTCCATTCAATGCCTCCTGTGGTCTTCCGTCAAAAGGATGTCAGAAGGATTTTGACGAATCTCAATGTGATGCGAAGAAAACTCCAGGTCCTGGTGGTATTTCTCCACTTGTTCTCAAAATCTGTGCTCCAGTTCTTTGCCACCTTTTTTCAATTTCTTATTCCAAAGTGTTTTACCTTCTGCTTAGAAATTTGCTCATTTCCTGCTAGCATCCCATTTTCTTTCAGCTCATGTATTAATGATTTTGGCAAAACACCTCCCACTATTCCCAACACTCTCCATTCAATGCCTCCTGTATCTTCCATCAAAAGGATGTCAGAAGGATTTTGTCAATTCTTGATGCTAAGAAAGCTCCAGATCCTGATAGTATTTCTGCACTTGGTCTCAAAAAACCTGTGCTCCTGTTCTTTGCCGTCTTTTTTCATTTTCTTATTCCAAAGTGTTTTACCTTCTGCTTGGAAATTTGCTCATATCCCATTGCAATTACTTCTTCTACTCTTATTATTATTATTATTATTATTAGCCATATGGTGCAAGGAAGCCTGAGGCTATGCTGCACCAGCCAAAAATAAAATTTCTGAGTTACCCTGAGAGAGAGAGAGAGAGAGAGAGAGAGAGAGAGAGAGAGAGAGAGAGAGAGAGAGAGAGAGAGAGAGAGAATCACCAAGAAAGAGAAGAATAATGATATCCAACTCAGGACCCTGGAACAACCTTTCTTCATATGTCTGCCAAGCCCATATTCACCATTTCTAAAGTGATGGAGAAATCGATTAAACACCAGCTCTTAAACTACCTGGAAACCTTCCATCTGATCAATGATCACCAGTATGGATTCCATCAGGGTCGATCCACTGATGGGATTCAATGGAAAAGTTTGTGGAAACACATGCAATTGCTCTTGACATCTCAAAGGCCTTCGATCGTGTTTTGCATAAAGGTCTTCTAAACAAGCTTCCATCTTATGGTTCTCCAACTGGTTTTTGTAATTGGTTATCCAATTTTCTCTCTGACCGCTCACTGAGGGTGATGGTAAATGGTTCTGTCTTCAAACTTCTCCACTAATGCTGCTCCCCCAAGGTTCAGTTCTTTCACCCCGTCGTTTTTCCTCTTATATATTAATGACCTTCGTCCATTGACCGAAAATCCTATCCCTAGTTTTGCTGATAGCACATTGCATTCCACTTTCCAGAGGAACCTTGCCCTCCTCAATCATTTTCAACTTCTTGAATATCCGCTACCAATTCCTTAAATGCCAATCTCCAGGTATATTTCTCTAGTGGGGCAAAGACAACTTAGTTGATTTCAACCCTTCTAAAACTCAGTCCTTTCCTGTACTTGCAAAAAAGGATTCTGCTTTTGTGCTTACCTTTTGTGACACTCTGATTTCTAGGCAAGATGATATATCTCTTTTGGGGATAATCTCTGACTTCTAATCTCTCTTGGCATAAGCACATTACAAATATTGTTTCCTTTGCATCTAAAAAACTTGTTTTTTTTTTTTTTTTTTCTTTCACTCTTGGCATTACTTTTCAAACACCTGTTTGCTCTGTACAAATCGCAAATCCTCCCTACCATGAAATATTGTTCTCACACCTGGGGCAGTGCTCCCAAAGCCTCTCTCATGCTTCTAAATTCCATTCAGAAGAGGACAGTTACGTCAATTAATGACTCATCTCTGAGTCTCTCCACTGTCTGTCTCATAGATATACTGTTTCTGCTGCATGCCTCAGTTATTCATTAGTAGTGAGAGTGTAAAGTGTTTGCGATGGCATCGTGGTCACGAAATGAGATAAGGACAGTTTTGCGGTATAATTTCGTGCGTGGTTTAACCATAGACCAGTGCTTAGAAGAAATGACTCTTGCACTAGATGATGATTGTCCACATCGTACAACGATATTCAGGTGGTATAGAGAATTCCAAAGGGGAAATTTCACTCTGGAGGATTCTGAGAGGCCGGGAAGGCCACGAACGTCAGTTACGGAGGAAAACGTTACTGCTGTGAGGAAAATGCTTGACGAAAACAGGCGAGTGACCTACCAACAGATAGAGGATACTTTGGGCCTAAATGCACCAGCAATTCGTTCGATTCTGCAAGATCATTTGCACGTGAAGAAACTTTGTTCTCTCTGGGTGCCGCATCAACTGACTGAAGAGCAGATGACACGACGTGTGACTTGGTGCCGGGAGATGTTAAAAAAGTTTGATAAGGGACAATCTCGGTATGTGAACAACATCGTGACAGGTGACGAGACTTGGCTGTACTATTACGATCTGCCGACCAAGGCTCAAAACAAAGTTTGGGTCTTTGATGATGACGACACACCCGTAATTGTCAGAAAATCCCGATCTGTAAAGAAGAAAATGATAGCTGTATTTTTCAAATCGAGTGGAATTGTGGAACGTGTCGTTTTGGACACGCAGAAGACAGTCACAGCTAAGTGGTATACTGAACAATGCCTGCCTAAAGTCATTGGATCTATGAAGAACCTGCGGCCAAAGTCAAGAATGGACACCTGGTACCTCCATCACGATAATGCTCCAGCTCACCGCGCCAAAGCCTGCACCGAATATTTGACCACAACAGGACTGAAACTTCTCGAGCACCCTCCCTACAGTCCAGACCTTGCTCCCTGCGACTTTGCACTGTTCCCGCATGTGAAAATGAAGCTAAAAGGGAGGCGGTTTTCCAGTGATGAGGACCTTCTACGGGCTTGGGATAACGAGTGTGCTTTACTCCCTAGTGAAACTTGGCAGAACTGGTTTAAAGATTGGTTTCGGAGGATGGAGAGGTGTATTGAATGTAGAGGAAATTACTTTGAAAAAATTAAATAAACAAAGCTGTATTGCAAAACTTTCCTAGTACCCTTTTTACATTTACTGTCCAACTTCAAAGTCACGGATCCAACTTTTCATGTTTATTCATTCAACTGTCGTTTTCTGGAACAACCTTCCTTCATATGTATTTTCTGAAAATTACAGTCTACAGAAGTTGAAGTCTAATGCCAACAAATATCTTTTTTCTTTTTCTCAACCTCCAGCCCATGCACGGTATTAAGTACTATAGGTTTTGATACCTCACGTTGGAGTTTTCTTTAAAAAAAAAAAAAAAAAATACAGAATGAAATATTGAACAGAGGGTCTGTTTACCTTATTCTATTTACAAAAATGTTTATATGATAACAAAACACCTATTTTGTCGTTCATTGTCTTTTATGATTGTGCACTGGTGTCTCCTGTATGAGATTCCAATGGCAGTCTGCCAACATATTTGGAGTCAATTTTCCATTTGAGAAATATCTTGATGAAACTTTTCACCATGTTCATTGGAGACTGCTTCAAAGTTTTCAGGAAAAAAAGTGTAAATGGGAATGCAGGAAATGAAGCTTTAACAACATGTTGAATCCCAACTCTCTTTATGCTAAAATTAGCTCATCCACAATTTTAACCTAATTTTGTGATTTTTCATTGCCTGAAATATTTTGGCAGATTTTTTCTAATGACTTCCAGGCTCTTATTTCTGTAGCATTTAATTTTTTAGAGAATCCGTCATCTTGAAATAGCAGTTTGATTTGAGAACCTACAAATATTCCCTTTTATCTTGGCCTCACTGATTTGCAGAAACTTGACTCAAACAGGAAAATCCTTCTCCTTTTTAATCCATTGCTTCACAAATATTTTTGTGAAATCTAGCTTGATGTGCAGTGGAGGTAAATAGATGTTTGACTTATCAACCAAAGAAGGATGTGTTACATCTTTCTTGCCTGGTGTAGTTTCTGAACAGTCTGACCTTTTTTTTTTTTACTCTGTAGAGGCAATCCTTTGCTCGGCTGCCCCACTCACATAAAAAGCAACAATATTTCATGTATCCACCTTGCAACCCTGTCAGCAAAGCTACACTTTTTGGTCTCTACAGATATTCCATTTTTGTATTCTTGATAGCATATTTTTTGCTAAAAGACCTGTAGGTATTCTATGTTTCCTTCATGTGAACTGCATGGGTCAGTGGATACTTATTTCCATTATGGAGTTAAACTGCTTTCAAACTGACCGTGGATGAATCAGTGAAAAGCCTCCACTGATTGGGAACCTGCCACAGATTTAATTCTCTCATTAATTCCTGAACATTGTTACAATAAACCAAAGCACCATCTATGGAATAATAGGTTATGTTAGATTGCTTCTCCTTTGACACCCCTTTTCAAGAAGATTCCACTGCTCAAGCTGTCATTCTAGTAATTGAGCCATGGTTGTGGAGTGCTCCAAATCTCTGATAAAATTCTGCCTTAGTGATTAGATGTGACTTGAAGTATCAAGAGTTGAAAAGTCTGGATCTGTGCTCATTCTGGAGACTCCTTTTCCGATCCTGAATTGGAATCAAGTCCATAAGTTTCTGGTGGCTTTGACACTAGCATTATATCATTGTGAGGAACTGGCCTTAGTGCAGAAGGTATGTTCGGATACTCTACTTTATACTTGAATTTCCTAAAAAAAACCAGAAATATTGGTTATGCCAAGGTAACAATCATTTATGTAATCTTGAGGTAGCCACCATATCACCAGAATAGCAAAAGTCATCAATTTATAATTACCTCTAAGCCAGCCTCTTGATGTCCTTGAACGTGAGGTACAGGAAATCTTTTGAGCCCATACTTTATCTTGATATTCGACTTTGCATCCAAAATGGAGTTCATAGGCTTTTCTTACAAGTTGTGACAGTGTCTTCCACTGTGATTTTAATACCACTTCTTCGTAAAAGTAGCAAAAGCTATCAGGCTTATAAAGTGACATATTTTGTGTACAGTTGATGTATGCTCATATAACACAATTAAGAAATTGTAGATTTTTATTTCTAATTTAAACACAGTTCACGATTTACACTTATGAACACAACACTTGTTTGCCACTTGCATTGTGAATCACGTACACTTTTTGAAATACGAAAATGCTTGCTTGGTGTGGAACCGAAACCCCCCCCCCCACACATACACCCCAGTAGAGATGTTTCTAGAGAACTCCGTTGAAAGTTCTAGAACCCTGTGACAAGGTTCTAAAACATCACAACCTTTCTTCTGCTCGTAACAATATTCTAGAAGGTTCAGAAACATTCTCGAATGTTGTAGAAAGCTCCAAAATGCTCTAGAATTCTCAAATGTTCTAGAAAAAAAATAAACAAACATGAATAAATCGATCGAAAAGATGATTAAACCAACTGCAGGTCACATATCTGAATTTTTGAACATATTTCCTATGAAATTCTGTCGAAATTATTTCAGGGAGGAAATTGATGCCGACCGGCATAATCGAAATAGTGATTGAAGCTAAAATTATCATTGTTTCCCTTTTTGCACTGTTCAATAATATCTTTTTCTAATTTTTAAACAAGGGTTGGAAGATACTGTATCTACTATGCCTGCAAGGTTGTCTGGATATTCACTATATTCCACCATTAGAAAGACACAATATGGCCCTAGCAGCCTATGTAACGTTAAACTCTGGCGCCTCTGTAGCCAGGTGGGAAGGAGCAGCAGTGCATAGCACACGCTTCTTGATTAGACCGGGGTTCGAGCCCATCACCACCAAATACGGAGGATGCGGAAAGGTCAAGGGAATGACCACCGCATATTCCCGGAGCAATATGGCCTTAGTTGCTAATGCTCCTAAAAACCAAATAACAATAACAGTGCCGTTAAACTCAACAACAACATCACTATATTCACTATAAAATTGCATGGACACTGAGAAAAGGAAAGCAGTGATAATTACTTGCTTCTTTATTTGTTTGTTTATTCATATAAACACATAGGTGAACTCCCAGTTACAATGTGTTGTCTCATCTGAAATAATAATAAAATAAGGAAAATAAATTGCTGAACATCTTAAAAACTCATGTATGGGAAAACCGATAAACTAACTTAAAATATAATTGGAAATTAATAACACAAGTAAGAAAAGGTCAAAATCGCATATACTTTATTGATTTAACATGAAATAATGAAATTAAGTTATTCATTTTGGTCAGTAGTATTAACAGATTTATTTGACGCAAGTGATGTGGATACAATATTCGATATTTTAATATTAGTGTTTCTGCGATATAATACTGAAAAAATAAATAAATAAAAAGAGAAAGCTTAAATTACAGGTTAGTTTTAGGATAACCTTCAAGTAAAAACAAGAAAAATATGTACAACCTAATAAGAAATTAAAATGGTGTTGTAACATCTTTCCTCATAGTAGGTGACATGAATCATGGTATAGTAGATGATAGCCCTTGCTAGGCGTAGAGTGGCATCAGTGCTGGATTAAGGCACGGACTATCAGTAATCTCTCACACCCCTTAAAGACTGGCGTCCCTTGCCTGGGGCAAGGCACCAGTCTTTAAGGGGTGCCAAATTTTACAAATCATGAAAAAATATACATATCCTTAGTAAAGGGGCCTCAAAAGAGGTGGCACTGAGTGGCATAGAGTCGAGAACTTCAAATACAACTTAATGATCTGGCATTATCTTTTTTTTAATTGCTTTAAGAAATTTGGAAATCCAATGAAAGGATCCAAATTACATTAAGTTCAGAAGGTGATTCATTGGCGATAACGTACCATAATCAGTACTGAATTTTAGGTTAAACAATGTGGATTGTGGTGTATCGTGCTGGTGCTTTAGGTATTAGATGTATCAGATATTAGTGAATGGTTTAAACCAGTGGTTTTAACCGGGGTGTCGTGGCTCCTTAAGGTGCTGCGACAACATTACAGGGGCGTCATGTAATTTGGGTTTAATATAATTAAACCGATTTTTTAAAAAAAAATTATATGTTCATTTCATTATAAAAATGTTTACAGTATCCATTGTACGCTATGTTTTTAATTTTGTGGTGATCAAAAATTGACGTTTATTTAGTGCCTCTATATAAAGAATAAAATTATTATATAAGTATACATAATATGTATTATGAATTTTAATTTTGTTTATAGTTATTGTAATAATATAACTCCTAACTTTTTTTTTTTTTTTAATATTATACACACACACACACACACACAGAGAGAGAGAGAGAGAGAGAGAGAGAGAGAGAGAGAGAGAGAGAGAGAGAGAGAGAGAGAGAGAGAGAGAGACTGATCTAATAGGTAGAAAATTGAGTACGGGTACCACAAAATAAAATAAATTACTTAAGGGGCCCATTATTAAAAAAAAAGGTTGAAAACCACTGGTTTAAACACTTGCTGTTGATTTTTTTTTTTTTTTTTTTTTTTTAAATTCAAATTTTGTTTAAGGTAATACTTGTTTAGATAAGTATAGTAGCGATTATTATTGCAAATATAAATTTTGTCTTGTCTTAACATTTACAATGACTTCTTATTTATGCAAGGGTTACGTTCCAGAATGTCTTGCAAATTTAAATTCATGCATAATGTAAATAATCACCAAAAAATGTGATAATACCAGTACATACCATTTGTTTTCTTTGGTTGGAAGGCTGGGCATGCTAAAGAAAATATGAGCAATCAAAGAGATTGATTCATCTTTATTGATTTACTTATGTTTTTTTTTTTTTTTTTTTTCCTTTTTTACAGTAAGAAAAAGTATTCACTATAACCAACATATATAGTACAACACAAACAACAATTGAGAGAGATTGGGGTAGCGGGTGGCCTTAGGCAGATTGATGAGAGGGATCATCATGGTCAGATTCCATTTCCTCGGATTCGGACCATATAGGTGGGGTGGGGAGTGTTACGCTAACCTAGGAGGTGGAGGGTTCACTTGACTGCTTCCTTGAGTGCTTGAAAATGGAATTCAGAGTTAGTAGCAACCCAGTTTTACCTTTGCGTTTCACTTTAGAGCCTCGTTCAAGATTAGGGCCATCAGCTAACAGATTTAGGCCTTCATAAAATTTAATGTTTTTGATATTCCTTTCACTGTCAGGTTCCGTTCTTCTTTAACTTCTGAGCTTTTGGTAGCTGCTACTTTCTCCTCCTCTCAAATGCAATGCTGCTCCAGTGCAAACACTTCTTAATTTGAAAGTTCTTGATGATGCAAATTAATTAAATCATTGATATCAGTTGCCTTCGCCTCAGTGATCCTATCTTTTTAGTGAGTTTCACGCATTTGTCTTTAGTTTGTGCATAATCTCCATTGGTATCAGAGCTTTTGAAGGAGTTGTAAGATTTGGACATAACTTATGCCACGAACTTAGAGTACAGTTATGTGGAACTTCAAGCTTTCAGCATCAATGAATTTTAAAGCATCTTTCATATTGAAGGCTCTCCAATATTGGTGCACATTCATTTGGTTGTAGCTGGTCTTGTCAATTAGATCAGCCAGAATGCACTTTAAATATTGAACCTTAAAATATTTAATTACATGTTGGTCCATAGGCTGGAGTACTGAGCTTGTGTTAGCTGGAAAAAAAAAATCTTGAAATTGGGACAGACATCAACAATGTAGATGGCTTGTGGCATTATCAAGAATAAGTAAGATGTTGAATGGAGTTCCTTCTGGATTGCACTACACTTCCAATTCTGGTCATATCTGAGATCCAAGATAACCTTTTAAAATAACAGCAGTCATCCACCCTTCAGCATTTGAGTACCAGTACACGGGCATGTACAACCTGTTGTAACCTTTAAGTGTACGAGGGTTTTGATAGTGGTAAATGCACACAGGTTTCAATTTATGACCCTCCATATTAGCACCAAACAGAAGTGTTAGCCGATCTTTCGCCTCCATAAAGCCGGGTGCAGACTTTTCAGCAATGGAAATATAGGTGCGATCAGGCATCCCCCCCCCCCAATATAAACCTGTTTCATCGAGGTTGAATATCTGTTTGCATATGCACTCCCTCACTCGTGGCGCTTTCAGTAAATATGGTTGCTGCGTGTTATTTTAAAAAATTTGTGCAATTTAAACATGTGTAAAGTAAAGTCACTGTACTTGATTACCCTTATTTGTACTCTTCAGTTATTTCTTTTAAATAAGCTGATCTTATATTCAAAACCAGACATGCGAATTCAAGTGTAGGAAGATTACATAGATGAATAACAATCCGGTCACTTGATAAAAATCTAACTTTTTGAATGCTTGTAGAGTAATATTATTTGCATGTGCTAGAAAAGAACAATTTTAGGAAAGGTTACTCTAGATCAGTGGTTCTCAACCTCTTATGCTTCACATACCCCCTGGAAATATGTATGTAACTGGCATACCCCTTGTATAGATAGATAAAACTATAGTTATAGTATATCAATGGGAATAAAATAAAAAAAAATATATATATTAAATTTTGTATTCATAAATTACATATATCGATAAACACAGAGTGACATTTTAACAAAATTATAAACATTTTACTCGGTAATCAGTGAGATGGTTGCGCTTATTTACCCTTTCACAGTTCAAAGTTTCGCCGTGAAAGAGACTGTTTTATAGAATTTTGTGACAGGACTTCAGAGCAAACTACACGCTGTGGATTTGGTTCTACTAAATATCCTGTCCACGTAAAGCCAAATTGTAAATATGATTCATGATATTTAAGTTTTTTTTTTTTTAATTTTTTTTTATCACTTGATTGTTTAACTTTTAACGTTCTTTAAGTTACTGCTAAATCTACCCCTTTACTCACATGGGATGATGATTAGGTCGTAGAAGTAGAAGCAATCGGCTTTAAAATTCACATTTTTTTAGGTTTCATTTTATATTAAATTTCATTTCATTTTATATTAAATCAAAAAAAGATTTTATATATAGAATCTTTCTTTCTTTTCTTATATTATTTCCTAACCTAACATTTAAGGTCAGGTTATGAAATATAATGAAAAATAAAGAAACCTTTTCCTTTTTCCATAACCAAACCTAAATCAACAATATAGTAAAAACACTCATGAACTCCAAAAATCTGCTTTTAATAATGAGAAAAAAAAACAATGAAGAATATAAAAATGAACAGAACGAAACTTATTAATTTAGTTTTCATAAAAAAAATCAAACAACGTTTTATTTTCCTTACAAATTTCTTCCATCTTTAAAAGATTCATCGCTACTATTACTGTTTACCATTCATTACAAAACTATTATGCACCGTTCTTTACTCATAAATACACATTATAATGCCAACCAATGACTACACAGTAGCTTGTCCTCTGTCGCGCCCACCTCCAATCATTTCATCATTTGCCATGGCTACCTGTCAATCAATATATCCTTGATTTCGGCTCCAGGCTGATAACACCTACCGTCTGTTTACCGAGCGAGCAACGCTAGAGTCTGGTGTCGGGAAACTAATTTTCCGTGTAAGTTATCCGACGTTACTCGTCGTTCTTGTGTTGGCTTTCTTTACCTTAGCCCAAAAGCGTTTTTCTTTTTTCCTGTGTAAAATGAAAAACACTGATAAAATAAATACTATGAAAGTTTGTATACTTTCGTTGTGTTTATTTTAAAGTTATTGTTCTCTGCCCAGATCATCTGTTAGGAGTTTTGATAGCTTCGTTCACTTTTCTGATTTTTAAACAATTGCATGGGGGATATATCTGATATCCTCACAAGGTTGCCTGGATAACATATTCTGAGCACCTAATATACAGTACCTCATTCATAATGTAAAAGAATTCACAAGTGTGACTATGTGGAACAACAAATGTTGGGTCATATCTTGTTACGGTCATGAAAGTAAGTTTACTTTATAGATTGTGGGGTGTTAAACACTGAAATATTGCTTAAAATGACAGGTTGGCTATTGTTTTCGGAAAAAAGTTTTTTTTTTTTTTTTTTTAATATTTATACAAGGTATTTTTTATTTATGTCATTAAGATGTAGCTACGAACATATCTATATCAAACTCCGAACCTTTTCGCCTTTTGCTTGTATTCAACTTTGGGAGCATCCCTTTTCACCACCATCCAACAATAATCGGCAAATATGGTAGCACTCCATTTGCTTTTGTATCTTTGTTCCTTCCTGCAATGTCTTGATGGAAGCACTCACCATGTTCGTTACTGACTACACCACAGTTTGGTGGGAAGAAATCCAGTTGTGAGTGCAAGAAATGCATCTTCAATGACATGTTGTATAGCAGTTTTTTGTAAGAAGTAATGAGATATTCCACAAACTGCCTGCTTTTACGTTTCCTAGAAAACCAGCCAAAACATTTTGAAAGGCTTTCCACACTGATTTCTCGCTATCACTAAGGACACATTCGAACTCTTCGTCTTTGAAAAGTTGCCTTATTTGTATACCAATGAAAACGCCTGGTTAATCTTCTATGTACGAAGTCTTGAGAAATTCTTTTTCAAGATTGGTGGCTCATGATTATATGAGGGTGCTGCTTCTTAAAGTTACATTAAATTGCCTTGGTTATAAGACATGTAGACATACCCTTCACGTCAACGGTCAAATCAGTACTGCTCGCTCCGCAGTTCCTTTAACTCATTTTGTCACCTCTAAAAAATGCATTTTGGGAAGTTGCCAATGGCAACCTACCGACCATGCATTGACTCAACCACTGGGAGCAAAATGTGGAACTGTCTAGTGCACATTTTGGCCTACGGGTAAACTTCAAAGTTGAAAACGATTTCATGTTTTTATTTGTTTATCATTGAAATGATTAATAGAAATAGTTGTTTCCCATGAACCAAAGGCCTTAGGCAATGGTGTTGCCCAGATGCTCCAGGCTCTGTTTAATGCTCGTATTAAACAAAGCAATTATTTGTTTTATTTAATTTTTCTTTTTTCGATTATTGGAAATAGAGGATGGATATGCTATATGCGGGATCCGTTAATAAAAATATTCATTGCATTGCATTGTTCTTCATAAAATTTCATGTAACTTCGTTGACTGTATATTTATTTAGATTTAAAAAGCTGGGGGTGCTTTAGTTCCGCAGTGCCTAGCAACAAGCCAACCCTGCTTTCAAGTATCTGAATGCAGGACCGTTCACTTCCAAAACCTTCAGTAAATTTTTCATGAGCCCCAGTTTGATGTGGAGTGGTGGAAGCAAAACTTTTTTTGGATCTACCAGGGGTTCAAATGCTGTGTTCTTCTGTCAAGGTATTAATGATTTTTGTGGAGGCCAACTCCTCTTCTCTTCGTGCATATCCTTGGCACGACTATCCCACTTGCAGAGAAAGCAACCATACTTAGTGCATCCCTTTTATAGTCCTAATAAAATGGTGATTACCTTTAAATCGCCACATCTGCCACTCATACTGCTGATAGTGTACAACTAAGAGGATGTTCTCCACATTTACGTATGTCTCTTTTTTGTGGATGGCATATGCAAGAGGTACTGAAGGCAGCATATTTTCATCATGTAGTAACACAGCCTTAAGGCTAACCTTAGACGTGTCTATTAAAGTCGTCATTCTTCGGCAATGTGTCTCATGTTCATTGCTGCCATTAGACCATCAACTTACTTAAATCAGTGAGGTCACCTTCTGTTTGATAGAATTTATCATAGTCTTTATTTCAAGTACCAAATGTCACATTCACAGACTGATCTAGAACAGTGGAGTCCGACCTTTTCCTATACAAGGGCCATATTCAAAGTTAATTTTTTGCGGGCGCACTGAGTGATTTGATAAAAATTAGTGTTACATTTTTTTCCATATCTTGTTTAGATTTTATTAAAATTATAAAAATGGGACTTTTTTTTTTTTTAAAATTACCTTTTGCTTTTTTAAAAAAAAAATTGCCTTACTTTTGCTTTTTTTTTAAAAAAATTACCTTACTTTTGCTTTTAAATGCTCACTTTCGAAAATTTACTATCAGAGAAGGATCACTGCTTTTCAATGTTAAGGTGAAAAATAAAATATGATACACCTAAAATTGAAAATATTTTAAAACTTAGTTAAGTACAATACGCAATAACATTTACTGAACCAAACATAACATTTAATGAGAAAATTTTGGTTGATAATTTACAAAATTTAAAATGCTGTTTTAGTTCACTTTCCATGCGTGCTGTATAAAAATTATTCCCGGGCTGTAGGTTCGCCACCATTGGTGGTAAACCTACAGCCCGGTGGATCTTCAACAGTGGTGATCTTCAAGATCCACTGGTGGATCTTGAAGATACCACTGTTGTATCCTCAAGGCCAAAAGCTCTGCCTTATTCTTCAGCAGTTCGAAATCATTCATGAGGTCGCTAGGCTCACTTTCTGTGATCTTATGTGGTTCAGGATGATAAAGGTTCAGACAAAATGATGGATCCCTTGACGTAGATGGCTGCTGTACTTCTTTGTGTGTATATCAATTGATATTCATCAGTATCTTCATCAGAGTGTACAGAAAAACGGTCGGGTGGTTCAGGAATAGGTAGTTCTTCATCGTGAGGCATGGGATGAATTGCAGATTTATATATTTGGGTACATCACTGTCTACATTTTCTTCATTGTCATCGTTTTTCTGATAGGAGGCACCATAGAGAAGTAACAGTTTGTGATGTGATTTGTTGCATCTCTCCATATCATGGACACTGCAAAAAGGCATAAAACATCACTTTCGATTCACCCACGCATTGAGATCTGATGAACACTTAGTTCAGCTTATGTGTGGAGCCCAGTTCTTGACCTGGTCGCCCACTTTACTCCCAAAGTACAAGAAGTGGGCCTTTTTTATGGCTCAAGTTAAGGGATGCTTTCTTGAAGCCAATGTGACTTCTTCACATATGTAACAGAAGTTATCCAGACTATTCACACAATTATGTCGTGTAAGGTTAATGTGGGTTATATTAATCTTACACAGCATACACTTTGAGCATATACTTCTCAAAAAGTAGGGATCTCACAGAGAGCAGCCGTTAACTGAAAACAAATTACTCAGTACCCAGGCAGTATTTGAGGATTACTGCAACAGAGTTGAAGACTCATTTGAGGCAACAACTTATCACGTGATAAGATAAAACTGTGGTTTTATCATGCGTTTTGCCAAGAGCCATAGTTGATAATGTAGAGTAGTGGTTTTCAACCGGGGTGCCGCAACAACATTCTTGGGGTGCTGTATAATTTCAGTTTAAGTTACTTAAAGTTATTATTTATTTATTATCGTTTTTTGAAATTTATACATTTATTTCATTATAAAAAGGTGTACAGTATCCATTGTACTGTATCTTTTTGAATTTTGTGGTGATCTACAATTGATCTTTATTTAGTATCTCTATATAAAGAATAAAATTATTATATAGGTATATATTAAAAGGTCGAAAACCACTGTGTTGGATATTTCTTTTGGCCTAGGGGTGCTGTGAAAAAATTACTGGGACACTAAAGGCCCCGTGAAATGAGAAAGTTTGGGAACCTCTGATGTAGAGTAACTTGCTAATATGAGACCCAACTGTAATTCGAAAATAAGAGCTAGTTCGCAAATTTTTATGTGATTTTTCGTGTTCAACAGCATAAAATTAGTCAAGATTGGGTGTTTTCGTACAGTTTTATGTGTGGACCAGTGTAATCAAACGGGCTTTGATCACTGTAAACTGTTAATACGATTTAGTGTATCAGAGTGGTAATAATGAGAAATAAAGTAAAATGTGTTGACTTCTAATGTAACGTACACACGGCTTAGTGTGGATTTCTATTTGTCCCAGTTTAATAAAATTTGGAATGGCTTGATAAATCTTTTGTGTGTGAAATATGAGATTGTATGACAATTTGCCCACTGGCAGTTGAGTTGATGCATTCCAGCAGAAGGACATGGGGAAAAAACATAGGTGCTTTATGAAAATACATTTTAAAATAAGAATAAGCAAACTACTTAAGGTTTAGGTTGTGTGTACGGTTGTGTTACTAGGTTTGTATGTGTCATAGCACACATACACACCTAGTAAAACATTATTCTTCATTTATATTATTTTTTGCTTATTCTTATTTATTATCATATTACATTATTTTTATTATTTTTTGCCATTGAAAACTCCATCAAATCTGTCATAGCCTCATAAAGGTATTTACATATAGAATGCAGGTTGACTAGAACTTATTCTCTGCACCTGGTTAATCTGTTCAATGGCTGTGGGCACAGAAAATGGTTGACCAGCGAATGTCAGTTGCAGGAACTTGGCTGTACAGTACTCAAAGCCGTCGCACATGGCGGTCTGTATGAGTGATATATACACCTATAAGTAGAGTTGCCAACTTTGAAAAGGAAACTTCTGCTCATCAGCTATATTGTCCATTCATTTCTCCAATCAGAGCACAGCAACAGCACAATATCAACTGCTTCGGCCGCTAACAATCAGCAAGCTTAAATTAAAATTCGTTACAATAAGCAGATGGATTAACACATCAAACGATGACCAGTTCTGACATGCTGATGTGCACTTCTATTACCATGACTCGTTTATGCTATGTGAAGGTGCTGGTTACCAGAAAGCAGGCCACCTGCTTTCTAGGTGCAAGTATTCAAACCGCTCAGTATCTGATACTGTGTTTATAACTTTTTTTTCATTGTTTTCAGGTCCTGAATCAGTCCTTGAAAGTATATGGCTCGTGTGTTATGAAATATGCTGTATATTTTTGGAGGGGGCACAAGTGAACTATTAGAGCCAAATTTTGATCGATTTTAAACTAAAAGATCCATTTAATGGTACACGAGGAAAGTTTTATCAGACAGTTTGTAAAATGGAAACAACAGATATACAATCAGAAATAAAAGCCCGGGAAACTGTATGTCACTGAAATTCATTCCGTTAATTCCACATTATAACTGCGAAGGTGGGAATCTTTAGTTTGATGAATTCGTGGCGAAGTGAAAGAAATAGGCTGATTCTTAATATTTTGGAAATGGAATTAAAGCGAAACACAATTTTGTTTTTACTTGTACACAATTCATGGGGGAGGGAAATCCTCAAAAAATCTATGCTGAATAAAGTTGCAATACTGGAATTCAAATATTGAATTCAGTATTGACTTTTTTGCTGCATGAATTGTGGCTAAATGAGGATATAGACAATCCAGATTATCACTTTTCGATAAATCAGGAAATACTTCCATCATTAATTAAGAATCAGACAGAAAATGAAGAGGAATACAGGAACTCCCCGATTTACATAATACTCGACTTACAGAAATTCAACTTTGTGTTTTTTTTCTGGGCAGTGCAAACTTAAAAAAAAAAAAAAAAAATCGTGTAAACGTATTTTGCATCCCGTAGAAATAAATGGAGGTATAGTGAAAATATCGTAATGTGAACCCAATAACACTTTTTTTTTTTTTTTTTTGTAATTCGTTCCAAGTCTTTGAAAGTTGAAAATTTCACTATATTACTAAGCTATTTATCTCTTTAAAAAGTAATTTTTATTATGGAAATTGCACTACCGTTTTATGGTTATGTTCCCGTTATAAGAATCAATTTTTAATGCCTTTGTGATATTTTTCTAAAGCCCATTTCTGGAGGTCATTACCATAAAACAAAAACAATTTGCACTTTCCGGTTTATTGGGCTTTTCTGTTAGCGCAATCTATTATAAACATTAATTATAATCTATTAGTAAACTCGATCTCCTTGCATTTGCAATAATTTCAATAACTGGAATTGTGTGGGTTTTTACGTTACAGTATTATGGTGAAATGAGTTCCCCTTCATCGAAATCTTCAATCATGTAAAAAACAAATTTTCAGAAACTTCTCTTCATTCCTATTTACATATTACAATGATGAAGGGAAAGGGACCAACGAAAAGTTCAAGTGCTGGCAGTGCCAGGAAACTAAACAAAATTGATTTAGAAATGATGATGAAAATGATTAAGAAGTATGAAGCAGTACAAAGTTCGTCATCTATTGCAAGGGAATTAGGTCTCGCTGTTTCAACAGTGAATACTATCACTTTCCTATATACAGTGCACGTATATAGGAATATGTCAAAGGATCAATGCACTTAAGGTCAACAGTGATCGCAAAACAGCATTCAGGTGCTATATCGAAGATGGAACAGCTGTTAATAATATGGATAGAAAATCAGAAGCGAGTGCCCCTGAGTCTAATGACCATTCAAGCAAAAGCAGCATGTATTTATAAAGATATTAAGGATAAGTACAGCGAACCGCAAGCCAAGTTCGTGGCAAGCAACGGGTGATTTAATAGGTTCAAGCATCGCACTGGTTTCCGCAATGTTGAAGTATGCGGTGAAGTCCACAGTGCCAATTCTGCAGCTGCAGAGAAATTTTGTAATGTGTTGGAAAAAATTATTGATGATGACGGCTATTCAACGGAGCAAATCTTTAACGTTGACGAGTCTGCTCTGTATTGGAAAAAAATGCCAGATCGAACATGCATTGCCAAAGAGGAAATAAATACAATATCAGGTTTCAAGGTGTCAAAAGATAGGGCCACACTCTTGCTTGGGGCTAATGCAGTGGGAGATTACAGATTAAAATCATTGCTTGTGTACCATTCTGGAAATCCTCGTGCATTTAAGGGCATCATTAAAGCCACCCTACTTGTGCATTTCCGATTGAACCAGAGAGCATGGAATGAAGCAGCATTTAAACCAATTCTCTTTGAGAATTGGTTTAAATGCTGCTTCATTCCAAAGGTTGAAAAGTATTGTAAAGACAATGACGTTCCTTTCAAGATTTTGCTTCTATTAGATAATGCTCCTGGACATCCTACACATCTAGATGATTTCAGTTTGAACACGAGTCGTGTTTCTACCTCCAAACACGACTTCACTCATCCAACCTGGATCAGGGTGTTATTTCGAATTTAAAAGCATACTATTTACGCACAACATTTGCTCAGGCATTATCTGCAGTAAATGGTGAGAAAAAGTTTATTCTAGAGACTTGGAAATCTTGCAATATTTACCACGCCATCTTAAACATTAATAAGGCCTGGGTGGAAATTACTAAAAGTTGTTTAAATGGCACATAGAAGAAACGGCACGTAAAAGGCTTCAATGGATTTGAAAAAGACGAATGATATGAAGAGGTTACAGATAAGATTGTAAAGGTTGCAGAGCTACTTCAGTTGGGGGTTGATGCCAAAGACGTGGAGGAGTTATAGGAAGAAAAAGAATTATCTAACGAAGAACTTATTGACTTGCAGGCAGTGATAGTGAAAGAAGAAAATGCTGAGAAGCTCAAGATGAACCAAATGAGGAGCCGAGACGCCATTGCCATCACCAGAGAGATGGCAATGGCGAGGTTTGAGAAGATGGATGCTGACAGCGAATGATTCTTAAAAGTTAATAGAGGGGTAAATATGCTTGCTACAAAGAAATCTACAATGAAAAGAAAAAAAGACATACAGTCATCCATTAATATGTTCTTTCGTAAGGTTAAGCAGCCAACCCCTTCTAAATCTACACAGCTCTCAACCTCTGCAGCGGCCGTACTCAGCTGAAGACGTCGATTCTGGCTCGAGAGGTAAAACTTACTGACGTTATGCCTGTCTCCCCTCTTTTTTGTAATTTTTTTAAATTGCACGCTTTTGTCATTTTTCCTGCGCAAGAGATAAAAAATTGAATAAATACAATAAATAATTATATTTACATGTTCGTCGAACATTTATTTTTGGATTCAATCAATTCAGCGAGTGCTGCACAAGCATGGAGGAAATTCCGACTTACGTAGCGTTCCGCGGAATGCAACCCTTACGTAAGTCGGGCAGTTCCTGTATTATGATTGCTATTTTTAAAGGAATTGTTTTAAATCTGTATACCGTTATTCTGACATGTAAGTCCAATTATACGGAGAGTATAAAATCTTAAGCTTGAATTAAAGACAATTGCTTAGGGGTTAGAAAGATATGACTTAATAGTGATGTATTTACAATTTATTGCACATATAGGATGAAGCATTTTAAAACCTTATTGATTAAATAAATTTTTATTTGCCAAATTACAAATATACTATATCTTAAAGTACATAGTGTGCCGTATATTTTTCGGAGGTACTATTCTCGAGGTGACTTCCGTCTCTGTGCTGGCATTCTAATCTTCCATGCATGTTTCCCATGAAGTGGCGTAGCATCTCCAAAGGAATTCGTGCAGTTTCTTCATGAATTCTTTTATCTCCTCAAATTGTATTCCGCTGCCGTTTTCTTGAACAACCTTCCTTCATACGTATTTCCCGAAAACTACAGTCTACAGAAGTTCGTCTAATGTCAATAAATATCTCTTTCGTCTTCTCAACCTCCAACCGAAGCACGGTACTAAGTACTATAGGTTCTAATACCTCTCGTATTTGGGGTTTTCATTAAAAAAAAAAAAAAAGTGTGGGCGATGAGAGTACACCTTGATTTTTAAGTGCCTTTATAAAAAGTAAGTTATGTGCTGACCGGTCTGGGCGCACCGTAGAGGCCAAGAAATGCTACCATTCTTGAAGATGATGTGTTTATGAAAAAGTACGGCATCTATTGACTCTTTGGCGTTAAGAGACGTCGTACCATATTGTTGAAATCAGCTAGCCTCACTAATTTTGAAGGTAGCTAGTTTATCGATCAAATAGCATATTGTCACATTAGTTACCTTTCCACCATCATTTGCAAAAAAACAAAACAAAAACAGAAATATGGGTTGATAATGCCGTGAGGTGAAATTTCACACCACACTGTCCCCGCGGAGATGGGGAACCCCCTGGTGTCGTTTGACCCTAAATACACACCACACCACACTGTTACAGGTTACTATGCAGTGGTTGGAGTTGGCGAGGGTTTTCTTCCGACCAATAACCAAAGATTTGTTTATTTATAAAACTGTTTAGATGATACTGAGATTCACCAGACATTCATAGATTGTGAATAAAGACTTCATCATGATCCATTGTAATTACCATTTCTTTCGAAAAGAAAAATACGGGCAAGGAGATCGCGAGGTTTTAATTCTTGCTGTACTGTACATGTACCTTGTATGGATTAAGAAATTTTAGATGGTGTAATTTTATATTATACTCTTGTTTGATAAATTCAACGTCAGTGCATGCCGATGTGCAGAATGCTTTGGAGTCTGCATGAAAGCGGCCCCGGTAGCTGCGGATATTTTCTGGTTTTGTGGTGTTTATACTACCCGGAGGCTCCTTTTCGAGAGTAGAACCAGTTTCTTCAAAATTACGTGCCCATGTTTTAATGGAATGAGCAGACTGTACAGGAACTTTAGGCTTAAGCTGAAAGTGAATGCAAAATGAACGTCGAGCGGCCTAATTACTATCGTTATTTTTGTAAAATTCCTTGATGGCGAACGCATTCATCGTTCCATGGTTACTAAAAGGCATAATGTGGACTAGAGTACGTGGGGTGACGCAATCCTGGTATGGTACCCAGAAAACCGGTTTTGAACACCCTGTATTTTTTTTTTTACAGATATGTATTGTTGCCCACCTTTTTAAAATCCAAGATTGTGTTCATCTTCATTTGACTAAAAGATTTCATGGATGTTGGGAGTTGCTTTCTTGTTTATTTTTCAAGAACTCTAAATTGTTTTGCCATTGTTTAAACCGGTATGTTTAAATATACTGGTTTAAACCAGTATGTATGCAGGCATTGTTTAAAACAGTACGTAGTACTGTACTAAAAAGGCACCAAGGAACGGCTCAGTTATATAATTAAGTTACTTGCCTTTCGTTGATTACGATCAAATCTTACCATCTAGTCGTATGGCATCAGCGTCACCTATGCCTGGGGGTTTTGGTTTAATAACTTTCTACATAAAGGAATGCTGTATACATTTACTTTCTATACAGTGTATTTGCGCTGTATGATAAAATGTCACAATGTAAACTTCTAAAAGAAAGAGTGGAAATAATTGAATTAAAAAGTTGACAGTAGTTGTAAAACAGTAGTTACAGTAAAATCTGTTATTGCCGATTTTACTGTAATACACCCACGGCCGTGCAAAAGAGTATGCACTGGATGAGATGCACCCGGGTCAGACACAGAAAGAATGTCACAAGGTGTTAACCTATAACAAAAAAGGGGTTTCCTAACGCCAGCCGTGCATCAAAACTCATGGATACCATTGCACTGAATACACTGCTAAGTAAGATTAGAAAGATGATTGTATAAAAGGGTGGGGGTCAATTTATACGGCGAATGAATCCAAAAAATCGTCTATTCGAGATACCCTGACCCAGTTGTTTCGGATAATAAGGATCTATTATTTATTTTATGTTCGAGTAGTTCAGCTTGCATTTTTATAGCCAATTTGGCTTTTGATTTAAGTGGGTATTTTTGCACATAGGAACTATTTCTGCTAGTTTGTATCAACATGTACAGACTCCTGAAAAAAGTTGTATGCACATTCAGATATATAAAAAGTAGTTCTGAATATGATGTTATTTTATTACATATAAAAGTGCTTAATTACCAGCGTACACGAAATAAACGTTCGACCTAAAGCGAAAGAGACTCATTAATCGATGAGTTTGTTTTTGTTTTTTTTTTTTTGACTATTGCTGTATAGGCTTTGCTTCCTTGCGTCATTTTCCCAATACTAATAAATAAATCAAATTAATAACATTAGAGATACCAAATTGATAAAAGTCCAGTTACCAGTTGAGCACAGTGTACGTTTTCTAGGGACAGCGCCCATCGATATAACACACGCAGACCTCTATGCTGTTACGATTATCATTAAGCTTACGTTAAACAGTTATAAAGTGCACAGAAATGGTTAGTGTACTATTCTAATTATTCTTATTTGCATATTATGGGTGCTCCCAGAAATGTTCCGATCAATGTGAAGAGCTGGTTATTTAACCTCAGGGGCTCATATCTGGTGAGTATGGGCTTAGCACACCCAGGGTCCTGAGCTGGATATCATTATTCTTCTTTTTCTTGGTGATTCCCTTCTACTTCTCTCTCTCGGGGTAATTCAGAAATTTTTTTTTTTTTTTTTTTTGGCTGGTGCAGCATAAGTCTCAGGCTTCCTTGCACCATATGGCTAATAATAATAATAATAATTTCGTGCCTGCAGGAGTGTTCAGTCGGATAGGCTATTCTCGTTAATGTCTCCTACATTAGTTTCGTTAATTATCGGTCGACATCAATGTTATGGCCAGAATCTTTGAATTGGCTATTTTTAGAAAGTTGTTTATTTATTATTTTTTTTTACAGCCTCTTATCCACAAATTTCAATTTAGTTTTATGTCTCATAGATCCATATGCTCAAACTTAGCTCTGTTCTCGCATTTTATTCGTGTAAATTTCGATTTGGATCGTCAAATAGGCCTGACGTTGCGCAGTGGACAGGAGCGAAAGTGCAGGCGCCCTCTCTTTGAGGGAACTGTAGTTCAAGCTCGCGTGACTGCTAAATAGGATTAACGATTACATTCATGATATTTTCTAAACTCCTCCGACCTGGTAGTTGTGTCATAGCCTTTTGATGGCTTGAAGCAAATATGACCTTGAATCCAAGGAAGTTATGTAGGTTCTGTCCGAAGCCCGCAGATTGCTGATATTATTTGATTATTTAGTTTAAGGGAGTCCATTGAATTCTCTGTTCACCAATTTAAATCTCGGACGCTCGGATTTTTCGTCTAGCAAAAAGCAGATTAACCACAGAACACACGCAATCTGCAGACATAATATACAATCAGACCACTATATAACGAAATCGATCGTTCGCTTGAAAATTTTCGTTATAAAGGAAATATGACATTTTCAACAAATTTTAAGACAATTTATTAATACATACATATTAAGAAATGATGTACAGAATATATTAGTACACTTAAGAATTATTTCGTAAAATATATACACTGTATATTTATTTTTTGTACACTGGATTTAACTGTACATTGTTCATAAAAATGTGCCCATTTGTTTAAACACTCAAATATATTTTGTGGCACATTTTCTTCACACTGAAGGCCTCGACGCAAAGTTTCAAATGCTGCTAACATTTCATGTTTGGAAGGTTTAATATTGCCTTCTTTAAATATCCTCCGAAATATTGGAGTCACTCAGATATTCAGCTATGACATCAATTTCAACTACTGTACTAAAATTCACCAGGGGGGGGGGGTATTCATGTGTTGTTGAGGCAACAACACATGAAACCCTGGGTCACCACTCCCCATCCCCGCCACGTGGAGGCGGCCAGGATCTACTATCACCTGCTGGACTAACCCAGGGCAAAAGACCCGAGAGAGAGACCAAATTAGGATGAAATGAAAAGGCTATAGAAGGAGAAGTTTGGGAGCTGGAGAGGTAGGGAAGAATAGAAGAGAGGAGGATCAAACAGAGAAACCTTCCAATAGTTAGAAGGTAGAAGAAATAAAGCAAGACTAAAGGAGATAGAGGTGGACTGACTTTTCATACTATGGGAAATAATCCCATGGAGGACCCCATCCTAGAAACTAGGATCAGAAAGATTTCTTAAAATATAATTGTCTAATCTCTTGTAGGCATTGCTCCAAGCACTTAATTTTTTTTTTTTTTTTTTACCCCAATCACGCTATAAAGAGGTTCCACATCTTCAGAACAACACCAAGAATTTACATACACTAGATACAGGAACACGTTCAATGTCCAGCAGGGTATATTTGATTACAATGAGTATCCAATCATCATCAACTTCTGATTAAATTATCCCAAATTAGCAAGTCTAAGCTGCTCTCTTCTTTTAAAAGCACGTGAGGCAAAGGTGTTCAGTGCTATAAATGCTGCTTAAGATTGGAGAAGTGCAGGTTTATTTCCCATTGTGAAGGTATCTGAAACAAGCTGCAGTTGACGCCTGTAGTCTTGATAATATTGACAATCGAAAATAATGTGGTCAACATTCTCTTCCTGTCCACAGACAAAGCGGGGTAGGAGGCAGTCCTAATTTGTTATTAATACTCCTGTGGCCGGTGAGTAAAAATGTACCATGCAAGCCAGGTGCAAACCACAAAGATTCTCTCTTCCTGAACTTCACCAATGGTAAAAACTCTCTGGTCACGGTGCCAATTTCCGAAGCTGACCAGTCTCTTTGCCATTTATCTACATATTTATCTACTAAAATTCATCAAGAATAATTTTTCCACTGATCAAACTTTCGCTTGGAGTTCTTCCCAAGATTGCTCAACGTCTTGCAGCAGTTCATTGCTGTTGGCGGTTTTGCAAAACTTACTTTTGCAAAACAATTCTTAATCGTTGTTTCCGTTACATCTTGACTGCACACTTTCTCCAACTCTGATATGCACAACCAGCAAATCTATAGATTGGTTGCGTTCCATTTCAGTATTATTATTTTTTTTAGTACATTCGCCTTTTGGTAGTGCATTTTCAAATTCTTGATAATGTCCTGGTCCACTGGGTTCAAGTTCCTGCCAGTGAAACATGCCCCACATCATACAACTGGCTCTGCCGGCCTGCACTTTTGATACCATGCATGATGGATGAAGAGCCTCATGTTGGTGACGCCAAATCCGTACACGACCCTCCACGGTGTGGAGTAAATAGCATTACTCATCCGACCAGCACACCTTCTTCCAGTCTTCATACGTCCAACTTGCACGCTCTTTGCACCAGGCAAGTCTTTTACGTCGATGAACCTTGGTTAGGAGAGGATGCCGTAGGAGTTGTCTACTGGTATAGACCATGCGTGCGACTCATGGTCATTCCAGATACTGTTCCGGGTTGGCCCATGTTGTATTGAGTAGTCAACTCTTCAACAGTGCTGCGCCTGTACGAGTGGTCGAACCCGGCGCTCACCTCTAACATCAACCTTTCGCTGACCTTTGCAGTTTGCCGTCGGGTGAGTGTTTAACCATTTTGACGCCAGTCCTGGTACACTTTAACAACGGCAGCTCTCGAACACCCCAACAGTAAAGCCGTTTGGGAAATCGAGGCACCAGGTCGTCGAGCCCTTCACAATCTGTCATTTATCAAGTCCGATAAATCCTTCCTTTTACCCTACCCATTACGCTCGGAATTTTATTACCTACTGAACTACTGACACCTTATCTGTGCTGCGTAGGTCGACCAACTGCACACTATCGTACCTCACATGGTCAATGGGTCGCATTCAGTTTTCATAGGGGTGGTTATACTTCAATGATCACTCGGTGTATATATAAACGAGTAACTCAGGCTGCATTGTGCCGTGTATATTACGTCTGTAAATTGCGTGGAAAACCATGCTGTTCTCGATTGAAACTGACTGATTCTGCTACGTTGTGAAAAAGACCCATAAGAATTCCTATCTTCATCGACGGGATTCGAACTGAGGTCTTTTCCACCGAGTGTGGGGAGGACAGCGATTCTACCAACTGTGCTACTTGCCAGGGCATGAATTATTACTATTTCCTAACGCGCTGAACCGTAACGCATTACATCCATTAACTAACTTGTTTTCTTACATATCACGCAGGCTATCCATATAGTATATGGAAGCATTGCGCATAAACGAAATAGTCTCGGTTCGCGCATTTTGCTCCTTTTTTAGGTGCCCCGCGTTGGCATATTGTTATTATTATTAGCCATATGGTGCAAGGTAGCCTGAAGCTTTTGCTGCACCAACCAAAAAAAAAAAAAAAAAAAATCTGAGTTACCCTGAGAGAGAGAGAGAGAGAGAGAGAGAGAGAGAGAGAGAGAGAGAGAGAAATCACCAAGGAATGAGAAGAATGATGATATCCAGCTCAGAACCCTGGGTATGCCAAGCCCATACTCACCAGATATGAGCCCCCTGGGGTTAATATATATGTGCTTTAAGCGCGTATTGTTTCCCCCATGATGTAAGTCCGCATGTAACAACTCCCCTCCCACTGGATGATCTCTCTTCAACGAGTTGTCAAGCTGTACCAACTATTATCAAAATCGAAACAATAGAATTATGTTCGAACAAAAATCTTATTTCCTTGTTCGTTCTTCCTTGTCTAATAACTCTATTCTCAGACGATCGATTTTGTTTAATTTTTCTTTAATGAAATTTTTTATGTCTCTTTTAGAAAGATTTGTTGATCTTTCCCAAATTTGATAAAAATCGGACCAATAGAAATCCGACATATCATATAGGCTATGCATATGGGCTCACATCTGGTAAGTATGGGCTTGTCACACCCAAGGTCCACAGCTGGATATCATCATTCTTCTCTTCCTTGGTGATTCCCTTCTACTTCTGATTCACTCCCTCTTTCTCGGAGTAATTCAGAATTTTTTTTTTTTTGGCTGGTGCGGCATAAGCCTCAGGCTTTCCATATGGCTAATAATAATAATGTACTGTATATTGTAGCTGAATGTTGTTTGTTCACTGATTGGAAGAATAATTAAGGAAGTTTGGCGTTGTTACATGCGCAGAAATGTAATGCTCTCGGTTCGTGCATATAATTTGTAGCTTTTATGTTTTTTTTTTGTTATAAATTATGAATTTCTGTATTATTATTTGTTAACGAGGCTGAAATATAACGCATTGGGTGTATTAACTGAATTTTTTTTATTCCTATTACATGGGCTAGCCATGTACTTTACGTTATAACTGAAGCGCTGGATAATGTTTCTTGCAGTGAGGTGATTAGAGGAAAGAATGGGCAATGTGGCGGTGCGCATAAACGAAATTTTCTCGGTTCGCGCATGAAAGTCGTTTTTTTTGATGCATTAGCATAAATTCGTAAAAAGCCTATTATCTTCTTGTAATAACTCGACTCCTATTGGATGGATTTTCATAAAATTTTTTATTTAGCTCTTTATGAAAAATTTGTCGACCATCCTAAGTTTTATTAAAATCAGACTAGTAGAAATCCGGCAATTATACAGGGTGTCCCAAAAAGGTGTAACCAATTTGAAATGTTTGTAACAAATGTAATTTTAATGATAGAAACACAAAACCTGCGCTACATGTGAGAAAAATAGTTGAAGTTTTTTTACTGACAATCAACATGTGCACCACTTGTCACACGAACAATATCTAATCGGTGATAAAGTTCATCCCATGTTTTTTCAAGGATGTCACGCTTAATCATAGTAATTGCATTTGTAATCCTGCGATGTCTGCAACAAGGGTCTTGTAGACTGTGACTTTGATGAATCCCCATTAGAAGAAATCACAAGGGAATAAATCTGATGAACCTCGTGGCTACGCAATGGGACCATCACGCCCAATCCAACGGCTAGGAAACTTGTCATCAAGAGACCTCACATTCAAAGCCCAATGTGGCGGCGCTCCATCCTGTTGGAAAATAACCCCATTTGGCAGTTCATCCAATTGAGGATACACATAAAGCTCAAGCATGTTCTGGTAATTATCCGCTTTCACAGTCGCTTCATGAAAGGATTATTAGTTTCATATTGTTTGTATTGCTCATTTAAAATTGGTTACACCTTTTTGTTCGTGTGACAAGTGGGGGCACATGTTGAATGTCAGTAAAAACGTCAACTGTTTTTCTCACATTTAGCGCAGGTTTTGTGTTTCTGTCATTAAAATTACATTTGTTACAAACATTTAAAATTGGTTACACCTTTTTGGGGCACCCTGTATTTCATTGTCCGCCCATCCTCATGTAATAACTCTACTCCCAGTGCAGCGATTTTCAATCTTTTTCAACTCATGGCACACTGAGCAAGATGCTAAAATTGTCTAGGCACACCATCAGTTTTTTTTTTAAGAAGAGATTTTATCATTAGGATTAACAAAATTAAGATTGTGTTTAAAAGTTCAACAGCTAAAATTCTAATTATTGTGTTATTTTTTAAAAATAATATTTATCTGGATTTCAAAAGATATTTATTTTTACAATTTATGTTCTTATTTGCTATTATTCCAATTATTGAAATAAGATGTCATTAAAAAAATATGCTATTTATAAAAAAAAAATTGGGGTGGGTTGTGTACGGGGACACAACCGCAATCGTTTACGGCGTGAATCCGTCTTTGTGTTATTAGAGGAACGGTAAGATGTAAATGAATAAAGTCTTGGTGGTTATAAGTGAAGTGTAATTTTATTTATTAAAAGCTCATACATATGGCATAGTATTTACATCGATGTTACAAAGGTTAAAGCTATACAAGCGTTGCCCAGAGTAGTGGGCGATGTAGAAATGTACTTCAAGATGAACTTTTGAATTTTTCTTTCCAATGATTTACGTTTCTTACATTTCTGTTCATATTTCCTTGCAATTTTTTCGACATTATGAAAATTTTCTTCAACTCAGCACACTTATCGGCTTATAACTTTACAAATTTTATTTTATCGGTTATTATTGCTAAATAATATTGTAGATCCTGTTATTCTCTAAAAATCGACACCAATTTCAACGTCCTATCTCTTCGCAATCCAAAGTTACACTGCCCAAACGCCGCGTGGAGTCGCCATTTTCAGTGTTCATGCGCAAGCGCTACCCCCCCCCCCCCCGCTGCACCCCCACTACCCACCATTTTAGATACGGACATAAACCTTCTATCCAACAAAATTTAAATCATTAGATTATCATTTATAGTTTACGAAATATAAGCGCGACAAATCTTGCCATTTTTTTGGTCGCTAGAGTTTTCTTAGAGATCCCCCCCCCCTATACCGGACCGAATTTAAAGACGTATTCACATTAAAAAACCACTAAAATATCATTTATATAAAAATATCAGTGGGAAACCTGTGCTTGGTGATGTCTCTTGTCCGAGGTCAGATGGTTGATAAGCATACCCTCAAGTCCTCCAATGTTTGAAGCCGCGACCTGTTCTTGCACTTCATCGTGTTCGTAGCAGAAAAGCCAGCCTCACACAGATACGATGTAGAGAAAGGAAGGAGTGCTTCAATCGCCTTCTTTGTGATAATGGGGTATTCCTGTCGAAGAGACAACCAGAATGAGGGCAAATATGTTGAGTGCTTTAGTTTCAGTCCTCTGTCGTTTCTTATTTCCGTCAGCTCATCTTCTGCAACAGTTAGTCCTGATGATTCCAACGCACTTAACACGAATTCTCTTAAGCAGTCCAAGGAAGATACATCAATTGACGGGAAATACTTTTCAGTGATTTTACTCAGCAGTGACAAACTTTGTAGAATTAAATCAACAAGATCTTTGTCCAGTCTGCAACTTTTTGTCAGCTCAAACATTTCAACTTAGTTCTCTTTTTTTTTATTCTGGCTCCCCACAATGTTAATTTTTCCTTAAGAGTTATTTTGTCAGTACAAGTAAGAATATTTTCATTCTTTCCCTGCATACTCTTGTTAAGAGTGTTCAAAGCTTGGGAAATGTCAGCTAGGAAAGCAACTTTATTGCACCAGGTCTCATGCAGAAAACAGTGTGTAAAAACATTGCCAGGGTTCTTTTGCTTGGCCAGTGCAACGAATCCTTTCAGGCTTCCCGACATAGAGGGAGCACCATTGGTGCAGATGTTGGTGCATGATTTCCATGACATCGTGAGAACTGAAATAACTGTGGACAACACCAAGGATGTCTTGGCCTTTTGTTGTTTCTGGAAGTGGTTTGCAAAATAAAAATTGTTCAGTGATGTCTCCATTACAAACAAGTCTGCTGAATGATAGCAGTTGACTTGTCCAACTGGATGGCAAAAAAATCGGCTTCTTTAATGTTAGCTATCACTTGCGACTCAACGTCTTGAGATTGCTTGTATACGCCGACTAATAGTGTTATCAGACATAGGGATTTTCAAAATCTCTTTTTCATATTCCTCGCCAAACATAATATTTACAATTTTACAGCACGCTGGTAAAATTACTGACTCGGCAATTGTATGTGATTTAATCTTTTTTGCCACGATTTCGGCAACGGCATAGCTTGCTTCTTGAGCTTTGTCAGAAATAGTTGTGATTTTGGTCCATTGTTCAGCCTTTTAAAATATTCAATTGGTTACTCGCATAAATGTTGAGTGCTTTTAGTTGAAGGTCTTTTCAGCAGACTTGGAACCATAGCTTGGTTTGCCAGTTTCTCACCATAAACAATACACTTAGGACTCTTCTCCAGATGAAAAGAATCCGAAAGACAAGTAGTCTTCATTATACTGGCGCATGACAGTTTTAGAACTAATACTAACTGCACTATGTGTTATTCTACCAGAACTAGTGCCAGCTACACTTGATTCATTGTCATCATCTAATATTAATTTTAATTACCATGCAAAATATGTACTTCAGAAAATAAAAGTTATGACCTATAAAATTATTAAGATTACCAGGAGTACTTTTGGTGTAAAGAAATCTTCCATTAAATTATACTACTCATATATTTATACCAATTGTGTGTTATGCGGCTGGGGCCTGGGGATACAGAATCGGTTACTCCCTTGTTCAAAAATATCTTACTCAAGCACAAAGATTCTTTCTTCTCACTGTAAGTAGAGCTTGTCGAACTGTCTCTACAGCTGTTCTCCAGGTCCTCAGTCATCGACTGCCAGTCCAATATGAAGTAATGTTATACTGTCTTTTATATTGTAGAGGCGTTCCTGCGATTGTAAATGGTATAACACAGTGGTTTTCAACCGGGTTGCCGCAACAACATTCCAGGGGTGCCACGTAATTTGGGTTTAAGTTACTTAAACTTATTATTTTTTTTAAATTTATATGTTTATTTCATTATAAAACGGTGTAGTGTACAGTATGGTAGGGATGCCGTAAAATAAAATAAATTACTTAGGGGTGCCGTTATTAAAAAAAGGTTGAAAACCACTGGTATAACATATAATAGTGACAAGGAAATGTAGACATTAAAAGAATGAGAAATGAATGTTGTTAGAGCGTGGCAAAATACTTGGTCTACTTCTACCTTTGGTAGAGAGACCTTTAGGTTTTTTTACCGAGGTTGCTGATTATGATAAGAAAATGGACTGGTTCAATCCTGGCTTATATGTTACGTTTCTATATACCGGTCATGGCAGTCTTAACTCTAAATTGTTCTCATTCGGATTAAGTAACACTCCTCTCTGCAGTTGTGGTGCTCAAGAAACTGTTGAGCACCTCGTCTTTCATTTTCCTCTGTATGATGATTTAAGACTGGACTTTCAACTTCTCACAAATGTATTCAATTGCTCTGAAATGCCAAGACTAGTTACCTGTCCTGAGTATTATGCGGAGAAAATGTTTAAACGGAGGAAAAGAATTCTTACTCCTGAGGTTCAGTGAAATACTAACTTAATGTTAATTGATAGAAAAATACCGCCGTCTGTAGGTTAGTTGGAAAGATTATACTTGGTTTTTTTTTTTTTTTGAACTTTAGATGGAAGGGAAAGGTTTAGGACCTTTTTTATTGTTTTGGAAACCAGAAATTGTAACTATTCTTTTGAAGTATAAATCTTTGTAACAATCAGCTGGTTGTTGGGGACTGACAACTTTGGCTTGTTTGTAGACTATTTCCGTTTTTAGATTCTCTTACCTAATGTGCTAATCAGTCTGCTGGACTCCAAAGTCCAGTGTTTATTTTGTATCATTATCATTACCATTGCTCAGAAAACTTCATATCTGCCTGTAATTGTGCAGGCAGGTATGAAGTTTTCTGAGCAATGCAGACAGGCTGCCAGGGCAGGTCATGGGGTTTTGTCAATGATATATATATATATATATATATAGGAATTTTGCTAGCAGAGAAAAGGAGGTGATTATCCCTCTGTATAAGGCAATGGTCAGGCCACGCCTTGAGTACTGCGTACAGGTCTGGAGGCCTCATTTTAGGAAGGATGTAGATTTACTTGAGCGTGTACAGAGAAGGGCAACAAGATTGGTGAGGGGAATGAAGGGATCATCTTACCAAGAGAGGCTTAATTTCTGCAAATTGCAGTGGCTGGAGACTAGGCACCTGCGCGGTGATCTGATTGAGGTGTATAAGGCCTTGAATGGGTTGAGCACGCTGAATTCTGATGGGATCCTTCCACTTGTTCAGATTACGAACCTAAGGGGGCATAAATTCAAATTGAGGAAAGACAGATGTAGAATAGATGTGCGGAAATTTGCTTTTAGCCAGCGGGTGGTTAATTGCTGGAACAAACTTCCATCTGTCGTTGTGGAAGTTGATAGGTTGAATAAATTTAAGGAGGAACTGGACAGGCATTTGGAGGGAATGGTGTGATTTTTTTTTTTTTTTTTGGCTGATGCTGCATAAGCTCATACACATGCTTTCTTGCATCACATGCCACTACTACTACTATTGTAAATAGCCTTTATGTATCATCATCATCATCATTGTCTATAGTTGCTTTAAATTGTACACTATGTATACTGTTACCTTTTAGCGGCGGATAGGGGAAACCCCGGAGCCCGCAAAACTTGAATAAAATTCTTTGAATCTAACTTACGTTTTTTAATTAGAAATCTGTCCATGTCTAATAGGCCCTGAAAAATAAAAATCAACTAAATTCAGAAATAACAAAATAATTAAAACGAAATAGAAATAAACAAAAATGCATTAGTGCAAACTCACACGGAATAACACACCCGATGCGAACAACAGCTGACTGAAGCTGACACTTGTGGCTTGACAATGGTGAAAGTACATTGCAAGTTATTTTGGAATCTGGAGTAACAGGGACGGAAGTTCTTGGAATTTTACTATAGGTAATAACTTTTTTTTTTTTTTTTATATATATATGTTAAACGGTTAGTTTTCATTCTTAGCAGACTTTCATGAAAAATATACAGTACTTCTAAAATTTACCTCGACGATTTTTTCCTCGTTTCTTTTCTACCTTTCCCCAAACTCCGGCACATATGCGGACCCTTCGCGGCACACATGTTGAAAATCGCTGTCCCAGTGGATGAATTTTCATGAAATATTATATTTAGCTCTGTTAGGGCTTGTTGAGCCGTACGAAATTTCTTTAAAATCAGACCAATAGTAGTCTGTCAATTATTATTTATTTTTCCAAATAAATATTATTTATATGGACAAATAAATAATAATCGTGCGCCCATTTTTTTTTTCATAAAAATCCATCCGCTCAGTGGATGGATTTTTATGAAATTTGATGTTTGTCTCTTTTATGATTTCTTGAGCCTTACCAAATTTTATTAGAAACAAATAGGACTATTAGAAATCTGGCAATTATCGTTTTTCTTTTTTCCATAAGAATCACATAGACCAGGGATGGCGAATCTTTTTAAGGGTGCGTTCCAAAATTGGCTAAATCTTTTAAAAAACTACCCCTGCGTGTCTCTCGAAAGGCGATATTCAAAACATTTAATCACACAATTTCGTCCGATTTCAAACAGATCACTGCATGAATACAGCTACTAGCAGAATGGTATGACGTCACTACATGCCTGCCAGAAAGAACGAGCATGCGCAGGTCACGAGTAATGTTTCGAAGGTTGAAATTTTTTTGGGACTCTGATTCCGCGTGCCCAAAAAATTGGTATGCGCGCCACTTTGGCAATAGCTTCGCCACTCCTGACATAGACTAATCATATACAGGTTGAGTATCCCTAATCCGAAATGCTTGGGGCCGAAAATGTTTCAAAATAACATGGTGTCTATCTCCAAAAGAATATAAAAACAAAAAGTATAAATGCAACAAATACTAATTCATATTTCATGCGAAATAAATTCCTTTTTCTTTACCATCTTGAGAAGGAACATCACAAGCGGTTGAGAAACCAGGAACTGGGTCCTTCAGGGATGATGAGACATTGTGCTGAATGGCCTTTTTAAATGTTTCTTCCAGAGTCGTCTGCCTCATTAACAAAGGTTTTTGTTTAGAAGTCTCTCTCTCTCTCTCATTTTATAAACTGACATTATTTCTTGTTCTGTTATAAACGCACGCTACTCTAGTAATTCAATGAGTTCATCACCCCCCTTTTCACCGTGTCGTCTTTAGGCATTTTTACTGCAGTGCTAACAATGCCATCTTCATCGTCACTTTTACCATGATCGCTTTCATTCAAAACCATTTCAGCTAGTTCGCCATCAGTCGTTGAATGAATAACTGGAGCCTCATTAACAATGTTAAAGACTTCTTCGATATTCACTTTTTACAGCTTACTGACAGATTCCGAAGGCACTGTTTTTGTATGTAAGGAGTTCAGACATCATCTTTTTCTCATAATCATTAACTTCGTCATCATCACTGAGCATAATCGCAGGCCAGAGGTTGTGCCAGGCATGCATAACTGTGTCTTTAGTCAGAGGTCCAAGCAGTAGCGTAGCTACCCTTTTTCGGCCCCGGAGGCAAAGAACATGTTCATACCCCTACTTAATTAATGAAAATTGCAAAAACAGGAGACAGCCAAAGACGCCGGGCCCCTAAAGGGCCCAGAGGCAATTGCCTTGCTTGCCTACATGGTAGCTACGCCACTGGGCCCAAGCGTTTGCAACAGCATATACGGCATCCTTCTGGAAACCTTCCGCACCCACGCCTCTGTTCACTACTGCCAGCATGCTGTTCAAGAAAGTGTTTTTATATTTACACTTCATTGATCTAAGGATATCCTGGTCATATGGTTTAATTAATGAAACCGCGTTTGGGGGAAAGTATATGGCATAAACATTATTTTTGATGAGCAGAACAGTTGTCAAGAAATAAAATCTTGCAGTCAACATCCAGTCCAGCTTCCCTACAGTGAGCACGAGCTGCAGGTACAAAATGTTTGTGAAACCAATCAGAAAAGATATTGTTAGTAATCCATGCCTTTTTGTTAGCATAATAATGTACTGGTAAGAAATTCACTCCTTTAAACCAGCGCAAGCTTTGGCCTATCACGATTTAATTCCTGTTGGGGCTGTCTCATCAGCAGTAGTTAGTGTCTTCCTGGGGCAATAACGCCAAAACAATGATGTTTCGTCAGCATTATAGACTTGTTCTGCCGTAAGATTTTCATCAGCGGTGACCTTGGAAAACTCGTCAATGAATTTCTCTGCTGCCTCGTGATCAGCAGATGCTTTATTATCACAAATCTTTAAAAAATTTAATGCCCTGTCTTTTTTTGAATTTCTGTAACCAGCCTGTTGTATTTACACTTCACTTCAATTTTCAGTTCTTTGTGATAGATCCTTGCTTGTTCGTTCCACGATCAGCTGACCGGTAAGTGGCATGGGTTCACTACAACGCTGACGGATCCACTCTTTCAAAACGCATTCGAGATCTTCATTTTTAGCTTTACGCAGTGTTTTTCTATTTTTCACGAACTTCTGTTCATCGCTTTCAGCATAAAACTTGAACCGTTTATCCTTCTTTCTTCAGATCGTAGAGACAGTGGTCGTTCCAACACTTATAGCTGCTGCCCAGTTTCTTCAACAAATTCTTTTGTTCTATAGATAAACTTAAATGCTTCCTCTTATCACTGTTATCCGGGGTATCAGGTTTTTTTTGACATTCACAACAATCTCTTTGCACCACAGAGCAAAGAATAAACTAAACAAACGGTGAGTAATGGACATAGACACCTTGCGTTGATGATAATTGGCGCTTTACTGACGTCAACACACCGCGTCACAGCTCTTTCTCGCCAGGGCTCATAGTTTCCAGAACTTTCGAGTATTTTTTTTTTAAAAAGTTCGGTTTTTGGAATTTCAGATTGTGGATACTCCACCGGTACCATATATTGCAGCTGAATGTAGTTTGTAGTCTTGCACTGATTGGGAAACTGGAATGGGCAATATGGCGGATGCGCAGAAACGGAACGCTTTTTGTTCGCGCATAAAAGTTCGTTCCATAAAAAAATTGAATGATACATAAGTAAAATAATACATACATTTTTAATCATTATTAAAAAGGTATTATTACAATTTGTTGATGCGCTTGAAATGTAGCATACTGCGTACATTAACTTGTTTCGTTATAAATCACTAATTATTACTGTTCGCTAACGTGCTTGAAATGCACTGCTTACAACTTGCTTTTATGCAGAACGGAGGAATTTAATGGCACCGTGTCCACATTTTTTCACATTCTGAAAGAAGCAAATCATTAACAAGGAAAAATTTAATGTAAATGGCAATATTAAGGCGTTGTTATTGTCTCCGATATTTCACCTGCTCATCCTTCCGCTGAAATTTTATCAGTGTGACGATGGCGGTAATGTAGCCTTTAAAAATTTGTATCGAAGAGAACAAGAAAAGTTTTTTTTTTTTTTTTTTTAAGATTCTGACAGTGAAAGTTGGAGTAGAGTGAAGTGTAAGTACAGTGCAATAGTAAGGGCATGGAAAATGATGTGAATTAAACGTTTAAATTAACGCATGATGCCGGGTTGTGAATAAATTTGCTTGTTTTTATGAACTGCGACTTGAAAATATTTATATATTAGTGAAAAGTCTGAATTATATTCTATGATTCATATACTTTTCACTAATTTGAATTACCTTCCTCCCTCTTCCCTGCTATTTACTGAGTATTTACTGTATATAACTTTTCTGTCAATAAAAATATATTGCTTTGATTGATATAAATAATGACATTTTAATTAGTTACCTCTGGTTAAAGTGACCAGGTTTCTGAATCAGTATACATCGATGTAAGGCGTCAACGTTATAACGAGATATCCGAGTTGGAAAGTGTTAGTTGTCTGCGGCACCTGGGGTTACTCGCATCTTCGCGTCGTATTCTTTGTAAGTGACACAGAACTCTGTGGAGGCCATGGATTTAACAAGTGTGTTGGGAGTGGTTTGTTGTGTAGTGTTACGTTCTGTTTCTCTGACCATTTAGCTGTTGGGCCTCTATTGGGACCCACCGTTGCCCACACTTTGCCACGAGGAGGCAAGTCAGGCACCCAGCAGATTATTTAAATACTCTGGCAGGCCCCGCCACCTGTTTTCTGAGGATTTCAGTGGCAAGACCTATATAGGAGGGGGGGGGATTGGAAAGGCCGAAAGAGGTTTACGAGAAAGCGGTTGGATTTTTAGACGTTGATTAGAATTTAGCGGCGTACTCGGTCGGGGGCAAACAGGTAGAAGGATGGGGACAATTGAGTAGGCATCCCCAAAGAGGTCCATGGGGACGAGCCCCACCAGGCGAAGAATGGGGTGGCAGGGAGGGGAGGAGACAGAGACCCGTCTCCTTCTCCTGCCTGGAGATGGGGTTTTAAAGGGAACCGGATTAAAGTACCCTGTTCAGATCGCCAAATGGCGTGTTGGCAGCAAAGCTGCAATATGGCTTCGTCGGTTGTCAGGTCCGTGTTTTGTCGAATCCGGTAGGAAGGGTCAAACTGCCCATCCCGCTTTGGGGGTGGGATATATTAGCTGGCAGTAGGGAACTCACCAGGCAAGGGGGGTGGGAGAAACACGCATTTTACTTCGTTCATAATCCGCATTCTTACTACTTGCATTCTTTTTTCTTATAGTTTATAATAATTTTTCCCCGGTTTATATATATATATATATATATATTTTTTTTTTTTTCCCCCCCTTCTCACTCACTCATTCATCTTTTTCTCACACACGGGGGAGGGGATGCAATGGTGTGTAATGTAATTTAAATACTAATGCTTAAGATAAATAAGAATATAAAAGATTAAAACTAGGGTTAGTGTGTATACTTAACTGTAAAATTTATGGTTTGTGTTCTTTTTCTCACAGGCGCCTCCGTAGCCAAGTGGGAAGGAGCAGCAGTGCGTAGCACACGCTTCTTGATTAGACCGGGGTTCGAGCCCGTCACTACCAAATACGGAGGATGCGGAAAGGTCAGGGAATGACCACCGCATATCCTGGAGCAATATGGCCTTAGTTGCTAATGCTCCTAAAAACCAAAATAACAATCTTTTTCTCACACACTCTCATTCATTCTTCTGGCTTTCATTTCATTTGTTCGACTGTTGCTTTCTGCACTGCACTCTCTGGGCATCTCAACTTACTGTTATTCTTCAGTTGTAGTGCAAGCCTAGCCTGGCGCCTCCGTAGCCAGGTGGGCAGGAGCAGCAGTGCGTAGCACACGTTTCTTGATTAGACCGGAGTTCGAGGCCGTGACCACCAAATACGGAGGATGCGGAAAGGTTAGGGAATGACCACCGCATATCCTCGGAGCAATATGGCCTTAGTTGCTAATGCTCCTAAAAACCAAATAACAACCTAACAAACAAGCCTAGCCACAAGTTTTTTTTGCAGGCCAGGGGAGAATGCAGTGATAGTGTTGTTAGTATATATAAAACAGTGTAAGTTATTATTAACTTAGTATTCTTTCAGCCAATTACATTTGCTCTTCCACTCATTCACTCTCTTTCCCTCGTGCTGGATCACTCTTTATTTCACCAAAACTGACATTTATTCCCTTTTACCATAATTCCTAATTCACTCTTTCACTCAGTGACCAGCCTGTTCATTCTACATTGCATCCCCTTACTACCAGCTTACTGATATTTTTCAGCTAATCTGCTTCCCTGGCTGCCTGTACATCTCTCTCTCCTCCACATGGTTACCTATTTGGTGTGGTGCCCCAGGTTCCTACACATGGCAGGGTAGTCCTGAGGGTTGCCGAGGTCAATCCGGTTTCGTCGTGTCAGGACACAGAATACAGCTAGCCTGACCGTTATTAGGTCATCTCGGGGCATGGTGGAAGACTTGGGAAATTTTAACTATCGATTATTGTTTAATTGCTGGGGGGGGGGGGGGGTAAATCACCATTCTTTGGATAGTTCTGCACATTTCGAAAACTTTCTGTGTGAAGGTTGTAAAAGGCTTTATAATTTTCCTCTTCTTTAATGGATAGATGTTCTTCTCCCCTCGAAAGAGGGCCAATCTGTGCTTATTAGCTGTGTTCTGGGGATGTCATAAATTATACATTCATACATAATGTGTGCCCAGTCTTTATTCTCGCCACAGGTGCAATTTGGGTCATCAGTCAGCCCTAAGGAGGTTAGTTTTGCCCTTGGGGAGCCGTGACCTGTCAATGTGAATGTTGTAAAAAGTCCAGGGGCATATCACTTAATTGGCTTTTTGGCTGACCATTGCCACATGTGACAGAAACCTTTTGGTAACTAAACCTCTGGTTTCCTGCTCCCATTTTGTGTGCCATAGCTCATGGAGCTTTGTGATTATTCTTTTTCTTTCAGCATTGAAGGTGTTGGCTGTATCAAGGGCTATCCCCAGAAATTCTGTGGGTATGCCCTTTTTAAGTCTATAATACAAGCCTTTTTTGGCTACTTCCAGGTAAAGTGGGAGCGCTCCGGCCAGCGCAGGTGTGCGCACTGTGCAACATGCTCTGGTAATGGTGAGAAGTATTGTCCTTTGGATCGATTCTAATATATTCCTGTTTCTTACTATGGCCGAGCGGGTGAACCACGCACCGGCTCCATAGGTGATAACAGGTAGGAACATTGCACGGTATATGATTGCCAGGGTCCTTCTTTTCAGCCCATACATAATTTCTCACTTTCTTTGCCAAGTAGGTCAATTGGGGATAAAAAGTTAATTTTGAATCAAAGACCACTCCAAGATATTTTAGTTCTGTAACTATTTTTATAGTAGTTGTGTTAATTTTAATTTGTGGACGTCTTCGTATGTCCAAATTGCCTTTTAGAAGTATTTGTTTTGTTTTTTCAGGCGATATTTTGAGCATGTGCGTTTGGGCCTACTCCTGCAACTGCAAGAGGGGCGACATTTGATCTTTGCTCTACAACCACTCGCGTGTTACTTTTTACAAGGAAAATCATGTCATTTGCAAAGGCCAGGTTTTCCACGGGGCCCAGATCCAAGGCCATAAATTCATCCAGGACAATGTTCCAGAAGAAAGGGCCAAGGTTTGAACCCTGCGGGCAGCCTTTGTTCACAGGGCGTGTCTATTCGTGGAACCTTGTGTGTACCGAGACACTTCTGTCTGTAAGGTAGCTTATTACTTTATAGAGGTTTTGTGGGGAATTTGCCTGGCAAAGCCTCCTAAGGACGCTAGGCCCCCAGAGTGAGGCAAATGCCTCAGCAAAGTCAATAGAGATTGCCACCATATATTTCTCCTCTGCGTTTTTAACTGTTGTCAGTAGGTGGTGCGTGGCATCTTCCTAGAGTTGCCCTGCTTAAAACCATACCGATTGTTGGAATGTAAACCTGCTTTTGCGTAGTATTGAGCTGATGTGCTATATATTAGTCTTTCGTATATTTTCCCTGGTATACAGGGAGTAGGGCTATTGGTCTATATGATTTGGGATCAGTAGGGGAGTTTCTCAAGGTTTTTGAGAATTAATCTTAATACAGTTTTTTTTCATATTTTTGGAAATATACATTCTGTCATACAGTTATTATATAGTGCTATTAATTTGTCTGGTGCTATTTCTGCTATCCGATTTTGAAAGTAAGAAATCGAGATACTAAAAAGTGGTGACAAAAAAAAAAAAAAAAAAAAAAAACAACCTTTTAACTTTTTATTCATACTGAAAACTGAAATTTTAACCGAAAAAGAACTGCAATCAGTAGGGCAGTTGCAAAAGCCCTTGATAATACTGTAGGTAGGAATATAGTTTGGCAATTGCTTGATCATTTAATATGAGGCCACCCACCAAGAGTGCTAAAAAATTTCGTTTCACAAATATCGAATTGGATATTATGTTAGTCTTATTTTCTTAATAAAAGCAATTTTTTTTTCTGTAAAATCAGTACTACTTTCTTGCGGGCCATAAATGATAATTTTGATGATAATTTTAAGGATCCTTTAAATGATTTATAACCTTACTCACTCTTAAGAAGAAACTTAGCCAACTGACTAGTGGACACTTAACATGTGCAAAGGGGACTATGGCATAGAATACCGACAAAAATCATTGTTTAGGTTTACTTTCTTTATACATTTAAATTATTAGTTTTATAATGGATAAATGATGTGAGGAAGCGGCCTTTTTTCTGAATTTGTAAAAATAAATAAATACTGTATACATTTATATCATTCATACCCTCCTCGTCGCCGAAAAGTATCTAACTCACTTGTGTCAGGCACTTTTTCCAGTGATCTACAACATGTTTCCCGAAAGCAAACTTCATTAGATCTAATCTATTACTCAAAATTTTGTATTTATGTTCCGTGGTTTTTCTCTCTTCCGCCAGTGAAAATATACCTCCCGCATTCATTAAAGGGGGAGAAAAATCTTGTTTATAATTAAAGTGATCAGAGCCTTAGCATTCCAATGCGGGACATCTGGGGGTGGGTTTAAACCCCCCAGAAATAATATACGCATATTTTTAAAAAAATTTTTTTATTTATAAAAAATATTCACATACAAATTAAATACATTGACTTCTTTGAACTAAACTTATAAAATAAAATATCAAACTTCTTAAAAAAAAAACCAATAAATGTTAAGTATGGAGGCTACGTGTCCATTCCGGGACAGTTTGCAATGCGGAGCAAACGACTGAAATCCCGGACTGTCCCGCATAATCCCGGACGTCTGGTCACTTTATTCATACTGCATAACGACCACCATATCAGAGGAGTTTGCAGTAATCACGAATATAATTACCAATCGTATTTAGCAGTCACGGGCATACCTATGGCCCAACTCAAAGAGTATGTACTACTACACTCTCGCTCCTTTCACTCGGCTACGTCTTTTGGCGATTTATACACCTATATCAAATCCCCTTCCCCGAAGATGTCAAGCTTTTCAGTCTGCATTTTTAAAGCCGTTCTTCATTTGGACATTAATTAGCTCCTCTTACCAATCTGGATGCCCCTTCTTTGAATCCTTTTTAGAAGTTGTCTTTGTTATGGGACCCTCTTTAAGTGTGGACTCCAGAGCTGACCATAATATTCTATATGCGATCTCATCAAAGGGACAATGACATCCTTTTACCTACTTGTGAAGGTCCTATATATCGTAGACAGGACAGGATACCATGTGCCTTCCTAGTCGCCCGATTGCACTGCATGGAAAATTTCAAGTCTGACTGAACTGTAACCCCTAAATCTTTTTCCTCGTTGAACGCTTTTAACTTTCCCCCATTTTGTAAATAAATCCTGGCTTTCCGATCTTAGGGTGCAAAAACAGAAGTATTTTTAGAAAATCATTAAGGAAGACAAGAACCAAATAGTAATCCCTGAGAGACACCAGTTGCTTCACTGGTTCACTCCTAAGGTATATCCATATAGTCGGATATACCTTAGTCAACATAAATGGACTACACCCCGTTTCCTATCCTTTAAACTAACGAAGGATTTTGCTATTATTCCCAATTTGCCCCCGTTTATATAACAGCCTTTCAGTGGGGAACCGAATCAAAATGTTTACCGAAGTCAAGGCAAATAGGACAACAGGACTAGACAGTCTAAGTCGCCTAAGTAACCTGCTTCTCGGAAACAGTCCAGTTTATCAACAGAATAGCGATTGACTAAGACGTCTTCTGCGAATAAAAGTTGTATAGATCGAAAAAATTGTAGGAAACCATGTTGATGGAGCTATGCGATTTACTACCCAGTGAAAAATTCCAAAAGAGGTCTACCGAGGAGTCTCAGTAGTTGGGTAGGAAACCATGTTGATGGAGCTATGCGATTTACTACCCAGTGAAAAATTCCAAAAGAGGTCTACCGAGGAGTCTCAGTAGTTGGATCTCTCTTGAACTTGTTCACCTTCACGAACTCGTGCTGTGATCTATTAAACATACTATGCCTATCGAGATGGTCCCGTATTGTATCCTTAATCAAACTCTATGAAGTAAAATTCGCAATAAAATCTTGTTGTGTACGTATTACGTAATAAAGATTTTATAAATCCATATAAATTTCAAAAAAGTATAGGTACAATCTGATATACAGTATATTTTTTGTAATGTTGCCGCGTGCCGCACATCATTGGTATTCTTGATTTTGACTTTTTAGGCGCCTCCGTAACCAGGAACAGCAGTGCTTAGCACACGCTTCTTAATTAGATCGGGATTCGAGTCCGTGACCACCAAATACGGAGGATGCGGAAAGGTCAGGGAATGACCACCACATATCCCTGGAGCAATATGGCCTTAGTTGCTAATGCTCCTAAAAAAAAAAAAGAGTTTTTGGTCGTAATAAAAAAAAAAAAAAAATATATATATATATATATATATATATGAAATATATTTATTCTATATCTTACCTGTTTTACTAATTGTACTTAAACTATACAAAAAAAAAAAAAAAAAAATATATATATATATATATCGATGTAAATGTGATGTCTTAGCTTTTCAGGATATTGACAAGTGCTGTGAAACTGGTACTGTTCCCGGTAAAATATATTTAATGTCGTTTATCACATTTTTGCTAGCTATTAATTTAAAAATTTCACATTATATTACTACACAGTATGCAGTGGTCATTTTTAAGTGAATAAAAGTTGTGTTAAAATAAAACTGGGTCCGAGGTTTTCTGTGGTCCTGGGGCGCATTGCGAAATCGAGCCTGTTCGCCGCCACAAAGTCGTATTAACTGTTCTGCTGGTATATCGCTGTATTAAAAAGTTATAATGGACTTGAAAAACGCTTATGACCTGTCTTTTGCAGATTGTGAATAGAAACGTATTTATTTACGAGTGATTTTGAAATTTCTCGTATTTTGTAAAAGCAGTGGATATCATTTTTATACAATAGAGCTGAAAAGGTGATGCGTTCGGGATGCCATTCATAATTGTACCTATTTTCTCTCCCGATATTTTTTCACGATGCAGATATACGACATATCACAATGTGCAATATGTTGCAGTATAGTATTCTAATAACCTATATATTTCTACTTAATAATAATATCTCTTTTTATTATTATAATAAAACTTGTATAATTTCCCGAAACGCCCAAAATGCAGCAAGAAGGGGTTAACATCTGGTGAGTATGGGCTTGGCACACACCCAGGGTCCTGAGCTGGATATCATCATTCTTCTCTTTCTTGGTGATTCCCATCTACTTTTGACTCTCTCTTTCTCTTTCTCAGGGTAAATCGAGATTTTTTTTTTTTTTTTTTTTTTTGGCTGGTGAAGCATAAGCCTCAGGCTTCCTTGCACCATATAGCTAAAATGATAATCGTCGGATTTTGGAAGTTCAGTTGTACGGCGTTTCCGAACAGAGTGCTCCCATCAGATGCAATGAACTGTTATAATAAAATAAATAATCACATATTGTCGTTAATTGTAATTTATTTATTTATTTTTTACAGACAGTAAAAAATACTATAGCTTTTAAATAAAGGTAAGCAACATTTAAACTGGCGTTGCACACAACAGCTGATCATGATATGGTACACAGGTGTAAGTTTCAACAAGGGTCTGATCTGGAGGGAGCAAAGATAAAGAGAAAGGTACAAAAAATATGATGATACCCTGCATGGTTGCATCTACAAACATGTATATGCAACCATGTACCTCGCATCTTTCCTTTCCTTTTCTTTTCTTTTTTTGTAACTAACAGTAATGAAACAAAAAAAAGTGTTTATCAATGCTCGGAATGGACTGAAGTGCAACAGAACGGACACCCATTCAATTCCTAATGATAAATTCCAGGGTACCTAAGTACACCCTTGGTTATTAAAAATAAGATTAAAAAATAATAATTTCGAAATGGAAATTTCGATCAGTGAGTCTTTATTGCATGATATTGCATAACTCTGGTACTTGCATTTTGTTTTTACTGAAGCTTATATTTAACTACTATTACAGTATCATCTATAAACAAGGGAGCACACTGTCTATTTAATTTAGGAGGTATGAAACAAGTCCCTGAGAATATACTGATCAAAATCCCCCTCTCCTTCATGCTTTTCATGAGCATTTAAGGTTAAATGCTCATTTAGAGGTCTGATTTACTGCTGCAATTGTTACAAACCATTTTATTTCCCAAAGTTTGTAGCCATAACTAATCCTACTCCTCTTCCCCCAGTATTCTCTATTTTCGAACTCCAATCCACAAAAATGCAGTACTTGGAATGCACTCCAAGAGGCATTGGTAATGTCATGTACATAATTGATTATTAAAAATTGGCATTAGCATTAGTAGAGGCATTTGATGCAAGAAAGCAAGCTTATCACAGCCAAAAAAAAAAAAAAAAAAAACAATCCCTTTCCATCCATTCACTCTGAAAGTTTGTCTAGTTCTGCCTTGAATTTATTTAAGCTGTCAACTTCCACAGGGACAAATGGAAGTTTGTTCCAGCAATCAACCACCTGCTGGTTAAAGGCAAATTTCTGCACATCTATTCTACAACTGTCTTTCCTCAATTTGAATTTATGCTCCCTAGGTTGTGTAATCTCAGCAAGAGGAAGTATATCAGCACTGAGCTTGCTGAAACCATTCAAGGCCTTATACAACTCAATCAGATCACATCACAGGTGCCTAGTCTCCAGATGCCGCAATTTTCAGAACTTAAGCCTTTCTTGATAAGAGCAACCCTTGTTCCAATTACCCTTCTCTGTACTCATTCCAGCAGCTCTTATCCTTCCTAAAAGGAGGCCTCCAGACCTGTATGCAGTACTCAAGACATGGCCTGACCATTGCCTTATACAAGGAGATAATCACCTCCTTATCCCTACTGGCAAAATTCCTGCATGTCATTGACAAGCTACTCTTACAGCCTGTCTACACTGCTCAGAAAACTTCATATCTGACTGCATAATTACACCAGGTCTTTTTCATTCCCCACTACCCTGAGTAGTACTGCATAGTTGGTACGTTTCTCCAGGGTTACTGCTACCCATATGTAGTACTTTGCATTTATCAATGTTAAACTTCAGTTGCCGCCTCTCAGCCCATCTGCTCAACTTTTCTAGATCCTGTTGCAGTAGTGTACTGTCATTACTAACCCTGCGAATCTTTCTATTGTCTGCAAACTTGGACATTCAGTCTGAATACCTTCATCAATATATGTTGATAAATACAGAAAACAACAATGGACCCAACACTGAATCCTGGGAGATTCCACTAATAATATAAGTCTACGAGGATCAGTGTCCATTGATTACCATTCTTAGTCTTCTCCCACTTAACAATCTATCCATAGCAGCAACTTGCCCTTAATGCCATACTGCTCCAATTTGTACAGTAGTCTTTCATATGCAACAGTATCCAAAGCTTTCCTAAAATCCAACTAACTGATATCAAAATTATTTTTTGCATCCAGTTCCTTGTGACCACATCACAGTATCCAATCAAATTGGCCAGACAAAGCTTAACAAACCCATGCTGTGTCTGGATTATAACTGTGTTCTAGATGATCTTGCAGTGCATCTTTAACCAGTAACTCAATTATTTTCCCTGGGACCTAACAGGTCTCTAATTATTCATGTCACCCTTTGTGAATTGGGATACATTTGTACATCTCCAGTTCCTGGGGACCTCCCCTGAGTCCAAGGATGCGCTCATAATCATGGCTAAAGGTTTGCTTACTTCATTTGCTGCTTCTTTTAATATAACTGGATAGATCCCATTTGCCCGAGGTACGTTTCTTATGTTTAACTTCAACAATCTCTCCTCCACTTTGTGCTCTCAGTTATTACAAAATCATTATGCTTCCTATCAGTTTAAGACGCTTCTGCCCTTCACTTCCTTACAGAATTCGTCATGTGTGAATGTAGATGCAAAATACTCTGAGTTTGTCAGCTACTTGAGCAGAATCGTCAAAATACGAACCATCAGTGTCGAGTGGACCAATCTGATTCATCCCCTTCCTTCTAGAGTTTATATAAGTAAAGAAGTCTTTGGTGTGTTTCCTTGCATCCTTTGCCAAAGATTTCTCATATTCTGCCTTTGTGACTTGATTACAGACTAGCTTATTTAGGCCTCTGTGTCCCCTGATAATTTATATCGATCTCGTGTATTTTTCTTCTTTGCCATGGGGTCATCAATTCAAATGACATTCATTTAGGCCTAAACCTTGAACAGTATTTCTTAGTTGGTATGTAAAGCCTAGTAGCTTCCAAGATTAATTCCCTGCATGCTTCCCATTTAGAATTTGCTATTAGATATTAACGAGCGGTCCATTTCAAAAATGTTCCCTTTCGAGCACTCCTAATGATAAATTCCAAGGTACCTAAGTTATAGTACATGTATATGAAAAGTAACCTATGAGTAATTAAAGCTATGGTTAAATTATAGTGTTTGGTAAGAAAACAGCAAGTACAAACAAGTACAATGTGGGTCTCTTTGCAAATATGAGCTACATTGAATGCTGTCTGCTGCATTTATTGATTTAAAACAAGTTTATTAACAAAAAAAAAAAAAACACTGACGAAGTATTTCCTCTGTCTTCCACTGTTGAGTTCGCAGTATTAAAAGTTTCATGGCGTGGTTGCAGAACTGGTTACGCTACTAAGTAGACCCAGTGATTGCCGGGGGGATGAGTCGGCAGGACGCCGAAGCTTGTGTTTGTGAGCTGACTGGCTCGTTTTTTCCAGTTTCCACCCGACGCTGTTGCATTAATAGCGACTGTCTAACAATCTGTGCTTTTACTTCGGTTGTGATGGTAGTAAGCTCCACCCCATTTGGCAAGACGCCAACCAACAGTTTGTCGGTCACTTAGAAGCTCTTTGCTCGTCACTTGTAGTTTCGTGGCCTTCACTGTGAGCAGGTTCGCATTACTAGGATGGTTACAACGATGAAGCATTTTGACTGGCTATTTCATCAAGTACAAATTTAGCATTTGTTACGTGAACGTACTATGCTGCATTTGTTCCAAATGGTTGATCATTTTGGCTGCCGTGATGATTGATTCGTCTACAGTGAATCGTTGATTTTAAACCGAACGAGGCGATTGCCGTTTCACTTGTTGATTATTCTTGACTTAAAAAAAAAAAAAAAAAGTGGTTATTAAATGGAGAGTGATATAATGTACACGTCATTTTAATTTTTAATCGGACCATTTAACGTAGTTTTAATGAGATATAGGAGCCAATAATCAGCCAGAAAATTTAAAGTACCATAGGAAATGCTCGATGCAACTAGTGATATAATGACGGTGCGCGTGTGTTTTACTTAGTTTTTGCCCCAATCATCTTGGATTGGATTCTTAGGGAACTAAGAGAAAGCGATAAATTTGTCCACGGGATATTTTGAACTCTGAAAGGTCTCGAATTATAAGTTCTGTTGCCGCTTCCTATAACGATTGTGTGGAAGAGGAATTTGGCAATTAAACAGTCCCCAAAAATCATTATTATTTTATTTTATTTTTTAAAATTACAAACTGAAGAATTATATTTCTAATATTCACTGTTAATTAACTGTTCGTCACGCTGTTGGTGTTGCAAAACTACCGTACCGCCATATCCGCTACCGAAGGGAGGACAAGGCTCCGTTTTCATATCTTGGAGGGGGGATTTGTAGTTTTTCTACTGGTTTTAACGTGGATTTCTGCTTTTATTGCTTCTAAAAATAAATCAGGATTAACGGATCCAAACTTACATGTCCAAAAGGGCAACAATTATTTCAGTTTGGTCTTTTCCATTACCGAATGTTTAGAAATCACGCATAATAATATTATCGTCGCGATCTGCGCACATTTGTGTATAAGCGTTTCAAACAACTAGAAAAAGAAACCGCCGGTGATATCAAAATTCATAGATCCAACCTACTAACATAATCACATACCAATTAATTTTTTTTTTTTTTTTAACTTTTGTTAATTTATTCAGTCTGATTTTGTAAATTCATCCTTATGTTATGGGGATCTGTGTAATTATACATTTTTTCAGTTATTATTATTATTAGCTACAGGTGCAATGAAGCCTGAGGCCAGCCAAAAAAAAAAAAAAAAAAAATATCCAGCTCAGGACCCTAGGTGTGCCAAGCCCATACTCACCAGATGCGAGCCCCTGGGGTTTATTACTAAAGAATATTAAATTTTGTGACAATGGTCACTTTGTTAGTATTTGTTACGTTTCGAATTTTCAAAAAAAAAAAAAAAAAAAAACTCGGTCCATTGTTTCACATTGATATTTAGTGAAAAATATATCCACCTTTATTGATTTTACGGCCGATCGGGCTAGCCGGGTGGGTAAAGTGCCTGCCTGGCAACCCAACGGTCGTGGGCCCGATTCCCGCCTTGGGCTTGGATCAAAGTACTGCAAAAACCTTGGGAGGTGCATTATGGCCACAGAAGCCTATGCGCCAACAACTACAAAAAAATAAATAAATAAAAAAAAATATTGATTTTACTATTTATATGTAAATCTCGATTAAAAAAGCAAAGCCTGTTGGTTAAAAAAAAATTCTATAATAAATTGAAACACAAACCTTATCAAAACCTTTGCTGTACCGTGTGTGTGTGTGTGTAGGAAATCCAGGGAAAAAATATCAAATCTACCCCCCCCCCCCACACACACACTAAAAGCTATATAAATTCCGTTTAAAAACAGTATTTATTCAAAATACTCAGCAAAAGATAGTTCATAAGATAAAAGATAGTCAAAAGGAATTTCATAATGCTATTTTGATACATTAATGGTTCATTCACATTTATGATTTTTAATCAAGGGGCATTATTTGGTAACCCCCAAAAGATTTTTGGGTATTAGTGCAAAAAGGGAAGTAGTGATAATTTAAAAATGTAAAAATATTATACATTACAACATCATTAACTTTTGCGATGTTTCCCCTGCTCCTGCAAAGGTTGTTTGGGTAATAATCCAAAAAGGGAAGTAATAATTTAAAATCTATTCCATATTATATAATATTGTACATAACATATACAAATTATACGTAATATTATACAATGTATTTTGAATGAATAACCTAAATCTTCTTAAATATTCTTTAAGGCTTGGTGTGTAGGTATATTAAGAACTGGAAATTTGGTGAAATAATGAGCACTTAAACTTGTGGAGTCTAATCTGCCCTTAATTTCTTAAAGAATTACAGATTTTCTCAGATGTTTTATGGTACTTCCTCTGTCACTTCTTCAGTGAAGTCCTGTAATTCTGTCTTTACGATACCATCAGCCTTGTGATCCACAATTTTCAGCCCACCTGCTTAATGTATGCTTACTAAGGAGGTGGAGTGAAAATTGAAGTGCATCGCATTGAGAAATGCAAGGTACTGCATATAGTTTGCATTGCATTAATCCCAGAATAGTGCCAGTTAGGTGTTCCACACTGAAGGTTTTGGAGAATGAAACAGGCCTGGGGTAATTCTGCAGTCCGACATGAAATTCTCTGAGCAGTGCAGATGGGCTGCTAGAACAGGTCATGGTTGCAATAATATACAGAATTTTTCCAGCAGGAATAAGGAGGTGATTACTCCATTGTAGATCTCCTGGTGCATAATGGCATTAGATGCTGATGCTCCATTAAAAACAAACAAACTCTGTTTTTAAGGCAGTGGTTAGGCTATCTCAATCTTATGGCAGAAGGCTGAGGCTAATTCTAGTTGACAAGCAGGAGAACCGCTTGGCTTTCCAAGCCTTTGCAACTGTAATATTTCTTAGGCGGAAGACTTCTGCATCTTGGAAAAGATGCAGAAGACTCTTCCTACACAATACCGCTTTACAAATCCATGGAAGCCTTGGCTTTGTAAAGCGGTATGGTGTAGTGCCGAATTAACTAAAGTTCTGTGAAATTGTTCTGAAAGGCTTTGCTTTGGTGGAGGCATGAGTCTGCTTTATCCACTGCAACTCCAGCTCCTCGTGCTAGCATTTCTGTTCTTGGAAGCTTCTTGCGCTGCTGGCTTTCCAACAGACTGAACAGATATAGCTCTTTCCAATGAATTTTGGACTTTGTCTGAAATTTAATTATATGTACAAAGGGTACTAGGAAAGTTTTGCAATACAGCTTTGTTTATTTAATTTTTTCAAAGTAATTTCCTCTACATTCAATACACCTCTCCATCCTCCGAAACCAATCTTTAAACCAGTTCTGCCAAGTTTCACTAGGGAGTAAAGAACACTCGTTGTCCCAGGCCCGTAGAAGGTCCTCAGCACTGGAAAACCGCCTCCCTTTTAGCTTGATTTTCACATGCGGGAACAGTGCAAAGTCACAGGGAGCAAGGTCTGGCCTGTAGGGAGGGTGCTCGAGAAGTTTCAGTCCTGTCGTGGTCAAATATTCGGTGCAGGCTTTGGTGCGGTGAGCTGGAGCATTTTCGTGATGGAAGTACCAGGTGTCCGTTCTTGACTTTGGCCGCAGGTTCTTCATAGATCCAATGACTTTAGGCAGGCATTGTTCAGTATACCACTTAGCTGTGACTGTCTTCTGAGTGTCCAAAACGACACGTTCCACAATTCCACTCGATTTGAAAAATACAGCTATCATTTTCTTCTTTACAGATCGGGATTTTCTGACAATTACGGGTGTGTCGTCATCATCAAAGACCCAAACTTTGTTTTGAGCCTTGGTCGGCAGATCGTAATAGTACAGCCAAGTCTCGTCACCTGTCACGATGTTGTTCACATACCGAGATTGTCCCTTATCAAACTTTTTTAACATCTCCCGGCACCAAGTCACACGTCGTGTCATCTGCTGTTCAGTCAGTTGATGCGGCACCCAAAGAGAACAAAGTTTCTTCACGTGCAAATGATCTTGCAGAATCGAACGAATTGCTGGTGCATTTAGGCCCAAAGTATCCTCTATCTGTTGGTAGGTCACTCGCCTGTTTTCATCAAGCATTTTCCTCACAGCAGTAACGTTTTCCTCCATAACTGACGTTCGTGGCCTTCCCGGCCTCTCAGAATCCTCCAGAGTAAAATTTCCCCTTTGGAATTCTCTATACCACCTGAATATTGTTGTACGATGTGGACAATCATCATCTAGTGCAAGAGTCATTTCTTCTAAGCACTGGTCTATGGTTAAACCACGCACAAAATTATACCGCAAAACTGTCCTTATCTCATTTCGTGACCACAATGCCATCGCAAGCACTTTACACTCTCACTACTAATGAATAACTGAGCCCATCGACTTGGCGCGGCGGCTACTATGCACGTATGAACATGTCTCAACATTCAGCAACAAGCAGCTTCCTGTGATTCATTGTTGCATCATATTGCAAAACTTTCCTAGTACCCTTTGTATATTTATTTTTTATGTAATTTGTTTATTCTCAGTTTGTTCATATCAATCTTTTTTGGTCATGGCAGTTTTTCCCTCCCTGTACTTTGACAAACAGGAGAGGGAGTATATAAGAGTACTGCTAAATTATGTGTAACTGACAGTGGGGCTGCTTGGCGGGCTGGAACTGCTTTAATTAATAAAGAAAAAAAATATATGTCTAAGTCTAATATATGTCTGAGGCTTCCAAATCTGCAAACAGATTTGGAAGCCTCATTTTAAGAAGGTTGTAGATCTCTTTGAATAGGCAAGACCATAAAAGCCTTCAGTTCTACAATTTGCAGCACTTGGAAATAGGCGCCTGTGAGCAGACCTGATCAAGGTACACTCCTCCCTGCTTATAATGCCATTGTTTATACTGCAAATTTGAATATGCCGTTGGTCTTTCTGCTTCACCCTGCCGTTGAAGGAAATTGTGAGAAAAATACTAATGTTGCTTCTACAAACCTTGCATTAAAGAGGCTTCCCCACTCAAATGACCGGGTCTTGGTGAGAGAGAGATAGGGGTTTCTTGGAAATCCCTTGGACATACACCCTCCTGCCGAGTTAAGAAACAAAAAGGATGATGTTTATTGAACAAAGCAAATCCTGCTTGGGTTTTTTTCATGTGATGATATCCTCTCATATCTTTCTCTGAGTGACAGGATTTGCTAATCTTCTTCAGTGTCACTACTTGTGTAAGGGTTGGAACTGCAAATGGAAAAAGGAAGGAAATTCGTAGTTTGAAAACTTATCTGTGCATGTCTTTTTTTGACTGTTCTGTGTGTATTGGTGAATTTTTACATTTGTTGTGAGCTTTACAGATGTACATAATTATCATTTATAATAAATTAGAATTGATTTCATAGGTTATGGCGAACATTAATAAAAGAAAGGCTTACACCATCAAGGAAAAGCTGACTATAATCGAAAGAGTAAAAAGTGGTGTCTCGAATGCACAAATAGGAGTGTGTTAGCATTAGCATTAGTAGAGGCATTTGATGCAAGAAAGCAAGCTTATGCAGCATCAGCCAAAAAAAAAAAAAAAAAAAACCCACTTCCACTTCACCCCTCTGTTCGTTCAAAATACCTGTCCAGCTGAGCCTTAAACTTATTTAGGCTATCAACCTCCACCACAAGGGATGGAAGTCTGTTCCACCAACCCACCACCCGCTGGCTAAAGGCAAATTTCCGCACGTCTATCCTACATCTGTCTTTCCTCAATTTGAATTTATGCCCTCTCAGGTGATTTTTCTGAGCTAGAGGAAGAATCCCATCAGCATTGAGCATGCTTAAACCATTCAAGGCTTTATACACCTCTATCAGATCACCTCGCTGGTGCCTAGTCTCCAGACACTGTAATTTGCAAAACTTAAGCCTTTCTTCGTAAGAGCACCCCTCTGTTCCATTCACTAATCTTGTTGCCCTTCTCTGTACTCGTTCCAGCAGCTCTACATCCTTCTTGAAATGAGGCCTCCAGACCTGTATACAGTACTCTAGGTGTGGCCTGACCATCGCCTTATACAATGGAATAATCACCTCCTTATCACTGCTGAAAAAATTCCTGTATAAAATTGACAATACTCCATGAGCTACTCTTGCAGCCCGTCTGCACTGCTCAGAGAACTTCATATCTGCCTGCACAACCACCCCCAAGTCCCTTTCATTCTCTACCACTGTCAGTGTAGTACCACAGAGTTGATACGTTGCTCTGGGGTTGCTGTTTCTCATGTGTAGTACTTTACATTTGTCAATGTTAAACTTCATTTGCCACCTCTCAGCCCATCTGCTCAACCTTTCCAGATCCTGTTGCAGCAGCATAGTGTCAGTAGTGTCCTTGACAACCCTGCCAACCTTTGTATCGTCTGCAAACTTGGACATTAAGCTTGATATACCATCATCAATATCATTTATAAATACAGAAAACAATAATGGACCCAACACTGAGCCCTGAGGGACTCCACTAATAACATTAGTCCACGATGAGCAGTGTCCATTGATTACCACTCTCTGTCTTCTCCCCCTCAACCACCCCTTTATCCATAGCAGCAATTTGCCTCCAATGTCACACTGCCCCAATTTGTGTAGCAGTCTTCCATGTGCAACAGTATCAAAAGCCTTTCTAAGATCCAAGTATATAATATCAAAGTTATTCCCTGCATCCAGTTCTTTTGTGACTGCATCATAGTATCCAATCAAGTTGGTCAGGCAAGACTTCCCCTTAACAAACCCATGCTGTGTCTGAGCTATAACTGAAGTCTTGTCTAAATGATCCTGCAGTGCTTCTTTAACCAGTGCCTCCATTAATTTTCCTGGAACAGAAGTTAAGCTCACAGGTCTATAATTACTTGTGTCAGCCTTTGATCCTCCTTTGTGAATTGGGGTCACATTTGCACATTTCCAGTCTATGGGTACCTCCCCTGAGTCCAAGGAAGCTCTCATAATTATGGCTAAGGGTTTGCTTACTTCCTTTGCTGCCTCCTTTAATATAACTGGATAGATCCCATCCACCCCGGGTGCCTTTCTTGTGTTTATCTTCAACAGTTTCTCCTCCACTTTACTCCCAGTTATTTCAAGATTCTGTAGCTTACTGCTAGAGTTGAATACACCTCTGGCATTCCCCTCGCTGAATAACTCCTCATGTGTGAATGTCGATGCAAAATATTCATTTAGTTTGTTAGCTACCTGAGCAGGATCATCAACAGTTGACCCATCAATATCAAGTGGACCAATCTGATTCATCCCCTTCCTTCTAGAGTTTACATAAGTAAAGAACTCTTTGCTGTTTTTCTTTGCATTTCTTGCCAAGGATTTCTCGTAATCTGCCTTCGGCTGCCTAACCTTCTTTGTAACTTGGTTGCATATCAACTTGTATCTATCATAGGCTTCTGTGTCATGTGTTAATTTGTATGTATCCCATGCATTTTTCTTCTCTGCCATATGCCTCATTAGTTCATCTGACATCCATTTTGGCCTAAACCTTGATCAATATTTCTTAGTTGGTATGTAAAGCCTAGTAGCTTCCAAGATATGTTCTTTGAATGCTTCCCATTTTGAATTTGCTGTTGGTAACATCATCAGTTGGTCCCACTGTATAGAATTTAAATACTGTCTCAGTCCATCGTAGTTGCCTATACGAAAACAAAAACCCTTCCCTTTACCCCTAATGGTAGTTACCTCTTTGAGTAAATCCCACTTCAGCACACTGTGATCACTGCCACCTAGTGGTTCATTTATCTGCAGATTCTTAATGCATGAAGAATCACTGCTGATAATCAAATCAAGAGTATTACTCCCTCTAGTTGCCTCCCGAACATGCTGATGTAGAAAACAATCATCCAATAAATCCACAAAAGCCCTGCTAGTGTGTGAGTAACCAGCCCCCAAATTCCAGTCAATATCTGGGAAATTAAAACCTCCCATTATAAGACACTCTGATTTACTGGCCCACTCTATTTTCCTGTACAGTTCCTTATTATACTCATCAGAATCATTAGGCCTATAGCACACTCCTACTCTCAATTTTGATCTCCCAATGTTTATGTCACACCAAACTGACTCCACACTGCACTGTCCAGCGATGTCGACTGGCTTCACTTCCTTGGTTTTTATGTGTTTCTTAACTAATAGCATAACCCCTTCCCCCTTCCTATCCTGTCTATCCTTTATAGGCCTAATGACTCGAATGAGTACAATGAACAATTATACAGAGAAATAGAGTGGGCCAGTAAATCAGAATGTCTTATAATGGGGGATTTTAACTTCCCAGATATTGACTGAAACTTGCGGTTTGGTCACTCACACACTAGTCAGATTTTTGTGGATTTATTGGTTGATTGTTTTCTGCAGCAGCATGTTCTAGAGGCAACCAGAGAAAGCAATACTCTCGATCTGGTTATCAGCAGTGATCATTCATGTATTAAGAGTTTGCAGATAATGGAACCACTAGGTGGCAGTGATCACAGTGTACTGATGTGGGATTTACTTAAAGATATAATTACCATCAGGGATAAAGGAAAGGGTTTTTGCTTCCGTAAAGGTGAGTACAGTGGGATCAACTGACGATGTTACCAACAGTAAATTCTAAGTGGGAAGCATTCAAGGAATTAATCGTGGATACTACTAAAAGTTTCATACCTATTAAGAAATATTGTTCAAGGTTTAGGCCTAAATGGTTATCTAATGAACTAATGAGACTCGTAACAGGGAAGAAAAATGCATGGGATGCATATAAATTATCAAGCGACTCTGAAGCCTATGGCAGATATAAGCTAGTCTGTAATCAGGTCACAAAGGAGGTTAGGCAGGTGAAGGCAGATTACGAGAAATCCTTGGCAAAAGATGCTGAGAAAAACAGCAAGGATTTCTTTACTTATATAAACTCTAAAAGGAAGGGGATGGATCTGATTGGTCCACTTGACATCGATGGTTCGACTGTTGATGATCTTGCTCAGATAGCAAACAAACTGAATGAGTATTTTGCATCTACATTCACACATGAGGAATTATTAAGGTTTGAAAATGGCAGAAGGTTATCAAATTGTAGCAGGATACTTAATGATTTTGTAATAACTGAGAGCAAAGTGGAGGAGAAATTGTTGAAGTTAAACATAAGAAAAGCACCTGGGGTGATGGGATCTATCCAGTTATATTAAAGGAGGCAGCTAAGCAAACCCTTAGCCATAATTATGAGAGCATCCTTGGACTCAGGGGAGGTTCCCACGGACTGGAAATGTGCAAATGTATCCCCAATTCACAAAGGGGAATCGAAGGGTGATACGAGTAATTACAGACCAGTTAGTATAATTTCTGTTCCGGGTAAAATAATGGAGTCGCTGGTTAAAGATTCATTGCAGGATCATCTAGACAAGACTGCAGCAGTAATTCAGACACAGCATGGGTTTGTTAAGGGAAAGTCCTGTCTGACAAATTTGATATGATATTATGATGTGGTTACAAAGGAACTGGATGCAAAAAATAATTTTGATATCATATATTTGGATTTCAGGAAAGCTTTTGACACTGTTGCACATTGAAGACTACTGTACAAATTGGAGCAGAATGGTATTAAGGGTAAGTTGCTACAATGGATGGTTAAGTGGGAGAAGACAGAGGATGGTAATCAATGGGTGCTGCTCTTCGTGGACTAATGTTATTAGTGGAGTTAACAGTGTTGGGTCCACTGTTGTTTTGTATATTTATCAATGATATTGATGAAGATATATCAGGCTTAATGTCGAAGTTTGAAGATGATACAAAGGTTGGCAGAGTTGTTAATGACAGTAATGGCAGTGTGCTACTGCAACAGGATCTAGATAATTTGTGCAGAAGGGCTAAGAAGTGGCAACTGAAGTTTAACCTTAACAAATGCAAAGTACTGCATATGGGTAGGAGTAACCCCAGAGAAACGTACCAACTGTGTGGTACTACACTTAAGGTGGTAGAAAATGAAAAAGACCTGGGATTAATTGTGCAGTCAGATATGAAGTTTTCATGAGCAATGCAGACAGGCTGCCAGGGAAGGTCATGGGGTTTTTTCAATGATATATAGGAATTTTGCTAGCAGGGAGAAGGTAATTATCCCTCTGTATAAGGCAACGGTCAGGCCACGCCTTGAGTACTGCGTACAGGTCTGGAGGCCTCATTTTAGGAAGGATGTAGATTTACTTGAGCGTGCACAGAGAAGGGCAACAAGATTGGTGAGGGGAATGAAGGGATCCTCCTACCAAGAGAGGCTCAAGTTCTGCAAATTACAGTGGCTGGAGACTAGGCACCTGCGCGGTGATCTGATTGAGGTATATAAGGCCTTGAATGGGTTGTGCACGCTGAATTCTGATGGGATCTTTCCACTTGTTCAGATTACGAACCTAAGGGGGCATAAATTCAAATTAAGAAAAAAACAGATGTAGAATAGATGTGCGGAAATTTGCCTTTAGCCAGCGGGTGGTTAATTGCTGGAACAAACGTCCATCTGTCGTTGTGGAAGTTGATAGGTTGAATAAATTTAAGGAGGAACTGGACAGGCATTTGGAGGGAATGATGTGATTTTTTTTTTTCTTTTTTTTTTTTTTGCTGATGCTGCATAAGCTCATACACTTGCTTTCTTGTATCACATGCCACTACTACTACTAGTACTATAAAACAGGAGTTGGAGATTCCAGAGAGAACGATATGCAGATAGATTGCAGAAGAAGGAAAATTATGTTCCTTCTTGGATTAGTTGGATAAAACCTGGGACATGAAAGGAAGAAATCAAGACTGCAAAAATGAGGCAGTGGATGATTGTTTATATGCATGGTTTGTTCAGGAAAGCAGTTTAGAGGAGCCACTGTCAGGTCCCATTCTGAAGATGCAAGAGAAATTTTTTAAAGACTTAACTTGATGGTGAATTCTTTGCCACTGATTGATGCTTTTGGCATTGTCAAAAATGCCATGAGATTGGGAAAATAACAATTAGTGGTGAACTAAAATCATCAGATTCTGATAGTGCAAAACAATTTCTTAGCTACTTAAAATTTTCATATGAAAGTTACTGTGAGGAGTAACTATACAATTGTGATGAGGCTGCACTGTTTTATAGAATGTTACCAATGAAATCTTTAGATTTGAAATCAGCTCTGAACAACGTGTTTTTTGTGAAAATAAAGGATTTTTGAAAATTTTGTTTGTTCATACGTATGTATTAAACACTATAATTGCTTTATCAGTCACTTTTGCAGTCATGCATGAAGTAAGTAAAGTACTGTACATGCTGTAAATAACAAATTCATGTCAGGCAAGGCTACTTTCACTTCTTTCCACATGGGTTTATTTTTTAGTTGTTAAAAAATACTAAATGCAAAGCTACATTTATTGCTTAATAGTGCAACATTAAAAGGATTCTTAGATTTTCAGTGAATTTGAGAAAAATTGTAGACATTAGTTATAGCGCAGTTGTCTTATAATGCAGATCAGAGCCTGCCCTCTGAAACACTGTGATATAACTGGAGAGTGGTCTATTTATGGGTTTAAATGGATTGAGAATACTAATTGCTGGCAATTTCTTCCTTATCCTTTCTTGAGCAATACACGTTAAGAATTAGACAAATTATTAGAGGGAACGAACATATGAGTTGGGATTTTTTTTTGGCCGATGCTGTATAAGCTTTGTTTCCTTGCATTATTTACCACTACTAATATATGTGTGCAACACTGGTTCACCATTGCTGCTTTAATCCCTAGATGGATTTACATACACCAGCCAAAAAAATATGAACCTTTATTCAGTATTGAATTGGGGCGGCTTTGTTTTGAATAATAGCAAGTCTGCTGTGCAGCGGGGATTCTACAATGGCTTTTAGTGTGTTTTGGTCTAATTTTAACCATTCTTCTGACAAAATGTGCAGCTGTGACAAAATTGAAGGGAGAGGAATTTGTTGCCGAATAACTCTCCAGCATATCCCACACATTCTTAATAGGATTGAGATAAAGTGAATATGGGGATCAAGGAATATGGTGGAAATCTATGCCATGCTCTCTGAACAATTCTTGTATTCACTTTCGGGATAAAAGTGTAACGTTGAAGGGTGCAGTACATCTGATACAAAATTCAGGTACTCGCTGGATGACATTCACAACCTTCCTCTAGTGCCAACAAAACATTCCCTGTTCTACGATACCATTTCCAGATGCTTCAGTTGCTTAACAAGGCATGCAGGGTCCATTGCTTTGTGGAATTCTTGCGACGCTCTCTGCCTACCATCAGTGCAAAACAAAGTGCATTGTGATTCATCTGATTGTTCCACTTTCTTACATTGTTCCACTGTCCAATCAAGACATTCTCAGCACCACTACATGCAGATTTTTGTTTTTTCTCTGAAACAAGCAGCTTCTGAATAGGCAGGTGACTGCCAATATTCAATTTCATCAATTCCCTGCACATGATTCAAGTTAAAATAGGGCCACTCTGGGTTTTGTTGAATTCGGGTTTTTTTTTTTTCCCCCCCTGCACACTGATGTCATAATTTTCTGTACAGTCCTCCTCAGAGTACAAAGGCTTCACTCTTGAAGTATTGTTTTTCTGCCACATTTACACCTTTGAGATGTGGAACAACCACTTGCTTTCCATATTCACTTTATCTCAATCCTATTGAGATTGTATGGGATATATGCTGGGGAGAGAGCTATTCTGCAGCGAAGTCCTCTTCCTTCAAATCTGTCACAGCTGTGCAATATTTCGCTGGAAGAATGATTACGATCAGACCAAAAGGCACTAAGCCCCTTATAGAACCCATGCCACACGGCATACTTACTGTTATTCAAAACAAAGGTGGCTCAATTTAATACCGAATAAAGGTTAATATTTTTTTGGCCGGTGTGTGTCTTTGAAATGGATGCTCTTGAGAAACCAGTTATGTCTTGAATTGTGGCTCTTGCTAAACATGCACTCACGATAAGACCTCTTTCATAGTCTGAGAGATCGCGCCTTTCCTCCAATTTTGGCCTCAGATTACTATGTGTCATCTGTTTGCATTTCTTTTGTCTGTGACTTGTTTTAATGCAAAGGTACTTATTTTTTTTGGCCAGTGTATGTATGCAGGGCTGGCCTGAGGTATATTGGCACCCTAGGCTGGGAGGCATTCCTGCGTCCCCTTCCATTGAGAAAAAATTTAAGGTGTTTTTATTGAGTTAATATTTTTATTTTTGCTAGAGAAAACTTAAAAAGACAAATGTAAACACAAAATAAAAAACTAGAATATTTTTAATGTTTTAATTGTCCTATTAAAATATTAACAATAAAAATTTTACAAAAGTGTCAATTTTTTATAAGAAGGTTTATCAAAATACTAGCAGCAGGTTGCAGCTATGCTTGCCTTTAATTTATATAATAATAATAGTTTCTATAATTAAATTTCAGCCGCGTATGTGAAAGAAATGGGATGCACATAGGATTGTAGCCAATCACATATATTTATACCAAATTTCAAATCGGTATCCCATCTGGAAGTGGATGGATTTGGAGACAAACTGACAATACTTAATTAATAGTAGATGCTTACAGAATGAATATAGATTTTACATTACATTATGTTACATCAAAGCTATTTAAAAATACAAAACAAAAATTTAAGAAGAATTTTTGCTATTAACACCAAATGTCGTGTCATATTTTTATTGAGTGCCAAATAAAGTTCCTTTCCTTGATTTTATATCAGAAAACTTATTAATGACATCAGTAAAATCCAAATTTGCAGCTATATTATTTTCAATTGATAGTATTGCTAATGAATTTAACTTGCGACATTGGTGATTGGAAATTAGCAAATTAAAGCTAATTTTAATTAGTTTTAATTTGCTAAAACACCTTTCCCCATTTGCTACAGTTAGTGGAATTGTCAGCATAACTCTCAATGCTACTCATAAATTTGGTAACATATCTTGTTATTTATAAATTTCGAAATACTTGAAGTCTTTATCAGGTACCTTATCAGCGTCTCAGTTTCCTGACACAAATCTTCATTTACATCACACTTACTTTTATCACTTAATTTAATTTCAAGTGAGTTACACCTTTTCAATAGATCACCATGGTTTACATTTTTTTTTTAATGTTGTACAGAAATCCCCAAGTATCATTATATTCTTTTATTTGTATGAATCGTTCAGATAGTGTGACGTGATTGTGTGATCTACGGTCACATTAAAAACATGATTTTGAAAATATTTTTCCCCAAATATCTTTCCTGAAATCTTTTGTTTTCCCCTTCCACGAAGCATATGCGCCTCCTCAAACCTTCGACACCCCAAATGTCACTATAATAAAAGTAGATAAATTAATTATTTGAACTATCAAAGCTGTTGCCAATTTGAAAAATTCTGAAGGAAATTATGAAGCTAAAATTGAGAGCATATTGAAGTCGAAAGAATTTGAAGGAACTGAAAGTAAACACACATTTAAAAAATTACCTTGTGACAAGTTATTAAACTGCATCGTTTTATCCTTAAAGGATCGGTTATTAATGCCACAAAGTAATTTTAAATTAAATAAAGAAAATAATGATATCATTGATGATGAGGAATTGAAAGAAATTTTAAACATATGCTTATGCTACTCAGAATCGTGGAATATGGAAGAACTATCGTCTCCGTGGTAAGAGGCATGATGAGCGAGCTTTCAGCATAATGAATAATATTGTAACTTACTTATGGCATGAAAAACGAATAAGAAATTTAAGTTTCCTAATAAAATATGAAATAAAAATGAACAATTTTAGAGATTTTGTCAAAGACAGTTTATCTTTAAAATAGAGTGAAATTCCCTTTTCAGAAATGTCCTTGAAACTATTGCAATTAGTAGTGCTAAAGCTGAGCGAGCTTTCAGCATAATGAATAATATTGTAACAATAAAAAGAACATCTTTGACAATTAAACACGTTGCAGACGTGATGACCATAAATCTAAACGGAAAACCATTGCTTCAGTTTGATTCAGATTGCCACATCAAAATCTTTCCTCCGTAATAATCGCTCAGCTATTGAGCAAAGCAAGAAGATCGACAAAAAATATTAAGTAAATTCTGTATGGAAATTTTTAAAATAAATTTCTTGAATATTTATGTAATTTTTTTTTTTTCATGTAATCTGTGATTTTGTGTATATTTTCTAGAATAGTTTGTTAATTATGTAATATTTGTTTTTATATTGTAGAATATTTTGTGATAGTTTTATGTTATTTGTAATATTGTAAATATTTCATGTTATTTTTTATTTGCAATATTAAAATTTTATCATGAAAAAAATGTATCCATTATATATCCCTAGTTATAAAAAAAGAATAAAATTGTAGCGCGTGTGCCAAAACACGCGGTAGATGGTTTTATGTGAAACAGCCTTAGTGTTTCTTTTAGGTATTTTAATTTGTATATATTGATTATGAAATAGAGCTTTTGTAATGAAAATATTTTGATTATTCACAAATTGCCATAATTTCTGGAACACAAGATACAATGGAGTTACGATAACCAAAGTAAGAGATGCATACTTGCGACTGCAATGTATCAAAATGTCTCTGGAAAACAGCGTTGATTGAGGTACCCAACCTTGTAGTTGAAATGATATATGCAGCTGATGGGGGCACCTAACAATGTAATGCATCGAAAATGCGAGACAAAAAAAAATTATTGACAAATATTTGTATTGTTGCAATCATACTTGCTGCAGTAGTAACTGCAGGAAGGGGCACCTCGGTAGCCAGGTGGACAGGAGCAGCAGTGCGTAGCACACGCTTCTTGATTAGACTGGGGTTCGAGCCCATGACCACCAAATACGGAGGATGCGGAAAGGTCAGCGAATGACCACCGCATATCCCCGGAGCAATATGGCCTTAGTTGCTAATGCTCCTAAAAACCAAATAACAACTGCAGGAAGTATGATTGTGATGTCATACTATTCAAAAATTCTAAAAAGTTAGAACTCTAGATATTGCATTTGTCATGAAAAATGTCACAAGCTCTAATCACACTACTAGTGAGTTCTCAGCACAGAGTGGTGTGAGAAGTGCCTCTGGCAGATGACGTCCCTTCTGTGACCGATCAGATTTACTTGGTAGGTATCCCCAAGGATGTTTCACATCAAAAAGTCTGCAAAACTGCGAGCCAATTGCTAAAATATTCACAGCTCACGACTGGGTATGGGGAATGTTTTGTTGGCACAGACTGGATCTATTCATAATGTTAGAATGTAGAGGGACTACCTGAATTTTTATCAGGTCTACTGCACCTTGCAATATTACATTTTTATCCTGAAGGTGATGGCACTTTATGGATGACAGTGCATCATGCCAGAATTGTGCTAGAGTGGTTTGGAGATCATGACACAGATTTTCATCACCTTCCCTGACCTCCGCATTCAATTAATCTTAATCATATTAGAAATGAGTGGAATATGCTGGAGAGAGCTATTTGGCAACAACATCCTCTTCCTTCAACTTTGTAGCAGGTGCACAATATTTTGCTGGAATTATGCTACAATTCCACTAAAATGCATTAAAGCAGCTTATAAAATCAATGCAGTCTTTCACACACTTGCTGTTATTTGGAACAAAGGTGGCCTGATTTGATAGTGAATTAAGGTTTATATTTTTTGCCCGTTGTGTGTAATTCACGATTTATAACTTGAGAGAGAGAGCAAAATTGTTTTGTAGTTTATTATAAGGTTTAAGGTGCACTAGAGACTTAGGCCATATTGTACCATATATATGATGACTGTAAATTGTGCATATTCTATGGTCGATTTGTCTGTTTGCCAAACGAAAAATCAAGTTTCTTGGAGGAAAAACCATGCTTCCTTCACCTGAGAGAAACTACTAACTCTGCATCTTGATTAGACCGGGGTTCGAGCCCGTGACCACTAAATACGGAGGATGCGGAAAGGTCAGGGAATGACCACTGCATTGTGAGAAAGGCGAGAAATGCAAGGTGATCTGATTGAGGTGTATAAGGCTTTAAATGGATTGAGCAGGCTCAATGCTGATGGGATTCTTCCTCTTGCTTAGATTACAAACCTGAGGGTTCATAAACCCAAATTGAGGAAAGACAGTTGTCGAATAGATGTGTGGAAATTTGCCTTTAGGAAAACGGTTGATTGTAAAACAAACTTCCATCTGTTGTTGTGGAAGTTGATAGCTTAAATAAATTCAAGGAAGAAGTGGACTAACTTTGGGAACAAATGGCTGGATGAAATGGGAAGGTTTTTTTTTTTTTTTAGCTGATGCTGTATAAGCTTGCTTTCATTATCATCATTATCAGCCCTATGGTGCAAGGAAGCTTGTAAGGTTTGCTGCACCAGGCAAAAAAAAAAAAAAAAAAATAAATAAATAAATAAATATGTTACTCAGAAAGAGAGAAGGAAATCACCAAGAAAAAGAATGATGGTATCCAGCTCAGGACCCTGGGTGTGCCAAGCCCATACTCACCAGATGTGAGTCGCTGGGGTTATTCTTGCATCATATGCCTCTGCTAATGTGAAAGGCCCATAAAAATTCCTCACATCATTGATGGGATTTGAACTCTGGTCTTTTCTACCCAGAACAGCAATTATACCAACTATGGGAGAGCTATTATACCAACTATGGGAGAGCAAAAAGCAATGACTTTTATATACAAAATGAGAAAATTTATTTTTACACAGTGCTCAGTCATTCCTCCAATCAGCTCATGGTAATAAACATAATATCCAGTGCTTCAGCTACAATATATGGTATATGAATAGTCTGTGATATGCATGAAAAGGAAAGAAACACAATTTCCAAATTTCTATTGATCTGATTTTAACAAGATTTCTGAGGGTTGAGAAATCGTTTAACATTTAAATGACATAACAGAATGAAATAATTGTTGGATTTCTATTGGTTTCATTTTAGGGAAGGATTGAGAAATCATTCTGTGAAAATTTTTATGAAAATTCATCCATGGGAGCCAAGTTATTACTTAAGGATGGGGAAAAACAAAAAGAAAGACATAATTGCTAGATTTCTGTTGGTCCGATTTTAGTGAAATTGGAATTGCTCAACAAATCTTTTTAAAAGGCTGAAATATAAAATTTCATGAAAATGTGTTGAAAATCTGAGAGTCGTTAGATGTGGATGGACATACAAATGGATGAACATAATGAAGACAATAGGGGCATTATGTATTTATACTAACATTCCTTAAAAAGGCATGGGATGGTTAAAAATATCAGAGGACACAGAAGCTTAGAGTAACTATAAAGTGGTCTGCAGTTAAGTTACTAAGGGGACTAGGCATGCTAAGGCAGATGATGAGTAGTCTGGCTGAGAACACAGAAAAGTAGTAAAGAATTCTTTGAATAGGTGGAGGGAAACAGTCTAGAGGGAATCATTAAAATTTGTTGATTGTTTCTTCTTTTTTTTTTTTGAATTAGTTGGGGGTCTCATATTAGCAAGTTAATTTACATTATCATTTACAACCACCACGCTCTTATCATGTGATTGGCAACTGTCACCTTGCTCTGCATCACATAAGTTTCACCTCAAATGCATCTTCAAAATCACTGGGTGATTTTGTTCTCTGTGAGATTCCTACTTTTTGTGCAGTATTTGCGTCATGTAAGATTAATATGGCCTGTAATTGTGTGAATAGTCTGGATGATTTCCGGTACATATGTGAAATGTCACATTAGCTTTAAGAAAGCATCCCTTAACTTGAGCCATAAAAAAGGCCTACTTCTTTTACTTTGGATGTAAAGTAGGCGACCAGGACAAGAACTGGGCTCCAACATACTACCTGTTCATCAAATTGCACTACCTGTTCATCAAAACTCAATGCATGGATGAATCAAAAAAGGATGTTTTATGCCTTTTGCAGTGCCCATGATATGGAGGAACCCAACAAATCACATCACAGACTCTTACTTCTGTGTGCTGCCTCCTATTAGAAAAGGGATGGCAAAGAAGAAAAAGTGGACAGTGATGTACAAAAATATACCATCTACAATCCCATTCCTCATGATGAAGTACTACCTATTCCCGAACCACCCGGCCGTTTTTCTGTACATTGAACATCAACTGAACACTAACATCAACTTGATATACATGAAGTACAACAGCCATCTACATCAAGGGATTCACCATTTTGTCCAAACTTTTCTATCCTTCTGAACCACATAAGATCACAGAAAGTGAGCTTAATGACTTCATTAGGAATCTTGAACTGCCAAAGAATAAGGCAGAGCTTTTGGCCTCGAGGCTACAACAGTGGAAACTTCTAGATCATTCTGTGAAAGTGACAAAATTTTGTACTTGAAATAAAGACTATGATAAATTCTATCAAACAGAAGGTGAACTCTCACTGTTTGTAAGGATGTTGATGGTCTAATGGCAGCAATGAACATGAGCACGTTCCCGAAGAATGGCGACTTTTATAGACTCTTCTAAGGTTAGCCTTAAGGCTGTGTTATTACACAGTTGGAATATGCTGCCTTCAATACCGTCCATAAAAAAGAAACATATGCAAACATGGAGAACATCCTCTTAGGAGTACACTATCAGCAGTATGAGTGGAAGATATGTAGCGATTTAAAGGTAATTGCATTTTATTAGGACTACAAAAGGGTTACACTCATTATTGTTGGTTTCTCTGTGAGTGGGATAGTCGTGCTAAGTATATGCACTACAAGAAGAGGAGTCTGCCTCAACAAAAATCATTAACCCTTGCAGTGAAGAACATAGCATTTGAACCTCTGGGAGATCCAAATAAAGTTTTGCTTCCACTACTCCACATCAAACTGGGGCTCATGAAAAATTTTGTGAAGGCTTTGGAAGTGAATGGTTCTGCATTCAAATACTTGCAAGAGAAATTCCGAAGACTAAGTACAGAGAAGATTAAGGCAGGCATTTTCATTGGTCTACAATTAAGGCAACTTTTCAAAAACCAACAGCTCAAATGTGTCCTTAATGATAATGAGAAATCAGTGGGGAAAGTCTTTCAAAATGTTTCGACTGGTTTTCTAGGAAATGTTAAAGCCAGAAACTATAGGCAGCTTGTGGAAGATCTCATTACTTATAAAAAAAAAAAAAAAAAAAAAAACTGGGGTGCAACATGTCATTGAAGATGCATTTCTTGCACTCACACCTGGATTTCTTCCTGCCAAACTGTGATGCCATCAGTGACAAGCATAGTGAGTGCTTCCATGAAGACATGGCAGCGATGGAACAAAGATAATACAAAAGCAAATAGAGTGCCACGATGTTGGGCGATTACTGTTGGATAGTGAAAGGGGATGCTCCTGAAGCTAGTAATAATCATTCAAGTTGTTTTTGATTAATCAGTGTGTTTATTAAGATTTATGTTTCTTGATCGATAAATTAGTAGAGTACACTTGTCAGTTTCTTTTTTGTGGTTGTGGAAAGCAAAGTTTTTGATACTGTAAATAATAAACGTGTGAAATCGAAATATGTGTGAAATACAAGCAAAAGGTGAAAAGGTCCCGTGTTTGATACAAGTATGTTCATAGCTACATCTTACTACCATATAAATAAAAAAAAAATACCTTGTATAAATATAAAACTACTTTTTTCGAAAAAAAGAGCAAATCTGCCATTTTGAGCAATATTTCCATGTTTAGAACACCAAAATCTCTAAAGTAAACTTACTTTCATGCCCATAACAAAATATGACCCAAAATTTGTTGTTCAGTGTAATGTGCAGGAATTCTTTTCAGTTATGAGAATAAGTTATATTGAGTTAATACATGTGAGCTGTTTTCTAATTTTTGCATCTGTATTCCTCCCCCTCCCCCCTGAAAATGTCTTTTTATTCATTTTGTCAACTCTTCTACATCCCTTATATACTTGAGCTAGAATACATGTTATCTAGTGAAATCTTGAAGTATCAATAGAAATAGGAAATTTGTACAAGAGATGAACAAATATACTTTTGTCATAAACATTCAAGTTGTTTTTGATTAATCAGTGTGTTTATTAAGATTTATGTTTCTTGATCGATAAATTAGTAGAGTACACTTGTCAGTTTCTTTTTTGTGGTTGTGGAAAGCAAAGTTTTTGATACTGTAAATAATAAACGTGTGAAATCGAAGTCTTTATATTTTCTACACATGGTTGCTAGTATTGAAAAGCACTGGAAATTGCCAGATAAACTTTTCATGTCCCTTTGTTCTTACTTATTGTTACTTCAGATTGCATGAGCAACTTGCTGTTTGTTACTTTAGTTCATCACCATTTACTCCAACAGTTAATTTTTTTCTTGATAATGCCAAAGTGAGTGCCTCATTAAATTACAGACTAAATAGTTTAAATATTACAGATATTACAGTGTTGTTTTGTAGTATGGAAAAGCAGCAGTTTCTGGTTGTTTGTTTCCTAGCATTTACAAACTTCTAAGATTGGGGACAGAAATCATATCTTTATGTTCTGCAGTTTCTCTCAAGCAGTCTTAGTTTTCTTTTGATTTATGCTAAACCCTCATTGACGTTGGCATTCCTCTGTAGAAATTGGAGATGCTTCTTTGAAGAGTTTCTTTTAATGTAGACAAAGAAACATGTCCTGACTGAGCACATGTTAAGAAAATATCTAAACACTGTTATGCTCATGTTTTACAGATAACAAAGAAATGAAGTTGCTGACAAAAATATTAGGATTACTGTTAAGAAGATACATTGATAATGTAATCTTTGAACCACAGATGGAAATAAATTATCAAAATGATATTTACTTACATCTGAAGTACTTGAAAAGGCAAGTAGCATAACTATCATTCAACATTTTTACAAATGTTCTTTTTGTTCTTTGGCAGGATAGGATTAAGCATGATAGTATCTTTCTGTTCCTGACTTAAGTAGCTCTTTACATGAACAAAAATGGCAAGTTCTCTTAAAATTCTTTTTTTCTCTCATTGCTTCCCATGACTTGTTTAATGCATGCCTTTCACAAAGTTACAGATGAAGTATGTAGTTTGTCTTTATGCTGAGCAGTTGGTACCTAATGGCAAGAAGATTCGGGTGTTCAAGGAAGTTGCACCTGGACTTGCCTTGACTTTGGAACTCAATTTGTGCATCAGAAATCCACTATAAAGTGGGTCAAAATTGTAGATCTCTGATGTGTGATTTTTTGCCCAATAAAGTGTACTTTCCATTTGCACTTTCCTATGCCGAAGTCCATCAGCAATAATCACTCATTTATTGTTTGCTCAATTTGCAAACTGATTAGATCACTTGAGAAAAGGGATAAGACCTTTGGTAAAATCTTTTCAAGTAGTTTTATTGTGATGGAAATTAGCTGTGCCCTGGGTGACTTAAGGTTTGGTGTATGTGAAAAACAGGATAATGTTTTCTGTTAACAAAGACTTATGGTACCTCTGTAGCCAGGTGGGCAGAAGCAGCAGTGCGTAGCACATGCTTCTTGATTAGACCGGGGTTTGAGCCTGTGACCACCAAATACGGAGGGTGCGGAAAGGTCAAGAAATGACCACCACATATCCCCGGAGCAATATGGCTGTAGTTGCTAATGCTCCTAAAAACCAAATAACAACAACAACAACAACGACTTATAAAAAAAATCAAGAAAATTGCCAAAGTTACTGAAGGACATTTTGTTGAAACTGATGTAAATCCATAAACATAGCATGTTTATACCCTGCTTGAAGTAGAAAGAACACATGCTCTTTTATGAAATGTGTTTTTTCTCTGATAAGAGACAGTTTAATTTTGAAAAATTGTAGGAAATTCTTGTTAATTGTTAATAAATGGCAATTATTTGCTATTGTTCATCAAGAATGCTGTAATAATATTTTATATATGTGAAAATATTTTTCATTTATTACAGATTGGTTTAAAATAAACCTATTAAGTTTGGTATAAAATTAAATTGGTTTAATTTATTTTAAAGCCTATTTTGCCTGCTTTTTTTTTACAACTTTTTAGTTCCTAAACATCTAGGCTTTAATAATAATAAATGAGTCAGTCAAGTTTTTCTTGTATACAGTGACTACATGTTTACAAATTGACTCCAGGGAGAGTATTATTATGTGAAGCTCTGACAGAGCTCCTCATAGAATAGACAATTGTATAACAGGAAATACTTAGTATAACTGAAAAACACCTACCTATCTGCTTAAGATTGAGCCAACTGTAGAGTTGATTAAAAAAAATTAATCTTTTGTAGAAAACTTTTTTTTGAAAAACTGACTGATTCTTTTTATAGGAAAGAAAAGAAGAAAAAAAAAACTGATCTGACCATTCCAAACAATGACAGAATGGCATTACTACACTGTACTAACTTGAGCTTCATTTTCTTATAAATATAAGAAAATTTATTGTAAAGCAATCATAAATTGTTAAAGTTTAAATAAAAGCTTAAAACACAGCAACATTGGGTCGTTTTTGATTTTGATGGAGCAACTAAGGCACAAAGTGTTGGTATGTTTCAGTATTCTGGTTAGTTTTCCTGTTTTATTGGATGAAAAATAGAATTTATGGGAAAAAAAACTTTGTACATTCTTGTATAATGCCAATTTGCCAATCCACAATGTTAAAAATAAGCCTATAAAGTTCTTCCCACCACAATGGAGATTATTTTCAACTTGGCCACTGATGAGAATAAAACCCAGACCTTTTCCACCTCATGTGAAAAAGTTTGTGAACAATGGTTATGTCCACTCTGCTATTTGTTAGGCAATTTTATCATTAGTATAACTTATCATTATTATTAACAGCTGATGCATATTGAAGATTTAACTTAATCTTAAAATTATTATAAGCCTTATGCATATAGAAGATTTAACCTAATCTTAAACCCATTAGTTACAACCCTTCCTGATATATAGCCATCCTGTAATATCTCAGAGGTTCATGCTAGTATTCCCAATATGTTCCATCATATACGCTGAGCGATCACTGAATTATGACCACCCCTATGAAAACTGAATGCGACCCATTGACCATGTGAGGTACGAGAGTGTGGAGTTAGTTGACCTACGTAGCATAGTTAAGGTGTCAGTGGTTCAGTATGTAGTAAAATTCCGAGCGTGATTGGTAAAAGTAAGGATTTATCGGACTTTGATAAAGGATGGATTGTGGGTGCTTGACGAGCTGGTGCCTCTATTTCCCAACCGGCTGAACTGGTGGGGTGTTTGAGAGCCGCCGTTGTTAAAGTGTACCAGGACTGGCATCAAAATGGTCAACTAATCACCCGACAGCAAAATTGCAAAAGTCAGCGAAAGGTTTGATGTTAGAGGTGAGCACGGGTGCCTCCATAGCCAGGCGGGCAGGAGCAGCAGTGCGTAAGCACATGCTTCTTGATTAGACTGGGGAGCCCATGACCACCAAATACGGAGGACGCGGAAAGGTCAGGGAATGACCACCGCATATCGCCGGAGCAATATGGCCTTAGTTGCTAATGCTCCTAAAAACCAAAATAACAACAACAACAATAACAACAGAGGTGACCGCCGGGTACGACCACTCGTACAGGCGAACAGGTGCAGCACTGTTGAAAAGTTGACTACCCAATGCAACATGGGCCAACTGGGAACAATATCTGGCATGACCATGCATCACATACATGGGCTATACCAGCAGACAACCCATATGGCATCCTTTCCTAACCAAGGTTCATTGGCATAAAAGACTCGCCTGGTGCAAAGAGAATGCAAGTTGGATGTTAGAAGACTAGAAGAAGGTGTGCTGGTTGGATGAGTCACACTGTTTACTCCACACTCTGGATGGTCGTGTACAGAGTTTGCATCAACAACATGAGGCCCTTGATCTATCAAAAGTGCAGGCCGGTGGAGGCGGTTGTATGGTGTGGGGCATGTTTCACTGGCAGGAACTTGGACCCCTGGTGCATGTGGAACAGCGTATCACTGGTCTCCGCTATCGTCAACTGCTTTCTGATTGTGTACACCCCGCAATGTTACACTTTTTCTTGAATGGTGATGGTGTCTTCTAATGCCTGATGTGCTGAGCCATCAGGCATTTGTCGTGCAGGAATGGTTTGAGGAACACAATTCTGACTTTCAGCATATCGATTGGCCTCCGAACTCCCCCGATATCAATCCCATAGAGCACTTGTGAGACACTATGGAAAGGCATATCAGGCGTCTGGATACACCAATCACCTCCATACCTGCATTGCTGACCGCATTACACACAGCTTGGTTGGTTATACCTCCCGAATGCTTCCGACATCTTGTTGAATCAGTGTCATGTCGGATAGCTGCTGTACTGAGGGTAAAAGGAAGACCTACAAAGTATTAGGTAGGTGGTCATAATTCAATGATTACTCAGTGTAGTCCCCCATGCAGGTGAGTCATGTTTTGCAAAATCCTAATAAAAAATGTCAGAGTTTTTCCTGTATTCAATTAGGGAATGATGCTCATAATAGTGTATCTGATTAGATCAACAAGAATTTCCTACCACAAAACCATTCCCTTGAGAATATCATTTTTGCCTAGATTTTGTAGCAAAATCTAGGCAAAAATGAATATAAGGATACAGTAGGTACACGTTGGAGCTAATTAAAATGCCTGATTATGTGTTAAATTTTCTTCAGTTTACAATTAGATTTTTGATTGAGCTTGGAACAAAATCATCCATTTGCTTTGTGAAAAAGCAATTCTTATTTCCTTTTCAACTACATACATGTATGAGGAAGCATTTCAACTGTGCCTTAAAGCCAAAATATTCTAATATGCTTGTTGCCGAGTCAGATTTAAGACTATCTCTAGTTTGCTGCAGAGTTTAACTTCAAAATTTATGTCCTTCAAATCAAGCTTCGAAGTCTCATTAGTTTCAGCTGAATTCCCCCCCCCCCCTTGTTTCAGGAATTATTTCATTGTTATTTGGCACCTAACTCAAACTGATGACAATATTAGAATTTATATCGTAGCATACTGTGTGCTAAGATGCTCTTGTTTTCAATGAATTCTGTATGTTCAAAACCTGTTTTATTAAATTGTTTAAAGGAGTTTGCTGCAAAAAAAAAAAAAAAAAACTAAACTAAACAAAACTATTATTACTGAAGGGGTTCACAAAGAGAATCTGATTGGAAACCACTGCTCTAAGATAACTGCCACATAGTCTGCTAAAACTACCTTCTTGGTTAACATTAGTAGTCAGATGTATTACTTCACTGCCTTTTCTCAAAATAACAGATATATGTCATCCGTACAGATTCACACGGTAGTATAGTAATTGCTGTCTTTCAGTATCAAGTGTTGAAGAGAAAAAGGATAGAAAATTTTGTGAGTTTTTTTTTTTTTTTTTTTAATCACACAGTGACTGAATTAGTTGGACTTGGGTGAGGCTGCACCCCAACCCCCAATGAAACTTGGTTTTTCTTTTCGGCAAAATGACTAGGGCATAACATGGAATGCATATGCTGAGTCACATAGCCTTAGTTGCATTGGCCTGAAAACAGAATCAATCTGTTCGGAGGCCTTTCCATCAAGTTCAAAAGCTTTTCTAATGAACAGTTCTCTCCAATTTCCATATAGCTAATTTCATAGCTTAGGTTCACCAGCATATTTCTTCATCTATGAATGAGTTTTCACCTGTAAAGATCAGTGAATAATACTCTTTTTAATTCATTACTTGGTTATGAATATTTTTGTTAGGAGCCAATCTGAATTGTCATTTCTTCTTTTTATTTAATACAGAGCATACCTGTGAAATTTATTGTACTTCTCTCTTTCAGTCAGTAATTTTTTTTATTTGGCATTTTATGGCTTAGCCATTTCTATTATTAAGATGACAAACCATACTATCCTCACCTAAGATAACTAATTGGTCAGTGCCAAAAAGCCTATAAAAATTCCACTTTACACTCAGTGAGTAGCACAGTGGTGATGTCTGCTATCTTCTAATTGTCCAAATTAATGACTGGTCCCTAACAGAATGAGGGAACATTTAAGTTACATATTGTATAAGCAATGCCTGTGTAGCAGATGGATTTTCTAGTCTTTATTAAAAATCCAATACCTCTCTGCTGAGTAGGGTCAAAATGATCCCCACTTGCCTGTGAGCAGATCACTGTTTGTGAAGCCACTTTTCATTTTGCCATCTTCAACATCTTCTGATCCTCTTCCGCCACCCCCCCCCCCATGAATTCTTACTATTCACAGTGCATTTAGCCCCATGAATAAGTTGATGGTTGCTAATATTTAAAATATCAAAATTTTTGAATTCTAATTTAAAGTGTTAAATTTTTTTATAATTTTAAATATTTTAATATGATTAAAATTATTAAAAATTTAAACTATTATTATATGACTTCCATTTTCTGCTAAGTAGTAAGGTAAGGTACTAAACAAGTGGGTGATTCAAAAGACACAATTGATAGTATATTTTGAGTTTTATTTTAATTATTGTGATAAATATAATCATAATGGTGGTTGCAATAAGTATTATTTCATTTATTATTAAAAATATAACTACAATACAGATTGCAATAAATGTTGAAAGTAATCACAAAATCTTTTTGCCACCATCTCACTTTTATCATGCTTTTCTTTGATGAGATATTATATACTGTTTGAACTATTATTGTTGAAATTTCTGATTTGATATTGCCTTGATATTGTGAAGGTTGTTAGTGCATATATACCACTCGTTTTAAGCAGTCTGAAAGATACAAATGTGTGGGATCATGGGTGTTCAATTATGAACATGCTCTGTGTTTAGGAAAATGATGTGGTACAGTTTTCATTATAATTGAAACATTACGTGATAATGGCTGAAAGCTAACTTAGAAACAACAGCTGTTGGATATCTGAGGTTGACCAGTATTACTACTGTAGTAGTTAGAATCAAATTCGTCAAGTTGTAAATGATAAGTTAGCAGTTAAACTTTTATTGCATGAATTTCGATTACTCTGTAATTTAAGACCTTAAAGCAGTTAAACAGAGTATGTGGTTAAATATATATACTAAATGGGAGTTACCTCCGTTTAGTCTACACTTAACTGCATGCTCTCTTTTACGCTATTTACCCCACTTCCCAAATTATTCCATTTATTTTCTCTTTATGCAGATTTAGCAGATAGTTATAAACAACTGTTTTGTAGTTCACCTATCCAGGGAAGGCTTTAATGGTTCCTGAGTAGTGATTTGGCAAATAAACATTCCAACAAATAAATAATATTTAGTTATGAGTAATTAATTAAAGGTATATTTTTTAATGGAATGACAAGTGAAGTAGTTTGAAATATATTTACCTCAAAATGAATCTGTTTGAAATATTTGAAACAGAATAAAGATAAATTGAATATTAAACTTTCATTGCAGGTGACGTGGCCAAGGAATGGCAGGAACTTAACATGAAGGTAGAAGAAATATCAAAGGTGAGAATCTACGGTTTTTTATCCCCATCCTCTAAATTAATAGTCATCATCAGAATGTGTTTCAAAATTTATAGAACAGTATGAATATTATTTGTAATTTTGTCCGTTTGCTCCATTTTATACCTTGTGAAAATAAATAAATATTAATTGATTAAATTTTTATAAATGTAAATCTGAACCTGCAACAGACAATAATAAATACCGGTACAGTTTTTGTGGTAGAAACTGCTACTATAAGATTAGTTAAAGTTCGTTTTAGATTATAGCATTAGTTTGTGCATTTGCATCATTACTACAAAGTTGAATTTTTTAGACAAACCTGAAGTTTGTACATAGCATCATTATTGTAACATCTGAAATTTGTTAAATCCTTCACAATGAGTTGCCCTCCCTATACTTCAAATAAGTAACACTTCCCCATTAGAGAAGATTAGTGTTACTTATTTTCAGGTGCCATAAAACCCAACAACAACTTATTTTCACTCACAACTGGGATGCCTCCCCTTATAACTCTGGATATCTACCTGCTCACTGATGAGAAGACAAATAGCTTTGAAACAGTGCTGTCTGAGTAGTGGTACTCTGTCCTACTGTTAGAAGACTACTGTTACTTATTTTCTGTCCACTGAAAATAAGTAACAGTAGTCTTCCCTAATGGGAAAGTATTACTTATTTGAAATATAAGGAGGGCAACTCGAAGGATTTCACAATGAGATGTTACTATAATAGTGATGCAAATGCGCCAGTGCCACATTTTGAGGCTTTCTGTCCTAAAATATTATTTATTTATTTTAGATTTAAGTTATTCTTGAAATTGAAATGCTTGGAGCTATATATCTTCTTAAGAAAAAGTTGAACAGCTGGGTTGAGAGGTAGCAGCTGAAGTTTAACCTTGACAAATGCAAAGTACTGCATATGGGAAGCAGTAACCCCAGAGTAATGTACCAACTGTGCAGTACTGCACTCAAGATAGTGGAGAATGAAAAAGACCTGGGGTAATTGTGCATTCAGATATGAAGTTTTCTGAACAGTGCAGAAAGGCTGCAAGAGTAGCTCATGGGGTCTTGTCAATGATATGCAGGAATTTTGCTAGCAGGGATAAGGAGGTGATTATCCCCTTGTATAAGGCAGTAGTCAGGACACACCTCGCGTATACTGGTCTGGAGGCCTCATTTTAGGAAGGATGTAGGGCTGCTGGAATGAGTACAGAGAAGGGAAACGAGATTGGTGAGTGGAACAAAGGGTTTCTCTTACCAAGAAAGGCTTAATTTGTGCCAATTGCAGCATCTGGAGACTAGGCATCGGTGAGGTGATCTGATTGAGGTGTATAAGGCCTTGAATGGTTTAAGCAAGCTATATGCTGATGGCTTTCTTCCTCTTGCTCAGATAATGCACCTGAGGCACATAAATTCAAATTGAGGAAAGGCAGTTGTAAAATAGATGTGTGGCAATTTGCGTTTATCCAGCAAGTGGTTGATTGCTGGAACAAACTTCCATCTGTCATTGTGGAAGTACACAGCTTAAATAAATTCAAACCAGAACTAGACGAAGTTTTGGAGGGAATGGATGGGTGAAATGGGTAGGTTTTTTTCCCCCCCTTCTTTTTGGCTGATGCTGTATAAGCTTGATTTCTTGCATCATATGCCTCTACTAATGCTAATAGTTACAATTAAATCAGCAAGTAATAATTGTTTTTTTTTTTTTTTTTTTTTCCCATATGGAAAAGTACCCTTTGCAAAACTCAATGATAAATTTTTTGTATATAAACTGTTTATCAGATTTTGAAGAGACAAAGCATTTAATTGAAAAAGTGACTCTAGCCAAGGAAAATGTTTTGACACAAACGCAAATTAGAAGATTGTTATCACCCTATGTGCTCTGAACTCTCTGTGTCTCGTGCACAGAATTAAGGAAAAATGAATGTACATCAAATCATCAGCACTGGTGAAAATATGGAGATATCACAGGTCATGAATGGTCGTAGTAAAGGATATTGTGGATATGCACACTTTTTTTTTTTTTTTTTTTTTTTTTTAAATATGGATACACTTACTGCTTTTCCTAAATACTTCTTACAGTATATTGGTGTGTATACCGTACAGCTGGCACACAGGTGAGCTTGGGGAGATACACAACTAATAGTTTAACTAGAGCCACAGGCAGAGGTGAAAGTGATTCTAGCATTGCTACTATTGGTACATGCAACAGCCTGGAAAGCAAGGTGTTTAGGATTTCAGGTGCTGCTGTGAGTCATCATGGAACAAATGAATACATGGTCTGTGTTAGGGTAACTAAGAGTAAGAACATCTGCATGTACAATAATGTTAGAAGCATTGTAAATAAATTTGACGAATTTGAATCGCTGATTAAGTCGTCGAATGCAGACATTGTAGGGATAGCAGAGGAGTGGTGTCACTCAGACATGATGCTGAATTTGAATAAGGGAAATACATTGTATGCAAGAAGGACAAACAGGACAGGAGAGCTGGAGGGATTATGCTCTAGTTAAGAAGAATATTAAATCTAAGGCAGTGCATCCAGTTTACTTGAGTGACAAGTGCAATGTTGAGTCAGTTTGGTTTGGTATAAGCACTGGGAAAACAAAATTGAGAGGAGTGTGTTATAGGCCTCTTGACTGTGATGAGTATACCAAACAGCTATACAGGGAAATAGAGTGGAGCAGCAAGTCAGAATGTCTCATAATGGAGACATTCTGACTTGCTTTTAAATTTTAAATTTCAAGATGTTTATTGGAATTTGTAGGTTGGTTGTGAACACACTAGCAAGACTTTTCCAGATTTCTTGGATGATGTTTTGTACAGCAGCATGTTAGATTGTTGTTGTTGTTATTTGGTTTTTAGGAGCATTAGCAACTAAGGCCATATTGCTCCGGGATATGCGGTGGTCATTCCATGACCTTTCCGCATCCTCCGTATTTGGTGGTGACGGGCTCGAACCACGGTCTAATCAAGAAGCGTGTGCTACGCACTGCTGCTCCTTCCCACCTGGCTACGGAGGCGCCTAGCACGTTAGAGAGCACAACTTGAGGAAGCAAATACTCTTGATCTGGTTATCGTAGACTACTGTGATGCAGTGACCAAAGGTCCTTGATGCAAAAAATAATTTTGACATTGTATTCTTGGATTTCAGGAAGGCTTTCGATACTGTTGAACATAAGACTTCTGTACACACTGGAGTAATGTGGTAGTTAGGACAATTTAGGACAAAGGGATGGTTAAGAGGAAGACAGAGTGGTTATCACTGGTTAAGGCTCTTTGTGGACTAATTTTATTAATGGAGTTCCCCAGGGTTTGCTGCTTGGTCCATCGTTGTTGTTTTCAATATTTGTCAATTATTGTAGAAGGTATATCAGGCTTAATGTCTAAGTTTGCAGATGATACAAAGGTTGGAAGGGTGGTTAACAACAGTCATAAGGATGAGCTACTGCAACAAGATCTGAGAAATGGCAATTGAAGTTTAAAATTGACAAATGCAGGTACTGCACATGGGTAGCAGTAACTTATAAACTGTGTCATACTTATAAACCCCAGAGTAACTTATAAACTGTGTCGCACTAACTACATACTTTATTTCTTCTCCACTATATGGGTAGTGGAGAAGGAAAAAGATCTGGGGGAAATTGTTCAGTCAGAAATGGAATTCTCCGAGACGTGCAGACCTACTGCCAGGAAAGCTTATTTGGTTTTGTCAATAATATACCGAAACTTTGCTAGCAGGGATAAGGAGGTCATTATCCCTTTCTATAAGGCCATGGTTAGACTGCATCTTGAGTACTGTATACAGGTCTTGAGACTTCACTTTAGGATGGATGTAGATCTGCTGGAAAGAGTGCAGAGAAGGGCAACCAGATAGGTGAAAGGAACAAGGGTGCTTTTACCTAGAATGGCTTCAGTTCTGCGAATTTCAGCATCTCGAGACCAGGCACATGTTGGGAAATTTGATTGAGGTGTTTAAGGTCATGAATGGATTGAGTAAGCTGAATGTTAATGTTATTCTTTTACTTGCTGAGACTGTACACACAAAGGAACATAAATTCAAGTTGAAGGATGGTTGCAGAATATGTGTGTGTGTGCAACTTTGTCTTCATCCAGTGTTTTTGATTGTTGGACCTGGCTTCCACCAGTTGTTGTTGAAGTGAATGGGTTGAATAAATTCAAAGGAGAACTGGACAATTCTTGGAAGGTGAACTGATCAGAACTTTTTGATGGGTGAATTTTTTTTTTTTTTTCTTTTTTTAGCTGATGCTATATAAGCTTGCTTTCTTGCATCATTTTCAATATTATTACTACTACTAACATGACCTTGTTAGCAGACAATTGACCTTTCGCTTTTTGGTGCAGTTGTGAAGATGAATGTTTCCATTGTTTCTTCATCTGTTTTTTTTTTTTTTTTTTTTTTCAGTTATAGTGAAGTGGCATAGTGTTTTGCGGATGGCAGCACCAGTGGTTTCCATATCTGCACCATGGTACTTTGTGAAGAAGTATAGACCCTCTATAAAAGCCAGAAATATTGTAATTTCTGGTTTGTTTCAGTAGTATTATGTTCTGTTGTTGTGTCTCTGGCTGCAGGGCCCCTAGTGGGATGTTACTTTTCACTACCTCTGGAAGGTGAGGCAGGCTGCTCATCATACTCTGCTGGGGTCACCCGAGCTTCTGATGGAGACAAAGTGGGGAAAAATATTTGAAAGGAATGATTAGAGAAATAGTGAAGAAAGGTGGTGCATTAAGATTATTACTATAATTAATATCACTCATATACCACGTGAAATTAATAATATAGTTTATTAAGCTAATCGCCTAAATCACCATACAATTTAAGAATGACATTTCGGGCATCTTATCAATACCCATCATTAAATCATGTTGCTGTCAGACTCCTCTTGCTGATGCTCCCAGAAACCTGAAGTGCATATCTTTCTGGTTTTTGGAAGCATTGGCAAGAGAGGAGTCTGTCAGCATCATGGTCTGATGTTAGGCATCAGTAAGATAAGATGCCTGAAACGTCACCTTAAATTGTATAGTGATTTAGGCGATTAGCGTAATAAACTATATTATTAATTTCATGTGGTATATGAGTGGTATTAATTATAGTAGTAATACGGGCAGTTCCTGCTTTACGAGTTCCCGGGTTATGACTTCTTTTTTTCAAATATCAAGTATCAACAGAATCGAAAATATGAACATTAATTGCAATAAATAAATGTTCTTGTTTATACTCCGGCACGACCATCATGTCAGTGGATTTTACAATAAATTGTTAATACAAACTTCATTATAATAATTTTCAGTCACGGGCATGAACCCAGGTCAACTCAAAGAGCATGTGCTACTGGAATCTCTCTCGGCTATATCAGGCATAAATACCAAATTTAAAAACACGCGCGTGTAGCTATACAATACATTACTACTATGCGTGTGTTTATTTGTTCAGGAAGAGATAAGAAGGGAGGCCCAACTCGTAAAGAATTTTGGAAAGAAATTCCATATTTTACATGCAATCAAAATAATAAAACGAGTCTGGGACAGAATCACAAAGAAGAACATGTAGGATGTTTGGAATAAAGTGTCATCAGTTTTTTTTTTATGAAAACCCCAAACACGAGAAGTATTAGAACCTATAGTTCTTAGTACTGTGCTTGGGTTGGAGGTTGAGAAGACGAAAGAAGATATTTGTTGACATTAGACTTGAACTTCTGTAGACTGTAATTTTCAGGAAATACGTGTGAAGGAAGGTTGTTCCAGAAAACGGCAGTTCAATGAATAAACGAGGAATATGAAAAGTTGGTTCTGTGAGAGTGAAGTTCAGAAGAACAGTGCCCATGGAAGTATCTGTAGAAAAGGCATGCAGCAGAAAGAGTACATCTATGAGACAGAGAGTGGAGAGACTCTGTTAGAGAGGAGTCATTAATTAACCTAACTGCCCTCTTCTGAATGGAATCTAGAAGCCTGAGAGAGGTTTTGGAAGCACTGCCCCAGATGTGGGAACAATATTCCATGGTAGGGCGGATTTGCGATTTATACAGAGTGAGCAGCTGTTTGGAAGAAAAGTAACGCCAAGAGGGAAAGAGAACCAAGTTTTTTTGATGCAGAGGAAGCAATATTTGTAATGTGCTTGTGCCAAGAGAGATTAGAAGTCAGGGTAAACCCCAAAAGAGATATCATTTTGCCTAGAAATCGGAGTGTCACCAAAGATAAGCATAGGAGCAGAAGAATCCTTTTTGCGAGATATAAGACAAGACTAAGTTTTAGAAGGATTGAAATCAACTTAGTTGTCTTTCCCCCCACTGGAGAATTACCTGGAGATTGGCATTTAAGGAATTTGTAGCAGATATTCGAGAAGTTGAAGCTGATTGAGCAGGGCAAGGTTTTTCAAAGTGGAAAGCAATATGCTGTCATCAGCAAAACTATGGATAGGATTTCTAGTCAATGGAAGAAGGTCATTAATATGCAAGATGAAACGCAGAAGTTAAAGACGGAGAGCTATCTACCATCACCCTCAGTGAGCGATCAGAGAGAAAACAGGATAACTAATTACAAAAAACAGTTGGCAAACCATAAGATGGAAGCTTGTTTAGAAGACGTTTATGCCAAGCACGATTGAAGGCCTTTGAGATGTCAAGAGCAACTGCTTGTCTTTCACTAAACTTTTCCATTGAATTTGTCCATATATGGGTAATATAAGCCAAAATATCACCAGTGGATCGACAGTGATGGAATCCATACTGGTGATCATTGATCAGACAGAAGGTTCCTAGGTAGTTTAGTTGGCAGTTAATTGATTTCTCGATTACTTTAGAAAGAGTAGAAGTAATTGCAATAGGTCGATAATTGGATGGGAGGGATTAGTCACTTGAACAGCCTTTTTAGGAACTGGCTGGATATGAGCAAATTTCCAAGCAGAAGGAAAAACACCTTTCGAATAAGAAAGTGAAAAAAGGCGGAAAAGAACAGGAATAAGTTCAGGAGCACAGGTTTTGAGAACAAGTGGAGAAATACCATCAGGACCCGGAGCTTTCTTAGCATCCAGATTCGTCAAAATCTTTCTGACGTCCTTTTGACGGAAGACCGCATGAGGCATTGAATGGAGCATTGTTGGGAATGGTGGGAAGTGTTTTACCAAAATCATTAATACATGAGTTGGAAGGAAAATGGGATGCTAGCAGGTCAGCTTTATCCTTGGCTGATAAAAAGTTGGGGCCAATAGCTTTGGCAAGAGACCAGAATGCTTGGCTACCATTAGGGCAAGAAGCAAGTTTTCTACTCTTAGCCTGTTCAAAATCTAGTTTGGACTGATTAATGACCGCTTTACAATTGTCGCGAGCTTTGGTGTAGGCAGAAAATGAAACTGAAGAATTGGAAACAAGCCAATTACTATATGCAACATTCTTCTCTTGAACAGCCTTAGCACATTTATTGGAAAACCAAGGTTTAGATAAAGGACAAAATTTTAAAGTGGAGTGTGGAATTAAGGATTCCATTCCTACAAGAATAATTTCACTGAAACGACCTGGGCAAATGTTGATATCAGAAGTTTTGAAACAGTAATCCGACCATGGAAAAGAAATCTTGCAGGTCATCCCATTTTGCATTCTCGTAATGGTAGACAATAAGAGGTTGAGAATAGCCATGAGATAAAGGTTCCATTGGAGAAGATGTTTGTTTGTTTGTTATTTGGTTTTTAGGAGCATTAGCAACTAAGGCCATATTGCTGCGGGATATGCGGTGGTCATTCCCTGACCTTTCCGCATCCTCCATATTTGGTGGTGAGGGGCTTGAACCCCGGTCTAATCAAGAAGCATGTGCTACGCACTGCTGCTCCTTCCCACCTGGCTACGGAGGTGCCATTGGAGAAGAGACGATCACCAAGTTGTGATCTGAGGTACTTAAATGACCACTCACTTTGACCGTGTACTTAGAAGGGTTGTTTGTGAGAAAAAGATCAAGCGTGTTGGCTGTATGGTTGGGATTGTCCAGTATTCTTGTAGGTAAATGAACAATCTGTGCAAGGTCATTAGAAATTGCAAAAACCTCAGCATCTCGGCCAGCTGGGTCGGTGTTGACTAGAAAATGAAGGCCAGCTGGAGTTGTGAATATTAAAATCACAAGCAAAATTACCTCACTGTTAGGAAAGTTGGACTGGAGAAAGTCAAGTTGCAAAGAGAGGATGTCGAAGTGCTCCAAGTGATTAGTGGAGTTGGGAGAATGGTAGAGACAACAGATGAATTTGACACAATGAGGTAGAGAGATTTTAAGCCAGAGAAGGCCGATATATCCCGTCAGAGACTTGGTAATTTGGAATCTCCTTTTATCAATCAACTGATAACTGAGATTCTGTCAGAAAAAGTACATGGGGTTTTGCAGACTGCAAGTGGAAATGGACATTGTTGAGATTAGAATTGAGACCACGTATATTTGTGAAATGAACTAGGAAGTGTTCGGGAGGCTTAGAACTTTCTGCACATAAGCTTACTCTATTAGTTTGAGAATTCATGGTGTATTCAATAGTAAGAAAAGGTGGGGGTGGAGACATGCTGTATGAAGTAATGAAATTTCTGGATATGGTTCACAAATGGTAAGAATATACTTAGATCCTTGACATAACATGGCCTCGACAATGCTCCCCACATACACACTACTCGGACTCCTTCCAGTCACTATCTGGCAGAGTAGAAGTAGCAAGATTATACACTAACTGATCTGAAAGCCTCCTGAAGAGTTACCAATAGGTTCGATCCGGTGTATTAACTAGCGGCCGGCCTGAGAACACCATTTTAGAGCTGTACCCTCGAAATGTTAGGAAGATTAGAACTTGCCATGATGTCCTTCATAACCGCAAAAGTCATCAGTCGTACTGCATGATGGAAGAGATGGGGAGGGTTGACCGGAACTTAGCTCTGGAAACTAAACATGGGTTCCACCACTTCAAACCTCCAATAAGCAAAGTGGTGGTATTGCCTGGTAACACAGAGGGGTAGCATTCCTCCATGTGGTGTTGGTGCCACACCTTGACCCTTGCTTACATTGGTTCAGATATGGGTGGTCACCCACAGTGTGCTTTTGCGTGGGGTTATACCCAGGATTACTAAGAGAGTCAACATCCTGAAGGTGCAAGCAGAGGGTTTGGCTGTCACAGACCATCCAGACTTAGCCGAAATTGGGTCCACTTGACTTGAGTGTCACCTGAATTCAGTTTTTAGACTCCCATGTAGCAAGTACAGCTTGTCTGGTATATCTGAGAGAATGTCTCTGACAACCTCAAGGACCAAGTGTTTAGTTGTTTGTTATCAGTTAGTCACCAGGAAGGTGATCACTTGGAAAGCCTACTCAATGAGGAGGTAGGTGACAACTAAGCTTGAAACGTGGTGGAACCCTGGCCACTACAATCACTGTCTGCTCTAATGAGTGAAATTCTGCACCCATAGCTGCCCAGACTAAGGATACTGGGAAGCAAGTACTGAGTATCTGGGCACCCTCTAGAGACAGGTCTTGAGAGATGTTGTTCTTTGGATACAACCTGGATGGACCCAGTGCTGTATGTACCCATATTTCTATTGGCTAATTTGAATAAACTGTACGAGTGGCTCCATGAGCTAGAAATGTAGTTCACAAATGAAACTAAAGTGTCCCCACAGGATTTGCATTTTTTAAGCCGTACTGAGAAGATGAATTTAAATTTTGTCTGTCAAACAGATTATTGAGACCAGCTGCAATGAGCCATTCGTATAGTTTACTCAAATTAGACAATAAAAATATGGGTCTGTATGCTTTTGGATCTGAAATCAGGCTTGCAGATGATTTTAATTAATGCAGTCTTCCAAATGTCAGGGAAAATTCCAGCTAAAAGACATTTGTTGTACATATTAAGTAGGGAATGAGGAAAAAGATCAGCAAAATTTAATTTATCATAACAGCATTTTCAAAAACAGTATATAAATCTGTGTCTTCAAGAGTGATATAATGAGTTTTCCAGTTTAATTTTAAGCTGTTCTGGAGAGTCTGTGGTAGGATCATCTTGATGTATAAGCTGATTGAGTATAGTATTTACTGTATCATGCCAGTTGGCTGTTTCCATGTTGTTGTTAATAACAGTGTCACAGATGTTGTGCGAGTTGAGTTTATTTTTTCTAATTTTGTATCAAACCCAAAGGGTCACAGTTGACAACTGCTGAAACTAAGGATTGCCAAGTGGTTAATTTCTGTTTAGCTCTAGCGTGCACATATTCTCTCCTTGCATCTGTGTAAATATCTTTAAGCCTTCTGCCTCTGGCCAAGTTCTGCACTGAAAGAGTTTTCATGCCTTGTGAACGTGCTTACCCAATACTGAAAGTTCATTATTCTGCTGAGGAACAGTATTAAGTCTGTCAGCTTTCTTCATTGCAGTGCAAGTGGTGCCCGAAGGAGTGCCACTTGCACATGAAAGGCATACTCATGCTGTCAACAATTTAATGGAATTTAATTTCTCAGCAGTGAAGTCTTTCTATAGAATCACAAGATTTTGTCCATTTAATGTGTTTAGTGGATATCTTCTGATATCCTGAGGGAGAGAAGCTGCAATAAGGATGTAGGCTGTAGGAAGAGGTTGAAAATAATTGCTCTGCGACCACTATTAGGAAAATCTTCCTGTACAGACCAATGTGAAATTCTAAATGGAGGTGTTATGGTGTATAGTTATATTTGTAATGCAGTTCTAGGGGTTTCCCCCAACTCAGTGTTTAACTCTGAGATGAATACAAACTCTTTTAAGGCCAGATAGTGTAGGTTGGTGTGTGTGTTTGTGTTGGTCTGTTGTTCATCCAGATTTTTAGCTTATGGTCTTGTGGGGAACACAAAAACTCCTAGTTTACCACCCATTGCCATGAGGAGGCAGACTGGGTCAGTAGGGAGCGAAAGCTCTGGCAGAGGTGAACCCTGGGGTGGCTGAAGCATCCAGGGAGAGCCCCCCCCCAAAAAAAAAAAAAAAATATATATATATATATATATTTATTTATATATATATAAATTTTTGTTGAAAGGAAATTTGGGGAAACAGGAAGAGGTTGTGATTAATGAGGTAGAAGGACAAATAGGGACAGTAGCAGAGGCACCTACCTGATTAGAAAGGGGAAACAGTAATAAGGGAACCCCTGGTACAGGTTGCCCATCCTGGCCCAGAGGGGGCAGGGAATTGAAAGTGTCTAGTGGGGTGGGATACCAGACGAAAGAATGGTGGCAGGGGTTATTTATTTATTTATTTTTTATTTATTAATTAAAGAGGCCCAGCCAATCCATGGCAAGCCCGCTGTCAGTTGCACATAATTTAACAGTGTTCTAATATACTCCCTCTCCTGTTTGCCCAAGTACAGGGAGGAAAGACTGCCACGACCAAAAGAAATACTTGAAAAGATTGAAAATAATCAAATTACATAAAAATAAATATAATTAAATATCAGACAAAAGACAACTTCATCGCAAAGAGCTACATCTGCTCAGTCTGTTGTTACCAGGAACCGTGTTTAGGAAAGCCAGCAGCACAAGGAGTTGTAGTGGATATAGCAGACTCGTGTCTCCACTAAGGCAAAGCATTCAGAACAATTGCACAGAACTCTAGGCAATACAGCACTACACCATACCACATTACCAATCCAAGGTTTCCAGATTAAAAAGAGCAGAGGTTAGCAAGGTGGCGAATCTTGCACTCTAGAGTTCCAGTATAAGAATCTTACCCCTGCTGGGGGTTGCAATTCCACACTTCTCTACAACACCAGCAAGAATCCTCCCAAGGAAAGGTTTGCAAGGAATAGAAGATTCCACACGTGTTGTGCCAGCATAGAGGTCATTACCTCAAATGAGGTTTGCATTCCGTGGGCAGTTTTTCACTGAAACTATTGGTTGTAATCACTAAAGTCATGGTTAGTTGTCAAGCCTGGTAGTTTTCAAGGGTTGTTGCTTCCTCTGTAGTGTTACATTGTGAGAAGAGGTCTAGATTCTTTAAGCACCCAGAAGTTGGTGACAGGGGTATTCCCTCGCGTGAGGCAGGCAGACTAGTTATCTTGTCTTTGTCTTGTTCATTTTAGTTGAATGACTGAGCTCGTGAACCCCGAAAGAGCTGCATAGTGATGAAGGAAAGCATGTTCATGATGCTGGAGGGGGTCTTGATTTTTTGTTATCCTGAGTTGGTATTCCTCATACAGTGGGAAGGTATATATAACGGGGGTCCCATGTTTCCAGTTTGTCGCATTTGCATTTTCGGTTTTGCTGAACCCTAAGTGCTGTTGAGTTGTGATTGAAGGGCCATGAGAAGGAAGGTCACTTTGCATCCGTGGTGGGAATTAGGGAAGAAGCTTTGGGCTAGTGAAGGCCACTGCAGGTAAAAAATTTTTGATTACTGTATCCTTAGTGTTGGAATCCCAGGAGTCATGCCAGATGATCTGAAGGTTTTCAGCAATGTGCTTTTGTTCTCTCTTGGTTGCATTATTGATGCCTAATGGGATCCCAGGATCTCTGTTTGTATTCCTTTCTTCAGCTATTTTCATAACAGGTCTTTTCAATTGAAGGTAAACCTTGAGAAGGATCGATTTGGTTTTTTCTCCATATATTTGAAGCCTGTGTGTGATAGCCCAGCCTGAAGGATCCTAAAAGCTTGATATACCCAGGTTTCCGTTTGATTTCTAGTGTCAGCTTGAACAGTCAAGAGCAGGTAGTCTGCCAAAGAAAGGGTCTTAATACAGTCGAGGCCATTCCCGAGAAACTCATCCAGGAAAATGAACCAAAAGAATGACCTAAGAGCAGGACTTTGGGAACAACCCTGAGTGACCAGCTTGGTGACTTGTTGGTACTTGGTCTAAATCAAGACTATATGGTTGTTCATATAAGAATTGATGCACCTGTACAGATTTTCTGGAATCCTGGCATGTCTAAGCCTCCTGAGAATAGTACCCCACCACAGCCTATCAGAAGCACTTGTGAAATCAACCATAATTGCTTTTTCAATTACTGTTGGAAGTGGTGAAGCCCATGTTTAGTGTCAAGAGCAAAGCTTCGGCACCCCCCCCCCCCACAAATCTCCCATCAAGCAGTGCAACTGATGTCTTTTGAGATTATGTGGACATCATGGAGAGATCCAGTCTTCCTTACATTTTGAGGGTACAGCTGTAAAATGGTGTTTGCGGGTTGGCTACTAGGTAGTTCACCAGATTTGAACCTCTTGATAACTCTTTATGAGGCTTCCAGATCAGCTAGTGTATAATCCTGCTGCCTCCACTGGAGGAAGTCCGAGTAGAGTATATGTGGGTGGCATTGTTGAGGCCAAATCATGTCAAGGAACTGGGTATATTCTTGCCATGTTTACACCATATCCAAAAATTTCATTACTTCCTACAGCACATCCTCCCCACGTTTTCTTACTATTGAATACATTGTGAATTGTCAAACTAACAAAGCAAGCTTATCTGTGAAAAGATCTAAACCTCCCAAGCACTTCCTAATTCATTTCACAAATATATGTGGTCTTGGTTCTAATCTCAGTGATGTCTATTTCAACTTACAGTCTGCCAAACCCCATGTACTTTTTCTGACAGAGTCCTGGTTATCCGTTGATTCAACTACTGCTCATCTCGTGTCCAAATTATTTGCTTCAAAGGTGGTACTTGTGCATATGTCCGTTTTAACTTCCCTGACAGAGACTTACTAATTTGGAATCTTTACTTTTAAATCTTCTCTGGCTTAAAATCTTTCTACCACATCCTCTCAATTAATCTGTTCCCTCTATCATTTTCCCAACTCCACTAATGACTTGGAACTTTTAAACTTGTCTTTCTCCAGTTCAACCCTCCTAACAGTGAGGCAATTTTCCCTGGTGATTTTAATGTTCACAACTCCAGCTGGTTGTGATGCTGATGCTTTTGCAATTATTAATGACCTCACACAGTGTTCATTTACCTACCATAATACCAGACAATCCTACCATGCAGCCAACACACTTGATCTTTTTTTATCACAAACGACCCTTCTAAGGATATGGTAAAAGTGAGTGGTCCTCTAGGCACCTCAGACCACAACTTGCCAATTCTCCAATGGATCCTTTCCCTTGTGGCCATTGTCAATCTCATGTTTGTCCTTACAATATTGTAAAATGGGATGATCCGTGAGATTTCTTTTCCTTCGGTTGGATTACTGTTTTAAATCTTCTGATGTCAGTATTTGTTCAGATTGTCAGTGAAATTATTCTTGTAGGGAAGAAATTCTTTATTCCACACTCCACCTTAATCTAAACCTTGTTTTTCCAATAAATGTGCTAAGACTGTTCAAGGTAAGAAGGTTGCATATTGCAATGTGCTTGCATCCAAATCTACAGGTTCATTTTCTAACTACAACAAAGTTGGCAAAAATTGTAAAGCAGTTATTTATCAGTCCAAACTAGATTTTGAACAAGCTAAGAATAGAAAACCCGCTTCTTGTCAAAATGGTGGCTGAGCATTTTCGTAGATAGGATAGATAGGATAGTTGCCTATCCTATCTCTATAGAGATATGATAGGCAACTTTTGCCTATCCTATCTCTGTTCTCTCCTCTGTCAAAATCAGATTGCTCTATTGTCACTTCAGCCAAAGATAAAGCTGACACAGCTGTAGCAAGTGAGCCATGATTCTATCCTTTTCTGCTTTGCAGTTGTGTTTTGGTTCTAGGGTGAGTCCATAGATTGTAGTGAGTGTTCCCTTAGACAGGTGATACATCAGCCTGCAGCGAGTCGCCTCCAGGTCCAGTGGGAGGACTCCTGTCAGGACCTGGAGGGCGTGCGTGCTCACTTTTCTGCATACACGAGAGATGATGAGCATAATGTTATGCTGGATTGTGTCTCAGTGTCTTTTATTTACTACTGTTCCTGCTTTTTTATACCATATCGGGGATCCATAGGTTATGGCTGGGATGAAAATTGCTTTGTAGTACAGGGACAGTTTCTGTTTAATCCCCAGTCCCTGCATGAGACCCTTGCTATTAATGCTGCATAATTCATTAGTTTTTCTTTCAGGTGGATGATGTGAGGGGGGTGAAGGATAAATTATTGTTGATTATAATTACTAAGTATCGTATTTGTTTTGCGAGTTTGATGGTTGCTCCTGCTATCTTTATTTTTGGTGGTCTGTGGATGTCGAGCACCGCTTTCAGTAGAACAGTTTGTCGTCGTGGGTGAGATCTTCAACACGTGTAGTTTTGCCCAATCCTGTAACACTTGCATTGCGTGGTTCATAAATCTCAAGGCCTGATCTGGAGTCCGCCTCCATCATCAGGACCAAATTATCAGCAAAGGCCTGGCAGTTCACTTTGCCCAAGTCCCGAGCCAAGAAGCCGTCAAAGACAATGTTCCACAGGACCAAGCCCTGGGGGCAGCCCCTCCGGACCCATCTAGTCACATTTCAAAAAGGTGTTACCACCTCAGTTCTTCAGTCAGTTAGGTAATCCTTTATACATTTGTAGAGGTTTGTAGGGATGGCTGCCTCCCGGAGCCAGCTGAGGATGCTCGGCCACCATAGGGTGTTAAACGCCCCCGGTCCACTGTGATGACTAGGAAGTACTTCCTGTCGCATTGGGTTGCTTTGAATATAAGGTTTTGGACTGCTTCTAATCTGGTTGATAATCCTGGTTTGAATCCATATTGTTTTGGTGATTCCAGGTTTGTGGCTTTGTAGTGGCTCATTCTTTTATGCAGTAGCCTTTCATATAGTTTACTCAGGGTAGTCAATAAAGCTATTGGTCGGTAGGAATCTGGTTGTTCTGGTGGCTTGTTAAGATTCTTCAGGATGAGTTTCAGATTTGTGGTTTTCCAGGAGGTTGGAAATTTCCCTGCTTGCAGTCAGCAGTTTAATAGTTTGAGCAGGAGGCCAGGTATGTGTTCCACAGTCTTTTTGATCAGCTCCAGCTCCAGTAGGTCCGGTCTCGGGCATTTCCTATTTCGCATCTCCTCCATGGTGAAGGGCGGCTCCATTTGTTGCGACGTATATGCCTCGTTTACTTGGAAGATTTCTTCTTGCTTGAAGATGAGGATGTCTGGGGGATTCTAGAATGATTGAATTTATATGTTATTAATTGAATAATCCAATGTTGTAGTGAGGGATCCTTGAGGCATTTTTGTTGCCATCATTATTTCCCACCTGGGGAGCTTATTTGTGGTTATTTTGTATATCGCCCCCACAGGTCCTCAGACAAGTGTTAAAATGCACCCAGAGCGGTGGGACTAGTTCCCTTTGGAGGGGAACGCCGAAGACGATGGTGACATTAGGATTTCATCAATGTGTCGCCCAAGTAAGAAGTTCATGCTTCACCATGAAAAGTTTATGGGGGGGGGAGAAGCACAAAAGTCATGATTTCTTCTATAATATCGCTTTAAACACAGTCCGGGAATATTGTCTCTGACCTAGTTTCCACAAGGGGCAATCACTATGAGGGCAACCTCCCCAGCCAACGGCCAGATACTATCGTGGCAGCCACGTTATATTGGTCGGCTCTCTATTTCCCTGCCGTCGGCCTAGCAACAAAGGAAACAGATAAATGACGCTGGAATCTAACTAAATACCCAGTAGAATGCAAAAAGTTGTCAACAAGGGACTCCTGTGCTGTATATCTTCTTGAGAAAACACACTGTAGAACATAAACTGTAGTTTAAACACAAAAATTAGGGAGCGATAAATCGTACGTCCGAATACAACGGCGGCCATATTGGCGTCCTCCAGTATATGGAGTATGGGAGGGATGATAAGATTCTCCAATGTGTCTTCATTATATGTGCTTACTTGTGGGGCTTGTATAGGCAAGAATAATTGGCAACAATTTAATTAGGCCTATTGTTCTATCTGGGAGATTAACAGGAGCATCCTACAGCAATTTTTTGAGAACATTTAAATGAGTTGTTGAAATAAGTTACACTTGGTTTCATTTGTCGCGTGTGGCTTGTGCACGACTGCGCTTGCCTCATTTTATCCATGTTGCTAGAAACGTAGGCCAGTGATTCCCAAATAAATTGATAGGTCATACAGGACCCCTTGCCTGGCCTGCATGTTCCAAGGGACCTGAATCCCACTCGATTTTTACTTGTGGGGCTTTATCTGAAAGCCATTGTTTGTTCCAATTGATAACAATGAAATGCTCCGCCAACGGTAGAATAAACCTGCCAGAAAATCCGACAGACACTTGGAACTTTTGAGTGGGTGAGGAGGTCTGGCATTTGCAGATTGTATTCAGGCGCACGTCGGTCATTTTGAGCATTTCCGGGTAAACGTATAGTTGCTGGAACAAAAAATTGCTGTAACTCAGAAAAAAATTGGCGAAATCAGCCTATGTTTACGTGAACTTTTATTATTGTTTTTAAGGTCCTAAATCCATGCCTGAAGAGGATTCCTCATGTTATGATACACTCTCTATATTCATGCATGTTCATTCCGATATTTTTCTACTTATGTTTCTCATAATTCATTCTGCTAGAACAGTTGCCTAGTAATCATTATATATCAGTTAGTTGCAGGCGAGTCTTCAATTCCCTTTGCTCTATCACGCGCCATCCCGCAAGGTTCTTCATAGGATTCTTCTAGAAACTGCTTTTATGTATATCTGTAAAGAATTCATTTCCTTTTCATTTTTAAAATCTTAGAAATGTAAGTCAGCAGCTTTAAATACAGCTTCTTTTACAATTTCACTACCTGAAAAAGGTTTTTATGTCAGTTTTTTAAATGATTCAATCGTTTTCAACAAAATTGCTGAATTGCTCTTGTAGCAGCGTATTGCTGTTTAATTAAATAGACTTCATTTCAGAAATTCTTATTTTTATTTAATTTTTTTCCCCTGATATCATTCCACAGTTTATTAAAAACTATTATTAAGTTTTGAACTACTACAGGGCCACCAAAGAGAAATATTGAAACAGTTTAATATAGAATTTTTATATAGAAAGCCCAGTATTCTACAGGGCTAACCGTAGCAGTTCATAATAAAAGGACAGTTTCCTTTAAAATCAATAAAAAAAAGTATTCATCCTAATAATATGCCCTATTTTTCTTATTACTTGTCACAGTGATACTAATTTGCAAAGAGAAATAACTGATCACAACACGGAATATTGCAAATATGTTTCGATTTGAGAATCGAACTTTAATTGATGAGCACTGTGCTGTGATGCTAGCTCAGTCACAGTGGCAGTACAGGTAACCCCAGCTTAACGCTAATAAATCGTTCCGGAAGAACAGAGCGCTAAGTGAATCTGCGCTAAGCGAGCGCCGCGTTCCCATAAGGTAACATATGTATTTGTAAGTTGCGGTCGGTGCCATAGGATATTCCCTAATCAATAATAACGGTAGTGAAAAGATGCACAAATGTCGGTCAAAATATTTAATATTCAAATATTTGTACATATAAAATATTCTGCATTACCTACGTATATAATTATGTGATAACTACATAAGTATCAAAATTAAACTTAAAATTCCAATTAAAATCATGAATTTAATTGATCTAAATTGATTTAATTTAATTGATGAATTTAATCATGAAAAATGTGTAGATTTTAGGTTGAACTTTGGCCCTCAAATAAACTAAAAGGGATATTAATTTTAAATCCCCCGCACCGTTACCGCCCAACAATAAAGTCAACTGATCCTTCCCCGCTTTGAAACCTGGCATGTTTTTTTTTTTTTTTTTTTTCCTTCTTTTAGTATGAAACTTCTTTTAGGCATTCTTTTCCACAAAAGTCCTGCTTCATCTATGTTAAAAACTTGTTGAGAAATATAACATATAATACCCCTCTTCAATAATTTTAACAAGTTCTTTTTTGAAAGTTTCGGCTCCTTCATCTGCACTGCGGCTTCTCCCTGTATTTTAAATCTATTCAACCAGCCCTTACCAGTTTTAAATGGTTCCACTTTTTTTTTATTTTTAGGTGAGTTTTCTTCAGATCATCATATTGGCTAATCTCTCTCTCTCTTATAATATTTAACTTAACTGAATTCTGCATTGGATATTATCTTCAATAAAATTAGTTTTTCCATTTCAATCCTAATAGTCGGCCTAGCCCTAGTTGCTTGCAGTGGAACAGCTGTCTTTCCCGCTGCTAAAATTAATTCTTTATTTTTTTATAATTGTTCTTACAGTTAAACTTGCAAGTCCTAAATTATGGCACACAACCGCTTGTCGTTGACCGGAATCGATTCGCTTCAAAACGTCTAATTTAATTTTCAAATTCAGTCTTTTTCTTACATTTATAGTCTTCGTACTGCGCCCAAACGTTGTTGCTTTTTCATTCTTATCGGCCATTATTAATTCTTCGAAAATGTAACTGCGTTGGTTGCATTAATTACGATACAATGTTCAAGTAAACTGTCCTTTACGCACGATGTCTAATACTGTACTGGATGATGACTAGACTTCGAATAAAAGCATATAACGCAAATATTACAAGCAATATACTTGATCGTTTTTTAAAATGTTGATCTCGGAACTACATAACAAGTGACTGTACTGCAGTTAATTTAGCGTGCGAGAAAATTTCACTGAACGTGGGAAAATTTCTCAAATTGGCGTGGGAAACGTTTTAATGCTGTTTTGGTATTCAGTTTCAAACTGTCGACTCCATCAAATGAAACTATTTCGTTAAATATGCCAAAGATGCAATCTGTTAAAGAGCGTTATAGTCAGATACGGGTAAGTCAGATAAGAACAACGTTATAGCGAATCAGCGTAAAGCAAATATCGATATAACGGGGGCCTGCTGTACAACTATACAATTTTTCTGTTAGGGACGAATGGAACCACACAGATACCTGACAAATGCTAGCTGGTGATAGAAATAAACAGCAAAGTTGGTTCATCAGAACTACCTAAACACTGGAGATGTGTAAATATTTTATTCATAAGAGTAGTTCAAAAGGTAAAGCGAGTAACTGCAGGCCTGTAAGTTTGACCCGTGTGCCACCGAAAATAATGAAGTCGATATTGAAAGAAATAATACAAGATCGCCTTGATGGTAAAGGGAGATCATGCCTAACCAGTCTGATTAGCTACTGTGAGGTTGTTGCAAATAAACATGATTTAAAGAATAATTTTGACATCATATATTTGAATAAAATATATGATGTTGGCTGACGATGGCTGTATAAATTGGAGCAATACGGCAATTAGAGGCAGGTTACTACTGTGGTAAAGGGATGGTTAAGTAGTAGAAAATGATCGGTGGTTTAAATGGTTATATATCCCCTCTTTAAGGACTAATGTGATGATTTGGATACTACAGGATTCAGTGTTCGTGCTTTATTGTTTTTAATATTTATTAATGAAATTGAATATGTGTTTAAGATTTGATGTTTGTTTTCTGCTGATGAAAAGGTTGGTCGGTCGGTGTATTCAGAGTATAATAGTTTAATATGATCGAGGTAAACTAATCAGATGATCTGAAAAATGGCAAGTGAAGTTTAACAAATAAATGCAAGGTATTGCATTTGGTTAGCAGTAAATCCCAAAATAACATAGCATTTTGGTGGGACCAAGCTAGTCGAGCATGAAAAGGATCGATCTAGGGGTAATTGTACAATCCGACGTGAAATTCTCTGGAATATTAAATTTCCAAAAATACTTCTTAATAGCCTACACTATCCTGTTTGGTTAAATTCACACCATTTATTCTAAATTCAAAATGAGAACACAGATCCTCTACAGGAGAAAATATCAATAAGTTAGCATTTGTCCGACTTTACGAAAATTAGCGGGTCTCGGCCACACAAGTTGAAGTTGTCTGTCCAACATGTGTAATCAAGTTTCGAGAATTTAGCATTTCTATAATTTTTTACACTATGTCATGAAGGATATCGGGTATGTCGTATGTGTTGCTAATTTGTGATTCATCTTCCCCATCTGCTTTTTGAATTATGCCTTCTCAGCTATTTATAAGTACCCCATCACTATTCTTCAGATCCAGTATCATTTGTCTTTCTGTATTACTTTTCTTGTATTAAATCTTATGTCCTCTCTGAGTCTCTTTCTAATGGCTTTACGTAACTCAGTATACTCAATTTTGTCCTTGTCAGCGTTTATCTTGCTTTTTATTTGTCGTCTTCTGTTCATTGTGACAAGTGTTTCTTGACTAAAGTTTTCTTCTTTGGATTTCTTTTTACTTATAGGTTTCTTGAGCTTTATCACTTCAGAAAGTTGTATCCCTCGTCAATGTCTTTGACCTGAAAGGTCTGCAGAAACCTTGTTCAGAAACCTAACATCATTCACAATATATCTTCTGTTAGTGAGGATGAAGTCAATTTCATTAGTTCTTAATCCATTTGGGCTTTTCCTTGTCTACTTTCTGTTAACCCTTTTTCTGGAAAAAAAGTGTTCATTGCTGACATTCCTCTCGAGATTCTGCAAATTCCACAAGTCTTTCATCTGTTTCATTTCTTTCACCAATTCCAAAATTTCCTATACAATAGTTTCCTTTTCTGTTGATGTTTTGTGTCTTTCCAACCTTAGCATTGAAGCAGTGTTGGAGTAAGGAAAAATCGAGCCCTGGCAAGATTCTTATTTCGGGCCACACTAGGGTTGCCACTTTTCAGAAATTGTAATGGAGGACGTAGTTTAATGGGTTAAAAAAGGTCTTCTATTACTAAATATAAAAATACAGGTCTTGTATTATGTTGAGAGTTATAAAGAGTCCTGTGCCTATAAAAATTTATACTGTAAAAATGTATAATAAAACCGTTTTACGGGCCCTAGACAGTTGCCTAGTCTGCCTAGGCCAAAGTCCGCCCCTGCATTGAAGTCCCCCCCCCATAGTGATGGTTTAGTGAGTTTTCTGTTCATCTAGAAATCTCAATTTTGGTGTACATTTCTTTAACCTCTTCATCATCATGGCTCGATGTTGGTGCACGTATCATTATAATCTTTAGTTTGTACCTTTTAGAAATGCTGAGCAGTAATTTTGACACCCTTGGTGATGTACTTTTGAATTCCAAAATGTTGTTTTTTTTTATATCTTTATGGACTAAAAAGCCAACTACACCTTTCCATTGGTGTACAGCAGATCTCCACTTCATAAACTTATAACTGATTCATTTATTTTTGTTTCAGCCAATCCGATGATATTCCAACTTACATTTTCTAATTCCCTTTCCAGCTTTAATATCCTCTCTTCATCGATGAGCGATCTTACATTGTTACAGGCCAAGTTCAGTTTCCGCAAGCCGCTGGGGACTGAGGGCCATTTGTTTCTTCGCGTTCTTTCAGCCAGAGAGGAGGAATTGATTGTTGGAAAAAACTTCTATCTAGTGTTTGGTAGCGCTAGTTTGAATAAATTTGTTCAAGAAGGATTGGACAAATCATTAGAAGGAATGGGCAAATGAAGTGAGTAAAATTTTTATTTATTTACTTAATTTATATTTTGGCTTATGCTGAATAAGCAGCATTGCTTCCTTGCATCGGGATGCTGTTGAATTACTCTAGCCAAAATCGATGTCTGCTTGATTAGAATTGGAATCGATAGTAGCTAACTTTAACTAACTGGTACTCATATAGTTAGGGAAAGACGTTACGAGGCTGTTTTCTATTAAGATTATTACTATATTTAATACCATTCTTATACCACGTGAAATTAATAATATTGTTTTATTAAGCTATTCGCCTAAACTTCTATACATTAAGGGTGAGGTTTCGGGTATCTTACCGATGCCTGGAACATCACCTTATTGTATAGTAGTTTAGGCGAATAGCTTAATAAACTATATTGGCTTTAACTATTATTAATTTCACGTGGTATAAGAGTGTTATTAAATCTAGTAATAATCTCAAGTGGTACTTATTCCGCATAATCAGTACACTGTTTTTCTAAATTAATATAAATGATTATCAGAATACTAAATAAGAATTAAAAATGAACGTAATGATCTGATGTACCAACGCAGGGTAGATGAAGAGAAAGCGAAAACACATACAGCTGTAGAATGTGCAGATATAATTATATAAGTACAATTGATACTTTTGAGAATACTGATTTTATACGATATTGTGGTAAAAGTGTATTCAAAATTGACAACTTATTAGCATTATATGTATACTGACAGATGTTTACTTGATACATTTTTATAATATTAACCATAATAATTTAGTTGTCTCATTTAGTCTAAATATAAAGTTTTACGTTGACAAAGAAAAACAGTCGCTTTGCATGCAGTTGAGTGTCAACTTTCTTGAATTAAATTTGTTCATGATAGTTTTATTTTTATTTATTTTTAATATTTTTAGAAAATGAAAGTGAAATGAGTGTTATAAGCACGAGGTCGTACTTCATTTCGTTAGCGTAATTCGAAAGAAATTGGTCAATACGGTTACTTTTATATGTTTGTAATTTTAATTTCTCGGATGCTTGTAGCCGAGATGTATATTATTGAAGCGCTGTGTTGTTCAAGTTTCCGTTACTTCAGCTACTTATTCCCATAAACCTTTACAGGTGACCCCGCTTAACGCTGATAATTCGTTCCGTAAAAACAGAGCGCTAAGTGAATCCGCGCTAAACAAGCGCCGCATTCCCATAAGGTAACATATGTATTTGTGAGTTGCGGTCGGTGCCATAGGATATTTCCTAATCAATAATAAACGGTAGTGAAAAGATGCACAAATGTCGGTCAAAATATTTAATATTCAAATATTTGTACATATAAAATATTCTGCATTACATACGTATATAATTATGTGGTAACTACTTACGTATCAAAAGTAAACTTAAAATTCCAATTAAAATCATGAATTTAATTGATTTAATTTAATTGATGAATTTAATCATGAAAAATGTGTGGATTTTGGATTGAACTTTGGTGGCCTTCTTCCAAGTAAACTAAAAGGATATTAATTTTAAATCTTCCGCAGCGTTACCCAACAGTAAAGTCAACCGATCCTTCGCCGCTTTGAAACCTGGCATGTTTTTTCTTCTTTCAATATGAAACTTCTTTTAGGCATTCTTTTCCACAAAAGTCCTCCTTCATCTATGTTAAAAAACTTGTTGAGAAGTATAACACATAATACCCCTCTTCAATGATTTTAACATGTTCTTTTTTGAAAGTTTCGGCTCCTTGATCTATACTAGCGGCTTCTCCCTGGATTTTAAATCTATTCAACCAGCCCTTACCAGTTTTAAATGGTTCCACATTTTTTTTAGCCGAGTTTTCTTCAGATCATCATATTTGCTAATCTCTCTCTCTCTCTCTCTCTTTCTTTTTTTTTTTTTTTTTTTAATATTTAACTTAACTGAATTCTGCATTGGATATTATTTTCAATAAAATTAGTCTTTCCATTTCAATCCTAATAGCCGGCCTAGTCCTAGTTACTTGCAGTGAACAGCTATCTTTCCCCCTGCTAAAATTAATTCTTTATTTTTTTATAATTATTCTTACAGTTAAAGTTGCAAGTCCTAAATTATGGCACACATCCGTTTGTCGTTGACCGGAATCGATTCGCTTCAAAACGTCTAATTTAATTTTCAAATTCAGTCTTTTTCTTACATTTATAGTCTTCGTACTGGCGCCCAGACGTTGTTGCTTTTTCATTCCTATCGGTCATTATTAGCTCTTCGCAAATGTAACTGCGTTGGTTGCATTAATTATGATACAATGTTCGAGTAAACTGCCCGTTACGCACGTTGTCTAATACTGTACTGAGTGAGGACGTAGTTCAGTGGTCAGGAGAGAGAGTGCATACCATGAAAAATAGTAGATTTACTCTTTAAAGAATATGTCTAGTATCCCTAGATAAGTCTAATGTCAAATTAAAATTTTTCTGTTTTTATACTCCGGCACGACAACCAAGTCAGTCGAGTTTACAATAAATCGTCATTACAAATATTTATCGTATTTAGTAGTCACGGGCTTGAACCCCGGTTAGTAAACAGCACTAGTACAATGTAATTTAAGTGTAATGTAGTAAGCATTGTACAAGGAAATAATAAAATAAATTACAGTATATTTATTTTGATCCAAACCTTTTTAAATTAAATTTCAGAACTATTGAGTTTCAAATAATAATTTTTCTTAAAAAGTGAATTTGCTTGAAGGCAAATTAAAGATTTAATTCCGAGATGTTACCATATAGCTCTATTTTTCCAAGAGGTGTAAACAGATATCTAGGAAGGCACATGGACTTTTGCAAAAGGAGAAAAGGATGTCTTATCCTTTTGTATAAGAAGGTAGCGAAATCTCACTTAGAATATTGTGTTCAGGTCTGGAGGTTACAATTAAAATAGGACACGGAACTTCTAAAAAGGGTTCAGTAAAGGACAACCAGAACTGCAAAGCTTGGCAAGTATATTTATTTTTACTTACAGAAGAGAATGGAACCAGGGAGCACAAATACAAAATTTTGTGAAGTAACAGAAGGCTGGATCTCAGGAACTTAATGAGATCCGGCCAACATTTGTAGACCACTGGAATGAATTACGTGCCATAGTGGTTGGTAAACTTCAAAGCAGAACTGGATAGGCTCTTCTTGCTACAGTGAAGGTGAATTGCAGTTTTTTTTGCAGATGCAGAAAAAGTTCATTCTTGCATCGTTTGTCCATTATAATATTAACAGTACTTTTTTTGTTTAAAAAAAAAAAAAAAAAAGGTGCCGGTACTCATTCTTTATCAGGAAAAATTAAAAGGATATGAAAAGTACTCTAAAATTTTTTTTCCCATGATATTGTTACTTTAGTAGTAATATTTTTAGAATAAGAACAACAAATTAAGTATATTAACACAGTTGATTAAGCATACATTTATTATTCAAGTATATAAAAAAATAAGTAAAACGTGAGTAAAATAAGTAAAAAATAACATAAGTAAAAATAATTTCATAATAAAGTTTTTGTAGAATATTCCAAAATTTTATTAAGTTCTCATCCGACTTCTTTTCTTCCTTTTTGTGTATCGGTTGCTGAATGACGTTTTCGAAGCAGCCACGAATCGACATATTTTGCTGGATCGAAGCGGGTCAGCGGTGGGCCTGCAGTTTTAAGAAACAGTAGCGAAGAAACTATTTTTGTCATCAATGAGGTGCTGGTTGGGCTAGCGATCAGATTCATTTGTGAAAAAAATCCTCGTTCACAATCACTCGATGAAATTGGTATCGTACTCAGAGCGTTCATCAAATACTTCAATTCTTTCGAAAACTTCTTATCAATTAGGTATCCACGAATTTCATCTCTTTCATTTAACTGTAACCTAATTGACAATTTTCTAACTTCATTTTCACCAAATGCCAACAATTCATGTTTAGAAGGATTAATACCTTCGTTGTCCTCGTTTTCCTTTTCTCGTCATCGAGTGAATGTGAACCATTGTCACTAGTTCTTAAATTTGAATTTTTTCTTTTCTTTTCTTTTTCTTGAAACTGGCCAAAATGTTAGTGTCATTCGGATATTCAGGTACTGTGACCATGTAAATAGAGATAGGGAAAATTTACGGAAAATGTGGATAATGCACTTCCGCGAAACCACAGATGATTATTTGTCGGGATAAAAGAAAATCACTTTCCTAATTCTCGAACGGGGCGCTTGCAGTTGATTCGCAGTGGTGTCCAACCTACGTCTCGCGAGGAAAGTGAACTAAAACAGCATTTTAAATTTTGTTAATTATCAAACATTTTTTTCTCATTTAATGTTTTGTTCAGTAAATGTAATTGTTTATTGTACTTAATAAAATTTTCGAATATTTTTAATTTTACTTTTACATGCAACAAGATATGGAAAATGTAACACACTAAAGAACTTTGAATTTTTTTGAATATGGCCCATGTACTGGAAAAGGTTGGACACCACTGGAGTAGAAGATGGGCCAGAGCCCATTGGGAATACACCTTGATCTGCTCACTCTTGACTAGCACGACTTCTCCGTATGTGGGAAAGGTGGTCGGATAGGTTTTACCAGGTACCACTAAGTTGTAGAATGGTAATCCCTTTAGCTCTCTTAATTCGAGCAGCAGCACTATTTGCCTGAAGGCCAGAAATGCGAACAGTGCGTACCCATTTAATTCTCACCTAATCCGTTCGTTATATGAAAATTTTCTTCACTCAATGGAAACTATTTTAAATGTAACTTCCAGGGGGAAGTCAAAATAATTCGCTATAAAAGGACTTCATTAAACAGAGGTCCGACTGAGTACTTTAGAATTATAAAAATGGTTATACAGTTTTATATAGAAAATATTTTAAACAGTAGACAGTAAAAAAATCCAAATTTAGTTAAATAATTTTAAGCTTATTTGAATAGTAGGTAAACGTGAAAAAAATTTACGGAATATTACAAATTTCGAAGTGCACTGCATCCAAATGTCACACGTCACCGTTAATAAAGGTGCCGGTACGCCGTACCGTCTCAAAAAAAAAAAAGCACTGATATTAACTATATAATATCGGTGTAGTTACACCATGGTTTACTCACAAATTTAAACTACGTTTGTAGTGTAAAAGGCATCGTTTTAATTGTATGTCATATTGTGACTGCCTTCACAACGAGATACCAGGTATTGCACTACTTTGAATAAGTAACACGTCTCAAGTAGACAAGACTACTGTTATTTATTCTCAGTGGATACTACCACCCAGACGGCACCGTTTCAAAGCTGTTGCCTATCATCGGTAGGGTAGGCAGCCACAATATGAGATACAATTAAAACGATACCTTTTTACACTACATATGTAGTTTAAATTTATGGGTAAACTGTGGTGTAACTACACCGATATTATATCGATGTCAATGATATATAGGAATTTTTCTAGCAGGGATAAGGAGGTGATTATTCCCTTGTATAAGGCAATGGTCAGGCCACACCTAGAGTACTGTATACAGGTCTGGAGGCCTCATTTCAAGAAGGATGTAGAGCTGCTGGAACGAGTACAGAGAAGGGCAACAAGATTAGTGAATGGAACAAATGGGTGCTCTTACGAAGAAAGGCTTAAGTTTGGCAAATTACAGTGTCTGGAGACTAGGCACCAGCGAGGTGATCTGATAGAGGTGTATAAAGCATGAATGGTTTGAGCATGCTCAATGCTGATGGGATTCTTCCTCTCGCTCAGAATAATCACCTGAGAGGGCATAAATTCAAATTGAGGAAAGACATATGTAGGATAGACATGCGGAAATTTGCCTTTAGCCAGCGGGTGGTTGGTTGGTGGAACAGACTTCCATCCCTTGTCGTGGAAGTTGATAGCCTAAATAAGTTTAAGGCTCAACTGGACAGGTATTTTGAACGAACAGAGGGGTGAAGTGGAAGTGGTTTATTTTTTATTTTTTTTTTAGCTGATGCTGCATAAGCTTGCTTTCTTGCATCAAATGCCTCTACTAATGGTAATGCTAATATAGTTAATTAATTAAAACCGATATATAATTATGGCTTGTGCATTTCATCTTTAAATACATTATAATATTAATACTAATTATGAAATATTAATTATAAATTATTGCGAGTTACATTTAACTCTTAGAAAATTTCTCTATGGTTTCCTTTAAAATGCTAAGGAACTTAAAGATATCCATAGCTGGAATTAGCAGGAAAGCTTTGTATTTTAATTGCATATAGAAGACAAAAAGATTTGTATTCTGAGGAATAACGATGGCGGGGGGGGGGCGGATTCATTTGCGCTCTCTCTCTCTCTCTCTCTATATATATATATATATATATATATATATATAATATATATATATATATATAATATATATATATATATATATAATATATATATATATATATAATATATATATATATATATATATATATATATATATATATATATATATATCAGTCAGACTCTCGATTTACCGGGATCGGATTAAACCGAGTCAGTTCAAGACTCAATAAAAAAAAATAAAAAAAATTCATATAATTCAAGTAATAACTAGAACCTGTGGCGCAAAAAAAAAAAAAAAAAAAGAAATGTTTAGTTTGTTTTAGTGCGTCGCGTCGATTGTTGTGTTCCGTTGCACCGCAAAAAGACAAATTTTGTTTCGTTATTTATGTCAGGGATGTCGAAATTTTTTTAATTTATAGTAAATATATATTGTTTAGAAATCGCGAAAATGCTGGATAAACGCAAAAGAGTTTAGCTTTCAGTTAAACAAAGACTTGAAATTATTCAAAAGTTTGAAAACGGTGCATCCGTTAAATCTCTAATGAATCATTATAATGTTGGTGACCAAACCATACACAACTTCGTAAAAAATAAAGGGAAGCTATTAGATTTAAAATCGACATCGCAAAAAATAAAGGGAAGCATCGTATTGGATACGCAATTAGTGCGTGGTAAGTTTTTTATCTATCGCCATATTTTTTACGTAGGTTGCTGAACATTTTTCGATACAGTTAGTCCCCGACTTACGCAACTACGAATTTACATAATTTTTTTTTTTTTTTAGGATTGTAAAATTTAAAACAAAAAATAATAATAATAAGTAATCAATAACGATGGTCACGGCAGACACACTGCACAAGTGAGAAATGGAGTAACAAGCAAAAAAATAGGAAAGAAGAGAAGATTCGTACAATTTATTAATGGTTTTTTTTTTTTATATGACTGAAGATATCTGTGAAGGGTGTGCACACTGCAGCATAATAACGTAAACCCCCCCCACAATTGAAGCTATAGGTATTAACGCAAATACAATAAGATAGAGTTTAATACCCGTTTATAATTAATGCACGAACAGAAAAGCCAATAACACGGAAAGTGCAAATTGTTTTTATTGTTTTTTGGTTGTGACCTCCAGAAATGTGCTTTAGTAAAATGTGAGCTCGTGCGGGGTGATAATAGTGAGTTTTCGCCTTAACCCTGTGAAGTTCTTTACAGAAAATTTCTTTTTGATCGTTATCATGGTGCTGACTAAGAGAATAATTAAGCGGCACTAGTAAATCTACCAAGAAAAGGAAAGCGATCGATTTGGATCAGAAAATTAAACTAATAAGAATGTATGAAAATAGTCAAACATTAACAAGTATCGCGCTGAATTCAGATTTGTCAATAATAATAATATAGTAGGAATATGTTATTGGTCATTCCCGAGATACGCAAAACTCGACGAAGTAAGAAGTTACGTCTTACGTATGTCGAGGACTTCTGTATTTTTGGATTAACCGTGAAATCTATTATCCGGGATTTGTTTTTTACCATCTATCCCGGAAAATCGAGAGTCAACTATATATATATATATATATATATATATATATATATATGTGTGTGTGTGTGTGTGTTTGAACAGAAGAGGTTCGAAGAAAGTCTCCGACGGCTGTCCGACGTTGAATGGTGTCGATGTGTAAAACACTTTTCCTGCCTGAGTCATATTATAGTAATTTGTCCAAACTTTCCTTAAATTTTTTCAAACTACCCACTTCCAAAAAAATTGGAAGTTTATTCCAACAATTTACTACTCTGACTGAATGCAAATTTCAGCACATCTGTTCTGTAACCATCCTTTTAAAATAAAATTTATGCCCACTTATGTGTTTCATCCAAGAAAGAGTAAAGATGCCATCAGAAATTTAGTTTATGCTCAACCTTTTAAACAAAATAAATTTCTGTTTATACTCCGGGACGACCATACGCTCAGAGGAGTTCAAAAGATAAGAGAATATAAGAAACAGCGCCGCATTTGGTATTCACTCAGGCTCGAACCGTGGTCACTCAAAGCACCTGTACTTTTGAACCCTTTCGCATGGACACTACAGTGGCCTTCTTATACACTTCAGTTATGTTATGGACTTGGCGCATTATAGCCTTAGCTGCTCATGCGCAAAAAAAAAACCGAAACCAAACCAAATCAGTTGTTATTTGGTAGATAATCTTTCTTGGTAAGAGTATAATATTTTGCTCCCAACTAATCTTGTTGCTCTTCGCCTTCAGAATGAAATTTCGTGCCCCCCCCCCCCGATGGATGCTGGGAAAAGGGCCATAGTGGGGGCCCCCCTGCCTATCCAAGCAGACATCATGCTGTTGCGTATTAGCCGGCATGGTGTGGAACGCTAAGGAGTTAACACTGACCAACAGGGCATAAGCCCTGTTGGTCAGTGTTAACTCCTTGGCAACTTTGGGATAGAGCACTAACGCAGGCGCTCCAAAATAGGAACCCTTTACCCGTTTCCCTATGATCCTTCATTCCTACCACCTGGGTTGGTGTTCTGTCACTCCCCCGTCTCCCTACCTCCTTCGCCTGGTGGGTAATGCCATCTGTTAATTCCTACCCCCTGGGCAGGATAGGCATTCCCCCCCCCCTTGGGCCCTATTCTGTCCTCCCTTTCAATCACTTTCAACTTTTTTTTGTTTTGTTTTGTTTTTACTGGGCTTCCTGTCTGTAGCCTTGGCTACAACAGGGTTCGTCCCGCCAGTGCTGTACACTCCGTACTGCCTAGCACGCCTCCTCGTGGCGCTTGACGGTAAACTACATGTTTTGGTGTTAAAACACAGGCCCCCTAGGCTAAGAGGCAGGATGAACAACACAACTCCACAATAATACTACACGAACACTCACTAGACTCCATAAATCTGAACTTTATAGAGTTTTGTATTCATCACATTGCCTCACGCGGAGTTGGGGGAAACCCGCGAAGCCACATTACAATTAATACTGCACACAACACAACTCGGCGACAAAAATTATAATAACATTTCTTTTAAATTTATTTCATGAATAATCATTATTTTCTTGTGATTACGATTGCAGAGGATGGTTCTTTTCATTCTCTACGAGATGAACATACATGTAGTAAGTAGCTTAGGAAATACATCAAACGTTATACTCCAAAAAGTAAATACAGCCGCGAAACATCTTGCGGACACAACCATGGAAAACCCAGCATAAATAAGGGCAAAAGTCATTGAAGATGTTTCTGCTGCAGTGCAAGGTATTCTTCCAAATAGTAATGTTATGCGCAGAAACATACCAAGGAGAAGAATGAAAATGTACTTGAGGAGTATTCCCGTTATGAGTACAGTCCGACAAATTTTGAGCGTTTAATTCTAGCAGATTCAGGAAGATACCAGTCCTATCCGCAGCGCATCCTGGTATTTGGTAGGGAATATCACTCAACGTGGAGTTTATGAAGGAATTATTTATGGGCGACACTTTTTTGCTGTCTCCTTTTCTTCTAAAATTTTCGTCATACTAGCTAGAAAAGATGGAGGTGCAATTTGTGGATTTTTATAGATAAGTTAAGGAAAATTAAAAAAAAAAAAAAAAAATTACGATACAGATTACGAAAGAAATATTGCTGGCCATGAACGTCCACAGAAACGAACACGATATGAAGAAGCTGACTGACCGCAGAATTTAAAATAAGGTCAATAACTATAATCGTCAAAATATTATAGAATATCTTCGTGGTATATCCTACAACTACATTATGGATTAAAAAAAAGTATAAGGATTTGTAGTTTTATAGCTTATTTTCCAGATTATTAAAAAAAATTCAAAGATATATACAAAACTACGTAATAAATTCTCTTCTAATAAGTATGAGTGTTCTTTAATAAATAACATATTGCACTAATATATGCGTATGTTTTCTTCGGTGGTCCATATCCACCTGGAATCAATGCCTACTATTATATTTAGATGAATTGTAAATAGTTCTACAGGTCAATTGTACATTGTACTGTCTTTATGATCTACACCAACCCCGCTCTCACCTGTGGTAGTGCTGTACAGGTGAGAGCCAAAACCTCCCCCACACTCAGGTAAACGCCGCCTGTGTTTAAAAAAAAAATAATAAATTACTTAATAAAAATAAGTGCAAACTGATGTGCATCGATCCCGTATCAGCTAACCATGCTAAATACCAGCAAAAAAATAAAATAAATAAATACTAATAATAAATAAATAAATAAAAAACGCGATACATATCAGCATACATTAATCCCACGGCAGAAAACTATGCTAATCGCCGTCAACAAATAAAAAAAATGCAAAATGATAAGTGTCAATACCGTGCCAGCAGACAATGCCGAACACCTGAAAATAAAAAAATAATAATAAATAAAAAAAGCATACAGCAAGATTCATTCGATCATCACCCATGCACCTCCTTTTAGCAAACTTCTCCAATGCAAAGTATCGTTTGCTGTTCAAATAAAGTGATTCATTACAATGGGATTATGCGGACGTCATAATCCCATTGTATAAGACTATTGTTAGACCACACTTGGAATACTGTGTTCAGGTATGGAGAGCGCACCTAAAGAAAGACATTGCTTCTTGAAAGGGTTCAGGAGAGGGTAACTCGCCTGGTGAGATCGGCAAAAGGGCTTCCATATGAAGAAAGACTTCGAATATGTGGTTGCAGAGCTTGGAGACTTGATTGAGGTGTTTAAGGCTCTGAGAGGCATAAGCAAAATGAATGAGGACGACATTTTCACGGTTATAAATGATTCTAGAACAAGGGGCCATAATTTCAAGTTACGGGGGGGGGATGTTTAGACTGGATTGCAGGAAGTTTATTTTTAGCCAGCGAGTTATAAATTACTGGAATAAGTGACCAACATGGGTGGTAGAGGCTGACAGTTTGGGGAAATTCAAAGATCAGCTGGATATTACCTACGGAATGAGGGAAACGCTTAGATTGTCCTTTTCTCTTATTTATTAATCATTATATATATTTTTTATCTTATTATTATTATAATTTTATTTTATTGTTGTTTATTTTATTTTTTTGGCTGGTGCAGCATAAGTCATAGGCTTCCTAGCACCATGTGGCCATTACTAATACTATTACCCCTATGCGATTCGGGTATAACCAACTTTAAATTAGATCTATATTCATTATGCAGGGGGCAGTCATACAGTACATGATGTTAGGTTTCTTCAACATCGCACAAACAAAACGGATTAGATTTCAAATCAAAATAATATAACTTATCATTAAGTGAACCATGACCTGAATCATTTCCCCAAACTGTCAGCCTCTACCACCCATGTTGGTCACTTATTCCAGTATGACAATTCCATACTAGGAAAAAAAAAAAACATTTATTTTTGTGTGTATTAAGTAAGAACCTGACATCAGGCATATATAAGCGCGTAACTGACCCTGTTAAACTACTCATCCACCTGTCTTGCCAAATTATCGAGGATACGCTTTTTCTCTTGTTTAACCTCAGCAGTAATATCATATGGCAAATTCATAAACTCGAATTGTTGGCCGCTGCGTATAAAGTAGCAGAAAGCTCTATACACCACATACAAATCCAAAGGCATGTCCTGCAATAACTTGCAGCGCATGTATGGAAACAGTTTTGCAAACTCTTGGAATTGATAATAACATTGTTCTCTGTAGTGAATACAACTTAGCCTTAAATTTTATTTTCGGCACATTAAATACCCATGCTGATGCAGTACAAGTAACTACGGGCAGAAATATACTGCCTTGTAATACAAGTTTAAAATTCTTTTCCCTAAACCTCATTCAACCTTTGAAATCGTAATTATTGCTGCACTGAAAATTTTAATCTTATTTACTAAGTAATTTAAGTGAGGCATACATATTAAATTCGTGTCTAAAATAACACCTAAATATTTAGTTTGTTGAACAAGGGGAATCTGATGACCTGCAATTAACACTCTTGGTGGTCTATTGTAATCCAATCTACCTTTTAATAACATCATAGTAGTTTTTGTAGGATAAATCTTCAATTTATTAGTGCCAGCACAAGTCTCCCAACTCAGAGTATTTCTTCAGCTCTGTCTTCAGTAATTCTTCTTGAATTTCCAGTTATACATAATGCCAGATAAAATGCAAAAACTTTGGGAGGTGCATTATGGCCACAGAAGCCGATGCGCCAACAACTGACAAAACAAAAAAAAAAAAAAAAACAGTAGTAGATCGTCTGCAAAGGACACCCTATAATAATAATCCATATTTAATGCTAGCCATTGATTTAATACAAGATTTCAGAACAGTGGTCCTAAAACAGACTCCTGCTGGTACCCCCTATTAATTGTCTTCCTATAGAAACAATGTTTGGATTTTATTATTAAAGACCTAGAATGTAAATAACTCTGAATCACCTTATAAAGATTGTTAGGACATTTCAGTTTCTGTAAAGATAAAACGATAGTTGGATGCCATACTGTGTCGAAAGCTCCTTCGAAATTTATAAACAATGCAAGTTCATATTTACTGTTAGAATTATTAATATAACCTAGTAAATCATCTATAGCATCTTCAGTCGACATTAGTTTTTTAAACCCATGCTGACAAGCCAATATCTCTAGTCTACTAACTAGCAGCTCATTCAACCTTAAGGACAGTAGAAAGCAATTGGAAGAAGGAGGAATATAGTTGTGCTCGTGTTGTCCGGGGTTGCTAAACCTACCATAGTTGGTCCCTGGACAGATGTCTACAAATGCCTCATGTGTTGGTATTGTTATAGAAGAAATTAAAAAAAAAAAAAAAAAAATGAAACAAAAATAATAACGTCGACAAAACAGCAAGCAGGATGTAACAAAACACAATACTCCCGTGCACTATATATATACACACACAGTAGAACCCGGATAAGAAGTTTTCCAAGGGACTGGAGCTGGAGGTTTAGATCTTATGCGGGAAAACTTCCAAGAAGGGAAAATGGTCTAAGGGTAGGAAATATTAACTACACAAATAAAAATGAAAAAGATACATATACATAAGTGCCGACCGGGCTTGTCAGGTGGGTAAAGTGCCTCCCTGGCAACCCAAAGGCGCGGGTTCGAATCCCGCCTCGGGCTTGGATCAGAGTAAAGTGCAAAAACTTTGGGAGGGAGGTGCATTATGGCCACAGAAGCCGATATGCTAACAACAAAAAAAAAAAAAAAAACAAAAAGATCATTTCTAAGTACTATTTTAGAATCTATAAATATTTTACTCTGCTTATGGGAAACATTTTTAAACTAAGGATTTCTAATTGTTTAACATTCTGTTCATTGAACTCATTACCAAGTTGGAAGAATGAGCTCACAATTACAATTAGATAGAGCAAAAATCTACCAAGTAATTCAGAACTATTCACAACCATCAGAACTTAACGCTTAACGTGCTCTACGCATCCGATTATGACTATCGATGAAAACAGTTGCAATATGTCATTTCCATAATATCAAAATTTTTATACTAAAAAGGTTTTAGCACTGAAAGCCGCAGACTACGGAAAATTCACTAATCGAACAAATTAGTGCAAAGCATCATTTTAGTTCATAGTAAACCACCGAAGTAGGTGAAATGGCATTGTTTTTGTTATATCTTATATTTTGAATTCCTTCACAACGAGTGGGCCTGATATTGAACTACCTCGAATAAGCAACGCTTCTTCAATGGATTCTCGAAAGTCAATACAGGAATTTTGCTAGTATGGAAAAAAGAGGTGATTATTCCTTTGTATAAGGCAATGGTCAGACCATTGCCTTATACAAAGGAATCCTCGTTTTAGGCAGGATGTAGAGTTACTTGAGCGAATACAGAGAAGGGCAACAAGATTGGTGAGGAGAACGAAGAGGTCCTCTTACCAAGAAAGGCTTAAATTCTGCAAATTACAGCATCTGGAGACTAGGCACCTGCGAGGTGCCTAGTCTCCAGGTGATCTGATCTGGTGAGGTGATCTGATTTAGGCCTTGAATGGGTTGAGCATGCTTAATTCCGATGGGATTCTTCCTCTTGCTCAGATTACGAACCTGAGGGGGCATAAATTCGAAATGTGGAAAGAAGTTATTTGCGGAACTTTGGCTTTTAGCCAGCGGGTAATTGATTGCTGGAACAAACTTCCATCTGTTGCTGTGGAAGTTGATAGCTTAAATAAATTCAAGGAGGAACTGGACAAATTTCTGGAGGGAATGCATGTGTGAAACGGTGTTTTTTTTTTTTTTTTTTGGCTGATGCTACATAAGTTTTCTTTCTTGCTTCACATGCCTCTACTACTACTTCGCCAGTGGATTCTCGGTGGATACGACCACCCCATTGCCGCTGAGAATAAGTAATATTAATCTTCTCCATTGGCCAAGCGTTGCTTATTGGAGGTAGTACAATATCAGGGCAACGTTGTTGAAGGCTTCCACAATATGTGATACATGAATATCAAAAACGATGCCGTTTCACCTAATTCGTTGGTTTACTATGAACTAAAATGATTCTTCGCACTAACTTGTTCGATTACCAAATGTTTATATTGTTTAATATTTTTTTAAAATTAAAAAAGAAATAATTAATATATTTAAAAAAACAACAAACGAGTTAAGTGGGAAAACGTAATTATAATAATACGCCGTGTATTCTTTATCCCGTATTCTTAAACTTCTTACGCGGAAAAATAATACATTACAACATATAGAGGAGAAATTGGAACTTAAGAAGCCAAACCTAGTATAGGGAAAAACTTCTTAATGGGAATTTCTTTTCCGGGTTCTACTATATATATGTGTTTGTGTGTGTCGCAACAGAAAATTAAGTTTTTGATAAACTAGGCTTTTTTTTTTTTTTTGTAGTTGTTGGCGCATAGGCTTTTGTGGGCATAATGCACCTCCCAAGGTTTTTTTGCAGTACTTTTATCCAAGCCCGAGCCGGGAATCGAACCCGCGACCTTTGGGTTACCAGGCAGGCACGTTACCCACCCGGCTAGCCCGGTCGGCTTGATAAACTAGTGAAGTTTCGCTAAATAATTTTATCCAATATAAAGATGGTGTTATGCAAAAATATGATACGTCAGTTAAAATAATCACGGACTTAAATTTGTTTATCTTTACAATGAACTTATGCACTCTTCCCCCCCCGCATGTAAATATTTCTATGTACTGTATATATAGTGAAACCCGTGCTGTTTGAAGACGTGCTAAGCGAGGTATTGCTGTTTATGTAAATTGGCAAAAACAAAAAAAAAAAAAAATAATAATAATAATAAAAAAAATAATAATAAAAGGGAAAACGGATTGTAAAATTTTGAAATACAAATATTAAGTAGTCCGGCCAGTAAAAGTGTAAAGTGTTAGTTGTCAAACGGCCTCAGGGGTTTCCCCCATCTGTACGTTGTGTACTCTGTGTACGACAGAACGACAGAGGTATTCAGAAAGTGTAATGTGTGTGTGTCGTGTTATGTTGTTCCTCTGACCGTTGAGCCCTTGGTGGGACCCCGTTGCCCACAGCCCCGAGGAGGCAGGACAGGCGTAAAGCGACCACATTTGCATTATGGCAGGCCCTGCTAGTTTCCGAGGATTTCAGTGGCAAGGGCCTATTGTAAAAAAAAAAAAAAAAAAAAGGCGATGAGTTAGAGTAGTGGTAAAGACTGAAGAAGGGAGGAACAGGTAGAAATATGGGGATGATAGAGAAGGCCACCTCAAAATTATTCATTGTGGAGGAATAAAGTTACCATGCAAGGCAGCGTGGTACAGATCGCCAAAAACGGTACGTCGGCAGCTGGTGGTCGTCGGTTAAATGTGTCACTGAAGAACCTGTCCAGAAGAGCAACAAGTCTGGTGGTGTGATCATTCCTGGTACAGGGTGCCATCCATGGTAAGGGGTGCAGATTTGTGTTGGTTGGCCGGTTCCTTCTATGGTGTGGAAGTCCAGTTTGAGTAGCAGTCACATCCAGGTGGTCAATCCAGTGGTTGTTTATGATAGGTCCTTTGCCATTTCCTTTATAATTGGAGGTCACGTTCTAGGCCTGTGTCAAGCTCTGTGCAGCATTTTCTAATGGTCAAAGAGGTCTTTGACCATTAGTCCCTAGCAAAGCAGGTGAAGACTATATAGCCTTTGGCTTCGTCCAAAATGTAATGCTCCTGGTTCTTTGGGGAACAGTGCATCTTTGTAAGCAGTACTCATCTGAGGTCCCCATATGCCCACATGTGTACATTAAGTGCACCCACATTTCAGGAGAGCAGCATTGACATGGGGTGGCTCCTATATGATTCTGAATGACGTTAACTGCCTTTATGGTCCTGTGTCCAGTGAGAAGAAAATTGGCATGCAGGCTGGAGAGGACCATGTCGCTATTTTAGGATATAGAGATGTCTGATATAAATTTCTCCTTTACTAATCGACACTACAAAGGACATGGCATCTCTGCTGCCATGTCCTTTGTAGATGGGAAATAAGGTGAGTCGTTTCCTCCCTGATGGAATTTGTGGGATTGGTGGTGAATTTGCTGCAGGTGATTGATTTGCCCTTCAAAAGGTTGTAGAGCAGGCCACATCTTATGACTTTGAGATCTAAGGGGAGAGCCCCGGCCAGCACCTGGAGAGCATGGGTGCTGACCACACAGCAAGCTTTTGTGACAGAAAAGGATAGTGCAGTGGATTGAGTTGAGTTCCCTGTTATTTACAATGGTAGCAGCCTTGGAAAACTAGACCCCTGCTGCATCAGTAATAATGGGCATGAAGACCACCTTGTAGTACAAGGGTAAGGTCCTGCATTTAAGGCCCCAGTCTCTTCTCGATACTTTGTTGACAAGTGCGCTATAATTTCTGAATTTCAATGGAGATAGTTAAGGTGGGGAGTGAAGGACAAGTTCTTATCCAGAACCACGCCTAGGTACTTGAGCTCTGTGGTTAGCTTGACGGTAGGTTGTTATATTTTAATTTGGGGGGGAAGGGGGTTGTGACATCAAGTGTTCCTTCGAGCAGGATGGATCTTGTTTTATCCGGGAGATTTGCAGTTGGTGTAAATATGTCTATTGATGGAGAGTGTAGAATGCACCTTTAGCTAGTTCCTCTAATTGTCATTGGGAATCAGCCGCCAGGGTGAGTACCGGATCATCGGCATATGCCTGGGCAGCAGCGTCCTGAAGGTCAGCATGCAGGAATTCGTCTAACATGATGTTCCAGAAAAGGTCCAAGGATTGAGCCCTGGGGACACCCTCTATGCACCTGTGGGGTCTTGACTGTAATTTTTCTCTGTGTTAGATAATCCTGGATACAGTTGTAGAGGTTCTGGGGTAATTTGGCCGTTGTGAGCCTGCCCAAGATGCTTTGACACACCTGAGTGTGTCAAAAGCCCTGGGAAAGTCTACTGAGATCATAAAAAAATACTTTTTGTTGGTGCTCTTTGCTGTTGTGATGATCTTCTCCAAGGCATCTATGGTGGAGGTGCCCTTTTTAAAGCCATACTGATTCGGTGACTGTAGGTTAGCCTCATTGTAGTGTCTGATAATTCTGGAGTGCAAGAGGTTTGAAGGGTTTGCTTAGAACAGAAAGCAAGGTGATAGGCCTATATGAGTTCGGCTAGTCATGCAGTTTGCTTGGGTTTTTCAGTATCAGTCAGATATTGGCTGTTTTCCAGGAGGTCGGGAAACGACCCACACTGAGGCAGTGGTTGAAGAGGTGTGTATTCAACCACTTTCTTGACAATCTCTTGTTCAAATTAGGCAGCTCCTGGTGACTTACAGTTTTTGAGTTTGTCAGCTGCTTGATGTAATTCTTCCAACATGAAGAGAGGTTCAAGGTCTGCAGTTTGGTCATTTTTCATTGTTGTGGCATGGTGTGGTTTACTGTTGAGTGGTTGCTTGAGGATTGAATCCAGGATATTGTTGAAGCTATCCTGTCAGGTCGTTGTCATGGTACCGTTTGGGAATCTTGTGGAGGGAATCTGGGGAGTTTGTGGTCACTTTATAGACTACTTCCTGGGGTTGGAGTTTCTGGCTGTTGAAACAAGATCCTCCCAAGATTTCTGTTTTCTTCTCTTGATAAGTGCTGTATGTTAATTCTTAGCTCGTCCGTAAGCCTACTTCAGGATCTCCTGAACCTCCACTTCCACCTATGGCCAGGTCCTGTGAGTTCTTTGGAAGCTCTTACTTGCATGTTGCACTACTCGATGGAGGTGTTTTAGCTCCTGACACCACTGTGGAGCAGCCCTGGGTTTAGGATTCTTTCTTCTGATGGCAGTGTTACATGCCACAGTAATTGCATTTGTAACTGTGCATTGGTGGTGATGCAGATCAACATCCAGGGCCTAAATACGTATGGTCGCATCTGTCAACATTCCTGTAGAGGTCCCAGTCTGCAGTAGCTGTGGCATATCTATGTGTTGTCAACCTTTGGATGGGAGTGCACATTAGGCTGCCCTTCATCTCGAATGTGATCACCCTGTGGTCAGGTTCGAATCCCATCAATGACGAGAGGAACTTGTATCTTTTTTTTTTTACCCCTACATTTCGTGGCTCGGTCAGTTGGTCTCAGGTGAGGATAAGGTTTTTCTTCCCGGTTTTTCGTTCAGCACAGCTAAACCGACCAGAAAACACATTCAATTTATGGACATAATACATTTGGGTGCATGAAGTTGTTCTCGTGTAACTCTAAATCACAATTTTCTTTCCCCTTCCCCTCAAAAAAAAAAAAAAAAACTGGCTACACAAATCCCAGCGCTACAATTTCTGCGTCACATGATAAAGGTTTTGAAAACACTTCTTGATCAAGTACAGTGTAGAATTTCTTTTTTTTTTTTTTTTTTTTTCCCCGGATAATCTTTCGCATCTGAAATGTAACACAAGATTGTTCATTACCTAACCTTTTATTATTATCTATCTATACATTAAAAAAGTTTTCCCCCTAGTAACATTTATTCGAGCCAGTGGGAGTAGAGGCAGTGGGGCGGGGCGGGGCAGTTACGTCACTACAAATGCACAGGTAAATTTCATTACTGTCTTCCATTGGAAGACAACTGTCGCTGTAACGTTCACCAAACGCACATGCTTCACTGTCTAATACATTACCACCCCCGGCATCATTTGATGTTCCATTGTAATGTCAGCTCATGAAGGGACCCAATATAGTTTGTGTATTTGTAAATAGTTTAGTATTTTGTAAATATTTTAGTCTTGCTCGTTCGGATGCAACAGTATTTCTCATGCGCTATGGAACCCGAAGCAAAAGACCTTTTCCTAAGTGACCTATGTAAATGCAGGTAAATAATTACATAGTTATATTTATGCCACCTTGAGAATGTGGTGTGGTGAACGGTGGTGTAGCCAATGGGTGAAAAGGGATACGGGTCACGTGGTACAACTGGGTGGGGGAATTTTTGTTTTATTGGGAGAGATTTGCAGTTCCTGATTAGATATCGATCAGTGCTTTTCGAGAGGCGTGTCTTTTACGTAGAAAGATTCGACTTATTCCGTCATACCTCTACACTTTACGTAGAAAAGCGTGTGCGGGGGGTAGGGGGAGATTGACGAGCAAAGCGAGCAGGGGAAAAAGCCCCTGGTTATTATTATTATTTAATTTTTTTTTTTTTTTTTGGATAATCTTTTGCGTCTGAAATATAACATAAGATTGTTCATTACAAGATTGTTAAGTTATTATTATTTATTTTATTTTATTTGTTTTTAAGGTAAACAGGCGAGAGTGCACAATTTTTAAGTGCCAATTCTAAATCTGTAATTGTTTTTGTTTTTGCACATCAGATTTTGGCAAAATAAAAAATGTACCAACTATTAGCAAAATGTGTGTATTTCTAATACATAATACAGTATTAAGAACAAATGGGCTAAGCTTCCAGCAGGTCATTGGAACATTGACTATAAAGAATCGATTGATTCTGAATAACTTCTAGGCAGGACTATACAAAGGGTACTAGGAAAGTTTTGCAATATGATGCAACAATGAATCACAGGAAGCTGCTTGTTGCTGAATGTTGAGACATGTTCATACGTGCATAGTAGCCGCCGCGCCAAGTCGATGGGCTCAGTTATTCATTAGTAGTGAGAGTGTAAAGTGCTTGCGATGGCATTGTGGTCACGAAATGAGATAAGGACAGTTTTGCGGTATAATTTTGTGCGTGGTTTAACCATAGACCAGTGCTTAGAAGAAATGACTCTTGCACTAGATGATGATTGTCCACATCGTACAACAATATTCAGGTGGTATAGAGAATTCCAAAGGGGAAATTTTACTCTGGAGGATTCTGAGAGGCCGGGAAGGCCACGAACGTCAGTTACAGAGGAAAATGTTACTGCTGTAAGGAAAATGCTTGACGAAAACAGGCGAGTGACCTACCAACAGATAGAGGATACTTTGGGCCTAAATGCACCAGCAATTCGTTCGATTCTGCAAGATCATTTGCACGTGAAGAAACTTTGTTCTCTCTGGGTGCCGCATCAACTGACTGAAGAGCAGATGACACGACGTGTGACTTGGTGCCGGGAGATGTTAAAAAAGTTTGATAAGGGACAATCTCGGTATGTGAACAACATCGTGACAGGTGACGAGACTTGGCTGTACTATTACGATCTGCCGACCAAGGCTCAAAACAAAGTTTGGGTCTTTGATGATGACGACACACCCGTAATTGTCAGAAAATCCCGATCTGTAAAGAAGAAAATGATAGCTGTATTTTTCAAATCGAGTGGAATTGTGGAACGTGTCGTTTTGGACACTCAGAAGACAGTCACAGCTAAGTGGTATACTGAACAATGCCTGCCTAAAGTCATTGGATCTATGAAGAACCTGCGGCCAAAGTCAAGAACGGACACCTGGTACTTCCATCACGAAAATGCTCCAGCTCACCGCACCAAAGCCTGCACCGAATATTTGACCACGACAGGACTGAAACTTCTCGAGCACCCTCCCTACAGGCCAGACCTTGCTCCCTGTGACTTTGCACTGTTCCCGCATGTGAAAATGAAGCTAAAAGGGAGGCGGTTTTCCAGTGATGAGGACCTTCTACGGGCTTGGGACAACGAGTGTGCTTTACTCCCTAGTGAAACTTGGCAGAACTGGTTTAAAGATTGGTTTCGGAGGATGGAGAGGTGTATTGAATGTAAAGGAAATTACTTTGAAAAAATTAAATAAACAAAGCTGTATTGCAAAACTTTCCTAGTACCCTTTGTATTAACATTGAAGCCACTGCAACCAGGTGTCAGCTCTCAGGGCCGGCGATGGTGATTATGCGCATTAAGCGTTTTTGCGCTTAATGCACATAATCACCATCAAAGAACTAAGAGGGTCAGTATATTATGTCTGTAATCAGCTCTAAAATACGGTTTAAAAAATGGTTCTACTGAAGACGCTATTAAATTCCTTGTCAATCATTGCAAGACATCTACTGCTAAATACGAAATGGCTATCTTTGTTAACTTTGAGGGCGCCTTTGACTCATTCTGGCGGGAGAGCGCCCTCAGGTCCCTTAGGCTTGTAAAATGTAATAGATTTCTATTCCAGGTGTTAAGATCCTACTTTAGCGAAAGACAGATCAAAATTGTCTCTCACCACCTTGTTTACTCCAGGTTCATTTCCAGAGGATGCCTTCTTTGCTTGGACCTCTCCTCTGGAACGATGTTCTTAGACCAGTTAATGATTAAGGAAAATCCAAATTGTCTTAAGCTTGCATATGTAGATTACCCTGCCATTTGCATTTCAAAAGATCCAGTTTAATATTAGAACAAAAGGGCAAGGACGTATTGGACGAACTGCAGACTTGGGCAAAAGAAAATAAACTAAAAATATCTGAAACAAAGGCAAAATGGATGATTTTTTACCACCATTTGGACTACCGTCGACCTCCAACTGTTAAAATAAACAGCGTTCAGATCCCTTATGTAGCAGAAAATAAATACTTGGAAATAATCATTGATGACAGGCTATCATTTTTACCACGTGAAAAAAATTGGCAGATAAGACTAAGCGTTTTACGGCGAATGTAATAAGACTGACAAGATCTGATTGGGGTTTAAAGCCAAAAACCCTGGCTTTATACTATAAGGCTGTATTTCTCCCTATGTGTCCTATGCGGCCTGAGTGTGGTTTTTGAGTGTTACCCATGTTAAAGTTTGAGCCAAGCTACTATCCTTGCAACGAGTGATAATATTAGCCACACATCGTTGCTGTCGCACTACGTCAATGAATGCTCTACAAGTAATCTCGGGGATGATTCCACCAGATTTATATATAACATACAAAGGTATGCTCTATCATCTCAAGAAAGGAGTATTTACCAAAATTGTGGACATTGAGAGTAATCCTGTTATGGACCTGAAGGAAAAAAAGTTGAATTTTTGGGAAAAGTTTAATGAGATTTGGCAGGCCAGATGGCTGGAAAGTGAGACTGGAAAAACTACAAAGACATTTATTGGAAATGCTATGTTTGCACAAGACAAGAAGAGGGTGGCATGATTCTATCCTTCAGTGACTACTTCCTTCATCATAATTGATCATGCGGCCCTAAATGAAAAACTTCAATTCTGGATTGGTAGCCAGTCCCTTCTGCTTTTATGGAGAAAGAGAAGATTGGCGGTACGTGCTGTTTTATTGTCCAGCCTATCATGAAGAAAGGGCTGATTTATTTAGTTCCTTCCCGAGTGTCAATGAAGGCAATGCTTTTGTTGAGAATGTCGAACAATTTGAAGCTCTACAGAGATTTTCTGATAAAGTATTTAAGAAGAGATTGACTTTTGTGGATAATAGTACCTGACACACAAAATGCCTTAGATCTGAACTGTAGCAATGTTTACTTGTTATTGTGGCCGAGTATATGTATTGTCACGGTCTTTGACCAGCATTTACTCCCTGAGTTGGATGATTTTAAACCTTTGTAAGATCCAGTTAATATTTGCTGAATTATATGGTGGTACTAATTTTTTCTCAATTTTAAAGTATTTATTGTATTTATTTGTATATTAACTAATGATAACATCTTGGATTGGCTGTTGTGCTGGCTCTAGTTGGGGATGTTCCTGCTAAAGACACTTTCTTTTGTCCTGTGCTGGGTGAACTTGTGGCCTAGCAGGGACCTCCGGAGCCGACGCACTTGCTGAATTTAAATAGGTTTTTTTTTTTTTTTTTTTAATTCTGGTGTATATATTATTTATAAAATTTGGGTTAACACGAAATATTAAAACATGGTTCATGGAAGTAAGCTTCTTCCATCTGAATGTATATAGCAGTGTATAGTGTACACCTGTGGGATTATTAAGGTCACGGCTGGTTTTAGGAATTTAATGGGTCGAATTTAAATATATTAATGGTTAAATGTAAGGAGTCCTCATGGTTTTGGGTTAGCCTTTTGAGTTTCTTTGTTGCATAATTAAATCTAATATTTGTTTGTACTTTGATGCGCTGATGTTCCTCCCTTGAAGCTAGGGGTAGGCTTTTCTTGCAACTCTTATATTTGGACAAGTAATGTCATGCATATTTTTTAAACTGGAGTTGTCAATTCGAAAATTGTAGATCTCTTAAAGTACCATTTATAACTGACACAATATAATAGCGTAGCTTAATTTAATTTATTATGATACTCACCTTTTTATAATCTGCATTGATGTTGGAATAGATTGGATGATAATTTTAAATTTAAGTTAGCATGAATAAGTTAGGATTTAAAAACAGAATTAAAATGTGCGCATGGAAGTAGAAGTGCACGTCTTCGTCCTTGGTTGTCAATGTTGAAATTTGAAACGATTTTAGTTATACGGTTGGAAACAGAAGGCCAATATCCATAACAAGTGGCTTTCGTTTTACACGTCTTCAGTTGGCAATGGTAGAATGAGAGTAAACGCGTGTATTTAAGAAGGTTCCCGTGATGCTCTTGGATACACGTGGGAATCTCAGGTGCATGAGATTCCAGACCGGTGCTATGTTATAGGGTAGTTTGGAATTTAATACTTTAATACTTGAAGAGTGGAATGGCGGCGAAACCATTCTATAACTAGGGCTTCATATTGGAAAATTTTAAAACTGGATTTTAATTTGATAATAGGAATGGCTGAATCTACTAAGGGGGTGTGGTTGTGGGATTGAACTTGTGTTGCAAATTCGGTATTGGACTGTCCCGTCCTAAAGCTATTGTAGAGGTAGTAAGCACGTGTGTTTGATGTTTTGGTAGAACCGTATTTTGTGGTGGTGCTACCAATGTAGCAAGCGTTACAGTTATCTTGACATTTTATTAAGTAGATGATATTATTCATGTCACTAATGTGGTAATTTTGTGTATCTTTATATGAGTTGAATAATGAACCTAGTTTATTGTAAGATGAGAATGTAAGGGTGATATCAGTACTTTTGAATAAACGGCGGAATTGGTTGGCAAAATTACTATGGTAAGGGAGGATAATACGTGGATTATTATTGGACATGCGTTTGGGTGGGTTATTGATATTATTTTGGACTGTGATAATTGTTTGTTTGATTAATTGAATAGGATATTTCCTAGATATGAATTTACTTGTAAGATATTGTAGTTCATTATTAAGGTCATAATGTGTGGAACTGTATTTTATAGCATTGTAAATTTGATTATAAAGGACTGCTTTTTTTGTGTTGAGGGGGTGATGTGATTCAAAGTGTAAGTATTTGCCCGTGTGAGTATTTTTTTTGAAAATTCTTGTTCCTAGTTTTGTATCGCTTCTGTATATAGTGAGGTTTAGGAAATTAATTTGTCCCTTTTCTTCCAATTCCAGGGTATATTTTAATCTATTATGCATGGAATTAAATTTAATGAAAAGATCATTTATTGTGGATTTGTGCCCTATTAAGAGGATATCGTCAGCGTATCGTATAATAATTTAATATCAGGGGGTTTGGTATGGTTGTAATATATGATTTTCTACGGAGGCTAGGTAAATTTCAGATGGGGGGACTGAGATTCCTAATCCCATAGGTAGGCCGTAGGTTTGCTGGTAAATCTGATTAAGAAATCGGAAGTATCTGGCATCTAATAGAAAGGTTGTGAGCTCTAGTATGCTATTAATTGAAAGGGAAGTGCGATTCGATAAGGTTTTGTCGTTTGTTAAGAAATTACGTAAGTTTTGTAATGTGGACGGCAAATGTACATTAGTGTACAATTAGTATAATAATAAGAGGAGTTTACCTCAATATAGTGCGTAGAACACTTCCGTATGATACACTCCAGAAATTAAAACTGAAAAAACGAAAAAATCGACAACTTACCGGTACATTAGAGTAAAATATAAATAATTAAATAATCAATTTAACACAATTAAAATCAATTTAAAACAATTAAAAATCAAATTAACGCAATTAAAAGAATCTAACGAAAATATTCGAAACGATTTTCCTTCCTGAAGCTCACAACGCTTTTCGACCGTATGTCGTGATCACAGGAATGAAAATTACCGAATCGGGTTAAACCTGATACAGTACTTAAATAGAGATTATTTGTCTTCGCGCATGCGCGTAAAGGTCCACGCATCGGAGATCAAATATGGCCGCCGAACATTAACAGAATTCTGGTGTAATTTAATTGCAACGGTTTCTGCAATTAATAGTCGCGTATAATTACGTTGAACGTTAAGTATTTTGGCCTCGTTAAATAAAAAAGTATGTTTTTCGTTAATGGCATGAAAGGCTAATTCTGACGCTGCTGAACGAGAAGCACGAACTGAGGCTTTATGTTGATTTACACGAATATTAAGAGAAAATCGGGTCGAACCTTGACAGGACAAGTCGCAATCACCGCAAGAAATGTTGTATACCAGATCATTAATTTGTGTTGCGAACGCTGAAAGAACCGAGCGATTGTTCAGTATAGTGTGTAACTTCCGTATTGGTCTAGCTACAATTTTAAATTCGGTATCTTTAAAGAATCTGTTAAGCTGTTTGTGCCACTGTTCAACATATGGGACAGAAATAAAGTATTTTTTGATATTACTATTGTTGATTGGTGTAGTATTTTGTATCCTATCCTTAGCCTTGTACCCTAATTCGGTTTATTGTGGTAATGGAATAACCCCTGTTTAAGAATCTACTAGTTAATATTTGTATTTCTGAGTCCAAAGCAGAATCCGTAATTGAATATTTATAGGCATTAAGGAATTGATTAAAGATAATCGATCTTTTGTAGGTGAACGGATGATAGCTTTATAATGTAGAAGCATACCGGTGTTTGTAGGTCCCGGGTAAGTGTGAAATTTAGAAAGTTTAATGACTTTGTATCCGTGTATTTATGATCCTCCCTTTCCAATGTAAATTTTAGTGTACAATGTACAATTTGGAAAATTAAATGCACTAGGCATAATCCTTATGGGTTTTGATAATTAACTATATAATATCGGTGTAAATACACCAATATTACAAACACACGTATATAGACAATGTACAATGTACTTTAGTGTACAATGAGACTACATCAAAAGATGCTAAGATGTCATCATTGGTTATTGTGATAGAATTTATTTTTTCAAAGGTTTGGGAGGTATTGTTTACTTTAAATTTCGAAAATCTGGTGAGGGGGAGATAATTTTGACCAGGAAGGAAGATAAATTAGTGAAAGCTGATTTGCTGAAGGATATTATGGGTCTTAGTGGGTGATTGAGTTTATGGAGTTTGGTAATACCAAACATATGCGGTAGAATATCTACGGATACCAATGTGTTGAAGGGTGTATAAATTAATTTCATTGGTGGATCTTAATTTCCTTAAAATGATGTCAAGCTTATTTTTATGTTTGGAAATAGTATATTACTTTAAGACAACTGGAGTTGTCTTAAAAAATATATTTATATTTTTATTTTATTATTATTATTATTATTTATTATTATTATTTTTTTTTTGAGATTATGTTAGTTTCAGTTTAAATACGTATATCTTAAGCTATTTCAAACAGAGACCGGGATGTCTTGGCCTCTCCTGGGTTCTGGGGATGATATTGTTGTTTAATCTAATAATGTATAGGACTCGCTTGCTATTGATAGATATGTATTACTGTGTAGAGATGTTAGAACATCTCTACACAGTAGAGATGTTCTAACAGAGATGTTAGAACATCTCTACACAATTAATTATTTTATTTTATTTTTTAGAATTATTTTATTATTATTTTTTTTTATTCTGCAGGTTGCGCAGCTTGTGTAGTAATTGCATCCATTGGTATTGTACCACCTCTGATGGATGCATCCACTTGTGCACTTGATATTAAAATCAGGGCCGGCTACGTTTAGGAACAAGCGCCAGCCGCTCCCTGGTGGCGTACAGGCCTGAAACAACATAACCTGAACAAATACTTATACAATACACACGTATAAACAACATAATCAGGCCTTTTGTCAGAATACTGTACTGTTTTCACTACAGATTTGCAAGGTGGAGCATGACTTACGTCTTAAGTGCCACCAAAACAAGAATTTATGCATACATACATAGTTCTATTTACATATTTGTTCTGCGTTGTGACAGTTTTATCGCACAGTATTAGGGGGTAAAACTAATATGTGATGCCAATTCAACAAATTATTAATAATGTGAATATAAAAAAATATATATATGCTAAATATCTAATTTCTGTCCATATAAATTTTTATGTAACTGAATAGCCTAATGCAAAAGTGATCTTGTTAACCTCCAATATGTATGCCAGTTCCCATGTATATGTCAACGTATTTAATATCTTTGATATTTCTTATATCTTGAGAATGTATAAAATTGTATGTTTAAATAAATAAATGAGTAATGAATGAATGTAATAGTGCGTATTCCTCAGTTGGTTTGCCTGTGTTCTGGAGGTAAAAACCCGAAATTTCAAGAGATAAAACAATGAAATCCTTGCCAGAGACCGAAAAACTCGAGCACGTTGTGATTAAAAAGCCTATAAAAGTTCTGCCGAAACTGGATTCGAACACAGGCGTTTTCTTCACTGTATGGAAAGACGGTGATCCTAATCAACTTTGCAAACCGCGAAAGCAACACATGCCGAAAATAAGAAGTATTTCCGGGACCTTTTCATGAGGGGGCGCATTTTCTTGTTTGCATCCAGACTGGATACAGTCGTGCTTATAGTGGAATTTTTTAATTATTTTTTATTTTGAGCGAGTTTTTATACACTTTAGTTCAGAAAAATAGTATTTCATGAAAACAGTGATAAAACGACGTCCGTCCCCAAAACCTTTGGGGAGGGGGGTCCACTGGAACAATTCCAGAAAAATGTGACGTCTGATCATCCTGTATTAGGTGTATTAAAAAATGTGTATTAAGCAAACAACTTCAAAATTAAAAAAAAATCTTTTTCTTTTCGTAAGGTCAAATTTTCAGTAAGAAAACATTATCATCCAAAAATAAATTATAGAATAGTATTTTTTTCCCTTTTGTTTTTAATTCTGTATATTCTGTAGAATGGAATCAAAGAAGTTTATTCTGTTTACCCTGCATGAGTGGAGAATAATTTCTTTTAACGTGTGTTTTGAATTTCATAAACAATTAAAACTTGTTAATGAGGAGTGAACTACTTAAAAGTTCTTTGATCTGTATAAATTTTTTGAATGTATATTGTGCAGTATTCTGTTGTTTATTTATTATTATTCTCCTCTTTGTTCTCTTGATGGGTTTTTTCCGCTCCCCTACGGGTACTGGTACCAGATGCAAGGGGTGATTGGTATGTCCGATTATTATTATTGGGCGAGGAGCTCTCTGACTATCCTACAGGTGTTCAAGATCTCGGCTTTCTAGAGTTTCATATAAGAGTTCTCTGTGAGGCCTATTTTGCTAGGTTCTTATGAAAGCTCATTGGCACCATGCTGGTGGATGACACAATGATTGGGATGGTCATTACTTGTTCCATATGCCATATTTCTTAGACTTCCCGTAGTCTCCGTCGCTCCATAAAAACTGAAATCAAATCAAATATCAAAATCTTAGACTTCCTGACATAGGTCTATGTACTTCCCGAATTATTATTACTACTACCTCTTTCTTCTCCAAATAGGTTTTTTCCCCACCCTGCGATGAGTACTGGCACGAGGAACGTGCTGTGGTTATTATTATTGGTCGAGGAACTCTGTATCTTACAGCTGTTCAGGGTCATAGCTTTCTGGAGTTCCAAGTAAGTGTTGTTTACTACCTGATTGACTGTTATGTCGATCAGGTAGTAGCTTGGTTTGGTTTAGATTTTTATTGGCGCATTAGCAACTAATGCGCATTATGTTGATCAGGTAGTAGCCGTTTCCTTCTTGTTGAGAGTTATGTTTTGTCTGTTATTATGGCTTGGTGCCATTATAGTTTGTGAGTAGGGGTCTCTAGTAAGGGCCTCTGCTTCGAACTTGTAGTACAGTGTGCCTTCTTTGACAATTGGTATTTTTGCGCTAGCTTCTGGTGTATTATCTTGGTTACCTGGGCAATGAGTGTACGTCTGGGTGATAGCCGTGCATCCCATTGTGATGTGCTGGATTGTTTCTAGGACCGAGCAGCATTGTTGATATCGGTCACCCCTCACTCAGGGGTCCTTGGTGAGGTATTCCCTGTAGACCTGGTCTTGGATGGCAAGCATGAATATTTCGGTCTCGGGGAAGAGCCTCCTGCTAATGAGATATACTTTCGAAGCACTCTTATTGATGTAGACCTGGAGGTCATTGTATTGTCTACAATGGAGTGCCTTCACCCATTTTTCTGTCTTTGTTCCTTCTGTCTGTGTGAGTGGGGTCTCCTTGTTGAGGTTGATTGGTGTATGTGCCGATTTGTTTTCTTCCTTAGGGTTTGGTGTATTGGCTCTGTGTTTTTCTGGAAATAATCCCTGAAATTTTTAATTGCTTTCTTCTGTTCATGGAGGTCTGTCAAACCTCTCCAGGCTATATAATCAGTTTCTCGACGGACGACATTGGAGGGTGATGTTAGTTGCTCTTGGTCATCAGTATTGCTGGTTGATCTCATAATCTCACAACAGTTCATTGTGTTGGTCCAGTCTATGGTTCCAAAGGAGTATGTTAGTACTGGGCCTGTGTAGGTGTTTATGGGTTTGATGATGATGTTCCAGCCATTCAGATTTTATATTAGCAAGCTATCTCCTTGTGTTCTAGTTGCTGAGCCCACATCATCCCCAGATATTTGTAGGTCTCTCCCTCTTTCTTGGCTGGTAGTTTCGGCTGACTGGATTTCTCTGATGCAGTCTATGGGTCTTTCCTTTGTCTAGGCCAAATTGCGTCCTGGTTGCTATTATTATTACTGTTGTGGAGCTCTCTGATTATGCTACAGGCGTTCAGGATGGCGGGTTTCTGGAGTTTCATATAAGCATTCTCTTATTATTATTTCTGATGTTTTTTTTCTCTTTATTATCCTTTGTTAACTCAACTTGGTGTAAACAGTTTTCTGAAATCTCCTCCTCCTTGTTATTTTTGTCATGTATTTTTTATTTTTTTATTTTTAAACCCTTCTTTATATTTTCGTTTGAACTTTTATTCAGTACCTATTTGAGTTGTATGTTGCATTAACTACGCTTGTTAATGAAATTATGGCTTCCCTATCAAGTTATTAATGAGGCACATGGAAATACAAAAAAAAAAAATTCTGATTATTTTATTAGAGTCACTAAGAATTTCTTCTATATACCCATTTATGTAATTTTTCTGTAAATTGTGTGTTCACTGGTCGATTTGCCTATTTTTCTGGACGGGGAAAAAAACCACAGTTTCTGGGGGTAAAAAACCTTGCTATCTACGCCTGAGACCGACTAACTCAGCCACGGAGTGAAAAAAGTACACTAAAGTCTCTTGCGTCATCGACGGGATTCGACCCCGAGCCTTTTCCCCTCGGTGTGGGGAGGACGATGACGATACCACTGTGCTACCGAGCAGACACATGGAAATACACTATTATTTTTAGGCCACCCGGATAATGAAATTCATCTGCCGTGCTGTGTGTCTTATGTCTGTTAATTGCGTGTGTTCTCTGGTCGATTTGTCTGTTTTGCTGGTCACATGGAAATAATACAGTACTCTTGGACGTTAATATCTACACTCATTACTGGTTGATTGTAACTTGGCCACGAACCCAGCGCGTATGTAGACTTTTTAGCGCCAAGATACAAAACAAGAAAATATAGCTGCTCCCTACTAACTGAAGAGGTTCCATTGAGCGTTATCCACTAGCCTCAGTAAGGCTGAGGGCCTGCAAAAAAATTTTTTTGCAATGTTTTTATTATTATTAAAATAATGAATGCACAGTAAGTGGACGATTAGACCTTTCCTTTGCATCTACATCAGAACAAGTATTTTAAATTGCCTTCGTGAGATTAATATTCCCCTCGGAGCTTCTGATAGTTGATGAAACATGCTCGAAAATTTCGCGAGTGTTCCGAACTGTTTGACAACTATTAACGATCTTTTCTCGGAGAACCTGCCATTACGAGCAAGGGTATCGTAATGTTGAGGCAGCCTTGAGGTGTTCCGATAAGAAGAAATGCAGTGATTTAAATCGGAAGAGCATGCAGCCGTGTAGTTATCCCACCTCTACCAAGCTAGGATACTTATTGAGAAATTCTCGAGCAGTGAGGCTAAAATGTACTGGAGCCCCATCATGCATGAACCACATTTAACGGATTTTTCTAATTGAACTTATTACAGCCTTGGAGATAGTTCTTCCAAGAAATATGAGCAATTTTGGCCATTGAGTAAGCCACAGAAAAAAATGACCAGTCAAGTAACTACCAATAATACCGCCCGCCCTCGTGGATAACACAGTTGGTAGAATCGCCGCCCTCCCCACGCCTGGTGGAAAAGACCTGAATTCGAATCCCTTCGATTACTTGAGGAATTTTTATATATGCTTTTTTCACAACGAGACTGAGTTAGTCAGTTTCAGGCGAGGGTAGCACGGTTTTTCTCCCGGAAACTCAGGTTTCTTGTCCAGCAAAACAGAAAATCGACCACAATTTACAGACAGTATATACGAAGCAATATGGCCTTAGTCGCCGATGGTCCTAAAACCGTACAACAACAACAAGAAGTAATAATACCAGCTCAAATGGTCAATGAACCTGGTGCCGAGACCGGATGGTAGCTGGAGGATTTTCCCATTGGTGATTATTGTAAAAATTCATAGTGACATATCTTGAGAATTAAGATTCATCTGGGGGGGGGTCAGGAAATGACCACCGCATATCCCCTGAGCAATATGGCCTTAGTTGCTAATGCTCCCAATAACAACAGCGCAACGTCTAGGATCCTCCTCGATCGTGTTTTCCAGCAGTTCTCTTAAAGCAGTTGTTCGAGAAGTTCTGGTTTTTTTTTCGCATCCAGTGGTAACAGACGAAAGGGATCTTTTCTCTCGAAAATGTCGTTTGATGACCAAAAGTATCATTGGCTCGATATCATTGTTGCAGAAAAGTTTCCCTGTAGAGACTTTGAACTTTACTACTGTTCCCGTTCCCCTTTCTATAAATGAATGTCTGCCATTTCAGCTTTACAGTACCGATTATTCGGTCAAGGTAAAAAATAACAATTGGATGAAATTAACAACAGTAATGCTGATTCATTTTGGGATAACCAATAAACAGCAACCGTTGTCGCTTTAGGAACAGCTGCCTCGCCCAAAAGAAGTAGATGGATTCATTCCAAAATTTGCATGCATGTACAGATGTGTAAATTAACCAAATCTACCTATCATTTGTTTGCATTTGTTGACAGATGTTATTTTATTCTGTGTAAAAAAGAAAACAGGCATTAATTGGAAAGGGAAGCGTTTCTGGACATGTGTCCATATGAACTTATTTCTATCCATGTCTCAGTTAGCATACGCTCCCAAAGTTTGGCAAGATCTTTCAAAAACATTATGAATAGCAAGGAAAGGCACGCAGTGATGTCATGTCTTTTTTTACCTTTTTTTTTTTTAACGTGTAAGAAATTAACACAATAGGTGAACTTTTAGTGATTTTTTTTCATTGCCAAAAAAAAAAAAAAAAAAAAAATTCGTATGAGCTGTTGCGGCCTGTTACATACCGTTTTGTTCTCCGAGAGGGGGGGGGGGAAGATAATTTTGATTATTCATCTAACCATAGAAATCGATACGTTCATAAAAATACAGTCACCGAATTACTTATGAAACAGTGCTTAGACTATTTAAGGACCTTATTCCGGCTCTGCATCGACACCAGTGGCGTATCCAGGTATCACGTAAGGAGGAGGGACATGACGACCAGGTTTTTGAGTTTTTTTTCCCCTTTAAGTTCTAATTTTTGGTTAAAGAAGGGGAATATGTTCCCTCTGCTCACCCCTGATTAGCACTATTCATTTTGTAGCTCTTGAAAGATGTACTCTGGATATGACATTATAATTAATGTATATCTGCATTAACGACACCATGTACTTTAGTTCCAATTTAAATTTTTAATGGTTCGACTTTTTTTTTAATGGACTTATGGGCCATCGTAGCCAAGTGGTCAGTGCGAGGGGTATAAGTACATTGCCTTGAGTGACCGGGGTTCAATCCCGTGATTGCTGAATACGGTGCTGTTTGTTGTATTCTCTGTCTTATGAACTCCTGACCCCGCGATCGTCCCGGAGTATAAACAGAAAATTTATTTATAGAGCACTTGAGGGCTATAAGCCCCAGATTGCAAAATAGTTAACTGACGTGTAAGTTAGTGCAAGTGCATCATTTCTACACGCAGCCAGCTTACTAAGTCAGGGCCGTTTTAAGAACTCTCGGGTCCCCCAGCAAATTTCCAAATTTCCAAAATTCCCTATTCAGTTTAAATGTTTTTTTAATTTTTTTTTTTTTTTTTTTTTTTGTGTCTCTCTTAGTCGCATTCCTAACCCTATGTATTAAAAGAGCTACTGGACACTGTGCTCCATCATCAGGTTAAGGTGGAAACCCGTTGATGAGTTTTTTTCTTGTCTTTCTTTTTTAATTTTTTTCCTTTTTTAAATTTTAAATTTATTTTTATATTTTTTGAAATCTTTAATTCGTATGAAATTTGTTCGAAATATGAAGAAAATACCTATGAACAACTTCAAGAAAAGTTTTTTTTTACAGAAATTATAAAAGTGGTTTTCGATATTTCAAAGTGGCAAACTCCTGGATAACATCATTAAAATCGATGTTTTGTAAAAGCCTATTCTCTATTGCCATTAAACTTAAATGATTTAAACGCGACTGGTTCATATTATTTCTATATTCATTCTTTATAAATTTTAATTTTGAAAATGAACGTTCACCGTCTGCGTTTGTCACCATCATGCTCAAAAAAATTCTCATTGCAATTTCAATATTTGGAAATACATTGAAAATATTTTCTCGTTACATATGAGTGTACAATTTTTGAATACTTATACTTTCCTCTTTCTCAATTTTATCTCCAGAGTTGTTTTTTTTTTTTTTTGTCAATCAAATCTAAAGTTATGTAAGATTTGAAATATCAATGCTGATAAGACAAAGGCCCTTTCCTCAAAGCAGTGCGTAACACACGCTTCTTGATTAGACTGGGTTTCGATCCCGTCACCACCAAATACGGAGGATGCGGAAAGGTCAGGGAATGACCACCGCAATGCTCCTAAAAACCAAATAACAAAGCAAACATCTTTTGCTCTCTTTTCATAATTTTCAAATAAATCTCTTTTCCCATTTATGTATAATGTCAATGATTTAATTTATTTAACAGTCACTGATAGTTGATATTCTCTTTTTTGTAAATTTACGAATTTAAAGAAAGCCAAAAACATTATTCTATATCATTATGTTCAGTGTTTGCGATGTTTTCGACGCAACGTAACATATGGGACAGAGGGTCTTTTAAAAAATATATATTTAAGATCAACAAGTGAGACCCCCAGTAGGCCGAACCCCTGGCGTCCGCCGGGTGCGCTGGGTGCGCGTTAAAACGGCCCAGTACTAAGTAACTAGGAATTGGCATCATCTCAAAATTGTACATATCAAAATTTATTTAATACATATCCTCGTGGGTAGCACAGTCGGTAGATTTGCCGTCCTCCATACACTGGGTGGAAAATACTTGAGTTCCGAGTCCCGTCGATGACGAGAGGAATTTTATGGGGCTTTTTCACAACGTGACTGAGTTAGTTGGTGTCAAACGAGGTGGCACGGTTTTCCCTCTCGGAAACTCAGGTTTTTCGTCCAGCAAATAGAAAATCGACCACAGAATACACGCAATTTACAGGCAATATACACGGAGTATATTGGCCTTAGTCGCTGATGCGCCTAAAACCAAACAACAACTAGTAATACATTGAAGTGTGGGAGCTCTGTATGATCACAGTACTACTTACACTTTTAAAGGTATGAGGCAGAAAAAATAAAAATAATAATCTTGTTTATACAACGGCACGATCACCACCACGTAAGTGGAGTTTACAATAAATCAATCAATACAAATGTCAATCGTATTTAGCAGTCACGAGCTTGACTGGTCCACTCAAAGAGCGTGTGCACTTCACTGGCGCTCCTGACCACTCGGCTGCGTCAGGCCTTAAAAAAAAAAAAAAAATGGGTAACAGGATAAGTTCTTGTTTATACTCCGGCACGACCACCATGTCAGTAAACTTTACAATAAATCAATCAATACAAATTTTAATCGTATTTAGTAGCCAGGCCTGAACCCGGTTCCACTCAAAAAGCGTGTGCTATTGCACTCGCGCTATTGACCACTCGGCTACGTCAATCACTTTGGGCCTTTGCAGTTTTGGATGTTGGATGTTTTAGATTTAAGTTTAGCTGGGGCCTCCAATTTAGTTGGCGGGGGGGGGGTTAATCAGTGCGTCATGCGCATATTTATAAGTACGATACTGCGTATGACGTTGGCGTTGATAAATGCTTTGTTATAAATTAGAAAAAAAAAACATTAGAGGGAATGGACAGGTGATGTACATGTGTTTTTTTATGTTATTTTTATTTAATAACCAATGTTATATAACCAGTGCTAGATAACCTTGTTATATAGCATTGGTTATATAGCATAGTTATATAGCATATATATAACCTTGTTTCATTGCATCATTTACTAATACTAATGATATTAATTTTTGTTATTGGTGCACTTCTTGCTGTTTACACCTTTCATATCGGAATTAAACTCTCGCAGAGAAAAGTTATTCCGAAATAAAATGAAAGAGAGAGAAGGAACTTTTTTTGCGATTACAGACAAGGGCATTTAGTCACCTGATCAGGCGCTTATATGACAGAATGCTTGTCGTGTTTATCATTGGTCAGACAGCAAACCAGACAGACAAGCGAGAGTGCAAGACTTGAGACCCAATAGGAGGCTGCCGGGCGGCTGTAGGGTCACGCTTACTGGAGAGGCTTTCCACACCATAATTAATGCACAAACCCAGCCTGTATGGGAGAGAAATGGTTTTCTCCGCAGCCAAAGATCGCCTTTAGTGATGGGTAATGGCTGTTGTCATGACAACAGACCGAGCGAAGTTGTGATTCACTTCGGTATTGGCTCTCCCATCCGCAAGTGCAATTTTTAGTTTCGCCTCGCTCTTCACGCACTTGCCTTCGGCCATTACTCTCGTGTTACCTAATAACCATGTTGACGGCAGTTCACTCGGAAGTGCAACCATATTTATCAAAATCGGCGAATAAGGGCTGCAGCTAACGGGCAAAATATTTTTTGTGATACTGTATTGCTTCCGGATGGGGGGGGGGAAGTCGTCAAATAATAAAATTTGCGAATGAACTTGTCATTCATTGAAACAAAAGTAACTATATTTGTTAAAAGTAATACTTGTCTTTATGGAAAACGTAACTGTAGGGGCAGGAGAAAGAGTAAAGATGCATTTTTATATTTGAGTTGGACAGTATAGTAACTAATGGGTATTGGTTTGGATACAACTGTATTAGTTGTATGCATTAAAATCAGAACACTTTTAAACTAAAATCTCTTCAAACCGTTTTATTAAAGTTAAAAAAAAATCATATAAGGTTTTAAATAACATTTTAAATTCATCTTTTTGTATTTTTTCTAATGAAGTTTTTTTCAGCAAACCGTCATTCTGAATCAAGTTTCAGAAGTGAAAATAGGAATAAAGTAGGACAGATTTATCAAAGCAAAACATAAATAAATAAATAAAAATCATACAAGGTTTACTTCTTATAAAAATATCTTTTCAGTTATATCATTAAATAACATTTTAAACCCAAAGACTTGTTTTTCATGTTATACTGAGCAGATAGTTTGCTGCCTGATGAGAGATATGATTAAGGGATGTCATATTTATATCTTGGTGGGAAAGGGGTCTGAAAAATTTTGGGCCTTTTACACATTACATGGAAACACTTCATTTTTTGTGGCTACTTTCCAAAAGAATGATTAATGTTGGCAGATTTATAGTTTGTCCATAAACTGTAAATCTGCCAACAGTCAAGTTAGGGTGTTTGATTTCAGCTTACAAGGTATTTTGATTTGGCCATTGGTTCTGCCAGCTATACATTGAGTAAATATCTAAAACTTCCATGATTGCAGAGTTAGTATAAATTAATTTTTGCACTCAAAAACTTTGTTAACTGCCAATGCTAGACATTGCTTTTGCTTGCCAACTGGAAAGTTAGTCACCATATTCCAAATTTTGATCAATGGCCCAAGATAATATCTGCATTAATGGTTAACTTTTTTGCATCCTTGTTTGGCTGAAAAGAAGAATCAAAACGAGTGAATGCATTTTTTATGTTATATAAACTAGTTATACTAGAGTAGATATAAACTAACTGTAACTATATCTAGTTTACAGTAATTTCTACTAATTATAGTTCATTGATATAAATGTTAGATATTGATTATTACTTAAGCAACTCAGTTTAGTATTATAACACTGAAAGCCAAGCCTATACATTTTTCTGTCTGTTGGTAGATATGAATGGGGCACATATTATATATACAATAGACTCCATATGGGACCGAACCTCAGGCCGTATAAACAAATGGCTAGTTAATCTGAAAACACATGCAAAATACCATTTATAGGTTGTAAATTGAATAAAAAATATATATATACAGTATGTTTTATATAAATGTTTATTAAACATTTACTTAGATAAAAAAAATCGGTAATCTTCATTTGTCTTTTTGATTCAATTTGTTTTTTTGAAGCAAAATCATGGCACTTTTTCATAAGAATGATATCAATGGCAGATGAATTATCTTGCTGTTTGATATATTTTATCACAGTTTCAGGTGCTTTCTTTCCTTCCGAATGACTTATTCTTTTGTCATTTTTATTAATAGCTTCTGGGTTCTCTGGTTTTTCATCTTCTGCCATTTCTCCTTGACTAACTGCTTCGATGATTTCATTCTCTGTTAACATTTCATTCTCTAGAATGTTATCGCCTACAAGCCGTTTATCGACGTCTCTTTCTTCCAGGTCTTTGAACTCTGATAATTGTTTTGAATCGTTAAGCAGCAATGTTGTCGTGGTTTGTCAGATCCTCAGCTGTGTGCTGAGGATCTGACAAATTCTTTGTCCAGATCACAGGTTGCAGTTAATTTTTCGACATCCGGCCATAGTTTTCTCCATGACCTCACAAACGTTAATGATGGCATTTCCTCAAAAGCAGATGCCAACATATAAATTACATCCTTGATCTTAATTTTCTTAAGGCCCTCAGTGAGTTCTGTTTCTTCATTGGTAGTTTTCTCAAGAATTTCTGAAAGAAGTTTTTCTGTAATGCCTTTAAGACTAACTATCACACCTTGATCCATAGGTTGCGCCAAAGATGTAACGCCAGGTGGTAAAAAAACCACCCTGATGTCATCAGAAGATAGGTCGATGGGATGCATTGTCAAGGACAAGAACAGCCTTGAGCGGTAATTTCAAATTCGTCAAATGTGCCTTAACTTTTAGAATGAATTCAGTTGAAAACCTTTCTTCAAATAGAAAAGAATCCATCCAAGTTGGCTTCTGGGCTTTGTAGTAAACTGATAGAGCATTGAAATTTACATTTTTAAATGCCCTTGGTTTGACTGGCTTTCCTACAATGAAAAGGGACAGTTTGTGACTCCCAGCAGCATTTGCACAAAGGGCCACAGTGATTCTCTGTTTATTCATTTTGAAACCAGTAGTGAATGTTTCTTGTGGTGCTGCTGCTGCTATCATTTTTGTCAGAAGCTTAAAATTTATGCCTGTTTCATTAAAATTGTAGACTTGTTCAGGAGTAAGATTTTCCTTCTGTATAATGTCTAAAAATTTTTGGGAAAATTCACTTGCAGCATTTTGATCCGCTGACAATTTCTTGCTGCAAACACCTAGATAATGAATTCTGTTGTGCTTTTTCCATCGTGAAAGCCATCCCTCGCTGGCTAAGAATTATTCTTTTCTTTTGATTTTCTTGTGCAAGTGTACTGCCTTTTCCTTCAAAACTGGCCCTCTAAGAGGTGTTTCTCTTTGTCGTTCTTGCATGAACCATATTCATAATGCATCATCAATGACTTCATTTTTTGGCTTCTTCATAGTGCATCTGTCTGAGAGCACTTTTTCTGATTCTATTTGCATACTGAAGTCTTGAAGGGATTTCCAGTTTCTCTGCCAATCATTCACCATACTTTTTCTGACACCCAGTTTGTTACATATCCGTTTTACAGATTCTCCATTATCAATATGTTCCAGCGCTTTTAGTTTTGTTTCAATAGTTAAGACATTCCGTTTATGCTTGTTCGAGCCTGTCAAATCAAGTTAACATAATTTAAAAAACAAAAATTAACAATGAAAATATGTACACACGGAGTGACTACGATCCAAACGTCACAGATAGCAAAGACTAACTGAAGTGAAAAAATTTATAGGATCAATAGACAATTCTGTATGATCCAGCAAAGTTTTAATAATAAATGATAAATGACATGTAGCTTTCACGGTTAAATGAACCCCTTCTTCAGCAAAATTCTAACGCGATAAAGACGTTAGAGATAAATTTAACAGATACAGAGTTGTGCGTGCATGAGATTAAACATTCAACTACTAGGATGCTGCTCATTACACAGACGTGTGTGGATTTGCTGCCAGCATTTATCCAGTTTCAAGATAGTTGCCTCTAAGATAGGGTGTAGCCTTGTGCTCTTGCAGCGATTCATAGTTCTTGAATTGCATGAGATGTTAAGCAACTCTAGCCAGAGGCGGAGGCGAAAGTGTCGAGATTGGTCTACTGGATCATACAGAATTTGTTTATTTATCTACTATGGAATCTAGTACAACAGGCCCATTTATCTACACAGTTATAGGATCGTTACAGTGCACTGTACTCATTCCCAGAATCTTTTAATTTTGTTTTCCTGCTGGGCTCATGACACCAGAAAGCTGATTCGCAGAAAAATCTTTACAAAAATATGGCTGGTTAAAAAGAGACTGGATAAGAGAGAGAGTCTGCTGTAAGTAAACTTCAAACACTGTATGCCATTTGGATGTGGTGCTTTGAGGCCTCTACCCCACCTATTGTCTACTCTTGGAAACAACATCAAAATAACATCACAGTTTTTGCATACTGCTCACTAATTATTGCACCAATAACCAGCAGAAAATACCTTCTCTTTGTTTTCCATGATAGTGTAGTAATTTTGTCACTTGTCATTCATGTGGACAGGTCTGGGTTCATTCTGCCATGGACTAGAGGAATTTCTGAAGAACTTTTCTGTTCAGACTATAGTTAGCTGGTCTCAGGCTGCATGAAACACCATTGTACAGACATAATACACAGTAGTGCAATATGGTTAAAGTTACTGATGTGCCTAAATTCCAAAGTAACCACCACCACAACCAACAACAACACTCAGTCATAATAACATAGAGAATGAAATATGCTTTTGTGTAATGAAGGTGGAGACTGCAGTAGAACAATTTCATTACAGCACATCATTATGATTGCAAACACTCTAATATTTCATGGTTCTACAAAGAAAATTTATATACAGTTTGGAGGAACTGAAAAGCTGGACATTGTCAAATTTATTGAGGTTGGCTGTGGTCCAAGGGTAACATATGTAGACAGTGCTGTGCACACATTGTGAGATTGGGCTCGCATCAAAAAAGTTAAGCATTTTTTTAGATGTTGTGTTGGTAAATCAGCAACAATAAAACACAGTGAATTGATGCAATCAACTCTTCTGGCCTGAGTACTTAAAAAGATTTGTTTATTTATTTTTAAAATGCCTGCTGGACAGAGGGCATGATCCAAAAAAGAGAGGATTTGTCCTCCTTTTATTGGTTATCTGGTAACTCTAATCCAATCAGTAGGACAAAATTTTATTAAAAATAAATACAATTAATTAACTTGTAACCAGAGTTCCCTCTAAGCTGCACACCTGGATACCCATACAGTGATTTTGAAAGTGCCATTCACTAAATATTCTGAACATGCACTACATTCTAGTTTGTTTGGAAGCCCGGGACTTCCAAACAAACTTCTCCCAGCCTTCTAGGGACTCCTTCCCAGGAAGTTTAATATATTTCTGTTACTGGAATACAAATTATGTTTTACACCTGAAGGAACTGTATGTACAGGAAAACTTAGTAGAACTACAACACATACAATTCACAGAAATTTTTGGGGGAAAATGTACCTCCTAACCCTTACTGATAAGTGATTGCATCTTCTTACTGATTCAAAGGATGTATGGGAGACATATATGGATTATTTACCGAATGTTTATAAAATTTGTTAACACTGTTGAACGATTTTAATAAAACTAATTTTATAGTTGTAAAGCTGTTTAATAACTATTAAACTTATAGTGTTTAATAGTTATAAGTTGCTTATTTTTTCTAATTCACATGTAAAAATTGCACATAATTATTATAATTAATGATTATAATCATTAACTATTTTTGTGTGGTGACCAGCCATGCAACAGCATAAGGTAAGCATGCAAAGCAATATTCATTCTGTGCACCAAGGAAAAAATTCGAGGGAACTATGCTCATAACTAATCACATGAAGAATTGTTATTCCTCTAGACACAGGGATCTAAGATCCCACACATATGTAATTTTAAAAATCAGCAAGAAGTAATTCAAAATTGTTCCCTTTTTGATGCTACCTTTATTTTATATTATCAGTGCATCTGTGAAAAATCCATTTTTTATATGAAAAATGTATCATTTTAATTGATTTATTTTTTTGAAAATAAAACCCCTTCTGCTGCCTGTACGGCAAGTGAAATGTAAATTGAAAAACCTGTGTACTTCAATAATTGTACAGCTGACATCAAATGACATGGCTGCCCAGAGTAGGTAACAGTTAAAGCTGCATGTACTTTAACCATTGGACACTAGCTTAGACACCTGTGTCATAAAGTCAGAAAGTGTAACTATTTGAGGTATTGCTATCTATCATGAAGTCAGAATTCTTCAATAACTGGATGCAAGGGATACCACTCAACATGTGCATATAATTAGGCTAAACTCGATCCTGCATATTTTCCTATTTTGCAATAAATAACAGAGATTTGAATATTCAGTGGAGAAATCAATTGTTGACAGCTATTGGGCATTTCATTTCTGTGGACCAAGTGGATTAAGAGCATGGCATTGCTGAAATTATGCTGTACATCTGTCACTCCATGCACCTGGCTTGGAGCTAAAACTGTTAAAGGGTTTGCTGGAATTGTCTTGTTTGTTTTTTTTGGCATGCAGTTTATAACCCCTCACATTACCTGTTTTGCAAAAGTGGTTGATTGTCATATTTGTTTTGGTCATTTTTGGATATTAATTAAGCAGATGTCTCTTGGCATTGCAAAACATATTTAAATGCAACATGACAAACTATTCAAGCATTCTTCTTAGACAAAAAACTCATTTTATGCACTGTATTAATTACTAAAGAACTGCCAGTGTTTATACACAATATTTTTTTGTAGTAGTGAACTACAACGAAAGGTACAGTAAAAGGCATTGATTTAATTGTCTCATATTGTGATTACCTTCACAAAAAGTTACCACGATATTGCACTGCATAGAATAAGTAATGCTTCACCAATGGAGAAGATTATTGTTACTTATTCCCGGAGGATGCCGCCACCCAGATGCTATCCTCGGTGGGTGGGTAGGTATCCCTGGTGTCGCAGTCATGCTAACTCAGTTGTAAAGTATAATTCCACAATATGAGATGCCAAATGATATACATAGTATTAGTACTTGAAAAATAAACAAGGTGTAATGAACTACAAATTTGAAATTCACTACAGAACTGCCAGTGTATATACACAATATTTTGTTCGTAGTACATTTTGTACACAATATTTTGTTTGTAGTGTAAAAGGCATTGATTTAGGCCAGTAAGCCTTGAAATGGTGCTGTCTGGGTGGTGGTATCTGCTGAGAATAAGTAACAATAGCCGTCTCCATTGGTGAAGCATTACATATTCAAGGTAGTGCAATATCATGGTAACTCGTGAAGGTAGGCACAATATGAGATACAATTAAATCGATGCCTTTTACACTAATGTTGTAGTTCACTATTGTGTTTATACACTGGCAGTTCTGTAGTGAATTTCAAAATCGTAGTTTATTACGCCCGGTGCATTTATTTTTCTAGCACTTTACTAATAAATGCTTTACTGCCCTTCAGTATCATTACTGTTACATGAAACTGCTTTCTGCCACCTGTCAAAAAAATGTCTTTTGCACCAAAGTTGATGTTATGTGCTCTTTTGTTATAGTTGCTTTAGTATATATACTAGTAACAGTGTGAGTTATGTAATCAATGCATAACTCACTATGTGTAAAACTTTTAAAGTTTGTGAGCTATATAGTATCTATATGAGACCTGAATTCCAATTCTGGATCCAGATCTGTTAACCACCATGCTCTTGCATATTATTTATAAAGTAGATAATTATCTTAATAAAAGTGATGAGCACTTTACCAGCTTTAAATTGAACAAATACACCTTATTTTAATTTTCTAGCTACACTGCTCCTTCAACAAAAAACTTGAAGAGTGTATAATAAAACAGCAATTTTACAGACAGACATTTCAAAGAGTAACTTACTGTTCCACTTCTTCAGTGTCTTAAATTATTTAGATAAATACCTATGTCCAATATTATAAATTTCTTTAAAATGGCCAACACTTCTAAACCTAAGTACATGTAATACTACAAAAGTTGATCAAAAGTATGAAAAAAATAAAAATTTTATTTTTAATTTCCTGTTGTTTTGCAAGGTTCTACAGTGTAGCTATACATTCTAATATCAGTTCTGTTATTTTAGTAATGTTAATTTATTAAGTTTTATCCTTAATTAAGTTTTTTAATTATATTTATTTTTCATGGTCTTTATTAACTTTTTACAATTGTAATTCTAGCCCACTCCAAGGAAGCAGTTTAGAATTATACCTGTGAAACGGGCGCAGTATAACCTTAGTCGTTTTTGCGCCAATAAAAGCAAATCATCACCTGTGAAACGTCAGTGTGAATTATCGGTTGTTTTTCTTTCTGTATTCAGAAGCGAATAAATATTTTTCCAAACCCACAATGATAGAGTGCTTATTCATTTAGAGCTGAGGAACAGTTGTTCCACATTCTGTAATATAGCTGTTTTACTCAAGTTTTTTTTTTTTTTTTTGTCTAAGGAAAGTGTAATCAGGAAGTTCAACAAAGATGTTTTGTTCACTTTAACGTTTTAAGAAGGTTGTCATATTGGATTATGTTATTTATGTATTTTTTTGAGAATCATTATTTAGATAGTGATTTTTATTTTTGTAATTTAACTGTATGTGTAAGAATCTTAAAATGAAAATGCCTTAATATACAAGGTATCATATGAAGATTTTTATTGTTGCGCCACTCAGTAACTGCAAAATTAAGGATTAGCCATTTTTTTTTTATTTTTTAAGCATTTTTATTTATTTATTTATAGGCCATGATTGGCCACGTTTCTACGTTAGCGTACATGTTCTCACATGTTTGCATTATGCATTTGGATTTGCTTCCTGCCAAGAAATTTTTGGAAAGGAGAAGAATGCCAAATTTAAGGTTCTCTCATTTAATTTTAGTCTTACTTAACAGTAAGGATATTAACATCCCTACCATTGTATTGCCATCTTGGACTAGAAACAGAAACTTTATTTTAACATTTAATATACAGCCAACCCCATTTATAATAAACTTATAGCGAGTTAAAGAAAAACCTCATTATATTCTTTAATTCAGTTAATGTGAAATATGAATAACACTATTTAAACCAGGTAAATTGTCATCATGTGAACCAGGTAAATAGTTGTTATCATATTATTTATTTTATTGCATTAAAAAAGTATTACAGTGAGAACTATTTAATAATTATTGACATTTCTGGAATCTGGTCCTTGAGGTTGTCACAGACATTCTCTCAGATATGCCAGACAAGCTGTTCTTGCTACCTGGGAGTCTAAAACGCTGATGGAACTGATATTCGGGTGACACTCAAGTCAAAGTGGACCCAATTTCGGCGAAGTCCGGACGGTCTATGACAGCCAAATCCTCTGCTTGCACCTTCACGATGGTGGGACTGTTAGTAATCCTGGGTATAACCTTCATGCACAAGTACATGGTGGGTGACCACCCAGGTGTGAACCAACGTAAGCAGGGGTCGAGGTGTGGCGCCCACACCACATGGAGGAACGCCGCCCCTCTATGTTACCAGGCAGTACTAGGTGGTAGATGACTCTCATCAACCGGTGAAATACCACCACTTTGCTTATTGGATGCTTGAAGTGGTGGAACCCATGTTTAGTCTCTAGAGCTAAGTTCCGGCCAACCCTTCCCTATCTCTTCCATCATGCAGTATGATTGATGATTTTTGAGGTTATGATGAATGTCGTGGCGAGATCCAATATTCCTTACATTTCGAGGGTACAGCTCTAAAACGGTGTTCGCAGGCCGGCCGCTAGTTAGTACACCGGACTGAACCTATTGGTAACTCTCTAGGAAGCTTCCGGATCAGCTAGTGTATAATCTTGCTACCTCTACTCTGCCAGATAGTGACTGGAGGGAGTCCGAGTAGTGTGTATGCGGGGAGCATTGTCGAGGCCACGTTATGTCAAGGATCTGGGTATATTCTTACCACGTGTACGACATATCCAAAAATTTCATTACTTCATACAGCATGTCCCACCCACTTTTTCTTACTATTGAATACACCATGAATTGTCAAAATAATAGAGCAAGCTTATCTGCGAAAAGATCTAAACCTCCCAAGGACTTCCTAATTCATTTCACAAATATACGTGGTCTCAATTCTAATCTCAACGATGTCCATTTCCACTTGCAGTCTTCCAAACCCCATGTACTTTTTCTGACTGAATCTCAGTTATCAGTTAATTCAACTACTGCTCATCTCAGATGTCCAAATTATTTGCTGTATGATTCCTTTCGCCTCAAAGGTGGTACTTGTGCATATGTCCGTTCTGATATTCCCTGTCAGAGACTTGGCAATTTGGAATCTCCTCTCTTTGATCTTCTCTGGCTTAAAATCTCTCTACCTCATTGTGTAAAATTCATCTGTTGTCTCTACCGTTCTCCCAACTCGACAAATCACTTGGAGCTCTTTGACTTCCTCTCTTTGCAACTTGACTTTCTCCAGTCCAACTTTCCTAACAATGAGGTAATTTTCCTTGGTGATTTTAACGTTCACAACTCCAGCTGGCTTCCGTTTTCTAGTCACACCGACCCAGCAGGTCGAGATGCTGAGGCTTTTGCAATTACTAATGACCTAGCACAGATTGTTCACTTACCTACAAGAATACCGGACAATCCTAATCATACAGCCAATACGCTTGATCTTTTTCTCACAAACAACCCTTCTAAGTACAAGGTTGAAGTGAGAGGTCCTTTAGGCACTTCAGATCACAACTTGGTGATTGTCGCTTCTCCAATGGAACCTTTATCTCATGGCTATTCCCAACCTCGTATTGTTTGGCATTACAAGAATGCAAAATGGGATGACCTGCGAGACTTCTTTTCTTCCTTTCCTTGGTCTGATTACTGTTTCAAAATTTCTGATGTCAACGTTTGCTCAGATCGTGTCAGTGAAATTATTCTTGCAGGAATGGAATCCTTTATCCCACACTCCACTTTAAAATCTCGTCCTTTATCTAAACCTTGGTTTTCCAATAAATGTGCTAAGGCTGTCCAAGAGAAGAACGTTGCATATCGTAATTGGCTTGTTTCTAATTCTTCAGTTTCATTTTCTGCCTACACCAAAGCTCGCAACAATTGTAAAGCAGTTATTAATCAGTCCAAACTAGAGTTTGAACAGGCTAAGAGTAGAAAACTTGCTTCTTGCCCTAATGGTAGCCGAGCATTCTGGTCTCTTGCCAAAGCTATTGGCCGCAACTTTTGCCCATCTCTGCTCCCACCTCTGTCCAAACCAGATGGTTCTGTTGTCACTTCAGCCAAGGATAAAGCTGACCTGCTAGCATCCCATTTTTCTTCGAGCTCATGTATTAATGATCTTGGTAAAACACCTCCCACCATTCCTAACACGCTCCATTCAATGCCTCCTGTGGTCTTCCGTCAAAAGGATATCAGAAGGATTTTGATGAATCTTGATGCTAAGAAAGCTCCAGGTCCTGATGGTATTTCTCCACTTGTTCTCAAAACCTGTGCTCCTGAACTTACTCCTATTCTTTGCCGCCTTTTTTCACTTTCTTATTCCAAAGGTGTTTTTCCTTCTGCTTGGAAATTTGCTCATATCCAGCCAGTTCCTAAAAAGGGTGACAAATCCCTCCCATCCAATTATCGTCCCATTGCAATTACTTCTACTCTTTCTAAAGTAATGGAGAAATCAATTAACCGCCAACTCTTAAACTACCTAGAAACCTTCCGTCTGATCAACGATCGCCAGTATGGATTCCGTCAGTGTCGATCCACTGGTGATATTCTGGCTTATGTTACCCATTTATGGACTAATTCAATGGAAAGGTTCGGTGAAAGTCAAGTAGTTGCTCTTGACATCTCAAAGGCTTTTGATCGTGTTTGGCATAAAGGTCTTCTAAACAAGCTTCCATCTTATGGTTTGCCAACTGTTTTTAGTAATTGGTTATCCAGTTTTCTCTCTGATCGCTCACTGAGGGTGATGGTAGATGGCTCTCTGTCTTCTAACTTCTCCACTAATGCCGGTGTCCCCCAAGGTTCAGTTCTTTCCCCCACTCTTTTCCTCTTGTATATCAATGACCTTCTTCCACTGACTGGAAATCCTATCCATAGTTTTGCTGATGATAGCACATTGCATTCAACTTTCCATTTTGAGAAACCTTGTCCAGCTCAATCAGCTTCAAGTTCTCGAAAATCTGCTGCCAATTCCTTAAATGCCGATCTTCAGGTAATTCTCCAGTGGGGCAAAGATAACTTAGTTGATTTCAACCCTTCTAAAACTCAATCTTGTCTTATATCTCGCAAAAAGGATTCTTCTGCTCCTATGCTTATCTTTAGTGACACTCCGATTTCTAGGCAAAATGATATATCTCTTTTGGGGATTACCCTGACTTCTAATCTCTCTTGGCACAAGCACATTAAAAATATTGCTTCCTCTGCATCTAAAAAACTTGGTTTTCTCTTTCGCTCTCGGCGTTACTTTTCTCCCATACAGCTGCTCACTCTGTATAAATCGCAAATCCGCCCTGCCATGGAATATTGTTCCCACATCTGGGGTGGTGCCCCCAGAACCTCTCTCAAGCTTCTTGATTCCATTCAGAAGAGGGCAGTTAGGTTAATTAATGATTCATCTCTAACAGAGTCTCTCCACTCGCTTTCTCATAGACGCACTGTTTCTGCTGCATGCCTCTTCTACAGATACTTCCATGGGCACTGTTCTTCTGAATTGGCTTCTATAATTCCCGCTCTCTCTTTCAAAACAGTCCGAACACGTGCCGCCACCAGCCAACATCCATTTACTGTCCAACTACAAACCCACAGAACCAACTTTTCATCTTCCTCATTTATTCATTCAACTGCCGTTTTCTGGAACAACCTTCCTTCATACGTATTTCCTGAAAATTACAATCTACAGAAGTTCAAGTCCAATATCAACAAATATCTTCTTTCGTCTTCTCAACCTCCAACCCAAGCACGGTACTAAGTACTATAGGTTATAATACCTCTCGTGTTTGGGGTTCTCATAAAAAAAAAAAAAAAATCTGTTTTGAACTACTCATTAGACATGCACTGCTTAATAGGTGATGTCTTAGTCTTTTATTTCCCGTTTAATATAATTTTTAATTTCCATTTGTAACAAGTTTCCTTTAATTTATACATTCATGGCTGAGCAAATAATGATATAAGTAATGGAAATTAAAGCTTATGTTAAATACTCTTCACCCCCAGGGGCTCACATCTAGTGAGTATGGGCTTGACACACCCAGGGTCCTGAGTTGGATATCATCATTCTTCTCTTTCTTGGTGATTCCCTTCTACTTCTCTCTCTCAGGGTAACTCGGGGATTGTTTTTTTTTTTTTTTTGGCTGGTGCAGCATAAGCTGAGGCTTCCTTACACTATATGGATAATAATAATAATAATAACAATAATAAATGTAAGGATAACATGAACTGGAGCCAGGAAGTGAATCATAAACTTCATTTACTATATCCATAGCAGATAATGTAGCAGTAAATAGTTAACCAAACCAGACTTGGTTTGGTTTGATTGGTGATGTCTTAGTCTTCTTCAATCCTCCTACTTAATTTCATTTTTAATTTCCATTTGTAACTAGCTCCCCTGAATTTATGCATTTTTAACTGAGCAAATGATGTAAATTAAAGTTTTGCTAAATACTCTACTTTACCAGCATAAAGCTAAATATAACATGAACCAAGAAGAGAAACAAACTTGGTTTCCTATAGCCATAGGCTAATGCATCAATAAATAATTCACCACACTAAACCAACCAGCAAACCTCGGTGGCAGAGAACTTTAGTGTTTAAAAGTTTATTTGTCTTGCCTCTAGGTTGTAATGGTGGTACTGTAACTTTTCTTCGGAAAGCTGGCTTCTCCATTTGCTGGTAATGCATAAGGATTTTTCAAATAGAAATCCATACATATATGTTCATTCAGTTGTCTGTAATGTATTTTGAGCTTATATGTTCCTTCCTGATAATGGAAGTGGCCATGTATTATGATGTATATGGTACCAGCGTTGACATTTGTCTCTTCTGCTATTTCAGTGTTGCATGGCAAATTGCCTAACCTATGCAGTTGTTAAATTACACTAGCCAACAATTTTAAACTTTTTTTTCAAAAACATGAACGCAATCAACTGATTTTGACTAAATCATGTGCTGAAAATGTAGCACTTCAGGTTTTCATGTTATGGCTTCGTGCTCCTTTTTTCCAAAAATTGTGAATTTTTACTTATCTAAATGTACTTGACTACTTTCTTGTAAATTAATTGCTTGAAATAGAAATGATGACCAGTAAACATTTGAAATGGATAAAAAATAACATATTTAAACTTTATAAACACCTATTTGGATTTAAGTAAGCAATTAACCCGCAAAAGTGGAGGCACAAATAGGAAATCATATTACTTACAGTCAGTTAATGTTTTCTCTTATGAGCAGAATGGTCCTCCCTATTTTTATCAGAAACCAGCAGTAGTCACCTATCATTTCTGGATCCCATTGTCCTTGATACCTCTGCTCCACAGTATGGATATCTTGGTGGAATCGTTCCCCCAACTTGTCACTGATAGATCCCAAGTTGTCCAGAAAGAAGTTCAGGTGCGAATGTAGGAAGTGTATCTTCAGTGACATTTGACATCCTAACTTTTGATAGTTATGCAACAATTCTTCTATCAACTCTTTATAGTTCTCTACTTTTTTATTTCCTAAAAACCTGCTAACAAGAGCTCTGAAGGATTTCTGCACAGCTAATTCAGTGGCTTTAAGTTTAGTTTCAAAGATTTCTCCCTTTAAAAGCCGTCTAATTTATGAGCCTACGAATCTTTGCATCACTAATTTTTGGAAACTGGCTTTTTAACTACTTGAAACCTTCATTATTTTTGTCCAGAGCTTTTACAAAATTTTTCCTGAGACCCAACTTAATGAGCAAAGGCTGGAAAGCATCATTTCGGATTTCACTAAAGGTATGCATTTGATGTTGAGTTTCCCAGGGATGTATTCTTCTCTAATGGTCCATTTCTTTACAATATAATGATGTTCTACTGCTTGACTATCCCATAAAGACAGGAAACAACAATACTTAGTAAAAGCACCCTGTAGTACAAGCAACAAAGCAATTACTTTTAAATCACCACAAATTTTCCAACAATATTTCTTATAGTTTAAGGCATTTAATAGCAATGACATGCTATCATAGGTTTCTTTCAGAACCCCGGAATGAGCCACTGGGATTGATGGTTTGTTATTACTATTGTATAGCAAAACTACTTTTAAACTGAGCTTAAAAGAATTGATGAATAATCTCCATTCTTCAGGATTGTGTTCAAACCCTAGTTCATCCATCAATTTGTTTACATCTTTGCAGACACAAAGAGAACCTTCCATTTGATAACAAACTTTTCATTTGGTTTCTCAACACAGAAATCCTTGTTTTTGCCAACAAATTCCATTTTTGCAGCCTAGATCCTAATAGCCCAGCCTGTTGCATTGAAAGATTTAAATCCGTAACCAAATCATTTAAGTTCACTTTGCTCAATTAATACAATTAAGTGTGGGGTTTTGTCATTTTCAGGACTGTAACCAGGATCAGCAGACATTGAGGGAGGCAGGTATGGGCTCTAGTGATTCTTGCTCTTCTTTTGTAATAGCGATTTCTTTAGAGCTAGGTGGAGGTAGTTCCTGTGTGTGTGGCAATTACTTTTTAGCCTTATTGTGGATGGAAGGTTGGGGTATTTTATTTTTCCTTGAAAACTCCTCGGTGTTTGTGAGGCAGAAATAACAATCTTTGAGGTGAATTGTTTGCTCTCGCCAGATCATTGGAACAGCAAAAGGTGTTTTAGAATTGCTCCCCCTCATCCATTCAGTCAGATTTACATAGCATGTTATACAGCACGTGCAGTGCCCTCCTTTTATCCTGATCACCCACATGACACCCAAAATAAAAATAATGAGCTTGTTTCATCTTGTCTGTGATTGAGCAGTGTTGCGACTTCACTGTAAATTGTCCACAAACATAGCAGAAACTGTTTGGTGAATTAATGCTCGGCATTTTCTCTCCATTTCATGAGTTTTCACAAGATCAAAACGGAACTTTTAAGCACCACAACCTACCACTAGATCTTACAAATCGAAACTAACCCCAGGAATATACATATAAGGGCTAAAGACAATTTGCAAACAAGTTCTCTTTCACGGAGGTGCCTGGCTGCTGGAAATATAGTATTCAAACATGCTACCACATAATAAAAATTTTAGCAATATAACCGAGAGTAGCCATTCCTCAGGACCATAAAACTAAAAAGAGGTATTAGTATACCATTAAACAACACAGATTTGTCTCTTTTGTTACAATAAATTCGACTTGGAAAGGTAGAGAGTGTGATTGGACGATTTTGTTGATTTTGAAACTATTTTATGTTTTTTAAAACTGTTTTTGCATTTTTCTAAAAAAATGTGATGTGATAGAAACTTTTTATTGTCATATTTGTAATCAGCATATACAAATTAATAAAAAATGCTTACTTTCACTCATGTTAGTAAAACCTTGTTGACCAGTGTTGTTAGTGGCATGGTCTGCTAAACCATGTCATGGTGAGTCTGCAGTAGTCTGATAACTGTCCTTGTATTTGCTATTGTTCTGACAGTGTCACTCACAGAATTGTTCTCATCAATCAGGGTCATCTTCTTGAATCAAATGCAATAGCTGAGATATGAAAGATGTGAATTTTATGTTCTTTAAGATTCTTGTAATACACAATTGACCAAATTCAGTTCTCAGGAATAATGTGTTGTTTTCTTTTGTGACAGATTTTATGGTTTGGATGTTTTCAGCTCTTCATCCTTTTTTTTTTTCCCACCCTAGAGCTTCTGTTTTTTTTTTTTTTTGCTGTTCACATGACAGCACCTGTCACAGAGTAGTTGGTACAAAGAGGGTTTTTTAGTATGGCCTGCATTTTTTACTTTAATCCTAGTTTTAGGATCAACACTTGGATCTGGATCAATTTATTGAACTTTGATTGATCGTAAGACTGTTTTTTGTAATATTTTCTCATGAATAGTGAATGTTGCTTTGCATTTTATACTTTACCAAAAATATTTTCTTCAATATTTTTGGATAACCAAACTTTTAATATGACATGTATTTAGTGTTTTGTGAAGGAGAAAAAAAAAATAAAAAATAAATAAAAGCTGAAAAAAAATCTAGCCGTAAGCTGTGTTTTTTAGATCTTGGAAAAATATGTTTATTTTTAAAATTATAGTTTTATTACTCAATTTTTACTCTTTCTGTGTATGAATCAGCCGCTTTGCAGAGGAAGGAGTGCACATTTCTTTATTTGGTTAACTTAATTTACAAAATAACTAAAAATTGCATTTGTAGTGTGATAATTTAGAGAAAAGGGAGTAGATATGAGATTATATACTTGCCAATTCTAGCCCTTTAAGAAACATTTTTAACATTTCAAAGATATTGACTAAGAAGAGATTTGGCTTAGTCCATTGTACTGATTTTGGGTTTTTAATCTTGTCAGAACCATCACTTCGGGATACCTGAAGCCTTTATGCCTTTATCTCATTATAATTGCAAAATGTAATTGATGAATCTATGTTATTAAGATGACTATGCATTTGCTTTTACACCTTATTTTATTCTAAAAAATAATAAAGAAATGTGCACTTTAGCTTAGTCATTTAAATGTGATTAATGTCATTTATTTGGTCCATTATTATTGAAATTTATTAGTTAAATTTTTATTGCAATTTGCATGCTTGCTATTAATAATTACAGAATATTTAAATAAATTTAATAGTTGCTAAATATTTTTCTGTATTTCAGCTAGTATTGATAATTCCCTGTGGATCATGAATCAAGAAAACCAGTCATCATCCGGACCACCACCACATTCTACAGCTGCTACAGCTGTTGCTATCAGTAACATGCAATGTGATCAAGTATCTGGGCAAACATCAGCCACCACCACAGTTGCCATGGTGTCAGTTCCCATGAGTATTTCTCTCCCTCCTGCAGCGGGAACAACTGTAATTTCTAATTCTACCCCAAATATAACTGCTGTAACTCACCCTTCCCTTCCACATCCTCCTATATCACACACCCCTGCTCCACCTCAAACTGCACCCTCCCAAGTAACAGGCCCTCCCCAAAATATGATACAATCAGCTCTGACAACAGTTCCCTCCTCTCTTCAACAGGTAATTAAATAATAATGATAATGAGACATTTCAACTTTTAGAAGAATGTATTACTATTTTGTCATATTTGATATGATATTAATGAAAATATATTACAGATTTTGAAGGGCAACTAATTAGATCAGTAAAGCATCAAGTTTTGACGTTTGATACTTCATTGATCACTCCCTAAAATATAAATTCAGTAATTATTTTAAGGTACAATATTTCTGAATTGGAAAACTTATCACAAAACTGATCTTTAAAAATATTTTATTTTGAAAGGGTAAAAAAATTGTCACTTTGCTGCTAAACTGCTGAATTACAATAGTTAATTAATGAAAGGGCCATACTTTTATTCTTGAAAAATTAAAAACTATAAGAAAAATTTAAATTACAACTTTATTAATTTAGTTCTTACTGTATACTGTCCACTTTATACAAACATATATTTATATATTTTGTTTAATAAAAACTTTTCAAAATTATTCTGTACATACATATTTTTTATTGCATTTACAAATGGCCTGACGTAGTTGAGTGGTCAGGAGTGAGAGTGCAGTAGTAGTAGTACACTCTCTTTGAGTAGGTGCCTCCGTAGCCTGGTGGGCAGGAGTAGCAGTGAGTAGCACACACTTCTTGATTAGACTGGGGTTCGAGCCCGTGATCACCAAATACGGAGGATGCAGAAAGGTCAGGGGATGACCACCACATATCCCCGGAGCAATATGGCCTTAGTTGCTAATGTTTCTAAAAACCAAATAACAAACAAACAAACAATCTCTATGAGTAGAATGTGGTTCAAGCCTGCATTGACTGCTAAATACAGTTTATGATCGTGTTCGTGATTTATTATAAACTCGTCTGACCTGGCGGTCATGCTCGAGTATAAACAAGAACATAATGAAAACAGCATACAGTAATTAATGAATCCCAAACCTCTATAAAAATGGGGGGTTTCTGTTATCTGAGATTCTCAGCCCACTCACCTTTGTAGTCAAGGTCCTGGAAAATGCACAGGCATTTTTCTGCTTTTCAAATTTCTTAGACCAAATTATTAAACAAAACGAAATGAGGACCAAAAATGTTTAAATTGGCAGGAGCTGTGTTGTGCAAGAGGGCATTTGTCTTCTCTAACTCAGCCTCCTAGGCTTCTGCCCATATACTGATTAGTCACAATGTTGCAACTCTAACAATTCCTTTTCTTAGCCATTTATTAAATGGCAACAAGTAACACTAATTGGTCTTGACTAATAACAAAATCAAACAGAACAACCTTTAGCTTTGCAGCAGGGACAGCATCTCCACCCCCACCACGAGGTTCCCTATCCAGGAAACCATTAATACACATTCAGTGACTAAACATAGTGCAGTACAACAACCTTCAACCCACAATCATGAGTAGAAAAGCTCCACTTATTATAACAATATAAATTTCATTATAGGTGACAACAACTTAAAAACCAAGAACCGGTCCGATCCTGACAGCCCCCGACTGGGAAGTGCCGACATCATTATCCTGGCGAAGGAGGTCCCCCGCCCTGCAGACACAAACTAATCCAAACCAGTTTCGTCTTTTAACCATATGTACTGCTCGCAGATAATCTGAACAAATCTTGTCATTTGCTGCATAGGCAGACCAGGATTTCCTCCTCAAGCAGTTAACACACTTCAGTGCTTCTGCTGCATATTTAGTGCAGGTTTTATAGGTATGGCCCCTCCCATCACAGTGACTGCAGAACTCATCCGCATCACAATGCCAGGCCACATGCCATATACTAATAACATTGGATTGGAGTCCACACTCCTGAACCCGGTGCAAACTCCAGTTCACAAACATTATTGAGCGATTCAATAAGAACCTCCTAATACGTGTGGAAATCTCCACAGTGTAATTAAGACCTGGAGAGTTCCTTGCCTTATTTCCATTCAGAACACTGATCTCTGAGAATACTTGGTCTTTATGGACACCACTATCTACCAAATTCCTCTCCCAAAGTTCATTCTTCCAGTGTCCTTGAGTGATTTGAAGATCTACATCAAAAATAAGGCGAGGACTCCTCTGAAAGGACCGTTCAACCTCAAGTCTAAGATCTTGCACTTTTGAACATTCCTTGATCCTTTGCACATCCTCTTCGGATTCTTCTTCCACCACTACTTTTTTTTTTTTTTTTTTTTTTTTTATGAAAATCCCAAACACGAAAGGTATTAGAACCTATAGTACTTAGTACCATGCTTGGGTTGGAGGTTGAGAAGATGAGAGAAGATATTTGTTGACTTGAACTTCTGTAGATTGTAATTTTCAGGAAATACATATGAAGGAAGGTTGTTCCAGAAAACGGCAGTTGAATGAATAAGCAAGGAAGATGAAAAGTTGGTTCTGTGAGTTTGAAGTCGGACAGTAAAGAGATGTTGGCTGGTGGCGGCACGTGTTTGGACTGTTTTGAAAGAGAGAGAGCAGGAATTATAGAAGCCAATTCAGAAGAACAGTGCCCATGGAGGTACAGTCGATTCTGGTTATTCAGGACACATCGGGACTAGTGCATTTTGGCTCGATTAAGCGGCTGCCCTAATTATCCGAAGTTTTACGTTAAAAAGGTAAAAATACAATGGAACCCTGCTTTACAATTGGTTCACTATACAATCAAATCATGTTACGATGGAGTCACCATAGTAAAGTACGGTTCACTATACATTGTGTTGTAAGCGCTGGTCATTGTGATCAGGTTTGTGAATTAAATTTTAATTCTATTAAACAGCGATTCTAATTGGCGAAAATAGGAGGAATATTATCCACAGGCTATAAAAATAAAGATATATTAAACACAGATTTACCCTTTATTACCTTACCAATTAAAAATTAAATGATATGTAAAAATCGGAAGAATATATGTGATAATAGGAATAATTAATACGTACTGTAATATGTACATACTAACTAGTTGACATTTCTGTTCGCTGACATTGGTGGGTGGGGGTTAAAACTTAAAACAGGAAAAAGATAAGCAATCAATAACAAAGAACACGGCACACGCAAATTTCAAGTAACACGATACACGCAAGTGAAAATGGAGTAAAAAGTTACGAAGCTTTAAAACTAGGAATGAAGAGAAGATTCTGAAAATTAATTTTTTTTGTATGATTGGAGATTCCATGGAAGTGTAAACACATTTCACCATAATAACCCACACAATTCCAACTGTCGGTATTATCGCAAATTCAATAAAATCAAGTTTGCTATCCATTTATGATAGATTGCACTAACCGAAAAGTCCAGTAAACAGGTGACTGCTAATTGTTTTTATTGTTTGATGGTTGTGACCTCCAGAAATCTGACCAAACCACGTGGTACGGTCAGACACAATCGTAGGGTAATAATCTCCAGTTCTGTGGCGTCCTGCCCCGATTAAACGCCATGTTGTCCCAATTAAGCGAAGTAAACACTGGCTATTTTCTCGATTGGGTTCTGTTTTTTAATATTTGCCCCAAATAAACGGCTGCCCTGATTAACAGGTGGCCCAAATAACCAGAATCCACTGTACCTGTAGAAAAGGCATTCAAGCAGAAATAGTACGTCTATGAGACAGCGGGTGGAGAGACTCTGTTAGAGATGAGTCATGAATTAACCTAACTTCCCTCTTTTGAATGGAATCTAGATGCCTAAGAGAGGTTTTGGGGCACCGCCCCAGATGCAGGAATAATATTCCACGGTAGGACAGATTTGCGATTTGTACAGAGTGAACAGCTATTTGGAAGAAAAGTTACACGAAGAGCGAAAGAGAAAACCATGTTTTTTAGTTGCAAAGGAAGCAATATTTGTAGTCTGCTTGTGCCAAGACAGATTAGAAGTCTGGGGGAAAGAACTGAACCTTGGGAGACACCAGCATTAGTGGAGAAGTTAGAAGACAGAGAGACATCTACCATCACCCTCAGTGAGCGATCAGAGAGAAAACTGGTTAACCAATTACAAAAAACAGTTCGCAAACCATCAGATGGAAGCTTGTTTAGAAGACCATTGTACCAAACACAATCGAAAGCCACTGAGATGTCAAGAGCAACTGCTTGTGTTTCACTGAACTTTTCCATTGAATTTGTCCATAAATGGGTAACATAAGCTAGAATATCACCAGTGGATCGACACTGACAGAACCCATACATGCGATCGTTGTTCAGACAGAAGATTTCTAGGTAGTTTTTAAGAGTTGGCGGTTATTTGATTTCTTTATTACTTTATAAAGTGTAGAAGTAATTGCAATGGGACGATAATTGGATGGGAGGGATTTGTCACCCTTTTTAGGAACTGGCTGGATATTCACAAATTTTCAAGCAGAAGGAAAAACACCTTTGGAATAAGAAAGTGAAAAAAGGCGGCAAAGAACAGTCGTAAGTTCAGGAGCGCAAGTTTTGAGAACACGTGGAGAAATACCTTCAGGACCTGGAGCTATCTTAGCATCAAGTTGGTCAAAATCCTTTTGACGGAAGACCACAGGAGACATTGAATGGAGCATGTTTGGGAATGGCGGGAAGTGTTTTACCAAGATCATTAATTCATGAGTTGGAAGAAAAATGGGATCCTAGCAGGTCAGCTTTATCCTTGGCTGAAGTGACAACAGAACCATCTTGTTTTCACAGAGGTGGGAGCAGACATGAGCAAAAGTTGTGGCCAATAGTTGTAGTTATTTGGTTTTTAGGAGCATTAGCAAATAAGGTCATATTGCTCCGGGGATATGCGGTGGTCATTCCCTGACCTTTCCATATTTGGTGATCATAGGCTCGAACCCCCGTCTAATCAAGAAGCGTGTGCTACGCACTGCTGATCCTGCTCACCTGGCTATGGAAGTGCCGTGGCCAATAGCTTTGGCAAGAGACCAGAATGCTTGACTCATTAGGGCAAGAAGCAAGTTTTCCACTTTCCTCCTTTTCAAAATCTTGTTTGGACTGATTAATAACTGCTTTACAATTGTTGCCAGCTTTGGTGTAAGCAGAAAATGAAACTGAAGAATTGGAAACAAGCCATTACGATATGCAACATTCTTCTCCTGAATGGCCTTAGCAAAAAACCAATGTTTAGATAAAGGATGAGATTTTAAAGTGGAGTGTGGGATAATGGATTCCATTTCTACAAGAATAATTTCACTGACACGATCTGAGAAAACGTTGACATCAGAAGTTTTAAAACAGTAGTCCACCCAAGGTAAAGAAGAAAAGAAATCTCTCAGGTCATCCCATTTTGCAGTCTTTTAATGCCAAACAATACGAAGTTGGGAATAGCCACGAGATAAAGGCTCCATTGGAGAAGAGACAATCATCAAGTTGTGATTTGAGGTGCCTAAAGGACCACTCACTTCGACTGTGTACTTAGAAGGGTTGTTTGTGAGAAAAACATCAAGCATGTTGGCTGTATGGTTAGGATTGTTCGGTATTCTTGTAGGTAAATGAACAATCTGTGCAAGGTCATTAGTAATTGCAAAAGCCTCAGCATTTCGACCAGCTGGGTCGGTGTGACTAGAAAACGGAAGCCAGCTGGAGTTGTGAACATTAAACTCACCAAGGAAAATTACCTCACTGTTAGGAAAGTTGGACTGGAGAAAGTCAAGTTGCAAAGTGAGGAAGTCAAAGAGCTCCAAGTGATTAGTGGAGTTGGGTGAACGGTAGTGACAACAGATGAATATGACAGAATGAGGTGGAGAGATTTTAAATCTCTCCACCACATTCTGTCAAATCTCTTCACCAAGCCAGAGATGATCGAAAAGAGGTGATTCCAAATTACCAAGTTTCTGACAGGGAATATCAGAATGGACATATGCACAATTACCACCTTTGAGGTGAAAGTAATCATACAGCGAATAATTTGAACAACTGAGATGAGAAGTAGTTGAATCAACCGATAACTGAGATTCTGTCAGAAAAAGTACATGGGGTTTGGCAGACTGCAAGTGGAAATGGACATCATTGAGATTACAATTGAGACCATGTGTATTTGTGAAATGAACTAGGAAGTGTTTGGAAGGTTTAGATCTTTTTGCAGATAAGGTTACTTTACTATTGAATTTCAATATATTCAATAGTAAGAAAAAGCGGGAGGAGGCATGCTCTATTAAGTGATGAAATATTTGGATATGGCGTACACACGGTAAGAATATGTTGTTGTTTTTTTTTTTTTTGTTTTTAGGAGCATTAGCAACTAAGGCCATATTGCTCTGGGATATGCGGTTTTCATTCCCTGACCTTTCCGCATCTTCCGTATTTGGTGGCGTAATCCCCAGTCTAATCAAGATGTGTGTGCTACGCACTGCTGCTCCTTCCCACCTGGCTACGGAGGCGCCTCACAGTAAGAATATACCCAGACCCTTGACATAATGGGGCCTTGACAATGCCCCCGCTGCTCCGCATACACACTACTCGGACTCCCTCCAGTCACTATCTGGCAGAGTAGAGGTAGCAAGATTATACACTAGCTGATCCGGAAGCCTCTGAAAGAGTTACCAATAGGTTTGGTCCGGTGTACTGACTAGCGGCTGGCCTGGGAACACCGTTTTAGAGCTGTACTCTCGAAATGTAGGGAAGATTGGATCTTGCCATGATGTCCATCATAACTTTAAAAGTCATCAGTCATACAGCATGATGGAAGAGATGGGGAAGGGTTGACCGGAACTTAGCTCTGGAGACTAAACATGGGTTCCACCACTTCAAGCCTCCAATATGCAAAGTGGTGGTATTGCACTGGTTGATGAGACTCATCAACCACCCAGTATTGCCTGGTAACACAGAGGGGCGGAATTCCTCCATGTGGTGTGGGCACCACACCTTGACCCCTGCTTACATTGGTTCACACAGTGTGCTTAGGCGGCTCTGTAGCCAGGTGGGAATGAGCAGCGCTGCGTAGCACATGCTTATTGATTAGCCCGGGGTTCAAGCCCATTTACCAAATACGGAGGATGCAGAAAGGTCAGGGAATGATCACCACACATTCTCGGAGCAATATGGCCTTAGTTGCTAATGCTCCTGAAAACCAAAAAAAAAAAAAAAAAATAAATAACAGTGTGCTTGTGCATGGGGGTTATACCCGGGATTACTAACAGTCCCACCATCGTGAAGGTGCAAGCAAAGGATTTGGCTGTCACAGATTGTCTGGACTTCGCCGAAATTGGGTCCACTTGACTTGAGTGTCACTCGAATATCAGGTATCAGCGTTTTAGATTCCCAGAAAAGTGAGTACCAGTTTAGTGATCTTAACTTGATCACTAGATTGGTATTTATCCGAATTTGCCTTCAGTATAATTGTTCTTGTTTTGATCTTTAGTTTTTGGGAACTAACAGCATCTGCGTACGTCCTTGGCTTAGAAACTCATTCTTCATTCAAGATTTTCATCTTAGTCTTTAGTTACTTGTTCTCTAGCATAACTCTTTTTGCACAATGTTCGCCATATTATCCCAAAATTGCATAACTAAGTCCACATCCTTTCCAGTCGCATCGCGAAGGAAAGGACGTTCAAGAGCGCATTTGTCATTTGAGTGAGCTTCCATCCCAAGTCGCCTCCTGGGTTTTCGCCCATATGCGACTCAGTTCTCATTCGTATTTCTATTTCTTCTACAATCAGTAGGTTATTTTAAAACAAAAATACAAGATCAACTGGTCAACTCCGATCAGAAGACATATTTATCTAGACCATTTGGCTTCGAGGTGGGGACGGGACTATCACACCCCCATCACAAGGAGGTAGGTCGTTTTCTACTACAAACCGGGCATCGCCCTGCATCTGTTGTAAGCGTATTTCACAAACTCAGTAAAATAACTAAAGTTATTACGATTATCAGTCAACTCAGCCAAGTTATTTTCAATGAGAGCGAGCGTCCATCACTCGCAGAATGTGGAGGCCAGTCTCTGGCTCTCTGCAAGCACATAGCTCGTGGACAACCCCAACTGAAAGAACCTTGTCTTCAGACCATGTCCAGTGAGAACAGCACTATCTGCAAGCCCAAACTGGAGCCAGGAATGTCTTTCCCAGCTCACTATGTGAACCGAAGGCAAAAGAAGGCAACCCTTCTCAGAATTGGTCCACTGCAATTGCCGGATGGCTCCCAGTTCATTGCTGATTACCTTCGTTCAGTTGGTAAATCAAGCCTAGCAGCAGCCTGCCTTACTAGTCATGTCCTAATGCCAAAAATCTGTCTCGAGATTCCTCTCTTAAGGCATAACACAGAGCATACTGCACCACAACCAACTCAGGTGGGATCTTTCATACTGCACCACAACCAACTCAGGTGGGATCTTTCCAGCAAGAACCCATAATGCATCCGTGGGCACAGTTCTGTAAACCCCTGTGATCTCCAGGAGAGCAACGTCTGTGCAGAGGACAAGATCCTGCGGACATGTGGATGTTCAATTGACCCTTCCCAAGCCCCAGCCACTTAAGTCATAATTGGGATAAAGATGTTATCATAAAGGAGGTGGAGGGTGCCCTCTTTATACCCCATTCCACGCGTGTCACATGATGGAGCTTGGCAAACAACCATTTCACTTTGTCTCGTACATATGCGGCATGTGCTATAAAGATCAATCGCTCCCCCAGGACAACACCCAGGTACATAAGTTTTTTACCACTCTAAGAGAGAAATCTCCAGAACGGCATACCGGTGGTCTGGTCCCACTGAGAGGTGTGCCCTCAGAAGAACGGCAACGGATTTTTCTTCAGAGACTTGTAGCTTATGCAGGTTTGCCCAATCCAAAAATTGAGCAAGAGAAGCTGTTGTCCGCTCCTCCAGAAACTGGAGTGAATCAGCACTAACTAGTATAACAACATCATCTGCATAAGCCACGATATACATGCTATCGACACACTGCATAAAAAGGTACTCATTGAGAACCCAATTCCAGAGCATAGGCCCCAGGACTGAACCCTGTTGACAATATGGACTCTTTTCTCATTACCTGCCTTCTATGAAGATAGTTCTTCAGAAGGTGGTATAATTTACCTGGACAGAGGGACACCCTCGTCCTGTGTAGAACACTGTCCCACCACAGGACATCAAGTGTTCCCCTAAAGTCCATGAACAAGCCCAAGACACATCGACGAGACTGTTAATTTGTGTACCTCATTAGATGAAAAATAGCATCCTTCAAAGAGGAGCCTGCTTTAAACCCGCATTGGTTACTGGCCACCAGCCGCCCAAGGACCAGCCACTCCAGCAACTTGCCAACAACTGGCAACAAGGCAATTGGTCGATATGGGTGAGGCTCGCTCGTGGGCATCTCAGGACTCTTGAGGATAACCCTCAATACCTCCCTCTTTCAGATCGGAGGAAAAACTCCCTCCCTCCCTCCCAAAGCAGGAATTAAACATGTCCAACATGATATCAGGACTCACCTGACACACCTGTTTAACCACAGGAGTTTCAATTCGATTAAGTCTGGAGCCCTACCATCTCTGGTTTGCTGCTCCGCCAACTCCAGCTCAACGGAAGTGAAGGAAGTCTTGCTCCCCTCAGTATCATATTCAAAATTTTCTTGAACAATTTTAGCTTGTTGATCATTAATAGGAGTGTTCTCCATGAAGAAACCATCCAACAAAAAAAAGAGACAAAATCGGTCCACCCCAAAGTCTCCCTCTCCGATACCACCATCATGGACATCACACCACCACCACCACCACAGATTTTCTCGGTGACAAGTTTATAAATCAGAGACCAAGGGTCAGCAGATCCTCTCTCCTCAACAAAATTTATTAAAGGTTATAGGTGGGACTTTCTACATTATCCGTTAAAAGTCACCTTACACATGCGGATTGAACAGCAGGTTTAATGGAAAGAATATTTCTTATCATACATCAGAACAGTATATTTATCTATTTTACAAATGACTAAAAGTGCAAGAAATACTCACACTAATAATAGCAAAGATAAAGTTAAAATGTGGATATGGATTTTAACATTCTCTTTTCAAATTAAAATAAATACAAGTCCAATTAACAGGAATGTAAAAGTAACAAAATTTTAGGCTGTTTTCAGCAATTGGTCAAGGAATGGGACAAAGAGATGATAGACATAAATGATGTACAGAATACATACAATATTAATAGTAAATTCAAGTTTGTTATTAAGTATATACCAGACAGTTTAAATACAAAATTATTCGCCTTAAGTACCTAATTGAAGATATTCTCAAATTGAAATTAGGTTTTGATTACAGGTCAGCAGCACAAAAGGAATATTGTGTTCTAAAATTCCAGAAGAAATCGTTTGACTAAGTTACCTTGGATAAAATTATAATGGAAGCATTAGACTTTATACCTTTAAAAAATGTTAAAATAAATATAAGATACAGTTATACTCAACCTATTGGTCTGATTATTTATAATTATAGACTCTTAACAATCATGAGGACAATTACCCATGCTTATGCATGATAGACAAATACTCTAAATTTGTAGACTACCATTATAAGCATATAATACAGTCAATCTATAAAATAGATAGAGGACAATGAGTTAAAAGAAATTATGGAAAGGGAATTTAAGTTTTTACCTTGCAATAAGTTCAATCTAAACTGGGTTAAGTGGTGTTTACACACAGATTTATTACACTTTACCTGTAAAATGGCCAGCAAATATAATGCACCAATAGAAGTCTTCCATAAATGGATTATTATAATAGAATTGCAAAAAAATTTTTTTGTCATATTGAATGTTCAGTAAAGTGGCTAACAGTTTCAGTGTAATGTGCAAAAAATTTTATATGAATACATTAACAAATGAAAAGGAATATGTGCATGGCAATACATACCAGGCCCAATGTAATTATTTAAAAATATTTCTTTGCAAAAAAAGAAATATTTTTAACTGCTGCTATGCCCATAACAATGTTATGGGCATAGCAGCAGTTATTGGACTAATCTAATTTCACTATGCTTATGTAACAATGTAAATTTTGGCAATAACATTTATGTTCAAAATAGGAGTATTGCAATGGGGTGAGTAGTTCATGTAATATTGCAAACTTATACTTACACTACTATGAAAGAAATCCAGAGAATGTTTAAAAATTTCCTGTTTATAGACAACCTTATTGTATTAGATTCTGATAATTATAACAGTGCATACCTTCTGGACTTAGCTGTTTACAACACTTATCTTAACTTAGAAATAGATATAGCATATAATAGGGTATATACAAAGTTGTATGAGGGGAAAAAAAAAAAATAATAATTTTACTGCTATCGCTCTTGCAAATTGGAATTTCAACATCATATTATCAGAATATCAAATTAGGTGCATGATAATGTTATAAGAACACAAACTTACCGGGAAAAAGGGATTAGCAGCACTAAAGCACACACTAATGGATGCTTTGGCCAGCTTAAGGAGTAAATTAGTCTGTAACAACATATCCATAGAGTTTATTAAATATGAACATAGCCATTTGAAACCAAATTTGAGGCAGATTTTCTTCACGGTAAAATTTAAAATATGACAAAATGCAAAAAACATTTGTTACTATATCTAGATGAATCATCAGACCTATTGTGACAAGTCATGACTTGCTACAATGCTGCAATTTCAAGATAAAAATTCATTCCCTGAACTTGATCACAATTCTGTATATTTTGATTATAATGTACGTTGGCCTTAGTGGCCAACCTGTAAAAAATAATAAATGGAACATGTTTGCAAACTAGCAGTGCAACATGTACGACTGTGCATGCAAATTGTGAATGTGTTGTAAGTGAATACAGTGTCTATCACAGAAATGCATGATAGAACATGCATTTCTTAAGTACCACTTAAGAAATGCATATATATAATCATATTTTCTTGTAATTTCTAAATAAAATGGCTCTTTTGAAAGGAAAAAAAAGAAAAAAAAAAAGGAAAAGGGGATTATTTGGCATCCTCTTTCATTTTTATTGGGACTGTGGGACACCATTCAAAAACAGGACTCTGGTTAGCCTACTTTAACTGTTCAACAATTTAGTCTTCTCGGCAGGCCATGTCTTCTTAGCAGTGTAATGGATATGCTACTATGTACCTGTTTGGAAAAGATTTGGGGTTAGGTTCCCTTTGCAGACGTGAGGAATTTTCTCTAATAGTTTTTCCATTTAGGGAAATAGTTAATGTTAGTTGAAAGTTTTGGGCTTCTCTCGAAGATACATGCAGACGAGCTTAGAATTATATATACAATATAATGATATCTGTTGGCTTGGCTATCGTGGTGATTTTCTTAGGTAACAAACCAATCAACTTGACGGTTCCAAATCAGTTGGCATATAGCAGTCAGTGCACACCACTGTCATCTAATGTAAACAGTTAGAACTCTCACTTTTCTATTATACCAACAGACTTGTTTTTTTCCTTTCTCATTTATGTGTACTTTTTTATGTTATTATTTTGCTTTCGGTTTTTTTCAACTTGACCTTTCAGATTTCATGGATTCTTCTCATTGATTTAAGCTAAGTATTATGTCCAAGTTATTTGGTGGATTGTTATTTTGTGAGGGGAAAATTGGAGAGACATTCGTGAGTTGACACCAACTGACCAGATATTCTTTAGACATTTCCATCATGTCAGTGGTGAGAATTGAGCATGAATATCATTTAAATCATTATTCAATACTAAATAACGATATTTTAAAATTAAAATGAAAAATAAACAAACTTACAAATGTGCTACCCATTTCATTTGTCTATCTTTTCTAATAAATTGTCCAGCCCTTCTTTTTATTTATTCAAACTAGCAGCTTACATCAAATGGAAGCTTATTCCAACAATTAATTACTCCCTGGCTGAAAGCAAATTGCTGAATATCTATCCACATCATCCCTTTTCAGTTTTCAATTGAAAAAGGATGATGATTTTTCAATTGAAAAAAGATGATATTCAGCAATTACTTACTCTTCATCTCTTCCTCAGATGAAGAGTAGGAATGCCATCAGAATTCAGATTATTTAATTCATTTAAAGTGTTTTCTTGCAAATATCTAGTTTCTAAATTCTGCAGTTTACAGAACTGAAGCCATTCTTGGTAAGAGTATCTTGTTCCTCTGTCATATCTTCTTGCTCTTTCCCCTCACCCATTTCAACAGATCTACATTCTTCCTAAAATAATGTAGTACTCAAGATGGCTTAACTGTTGCTTTGTTCAATGGGATAATCATCTATTTGTTCCTGCTGGCAAAAGTTTTGTTTATCAATGACAGAACTCCTATGAACTGCCTTTGATCCTGTCTGCACTGCCCAGAGAACTTCATTTTGCTGTACAATTACTTCCAAATCATTTTCATTCTCTACTACCTATACCATCTAATTGGTATATTATTCTGGAATTGTTTTTACTGTCTGATCACTCTGCAGCTATTATTTACCATCAATATAAACTATGAAATAGATTTTAGGACCCATATATGTTATACGATATTTACATTTAAAAAGCATGTTTCAATTAACTGTAAGAAGATACTTTTCTGCATTATTTGGTGTAAAAACAATTAACTGTAGCAATATGTATACATTTACATAGATTTTTGAATTGAAATAAATTAAACAAAACCGTATGTTCTGGACTTTGTGCTTCATGCCTTTCCTCAGTGGCCCAAAACTAACTAATTTACAGAATGAACATGGAATAGCTTACATGGTACAGTGCTGAAAATGTGCTACTACTGCATGGCATTCTGTGGAACATATTGCTTAATTTAGATTAACAAAGTTCTAAGTTAGTGTTTTGAGTGACTTTCTTGTTATTCTTATTCTATTCATGGCTTGTCTTGTAGGTACAAGTAATACAGCAGCCTCTACCTACCCAAGCATATCACCTACAACAGTTATACACACCTCATCAACAGATGCTTCTTCCAGGTAATCTAACCATTCACCAGGCGGGAATGGCTCCACCACTTCAAAGTTTAGGTTCTGCTCAGGGACTAAGTCTTCAGTTGCAGAGCAAAAGTGCAGTTGATCCAAAAGGAGCAGTAGCTACTGGACCAACCCTTATACCAGCCTCTTCCATGCATACTGTCAATGCCGGAAAGGTGAGATATATGAATACTTCCTCACACTTTTATTTAGTTAATGGAATTTATATATATATATATATATATATAAAACATATGCAAAGTAAAATATAAGGTAGGCAGAATGGAAAGGGGAAGAGTAAAGCAAAATGTCAAGTTAGACAAAGAAAGTATTTAACCCAAGGCAAATGATGCAAGAAAGCAAGCTTATATAGCATCAGGCAAAAATAAAAACACAGTTCACCCATCTGCACCCTCCAAGAATTTGTCTGGTTTTCTCTTGAATTTATCCAACCCATCCACTTCCACAACAACGGGTTGAAGCCTGTTCCAACAAGCAACATCCTGCTAGCTGAAGGCAAACTTCCGCAGATCTGTCCCACAACCATTCTTTCTCAACTTGAATCTATACCCCCTCGTGTGTAGTTTCAGCAAGTGGAAGGATACCATTAACATTCAGCTTTTTCAATCCCGTCAGGGCCTTAAACACCTCCATCAGATCTCCCCACAGGTGCCTGGTCTCGAGATGCTGCAATTTACAGAACTGAAGCCTTTCTAGGTAAGAGCACCTATTTGTTCCAGGCCTTAAGATGCGGCCTAACTATGGCCTTATACAAAGGTAATCATCCCCTTATAACTGCTAGCAAAACTTCTGTATATCATTGACGAAACCCTATGAGCTGTCCTGGCAGCATGTCTGCACTCCTCAGAGAATTTCATGTCTGACTGCACAATTACTCTCATGTCTTTTTTATTCTCCACTCCCCTGAGTGTAATACCACATAGTTGATAAGCTTTTCTGGGGTTACTGCTTCCTATGTGCAGTACCTTGAATTTGCAACTGAGAAATGGTAGTTGTTAAACTACCATTTCTCAGTTGCAAATTCAAGCCCATCGACCCAATTTTCCCAGATCTTTTTTACAGTAGTGCACCCTGATGATTGTCGTTAACCACCCTGCCAAACTTTGTATCATCTGCAAACTTAGACATTAAGCCTGATATACCTTCATCAATATCATTGTTAAATATTGAAAACAACAATGGACCTAGCGCTGAACCCTGGGGAACTCCACTAATAACATTAGTCCACGAAGAGCAGTCACCATTGATAACCACTCTGTCTTCTTCTCCTTAACCAATTCTTTATCCCTAGCAGACCCCTCGACGTGGGCACCTGTACGTGGTGAGGGGACCTCCCAGTGATGCTGCTGGTCTTCCAGATTAGCATTACTGGGATCTAACGCCCATAACTTGGTTCCAGGGTTACATCATTGGAATGCAGCTGTGCACCACAACCCATGGAATTCGGAAAGGGGGATCCTGGTGGTTGAGGGGCCCAGCCTTAATACACCACTTTGGCCCCTGCTTCGACAAGACGGGTGGTCCCGGACCGGCCCGGCTGGGATCAATCGGCGGGTGGTTCTTACTGCTAGGGTCAACTGCGTTCCAATAAGACTCCCTCCCTTTGGTCCTGGGACAGGATCAAGGCTTATTGGAAACGTGGGTATGGTGCTCCTAAGTGAACTTGGTGTTCCATTGGTGTACGCAGTCCCTGCTAGTTCATGAGTGGGTGTCCCCTCGTAGGGCTCCGTGGTGGGTGAGGTACTTAGGGCATCAGAAATTTTTATCTTACTCCTATGAGTAATTTAAATCCTTCTTCTTCTGGGGCCCCAACAAGGCCCCTACCTAATCGATCGTCAGATGAGAGTGATAACAATTCTGTTAAAAGAGGCAGAACTGAGGAGAAAACACCATCTGTGACACTTCTTTTCCTCATTCTCCATTTCACCGGAGAGCAGTCAATTGGGAAAATGTCACCTTTCTTTATCCAGAAAGGATTAGAAGGGATGGCAGGTTCACGCAAATCCGTAAAACAGCTGCGTTCTGGAGATATTTTAATTGAAGCATCAAACACAAAGCAAGCCGAAAAAATTTTGAAAGCCACATCTATAGGGGGAGTACCCATCATCGTAACCCCTCACAAAACTTTGAAGTCTTTGCGAGGTGTCATATCAGAGTGGGATCTTCTTGCTCTGAATTAAAAGAACAAGGAGTGACAGCTGTCAAGCGAATATCCATGCGTAAGGATAGGAATCTCATCCCTACCCGAGTTCTCATCCTAACATTTAACACACCATGGCCTCCAAGTTCCATCAAGGCAGAGTACTTAAACTGCCCAGTGAAGATTTACGTTCCAAACCCACTGAGGTGTTTTAAATGTCAAAAAGTATGGCCACTTACAAACAGCTTGTCGGGGTAACCCTGTTTGTGCTCGATGTGGTGCGAAAGACCACGAGAGCAAGGAATGTCTAGCTCCTAAGCCTAATTGTACTAACTGCCAAGGAGAGCACCCTGCATACTCTCGAGCATGGCAGCGGTGGAAGGACGAAAAGGAGATTCAAAAATTAAAAACGGAGCTGAACATCTCCTACCCAGAGGCCAGAAAACGCATCCAACCAATAAATAGTGGGAAGACTTCATATGCCCAGAAAGTTTCTGGTAAAATTACCATTGGGACCCAAACTGATATGACTGTTCCCCCAAGGAACTCTTTTACTCCCATTGCCCACTACTTATTGAGTTCACTAAAGCCCACCCAAACATCTCAGTTAGCTGCCACTCCAATATCAGTACCTCCCAGTGCTCCAGCATTACAAACAGCGAGCACTAAATTAACATCACAGAAAAGTGAACTGCCCACTTCAGGGCAAGAAATAATGGATGTCGAGACCAAGGAGGTACACGATGAGTCAGTCTTGGATCTCTTTGCGGAGGAAGAAATGGACACAGGACAGCGTCCCTACTTCCCCAGGAAAGATAAATCCAAGACTGACAAAATTAAGTCCTCAGCACCTCGGAAGCTGCCTGATGGACCCACCAAGTCCAAATAATGGCTAAATTCCAACCGTGGAATTGTCCTGGATTCCAGCAAAATACTGATGACATCAAGGCATTCCTGCTTTTGCATACAGGAGACTTATTTAAAGGCAAATGACGACCCCGCCATGCATAACATTACCATCATTCGTAAGGATAGAATTGTGGTGGTCCTGCTCATGGAGGAGGACCACACTCAACCAGATTCCATTTCAGCCTTTGCAGCTTACAACTAGCATTGAGGCCGTAGCAATTCGCCTTACAGTGGGGTTCTTATTAACTGTCTGCTCTGTTTATTTACCACCTGGGATTGACATCCCCCAGAAAGACCTTGATGATCTTATCATGCAATTGCCTTCCCCTTGTTTAATTCTTGGGGATTTCAATGTACATAATACTCTGTGGGGTAGTGCTAACATCAATGGAAGGGGATGAGTCATATAGCATATGCTCACTGACAATGACCTCTCCCTCCTAAATGTGGGAACAAACATCTTCTTCCACATGCCTACCCATACATTTTCTGCCATTGATCTTTCTATCTGCTCTCCTTCCTTCACTTACTTGGGAGGTAGAAGAAAACCCATATGGAAGCGATCACTTCCCCGTGATAACCACCCTAACTAGTGGTAGACTGTGTCTGCCATTTAGTTTACTGCGGTGGAAGATTGATCAAGCTGACTGGAATGCCTTTCAACATCTGGCAAATCTTGACATCGCTGCAGTCAGTCAGGAGCCAATCAATGATGCAGTCATGTATGTCACAGGAACAATTGTCCAAGCAGCTGCAATTGCAATCCCAAAATTATCCAGCCGATTCCCACTATTTCCCAAACCTTGGTGGAATTCAGAATGCAGAACAGCAAAAAAAAAAAAAGCACAAAACAAAGCCTGGGGGATATTCCGCTGATATCCCATGACTGAAAATTTAATATCATTTAAACGTGCATGTGCGAAAGTGCGTTATGTACGACATTAGAGCCAAAGGAAATCTTGGATTTGTTTTACCTCTTCCATAACTCAGGCTGCTAGCTCAAAAATAGTCTGGGATAAGATCCGGAAAATGAAGGGAAAATATCCACCATGCCCTTCATGCTCCTCGAGCACAATGGATGCCAAATTGCATTTCGAACTGCAGTTGCAAATACTCTAGGGGAAACGTTTGCAAAAATCTCTGCAATAACATCTTTTCCCACAGAGTTTTTGACCCTGAAAAAAAAAAGTGAGAAAAACCCTCTGAACTTCTATTCAAAAGGGCTTGAAACGTATAACAAGCCCTTTTACAGGAGGAGTTAAATGCAGCACTTTTTCTCATGCATGCAAGTGCTGTGGGGCCCGATGACATCCACTACGAAATGTTAAAACACCTTTCACCACTTTCTAAGGATCACCTTTTAATTTTGTTTAACAGAATTTTTATTAACAAACAATTTCCGGATTCCTGGCAAAAGGCTATCGTTCTTACTTTCCCAAAACCAGGAAAGGATCCTAGAAATCCAAGTAACTATCGTCCTATCGCTCTGACAAGCTGTTTGTGCAAAGTCCTGGAAAGAATGGTTAATGCACGCCTTGTATGGTATTTGGAAATAAATGGTCAGCTTTCCAGGACTCAGTGCGGCTTCCGAAGAAATAGACGCACTTTGGATCATTTAATCCGATTTGAAACATCCATGAAATCCGAGCATCTGGTAGCAGTTTTCTTTGATATTGAAAAAGCATATGACACAGCCTGGCGATTTGGAATAGTAAAAGACCTCTATAACTTTGGTCTTAGAGGTAATCTTCCTCTTTTTATTAAAAACTTTCTTTTGAATCGGCAATTTCAAGTCCGTTTAGGATCCATCCTCTCGTGAGTGTTCTCTCAGGAAGAGGGAGTCCCACAAGGATCCGTTCTAAGTGTCACGCTTTTCGCAATCAAAATAAACTCTATCACAGAACAACTTCCACCCACGGTAAACAATGCCCTCTATGTTGACGGTTTTGCTATATTTTGTCATTCATGAAATATGAGGGTCATTGAAAGGCAACTGCAGAAAACCATTAATCATCTTACAGCTTGGTCTTTGGCTAATGGGTTCAGATTTTCATCACAGAAGACTGTTTGTGTACACTTCTGTCGCAAACGTAATCTTCATCCTGACCCAGATTTAAGGCTTGGGCAAAACAACATCCCAGTTGTAGCAGAATTCAAATTCTTTGGACTTATTTTCGACAAGAAGCTGACATTTTTACAACATGTTTGTCAGCTTAGGACAAGGTGTGTTATAGGGCTTAACATCCTTCGTGCCCTTTTGTCAACTTCAATGGGGTGCAGATCATATTACCCTCCTTCGTCTTTACCGAGCACTTGTCCATTCCAAACTCGATTATGGGTCTCAGGTTTATGGTTCTGCTAGAGATAGTGTACTTCGGTGGTTAGATCCAATCCACCATCAGGCCATGTGGACAGCCACTGGAGCATTTCGCACATCTCCTGTCCAAAGCCTTTACGTTGAAGCTAATGAATCATCTCTAGATCTTCAACGTAAGCAGTTGTCCTTACAGTACTCCTTCAAATTGAAATCCCTGCCCGATCATCCCACGTGGGCATCCATTTTTGAGCCATGCTGGGAAAACCTCTACAAAACCCGTCGGACTGCCAACAAACCTTTTGGTATTCGGATTCAAGGGCTGTTGAATGAACTAGACATGATGGTAGACAACGTTGCCCAGTCACCCAGGCAATTCCTTCCACCCTGGCATGCCTATTTTCCAACTTGTGACTTCTCCCTTAAGATCTGGGAGAATGCTACTACACTGCCATCTGTCTACCAGCAACTATTTGCATCACAGCAGTATTCTGACTTTCTGCCAGTATATACAGATGGCTTAAAGTTAGACTGTTATGTGGGATCTGCTGTTGTGTTCCCTCACAAAACATTATCCAGTAAGATCCCACAAGAAACTAGCATTTATACTGCAGAGTTGCATGCAATAGAAACAGCCCTAGATCACATTAAAAATCGCGATATATTGTGATATATTGAGATATATTGTGATTCATTAAGCGTGTTACAGGCTCTAGTATCGGTGACGTATAACCCTCATCCGATCCTGTCCAGGATCTGGCAGATTCTTTTTTCTCTTGTGGAATTAGAATTTGATATTCGCTTTTGCTGGATCCCAAGCCACATTGGGAACCGGGGAAATGAATTAGCTGATACCGCTGCCAAACCAGCCATTTCTCTGGATAATCATTGCCTCTCAGTTCCCTATACAGACTACAGGCAAATAATATGCTCTAAATTATATTCCCAATGGCAAGATTCTTGGCACGGACAGGCCACAAATAAACTACATCACATAAAGCCTGTAATTACGCAATGGCAGTCCAGTATACGTAGGGTTCGAAGAGAAGAAGTTATTCTTGCTCGGCTCTGCATAGGTCATAGTCATCTAACACATTCCTATTTGTTGAGGGCGGATCATCCACCTATGTGCGAGATGTGTAATGTTATTTTAACCGTCAGTCATATTTTTATAGAATGTCCTGTTTTTATAGAAGCACGACGCTTGTGTTTTACCGCTTTTAATAATTTGACTGAACCATTTACACTCAGTCAGATAATAGGTGACAGAGACAATATGTCCAACGTTTTTAACTTTTTACAATCTATTAATTTGTATACCAAGATCTAAGTTTTATACTTTATATGCTTTTACTTTATACCCTTTTTACATAATAGTTAATTGACGTGGTAGCCTAGGCTTTTAATTTTGACCTTAGCTGCCAATGCACCATTAAAAACCAAATCAAATCAAAATCAAACCCTAGCAGTAAATTGCCCTTAGTGCCATATTACTCAAGTTTGTACAGCAGTCTTTTATTTGCAACAGTATCAAAAGCCTTCCTAAAATCCAAGTACAGTAGACTTTCAGAATAATGGCACCTTCGGGGACTCAATTAATTCAATTTTTCTGTTATCTAGAAAGTTTTATTTCTGCATTACATATATTAAAAATAATGAAGCTAAATAAGAAATAGAGAGATTAAGAATGCAATTTTATGAACTGCGCATAAAAAACAAAAATATGTTGATGATCAATATTATATTCTGCCATTAATACACTCCTACTTACTCCCCATTCTATTTTCTTTATTATATCAAGTAGTCTGTGTGCACAGTGGTTTTGTCACCATCTTTACCACACCGGATGGAAAAGGCCTGGGTTCGAATCCTGTTGATGGATGACACAGGTCTTTTTTTTCTCCGTGGCTGAGTTAGTCTGTCTCAGGTGTAGATTGCAGGTCCCCCCCCCCGAAACTGGGTTTTTTTGTCTAGCAAAACATTCAAATCGAGCAGAGAACACACAATTTACAGAGACAATACACATGGGTATATGAATTAACTTTCTGAGTGTTCCTAATGTAATATTTTAGATTATATCAAGTTTGTCATTAAGCTTTAATGTTGTCCTTCTTTTCTTCTCTCTATGAGATTTGTTAACTTTAGGAGCTATAGTGAGGGCTTTTTAATTTAAAATAAATGTAAAACAGAAGTATAATCTGTGATATCAGTTCAGAATTCACTTTGAAAATGGTGAACGTTAACAAATACGGGAATCACGTGACTTACCTTTTTCTTTTTTTACCACTGCAAGGCCACTGTGCAATTCACCACTGTGTATTATGTCTACGCTGTATGTAAACACTGATCTCAGTGTGCAGTGGCTGAGTTAGTCTGTCTCGGGTGTAGATTGCAAGGTTGTCAAATGATGTCAAAATTATTTTTTGCATCCAGTTCCTTGACAAGTCTATATTGTGATTGCAGTATACAGGCAGTTCTTGCTTTAGGAGCTCTCGGGTTTACGAGATTTTTTCCCCCAAGTATCAACAAAATCGAAAATATGAACATTAATTACAAAAAATGAATGTTAAACATTCATAAATACTTCATTCCAAACCACGTGCGTAGCTATACAATACAGTGTACCCCGCTTTACTATATTAATCAGTTCCAGAGACACCATTGTATCGTTGATTTTTGGTGATTCGTTTCAAGATCTCGGAAGTTGAAATTTTCACTGTATAACTAAGCTATTTATCTCTCTAAAATGTCATTTTTATGGTCACAAGCTGACCTTAAGGCCTATATGAAAGGTCATGAGCGTGGTTTGTAAATTGTATTAGTTACCAGTTCAAATCATTAAAATGCACTACACTTTCATTGTTATCATATGTTCCATTATAAGAATCAATTTTAACAGCTTTGTGATATTTTTCTAAAGCACATTTTAAAGCTTCGTAAACTTGTTACTCTACGAGAATCGTGTTAGTTGCAATTTGTGTGCGCCGTTAGAAAATGCTTATGCATGCAATCGCGAAATCTATAATTAAAAGAGAAGATTATCTTGGAAACAAATGGCTCTTGAAACATTTCTGAAGAAGATGACTCCTTGTGCAACAAACCAACGAATGCCGAGCCAATAATGAGTGATCAACGAGTGTCTATTTAGTCGATGATGATGAAGAATAAAAATAATTTCTTCATCAATGGAGATGAAGAAATTATTTATGACTTACAAATTAACATTTGTATTTGTAAGTCGTAAATAATTTCTCTATTATTATAATTTGCTTGATTTTACAGGCTACATTTTCATTTCTTTGGATAAATCAATCATTGTTTAAACAAACTAATCAGCTAACTAATTTCATTCTTAAGAATGTAACCCCTATTTTTAACATTATATATATGGGAAATAAATTCGCGCTTTATGAGCACGTGCTAAGAACGAATTAACTCGTAAAGTTGAGAACTACCTGTAATTGCATGCCTGTCCAAGTGGTCCTACACTACTCCTTTAACCAGTGATTCCATTATTTTCCCTTGGAATAGATGTTAAGCTAACAGGTCTGTAATTACAATTGTTCACGTCACCTTTCGATCTTCCTTTATGATTTGGGGATGTATTTGCGCATCTCCAGTCCATAGGGACCTCCCCTGAATCCACAGATACTCTCATAATTATGGCTAAGGGCTCCTTTGCCGCCTCCCTTAATATAATTGGACTGATTCTATCCAACCCAGGTGCCCATTTTATGTCCATCATGAACAATTTCTCGTACACTTTCATTTCAGGTATCACCAAGTCATTTAGCTCCTCGTTAGAGTTTGATAAACTTCTGGCATCCCCTACTCTAAAGATTTCCTCATGTGTGAATATAGATGCAAAATGCCTATTCAGTTTGTTCGCAACCTGAGCAGGGTTATCAACACTTAACGTATAAACATCAAGTGGCCAAATGTGATTCAACCCTCTTCTTTCTAATGTTAGTATAAACATAGAAGTCTTTGCTGTTTTTCTTTGTATTCTTTTCCAGAGACTTCTCATAATCTGCCTTAGCTTGCATAAACTCCTTTGTGACTTGATTACAGACTAATTTATATCTACCAAAGGGTTCAGTATCACCTGATAAAAATTATGCATCCCATTGACTTTTCTTCTCTGCCACATGTCTCAGTAATCCATCTGACATCCATTTAGCCTTGAACGGTATTTCTTTGTTGGTATGAAAAAGCCTAGTACCTTCTTTGATTACTTCCGTGAATACTTCCTATTTAGAATTTGCTGTTGGTTATATCATCAGTTGGTCTCACTGCACACAATTTTAAAACTGTTATAACCTAAATAAAAAAAAAAAAAGGAAAAAAAATATTAGAAAAGAAGTTCTGAAAATGTATTTAGAACATTTAAATAAAAGGCAAATGTAGCCAAGATTACAAAGAAGCCAACGAATACAAATTTTGAGTGGCACAGATCTAAGACAACATTGATGCTGTTGGTTTATTGTATTTTATCATGACAAAATACAATAAGCCAACTACAAAAGTATAACAGATAAATGAAGAATGAAGAAAAAATAAAACAAATAAAAATAGATAGAAGGAAAAAAATAGAAAAACAGACTAATGTTGAGCCCATACTTGTTAGGAGGCCAATTTACAACAGTAGTTGTGGTAAATATTGCATTTGAAATGCAACACAAATCAGTGAAATGGAAGACGGCTGACAAATAAAGATCAGCCCACTGAAGCAATAGACCCACACCATGGAGGCTCTAATGCAGTAAAGAAATAAAACTGAGAAAGCTTAAGCACTTGCCAAATACAAAGCCAGACTGCCAATGAGAGAGTGAGGTATAGACAAGAAACTGGAAATAAAATGAATATAGATAAAACACGAGGAGGGTAGAGTAACACTCACTACAGACATTTAACATAAACATCAAAATTAGTAGACTCTGAAGAACAAATGGTATGGAGAAATAAAGTGATAAAGAAATATTGGCAAACACCAGAAGCTGCATAAGCAAAACCAGCAACATGTAGCCTGTATTATAAAATAGGAGATAGACAGAATGGAAAATCAAAGAGAGAAGTTAAGCATGAAGAAGTTAGCCAAGAACTTATTGAAACCAAGGCAGAAGTTAAAAAAAAAAAAAAAAAAAAAATGTGGGAGGAGATTTAGATATCAGAGATTTAGGTAAAAAGCAAATGTATCCAATGAATAACAAATTTAGGCCAGTGTCTGAGAGTGCTGAGGCCAAAAAAAGTATGAAATATCACAACAAAATCTTCTCTACATTTGCCTTTTATTTAAATGTTCTTAATCTTTGATACATTTTCCTTTCACAGTACTTCTTTTCTATTTTTTTTTTTTTTTTTTCCTTCTTTCCCTTCTGCCCTGGTTTAAATACTCTCAATGTCTAACTTCTTGATATTTCACTTTTCTCTTCACATTTTCATGTTGCCTGCCTCCTTACTTTACAGACATTATAATACAAGCCATATGTTTTTGGTTTTTCTTATGCAGTCTCTTCTGTTTTCTGATATTTCTTTATTGCTCTATTTCTCTAAACTTTTTGTTCTTTTTCAGAGTCTACTAATATCAACACTTATATACAGCACTTATATATGTTATATATATATTTATATATATATATATATATATATCCAATATTTTAAATTAAATAAAATAAAACATAAGCCTAAAATAAAACATAAGTAGTATGGCAAAAACTGTAGAGTGAAATTATTCAATTATTTATTTATTTATTTTCACTTTATTATAATTTAACTTATTTTAATATAATTCAATGATAGTTTATATATATATATATATATATAGTAGTAATATTAAACTGTTAAGAAGCAAAATAAGCAGAAAAAGGAAAATAACAAAAGTTATCATATGCCCAGTGCTCCAAAATGCGCAGCGCAGCAGTAAAGAGAAAAAGGAAAATAACAAAAGTTATCATATGTCTAATGCTCCAAGTATGTTACAAACCACACATTATATATATATATATAAGGAAAAGGCCCTAAAAATGTTCTATTCAATCACAATAAATTCAGTAATTAGCTGAAAAGAATTTATATGGTCAAACACACAGACTACATGACCAAAGGTGTTTGTTTGCTCACCTCACTGAATATTGTGTGGGGTGCCAGAAGCCCCAGTGTATGCACACTGATTCCTGCCATGGCAAAAAAAAAAAAAAAAAAACCCACCATCGTGGGGGGAAGTAATCCCAAGAGTCACTTCATTAGACCCTCCAAAGGCCGAAGTGATGATGGCGGAGGCAGAGGATTGTGCCATCTCATGTTGCCTTCAGCGACTACCACCCACCACTGGATGCAAAAAGCCAAAGCTGAACAGGTCCACTTCCATAACTGGATGAAGATGAGAAGAAGATACATTGAACATACTGCATCGAGTGTGTTGCAGGATAAAGTCAAGTTACAGGATAAACTTGTGTTCAGGCCTTAGGCAGAATTGTTGGTTTGAAAAGTCGGAGACTATCTCCCAAGGATGACAAGGATGATAGTGGAGCAAGTGGCACTGCCCCCATTTGGCTACCACACCTGAAGGGCAAGACCACCCTTCAGTGCTTCCTGCACAACTGTGCTAGTGACCATCCAGGAAGAAAGAGAAAACACGTGAAGTGGAGCACTGAAATGAATATATTCATCATGTGAGCATACAATGAAGTAACCAAACTCAAGACCAATATGACAATGTACAAAATGAAACTATATAAGAAATGGTTGGAACGGGATGGCTCTCAACTGATCAGGTCACCAAAGAGCAAATAGTAGACCAGAGATGGACTGTTGTCATGAAGAACCTGATAGCTCTTCCAATACCGGAAAAAATCAAGCAAGGTGTGAGCGACCAACTACAAAGAACAAGGAATACAGCCACAACCAAACCAGAAAAAGAGGATGACAGCAAGTACAACCCAGCGCAGCCAAAGTTGAAAGAAATGAGGCATGATATTCAGAATAGAAGAAGAGTGGAAGAAAACCCTATCAGAATTCAAAGGAATGGACCATACAAATAACCACACCATAACGAAGCAGAAACCGAACAGAATCCTGTGGTAAGTTACAGACCACTTCAATCAACAAATACCGGATTACCTCATCAACAGCGAAGTAACACTAGATACCATCTGCACAGCCATTTACTGTGCCATTGTAGCAGACACTGGGATAAACAGAAGAGAAACCAGAGACCAACAGAAAACAAAACATAAAAAGAAGGAACCACCAGCCTAGGAAAGAAGGCTACAGCAGAAGATAGAAGAGCTAAGAGTGAAGAGAAGCTAACTGACTCAGTAGCAACAGCCAGGTGGGCAGGAGCAGCAGTGTGTTGTACATGCTTCTTGATTAGACCGTGGTTCGAGCCCGTGAGCCACCAAATACAGAGGTGGCGGAAAGGTCAGGGAATGACCACCGCATATCCCCGGAGCAATATGGCCTTAGTTGCTAATGCTCCTAAAAACCAAATAACAACAACAACAACAACAGTAGCAACAAGGTTATAGAAGTATGAAACTGATCAGAAAAGTGAAGATCATCCTCAAAAAAGACAACATCCACACCAATCCACGTGGCAGGGCCGGTAACCTGGAGGGGAAAAGGTCTCCCTTCCATGGTGAAATGGAGCAAGCAGTTCCCAAAACCCAGAAAACCATTGAGTACACTGAAGAAATGCTGACAAGGCAACAAGAGGATTCTGGTTCTGTCGCAGAAAAATGTCAAAAGACTGACATAGACAAGAATCCGAATTCTAACTTTTCTAATTATATATTCCACTGAAGAACAACTGATTGGAAAACTGTCTCCATTTCTAGTGCAGAAATGCCTAGAAACCACAATAGGTACTCCCAAGACAGTTCATCGTTTAAGATCATGAGACTTACTGGTTGAAGTTGCCACTGCTTGACAGTCCGGGCAACTACAAAAACTAAACATTTTCGGTGGAACCTCTGTCACCGTTTCCTTGAACATGTCAAGCGGTATCATCACCAAATGGGATCTCATCAATTTGTCAGATGAAGGACTTAAACAAGAATTGCGTGATGATGGTGTGATCAATGTAAAGCAGATTCTAACAAAGTTCCTATTCAGCACATAATCCTCACATTTGACAATCCGAAACCACCAACAATGATAAAAGCAGGTTACCTTAACTGCCATGTCAAATCCTACTCCCAAATCCTTTACGCTGCTATAAGTGCCAGAAGTTTGGGTACTCTCAGACAGTCTGCAGAGGAGCAGCTGCCTGTGCCAAATGTGGCTCCACTGCGCACACTAGTACAGACTGCACAGCCGCAACGCCAAACTGGCCTAACTGTAAAGAAGCTCATCCGGCATATTCGAAGGAGTGTCCCCTTTGGAAACGTGAAAAAAACATACAACGGTACAAGACTGAACACAATGTAACTTACCAAAGGCTAAAAAATCTCTACCAAAAATACTAACAAGCCAACTTATGCCCAAATAATCAAAAAGCACACATCAGCTGCTACCCAAACGGAGGTAACTATACCACCAAGCAAATCACTAGCTGAATGGGCAAGGTCAATATTGTCCCCAGAACCAACACACCAAACAAAAAGCAAACAAATCAAAGCTATAAAGATGCCAATCACAGTACAGCCAGATGCCATTCAACAGCAGAACACTACAGTATCTACCACTCCTGACTCAAACCAAATGGACTACATGGATTCAGAAGATTCAAAGATGAACAGGTTTTAGAACTGTTCACTGAGGAGGAGATGGATACAGGGAAACTTCATTTCCCAAAGAAGGGGAAAAGTAAACTTGAGCGATGCAAACCTTCTGTACCTCAAAAACAAATTGAGGGCTCTTGTAAACCCAAATAATGCTTACTTTCTTACAATGGAATTGTAGAGGCTATCGTAGTAATTTGGCTGACATCCGAGATCTTCTTTTATAATATGATCCTATTGCTTTCTGTTTACAGGAAACCAATCTAACACCAAATATAATTGTTTCCCTTTGGAAATACATAATACATCGGCAAGATCGTGTTGCTCACAATCTGCAAAATCTAGCACATGGAGGAGTAGTGCTGATCAACTCCCAGATACCCTCAAAACCAATCCCATTAAAAACAAACCTTGAGGCAGTTGCTGCACGAGTGTACATTAACTTCGATTTAACCATAGTCTCATTATACTTGCCACCTAACCAAAATATAAGCTATGCCGACTGAGAAGAATTAGTGCTACAACTTCCCATACACTGCTGCATCTTAGGAAACCTCAACAGTTGCCATCCGTTATGGGGAAACCATAACCTGGATAAGTGTGGATAAACCATCAAAAAATTACTTGATAAACACAATCTGATAACTCTCGATAAAGGAGCGCACACTTATACGCATCTTCCTACAGGGTCTACCTCAGCTATCGATGTCTCTTTAAGCTCAGCAATCATATCCCTCTATTTGAATGGACTATTCACAGCAATCCATTGGGCAGTGATCACTACCCTCTGATATGCCACATTGAAACAAGTGTTTCCCACCTTTCCTACTGAATTCCCAAATGGAAATTTTCGAAAGCCGAATGGGACGTATACAAGAAGCTAGCTACGCTAGATAAAAAACAGGTCCAACAAACATCTATAAACCTGGCAGTAGAATATATATGCAACCAAATACTGCAGGCAGCAGACAGAGCAATTCCAAAACATTCCACCAAAATATCGGCCCGCTATAAAGTGTGGTGGAATGAAGAATGTAGCGCTGCTAAAAAAGAGAAGAACAGAGCATGGAACATTTTCAGAAAGTTCCCAACAACAGAAAACTTCATCTGCTTTAAACAGGCAAAGGCAAAACGAATTAGGCAGACCAGCAAAAAGGGAAGCATGGAGGCATTTCGCTTCCACAATTACAAAATCCCAAACAATATGGGCGAAAATACAACATATGTACGCAAAACACCTACGTGTCAACTGTCCCTTGCTCACTGTCAATGGCTCTGATATTACAAAACCAGACGAGATTGCAAACACTCTAGGTAGATCATTCTTGGAAATCTCAACTGGGACATCATACTCGCCACATTTCCAGACACACAAAGCACAAGCTGAAAAACACTCAATCAATTTTGAATCAGCATCCACTGCTGTCTACAATCTCCCCTTCACAATGTCAGAGTTTCACCATGCTCTAACCTCCACTAAACTTAGTTATTTATTTGGTTTTTTTTTTTAGGAGCATTAGCAACTAAGGCCATATTGCTCCAGGATATGCGGTGGTCATTCCCTGACATTTCCGCATCCTCCGTATTTGGTGGTGACGGGCTCGAACCCCGGTCTAATCAAGAAGCGTGTGCTACGCGCTGCTGCTCCTCCTTCCCACCTGGCTACGGAGGCGCCACTAAACTTAGTGCAGCAGGGCCAGATGGAATACATTACATCATGATAGCAAAACTTACTGAACCGGCCCTCAAGATACTGTTACTGCTCTACCACATAATATTCAAAGAAAACACTTTACCCAACAAATGGCAGCATGCTTATGTTTTGGCTTTTTCGAAACCAGGAAAAGACCCTACAAATCCGCAACGCTATCGACCAATTGCACTCAACCAGCTGTATGTGCAAGGTCATGGAGAAAATGGTCAATGCCCGGCTATCCTGGTTTTTAGCTCAAAATGACCTTATAAATCCAGTGCAGTGTGGCTTCCGTGAAGATCCACTCTTGACCTTTTGATTAAGACAGAAATAAACATCCGTGACACCTTCATACAGAAAGAACACCTTGCCATGGTCCTCTTTGACATTGAGAAAGCCTTTGACACTGCTTGGAGATATGGTATAATGCAAAATCTGTACGATATGGGATTACACGGATACCTACCACAGTTTATCAGAAATTTCCTACACCACTGCTCATTTCAAGTTAGAGTTCACAATCAGTTATCCTCAAAATTTATCCAGGAAGAAGGAGTACCACAAGGGTCAGTGCTAAGTGCCACTCTCTTTAATATAATAATGAATTCAAAAACACATCACCTACCACAAACAGTATCCACTACCCTGTATGTTGATGACTTCAGTATTGCCTGCCATTCGCCTAACATGCGAATGATAGAAAGACAGTTGCAATGTGCCATCAACAAAATAACTAAATGGTCCCAAAACAATGGCTTTCGTCTCTCGCACCAAAAAACGATTGGAATACACTTCTGTAGGAAGTGTAACCTACATCCACATCCAGAACTTTGACTAGCAAATCAAGTCATACCAGTTGTCTCCAGTATCCACTTTCTTGGTGTGATATTTGACCAAAAACTCACCTTACTTGAACATATAAAATCGCTCCAGTTTCATGTCTTAAAAAGCTTAACATCTTAAGAGTTCTATCTGGCACAATACGAGGAGCTGACCGTTACACACTAATACATCTGTACCATGCATTAATACAGTCACATCTGGACTACGGTTCTGTACTCTATAGCTCTGCTAGACCAAGCGCCTTACGTGGGCTTGATCCTGTACACCACAGTGCCCTTCGTCTTGCACTGGGGGCACAATGCACATCACTGATTCAGAGCCTATATGCCGAAGTACATGAAACACCCTTGCAGCTATGCGGACAAATGCTTTTATTAAATTATGCAGCAAAACTCAAAGGGCATCCAAATCACCCCACCTGGAATGGGCTTTTCTCTCCTAAATGGGAAAACCTTTATAGAGCTTACTCATCTATAAACCGATCAATGGGTATACGTCTTTGCGCACTACAGACTGACTATCAAATTGACCTTAGTAAGATACAGCCTGGGGAAAACACACCATGTCCCAACAGAGCATACTACAAATACATGTCACACTGAGAACCCAGCACAGCCAATACACACCAATCTACACAGATGGGTCTAAAACTGACAATCACGTTGGAGCTGCAGCATTATTTCCCAACATTTCCATATCCAAGAAGCTCCCCACCAAATGTAGCAACTATACTGCAGAACTCTGTGCTATCCGCATAGCCTTAAATCACATACTCTCAACAGCCATAGTGCACAGTGTTATATACACAGACTCCATTAATGCATCCAAGCTATACAGTGTAATAAAAATCATGATAACCCCTTACTCATACAGACCTGGAATACTCTGACTAAGTTAAACCAAAAGAAGCAACAAGTTCTCTTTTGTTGGATCCCTGGTCACTCTGGAAAATCTGGAAACGAACAGGCCAACCTAGCTGCCAAAACTGCTACCGATCCTATAGACCAATCATTTACTACACCTGTATCTGACTAAAAGTACATTATAAAGAAACGATGTCTTGAACAATGGCAACACATCTGGCAGAGCCAAGGCAACAATAAGCTACTTGGCATAAAAAAAGATCTAAAACCTTGGAGTTCTAGCATACGGGAGAACCGACATGAAGAAGTCGTATTATCCCGATTACGGATAGGCCACACGCACCTGACACATCTTTATCTGCTTGCGGCCACTGATCCCCTGCAGTGCACAAAGTGCAACACTCAGCTCACTGTTCAACATCTACTTATTGATTGCCCCAAATACAGTGCTGAGTTAGAAGCTATGTTTACCTCATTTTCCACAACAAACACCTCTTTCAGCATTTCTGACCTACTAGCAGACACGCCACATGTGACCAAAATTTTTGATTTCCTCAAACAGATAAAACTGTACAACGTGGTATGAACTTGAATAACATCTATACAGATATAAATATGAATTTAACATCACCATAGTTAGGCACATTATGGCCTTTGCTGCTCTTGCACCATAAAGCCTACAAACCAACAAACAAACAAACAAACATTGGACTAACGCTGAGATGGAGGAGATTATGAGATCAGTCAGGATAATGATGACCAACAACTGCCATCCCCACCTGAGGTCAGCCCTTGAGAGACTGGCCATAGACCGGAAAGGAGGGAGGGTTTGACTGACCTCATTGAACAACAAAAGAAGGCAATTCGGAACCTTATTGAATTATGTCCGGGAAAACACAGCAGCAGCAGTCCATCAAGCAATAAGGAAGGTAGACAAATGGCACATGCCACTGAATTTCATCATGGAGACCTCACTCAGACAGATAGGAGTAACAAAGACAAAGATGGGCGAAGAAGGCACTCCATGGCAGACACTGCAATGACCTCCATAAATACTACATAGATAAGATGGCTTCGACACATGACTCACAAGCTGAAGGCTCTTCTCTGAGACCGAAGGATTCATGTCTGTCCTCCAAGACCAGGTTACCAGCGCCAGGAACTACAGGAAGTATATTGTCAAGGACTCTGGAGTGAAAGTTGACACATACTAATGATGCCACCTGGAGCTAGAAACAATCCAGCACATCACTGCAGGATGCACAGGAATCACTCAGATGGATTACGTTCATATTCATGACCAGTTCGCTAAGATGCTAGTGCAAAAATACCAATTGTCAAAGAAAGTGTATCATATTACAAGTACGATACCCAGGCCTTACTTACAAACTATACTACAACTGTGCCATAATAACTGACAAGATGAATCTCCACAACAGACCTTACATAACCCTCATGACAAGAAGGAAATGGCTACCTACCCGATCAACATAGTGGCCCAACACCAATAATCTTCAGAAAACCGACGAGGAAAAGATTGAAGTACACAGACCTAAGACAAGAAGTCAAAGAAATGTAGCATATGGAACAACTAATGACCATTCCTATCACCACGTCAACCACTGACATGGTGCCAGAGACTCTCCATAAGAACATAGCAGTTGCAGATGGATCTCCACAAAGCCACAATCCTGAACACCTATAGGATAATTAGAGTTCCTTGGCCAATAATAGTAACCAGACATAACAACCACCCCATGCACCTGGTACCGGTACCCGTCGCAGGAAGGGGAGAAAATCCATTAGGAGAAAAAAAGAGAATAATAATTATTATTATGCATGGTGATCACCCAGTTCACCCAGGATAACACATCAAATGTAGCACAAAAATATCAGTTGATGAAAGAAAGTGTACAATATTATAAGTACAAACCCTCAGGTGTACTAGAGAACCATACTCATAAACTATACTGGGACTTTGCCACAATAACTGACTCGCTAACCATGAAGAGTGTAAGATTATTATTGATGTCAACTATGGAAAAAATCATAGAGCAGATCAAGAAGCCACAAGAACATCCATTAACCATTTAGTGATCATAGCCTAGACCTCAGCCACCATGTGCACACATTGACAGACATACCAATAAATATTGTGGGTCTGCCTGTGCAGCAGAAGCAGCAGCAGCTATACGTTAGCTACTATGGTTCATGGAATGGAACTTCAGTAATTTCAACTTAATGGCTATGAAATGATGTTGGAGTGCCAGATTAGGCTGTGGCCAAAATGGTCTTTTTCCGAATTGGCTCTGGAAGATCTTTGCAGGAGGAATGAATTTGAATTCTGGCTGACAACGCTACCAGAAATTAGTGAAATGCATCCGAAGGCAGGTTGAGGCAGCTATATAGGCTAATGGTTGCTTTACTATTAGGTTTTTGAAGTAAAAGCCCTTCTTATATCTCTCTTTCTCTCTCACTCTGTGTGTGTGTGTGTGTGTGTGTGTGTGTGTGTGTGTGTGTGTGTGTGTGTGTGTGTGTGTGTGTGTGTGTGTGTGTGTGTGTGTGTGTACGCGCACGCACTTTTGGTTATATATTATGTGTAATTACACATATATAATCTTTACATATGTATTTAGAGGTTATAATGAAAAGTGTTACTTTTCATTCTAATCTCCATTACTGTTCATACAAAGGGTACTAGGAAAGTTTTGCAATACAGCTTTGTTTATTTAATTTTTTCAAAGTAATTTCCTCTACATTCAATACACCTCTCCATCCTCCGAAACCAATCTGTAAACCAGTTCTGCCAAGTTTCACTAGGGAGTAAAGCACACTCGTTGTCCTAAGCCCGTAGAAGGTCCTCATCACTGGAAAACCGCCTCCCTTTTAGCTTCACTTTCACATGTGGGAACAGTGCAAAGTCGCAGGGAGCAAGGTCTGGACTGTAGGGAGGGTGCTCGAGAAGTTTCAGTCCTGTCGTGGTCAAATATTCGGTGCAGGCTTTGGCACGGTGAGCTTTAGCATTATCGTGATGGAGGTACCAGGTGTCCATTCTTGACTTTGGCCGCAGGTTCTTCATAGATCCAATGACTTTAGGCAGGCATTGTTCAGTATACCACTTAGCTGTGACTGTCTTCTGCGTGTCCAAAACGACATGTTCCACAATTCCACTCGATTTGAAAAATACAGCTATCATTTTCTTCTTTACAGATCGGGATTTTCTGACAATTACGGGTGTGTCGTCATCATCAAAGACCCAAACTTTGTTTTGAGCCTTGGTCGGCAGATCGTAATAGTACAGCCAAGTCTCGTCACCTGTCACAATGTTGTTCACATACCGAGATTGTCCCTTATCAAACTTTTTTAACATCTCCCGGCACCAAGTCACACGTCGTGTCATCTGCTCTTCAGTCAGTTGATGCGGCACCCAGAGAGAACAAAGTTTCTTCACGTGCAAATGATCTTGCAGAATCGAACGAATTGCTGGTGCATTTAGGTCCAAGGTATCCTCTATCTGTTGGTAGGTCACTCACCTGTTTTCGTCAAGCATTTTCCTTACAGCAGTAACATTTTCCTCTGTAACTGACGTTCGTGGCCTTCCCGGCCTCTCAGAATCCTCCAGAGTGAAATTTCCCCTTTGGAATTCTCTATACCACCTGAATATCGTTGTACGATGTGGACAATCATCATCTAGTGCAAGAGTCATTTCTTCTAAGCACTGGTCTATGGTTAAACCACGCACGAAATTATACCGCAAAACTGTCCTTATCTCGTTTCGTGACCACGATGCCATCGCAAGCACTTTACACTCTCACTACTAATGAATAACTGAGCCCATCGACTTGGCGCGGCGGCTACTATGCACGTATGAACATGTCTCAACATGCAGCAACAAGCAGCTTCCTGTGATTCATTGTTGCGTCATATTGCAAAACTTTCCTAGTACCCTTTGTATATTTGTTCTCTTCTGTTATGTGGCATTTCCACTGCAAAATTATTATTTCCAAATATACTGTCTGTTCATCACTGGAAGATACTTCAATGTCTTGGAAACTGGACCAAACCATTTTGCAAAAGGGTAAGGTACAGAAGCAGTAGATGGGGTGATTAGTCTGACTGAGTACTACATATGATGTGTACTAGTATGTGCCACCAGACACCTGCATAAGTGAAAAGAATGTCTGTAGGGTTGAAAAGTAAAGTTCTTCACAGTGAAGGTAAAAATGTAGTGAACAATATCCTCTTTTTGAAGATGAAGCAAGATGTTCGAGTTTAATTGTACCAAAAGTCAACCTACAAGAAGAGCCCTATCTATATGTTTATCAGAAATAACAATTAAAGAGATTAGATAAGACAACTTCCAGGTGCAACAGCACCTGGAATATAAATCAAAATCTGCACGTAAGGAAAAAAAATTGGTGAGTAAGAAAACAATTGATCAAGTAGATGATTTTGGTAGATGCATTGTTTGTTGCACTATTCAAGAATTTTATACTGTTGATAGAAAGGTGCCCACTTTACATAAATTGTTGCCAGCCAGAAATTTTATTTTTCCATCCAGGAAAACAACTCCATATGAAATTTTGAAACAAATGGGGTATAAAAAGAAGGAAACAGAAGCCAAATGGAAAGTCTTAGTGGAAAGAGATGGCATTCTATGGAGAACAAGATATTTACAATATCCATTACTGCTATTCTGAGAAGAACCTAGTGTTTTTAGACGAAACCGGGATGTATGGTAATTTAACATTTCGGAAGTTTTGGTGGATCTATGGATTATCTGGAGTCATGGACCCTGGTTATGCTTGAAAAAGACTTATAATGAGTGCATGAAATATAAATGTCTTTATTCCAAATTTTATGTTTATAAAGTTTGGTTATAGCTGAAAACGCAGCTTGTTGAAAATATCAGTGTGAAACACAACCTTGGCTAAATGAATTAACATAATTTTGAAACTTGGCTAAAACAGCAACCACTGCCAAATATTCAGGCAGGTTCTGTTGTAGTTTTTGAGAATGCACCATATCATAATGTTCAACAAGACAAGCCTCCAAACCCTTCATCATAGAAGCAAGACATTATAGACACTTTGTATCATTTAAGCTTAGCATGCATAAATGTGAATTATTTGAAATTATTAGCCATTTAAATATTTCCATTTTTCGCCATTTTTCACTTTTTTTTTTTTTTTATGTAAATCCCAAACACGAGAGGTGTTAGAACCTATAGTACTTAGTACCGTGCTTGGGTTGGAGGTTGAGAAGATGAAAGAAGATATTTGTTGAGATTAGACTTTGAACTTCTGTAGACTGTAATTTTCAGGAAATACGTGTAAAGGAAGGTTGTTCCAGAAAACGGCAGTTGAATGAATAAACAAGGAAGATGAAAAGTTGGTTCTGTGAGTTTTAAGTTGGACAGTAAATGGATATTGGCTGGTGGCAGCACTTGTTCGGGCTGTTTTGAAAGAGAGAGAGCGGGAATTATAGAAGCCAGTTCAGAAGAACAGTGCCCGTGGAAGTATCTGTAGAAAAGGCATGCAGCAGAAACAGTACGTCTATGAGACAGAGAGTGGAAAGACTCTGTTAGAGAAGAGTCATTAATTAACTTAACTGGCCTCTTCTGAATGTAATCTAGAAGCCTGAGAGAGGTTTTGGGGGCACCACCTCAGATGTGGGAACAATATTCCATGGTGGCCAGATTTGCGATTTGTAGAGAGTGAACAGCTCTTTGGAAGAATAGTAACGCCCAGAGCGAAAGAGAAAACCAAGTTTTTTTAGATGCAGAGGAAGCAATATTTGTAATGTGCTTGTGCCAAGAGAGATTAAAAGTCAGGGTAATCCCCAAAAGAGATATATCATTTTGCCTAGAAATTGGAGTGTCACCAAAGATGAGCATAGGAGCAGAAGAATCTTTTTTGTGAGATATAAGACAAGACTGAGTTTTAGAAGTTTTAATCAACTAAGTTGTCTTTGCCCCACTGGAGAATTACCTGAAGATTGGCATTTAAGGAATTGGTAGCAGATTTTCCAGAAGTTGAAGCTGATTGAGCAGGACAAGGTTTCTCAAAATGGAAAGTGGAATGCAATGTGCTATCATCGGCAAAACTATGGATGGGATTTCCAGTCAATGGAAGAAGGTCATTAATATACAAGAGGAAAAGAGTGGGGGAAAGAACTGAACCTTGGGGGACACCGGCATAGGTGGAGAAATTAGAGGACAGAGAGCCATCTACCATCACCTTCAGTGAGCGATCAGAGAGAAAACTGGATAACCAATTACTAAAAACAGTTGGCAAACCATAAGATGGAAGCTTGTTTAGAAGACCTTTATGCCAGACACGATCGAAAGCCTTTGAGATGTCAAGAGCAACTACTTGTGTTTCACCGAACATTTCCATTGAATTAGTCCATAAATGGGTAACATATGGGTCACTTCTGTGGTTTAGAATAAATCCAAGATTCTGCTAGGCTTACACATAAATTAAATTAGGTATGTATGTCAGATGTTCTGATGAGACTCGTGGCAGCGAAGAAGAATTCATGGGATGATTATAAATTATCATATAAACTAGTGTGAAAATGAGGCTCAGAGGAGGTTAGGCAAGCTAAGCCAGATTCTGAGAAGTCTCTGGTAATGAATGCAAAGATAAACAACAAGATGTCTTTACTTATATAAACACTAGAAGGAAGGGGATGAATTACATTGTTCCACTAGATATTAATTGTTTACCCGTTTATGATCCTGCTCGAGTTGCTGACAAACCAAATAGGTTTGTCAGCAACTCGTTCGTCAGCAACAAAAAATTCCCCATGAATGCATGAGGAATTTTTTAGGAAAGGGAAGTTGGAAGTGTATCAAATTTTAATAGGGAGCTGATTGATTTTGTGAAAACTCAGAAGAAAGTTGAAGATAAATTGTTGAAGTTAAATTTAAAAAAGCCATCCGGAGTGGATGGAATCTATCTAGTTATATTAAAGTTGCAGCAAAAGCAGTAAGGAAACCTTTAGCCATAATTATGAGACCACATTTAGATTGAATTCAGATCCCTATAGACTGAAGATGTGCAAATGTATCCTCAATTCTCAAACAGGAATCAAAGGGTAATATGAGTAATTACAGACCTGTTAACTTAATTCCTTTCCAGGAAAAATAATGGAGTCACTGTTTAAATAAGTAATGTAAGACGCTTTAGATGGAAGTGCATTTAGCATTAGCATTGGTTGAGGCATATGATGCAAGAAAGCAAGCTTATACAGCATCAGCCAAAAAAAAAAAAAAAAAACCCTTCCCATTTCATCTATCCGGTCACTCCTTAATGTTTGTCTAATTCAGCCTGAAATTTATTTAAGGCTGAATTAGGTTTAAATTTATTTAAGGCTGAACTTGATGCTGACTCTCCAGATGCTGCAACTTGCGGAACATAAGCCTTTTTTCATAAGCGCACCCCCTTTGTTCCTCTCACCATTCTTGTTGCCGTTCTCTGTACTCGTTTTACTCTATACTCTACAACCTTCCTAAAGTGAGGCCTCCAGACTTGTATACAGTACTCAAGGTGTGGCCTGACCATTGCCTTATACAAAGGGATAATCACCTCCTTGTCTGTGCTAGCAAAATTCCTATGTATCATTGACAAAACTCCCTGACCTGCTCTGGCAGCCTATCTGTACTGCTCAGAGAACTTCATACCTGACTGCACAATTATCCCCCCCCCCTTCAGGTCTTTTTCATTCAACACCCCACTGAGTGTAGTACCACACAGTTGGTATATTTTTCTTGAGTTACTGCTATATATATGTAGTACTTTGCATTTATTAATGTTACACTTCAGTTGCCACTTCTCAGCCCATCTGCCTAACTTTTCTAGATCCTGTTTCAGTAGCATACTGTCTTTACTGTTGTTAACAACCCTGCCAACCTTTGTATCATTTGCAAACTTGGACATTAAGCCCGATATACCTTCATCGATATCATCGATAAAAACGCAAAACAATAATGTGCTCAGCACTAAACTCCGGGGGTCTCTGCTAATAACGTTAGTCCAAGTAGAGCAGTCCATTTATTACCACTCTCTGCCATCTTCCACTCAATCATCCGTTTATCCATTGCAGTAACTTGCCCTTAATGCCATATCGCTCCAATTTGTACAGCAGTCTTCCATGTGCAGCAGTATCAAAAGCTTTCCTGAAATCTAAGTATATTATATCAATAACTTCATCACAGTATCCAATCAAATTGGTCAGACAAGACTTCCCTTTAACAAACCCATGCTGTGTCTGAGCTATTACTGCTGTCTTGACTAGGTGATACTGTATCACCTCTTTAGTCAGTGACTCCATTATTTTCCCTGGAGCAGAAGTTAAACTAACAGGTCTATAATTATTTGTGTCACTCTTTGAACCCCCTTTGTGAATTGGGGATACATTTGCACATCTCAGTCCATGGGGACCTCCACCTGACTCTAAGGAAGCTCCCATAATTATGACTAAGGGTTTGCTTACTTCCTTTGCTGCCTCCTTTAATATAACTGGATAGATCCTGTCCACGCCAGGTGCCTTCCTTATGTTTAACTTCAACAATTTCTCTTCCACTTTGTGCTTTCAGTTATTACAAAATCACTTAGCTCACTGTTAGAGTTTAAATAAACTTTTGGCATTCCCCTCATTGAATAATCCTCATATGTGAATGTAGATGCAAAATACTCATTCAGTTTATCAGCTACCTGAGCATGATCATCTCTTCTATGTTAAGTGGTCCAATCTGATTTATCCCTTTTCTTCTAGAGTTTACATAAGTAAAGAACTCTTTGCTGTTTTTCTTAGCATCCTTTGCCAAAGATTTCTCGTAATCTGCTTTCGCCTGCCTAACCTCCTTTGTGGCTTGATTACAGACAATCTTATATCTGCCATAGGCTCCTGTGTCACCTGATAATTTATACGCATCCCATACATTTTTCTTCTCTTCCACGAGCCTCATTAATTCATGTGACATCCATTTGGGCCTGAAACCTGAATAGTGTTTCTTAGTTGAAATGAAAAGCCTAGTAGCCTCCAAGATTAAGTCCTTAAGGGTTGCTCTTACGAAGAAAGGCTTAAGTTTTGCAGATTAGTGGCTGGAGACTAGGCACGTGCGAGGTGATCTGATTGAGGTGTATAAAGTCTTGAATGGTTTGAGCATGCTCAATGCTGATGGGATTTTTCCTCTTGCTCAGAACAATCACCTGAGAGGGCATAAATTCAAATTGAGGAAAGACAGTTGTAGGATAGATCTGCAGAAGTTTGCCTTTAGCCAGCAGGTAGTTGATTGATGGAACAGACTTTCATTTTTTGTTGTGGAAATTGATAGCCTAGATAAATTTAAGGCTAAGCTGGGCAGGTATTCGAAATGAACAGGTATTTGAAACGGGAGCAGTTTTTATTTATCTTCAATCTCCCCCTTTTCCTCTCCATCCTCAGTTTCGTTCAGTTTTGGGCATTTCTTAAATTGCATTCACTCCGTTACCGAACTCCGAGAAGTTCTTCTGTCCAGATAGTCCAGGATACCCGAGAACCCTTTCTGCATTCTTGTGAAGTCGATGCCGCACTAGGTGCAAGCGGTTATTGTGGCGAACGGCATCAATATTAGGTGTCAGGTCTGTTTTGGCTCACGAATGTATATTTTTTTTTTTTCAGACTGGACTGTACTTGTTAACAGGAGAGATTGCTTCTACAGGGATGGGATCACTTAAATAGAAAGGGTGCAAGAATATTTGCTGATGCTATCGAGGCAGTGTTAGGTGGGTCGGAAAACTGCTAGCTTGCGGGGAGACAAAGACCAATAGATTGACAGTAGCCACTGGCAGAGGTGAAAGAGATTCTTGCACTGCTTCTGTTAGAATGAGTAGAAGCCTGAAAAACAAGATGCATGGTATTTCAGAGACTGCTGGGAGCCATTGCGGTACAAGTAAACACATGGGTTGTGTTAGGGTAGCTAAGAATAGAAACAGGTGCAGGTATACTTGTGTGTACACCAATGCTAGGAGTTTAGTAAATAAATTTGATGAATTTGAGGTATTGCTCAAAACATCAAAGGCAGATATTGTTGGGATATCAGAGACGTGGTGTCACACAGATATAAGGAATGCAAAACTGGAATCTGGGGAGTACAACGTCTACAGAAAGGATAGACAGGATAGGAAGGGGGGAGGGGTTATGCTATTAGTTAAGAAACACATAAAAACCAAGGAAGTGAAGGCAGTCGATATTGCCCGACAGTGCAGTGTTGAGTCAGTTTGGTGTGACCTAAGCATTGGGAGATCAAAATTGAGAGTAGGAGTGTGCTATAGGCCTAATGACTCTGACGAGTATAATAAGGAACTGTACAGGGAAATAGAGTGGGCCAGTAAATCAGAGAGTCTTATAATGGGAGATTTTAATTTCCCAGATATTGACTGGAATTTGGGGGCTGGTTACTCACACACTAGCAGGGCTTTTGTGGATTTATTGGATGATTGTTTTCTACATCAGCATGTTCGGGAGGCAACTAGAGGGAGTAATACTCTTGATTTCATTATCAGCAGTGATTCTTCATGCATTAAGAATCTGCAGATAAATGAACCACTAGGTGGCAGTGGTCACAGTGTGCCGAAGTGGGATTTACTCAAAGAGGTAACTACCATTAGGGGTAAAGGGAAGGGTTATTGCTTCCGTAAAGGCGACTACGATGGACTGAGACAGTATTTAAATTCTATACAGTGGGACCAACTGATGATGTTACCAACAGCAAATTCAAAATGGGAAGCATTCAAAGAATTTATCTTGAAAGCTACTAGGCTTTACATACCAACTAAGAAATATTGTTCAAGGTTTAGGCCAAAATGGATGTCAGATGAACTAATGAGGCACATGGCAGAGAAGAAAAATGCATGGGATACTTACAAATTAGCACATGACACAGAAGCCTATGATAGATACAAGTTGATATGCAACCAAGTTACAAAGGAGGTTAGGCAGGTGAAGGCAGATTACGAGAAATCCTTGGCAAGAAATGCAAAGAAAAACAGCAAAGAGTTCTTTACTTATGTAAACTCTAGAAGGAAGGGGATGAATCAGATTGGTCCACTTGATATTGATGGGTCAACTGTTGATGATCCTGCTCAGGTAGCTAACAAACTAAATGAATATTTTGCATCAACATTCACAGATGAGGAGTTATTCAGCAAGGAGAATGCCAGAGGTGTATTCAACTCTAGCAGTAAGCTACAGAATCTTGAAATAACTGGGAGTAAAGTGGAGGAGAAACTGTTGAAGATAAACACAAGAAAGGCACCCGGGGTGGATGGGATCTATCCAGTTATATTAAAGGAGGCAGCAAAGGAAGTAAGCAAACCCTTAGCCATAATTATGAGAGCTTCCTTGGACTCAGGGGAGGTACCCATAGACTGGAAATGTGCAAATGTGACCCCAATTCACAAAGGAGGATCAAAGGCTGACACAAGTAATTATAGACCTGTGAGCTAAGGCGCATTTAGGGCTAGAGCCTCAAGCTGCGAACAAATTTAGACTATGTATATAAAGTGCTTAGCATCATAATACACAGCCATTTCTGAATAAACAGAAAATTTTTAAGGTATAATATAACCTAAAACGATGCCACCTTAAAAATTTTCTGTTTATTCAGAAATGGCTGTGTATTATGATGCTAAGCACTTTATATACATAGACCTGTGAGCTTAACTTCTGTTCCAGGAAAATTAATGGAGGCACTGGTTAAAGAAGCACTGCAGGATCATTTAGACAAGACTTCAGTTATAGCTCAGACACAGCATGGTTTTGTTAAGGGGAAGTCTTGCCTGACCAACTTGATTGGATACTATGATGCAGTCACAAAAGAACTGGATGCAGGGAATAACTTTGATATTATATACTTGGATCTTAGAAAGGCTTTTGATACTGTTGCACATGGAAGACTGCTACACAAATTGGAGCAGTGTGACATTGGAGGCAAATTGCTGCTATGGATAAAGGGGTGGTTGAGGGGGAGAAGACAGAGAGTGGTAATCAATGGACACTGCTCATCGTGGACTAATGTTATTAGTGGAGTCCCTCAGGGCTCAGTGTTGGGTCCATTATTGTTTTCTGTATTTATAAATGATATTGATGATGGTATATCAAGCTTAATGTCCAAGTTTGCAGATGATACAAAGGTTGGCAGGGTTGTCAAGGACACTACTGACACTATGCTGCTGCAACAGGATCTGGAAAGGTTGAGCAGATGGGCTGAGAGGTGGCAAATGAAGTTTAACATTGACAAATGTAAAGTACTACACATGGGAAACAGCAACCCCAGAGCAATGTATCAACTCTGTGGTACTACACTGACAGTGGTAGAGAATGAAAGGGACTTGGGTGTTGTTGTGCAGGCAGATATGAAGTTCTCTGAGCAGTGCAGACGGGCTGCAAGAGTAGCTCATGGAGTATTGTCAATTTTATACAGGAATTTTTCCAGCAGGGATAAGGAGGTGATTATTCCATTGTATAAGGCAATGGTCAGGCCACACCTAGAGTACTGTATACAGGTCTGGAGGCCTCATTTCAAGAAGGATGTAGAGCTGCTGGAACGAGTACAGAGAAGGGCAACAAGATTAGTGAATGGAACAAAGGGGTGCTCTTACGAAGAAAGGCTTAAGTTTTGCAAATTACAGTGTCTGGAGACTAGGCACCAGCGAGGTGATCTGATAGAGGTGTATAAAGCCTTGAATGGTTTAAGCATGCTCAATGCTGATGGGATTCTTCCTCTAGCTCAGAAAAATCACCTGAGAGGGCATAAATTGAAATTGAGGAAAGACAGATGTAGGATAGACGTGCGGAAATTTGCCTTTAGCCAGCGGGTGGTTGGTTGGTGGAACAGACTTCCATCCCTTGTGGTGGAGGTTGATAGCCTAAAGAAGTTTAAGGCTCAGCTGGACAGGTATTTTGAACGAACAGAGGGGTGAAGTGGAAGTGGATTTTTTTTTTTTTTGTTGGCTGATGCTGCATAAGCTTGCTTTCTTGCATCAAATGCCTCTACTAATGCTAATGCTAATGCTAATTTTATTTTTATCTCCACTCTCTTCACATTTTTTGATCTTCTTTCATCTATTTCCATTATTAGCCACAGTTATTTTTATCTTTTTTTTTTTTTTTTTTTTTATGAAACCCCAAAGGCGAGAGGTATTAGAACCTATAATACTCAGTACCCTGCATGGGTTGGAGGTTGAGAAGACAAAAGAAGATATTTGTTGACATTAGACTTTGTAGACTGTAACTTTCAGGAAATACGTACAAAGGAAGGTTGTTCCAGAAATGTCACTGAATGAATAAACATGAAAAGTTGGTTCTGTGAGTTTCAAGTTGGACAGTAAATGGATTTTGGCTGGTGGCGGCACGTGTTCAGACTGTTTTGAAAGAGAGAGAGAGCGGGAATTATAGAAGCCAATTCAGAAGAACAGTGCCCATGGAAGTATCTGTAGAAAAGGCATGCAGCAGAAACAGTACGTCTATGAGACAGAGAGTTGAGAGACTCCTTTAGAGATGAGTCATTAATTAACCTAACTGCTCTCTTCTGAATCAAATCTAGAAGCTGAGAGAGGTTTTCGGAGAGGTGGGAACAATATTCCATGGTAGAGTGGATTTGCAATTTGTACTGAGTGAATAGCTGAAAAGAGTGAACAGAATGAAAAACTGTTTGGAAGAAAGCTGTTTGTTCAGCTGTTCACTCTGTGTACAGAGTGAATCAACTAAGTTGTCTTTGCCCCACTGGAGAATTACCTGGAGATTGCCATTTAAGGTATTGGGAGCGGATATTCAAAAAGTTGAAGCTGATTGATCAGGGCAAGGTTTCTCAAACTGGAAAGTGGAATGTATTGTGCTATCACCAGCAAAACTATGGATAGGATTTCCAGTCAATGGAAGAAGGTCATTAATATACAAGAGGAAAAGAGTGGGGGAAAGAACTGAACTCTGGGGGATACCAGCATTAATGGAGAAGTTAGAAGACAGAGCCATTTACCATCAGCCTCACTGAGCAGTCAGAGAGAAAACTGGATAACCAATAAAAAAACCAGTTGGCAAACTGTAGGATGTAAGCTTGTTTAGAAGATCTTTTTGCCAAACACGATTGAAAGCCTTTGAGATGTCAAGATCAAATGCTTGTGTTTCACCGAACTTTTCCATTGAATTTGTCCATAAATGGATAACATAAGCCAGAATATCACCAATGGATCGACACTGACAGAATCCATACTGGTGATTTTTGATGAGATGCAAGAGTTGGCGGTTAGTTGATTTCTCTATTACTTTAGAAAGAGTAGAAGTAAATGCAATGGGGCGGGCGTCTCCGTAGCCAGGTGGGAAGGAGCAGCAGTGCCTAGCACATGCTTCTTGATTAGACCGGGGTTTGAGCCCATCACCACCAAATACGGAGGATGCAGAAAGGTCAGAGAATGACCGCCGCATATCCCAGAGCAATATGGCCTTAGTTGCTAATGCTCCTAAAAACCAAATAGCAACAACAACAACATTGCAATGGGGCGATAATTAGATGGGAGGGATTTGTCACCCTTTTTAGGAACTTACTGGATATGAGCAAATTTCCAGGCAGAAGTAAAAAACACCTTTGGAATAAGAAAGTGAATAAAGGTGGCAAAGAAAAGGAGTAAGTTCAGAGGTGCAGGTTTTGAGAACGTGGACAAATACCATCAGGACCTGTAGCTTTCTTAGTATCAAGATTCGTCAAAATCCTTCTGACATTCTTTTGACGGAAAACCACAGGAGGCATTGAATGGAGTGTGCTGGGAATGGTGGAAGATGTTTTACCAAGATCATTAATACATGCATTGGAAGAAAAATGGGATGCGAGCAGGTCAGCTTTATCCTTGGCTGAAGTGACAACAGAACCATCTGGTTTTGACAGAGGTAGGAGCAGAGATGGGAAAAACTTGTGGCAAATAGCTTTGGCAAGAGACCAGAATGCTTGGCTGCCATTAGGGCAAGAAGCAAGTTTTCTGCTCTTAGTCTGTTCAAAATCTAGTTTGGACTGATTAATAACTGCCTTCAATTGCTGTGGGCTCTGGTGCAGGCAGAAAGTGAAACTGAAGAATTGGAAACAAGCCAATTACGACATGCAACATTCTTCTCTTGAACAGCCTTAGCAAATTTATTGGAAAACCAAGATTTAGATAAAGGACAACATTTTAAGGTGGAGTGTGGAATAAAGGATTCCTTTCCTACAAGAATAATTTCACTGATATGATCTTGAATCAGAGCTATTGAAACAATATTCCAGCCAAGGAAAAGAAGAAAAAAAATCTTGCAGGTCATCCCATTTTGCATTCTTGCCATGCCAAACAACTTGAGGTTGGGAATAGCCATGAGATAAAGGCTCCATTGGAGAAGAGACAATCACCAAGATGTGATCTGGGGTGCCTAAAGGAACACTCACCTCAACCGTGTACTTAGAAGGGTTGTTTGTGAGAAAAAGATCAAGCATGTTTGCTGTATTGTTAGGATTGTCTGGTATTCTTGTAGGTAAATGTACAATCTGTGCAAGGTCATTAGAAATTGCAAAAGCCACAGCATCTCGACCTGCTGGTTCTGTGTGACTAGAAAACAGAAGCCAGTTGGTGTTGCGAATATTAAAATCACTAAGGAAAATTACCTCATTGATAGGAAAGTTGGACTGGAGAAAGTCAAGTTGCAAAGAGAGGATGTCAAAGATTTCCAAATGATTAGTGCAGTTGGGGAATGGCAGAGACAACAGATGAATTTGACAGAATGAGGTAGAGAGATTTTAAGCCAGAGAAGATCGAAAAGAAGAGATTACAAATTACCAAGACAGGGAATATTGGAACGAACATATGCACAAGTACCACCTTTGAGGCTAAAGGAATCAAGCCGCGAATAATTTGGGCTAGTGAGATGAGCAGTGGTTGAATCAACCTATAACTGAGATTCTGTCAGAAAATGTACATGGAGTTTGGGCAGACTGTAAGTGGAAATGGACATCATTGAGATTATAACTGAGAGTACGTATATTTTTGAAGTGTTTGGGACTTTTAGATCTTTTCACAGATAAGTTTGCTCTATTAGTTTGCCAATTTATGGTGTATTCATAGTGAGAAAATGTGTGGAGGGGAACACGTTGTATGATGTAATGAAATTTTTGGATATGGCGTACACATGGTAAGAATATACCCACTCTGCCAGACATAACGTGGCCCCAACAATACCCCCCCCCCCCACATACACACTACTCAGACTCCCTCCAGTCACTATCTGGCAGAGTGGAGGTAGAAAGTTTATACACTAGCTGATCCAGAAGCCTCCTAGAGAGTTATCAGTAGGTTCGGTCCGGTGTACGAACTAGTGGCCGGCCTACGAACACTGGTTTCGAGCTGTACCCTTGAAATCTAAGGAAGTTTGGATCTCGCCATGGTGTTCATCATAACCTCAAAAGACATCAATCATACTGCATCTTCGTAGAGATGGGGGAGGGTTGCCTAGAACTTTGCTTGCTCTGGAGACTAAACATGGGTTCCACCAATTTAAGCTTCCAATAAGCAAAGTGGTGTTATTGCACCGGTTGATGAGAGTCATCTACCACCTAGTATTGCCTTGTAACACAGAGGGGTGGCATTCCTCCATGTGGACTTGGGTGCCACACCTTGACCCATGCTTATATTGGTTCACACCTGGGTGGTCATTCACAGTGTGCTTGGGCATGGAGGTTACACTCAGGATTACTAACAGACTCACCACTGTGAAGGTGCAAGCAGAGGATTTGGCTGTCACAGACCGTCCGGGCTTCTCCGAAATTGGGTCCACTTCCCTTGAGTGTCTCCCGAATATCAGTTCCATCAGTATTTTAGACTCCCAGGTAGCAAGCACAGCTTGTCTGGCATATCTGAGAGAATATCTGTGACAGCTTCAAGGACCTAATCTTATATTAATATTACTTTCTTACTGACCTCAATATCCTGATTCCTTCTCTCAGCCCAGTTCTTATCCATATATTTGCTTTCAACATTCCCTCTCAAATTATCTTCACTGTTTTCTTTACAAAATTTCTTTAGCCATACCACTCAATGTTTTTGTATACTATTTATTTTCTTTCTTTGCCATCTCATTTCTCTTAAACTTTCATCTTACATCATATTTTGAACGTGCCTATAAATTTTTAATGCTGTTCCTGTACTTTTCTCTTACTGTTATATAACCTAGTTGGTATATTCCTATAAACTCCAGAAAATATTCCAAATATAAAACTATGCAATATTTAATATAATTTAGTTCTTCTACCAAATCAACTAGTTTTCTCATCTCTCTCTCTCTCTCTCTCTCTCTCTCTCTCTCTCTCTCTCTCTCTCTCACACACACACACACACACACACACACACACACACACACACACTATTCCATTCCAGTCTCCTATCTAATTACTATTAGGTAATTATTTTTCACACTATTAATGGTTTCTTTAAATCTCTGATATGTTCTGTCCATTTCATCTTCATCATAATCTAATGTTAGCATATATACAGGTTGTCTTACTTAAAAGGCACTGGGATCAGTCTCACTTATGTTTAGGTTTAATCTATATGTTTTCTGGACCTAATGTTTGCTCTTCAGTGCAGATACAATTTTCAGTTTGTTTTGTGTCTCAGAATGCTACGTTTGTTGTGTTATTATTTTCCTTTCTTCAAATGGGTAAAGTACCTGTCCGGCAACCCAAAGGTCGCGGGTTCGATTCCCGCCTCGGGCTTGGATCAAAGTACTGCAAAAACCTTGGGAGGTGCAATATGGCCACAGAAGCCGATGCGCCAACAACTACCAAATCAAAAAAAAAAAAAAAAATCCTTTCTTCAAATAAACAACATCGGTATATTGGTACACCAATAATGTTTTTAGATTAAACCAAAGGTGGGGAACAACTTTTCCATTGAGAAGAAAGCTGTTGATTAACACGTTCAATGCCGACTATGAGTTAATTCGTATTTGGTGATCTGGCCCAGGACGCCGACTACGAGTTAATTTGTATTTGCTGAATTGGCCCAGGACACTGACTACGAATTAACTCAAACTGGTATGACTTGCCTTTCAGGTGCAGCTACGAGTATATTCGTAGCAAATATATGCAACTGATGGATAGTTGGCTTCTGAGATAAGAATGAAAAATCAACCTCTGCGTCAGAAAACAGAATTTATTCACAAAAAAAAAAAAAAAAAATTCTTCACACAAAGAGCTAGCTTC